>NC_081861.1:77076596-78570263 GCF_963259705.1 Myotis daubentonii | reverse complement strand
AAATGAAAATGGCAGGAAATGTAGTAAGAACCTATTTGCTTTTATTTCCAGTGTTTCTTACAAGTTTTTAATCATTTCTGGAAACTATATTTGCATATTTGAAGATATTTACCAAAATTAGAGAGAGTTCCTACAACTATATACTTGAATCATCACCATTGTAACTTATTCACACAGAAAACGCCAGAGAAATTTGGCCTCCAATTATAAACATAAACAGTATAGTCCTCACTTACAGTCTTTCTACACAAGTTTTAAGCTTTATAAACCTAATTACTAACATTTGAAAGCAAATTCAAGTGAAAACGCTTCCTAAATTCGCTGGAGTTGTAAATATTATCAGTTTTCTGGTCATTTCCGAACGTTCCACTGGTAGCCTCCGTGATTGAAAATGTCAGGAAATGTAGTAAGAACCTATTTCCTTTTATTTCCAGTGTTTCTTAGAAGTTTTTAATCATTTCTGGAAACTATATTTGCATATTTGAAGAGATTTACCACAATTAGAGAGAGTTCCTTCAACTATATACTTGAATCATCACCATTGTAGCTTATTCACACAGAAAACGCCAAAGAAATTCGGCCTCCAATTATAAACATAAACAGTATAGTCCTCACTTACAGTCTTTCTACAAAAGTTTTGAGTTGTATAAACCTAATTACTAATATTTGAAAGCAAATTCAAGTGAAAACGCTTCCTAAAGTCGCTGGAGTTTTAAATATTATCAGTTTTCTCGTCATTTCCGAACTTTCCACTGGTAACCTCCCTGATTGAAAATGGCAGGAAATGTAGTAAGAACCTATTTCCTTTTATTTCAAGTGTTTCTTAAAAGTTTTTAATCATTTTAGGAAACTATAATTGCGTATTTGAAGAGCTTTACCACAATTAGAGAGAGTTCCTACAACTATATACTCGAATCGTCAGCACTGTAACTGATTCACACAGAAAACGCCAGAGAAATTCTGCCTCCAATTGTAAACATAAACAGTATAGCGCTTACTTACAGTGTTTCTAAACAAATTTTGAGCTGTATAACCCTGAATTCCTAATATTTGAAAGCAAATTGAAGTGAAAACGCTCCCTAAAGTAGCAGGAGTTGTAAATATTATCAGTTTTCTTGTCATTTCCAAGCTTTCCACTGGTAACCTCTGTGATTGAAAATGGCAGGAAATGTAGTAAGAACCTGTTTCCTTTTGTTTCAATCGTTTCTTACAAGTTTCTAATCATTTCTGGAACCTATAATTGCGTATTTGAAGAGTTTGACCACAATTAGTGAGTGTTGCTACAACTATATACTGGAATCGTCAGCATTGTAACTGATTTATACAGAAAACGCCAGAGTAATTCGGCCTCCAAAGGGAAACAGAAACAGTGCAGTCTTCACTTACAGTCTTTTTGCACAAATTTTAAACTGTACAAACTTGAATTCCTAATATGTGAAAGCAAATTCAAGTGAAAATTCTGCCTAAACTAGTCGGAGTTGTAACTATTATCAGTTTTCTGGTCATTTCCAGGCTTTCCACTGGTAACCTCCGTGATTGAAAATGGCAGGAAATGTAGTAAGAACCTGTTTCCTTTTATTGCAAGTGTTTCTAACAAGTTTTTAAGCATTTCTGGAAACTATAATTGCGTATTTGAAGAGTTTTACCACAATTAGAGAGAGTTCCTACAACTATATACCGGAATCGTCCGCATTTTAACTGATTCACACAGAAAACGCCAGAGAGATTCGGCCTCCAAAGGTAAACAGAAACAGTGTCGTCTTCACTTACAGTCTTGCTGCACAAATTTTGAACTGTACAAACTTGAATTCCTAATATGTGAAAGCAAATTCAAGTGAAAACTCTGCCTAAATTAGCCGGAGTTGTAAATATTATCAGTTTTCTGGTCATTTCAAAGCTTTACACTGGCAATCTCCATGAATGAAAAGGGCAGAAAATGTAGTATCAATCTATTTCCTTTTATTTCAAGTGTTTCTTACAAGATTTTAATCAATTCTGGAAACTGTAATTGCGTATTTGAAGAGTTTTACCACAATTAGAGAGATTTCCTACGACTATATACTCGAATCGTCACCATTGTAACTTATTCACTGAGACAACGCCAGAGGAATTCGGCCTCCAATTATAAACATAAACAGTATAGTCCTCACTTACAGTTTTTCTACACAAGTTTTGAGCTGTATAAACATAATTCCTAATATTTGAAAGCAAATTCTAGTGAAAACGCTTCCTAAAGTAGCCGGAGTTGTAAATACTATCAGTTTTCTGGTCATTTCTGAACTTTCCACTGGTATCCTCCATGATTGAAAATGGCAGGAAATGTAGTAAGAACCTATTTCCTTTTATTTCAAGTGTCTCTAACAAGTTTTTAATCATTTCTGTAAACTACAATTGCGTATTTGAAGAGTTTGACCAGGATTTGAGAGTGTTCCTACAACTATATACTGGAATAGTCAGCATTTTAACTGATTCACACAGAAAGCGCCAGAGAAATTAGGCCTCCAATTGGAAACATGAACAGTATAGTCCTTACTTACAGTCTTTCTAAACAAATTTTGAGCTGTATAACCCTGAATTCCTAATATTTGAAAGAAAATTGAATTGAAAACGCTCCCTAAAGTAACCGGAGTTGTAAATATTATCAGTTTGCAGGTCATTTTCAATCTTTCCACTGGTAACCTCCGTGATTGAAAATTGCAGAAAATGTAGTAAGAACGTACTTCCTTTCATTTCAAGTGTTTCTTACAAGTTTTTAATCATTTCTGGAAACTATACTTGCGTATTTGAAGAGTTTGACCAGAATTAAGAGTGTTCCTACAACTATATACTGGAATCGTCAGCTTTGTAACTGATTCACACAGAAAACGCCACAGAAATTAGCACTCCAATTGTAAACATAAACAGTATAGTCCTTACTTACAGTGTTTCCAAACAAATTTTGAGTTGTATAACCCTGAATTCCTAATTTTTGAAAGCAATTTGAATTGAAAACGCTCCCTAAAGTAACCGGAGTTGTAAATATAATCAGTTTTCTGGTCATTTCCAAGCTTTCCACTGGAAACCTCCATGAATGAAAATGGCAGGAAATGTAGTAAGAAAATATTTCCTTTTATTTCAAGTGTTTTTTACAAGTTTCTAATCATTTCTGGAAACTATAATTGCGTATTTGAAGAGTTTGACCAGAATTAGAGAGTGTTCCTACAACTATATAGTCTAATCATTAGCATTTTAACTGATTCACACAGAAAACGCCAGAGAAATTAGGCCTCCAATTGTAAACATAAACAGTATAGTCCTTACTTACAGACTTTCTAAACAAATTTTGAGCTGTATAACCCTGAATTCCTAATTTCTGAAAGCAAATTGAATTGAAAACACTCCCTAAAGTAACCGGAGTTGTAAATATTAACAGTTTTCTGGTCATTTCCTAGCTTTCCACTGGTAATCTCCATGAATGAAAATGGCAGGAAATGTAGTAAGAACCTATTCCCTTTTATTTCAAGTGTTTCTTACAACTTTTTAATCATTTCTGTAAACTATAATTGCGAATTTGAAGAGTTTGACCAGAATATGAGAGTGTTCCTACAACTATATACTGGAATCATCAGCATTTTAACTGATTCACACAGAAAACGCCAGAGAAATTAGGCCTCCAATTGTATACATAAACAGTATAGTCCTTACTTACAGTGTTTCTAAACAAATTTTGAGCTGTATAACCCTGAATTCCTAATATTTGAAAGCAAATTGAATTGAAAACGCTCCCTAAAGTAACCGAAGTTGTAAATATTATCAGTTTTCTGGTCATTTCCAAGCTTTACACTGGTAATCTCCATGAATGAAAATGGCAGGAAATGTAGTATGAATCTATTTCCTTTAATTTCAAGTGTTTCTTACAAGTTTTTAATCATTTCTGGAGACTATAATTGCGTATTTGAAGAGTTTAACCACACTTAGAGAGATTTCCTACAACTATATACTCAAATCGTCAGCATTGTAACTTATTCACACAGAAAACGCCAGAGGAATTCGGCCTCCAATTATAAACATAAACAGTATAGTCCTCACTTACAGTCTTTCTACACAAGTTTTGAGCTGTATAAACCTAATTCCTAATGTTTGAAAGCAAATTCAAGTGAAAACGCTTCCTAAAGTAACCGGAGTTGTAAATATTATCAGTTTTCTGGTAATTTCCAAGCTTTCCACTGGTAATCTCCATGAATGAAAATGTCAGGAAATGTAGTAAGAACCTATTCCCTTTTATTTCAAGTGTTTCTTACAACTTTTTAATCATTTCTGTAAACTATAATTGCGAATTTGAAGAGTTTGACCAGAATGTGAGAGTGTTCCTACAACTATATACTGGAATCATCAGCATTTTAACTGATTCACACAGAAAACGCCAGAGAAATTAGGCCTCCAATTGTATACATAAACAGTATAGTCCTTACTTACAGTGTTTCTAAACAAATTTTGAGCTGTGTAACCCTGAATTCCTAATATGTGAAAGCAAATTGAATTGAAAACGCTCCCTAAAGTAACCGGAGTTGTAAATATTATCAGTTTTCTGGTCATTTCCAAGTTTTACACTGGTAATCTCCATGAATGAAAATGGCAGAAAATGTAGTATGAATTTATTTCCTTTTATTTCACGTGATTCTTACAAGTTTTTAATCATTTCGGAAAACTATATTTGCCTATTTGAAGAGTTTTACCACAATTAGAGAGAGTTCCTACAACTATATACTCGAATCGTCAGCATTGTAACTTACTCACACAGAATACTCCGGAGGAATTCAGCCTCCAATTATAAACATAAACAGTATAGTCCTCACTTACAGTCTTTATACTCAAGGTTTGAGCTGTATAAACCTAATTCCTAATATTTGAAAGCAAATTCAAGTGAAAACGCTTCCTAAAGTAACCGGAGTTGTAAATATTATCAGTTTTCTGGTCATTTCCAAGCTTTCCACTGGTAACCTCCGTGATTGAAAATGGCAAAAAATGTAGTAAGAACCTTTTTCCTTTTATTTCCAGTGTTTCTTACAAGTTTTTAATCATTTCTGGAAACTATATTTGCATATTTGAAGATATTTACCAAAATTAGAGAGAGTTCCTACAACTATATACTTGAATCATCACCATTGTAACTTATTCACACAGAAAACGCCAGAGAAATTTGGCCTCCAATTATAAACATAAACAGTATAGTCCTCACTTACAGTCTTTCTACACAAGTTTTAAGCTTTATAAACCTAATTACTAACATTTGAAAGCAAATTCAAGTGAAAACGCTTCCTAAATTCGCTGGAGTTGTAAATATTATCAGTTTTCTGGTCATTTCCGAACGTTCCACTGGTAGCCTCCGTGATTGAAAATGTCAGGAAATGTAGTAAGAACCTATTTCCTTTTATTTCCAGTGTTTCTTAGAAGTTTTTAATCATTTCTGGAAACTATATTTGCATATTTGAAGAGATTTACCACAATTAGAGAGAGTTCCTTCAACTATATACTTGAATCATCACCATTGTAGCTTATTCACACAGAAAACGCCAAAGAAATTCGGCCTCCAGTTATAAACATAAACAGTATAGTCCTCACTTACAGTCTTTCTACAAAAGTTTTGAGTTGTATAAACCTAATTACTAATATTTGAAAGCAAATTCAAGTGAAAACGCTTCCTAAAGTCGCTGGAGTTTTAAATATTATCAGTTTTCTCGTCATTTCCGAACTTTCCACTGGTAACCTCCCTGATTGAAAATGGCAGGAAATGTAGTAAGAACCTATTTCCTTTTATTTCAAGTGTTTCTTAAAAGTTTTTAATCATTTTAGGAAACTATAATTGCGTATTTGAAGAGCTTTACCACAATTAGAGAGAGTTCCTACAACTATATACTCGAATCGTCAGCACTGTAACTGATTCACACAGAAAACGCCAGAGAAATTCTGCCTCCAATTGTAAACATAAACAGTATAGCGCTTACTTACAGTGTTTCTAAACAAATTTTGAGCTGTATAACCCTGAATTCCTAATATTTGAAAGCAAATTGAAGTGAAAACGCTCCCTAAAGTAGCAGGAGTTGTAAATATTATCAGTTTTCTTGTCATTTCCAAGCTTTCCACTGGTAACCTCTGTGATTGAAAATGGCAGGAAATGTAGTAAGAACCTGTTTCCTTTTGTTTCAATTGTTTCTTACAAGTTTCTAATCATTTCTGGAACCTATAATTGCGTATTTGAAGAGTTTGACCACAATTAGTGAGTGTTGCTACAACTATATACTGGAATCGTCAGCATTGTAACTGATTTATACAGAAAACGCCAGAGTAATTCGGCCTCCAAAGGGAAACCGAAACAGTGCAGTCTTCACTTACAGTCTTTTTGCACAAATTTTAAACTGTACAAACTTGAATTCCTAATATGTGAAAGCAAATTCAAGTGAAAATTCTGCCTAAACTAGTCGGAGTTGTAACTATTATCAGTTTTCTGGTCATTTCCAGGCTTTCCACTGGTAACCTCCGTGATTGAAAATGGCAGGAAATGTAGTAAGAACCTGTTTCCTTTTATTGCAAGTGTTTCTAACAAGTTTTTAAGCATTTCTGGAAACTATAATTGTGTATTTGAAGAGTTTTACCACAATTAGAGAGAGTTCCTACAACTATATACCGGAATCGTCCGCATTTTAACTGATTCACACAGAAAACGCCAGAGAGATTCGGCCTCCAAAGGTAAACAGAAACAGTGTCGTCTTCACTTACAGTCTTGCTGCACAAATTTTGAACTGTACAAACTTGAATTCCTAATATGTGAAAGCAAATTCAAGTGAAAACTCTGCCTAAATTAGCCGGAGTTGTAAATATTATCAGTTTTCTGGTCATTTCAAAGCTTTACACTGGCAATCTCCATGAATGAAAAGGGCAGAAAATGTAGTATCAATCTATTTCCTTTTATTTCAAGTGTTTCTTACAAGATTTTAATCATTTCTGGAAACTGTAATTGCGTATTTGAAGAGTTTTACCACAATTAGAGAGATTTCCTACGACTATATACTCGAATCGTCACCATTGTAACTTATTCACTGAGACAACGCCAGAGGAATTCGGCCTCCAATTATAAACATAAACAGTATAGTCCTCACTTACAGTTTTTCTACACAAGTTTTGAGCTGTATAAACATAATTCCTAATATTTGAAAGCAAATTCTAGTGAAAACGCTTCCTAAAGTAGCCGGAGTTGTAAATACTATCAGTTTTCTGGTCATTTCTGAACTTTCCACTGGTATCCTCCATGATTGAAAATGGCAGGAAATGTAGTAAGAAAATATTTCCTTTTATTTCAAGTGTTTTTTACAAGTTTCTAATCATTTCTGAAAACTATAATTGCGTATTTGAAGAGTTTGACCAGAATTAGAGAGTGTTCCTACAACTATATAGTCTAATCATCAGCATTTTAACTGATTCACACAGAAAACGCCAGAGAAATTAGGCCTCCAATTGTAAACATAAACAGTATAGTCCTTACTTACAGACTTTCTAAACAAATTTTGAGCTGTATAACCCTGAATTCCTAATTTCTGAAAGCAAATTGAATTGAAAACACTCCCTAAAGTAACCGGAGTTGTAAATATTAACAGTTTTCTGGTCATTTCCTAGCTTTCCACTGGTAATCTCCATGAATGAAAATGGCAGGAAATGTAGTAAGAACCTATTCCCTTTTATTTCAAGTGTTTCTTACAACTTTTTAATCATTTCTGTAAACTATAATTGCGAATTTGAAGAGTTTGACCAGAATATGAGAGTGTTCCTACAACTATATACTGGAATCATCAGCATTTTAACTGATTCACACAGAAAACGCCAGAGAAATTAGGCCTCCAATTGTATACATAAACAGTATAGTCCTTACTTACAGTGTTTCTAAACAAATTTTGAGCTGTATAACCCTGAATTCCTAATATTTGAAAGCAAATTGAATTGAAAACGCTCCCTAAAGTAACCGAAGTTGTAAATATTATCAGTTTTCTGGTCATTTCCAAGCTTTACACTGGTAATCTCCATGAATGAAAATGGCAGGAAATGTAGTATGAATCTATTTCCTTTAATTTCAAGTGTTTCTTACAAGTTTTTAATCATTTCTGGAGACTATAATTGCGTATTTGAAGAGTTTAACCACACTTAGAGAGATTTCCTACAACTATATACTCAAATCGTCAGCATTGTAACTTATTCACACAGAAAACGCCAGAGGAATTCGGCCTCCAATTATAAACATAAACAGTATAGTCCTCACTTACAGTCTTTCTACACAAGTTTTGAGCTGTATAAACCTAATTCCTAATGTTTGAAAGCAAATTCAAGTGAAAACGCTTCCTAAAGTAACCGGAGTTGTAAATATTATCAGTTTTCTGGTAATTTCCAAGCTTTCCACTGGTAATCTCCATGAATGAAAATGTCAGGAAATGTAGTAAGAACCTATTCCCTTTTATTTCAAGTGTTTCTTACAACTTTTTAATCATTTCTGTAAACTATAATTGCGAATTTGAAGAGTTTGACCAGAATGTGAGAGTGTTCCTACAACTATATACTGGAATCATCAGCATTTTAACTGATTCACACAGAAAACGCCAGAGAAATTAGCCCTCCAATTGTATACATAAACAGTATAGTCCTTACTTACAGTGTTTCTAAACAAATTTTGAGCTGTGTAACCCTGAATTCCTAATATGTGAAAGCAAATTGAATTGAAAACGCTCCCTAAAGTAACCGGAGTTGTAAATATTATCAGTTTTCTGGTCATTTCCAAGTTTTACACTGGTAATCTCCATGAATGAAAATGGCAGAAAATGTAGTATGAATTTATTTCCTTTTATTTCACGTGATTCTTACAAGTTTTTAATCATTTCGGAAAACTATATTTGCCTACTTGAAGAGTTTTACCACAATTAGAGAGAGTTCCTACAACTATATACTCGAATCGTCAGCATTGTAACTTACTCACACAGAATACTCCGGAGGAATTCAGCCTCCAATTATAAACATAAACAGTATAGTCCTCACTTACAGTCTTTATACTCAAGGTTTGAGCTGTATAAACCTAATTCCTAATATTTGAAAGCAAATTCAAGTGAAAACGCTTCCTAAAGTAACCGGAGTTGTAAATATTATCAGTTTTCTGGTCATTTCCAAGCTTTCCACTGGTAACCTCCGTGATTGAAAATGGCAAAAAATGTAGTAAGAACCTCTTTCCTTTTATTTCAAGTGTTTCTTACAAGTTTTTAATCATTTCTGGAAACTATAATTGCGTATTTGAAGAGTTTGACCATAATTAGAGAGTATTCCTAGAACTATATACTGGAATCGTCAGAATTTTAACTGATTCACACAGAAAACGCCAGAGAAATTAGGCCTCCAATTGTAAACATAAACAGTATAGTCCTTACTTACAGTGTTTCTAAACAAATTTTGAACTGTATAACCCTGAATTCCTAATATTTGAAAGCAAATTCAAGTGAAAATGCTTCCTAAAGTAGCCGGAGTTGTAAATATTATCAGTTCTCTGGTCATTTCTGAACTTTCCACTGGTATCCTCGGTGATTGAAAATAGCAGGAAATGTAGTAAGAAACTATTTCCTTTTATTTCAAGTGTTCCTTACAAGATTATAATCATTTCTGGAAACTATAATTGCGGTTTGGAAGAGTTTGACCAGAATTTGAGAGTGTTCCTACAACTATATACTCAAATCGTCAGCATTTTACCTTATTCAAAGAGAAAATGCCAGAGGAATTCGGCCTCCAATTATAAACATAAACAGTATAGTCCTCACTTACAGTTTTTCTACACAAGTTTTAAGCTGTATAAAAAAATTCCTAATATTTGAAAGCAAATTCAAGTGAAAACGCTTCCTAAAATAGCCGGAGTTGTAAATATTATCAGTTTTCTGGTCATTTCCAGGCTTTCCACTGGTAACCTCCGTGACTGAAAATGGCAGGAAATGTAGTAAGAACCTGTTTCCTTTTATTTCAAGTGTTTCTTACAACTTTTTAATCATTTCGGGAAACTATAATTGCGTATTTGAAGAGTTTTACCACAATTAGAGAGGGTTCCTACAACTATATACTGGAATGGTCAGCATTATAACTGATTCACACAGAAAACACCAGAGAAATTCGGCCTCCAATTGTAAACATAAACAGTATAGTCCTCATTTACAGTCTTTCTTCACAAATTTTGAGCTGTACAAACTTGAATTCCAAATATTAGAAAGCAAATTCAAGTGAAAACTTTCCCTAAACTAGCCGGAGTTGTAAATATTATCAGTTTTCTGGTCATTTCCAAGCTTTCCACTGGTAACCTCCGTGATTGAAAATGGCAGGAAATGTAGTAAGAACCTATTCCCTTTTATTTCAAGTGTTTCTTACAACTTTTTAATCATTTCTGGAAACTATAATTGCGTATTTGAAGAGTTTGACCAGAATGTGAGAGTGTTCCTACAACTATATACTGGAATCATCAGCATTTTAACTGATTCACACAGAAAACGCCAGAGAAATTAGGCCTCCAATTGTATACATAAACAGTATAGTCCTTACTTACAGTCTTTCTAAACAAATTTTGAGCTGTATAACCCTGAATTCCTAATATTTGAAAGCAAATTGAATTGAAAACGCTCCCTAAAGTAACCGGAATTGTAAATATTATCAGTTTACTGGTCATTTCCAAGCTTTACACTGGTAATCTCCATGAATGAAAATGGCAGAATATGTAGTATGAATCTATTTCCTTTTATTTCACGTGTTTCTTACAAGTTTTTAATCATTTCGGGAAACTATAATTGCGTATTTGGAGAGTTTTACCACAATTAGAGAGAGTTCCTACCACTATTTACTTGAATCGTCAGCATTTTAACCTATTCACCCAGAAAACGCCGAGAAATTAGGTCTCCTATTTTAAACATAAACAGTATAGTCCTCACTTACAATCTTTCTAAACAAATTTTGAGCTGTATAAACCTCAATTCCTAATATTTGAAAGCAAATTGAACGAAAACGCTCCCTAAAGTAGCAGGAGTTGTAAATATTATCAGTTTTCTTGTCATTTCCAAGCTTTCCACTGGTAACCTCTGTGATTGAAAATGGCAGGAAATGTAGTAAGAACCTGTTTCCTTTTATTTCAATTGTTTCTTACAAGTTTCTAATCATTTCTGGAACCTATAATTGCGTATTTGAAGAGTTTGACCACAATTAGTGAGTGTTTCTACAACTATATACTGGAATCGTCAGCATTGTAACTGATTTATACAGAAAACGCCAGAGTAATTCGGCCTCCAAAGGTAAACAGAAACAGTGCAGTCTTCACTTACAGTCTTTTTGCACAAATTTTGAACTGTACAAACTTGAATTCCTAATATGTGAAAGCAAATTCAAGTGAAAATTCTGCCTAAACTAGCCGGAGTTGTAACTATTTTCAGTTTTCTGGTCATTTCCAGGCTTTCCACTGGTAACCTCCGTGATTGAAAATGGCAGGAAATGTAGTAAGAACCTGTTTCCTTTTATTGCAAGTGTTTCTAACAAGTTTTTAAGCATTTCTGGAAACTATAATTGCGTATTTGAAGAGTTTTACCACAATTAGAGAGAGTTCCTACAACTATATACCGGAATCGTCCGCATTTTAACTGATTCACACAGAAAACGCCAGAGAGATTCGGCCTCCAAAGGTAAACAGAAACAGTGTCGTCTTCACTTACAGTCTTGCTGCACAAATTTTGAACTGTACAAACTTGAATTCCTAATATGTGAAAGCAAATTCAAGTGAAAACTCTGCCTAAATTAGCCGGAGTTGTAAATATTATCAGTTTTCTGGTCATTTCAAAGCTTTACACTGGCAATCTCCATGAATGAAAAGGGCAGAAAATGTAGTATCAATCTATTTCCTTTTATTTCAAGTGTTTCTTACAAGATTTTAATCAATTCTGGAAACTGTAATTGCGTATTTGAAGAGTTTTACCACAATTAGAGAGATTTCCTACGACTATATACTCGAATCGTCACCATTGTAACTTATTCACTGAGACAACGCCAGAGGAATTCGGCCTCCAATTATAAACATAAACAGTATAGTCCTCACTTACAGTTTTTCTACACAAGTTTTGAGCTGTATAAACATAATTCCTAATATTTGAAAGCAAATTCTAGTGAAAACGCTTCCTAAAGTAGCCGGAGTTGTAAATACTATCAGTTTTCTGGTCATTTCTGAACTTTCCACTGGTATCCTCCATGATTGAAAATGGCAGGAAATGTAGTAAGAACCTATTTCCTTTTATTTCAAGTGTCTCTAACAAGTTTTTAATCATTTCTGTAAACTACAATTGCGTATTTGAAGAGTTTGACCAGGATTTGAGAGTGTTCCTACAACTATATACTGGAATAGTCAGCATTTTAACTGATTCACACAGAAAGCGCCAGAGAAATTAGGCCTCCAATTGGAAACATGAACAGTATAGTCCTTACTTACAGTCTTTCTAAACAAATTTTGAGCTGTATAACCCTGAATTCCTAATATTTGAAAGAAAATTGAATTGAAAACGCTCCCTAAAGTAACCGGAGTTGTAAATATTATCAGTTTGCAGGTCATTTTCAATCTTTCCACTGGTAACCTCCGTGATTGAAAATTGCAGAAAATGTAGTAAGAACGTACTTCCTTTCATTTCAAGTGTTTCTTACAAGTTTTTAATCATTTCTGGAAACTATACTTGCGTATTTGAAGAGTTTGACCAGAATTAAGAGTGTTCCTACAACTATATACTGGAATCGTCAGCTTTGTAACTGATTCACACAGAAAACGCCACAGAAATTAGCACTCCAATTGTAAACATAAACAGTATAGTCCTTACTTACAGTGTTTCCAAACAAATTTTGAGTTGTATAACCCTGAATTCCTAATTTTTGAAAGCAATTTGAATTGAAAACGCTCCCTAAAGTAACCGGAGTTGTAAATATAATCAGTTTTCTGGTCATTTCCAAGCTTTCCACTGGAAACCTCCATGAATGAAAATGGCAGGAAATGTAGTAAGAAAATATTTCCTTTTATTTCAAGTGTTTTTTACAAGTTTCTAATCATTTCTGGAAACTATAATTGCGTATTTGAAGAGTTTGACCAGAATTAGAGAGTGTTCCTACAACTATATAGTCTAATCATTAGCATTTTAACTGATTCACACAGAAAACGCCAGAGAAATTAGGCCTCCAATTGTAAACATAAACAGTATAGTCCTTACTTACAGACTTTCTAAACAAATTTTGAGCTGTATAACCCTGAATTCCTAATTTCTGAAAGCAAATTGAATTGAAAACACTCCCTAAAGTAACCGGAGTTGTAAATATTAACAGTTTTCTGGTCATTTCCTAGCTTTCCACTGGTAATCTCCATGAATGAAAATGGCAGGAAATGTAGTAAGAACCTATTCCCTTTTATTTCAAGTGTTTCTTACAACTTTTTAATCATTTCTGTAAACTATAATTGCGAATTTGAAGAGTTTGACCAGAATATGAGAGTGTTCCTACAACTATATACTGGAATCATCAGCATTTTAACTGATTCACACAGAAAACGCCAGAGAAATTAGGCCTCCAATTGTATACATAAACAGTATAGTCCTTACTTACAGTGTTTCTAAACAAATTTTGAGCTGTATAACCCTGAATTCCTAATATTTGAAAGCAAATTGAATTGAAAACGCTCCCTAAAGTAACCGAAGTTGTAAATATTATCAGTTTTCTGGTCATTTCCAAGCTTTACACTGGTAATCTCCATGAATGAAAATGGCAGGAAATGTAGTATGAATCTATTTCCTTTAATTTCAAGTGTTTCTTACAAGTTTTTAATCATTTCTGGAGACTATAATTGCGTATTTGAAGAGTTTAACCACACTTAGAGAGATTTCCTACAACTATATACTCAAATCGTCAGCATTGTAACTTATTCACACAGAAAACGCCAGAGGAATTCGGCCTCCAATTATAAACATAAACAGTATAGTCCTCACTTACAGTCTTTCTACACAAGTTTTGAGCTGTATAAACCTAATTCCTAATGTTTGAAAGCAAATTCAAGTGAAAACGCTTCCTAAAGTAACCGGAGTTGTAAATATTATCAGTTTTCTGGTAATTTCCAAGCTTTCCACTGGTAATCTCCATGAATGAAAATGTCAGGAAATGTAGTAAGAACCTATTCCCTTTTATTTCAAGTGTTTCTTACAACTTTTTAATCATTTCTGTAAACTATAATTGCGAATTTGAAGAGTTTGACCAGAATGTGAGAGTGTTCCTACAACTATATACTGGAATCATCAGCATTTTAACTGATTCACACAGAAAACGCCAGAGAAATTAGGCCTCCAATTGTATACATAAACAGTATAGTCCTTACTTACAGTGTTTCTAAACAAATTTTGAGCTGTGTAACCCTGAATTCCTAATATGTGAAAGCAAATTGAATTGAAAACGCTCCCTAAAGTAACCGGAGTTGTAAATATTATCAGTTTTCTGGTCATTTCCAAGTTTTACACTGGTAATCTCCATGAATGAAAATGGCAGAAAATGTAGTATGAATTTATTTCCTTTTATTTCACGTGATTCTTACAAGTTTTTAATCATTTCGGAAAACTATATTTGCCTATTTGAAGAGTTTTACCACAATTAGAGAGAGTTCCTACAACTATATACTCGAATCGTCAGCATTGTAACTTACTCACACAGAATACTCCGGAGGAATTCAGCCTCCAATTATAAACATAAACAGTATAGTCCTCACTTACAGTCTTTATACTCAAGGTTTGAGCTGTATAAACCTAATTCCTAATATTTGAAAGCAAATTCAAGTGAAAACGCTTCCTAAAGTAACCGGAGTTGTAAATATTATCAGTTTTCTGGTCATTTCCAAGCTTTCCACTGGTAACCTCCGTGATTGAAAATGGCAAAAAATGTAGTAAGAACCTTTTTCCTTTTATTTCCAGTGTTTCTTACAAGTTTTTAATCATTTCTGGAAACTATATTTGCATATTTGAAGATATTTACCAAAATTAGAGAGAGTTCCTACAACTATATACTTGAATCATCACCATTGTAACTTATTCACACAGAAAACGCCAGAGAAATTTGGCCTCCAATTATAAACATAAACAGTATAGTCCTCACTTACAGTCTTTCTACACAAGTTTTAAGCTTTATAAACCTAATTACTAACATTTGAAAGCAAATTCAAGTGAAAACGCTTCCTAAATTCGCTGGAGTTGTAAATATTATCAGTTTTCTGGTCATTTCCGAACGTTCCACTGGTAGCCTCCGTGATTGAAAATGTCAGGAAATGTAGTAAGAACCTATTTCCTTTTATTTCCAGTGTTTCTTAGAAGTTTTTAATCATTTCTGGAAACTATATTTGCATATTTGAAGAGATTTACCACAATTAGAGAGAGTTCCTTCAACTATATACTTGAATCATCACCATTGTAGCTTATTCACACAGAAAACGCCAAAGAAATTCGGCCTCCAGTTATAAACATAAACAGTATAGTCCTCACTTACAGTCTTTCTACAAAAGTTTTGAGTTGTATAAACCTAATTACTAATATTTGAAAGCAAATTCAAGTGAAAACGCTTCCTAAAGTCGCTGGAGTTTTAAATATTATCAGTTTTCTCGTCATTTCCGAACTTTCCACTGGTAACCTCCCTGATTGAAAATGGCAGGAAATGTAGTAAGAACCTATTTCCTTTTATTTCAAGTGTTTCTTAAAAGTTTTTAATCATTTTAGGAAACTATAATTGCGTATTTGAAGAGCTTTACCACAATTAGAGAGAGTTCCTACAACTATATACTCGAATCGTCAGCACTGTAACTGATTCACACAGAAAACGCCAGAGAAATTCTGCCTCCAATTGTAAACATAAACAGTATAGCGCTTACTTACAGTGTTTCTAAACAAATTTTGAGCTGTATAACCCTGAATTCCTAATATTTGAAAGCAAATTGAAGTGAAAACGCTCCCTAAAGTAGCAGGAGTTGTAAATATTATCAGTTTTCTTGTCATTTCCAAGCTTTCCACTGGTAACCTCTGTGATTGAAAATGGCAGGAAATGTAGTAAGAACCTGTTTCCTTTTGTTTCAATTGTTTCTTACAAGTTTCTAATCATTTCTGGAACCTATAATTGCGTATTTGAAGAGTTTGACCACAATTAGTGAGTGTTGCTACAACTATATACTGGAATCGTCAGCATTGTAACTGATTTATACAGAAAACGCCAGAGTAATTCGGCCTCCAAAGGGAAACCGAAACAGTGCAGTCTTCACTTACAGTCTTTTTGCACAAATTTTAAACTGTACAAACTTGAATTCCTAATATGTGAAAGCAAATTCAAGTGAAAATTCTGCCTAAACTAGTCGGAGTTGTAACTATTATCAGTTTTCTGGTCATTTCCAGGCTTTCCACTGGTAACCTCCGTGATTGAAAATGGCAGGAAATGTAGTAAGAACCTGTTTCCTTTTATTGCAAGTGTTTCTAACAAGTTTTTAAGCATTTCTGGAAACTATAATTGTGTATTTGAAGAGTTTTACCACAATTAGAGAGAGTTCCTACAACTATATACCGGAATCGTCCGCATTTTAACTGATTCACACAGAAAACGCCAGAGAGATTCGGCCTCCAAAGGTAAACAGAAACAGTGTCGTCTTCACTTACAGTCTTGCTGCACAAATTTTGAACTGTACAAACTTGAATTCCTAATATGTGAAAGCAAATTCAAGTGAAAACTCTGCCTAAATTAGCCGGAGTTGTAAATATTATCAGTTTTCTGGTCATTTCAAAGCTTTACACTGGCAATCTCCATGAATGAAAAGGGCAGAAAATGTAGTATCAATCTATTTCCTTTTATTTCAAGTGTTTCTTACAAGATTTTAATCATTTCTGGAAACTGTAATTGCGTATTTGAAGAGTTTTACCACAATTAGAGAGATTTCCTACGACTATATACTCGAATCGTCACCATTGTAACTTATTCACTGAGACAACGCCAGAGGAATTCGGCCTCCAATTATAAACATAAACAGTATAGTCCTCACTTACAGTTTTTCTACACAAGTTTTGAGCTGTATAAACATAATTCCTAATATTTGAAAGCAAATTCTAGTGAAAACGCTTCCTAAAGTAGCCGGAGTTGTAAATACTATCAGTTTTCTGGTCATTTCTGAACTTTCCACTGGTATCCTCCATGATTGAAAATGGCAGGAAATGTAGTAAGAAAATATTTCCTTTTATTTCAAGTGTTTTTTACAAGTTTCTAATCATTTCTGAAAACTATAATTGCGTATTTGAAGAGTTTGACCAGAATTAGAGAGTGTTCCTACAACTATATAGTCTAATCATCAGCATTTTAACTGATTCACACAGAAAACGCCAGAGAAATTAGGCCTCCAATTGTAAACATAAACAGTATAGTCCTTACTTACAGACTTTCTAAACAAATTTTGAGCTGTATAACCCTGAATTCCTAATTTCTGAAAGCAAATTGAATTGAAAACACTCCCTAAAGTAACCGGAGTTGTAAATATTAACAGTTTTCTGGTCATTTCCTAGCTTTCCACTGGTAATCTCCATGAATGAAAATGGCAGGAAATGTAGTAAGAACCTATTCCCTTTTATTTCAAGTGTTTCTTACAACTTTTTAATCATTTCTGTAAACTATAATTGCGAATTTGAAGAGTTTGACCAGAATATGAGAGTGTTCCTACAACTATATACTGGAATCATCAGCATTTTAACTGATTCACACAGAAAACGCCAGAGAAATTAGGCCTCCAATTGTATACATAAACAGTATAGTCCTTACTTACAGTGTTTCTAAACAAATTTTGAGCTGTATAACCCTGAATTCCTAATATTTGAAAGCAAATTGAATTGAAAACGCTCCCTAAAGTAACCGAAGTTGTAAATATTATCAGTTTTCTGGTCATTTCCAAGCTTTACACTGGTAATCTCCATGAATGAAAATGGCAGGAAATGTAGTATGAATCTATTTCCTTTAATTTCAAGTGTTTCTTACAAGTTTTTAATCATTTCTGGAGACTATAATTGCGTATTTGAAGAGTTTAACCACACTTAGAGAGATTTCCTACAACTATATACTCAAATCGTCAGCATTGTAACTTATTCACACAGAAAACGCCAGAGGAATTCGGCCTCCAATTATAAACATAAACAGTATAGTCCTCACTTACAGTCTTTCTACACAAGTTTTGAGCTGTATAAACCTAATTCCTAATGTTTGAAAGCAAATTCAAGTGAAAACGCTTCCTAAAGTAACCGGAGTTGTAAATATTATCAGTTTTCTGGTAATTTCCAAGCTTTCCACTGGTAATCTCCATGAATGAAAATGTCAGGAAATGTAGTAAGAACCTATTCCCTTTTATTTCAAGTGTTTCTTACAACTTTTTAATCATTTCTGTAAACTATAATTGCGAATTTGAAGAGTTTGACCAGAATGTGAGAGTGTTCCTACAACTATATACTGGAATCATCAGCATTTTAACTGATTCACACAGAAAACGCCAGAGAAATTAGCCCTCCAATTGTATACATAAACAGTATAGTCCTTACTTACAGTGTTTCTAAACAAATTTTGAGCTGTGTAACCCTGAATTCCTAATATGTGAAAGCAAATTGAATTGAAAACGCTCCCTAAAGTAACCGGAGTTGTAAATATTATCAGTTTTCTGGTCATTTCCAAGTTTTACACTGGTAATCTCCATGAATGAAAATGGCAGAAAATGTAGTATGAATTTATTTCCTTTTATTTCACGTGATTCTTACAAGTTTTTAATCATTTCGGAAAACTATATTTGCCTACTTGAAGAGTTTTACCACAATTAGAGAGAGTTCCTACAACTATATACTCGAATCGTCAGCATTGTAACTTACTCACACAGAATACTCCGGAGGAATTCAGCCTCCAATTATAAACATAAACAGTATAGTCCTCACTTACAGTCTTTATACTCAAGGTTTGAGCTGTATAAACCTAATTCCTAATATTTGAAAGCAAATTCAAGTGAAAACGCTTCCTAAAGTAACCGGAGTTGTAAATATTATCAGTTTTCTGGTCATTTCCAAGCTTTCCACTGGTAACCTCCGTGATTGAAAATGGCAAAAAATGTAGTAAGAACCTCTTTCCTTTTATTTCAAGTGTTTCTTACAAGTTTTTAATCATTTCTGGAAACTATAATTGCGTATTTGAAGAGTTTGACCATAATTAGAGAGTATTCCTAGAACTATATACTGGAATCGTCAGAATTTTAACTGATTCACACAGAAAACGCCAGAGAAATTAGGCCTCCAATTGTAAACATAAACAGTATAGTCCTTACTTACAGTGTTTCTAAACAAATTTTGAACTGTATAACCCTGAATTCCTAATATTTGAAAGCAAATTCAAGTGAAAATGCTTCCTAAAGTAGCCGGAGTTGTAAATATTATCAGTTCTCTGGTCATTTCTGAACTTTCCACTGGTATCCTCGGTGATTGAAAATAGCAGGAAATGTAGTAAGAAACTATTTCCTTTTATTTCAAGTGTTCCTTACAAGATTATAATCATTTCTGGAAACTATAATTGCGGTTTGGAAGAGTTTGACCAGAATTTGAGAGTGTTCCTACAACTATATACTCAAATCGTCAGCATTTTACCTTATTCAAAGAGAAAATGCCAGAGGAATTCGGCCTCCAATTATAAACATAAACAGTATAGTCCTCACTTACAGTTTTTCTACACAAGTTTTAAGCTGTATAAAAAAATTCCTAATATTTGAAAGCAAATTCAAGTGAAAACGCTTCCTAAAATAGCCGGAGTTGTAAATATTATCAGTTTTCTGGTCATTTCCAGGCTTTCCACTGGTAACCTCCGTGACTGAAAATGGCAGGAAATGTAGTAAGAACCTGTTTCCTTTTATTTCAAGTGTTTCTTACAACTTTTTAATCATTTCGGGAAACTATAATTGCGTATTTGAAGAGTTTTACCACAATTAGAGAGGGTTCCTACAACTATATACTGGAATGGTCAGCATTATAACTGATTCACACAGAAAACACCAGAGAAATTCGGCCTCCAATTGTAAACATAAACAGTATAGTCCTCATTTACAGTCTTTCTTCACAAATTTTGAGCTGTACAAACTTGAATTCCAAATATTAGAAAGCAAATTCAAGTGAAAACTTTCCCTAAACTAGCCGGAGTTGTAAATATTATCAGTTTTCTGGTCATTTCCAAGCTTTCCACTGGTAACCTCCGTGATTGAAAATGGCAGGAAATGTAGTAAGAACCTATTCCCTTTTATTTCAAGTGTTTCTTACAACTTTTTAATCATTTCTGGAAACTATAATTGCGTATTTGAAGAGTTTGACCAGAATGTGAGAGTGTTCCTACAACTATATACTGGAATCATCAGCATTTTAACTGATTCACACAGAAAACGCCAGAGAAATTAGGCCTCCAATTGTATACATAAACAGTATAGTCCTTACTTACAGTCTTTCTAAACAAATTTTGAGCTGTATAACCCTGAATTCCTAATATTTGAAAGCAAATTGAATTGAAAACGCTCCCTAAAGTAACCGGAATTGTAAATATTATCAGTTTACTGGTCATTTCCAAGCTTTACACTGGTAATCTCCATGAATGAAAATGGCAGAATATGTAGTATGAATCTATTTCCTTTTATTTCACGTGTTTCTTACAAGTTTTTAATCATTTCGGGAAACTATAATTGCGTATTTGGAGAGTTTTACCACAATTAGAGAGAGTTCCTACCACTATTTACTTGAATCGTCAGCATTTTAACCTATTCACCCAGAAAACGCCGAGAAATTAGGTCTCCTATTTTAAACATAAACAGTATAGTCCTCACTTACAATCTTTCTAAACAAATTTTGAGCTGTATAAACCTCAATTCCTAATATTTGAAAGCAAATTGAACGAAAACGCTCCCTAAAGTAGCAGGAGTTGTAAATATTATCAGTTTTCTTGTCATTTCCAAGCTTTCCACTGGTAACCTCTGTGATTGAAAATGGCAGGAAATGTAGTAAGAACCTGTTTCCTTTTATTTCAATTGTTTCTTACAAGTTTCTAATCATTTCTGGAACCTATAATTGCGTATTTGAAGAGTTTGACCACAATTAGTGAGTGTTTCTACAACTATATACTGGAATCGTCAGCATTGTAACTGATTTATACAGAAAACGCCAGAGTAATTCGGCCTCCAAAGGTAAACAGAAACAGTGCAGTCTTCACTTACAGTCTTTTTGCACAAATTTTGAACTGTACAAACTTGAATTCCTAATATGTGAAAGCAAATTCAAGTGAAAATTCTGCCTAAACTAGCCGGAGTTGTAACTATTTTCAGTTTTCTGGTCATTTCCAGGCTTTCCACTGGTAACCTCCGTGATTGAAAATGGCAGGAAATGTAGTAAGAACCTGTTTCCTTTTATTGCAAGTGTTTCTAACAAGTTTTTAAGCATTTCTGGAAACTATAATTGCGTATTTGAAGAGTTTGACCAGAATTTGAGAGTGTTCCTACAACTATATACTGGAATCGTCAGCATTTTAACTGATTCACACAGAAAACGCCAGAGAAATTAGGCCTCCAATTGTATACATAAACAGTATAGTCCTTACTTACAGTGTTTCTAAACAAATTTTGAGCTGTATAACCCTGAATTCCTAATATTTGAAAGCAAATTGAATTGAAAACGCTCCCTAAAGTAACCGGAGTTGTAAATATTATCAGTTTTCTGGTCATTTCCAAGCTTTACACTGGTAATCTCCATGAATGAAAATGGCAGAAAATGTAGTATGAATCTATTTCCTTTTATTTCACGTGTTTCTTACAAGTTTTTAATCATTTCGGAAAACTATATTTGCATATTTGAAGAGTTTTACCACAATTAGAGAGAGTTCCTACAACTATATACTCGAATCGTCAGCATTGTAACTTACTCACACAGAATACTCCGGAGGAATTCAGCCTCCAATTATAAACATAAACAGTATAGTCCTCACTTACAGTCTTTCTACTCAAGGTTTGAGCTGTATAAACCTAATTCCTAATATTTGAAAGCAAATTCAAGTGAAAACGCTTCCTAAAGTAATCGGAGTTGTAAATATTATCAGTTTTCTGGTCATTTCCAAGGTTTCCACTGGTAACCTCAGTGATTGAAAATGGCAAAAAATGTAGTAAGAACCTCTTTCCTTTTATTTCAAGTGTTTCTTACAAGTTTTTAATCATTTCTGGAAACTATAATTGCGTATTTGAAGAGTTTGACCATAATTAGAGAGTGTTCCTAGAACTATATACTGGAATCGTCAGAATTTTAACTGATTCACACAGAAAACGCCAGAGAAATTAGGCCTGCAATTGTAAACATAAACAGTATAGTCCTTACTTACAGTGTTTCTAAACAAATTTTGAACTGTATAACCCTGAATTCCTAATATTTGAAAGCAAATTCAAGTGAAAATGCTTCCTAAAGTAGCCGGAGTTGTAAATATTATCAGTTCTCTGGTCATTTCTGAACTTTCCACTGGTATCCTCGGTGATTGAAAATAGCAGGAAATGTAGTAAGAACCTATTTCCTTTTATTTCAAGTGTTTCTTACAAGATTATAATCATTTCTGGAAACTATAATTGCGGTTTGGAAGAGTTTGACCAGAATTTGAGAGTGTTCCTACAACTATATACTAGAATCGTCAGCATATTAACTGATTCACACAGAAAACGCCAGAGAAATTAGGCCTCCAATTGTAAACATGAACAGTATAGTCCTTACTTACAGTCTTTCTAAACAAATTTTGAGCTGTATAACCCTGAATTCCTAATATTTGAAAGCAAATTCTATTGAAAACGCTCCCTAAAGTAACCGGAGTTGTAAATATTATCAGTTTTCTGGTCATTTCCAAGCTTTCCACTGGTAATCTCCATGAATGGAAATGGCAGAAAATGTAGTATGAATCTATTTCCTTTTATTTCAAGTGTTTCTTACAAGTTTTTAATCATTTCTGGAAACTGTAATTGCGTATTTGAAGAGTTTAACCACAATTAGAGAGAATTCCTACAACTATATACTCAAATCGTCAGCATTTTACCTTATTCAAAGAGAAAATGCCAGAGGAATTCGGCCTCCAATTATAAACATAAACAGTATAGTCCTCACTTACAGTTTTTCTACACAAGTTTTAAGCTGTATAAAACTAATTCCTAATATTTGAAAGCAAATTCAAGTGAAAACGCTTCCTAAAATAGCCGGAGTTGTAAATATTATCAGTTTTCTGGTCATTTCCAGGCTTTCCACTGGTAACCTCCGTGAATGAAAATGGCAGGAAATGTAGTAAGAACCTGTTTCCTTTTATTTCAAGTGTTTCTTACAACTTTTTAATCATTTCGGGAAACTATAATTGCGTATTTGAAGAGTTTTACCACAATTAGAGAGGGTTCCTACAACTATATACTGGAATGGTCAGCATTATAACTGATTCACACAGAAAACACCAGAGAAATTCGGCCTCCAATTGTAAACATAAACAGTATAGTCCTCATTTACAGTCTTTCTTCACAAATTTTGAGCTGTACAAACTTGAATTCCATATATTAGAAAGCAAATTCAAGTGAAAACTTTCCCTAAACTAGCCGGAGTTGTAAATATTATCATTTTTCTGGTCATTTCCAAGCTTTCCACTGGTAACCTCCGTGATTGAAAATGGCAGGAAATGTAGTAAGAACCTATTCCCTTTTATTTCAAGTGTTTCTTACAACTTTTTAATCATTTCTGTAAACTATAATTGCGTATTTGAAGAGTTTGACCAGAATGTGAGAGTGTTCCTACAACTATATACTGGAATCATCAGCATTTTAACTGATTCACACAGAAAACGCCAGAGAAATTAGCCCTCCAATTGTATACATAAACAGTATAGTCCTTACTTACAGTGTTTCTAAACAAATTTTGAGCTGTATAACCCTGAATTCCTAATATTTGAAAGCAAATTGAATTGAAAACGCTCCCTAAAGTAACCGGAGTTGTAAATATTATCAGTTTACTGGTCATTTCCAAGCTTTACACTGGTAATCTCCATGAATGAAAATGGCAGAATATGTAGTATGAATCTATTTCCTTTTATTTCACGTGTTTCTTACAAGTTTTTAATCATTTCGGGAAACTATAATTGCGTATTTGGAGAGTTGTACCACAATTAGAGAGAGTTCCTACCACTATTTACTTGAATCGTCAGCATTTTAACCTATTCACCCAGAAAACGCCGAGAAATTAGGTCTCCTATTTTAAACATAAACAGTATAGTCCTCACTTACAATCTTTCTAAACAAATTTTGAGCTGTATAAACCTCAATTCCTAATCTTTGAAAGCAAATTGAAGTGAAAACGCTCCCTAAAGTAGCAGGAGTTGTAAATATTATCAGTTTTCTTGTCATTTCCAAGCTTTCCACTGGTAACCTCTGTGATTGAAAATGGCAGGAAATGTAGTAAGAACCTGTTTCCTTTTATTTCAATTGTTTCTTACAAGTTTCTAATCATTTCTGGAACCTATAATTGCGTATTTGAAGAGTTTGACCACAATTAGTGAGTGTTTCTACAACTATATACTGGAATCGTCAGCATTGTAACTGATTTATACAGAAAACGCCAGAGTAATTCGGCCTCCAAAGGTAAACAGAAACAGTGCAGTCTTCACTTACAGTCTTTTTGCACAAATTTTGAACTGTACAAACTTGAATTCCTAATATGTGAAAGCAAATTCAAGTGAAAATTCTGCCTAAACTAGCCGGAGTTGTAACTATTATCAGTTTTCTGGTCATTTCCAGGCTTTCCACTGGTAACCTCCGTGATTGAAAATGGCAGGAAATGTAGTAAGAACCTGTTTCCTTTTATTGCAAGTGTTTCTAACAAGTTTTTAAGCATTTCTGGAAACTATAATTGCGTATTTGAAGAGTTTTACCACAATTAGAGAGAGTTCCTACAACTATATACCGGAATCGTCAGCATTTTAACTGATTCACACAGAAAACGCCAGAGAGATTCGGCCTCCAAAGGTAAACAGAAACAGTGTAGTCTTCACTTACAGTCTTGCTGCACAAATTTTGAACTGTAAAAACTTGAATTCCTAATATGTGAAAGCAAATTCAAGTGAAAACTCTGCCTAAATTAGCCGGAGTTGTAAATATTATCAGATTTCTGGTCATTTCAAAGCTTTACACTGGCAATCTCCATGAATGAAAAGGGCAGAAAATGTAGTATCAATCTATTTCCTTTTATTTCAAGTGTTTCTTACAAGATTTTAATCATTTCTGGAAACTGTAATTGCGTATTTGAAGAGTTTTACCACAATTAGAGAGATTTCCTACAACTATATACTCGAATCGTCACCATTGTAACTTATTCACTGAGACAACGCCAGAGGAATTCGGCCTCCAATTATAAACATAAACAGTATAGTCCTCACTTACAGTTTTTCTACACAAGTTTTGAGCTGTATAAACATAATTCCTAATATTTGAAAGCAAATTGAATTGAAAACGCTCCCTAAAGTAACCGGAGTTGTAAATATTATCAGTTTGCTGGTCATTTTCAATCTTCCACTGGTAACCTCCGTGATTGAAAATTGCTGAAAATGTAGTAAGAACGTACTTCCTTTCATTTCAAGTGTTTCTTACAAGTTTTTAATAATTTCTGGAAACTATACTGGCGTATTTGAAGAGTTTGACCAGAATTTGAGAGTGTTCCGACAACTATATGCTGGAATGGTCAGCATATTTACTGATTCACACAGAAAACGCCAGAGAAATTAGGCCTCCAATTGTAAACATAAACAGTATAGCCCTTACTTACAGACTTTCTAAACAAATTTTGAGCTGTATAACCCTAAATTCCTAATATTTAAATGCAAATTGAATTGAAAACGCTCGCTAAAGTAACCGGAGTTGTAAATATTATCAGTTTTCTGGTCATTTCCAAGCTTTCCACTGGTAACCTCCATGAATGAAAATGGCAGAAAATGTAGTAAGAACCTATTTCCCTTTATTTCAAGTGATTTTTACGAGTTTTTAATCATTTCTGGAACCTATAATTGCGTATTTGAAGAGTTTGACCACAATTAGTGAGTGTTTCTACAACTATATACTGGAATCTTCAGCATTGTAACTGATTCACACAGAAAACGCCAGAGAAAATCGGCCTCCAAAGGTAAACAGAAACAGTGTAGTCTTCACTTACAGTCTTTCTGCACAAATTTTGAGCTGTACAAAATTGAATTCCTAATGTGTGTAAGCAAATTGAAGTGGAAAGCTCCCTAAAGTAGGCGGAGTTGTAAATATTATCAGTTTTCTGGTCATTAACAAGCTTTCCACTGCTAACCTCCATGATTTAAAATGGCGGGAAATGCAGTAAGAACGTATGTCCTTTTATTTCAAGTATTTCTTACAAGTTTTTAATCATTTCTGGAAACTATAATTGCGTATTTGAAGAGTTTGACCACAATTAGTGAGTGTTTCTACAACTATATTCTGGAATCGTCAGCATTGTAACTGATTCACACAGAAAAGGCCAGAGAAATTCGGCCTCCAAAGGTGAACAGAAACAGTGTAGTCTTCACTTATAGTCTTTCTGCACAAATTTTGAACTGTACAAACTTGAATTCCTAATGTGTGAAAGCAAATTCAAGTGAAAACTCTCCCTAAACTAGTCAGAGTTGTAAATATTATCAGTTTTCTGGTCATTTCCAGGCTTTCCAATGGTAACTTCCTTGATTGAAAATGGCAGGAAATGTAGTAAGAACCTGTTTCCTTTTATTTCAGGTGTTTTTAACAAGTTTTTAATCATTTCTGGATACTATAATTGCGTATTTGAAGAGTTTTACCACAATAAGAGAGAGTTCCTACAACTATATACTTGAATCGTCAACACTGTAACTGATTCACACAGAAAACGCCAGAGAAATTCGGCCTCCAATTGTAAACATAAACAGTATAGTCCTTACTTATAGTCTTTCTAAACAAATTTTGTGATGTATAACCCTGAATTCCTAATTTTGGAAAGCAAATTGAATTGAAAACTCTCCCTAAAGTAACCGCAGTTGTAAATATTATCAGTTTTCTGGTCATTTCCAAGCTTTCCACTGGTAACCTGCATGCATGAAAAAGGAAGAAAATGTAGTATTAATCTATTTCCTTTTATTTCAAGTGTTTCTTACCAGTTTTTAATCATTTCTGGAAACTATAATTGCGTATTTGAAAAGTTTGACCAGAATTAGATATTGTTCCTATAACTATATACTGGAATCGTCAGCATTTTAACTGATTCACAAAGGAAACACCAGAGAAATTCGGCCTCCAGTTGTAAAAATAAACAATGTACTCCTCACTTACAGTCTTTCTACACAAACTTTGACCTGAATAAACCTGAATTCCTAATATTTGAAAGCAAATTCAAGTGAAAACTTTACCTAAACTAGCCGAAGTTGTAAATATTATCAGTTTTCTGTTCATGTCCCAGCATTCCACTGGTAACCTCCGAGATTGAAAAAGGCAGGAAATGTAGTAAGGGTCTATTTCCTTTTAATTCAAGTGTTTCTTACAAGTTCATAATCATTTCTGGAAACTATAGTGCGTATTTGAAGAGGTTTACCACAATTAGAGAGTGTTCCTACAACTATATACTGGAATCGTCAGCATTTTAACTGATTCACACAGGAAACACCAGAGAAATTCGACCTCCAGTTGTAAACATAAACAATGTATTCCTCACTTACAGTCTTTCTACACAAATTTTTACCTGAATAAACCTGAATTCCTAATATTTGAAAGCAAATTCAAGTGAAAACTTTCCCTAAACTAGCTGGAGTTGTAAATATTATCAGTTTTCTGGTCATGTCCCAGCTTTCCACTGGTAACCTCTGTGACTTTAAATGGCTGGAAATGTAGTAAGAATCAATTTCCTTTTATTTCAAGTGTGTCTTACAAATTTTTAATCATTTCTGGAAACTATAATTGCGTATTTGAAGAGTTTTAACACAATTAGAGAGTGTTCCTATAACTATATACTGGAATCGTCAGCATTTTAACTGATTCACACAGAAACGCCGGAGAAATTAGGCCTCAGTTTTAAACATAAACAGTATAGTGCTAACTTCAAGTTTTCTAAACAAATTTTGAGCTGTATAAACATGAATTCCAAATATATGAAGGCAAATTCAAGTTCAAACTCTCCCAAAAATAGCCAGAGTTGTAAATATTATCAGTTTTCAGGACATGTCCCAGCTTTCTACTGGTAACCTCCGTGATTGAAAACGGCTGGAAATGTGGTAAGGGTCTATTTCCTTTTATTTCAAGTGTTTCTTACAAGTTTATAATCATTTCTGGAAACTATAATTGCGTATTTGAATAGTTTTACCACAATTAGAGAGTGCTCCTACAACTACATACTGGAATCGTCAGAATTTTAACTGATTCACACAGGAAACACCAGAGAAATTCGGCCTCCAATTGTAAACATAAACAGTATAGTCCTCACTTACAGTCTTTCTACACAAATTTTGTGCTGTATAAACCTGAAATCCTAATATGTGAAAACCAATTCAAGTGAAAACTCTCCCTAAACTAGCCGAATTAGTAAGTATTATCAGTTTTCTGGTCATGACCCAGCTTTCCACTGGTAACCTCCCTGATTGAAAACGGCTGGAAATGTAGTAAGAGTCTATTTCCTTTTATTTCAATTGTTTCGTACAAGTTTTTAATCATTTCTGGAAACTATACTGGCGTATTTGAAGAGTTTGACCAGAATTTGAGAGTGTTCCGACAACTATATGCTGGAATGGTCAGCATATTTACTGATTCACACAGAAAACGCCAGAGAAATTAGGCCTCCAATTGTAAACATAAACAGTATAGCCCTTACTTACAGACTTTCTAAACAAATTTTGAGCTGTATAACCCTAAATTCCTAATATTTAAATGCAAATTGAATTGAAAACGCTCGCTAAAGTAACCGGAGTTGTAAATATTATCAGTTTTCTGGTCATTTCCAAGCTTTCCACTGGTAACCTCCATGAATGAAAATGGCAGAAAATGTAGTAAGAACCTATTTCCCTTTATTTCAAGTGATTTTTACGAGTTTTTAATCATTTCTGGAACCTATAATTGCGTATTTGAAGAGTTTGACCACAATTAGTGAGTGTTTCTACAACTATATACTGGAATCTTCAGCATTGTAACTGATTCACACAGAAAACGCCAGAGAAAATCGGCCTCCAAAGGTAAACAGAAACAGTGTAGTCTTCACTTACAGTCTTTCTGCACAAATTTTGAGCTGTACAAAATTGAATTCCTAATGTGTGTAAGCAAATTGAAGTGGAAAGCTCCCTAAAGTAGGCGGAGTTGTAAATATTATCAGTTTTCTGGTCATTAACAAGCTTTCCACTGCTAACCTCCATGATTTAAAATGGCGGGAAATGCAGTAAGAACGTATGTCCTTTTATTTCAAGTATTTCTTACAAGTTTTTAATCATTTCTGGAAACTATAATTGCGTATTTGAAGAGTTTGACCACAATTAGTGAGTGTTTCTACAACTATATTCTGGAATCGTCAGCATTGTAACTGATTCACACAGAAAAGGCCAGAGAAATTCGGCCTCCAAAGGTGAACAGAAACAGTGTAGTCTTCACTTATAGTCTTTCTGCACAAATTTTGAACTGTACAAACTTGAATTCCTAATGTGTGAAAGCAAATTCAAGTGAAAACTCTCCCTAAACTAGTCAGAGTTGTAAATATTATCAGTTTTCTGGTCATTTCCAGGCTTTCCAATGGTAACTTCCTTGATTGAAAATGGCAGGAAATGTAGTAAGAACCTGTTTCCTTTTATTTCAGGTGTTTTTAACAAGTTTTTAATCATTTCTGGATACTATAATTGCGTATTTGAAGAGTTTTACCACAATAAGAGAGAGTTCCTACAACTATATACTTGAATCGTCAACACTGTAACTGATTCACACAGAAAACGCCAGAGAAATTCGGCCTCCAATTGTAAACATAAACAGTATAGTCCTTACTTATAGTCTTTCTAAACAAATTTTGTGATGTATAACCCTGAATTCCTAATTTTGGAAAGCAAATTGAATTGAAAACTCTCCCTAAAGTAACCGCAGTTGTAAATATTATCAGTTTTCTGGTCATTTCCAAGCTTTCCACTGGTAACCTGCATGCATGAAAAAGGAAGAAAATGTAGTATTAATCTATTTCCTTTTATTTCAAGTGTTTCTTACCAGTTTTTAATCATTTCTGGAAACTATAATTGCGTATTTGAAAAGTTTGACCAGAATTAGATATTGTTCCTATAACTATATACTGGAATCGTCAGCATTTTAACTGATTCACAAAGGAAACACCAGAGAAATTCGGCCTCCAGTTGTAAAAATAAACAATGTACTCCTCACTTACAGTCTTTCTACACAAACTTTGACCTGAATAAACCTGAATTCCTAATATTTGAAAGCAAATTCAAGTGAAAACTTTACCTAAACTAGCCGAAGTTGTAAATATTATCAGTTTTCTGTTCATGTCCCAGCATTCCACTGGTAACCTCCGAGATTGAAAAAGGCAGGAAATGTAGTAAGGGTCTATTTCCTTTTAATTCAAGTGTTTCTTACAAGTTCATAATCATTTCTGGAAACTATAGTGCGTATTTGAAGAGGTTTACCACAATTAGAGAGTGTTCCTACAACTATATACTGGAATCGTCAGCATTTTAACTGATTCACACAGGAAACACCAGAGAAATTCGACCTCCAGTTGTAAACATAAACAATGTATTCCTCACTTACAGTCTTTCTACACAAATTTTTACCTGAATAAACCTGAATTCCTAATATTTGAAAGCAAATTCAAGTGAAAACTTTCCCTAAACTAGCTGGAGTTGTAAATATTATCAGTTTTCTGGTCATGTCCCAGCTTTCCACTGGTAACCTCTGTGACTTTAAATGGCTGGAAATGTAGTAAGAATCAATTTCCTTTTATTTCAAGTGTGTCTTACAAATTTTTAATCATTTCTGGAAACTATAATTGCGTATTTGAAGAGTTTTAACACAATTAGAGAGTGTTCCTATAACTATATACTGGAATCGTCAGCATTTTAACTGATTCACACAGAAACGCCGGAGAAATTAGGCCTCAGTTTTAAACATAAACAGTATAGTGCTAACTTCAAGTTTTCTAAACAAATTTTGAGCTGTATAAACATGAATTCCAAATATATGAAGGCAAATTCAAGTTCAAACTCTCCCAAAAATAGCCAGAGTTGTAAATATTATCAGTTTTCAGGACATGTCCCAGCTTTCTACTGGTAACCTCCGTGATTGAAAACGGCTGGAAATGTGGTAAGGGTCTATTTCCTTTTATTTCAAGTGTTTCTTACAAGTTTATAATCATTTCTGGAAACTATAATTGCGTATTTGAATAGTTTTACCACAATTAGAGAGTGCTCCTACAACTACATACTGGAATCGTCAGAATTTTAACTGATTCACACAGGAAACACCAGAGAAATTCGGCCTCCAATTGTAAACATAAACAGTATAGTCCTCACTTACAGTCTTTCTACACAAATTTTGTGCTGTATAAACCTGAAATCCTAATATGTGAAAACCAATTCAAGTGAAAACTCTCCCTAAACTAGCCGAATTAGTAAGTATTATCAGTTTTCTGGTCATGACCCAGCTTTCCACTGGTAACCTCCCTGATTGAAAACGGCTGGAAATGTAGTAAGAGTCTATTTCCTTTTATTTCAATTGTTTCGTACAAGTTTTTAATCATTTCTGGAAACTATAATTGCGTATTTGAAGAGTTTTACCACAATTAGAGAGTGTTCCTACAACTACATACTGGAATCCTCAGCATTTTAACTGATTCACACTGAAAACGTCAGATAAATTAGGCCTCAATTTTAAACATAAACAGTATAGTACACTCTTAGTCTTTCTACATAAATTTTGAGCAGTATAAACCTGAAATCCGAATTTTTGAAAGCCAATTCAAGTGAAAACTCTCCCTAAACTAGCCAGAGTTGTAAATATTATCAGTTTTCTTGTCATGTCCCAGCTTTCCACTGGTAACCTCCGTGATTGAAAACGGCTGGAAATGTTGTAAGAATCTATTTAATTTAATTTCAAGTGTTTCTTACAAGTTTTTTATCATTTCTGGAAACTATAATTGCGTATTTGAAGAGTTTTACCACAATTAGAGGGTGTTCCTACAACTACATACTGGAATCATCAGCATTTTAACAGATTCACACAGGAAACACCAAAGAAATTAGTCCTCCAATTGTAAACATAAACAGTATAGTCCTTACTTACAGTCTTTCTACACAAATTTTGAGCTGCATAGACCTGAATTCCTAATATTTGAAAGCCAATTCAAGTGAAAACTCTCACTAAACTAGCCGGATTTGTAAGTATAATCAGTTTTCTGGTCATGACCCAGCTTTCCACTGGAAACCTCCGTGGTTGAAAACGGCTGTAAATGTAGTAAGAATCAATTTCCAGTATTTCAAGTATTTCTTACAAGGTTTTTATCATTTTTGGAAAATATAATTGCGTATTTGAGGAGTTTTACCACAATTAGAGAGTGTTCCTACAACTACATACTGGAATCGTCAGCATTTTAACTGATTCACACAGAAAACGCCAGAGAAATTAGGCCTCCAATTGTAAACATAAACAGTATAGTCCTTACTTAGAGTCTTTCTACACAAATTTTGAGCTGCATAAACCTGAATTCCTAATGTTTGAAATCAAATTCAAGTGAAAACTCTCGCTAAACTAGCCGGAGTTGTAAATATTATCAGTTTTCTGGTCATGTCCCAGCTTTCCACTGGTAACCTCCGTGATTGAAAACGGCTGGAAATGTAGTAAGAATCTATTTCCTTTTATTTCAAGTGTTTCGTACAAGTTTTTAATCATTTCTGGAAACTATAATTGCGTATTTGAAGAGTTTTACCACAATTAGAGAGTGTTCCTACAACTACATACTGGAATCGTCAGCATTTTAACTGATTCACACAGGAAACACTAGAGAAATTCGGCCTTCAATTGTAAACATAAACAGTATAGTCCTCACTTACAGACTTTCTACACAAATTTTGAACTGTATAAACCTGAATTCCTAATATTTGAAAGGCAATTCAAGTGAAAACTCTCCGTAAACTAGCAGGAGTTGTAAATATTATCCGTTTTCTGGCTATGTCCCAGCTCTCCACTGGTAACCTCCGTGATTGAAAACGGCTGGAAATGTAGTAAGAATCTATTTCCTTTGATTTCAAGTGTTTCCTACAAATTTTTAATCATTTCTGGAAACTATAATTGCGTATTTGAAGAGTTTTACCGCAATTAGAGTGTTCCTACAACTACATACTGGAATCGTCATCATTTTAACTGATTCACACAGAAAACGCCAAAGAAATTAGGCCTCCAATTGTAAACATAAACAGTATAGTCCTTACTTACAGTATTTCTACACAAATTTTGAGCTGCATAGACCTGAATTCCTAATATTTGAAAGCAAATTCAAGTGAAAACTCTCCCTAAATTAGCCGCAGTTGTAAGTATTATCAGTTTTCTGGTCATGACCCAGCTTTCCACTGGTAACCTCCGTGATTGAAAACGGCTGGAAATGTAGTAAGAATAAATTTCCTTTCATCAAGTGTTTCTTACAAGTTTTTTATCATTTCTGGAAACTATAATTGCGTATTTGAATAGTTTTACCACAATTAGAGAGTGCTCCTACAACTACATACTGGAATCGTCAGCATTTTAAACTGATTCACACAGGAAACACCAGAGAAATTCGGCCTCCAATTGTAAACATAAACAGTATAGTCCTCACTTACAGTCTTTCTACACAAATTTTGTGCTGTATAAACCTGAAATCCTAATATGTGAAAACCAATTCAAGTGAAAACTCTCCCTAAACTAGCCGAATTAGTAAGTATTATCAGTTTTCTGGTCATGACCCAGCTTTCCACTGGTAACCTCCCTGATTGAAAACGGCTGGAAATGTAGTAAGAATCTATTTCCTTTTATTTCAAGTGTTTCATACAAGTTTTTAATCATTTCTGGAAACTATAATTGCGTATTTGAAGAGTTTTACCACAATTAGAGAGTGTTCCTATAACTACATACTGGAATCCTCAGCATTTTAACTGATTCACACTGAAAACGTCAGATAAATTAGGCCTCAATTTTAAACATAAACAGTATAGTACACACTTAGTCTTTCTACATAAATTTTGAGCAGTATAAACCTGAAATCCGAATTTTTGAAAGCCAATTCAAGTGAAAACTCTCCCTAAACTAGCCAGAGTTGTAAATATTATCAGTTTTCTTGTCATGTCCCAGCTTTCCACTGGTAACCTCCGTGATTGAAAACGGCTGGAAATGTTGTAAGAATCTATTTAATTTAATTTCAAGTGTTTCTTACAAGTTTTTTATCATTTAAGGAAACTATAATTGCATATTTGAAGAGGTTTACCACAATTAGAGAGTGTTCCTACAACTACATACTTGAATCCTCAGCATTTTAATTGATTCACACAGGAAACACCAGAGAAATTCGGCCTTCAATTGTAAACATAAACAGTATAGTCCTCACTTACAGACTTTCTACACAAATTTTGAGCTGTATAAACCTGAATTCCTAATATTTGAAAGCCAATTCAAGTGAAAACTCTCCGTAAACTAGCAGGAGTTGTAAATATTATCAGTTTTCTGGCTATGTCCCAGCTCTCCACTGGTAACCTCTGTGATTGAAAATGGCTGGAAAGTAGTAAGAATCTATTTGCTTTTATTTCAAGTGTTTCGTACAAGTTTTTTCCATTCTGGAAACTATAATTGCGTATTTGAAGAGTTTTACCACAATTAGAGGGTGTTCCTACAACTACATACTGGAATCGTCAGCATTTTAACAGATTCACACAGAAAACGTCAGATAAATTAGGCCTCAATTTTAAACATAAACAGTATAGTACACACTTAGTCTTTCTACATCAATTTTGAGCAGTATAAACCTGAATTCCTAATATTTGAAAGCCAATTCAAGTGAAAATTCTCCGTAAACTAGCAGGAGTTGTAAATATTATCAGTTTTCTGGCTATGTCCCAGCTCTCCACTGGTAACCTCCGTGATTGAAAATGGCTGGAAAGTAGTAAGAATCTATTTGCTTTTATTTCAAGTGTTTCGTACAAGTTTTTATCCATTCTGGAAACTATAATTGCATATTTGAAGAGGTTTACCACAGTTAGAGAGTGTTCCTACAACTACATACTGGAATCATCAGCATTTTAACAGATTCACACAGGAAACACCAAAGAAATTAGGCCTCCAATTGTAAACATAAACAGTATAATCCTTACTTACAGTCTTTCTACACGAATTTTGATTTGCATAAACCTGAATTCCTAATGTTTGAAATCAAATTCAAGTGAAAACTCTCGCTAAACTAGCCGGAGTTGTAAATATTATCAGTTTTCTGGTCATGTCCCAGCTTTCCACTGGTAACCTCCGTGAATGAAAACGGCTGGAAATGTAGTAAGAATCTATTTCCTTTTATTTCAAGTGTTTCGTACAAGTTTTTAATCATTTCTGGAAACTATAATTGCGTATTTGAAGAGTTTTACCACAATTAGAGAGTGTTCCTACAACTACATACTGGAATCCTCAGCATTTTAACTGATTCACACAGAAAACGCCAGACAAATTAGGCCTCCAATTGTAAACATAAACAGTATAGTCCTTACTTACAGTCTTTCTAAACAAATTTTGAGCTGTATAAACCTGAAATCCTAATATTCAAAGCCAATTCAATTGAAAACTCTCCCTAAACTAGCCGGAGTTGTAAATAGTATCAGTTTTCTGGTTATGTCCCAGCTTTCCACTGGTAACCTCCGTGATTGAAAACGGCTGGAAATGTAGTAAGAATCTATTTCCTTTTATTTCAAGTGTTTCGTACAAGTTTTTAATCATTTCTGGAAACGATAATTGCGTATTTGAAGAGTTTTACCACAATTAGAGAGTGTTCCTACAACTACATACTGGAATCGTCAGCATTTTAACAGATTCACACAGAAAACGTCAGATAAATTAGGCCTCAATTTTAAACATAAACAGTATAGTACACACTTAGTCTTTCTACATCAATTTTGAGCAGTATAAACCTGAAATCCGAATTTTTGAAAGCCAATTCAAGTGAAAACTCTCTGTAAACTAGCCAGAGTTGTAAATATTATCAGTTTTTTTGTCATGTCCCAGCTTTCCACTGGTAACCTCCGTGATTGAAAACGGCTGGAAATGTTGTAAGAATCTATTTAATTTAATTTCAAGTGTTTCTTACAAGTTTTTTATCATTTCTGGAAACTATAATTGCATATTTGAAGAGTTTTACCACAATTAGAGAGTGTTCCTACAACTACATACTGGAATCCTCAGCATTTAAATTGATTCACACAGGAAACACCAGGGAAATTCGGCCTTCAATAGTAAACATAAACAGTATAGTCCTCACTTACAGACTTTCTACACAAATTTTGAGCTGTATAAACCTGAATTCCTAATATTTGAAAGCCAATTCAAGTGAAAACTCTCCGTAAACTAGCAGGAGTTGTAAATATTATCAGTTTTCTGGCTATGTCCAAGCTCTCCACTGGTAACCTCCGTGATTGAAAATGGCTGGAAAGTAGTAAGAATCTATTTGCTTTTATTTCAAGTGTTTCGTACAAGTTTTTATCAATTCTGGAAACTATAATTGCGTATTTGAAGAGTTTTACCACAATTAGAGGGTGTTCCTACAACTACATACTGGAATCGTCAGCATTTTAACTGATTCACACAGAAAACGCCAGAGAAATTAGGCCTCCAATTGTAAACATAAACAGTATAGTCCTTACTTACAGTCTTTCTACACAAATTTTGAGCTGCATAAACCTGAATTCCTAATGTTTGAAATCAAATTCAAGTGAAAACTCTCGCTAAACTAGCCGGAGTTGTAAATATTATCAGTTTTCTGGTCATGTCCCAGCTTTCCACTGGTAACCTCCGTGGTTGAAAACGGCTGTAAATGTAGTAAGAATCAATTTCCAATATTTCAAGTATTTCTTACAAGGTTTTTATCATTTCTGGAAACTATAATTGCGTATTTGAAGAGTTTTACCACAATTAGAGAGTGTTCCTACAACTACATACTGGAATCCTCAGCATTTAAATTGATTCACACAGGAAACACCAGAGAAATTCGGCCTTCAATTGTAAACATAAACAGTATAGTCCTCACTTACAGACTTTCTACACAAATTTTGAGCTGTATAAACCTGAATTCCTAATATTTGAAAGCCAATTCAAGTGAAAACTCTCCGTAAACTAGCAGGAGTTGTAAATATTATCAGTTTTCTGGCTATGTCCAAGCTCTCCACTGGTAACCTCCGTGATTAAAATGGCTGGAAAGTAGTAAGAATCTATTTGCTTTTATTTCAAGTGTTTCGTACAAGTTTTTATCATTTCTGGAAACTATAATTGCATATTTGAAGAGTTTTACCACAATTAGAGGGTGTTCCTACAACTACATACTGGAATCATCAGCATTTTAACAGATTCACACAGGAAACACCAAAGAAATTAGGCCTCCAATTGTAAACATAAACAGTATAGTCCTTACTTACATTCTTTCTACACAAATTTTGAGCTGCATAGACCTGAATTCCTAATATTTGAAAGCAAATTCAAGTGAAAACTCTCCCTAAATTAGCCGGAGTTGTAAGTATTATCAGTTTTCTGGTCATGACCCAGCTTTCCACTGGTAACCTCCGTGATTGAAAACGGCTGGAAATGTGGTAAGAATCAATTTCCATTTATTTCAAGTATTTCTTACAAGTTTTTTATCATTTCTGGAAACTATAATTGCGTATTTGAGGAGTTTTACCACAATTAGGGAGTGTTCCTACAACTACATACTGGAATCGTCAGCATTTTAACTGATTCACACAGGAAACACCAGAGAAATTCGGCCTTCAATTGTAAACATAAACAGTATAGTCCTCACTTAGTCTTTCTACACAAATTTTGAGCTATATAAACCAGAAATCCTAATATTTGAAAGCCAATTCAAGTGAAAACTCTCACTAAACTAGCCGGATTTGTAAGTATAATCAGTTTTCTGGTCATGACCCAGCTTTCCACTGGAAACCTCCGTGGTTGAAAACGGCTGTAAATGTAGTAAGAATCAATTTCCAATATTTCAAGTATTTCTTACAAGGTTTTTATCATTTTTGGAAAATATTATTGCGTATTTGAGGAGTTTTACCACAATTAGAGAGTGTTCCTACAACTACATACTGGAATCGTCAGCATTTTAACTGATTCACACAGAAAACGCCAGAGAAATTAGGCCTCCAATTGTAAACATAAACAGTATAGTCCTTACTTACAGTCTTTCTACACAAATTTTGAGCTGCATAAACCTGAATTCCTAATGTTTGAAATCAAATTCAAGTGAAAACTCTCGCTAAACTTACCGGAGTTGTAAATATTATCAGTTTTCTGGTCATGTCCCAGCTTTCCACTGGTAACCTCCGTGGTTGAAAACGGCTGTAAATGTAGTAAGAATCAATTTCCAATATTTCAAGTATTTCTTACAAGGTTTTTATCATTTCTGGAAACTATAATTGCGTATTTGAGGAGTTTTACCACAATTAGACAGTGTTCCTACAACTACATACTGGAATCGTCAGCATTTTAACTAATTCACACAGAAAACGCCGGAGAAATTAGGCCTCCAATTGTAAACATAAACAGTATACTCCTCACTTACAGTCTTTCTACACAAATTTTGAGCTGCATAAACCTGAATTCCTAATGTTTGAAATCAAATTCAAGTGAAAACTCTCGCTAAACTAGCCAGAGTTGTAAATATTATCAGTTTTTCTTGTCATGTCCCAGCTTTCCACTGGTAACCTCCGTGATTGAAAACGGATGGAAATGTTGTAAGAATCTATTTAATTTAATTTCAAGTGTTTCTTACAAGTTTTTTATCATTTCTGGAAACTATAATTGCATATTTGAAGAGTTTTACCACAATTAGAGAGTGTTCCTACAACTACATACTGGAATCCTCAGAATTTAAATTGATTCACACAGGAAACACCAGAGAAATTCGGCCTTCAATTGTAAACATAAACAGTATAGTCCTCACTTACAGACTTTCTACACAAATTTTGAGCTGTATAAACCTGAATTCCTAATATTTGAAAGCCAATTCAAGTGAAAACTCTCCGTAAACTAGCAGGAGTTGTAAATATTATCAGTTTTCTGGCTATGTCCAAGCTCTCCACTGGTAACCTCCGTGATTAAAATGGCTGGAAAGTAGTAAGAATCTATTTGCTTTTATTTCAAGTGTTTCCTACAAGTTTTTATCAATTCTGGAAACTATAATTGCGTATTTGAAGAGTTTTACCACAATTAGAGGGTGTTCCTACAACTACATACTGGAATCATCAGCATTTTAACAGATTCACACAGGAAACACCAAAGAAATTAGGCCTCCAATTGTAAACATAAACAGTATAGTCCTTACTTACATTCTTTCTACACAAATTTTGAGCTGCATAGACCTGAATTCCTAATATTTGAAAGCAAATTCAAGTGAAAACTCTCCATAAATTAGCCGGAGTTGTAAGTATTATCAGTTTTCTGGTCATGACCCAGCTTTCCACTGGTAACCTCCGTGATTGAAAACGGCTGGAAATGTAGTAAGAATCAATTTCCTTTCATCAAGTGTTTCTTACAAGTTTTTAATCATTTCTGGAAACTATAATTGCATATTTGAAGAGTTTTACCACAATTAGAGAGTGTTCCTACAACTACATACTGGAATCCTCAGCATTTTAACTGATTCACACAGGAAACACCAGAGAAATTCGGCCTTCAATTGTAAACATAAACAGTATATCCTCACTTACAGACTTTCTACACAAATTTTGAGCTGTATAAACCTGAATTCATAATATTTGAAAGCCAATTCAAGTGAAAACTCTCCCTAAACTAGCCGGAGTTGTAAAGAGTATCAGTTTTCTGGTTATGTCCCAGCTTTCCACTGGTAACCTCCATGATTGAAAACGGCTGGAAATGTAGTAAGAATCGATTTCCTTTTATTTCAAGTGTTTCCTAAAAATTTTTAGTCATTTTTGGAAACTATAATTGCGTATTTGAAGAGTTTTACCACAATTAGAGTGTTCCTACTACTACATACTGGAATCGTCAACATTTTAACTGATTCGCAGAGAAAACGCCAAAGAAATTAGGCCTCCAATTGTAAACATAAACAGTATAGTCCTTACTTACAGTCTTTCTACACAAAGTTTGAGCTGCATAGACCTAAATTCCTAATATTTGAAAGCAAATTCAAGTGAAAACTCTCCCTAAACTAGCCGGAGTTGTAAGTATTATCAGTTTTCTGGTCATGACCCAGCTTTCCACTGGTAACCTCCGTGATTGAAAACGGCTGGAAATGTAGTAAGAATAAATTTCCTTTCATCAAGTGTTTCTCACAAGTTTTTTATCATTTCTGGAAACTATAATTGCGTATTTGAAGAGTTTTACCACAATTAGAGAATGCTCCTACAACTACATATTGGAATCGTCAGCATTTTAACTGATTCACACAGGAAACACCAGAGAAATTCGGCCTCCAATTGTAAACATAAACAGTATAGTCCTCACTTACAGTCTTTCTACACAAATTTTGAGCTGCATAGACCTGAATTCCTAATATTTGAAAACCAATTCAAGTGAAAACTCTCCCTGAACTAGCCGGAGTTGTAAATATTATCAGTTTTCTGGTCATGTCCCAGCTTTCCACTGGTAACCTCCGTGATTGAAAACGGCTGGAAATGTAGTAAGAATCCATTTCCTTTTATTTCAAGTGTTTCATACAAGTTTTTAATCATTTCTGGAAACTATAATTGCGTATTTGAAGAGTTTTACAACAATTAGAGAGTGTTCCTGCAACTACATACTGGAATCGTCAGCATTTTAACTGATTCACACAGAAAACGTCAGATAAATTAGGCCTCAATTTTAAACATAAACAGTATAGTGCACACTTAGTCTTTCTACATAAATTTTGAGTAGTATAAACCTGAAATCCGAATTTGTGAAAGCCAATTCAAGTGAAAACTCTCCCTAAACTAGCCAGAGTTGTAAGTATTATCAGTTTTCTGGTCATGACCCAGCTTTCCACTGGAAACCTCCGTGGTTGAAAACGGCTATAAATGTAGTAAGAATCAATTTCCAATATTTCAAGTATATCTTACAAGGTTTTTATCATTTCTCGAAACTATAATTGCGTATTTGAGGAGTTTTACCACAATTAGAGAGTGTTCCTACAACTACATACTGGAATCGTCAGCATTTTAACTGATTCACACAGAAAACGCCAGAGAAATTAGGCCTCCAATTGTAAACATAAACAGTATAGTCCTTACTTACAGTCTTTCTAAACAAATTTTGAGCTGTATAAACCTGAAATCCTAATATTCGAAAGCCAATTCAATTGAAAATTCTCCCTAAACTAGCCGGAGTTGTATATAGTATCAGTTTTCTGGTTATGTCCCAGCTTTCCACTGGTAACCTCCGTGATTGAAAACGGCTGGAAATGTAGTAAGATTCTATTTCCTTTTATTTCAAGTGTTTCGTTCAAGTTTTTAATCATTTCTGGAAACTATAATTGCGTATTTGAAGAGTTTTACCACAATTAGAGAGTGTTCCTACAACTACATACTGGAATCATCAGCATTTTAACTGATTCACACAGAAAACGTCAGATAAATTAGGCCTCAATTTTAAACATAAACAGTATAGTACACACTTAGTCTTTCTACATAAATTTTGAGCAGTATAAACCTGAAATCCGAATTTTTGAAAGCCAATTCAAGTGAAAACTCTCCCTAAACTAGCCGGATTTGTAAGTATAATCAATTTTCTGGTCATGACCCAGCTTTCCACTGGAAACATCCGTGGTTGAAAACGGCTGTAAATGTAGTAAGAATCAATTTCCAATAGTTCAAGTATTTCTTACAAGGTTTTTATCATTTCTGGAAACTATAATTGCGTATTTGAGGAGTTTTACCACAATTAGAGAGTGTTCCTACAAGTATATACTGGAATCGTCAGCATTTTAACTGATTCACACAGAAAACGTCAGATAAATTAGGCCTCCAATTGTAAACATAAACAGTGTCGTACACACTTAGTCTTTCTACATAAATTTTGAGCAGTATAAACCTGAAATCCGAATTTTTGAAAGCCAATTCAAGTGAAAACTCTCCCTAAACTAGCTAGAGTTGTAAATATTATCAGTTTTCTTGTCATGTCCCAGCTTTCCACTGGTAACCTCCGTGATTGAAAACGGCTGGAAATGTTGTAAGAATCTATTTAATTTTATTTCAAGTGTTTCTCACAAGCTTTTAATCATTTCTGGAAACTATAATTGCGTATTTGAAGAGTTTTACCACAATTAGAGAGTGTTCCTACAACTACATACTGGAATCCTCAGCATTTTAACTGATTCACACAGGAAACACCAGAGAAATTCGGCCTTCAATTGTAAACTTAAACAGTATAGTCCTCACTTACAGACTTTCTACACAAATTTTGAGCTGTATAAACCTGAATTCCTAATATTTGAAAGCCAATTCAAGTGAAAACTCTCCGTAAACTAGCAGGAGTTGTAAATATTATCAGTTTTCTGGCTATGTCCCAGCTCTCCACTGGTAACCTCCGTGATTGAAAATGGCTGGAAAGTAGTAAGAATCTATTTGCTTTTATTTCAAGTGTTTCGTACAAGTTTTTATCAATTCTGGAAACTATAATTGCGTATTTGAAGAGTTTTACCACAATAAGAAGGTGTTCCTACAACTACATACTGGAATCATCAGCATTTTAACAGATTCACACAGGAAACACCAGAGAAATTCGGCCTTCAATTGTAAACATAAACAGTATAGTCCTCACTTAGTCTTTCTACACAAATTTTGAGCTATATAAACCAGAAATCCTAATACTTGAAAGCCAATTCAAGTGAAAACTCTCCCTAAAGTAGCCGGATTTGTAAGTATAATCAGTTTTCTGGTCATGACCCAGCTTTCCACTGGAAACCTCCGTGGTTGAAAACGGCTGTAAATGTAGTAAGAATCAGTTTCCAATATTTCATGTATTTCTTACAAGGTTTTTATCATTTCTGGAAAATATAATTGCGTATTTGAGGAGTTTTACCACAATTAGAGAGTGTTCCTACAACTACATACTGGAATCGTCAGCATTTTAACTGATTCACACAGGAAACACCAGAGAAATTCGGCCTCCAATTGTAAACATAAACAGTATAGTCCTCACTTACAGTCTTTCTACACAAATTTTGAGCTGTATAAACCTGAAATCCTAATATTTGAAAACCAATTCAAGTGAAAACTCTCCCTAAACTAGCCGAATTAGTAAGTATTATCAGTTTTCTGGTCTTGACCCAGCTTTCCACTGGTAACCTCCATGATTGAAAACGGCTAGCAATGTAGTAAGAATCAATTTCCTTTCATTTCAAGTGTTTCTTACAAGTTTTTTATCATTTCTGGAAACTATAATTGCGTATTTGAAGAGTTTTACCACAATTAGAGAGTGTTCCTACAAGTATATACTGGCATCGTTAGCATTTTAACTGATTCCCTCAGAAAACGCCAGAGAAATTAGGCCTCAATTTTAAACATAAACAGTACAGTGAACACTTAGTCTTTCTACACAAATTTTGAGGTGTATAAACCTGAAATCCTAATATTTGAAAGCCAATTCAAGTGAAAATTCTCCCTAAACTAGCCGGAGTTGTAAATATTATCAGTTTTCTGGTCATGTCCCAGCTTTCCACTGGTATCCTCCGTGATTGAAAACGGCTGGAAATGTAGTAAGAATCAATTTCCTTTTATTTCAAGTTTTTCGTACAAGTTTTTAATCATTTCTGGAAACTATAATTGCGTATTTGAAGAGTTTTACCACAATTAGAGAGTGTTCCTACAACTACATACTGGAATCGTCAGCATTTTAACTGATTCACACAGGAAACACCAGAGAAATTAGGCCTCAATTTTAAACATAAACAGTATAGTACACACTTAGTCTTTCTACATAAATTTTGAGCAGTATAAACCTGAAATCCGAATTTTTGAAAGCCAATTCAAGTGAAAACTCTCCCTAAACTAGCCAGAGTTGTAAATATTTTCAGTTTTCTTGTCATGTCCCAGCTTTCCACTGGTAACCTCCGTGATTGAAAACGGCTGGAAATGTTGTAAGAATCTATTTAATTTTATTTCAAGTGTTTCTTACAAGTTTTTTATCATTTCTGGAAACTATAATTGCATATTTGAAGAGTTTTACCACAATTAGAGAGTGTTCCTACAACTACATACTGGAATCCTCAGCATTTTAACTAATTCACCCAGGAAACAGCAGAGAAATTCGGCCTTCAATTGTAAACATAACCAGTATAGTCCTCACTTACAGACTTTCTAGACAAATTTTGAGCTGTATAAACCTGAATTCCTAATATTTGAAAGCCAATTCATGTGAAAACTCTCCGTAAACTAGCAGGAGTTGTAAATATTATCAGTTTTCTGGCTATGTCCCAGCTCTCCACTGGTAACCTCCGTGATTGAAAATGGCTGGAAAGTAGTAAGAATCTATTTGCTTTTATTTCAAGTGTTTCTTACAAGTTTTTTATCATTTCTGGAAACTATAATTGCGTATTTGAAGAGTTTTACCACAATTAGAGGGTGTTCCTACAACTACATACTGGAATCATCAGCATTTTAATAGATTCACACAGGAAACACCAGAAAATTCGGCCTCCAATTGTAAACATAAACAGTATAGTCCTCACTTACAGTCTCTCTACACAAATTTTGAGCTGTATAAACCTGAATTCCTAATATTTGAAAGCCAATTCAAGTGAAAACTCTCCCTAAACTAGCCGGAGTTGTAAAGAGTATCAGTTTTCTGGTTATGTCCCAGCTTTCCACTGGTAACCTCCATGATTGAAAACGGCAGGAAATGTAGTAAGAATCTATTTCCTTTTATTTCAAGTGTTTCGTAAAAATTTTTAATCATTTCTGGAAACTATAATTGCGTATTTGAAGAGTTTTACCACAATTAGAGTGTTCCTACAACTACATACTGGAATCGTCAACATTTTAACTGATTCACACAGAAAACGCCAAAGAAATTAGGCCTCCAATTGTAAACATAAACAGTATAGTCCTTACTTACAGTCTTTCTACACAAATCTTGAGCTGCATAGACCTGAATTCCTAATATTTGAAAGCAAATTCAAGTGAAAACTCTCCCTAAACTAGCCGGAGTTGTAAGTATTATCAGTTTTCTGGTCATGACCCAGCTTTCCACTGGTAACCTCCGTGATTGAAAACGGCTGGAAATGTAGTAAGAATAAATTTCCTTTCATCAAGTGTTTCTTACAAGTTTTTTATCAGTTCTGGAAACTATAATTGCATATTTGAAGAGTTTTACCACAATTAGAGAATGCTCCTACAACTACGTACTGGAATCGTCAGCATTTTAACTGATTCACACAGGAAACACCAGAGAAATTCGGCCTCCAATTGTAAACATAAACAGTATAGTCCTCATTTACAGTCTTTCTACACAAATTTTGAGCTGTATAAACCTGAAATCCTAATATTTGAAAACCAATTCAAGTGAAAACTCTCCCTAAACTAGCCGGAGTTGTAAGTATTATCAGTTTTCTGGTCATGACCCAGCTTTCCACTGGTAACCTCCGTGATTGAAAACGGCTGGCAATGTATTAAGAATCAATTTCCTTTCATTTCAAGGGTTTCTTACAAGTTTTTTATCATTTCTGGAAACTATAATTCCGTATTTGAAGAGTTTTACCACAATTAGAGAGTGTTCCTATAAGTATATACTGGCATCGTTAGCATTGTAACTGATTCCCTCAGAAAACGCCAGAGAAATTAGGCCTAAATTTTAAACATAAACAGTACAGTCTACACAAATTTTGAGGTGTATAAACCTGAAATCCTAATATTTGAAAGCCAATTCAAGTGAAAACTCTCCCTAAACTAGCCAGAGTTGTAAATATTATCAGTTTTCTTGTCATGTCCCAGCTTTCCACTGGTAACCTCCGTGATTGAAAACGGCTGGAAATGTTGTAAGAATCTATTTAATTTTATTTCAAGTGTTTCTTACAAGTTTTTTATCATTTCCGGAAACTATAATTGCATATTTGAAGAGTTTTACCACAATTAGAGAGTGTTCCTACAACTACATACTGGAATCCTCAGCATTTTAACTGATTCACACAGGAAACAGCAGAGAAATTCGGCCTTCAATTGTAAACATAAACAGTATAGTCCTCACTTACAGACTTTCTACACAAATTTTGAGCTGTATAAACCTGAATTCCTAATATTTGAAAGCCAATTCAAGTGAAAACTCTCCGTAAACTAGCAGGAGTTGTAAATATTATCAGTTTTCTGCCTATGTCCCAGCTCTCCACTGGTAACCTCCGTAAATGAAAATGGCTGGAAAGTAGTAAGAATCTATTTGCTTTTATTTCAAGTGTTTCGTACAAGTTTTCTATCATTTCTGGAAACTATAATTGCGTATTTGAAGAGTTTTACCACAATTAGAGGGTGTTCCTACAACTACATACTGGAATCATCAGCATTTTAACAGATTCACACAGGAAACACCAGAGAAATTCGGCCTCCAATTGTAATCATAAACAGTATAGTCCTCACTTACAGTCTCTCTACACAAAGTTTGAGCTGTATAAACCTGAATTCCTAATATTTGAAAGCCAATTCAAGTGAAAACTCTCCCTAAACTAGCCGGAGTTGTAAAGAGTATCAGTTTTCTGGTTATGTCCCAGCTTTCCACTGGTAACCTCCATGATTGAAAACGGCTGGAAATGTAGTAAGAATCTATTTCCTTTTATTTCAAGTGTTTCGTAAAAATTTTTAATCATTTCTGGAAACTATAATTGCGTATTTGAAGAGTTTTACCACAATTAGAGTGTTCCTACAACTACATACTGGAATCGTCAACATTTTAACTGATTCACACAGAAAACGCCAAAGAAATTAGGCCTCCAATTGTAAACATAAACAGTATAGTCCTTACTTACAGTCTTTCTACACAAATTTTGAGCTGCATAGACCTGAATTCCTAATATTTGAAAGCAAATTCAAGTGAAAACTCTCCCTAAACTAGCCGGAGTTGTAAGTATTATCAGTTTTCTGGTCATGACCCAGCTTTCCACTGGTAACCTCCGTGATTGAAAACGGATGGAAATGTAGTAAGAATAAATTTCCTTTCATCAAGTGTTTCTTACAAGTTTTTTATCATTTCTGGAACGTATAATTGCGTATTTGAATAGTTTTACCACAATTAGAGAGTGCTCCTACAAGTATATACTGGAATCGTCAGCATTTTAACTGATTCACACAGAAAACGTCAGATAAATTAGGCCTCAATTTTAAACATAAACAGTATAGTACACACTTAGTCTTTCTACACAAATTTTGTGCTGTATAAACCTGAAATCCGAATTTTTGAAAGCCAATTCAATTGAAAACTCTCCCTAAACTAGCCAGAGTTGTAAATATTATCAGTTTTCTGGCTATGTCCCAGCTCTCCACTGGTAACCTCCGTGATTGAAAATGGCTGGAAAGTAGTAAGAATCTATTTGCTTTTATTTCAAGTGTTTCTTACAAGTTTTTTATCATTTCTGGAAACTATAATTGCGTATTTGAAGAGTTTTACCACAATTAGATGGTGTTCCTACAACTACATACTGGAATCATCAGCATTTTAATAGATTCACACAGGAAACACCAGAAAATTCGGCCTCCAATTGTAAACATAAACAGTATAGTCCTCACTTACAGTCTCTCTACACAAATTTTGAGCTGTATAAACCTGAATTCCTAATATTTGAAAGCCAATTCAAGTGAAAACTCTCCCTAAACTAGCCGGAGTTGTAAAGAGTATCAGTTTTCTGGTTATGTCCCAGCTTTCCACTGGTAACCTCCATGATTGAAAACGGCAGGAAATGTAGTAAGAATCTATTTCCTCTTATTTCAAGTGTCTCGTACAAATTTTTAATCATTTCTGGAAACTATAATTGCGTATTTGAAGAGTTTTACCACAATTAGAGTGTTCCTACAACTACATACATGAATCGTCAACATTTTAACTGATTCACACAGAAAACGCCAAAGAAATTAGGCCTCCAATTGTAAACATAAACAGTATAGTCCTTACTTACAGTCTTTCTACACAAATTTTGAGCTGCATAGACCTGAATTCCTAATATTTGAAAGCAAATTCAAGTGAAAACTCTCCGTAAACTAGCAGGAGTTGTAAATATTATCAGTTTTCTGCCTATGTCCCAGCTCTCCACTGGTAACCTCCGTAAATGAAAATGGCTGGAAAGTAGTAAGAATCTATTTGCTTTTATTTCAAGTGTTTCGTACAAGTTTTCTATCATTTCTGGAAACTATAATTGCGTATTTGAAGAGTTTTACCACAATTAGAGGGTGTTCCTACAACTACATACTGGAATCATCAGCATTTTAACAGATTCACACAGGAAACACCAGAGAAATTCGGCCTCCAATTGTAATCATAAACAGTATAGTCCTCACTTACAGTCTCTCTAAACAAAGTTTGAGCTGTATAAACCTGAATTCCTAATATTTGAAAGCCAATTCAAGTGAAAACTCTCCCTAAACTAGCCGGAGTTGTAAAGAGTATCAGTTTTCTGGTTATGTCCCAGCTTTCCACTGGTAACCTCCATGATTGAAAACGGCTGGAAATGTAGTAAGAATCTATTTCCTTTTATTTCAAGTGTTTCGTAAAAATTTTTAATCATTTCTGGAAACTATAATTGCGTATTTGAAGAGTTTTACCACAATTAGAGTGTTCCTACAACTACATACTGGAATCGTCAACATTTTAACTGATTCACACAGAAAACGCCAAAGAAATTAGGCCTCCAATTGTAAACATAAACAGTATAGTCCTTACTTACAGTCTTTCTACACAAATTTTGAGCTGCATAGACCTGAATTCCTAATATTTGAAAGCAAATTCAAGTGAAAACTCTCCCTAAACTAGCCGGAGTTGTAAGTATTATCAGTTTTCTGGTCATGACCCAGCTTTCCACTGGTAACCTCCGTGATTGAAAACGGCTGGAAATGTAGTAAGAATAAATTTCCTTTCATCAAGTGTTTCTTACAAGTTTTTTATCATTTCTGGAACGTATAATTGCGTATTTGAATAGTTTTACCACAATTAGAGAGTGCTCCTACAAGTATATACTGGAATCGTCAGCATTTTAACTGATTCACACAGAAAACGTCAGATAAATTAGGCCTCAATTTTAAACATAAACAGTATAGTACACACTTAGTCTTTCTACAGAAATTTTGTGCTGTATAAACCTGAAATCCGAATTTTTGAAAGCCAATTCAATTGAAAACTCTCCCTAAACTAGCCAGAGTTGTAAATATTATCAGTTTTCTTGTCATGTCCCAGCTTTCCCCTGGTTACCTCCGTGATTGAAAACGGCTGGAAATGTTGTAAGAATCTATTTAATTTTCTTTCAAGTGTTTCTTACAAGTTTTTTATCATTTCTGGAAACTATAATTGCATATTTGAAGAGTTTTACCACAATTAGAGAGTGTTCCTACAACTACATACTGGAATCCTCAGCATTTTAACTGATTCACCCAGGAAACAGCAGAGAAATTCGGCCTTCAATTGTAAACATAAACAGTATAGTCCTCACTTACAGACTTTCTACACAAATTTTGAGCTGTATAAACCTGAATTCCTAATATTTGAAAGCCAATTCAAGTGAAAACTCTCCGTAAACTAGCAGGAGTTGTAAATATTATCAGTTTTCTGGCTATGTCCCAGCTCTCCACTGGTAACCTCCGTGATTGAAAATGGCTGGAAAGTAGTAAGAATCTATTTGCTTTTATTTCAAGTGTTTCTTACAAGTTTTTTATCATTTCTGGAAAGTATAATTGCGTATTTGAAGAGTTTTACCACAATTAGAGGGTGTTCCTACAACTACATACTGGAATCATCAGCATTTTAATAGATTCACACAGGAAACACCAGAAAATTCGGCCTGCAATTGTAAACATAAACAGTATAGTCCTCACTTACAGTCTCTCTACACAAATTTTGAGCTGTATAAACCTGAATTCCTAATATTTGAAAGCCAATTCAAGTGAAAACTCTCCCTAAACTAGCCGGAGTTGTAAAGAGTATCAGTTTTCTGGTTATGTCCCAGCTTTCCACTGGTAACCTCCATGATTGAAAACGGCAGGAAATGTAGTAAGAATCTATTTCCTCTTATTTCAAGTGTCTCGTACAAATTTTTAATCATTTCTGGAAACTATAATTGCGTATTTGAAGAGTTTTACCACAATTAGAGTGTTCCTACAACTACATACATGAATCGTCAACATTTTAACTGATTCACACAGAAAACGCCAAAGAAATTAGGCCTCCAATTGTAAACATAAACAGTATAGTCCTTACTTACAGTCTTTCTACACAAATTTTGAGCTGCATAGACCTGAATTCCTAATATTTGAAAGCAAATTCAAGTGAAAACTCTCCCTAAACTAGCCGGAGTTGTAAGTATTATCAGTTTTCTGGTCATGACCCAGCTTTCCACTGGTAACCTCCGTGATTGAAAACGGCTGGAAATGTAGTAAGAATAAATTTCCTTTCATCAAGTGTTTCTTACAAGTTTTTTATCAGTTCTGGAAACTATAATTGCGTATTTGAAGAGTTTTACCACAATTAGAGAATGCTCCTATAACTACGTACTGGAATCGTCAGCATTTTAACTGATTCACACAGGAAACACCAGAGAAATTCGGCCTCCAATTGTAAACATAAACAGTATAGTCCTCATTTACAGTCTTTCTACACAAATTTTGAGCTGTATAAACCTGAAATCCTAATATTTGAAAACCAATTCAAGTGAAAACTCTCCCTAAACTAGCCGGAGTTGTAAGTATTATCAGCTTTCTGGTCATGACCCAGCTTTCCACTGGTAACCTCCGTGATTGAAAACGGCTGGCAATGTATTAAGAATCAATTTCCTTTCATTTCAAGGGTTTCTTACAAGTTTTTTATCATTTCTGGAAACTATAATTCCGTATTTGAAGAGTTTTACCACAATTAGAGAGTGTTCCTATAAGTATATACTGGCATCGTTAGCATTGTAACTGATTCCCTCAGAAAACGCCAGAGAAATTAGGCCTAAATTTTAAACATAAACAGTACAGTCTACACAAATTTTGAGGTGTATAAACCTGAAATCCTAATATTTGAAAGCCAATTCAAGTGAAAACTCTCCCTAAACTAGCCAGAGTTGTAAATATTATCAGTTTTCTTGTCATGTCCCAGCTTTCCACTGGTAACCTCCGTGATTGAAAACGGCTGGAAATGTTGTAAGAATCTATTTAATTTTATTTCAAGTGTTTCTTACAAGTTTTTTATCATTTCCGGAAACTATAATTGCATATTTGAAGAGTTTTACCACAATTAGAGAGTGTTCCTACAACTACATACTGGAATCCTCAGCATTTTAACTGATTCACACAGGAAACAGCAGAGAAATTCGGCCTTCAATTGTAAACATAAACAGTATAGTCCTCACTTACAGACTTTCTACACAAATTTTGAGCTGTATAAACCTGAATTCCTAATATTTGAAAGCCAATTCAAGTGAAAACTCTCCGTAAACTAGCAGGAGTTGTAAATATTATCAGTTTTCTGCCTATGTCCCAGCTCTCCACTGGTAACCTCCGTAAATGAAAATGGCTGGAAAGTAGTAAGAATCTATTTGCTTTTATTTCAAGTGTTTCGTACAAGTTTTCTATCATTTCTGGAAACTATAATTGCGTATTTGAAGAGTTTTACCACAATTAGAGGGTGTTCCTACAACTACATACTGGAATCATCAGCATTTTAACAGATTCACACAGGAAACACCAGAGAAATTCGGCCTCCAATTGTAATCATAAACAGTATAGTCCTCACTTACAGTCTCTCTACACAAAGTTTGAGCTGTATAAACCTGAATTCCTAATATTTGAAAGCCAATTCAAGTGAAAACTCTCCCTAAACTAGCCGGAGTTGTAAAGAGTATCAGTTTTCTGGTTATGTCCCAGCTTTCCACTGGGAACCTCCATGATTGAAAACGGCTGGAAATGTAGTAAGAATCTATTTCCTTTTATTTCAAGTGTTTCGTAAAAATTTTTAATCATTTCTGGAAACTATAATTGCGTATTTGAAGAGTTTTACCACAATTAGAGTGTTCCTACAACTACATACTGGAATCGTCAACATTTTAACTGATTCACACAGAAAACGCCAAAGAAATTAGGCCTCCAATTGTAAACATAAACAGTATAGTCCTTACTTACAGTCTTTCTACACAAATTTTGAGCTGCATAGACCTGAATTCCTAATATTTGAAAGCAAATTCAAGTGAAAACTCTCCCTAAACTAGCCGGAGTTGTAAGTATTATCAGTTTTCTGGTCATGACCCAGCTTTCCACTGGTAACCTCCGTGATTGAAAACGGATGGAAATGTAGTAAGAATAAATTTCCTTTCATCAAGTGTTTCTTACAAGTTTTTTATCATTTCTGGAACGTATAATTGCGTATTTGAATAGTTTTACCACAATTAGAGAGTGCTCCTACAAGTATATACTGGAATCGTCAGCATTTTAACTGATTCACACAGAAAACGTCAGATAAATTAGGCCTCAATTTTAAACATAAACAGTATAGTACACACTTAGTCTTTCTACACAAATTTTGTGCTGTATAAACCTGAAATCCGAATTTTTGAAAGCCAATTCAATTGAAAACTCTCCCTAAACTAGCCAGAGTTGTAAATATTATCAGTTTTCTGGCTATGTCCCAGCTCTCCACTGGTAACCTCCGTGATTGAAAATGGCTGGAAAGTAGTAAGAATCTATTTGCTTTTATTTCAAGTGTTTCTTACAAGTTTTTTATCATTTCTGGAAACTATAATTGCGTATTTGAAGAGTTTTACCACAATTAGATGGTGTTCCTACAACTACATACTGGAATCATCAGCATTTTAATAGATTCACACAGGAAACACCAGAAAATTCGGCCTCCAATTGTAAACATAAACAGTATAGTCCTCACTTACAGTCTCTCTACACAAATTTTGAGCTGTATAAACCTGAATTCCTAATATTTGAAAGCCAATTCAAGTGAAAACTCTCCCTAAACTAACCGGAGTTGTAAAGAGTATCAGTTTTCTGGTTATGTCCCAGCTTTCCACTGGTAACCTCCATGATTGAAAACGGCAGGAAATGTAGTAAGAATCTATTTCCTCTTATTTCAAGTGTCTCGTACAAATTTTTAATCATTTCTGGAAACTATAATTGCGTATTTGAAGAGTTTTACCAAAATTAGAGTGTTCCTACAACTACATACATGAATCGTCAACATTTTAACTGATTCACACAGAAAACGCCAAAGAAATTAGGCCTCCAATTGTAAACATAAACAGTATAGTCCTTACTTACAGTCTTTCTACACAAATTTTGAGCTGCATAGACCTGAATTCCTAATATTTGAAAGCAAATTCAAGTGAAAACTCTCCGTAAACTAGCAGGAGTTGTAAATATTATCAGTTTTCTGCCTATGTCCCAGCTCTCCACTGGTAACCTCCGTAAATGAAAATGGCTGGAAAGTAGTAAGAATCTATTTGCTTTTATTTCAAGTGTTTCGTACAAGTTTTCTATCATTTCTGGAAACTATAATTGCGTATTTGAAGAGTTTTACCACAATTAGAGGGTGTTCCTACAACTACATACTGGAATCATCAGCATTTTAACAGATTCACACAGGAAACACCAGAGAAATTCGGCCTCCAATTGTAATCATAAACAGTATAGTCCTCACTTACAGTCTCTCTAAACAAAGTTTGAGCTGTATAAACCTGAATTCCTAATATTTGAAAGCCAATTCAAGTGAAAACTCTCCCTAAACTAGCCGGAGTTGTAAAGAGTATCAGTTTTCTGGTTATGTCCCAGCTTTCCACTGGTAACCTCCATGATTGAAAACGGCTGGAAATGTAGTAAGAATCTATTTCCTTTTATTTCAAGTGTTTCGTAAAAATTTTTAATCATTTCTGGAAACTATAATTGCGTATTTGAAGAGTTTTACCACAATTAGAGTGTTCCTACAACTACATACTGGAATCGTCAACATTTTAACTGATTCACACAGAAAACGCCAAAGAAATTAGGCCTCCAATTGTAAACATAAACAGTATAGTCCTTACTTACAGTCTTTCTACACAAATTTTGAGCTGCATAGACCTGAATTCCTAATATTTGAAAGCAAATTCAAGTGAAAACTCTCCCTAAACTAGCCGGAGTTGTAAGTATTATCAGTTTTCTGGTCATGACCCAGCTTTCCACTGGTAACCTCCGTGATTGAAAACGGCTGGAAATGTAGTAAGAATAAATTTCCTTTCATCAAGTGTTTCTTACAAGTTTTTTATCATTTCTGGAACGTATAATTGCGTATTTGAATAGTTTTACCACAATTAGAGAGTGCTCCTACAAGTATATACTGGAATCGTCAGCATTTTAACTGATTCACACAGAAAACGTCAGATAAATTAGGCCTCAATTTTAAACATAAACAGTATAGTACACACTTAGTCTTTCTACAGAAATTTTGTGCTGTATAAACCTGAAATCCGAATTTTTGAAAGCCAATTCAATTGAAAACTCTCCCTAAACTAGCCAGAGTTGTAAATATTATCAGTTTTCTTGTCATGTCCCAGCTTTCCCCTGGTTACCTCCGTGATTGAAAACGGCTGGAAATGTTGTAAGAATCTATTTAATTTTCTTTCAAGTGTTTCTTACAAGTTTTTTATCATTTCTGGAAACTATAATTGCATATTTGAAGAGTTTTACCACAATTAGAGAGTGTTCCTACAACTACATACTGGAATCCTCAGCATTTTAACTGATTCACCCAGGAAACAGCAGAGAAATTCGGCCTTCAATTGTAAACATAAACAGTATAGTCCTCACTTACAGACTTTCTACACAAATTTTGAGCTGTATAAACCTGAATTCCTAATATTTGAAAGGCAATTCAAGTGAAAACTCTCCGTAAACTAGCAGGAGTTGTAAATATTATCAGTTTTCTGGCTATGTCCCAGCTCTCCACTGGTAACCTCCGTGATTGAAAATGGCTGGAAAGTAGTAAGAATCTATTTGCTTTTATTTCAAGTGTTTCTTACAAGTTTTTTATCATTTCTGGAAAGTATAATTGCGTATTTGAAGAGTTTTACCACAATTAGAGGGTGTTCCTACAACTACATACTGGAATCATCAGCATTTTAATAGATTCACACAGGAAACACCAGAAAATTCGGCCTCCAATTGTAAACATAAACAGTATAGTCCTCACTTACAGTCTCTCTACACAAATTTTGAGCTGTATAAACCTGAATTCCTAATATTTGAAAGCCAATTCAAGTGAAAACTCTCCCTAAACTAGCCGGAGTTGTAAAGAGTATCAGTTTTCTGGTTATGTCCCAGCTTTCCACTGGTAACCTCCATGATTGAAAACGGCAGGAAATGTAGTAAGAATCTATTTCCTCTTATTTCAAGTGTCTCGTACAAATTTTTAATCATTTCTGGAAACTATAATTGCGTATTTGAAGAGTTTTACCACAATTAGAGTGTTCCTACAACTACATACATGAATCGTCAACATTTTAACTGATTCACACAGAAAACGCCAAAGAAATTAGGCCTCCAATTGTAAACATAAACAGTATAGTCCTTACTTACAGTCTTTCTACACAAATTTTGAGCTGCATAGACCTGAATTCCTAATATTTGAAAGCAAATTCAAGTGAAAACTCTCCCTAAACTAGCCGGAGTTGTAAGTATTATCAGTTTTCTGGTCATGACCCAGCTTTCCACTGGTAACCTCCGTGATTGAAAACGGCTGGAAATGTAGTAAGAATAAATTTCCTTTCATCAAGTGTTTCTTACAAGTTTTTTATCAGTTCTGGAAACTATAATTGCGTATTTGAAGAGTTTTACCACAATTAGAGAATGCTCCTACAACTACGTACTGGAATCGTCAGCATTTTAACTGATTCACACAGGAAACACCAGAGAAATTCGGCCTCCAATTGTAAACATAAACAGTATAGTCCTCATTTACAGTCTTTCTACACAAATTTTGAGCTGTATAAACCTGAAATCCTAATATTTGAAAACCAATTCAAGTGAAAACTCTCCCTAAACTAGCCGGAGTTGTAAGTATTATCAGCTTTCTGGTCATGACCCAGCTTTCCACTGGTAACCTCCGTGATTGAAAACGGCTGGCAATGTATTAAGAATCAATTTCCTTTCATTTCAAGGGTTTCTTACAAGTTTTTTATCATTTCTGGAAACTATAATTCCGTATTTGAAGAGTTTTACCACAATTAGAGAGTGTTCCTATAAGTATATACTGGCATCGTTAGCATTGTAACTGATTCCCTCAGAAAACGCCAGAGAAATTAGGCCTAAATTTTAAACATAAACAGTACAGTCTACACAAATTTTGAGGTGTATAAACCTGAAATCCTAATATTTGAAAGCCAATTCAAGTGAAAACTCTCCCTAAACTAGCCAGAGTTGTAAATATTATCAGTTTTCTTGTCATGTCCCAGCTTTCCACTGGTAACCTCCGTGATTGAAAACGGCTGGAAATGTTGTAAGAATCTATTTAATTTTATTTCAAGTGTTTCTTACAAGTTTTTTATCATTTCTGGAAACTATAATCGCATATTTGAAGAGTTTTACCACAATTAGAGAGTGTTCCTACAACTACATACTGGAATCCTCAGCATTTTAACTGATTCACACAGGAAACAGCAGAGAAATTCGGCCTTCAATTGTAAACATAAACAGTATAGTCCTCACTTACAGACTTTCTACACAAATTTTGAGCTGTATAAACCTGAATTCCTAATATTTGAAAGCCAATTCAAGTGAAAACTCTCCGTAAACTAGCAGGAGTTGTAAATATTATCAGTTTTCTGGCTATGTCCCAGCTCTCCACTGGTAACCTCCGTAAATGAAAATGGCTGGAAAGTAGTAAGAATCTATTTGCTTTTATTTCAAGTGTTTCGTACAAGTTTTCTATCATTTCTGGAAACTATAATTGCGTATTTGAAGAGTTTTACCACAATTAGAGGGTGTTCCTACAACTACATACTGGAATCATCAGCATTTTAACAGATTCACACAGGAAACACCAGAGAAATTCGGCCTCCAATTGTAATCATAAACAGTATAGTCCTCACTTACAGTCTCTCTACACAAAGTTTGAGCTGTATAAACCTGAATTCCTAATATTTGAAAGCAAATTCAAGTGAAAACTCTCCCTAAACTAGCCGGAGTTGTAAGTATTATCAGTTTTCTGGTCATGACCCAGCTTTCCACTGGTAACCTCCGTGATTGAAAACGGATGGAAATGTAGTAAGAATAAATTTCCTTTCATCAAGTGTTTCTTACAAGTTTTTTATCATTTCTGGAACGTATAATTGCGTATTTGAATAGTTTTACCACAATTAGAGAGTGCTCCTACAAGTATATACTGGAATCGTCAGCATTTTAACTGATTCACACAGAAAACGTCAGATAAATTAGGCCTCAATTTTAAACATAAACAGTATAGTACACACTTAGTCTTTCTACACAAATTTTGTGCTGTATAAACCTGAAATCCGAATTTTTGAAAGCCAATTCAATTGAAAACTCTCCCTAAACTAGCCAGAGTTGTAAATATTATCAGTTTTCTTGTCATGTCCCAGCTTTCCCCTGGTTACCTCCGTGATTGAAAACGGCTGGAAATGTTGTAAGAATCTATTTAATTTTATTTCAAGTGTTTCTTACAAGTTTTTTATCATTTCTGGAAACTATAATTGCATATTTGAAGAGTTTTACCACAATTAGAGGGTGTTCCTACAACTACATACTGGAATCCTCAGCATTTTAACTGATTCACACAGGAAACAGCAGAGAAATTCGGCCTTCAATTGTAAACATAAACAGTATAGTCCTCACTTACAGACTTTCTACACAAATTTTGAGCTGTATAAACCTGAATTCCTAATATTTGAAAGCCAATTCAAGTGAAAACTCTCCGTAAACTAGCAGGAGTTGTAAATATTATCAGTTTTCTGCCTATGTCCCAGCTCTCCACTGGTAACCTCCGTAAATGAAAATGGCTGGAAAGTAGTAAGAATCTATTTGCTTTTATTTCAAGTGTTTCGTACAAGTTTTCTATCATTTCTGGAAACTATAATTGCGTATTTGAAGAGTTTTACCACAATTAGAGGGTGTTCCTACAACTACATACTGGAATCATCAGCATTTTAACAGATTCACACAGGAAACACCAGAGAAATTCGGCCTCCAATTGTAATCATAAACAGTATAGTCCTCACTTACAGTCTCTCTAAACAAAGTTTGAGCTGTATAAACCTGAATTCCTAATATTTGAAAGCCAATTCAAGTGAAAACTCTCCCTAAACTAGCCGGAGTTGTAAAGAGTATCAGTTTTCTGGTTATGTCCCAGCTTTCCACTGGTAACCTCCATGATTGAAAACGGCTGGAAATGTAGTAAGAATCTATTTCCTTTTATTTCAAGTCTTTCGTAAAAATTTTTAATCATTTCTGGAAACTATAATTGCGTATTTGAAGAGTTTTACCACAATTAGAGTGTTCCTACAACTACATACTGGAATCGTCAACATTTTAACTGATTCACACAGAAAACGCCAAAGAAATTAGGCCTCCAATTGTAAACATAAACAGTATAGTCCTTACTTACAGTCTTTCTACACAAATTTTGAGCTGCATAGACCTGAATTCCTAATATTTGAAAGCAAATTCAAGTGAAAACTCTCCCTAAACTAGCCGGAGTTGTAAGTATTATCAGTTTTCTGGTCATGACCCAGCTTTCCACTGGTAACCTCCGTGATTGAAAACGGCTGGAAATGTAGTAAGAATAAATTTCCTTCCATCAAGTGTTTCTTACAAGTTTTTTATCATTTCTGGAACGTATAATTGCGTATTTGAATAGTTTTACCACAATTAGAGAGTGCTCCTACAAGTATATACTGGAATCGTCAACATTTTAACTGATTCACACAGAAAACGCCAAAGAAATTAGGCCTCCAATTGTAAACATAAACAGTATAGTCCTTACTTACAGTCTTTCTACACAAATTTTGAGCTGCATAGACCTGAATTCCTAATATTTGAAAGCAAATTCAAGTGAAAACTCTCCCTAAACTAGCCGGAGTTGTAAGTATTATCAGTTTTCTGGTCATGACCCAGCTTTCCACTGGTAACCTCCGTGATTGAAAACGGCTGGAAATGTAGTAAGAATAAATTTCCTTTCATCAAGTGTTTCTTACAAGTTTTTTATCAGTTCTGGAAACTATAATTGCGTATTTGAAGAGTTTTACCACAATTAGAGAATGCTCCTACAACTACGTACTGGAATCGTCAGCATTTTAACTGATTCACACAGGAAACACCAGAGAAATTCGGCCTCCAATTGTAAACATAAACAGTATAGTCCTCATTTACAGTCTTTCTACACAAATTTTGAGCTGTATAAACCTGAAATCCTAATATTTGAAAACCAATTCAAGTGAAAACTCTCCCTAAACTAGCCGGAGTTGTAAGTATTATCAGTTTTCTGGTCATGACCCAGCTTTCCACTGGTAACCTCCCTGATTGAAAACGGCTGGCAATGTATTAAGAATCAATTTCCTTTCATTTCAAGGGTTTCTTACAAGTTTTTTATCATTTCTGGAAACTATAATTCCGTATTTGAAGAGTTTTACCACAATTAGAGAGTGTTCCTATAAGTATATACTGGCATCGTTAGCATTGTAACTGATTCCCTCAGAAAACGCCAGAGAAATTAGGCCTAAATTTTAAACATAAACAGTACAGTCTACACAAATTTTGAGGTGTATAAACCTGAAATCCTAATATTTGAAAGCCAATTCAAGTGAAAACTCTCCCTAAACTAGCCAGAGTTGTAAATATTATCAGTTTTCTTGTCATGTCCCAGCTTTCCACTGGTAACCTCCGTGATTGAAAACGGCTGGAAATGTTGTAAGAATCTATTTAATTTTATTTCAAGTGTTTCTTACAAGTTTTTTATCATTTCTGGAAACTATAATTGCATATTTGAAGAGTTTTACCACAATTAGAGAGTGTTCCTACAACTACATACTGGAATCCTCAGCATTTTAACTGATTCACACAGGAAACAGCAGAGAAATTCGGCCTTCAATTGTAAACATAAACAGTATAGTCCTCACTTACAGACTTTCTACACAAATTTTGAGCTGTATAAACCTGAATTCCTAATATTTGAAAGCCAATTCAAGTGAAAACTCTCCGTAAACTAGCAGGAGTTGTAAATATTATCAGTTTTCTGCCTATGTCCCAGCTCTCCACTGGTAACCTCCGTAAATGAAAATGGCTGGAAAGTAGTAAGAATCTATTTGCTTTTATTTCAAGTGTTTCGTACAAGTTTTCTATCATTTCTGGAAACTATAATTGCGTATTTGAAGAGTTTTACCACAATTAGAGGGTGTTCCTACAACTACATACTGGAATCATCAGCATTTTAACAGATTCACACAGGAAACACCAGAGAAATTCGGCCTCCAATTGTAATCATAAACAGTATAGTCCTCACTTACAGTCTCTCTACACAAAGTTTGAGCTGTATAAACCTGAATTCCTAATATTTGAAAGCCAATTCAAGTGAAAACGCTCCCTAAACTAGCCGGAGTTGTAAAGAGTAACAGTTTTCTGGTTATGTCCCAGCTTTCCACTGGTAACCTCCATGATTGAAAACGGCTGGAAATGTAGTAAGAATCTATTTCCTTTTATTTCAAGTGTTTCGTAAAAATTTCTAATCATTTCTGGAAACTATAATTGCGTATTTGAAGAGTTTTACCACAATTAGAGTGTTCCTACAACTACATACTGGAATCGTCAACATTTTAACTGATTCACACAGAAAACGCCAAAGAAATTAGGCCTCCAATTGTAAACATAAACAGTATAGTCCTTACTTACAGTCTTTCTACACAAATTTTGAGCTGCATAGACCTGAATTCCTAATATTTGAAAGCAAATTCAAGTGAAAACTCTCCCTAAACTAGCCGGAGTTGTAAGTATTATCAGTTTTCTGGTCATGACCCAGCTTTCCACTGGTAACCTCCGTGATTGAAAACGGATGGAAATGTAGTAAGAATAAATTTCCTTTCATCAAGTGTTTCTTACAAGTTTTTTATCATTTCTGGAACGTATAATTGCGTATTTGAATAGTTTTACCACAATTAGAGAGTGCTCCTACAAGTATATACTGGAATCGTCAGCATTTTAACTGATTCACACAGAAAACGTCAGATAAATTAGGCCTCAATTTTAAACATAAACAGTATAGTACACACTTAGTCTTTCTACAGAAATTTTGTGCTGTATAAACCTGAAATCCGAATTTTTGAAAGCCAATTCAATTGAAAACTCTCCCTAAACTAGCCAGAGTTGTAAATATTATCAGTTTTCTTGTCATGTCCCAGCTTTCCCCTGGTTACCTCCGTGATTGAAAACGGCTGGAAATGTTGTAAGAATCTATTTAATTTTCTTTCAAGTGTTTCTTACAAGTTTTTTATCATTTCTGGAAACTATAATTGCATATTTGAAGAGTTTTACCACAATTAGAGAGTGTTCCTACAACTACATACTGGAATCCTCAGCATTTTAACTGATTCACCCAGGAAACAGCAGAGAAATTCGGCCTTCAATTGTAAACATAAACAGTATAGTCCTCACTTACAGACTTTCTACACAAATTTTGAGCTGTATAAACCTGAATTCCTAATATTTGAAAGCCAATTCAAGTGAAAACTCTCCGTAAACTAGCAGGAGTTGTAAATATTATCAGTTTTCTGGCTATGTCCCAGCTCTCCACTGGTAACCTCCGTGATTGAAAATGGCTGGAAAGTAGTAAGAATCTATTTGCTTTTATTTCAAGTGTTTCTTACAAGTTTTTTATCATTTCTGGAAACTATAATTGCGTATTTGAAGAGTTTTACCACAATTAGAGGGTGTTCCTACAACTACATACTGGAATCATCAGCATTTTAATAGATTCACACAGGAAACACCAGAAAATTCGGCCTCCAATTGTAAACATAAACAGTATAGTCCTCACTTACAGTCTCTCTACACAAATTTTGAGCTGTATAAACCTGAATTCCTAATATTTGAAAGCCAATTCAAGTGAAAACTCTCCCTAAACTAGCCGGAGTTGTAAAGAGTATCAGTTTTCTGGTTATGTCCCAGCTTTCCACTGGTAACCTCCATGATTGAAAACGGCAGGAAATGTAGTAAGAATCTATTTCCTCTTATTTCAAGTGTCTCGTACAAATTTTTAATCATTTCTGGAAACTATAATTGCGTATTTGAAGAGTTTTACCACAATTAGAGTGTTCCTACAACTACATACATGAATCGTCAACATTTTAACTGATTCACACAGAAAACGCCAAAGAAATTAGGCCTCCAATTGTAAACATAAACAGTATAGTCCTTACTTACAGTCTTTCTACACAAATTTTGAGCTGCATAGACCTGAATTCCTAATATTTGAAAGCAAATTCAAGTGAAAACTCTCCCTAAACTAGCCGGAGTTGTAAGTATTATCAGTTTTCTGGTCATGACCCAGCTTTCCACTGGTAACCTCCGTGATTGAAAACGGCTGGAAATGTAGTAAGAATAAATTTCCTTTCATCAAGTGTTTCTTACAAGTTTTTTATCAGTTCTGGAAACTATAATTGCGTATTTGAAGAGTTTTACCACAATTAGAGAATGCTCCTACAACTACGTACTGGAATCGTCAGCATTTTAACTGATTCACACAGGAAACACCAGAGAAATTCGGCCTCCAATTGTAAACATAAACAGTATAGTCCTCATTTACATTCTTTCTACACAAATTTTGAGCTGTATAAACCTGAAATCCTAATATTTGAAAACCAATTCAAGTGAAAACTCTCCCTAAATTAGCCGGAGTTGTAAGTATTATCAGTTTTCTGGTCATGACCCAGCTTTCCACTGGTAACCTCCGTGATTGAAAACGGCTGGCAATGTATTAAGAATCAATTTCCTTTCATTTCAAGGGTTTCTTACAAGTTTTTTATCATTTCTGGAAACTATAATTCCGTATTTGAAGAGTTTTACCACAATTAGAGAGTGTTCCTACAAGTATATACTGGCATCGTTAGCATTGTAACTGATTCCCTCAGAAAACGCCAGAGAAATTAGGCCTAAATTTTAAACATAAACAGTACAGTCTACACAAATTTTGAGGTGTATAAACCTGAAATCCTAATATTTGAAAGCCAATTCAAGTGAAAACTCTCCCTAAACTAGCCAGAGTTGTAAATATTATCAGTTTTCTTGTCATGTCCCAGCTTTCCACTGGTAACCTCCGTGATTGAAAACGGCTGGAAATGTTGTAAGAATCTATTTAATTTTATTTCAAGTGTTTCTTACAAGTTTTTTATCATTTCTGGAAACTATAATTGCATATTTGAAGAGTTTTACCACAATTAGAGAGTGTTCCTACAACTACATACTGGAATCCTCAGCATTTTAACTGATTCACACAGGAAACAGCAGAGAAATTCGGCCTTCAATTGTAAACATAAACAGTATAGTCCTCACTTACAGACTTTCTACACAAATTTTGAGCTGTATAAACCTGAATTCCTAATATTTGAAAGCCAATTCAAGTGAAAACTCTCCGTAAACTAGCAGGAGTTGTAAATATTATCAGTTTTCTGGCTATGTCCCAGCTCTCCACTGGTAACCTCCGTAAATGAAAATGGCTGGAAAGTAGTAAGAATCTATTTGCTTTTATTTCAAGTGTTTCGTACAAGTTTTCTATCATTTCTGGAAACTATAATTGCGTATTTGAAGAGTTTTACCACAATTAGAGGGTGTTCCTACAACTACATACTGGAATCATCAGCATTTTAACAGATTCACACAGGAAACACCAGAGAAATTCGGCCTCCAATTGTAATCATAAACAGTATAGTCCTCACTTACAGTCTCTCTACACAAAGTTTGAGCTGTATAAACCTGAATTCCTAATATTTGAAAGCCAATTCAAGTGAAAACTCTCCCTAAACTAGCCGGAGTTGTAAAGAGTAACAGTTTTCTGGTTATGTCCCAGCTTTCCACTGGTAACCTCCATGATTGAAAACGGCTGGAAATGTAGTAAGAATCTATTTCCTTTTATTTCAAGTGTTTCGTAAAAATTTTTAATCATTTCTGGAAACTATAATTGCGTATTTGAAGAGTTTTACCACAATTAGAGTGTTCCTACAACTACATACTGGAATCGTCAACATTTTAACTGATTCACAGAGAAAACGCCAAAGAAATTAGGCCTCCAATTGTAAACATAAACAGTATAGTCCTTACTTACAGTCTTTCTACACAAATTTTGAGCTGCATAGACCTGAATTCCTAATATTTGAAAGCAAATTCAAGTGAAAACTCTCCCTAAACTAGCCGGAGTTGTAAGTATTATCAGTTTTCTGGTCATGACCCAGCTTTCCACTGGTAACCTCCGTGATTGAAAACGGCTGGAAATGTAGTAAGAATAAATTTCCTTTCATCAAGTGTTTCTTACAAGTTTTTTATCATTTCTGGAACGTATAATTGCGTATTTGAATAGTTTTACCACAATTAGAGAGTGCTCCTACAAGTATATACTGGAATCGTCAGCATTTTAACTGATTCACACAGAAAACGTCAGATAAATTAGGCCTCAATTTTAAACATAAACAGTATAGTACACACTTAGTCTTTCTACACAAATTTTGTGCTGTATAAACCTGAAATCCGAATTTTTGAAAGCCAATTCAATTGAAAACTCTCCCTAAACTAGCCAGAGTTGTAAATATTATCAGTTTTCTTGTCATGTCCCAGCTTTCCCCTGGTTACCTCCGTGATTGAAAACGGCTGGAAATGTTGTAAGAATCTATTTAATTTTATTTCAAGTGTTTCTTACAAGTTTTTTATCATTTCTGGAAACTATAATTGCATATTTGAAGAGTTTTACCACAATTAGAGAGTGTTCCTACAACTACATACTGGAATCCTCAGCATTTTAACTGATTCACCCAGGAAAGAGCAGAGAAATTCGGCCTTCAATTGTAAACATAAACAGTATAGTCCTCACTTACAGACTTTCTACACAAATTTTGAGCTGTATAAACCTGAATTCCTAATATTTGAAAGCCAATTCAAGTGAAAACTCTCCGTAAACTAGCAGGAGTTGTAAATAATATCAGTTTTCTGGCTATGTCCCAGCTCTCCACTGGTAACCTCCGTGATTGAAAATGGCTGGAAAGTAGTAAGAATCTATTTGCTTTTATTTCAAGTGTTTCTTACAAGTTTTTTATCATTTCTGGAAACTATAATTGCGTATTTGAAGAGTTTTACCACAATTAGAGGGTGTTCCTACAACTACATACTGGAATCATCAGCATTTTAATAGATTCACACAGGAAACACCAGAAAATTCGGCCTCCAATTGTAAACATAAACAGTATAGTCCTCACTTACAGTCTCTCTACACAAATTTTGAGCTGTATAAACCTGAATTCCTAATATTTGAAAGCCAATTCAAGTGAAAACTCTCCCTAAACTAGCCGGAGTTGTAAAGAGTATCAGTTTTCTGGTTATGTCCCAGCTTTCCACTGGTAACCTCCATGATTGAAAACGGCAGGAAATGTAGTAAGAATCTATTTCCTCTTATTTCAAGTGTCTCGTACAAATTTTTAATCATTTCTGGAAACTATAATTGCGTATTTGAAGAGTTTTACCACAATTAGAGTGTTCCTACAACTACATACATGAATCGTCAACATTTTAACTGATTCACACAGAAAACGCCAAAGAAATTAGGCCTCCAATTGTAAACATAAACAGTATAGTCCTTACTTACAGTCTTTCTACACAAATTTTGAGCTGCATAGACCTGAATTCCTAATATTTGAAAGCAAATTCAAGTGAAAACTCTCCCTAAACTAGCCGGAGTTGTAAGTATTATCAGTTTTCTGGTCATGACCCAGCTTTCCACTGGTAACCTCCGTGATTGAAAACGGCTGGAAATGTAGTAAGAATAAATTTCCTTTCATCAAGTGTTTCTTACAAGTTTTTTATCAGTTCTGGAAACTATAATTGCGTATTTGAAGAGTTTTACCACAATTAGAGAATGCTCCTACAACTACGTACTGGAATCGTCAGCATTTTAACTGATTCACACAGGAAACACCAGAGAAATTCGGCCTCCAATTGTAAACATAAACAGTATAGTCCTCATTTACATTCTTTCTACACAAATTTTGAGCTGTATAAACCTGAAATCCTAATATTTGAAAACCAATTCAAGTGAAAACTCTCCCTAAATTAGCCGGAGTTGTAAGTATTATCAGTTTTCTGGTCATGACCCAGCTTTCCACTGGTAACCTCCGTGATTGAAAACGGCTGGCAATGTATTAAGAATCAATTTCCTTTCATTTCAAGGGTTTCTTACAAGTTTTTTATCATTTCTGGAAACTATAATTCCGTATTTGAAGAGTTTTACCACAATTAGAGAGTGTTCCTACAAGTATATACTGGCATCGTTAGCATTGTAACTGATTCCCTCAGAAAACGCCAGAGAAATTAGGCCTAAATTTTAAACATAAACAGTACAGTCTACACAAATTTTGAGGTGTATAAACCTGAAATCCTAATATTTGAAAGCCAATTCAAGTGAAAACTCTCCCTAAACTAGCCAGAGTTGTAAATATTATCAGTTTTCTTGTCATGTCCCAGCTTTCCACTGGTAACCTCCGTGATTGAAAACGGCTGGAAATGTTGTAAGAATCTATTTAATTTTCTTTCAAGTGTTTCTTACAAGTTTTTTATCATTTCTGGAAACTATAATTGCATATTTGAAGAGTTTTACCACAATTAGAGAGTGTTCCTACAACTACATACTGGAATCCTCAGCATTTTAACTGATTCACCCAGGAAACAGCAGAGAAATTCGGCCTTCAATTGTAAACATAAACAGTATAGTCCTCACTTACAGACTTTCTACACAAATTTTGAGCTGTATAAACCTGAATTACTAATATTTAAAAGCCAATTCAAGTGAAAACTCTCCGTAAACTAGCAGGAGTTGTAAATATTATCAGTTTTCTGGCTATGTCCCAGCTCTCCACTGGTAACCTCCGTGATTGAAAATGGCTGGAAAGTAGTAAGAATCTATTTGCTTTTATTTCAAGTGTTTCTTACAAGTTTTTTATCATTTCTGGAAACTATAATTGCGTATTTGAAGAGTTTTACCACAATTAGAGGGTGTTCCTACAACTACATACTGGAATCATCAGCATTTTAATAGATTCACACAGGAAACACCAGAAATTTCGGCCTCCAATTGTAAACATAAACAGTATAGTCCTCACTTACAGTCTCTCTACACAAATTTTGAGCTGTATAAACCTGAATTCCTAATATTTGAAAGCCAATTCAAGTGAAAACTCTCCCTAAACTAGCCGGAGTTGTAAAGAGTATCAGTTTTCTGGTTATGTCCCAGCTTTCCACTGGTAACCTCCATGATTGAAAACGGCAGGAAATGTAGTAAGAATCTATTTCCTCTTATTTCAAGTGTCTCGTACAAATTTTTAATCATTTCTGGAAACTATAATTGCGTATTTGAAGAGTTTTACCACAATTAGAGTGTTCCTACAACTACATACATGAATCGTCAACATTTTAACTGATTCACACAGAAAACGCCAAAGAAATTAGGCCTCCAATTGTAAACATAAACAGTATAGTCCTTACTTACAGTCTTTCTACACAAATTTTGAGCTGCATAGACCTGAATTCCTAATATTTGAAAGCAAATTCAAGTGAAAACTCTCCCTAAACTAGCCGGAGTTGTAAGTATTATCAGTTTTCTGGTCATGACCCAGCTTTCCACTGGTAACCTCCGTGATTGAAAACGGCTGGAAATGTAGTAAGAATAAATTTCCTTTCATCAAGTGTTTCTTACAAGTTTTTTATCAGTTCTGGAAACTATAATTGCGTATTTGAAGAGTTTTACCACAATTAGAGAATGCTCCTACAACTACGTACTGGAATCGTCAGCATTTTAACTGATTCACACAGGAAACACCAGAGAAATTCGGCCTCCAATTGTAAACATAAACAGTATAGTCCTCATTTACATTCTTTCTACACAAATTTTGAGCTGTATAAACCTGAAATCCTAATATTTGAAAACCAATTCAAGTGAAAACTCTCCCTAAATTAGCCGGAGTTGTAAGTATTATCAGTTTTCTGGTCATGACCCAGCTTTCCACTGGTAACCTCCGTGATTGAAAACGGCTGGCAATGTATTAAGAATCAATTTCCTTTCATTTCAAGGGTTTCTTACAAGTTTTTTATCATTTCTGGAAACTATAATTCCGTATTTGAAGAGTTTTACCACAATTAGAGAGTGTTCCTACAAGTATATACTGGCATCGTTAGCATTGTAACTGATTCCCTCAGAAAACGCCAGAGAAATTAGGCCTAAATTTTAAACATAAACAGTACAGTCTACACAAATTTTGAGGTGTATAAACCTGAAATCCTAATATTTGAAAGCCAATTCAAGTGAAAACTCTCCCTAAACTAGCCAGAGTTGTAAATATTATCAGTTTTCTTGTCATGTCCCAGCTTTCCACTGGTAACCTCCGTGATTGAAAACGGCTGGAAATGTTGTAAGAATCTATTTAATTTTATTTCAAGTGTTTCTTACAAGTTTTTTATCATTTCTGGAAACTATAATTGCATATTTGAAGAGTTTTACCACAATTAGAGAGTGTTCCTACAACTACATACTGGAATCCTCAGCATTTTAACTGATTCACACAGGAAACAGCAGAGAAATTCGGCCTTCAATTGTAAACATAAACAGTATAGTCCTCACTTACAGACTTTCTACACAAATTTTGAGCTGTATAAACCTGAATTCCTAATATTTGAAAGCCAATTCAAGTGAAAACTCTCCGTAAACTAGCAGGAGTTGTAAATATTATCAGTTTTCTGGCTATGTCCCAGCTCTCCACTGGTAACCTCCGTAAATGAAAATGGCTGGAAAGTAGTAAGAATCTATTTGCTTTTATTTCAAGTGTTTCGTACAAGTTTTCTATCATTTCTGGAAACTATAATTGCGTATTTGAAGAGTTTTACCACAATTAGAGGGTGTTCCTACAACTACATACTGGAATCATCAGCATTTTAACAGATTCACACAGGAAACACCAGAGAAATTCGGCCTCCAATTGTAATCATAAACAGTATAGTCCTCACTTACAGTCTCTCTACACAAAGTTTGAGCTGTATAAACCTGAATTCCTAATATTTGAAAGCCAATTCAAGTGAAAACTCTCCCTAAACTAGCCGGAGTTGTAAAGAGTAACAGTTTTCTGGTTATGTCCCAGCTTTCCACTGGTAACCTCCATGATTGAAAACGGCTGGAAATGTAGTAAGAATCTATTTCCTTTTATTTCAAGTGTTTCGTAAAAATTTTTAATCATTTCTGGAAACTATAATTGCGTATTTGAAGAGTTTTACCACAATTAGAGTGTTCCTACAACTACATACTGGAATCGTCAACATTTTAACTGATTCACAGAGAAAACGCCAAAGAAATTAGGCCTCCAATTGTAAACATAAACAGTATAGTCCTTACTTACAGTCTTTCTACACAAATTTTGAGCTGCATAGACCTGAATTCCTAATATTTGAAAGCAAATTCAAGTGAAAACTCTCCCTAAACTAGCCGGAGTTGTAAGTATTATCAGTTTTCTGGTCATGACCCAGCTTTCCACTGGTAACCTCCGTGATTGAAAACGGCTGGAAATGTAGTAAGAATAAATTTCCTTTCATCAAGTGTTTCTTACAAGTTTTTTATCATTTCTGGAACGTATAATTGCGTATTTGAATAGTTTTACCACAATTAGAGAGTGCTCCTACAAGTATATACTGGAATCGTCAGCATTTTAACTGATTCACACAGAAAACGTCAGATAAATTAGGCCTCAATTTTAAACATAAACAGTATAGTACACACTTAGTCTTTCTACACAAATTTTGTGCTGTATAAACCTGAAATCCGAATTTTTGAAAGCCAATTCAATTGAAAACTCTCCCTAAACTAGCCAGAGTTGTAAATATTATCAGTTTTCTTGTCATGTCCCAGCTTTCCCCTGGTTACCTCCGTGATTGAAAACGGCTGGAAATGTTGTAAGAATCTATTTAATTTTATTTCAAGTGTTTCTTACAAGTTTTTTATCATTTCTGGAAACTATAATTGCATATTTGAAGAGTTTTACCACAATTAGAGAGTGTTCCTACAACTACATACTGGAATCCTCAGCATTTTAACTGATTCACCCAGGAAAGAGCAGAGAAATTCGGCCTTCAATTGTAAACATAAACAGTATAGTCCTCACTTACAGACTTTCTACACAAATTTTGAGCTGTATAAACCTGAATTCCTAATATTTGAAAGCCAATTCAAGTGAAAACTCTCCGTAAACTAGCAGGAGTTGTAAATAATATCAGTTTTCTGGCTATGTCCCAGCTCTCCACTGGTAACCTCCGTGATTGAAAATGGCTGGAAAGTAGTAAGAATCTATTTGCTTTTATTTCAAGTGTTTCTTACAAGTTTTTTATCATTTCTGGAAACTATAATTGCGTATTTGAAGAGTTTTACCACAATTAGAGGGTGTTCCTACAACTACATACTGGAATCATCAGCATTTTAATAGATTCACACAGGAAACACCAGAAAATTCGGCCTCCAATTGTAAACATAAACAGTATAGTCCTCACTTACAGTCTCTCTACACAAATTTTGAGCTGTATAAACCTGAATTCCTAATATTTGAAAGCCAATTCAAGTGAAAACTCTCCCTAAACTAGCCGGAGTTGTAAAGAGTATCAGTTTTCTGGTTATGTCCCAGCTTTCCACTGGTAACCTCCATGATTGAAAACGGCAGGAAATGTAGTAAGAATCTATTTCCTCTTATTTCAAGTGTCTCGTACAAATTTTTAATCATTTCTGGAAACTATAATTGCGTATTTGAAGAGTTTTACCACAATTAGAGTGTTCCTACAACTACATACATGAATCGTCAACATTTTAACTGATTCACACAGAAAACGCCAAAGAAATTAGGCCTCCAATTGTAAACATAAACAGTATAGTCCTTACTTACAGTCTTTCTACACAAATTTTGAGCTGCATAGACCTGAATTCCTAATATTTGAAAGCAAATTCAAGTGAAAACTCTCCCTAAACTAGCCGGAGTTGTAAGTATTATCAGTTTTCTGGTCATGACCCAGCTTTCCACTGGTAACCTCCGTGATTGAAAACGGCTGGAAATGTAGTAAGAATAAATTTCCTTTCATCAAGTGTTTCTTACAAGTTTTTTATCAGTTCTGGAAACTATAATTGCGTATTTGAAGAGTTTTACCACAATTAGAGAATGCTCCTACAACTACGTACTGGAATCGTCAGCATTTTAACTGATTCACACAGGAAACACCAGAGAAATTCGGCCTCCAATTGTAAACATAAACAGTATAGTCCTCATTTACATTCTTTCTACACAAATTTTGAGCTGTATAAACCTGAAATCCTAATATTTGAAAACCAATTCAAGTGAAAACTCTCCCTAAATTAGCCGGAGTTGTAAGTATTATCAGTTTTCTGGTCATGACCCAGCTTTCCACTGGTAACCTCCGTGATTGAAAACGGCTGGCAATGTATTAAGAATCAATTTCCTTTCATTTCAAGGGTTTCTTACAAGTTTTTTATCATTTCTGGAAACTATAATTCCGTATTTGAAGAGTTTTACCACAATTAGAGAGTGTTCCTACAAGTATATACTGGCATCGTTAGCATTGTAACTGATTCCCTCAGAAAACGCCAGAGAAATTAGGCCTAAATTTTAAACATAAACAGTACAGTCTACACAAATTTTGAGGTGTATAAACCTGAAATCCTAATATTTGAAAGCCAATTCAAGTGAAAACTCTCCCTAAACTAGCCAGAGTTGTAAATATTATCAGTTTTCTTGTCATGTCCCAGCTTTCCACTGGTAACCTCCGTGATTGAAAACGGCTGGAAATGTTGTAAGAATCTATTTAATTTTCTTTCAAGTGTTTCTTACAAGTTTTTTATCATTTCTGGAAACTATAATTGCATATTTGAAGAGTTTTACCACAATTAGAGAGTGTTCCTACAACTACATACTGGAATCCTCAGCATTTTAACTGATTCACCCAGGAAACAGCAGAGAAATTCGGCCTTCAATTGTAAACATAAACAGTATAGTCCTCACTTACAGACTTTCTACACAAATTTTGAGCTGTATAAACCTGAATTACTAATATTTAAAAGCCAATTCAAGTGAAAACTCTCCGTAAACTAGCAGGAGTTGTAAATATTATCAGTTTTCTGGCTATGTCCCAGCTCTCCACTGGTAACCTCCGTGATTGAAAATGGCTGGAAAGTAGTAAGAATCTATTTGCTTTTATTTCAAGTGTTTCTTACAAGTTTTTTATCATTTCTGGAAACTATAATTGCGTATTTGAAGAGTTTTACCACAATTAGAGGGTGTTCCTACAACTACATACTGGAATCATCAGCATTTTAATAGATTCACACAGGAAACACCAGAAATTTCGGCCTCCAATTGTAAACATAAACAGTATGGTCCTCACTTACAGTCTCTCTACACAAATTTTGAGCTGTATAAACCTGAATTCCTAATATTTGAAAGCCAATTCAAGTGAAAACTCTCCCTAAACTAGCCGGAGTTGTAAAGAGTATCAGTTTTCTGGTTATGTCCCAGCTTTCCACTGGTAACCTCCATGATTGAAAACGGCAGGAAATGTAGTAAGAATCTATTTCCTCTTATTTCAAGTGTCTCGTACAAATTTTTAATCATTTCTGGAAACTATAATTGCGTATTTGAAGAGTTTTACCACAATTAGAGTGTTCCTACAACTACATACATGAATCGTCAACATTTTAACTGATTCACAGAGAAAACGCCAAAGAAATTAGGCCTCCAATTGTAAACATAAACAGTATAGTCCTTACTTACAGTCTTTCTACACAAATTTTGAGCTGCATAGACCTGAATTCCTAATATTTGAAAGCAAATTCAAGTGAAAACTCTCCCTAAACTAGCCGGAGTTGTAAGTATTATCAGTTTTCTGGTCATGACCCAGCTTTCCACTGGTAACCTCCGTGATTGAAAACGGCTGGAAATGTAGTAAGAATAAATTTCCTTTCATCAAGTGTTTCTTACAAGTTTTTTATCAGTTCTGGAAACTATAATTGCGTATTTGAAGAGTTTTACCACAATTAGAGAATGCTCCTACAACTACGTACTGGAATCGTCAGCATTTTAACTGATTCACACAGGAAACACCAGAGAAATTCGGCCTCCAATTGTAAACATAAACAGTATAGTCCTCATTTACATTCTTTCTACACAAATTTTGAGCTGTATAAACCTGAAATCCTAATATTTGAAAACCAATTCAAGTGAAAACTCTCCCTAAATTAGCCGGAGTTGTAAGTATTATCAGTTTTCTGGTCATGACCCAGCTTTCCACTGGTAACCTCCGTGATTGAAAACGGCTGGCAATGTATTAAGAATCAATTTCCTTTCATTTCAAGGGTTTCTTACAAGTTTTTTATCATTTCTGGAAACTATAATTCCGTATTTGAAGAGTTTTACCACAATTAGAGAGTGTTCCTACAAGTATATACTGGCATCGTTAGCATTGTAACTGATTCCCTCAGAAAACGCCAGAGAAATTAGGCCTAAATTTTAAACATAAACAGTACAGTCTACACAAATTTTGAGGTGTATAAACCTGAAATCCTAATATTTGAAAGCCAATTCAAGTGAAAACTCTCCCTAAACTAGCCAGAGTTGTAAATATTATCAGTTTTCTTGTCATGTCCCAGCTTTCCACTGGTAACCTCCGTGATTGAAAACGGCTGGAAATGTTGTAAGAATCTATTTAATTTTATTTCAAGTGTTTCTTACAAGTTTTTTATCATTTCTGGAAACTATAATTGCATATTTGAAGAGTTTTACCACAATTAGAGAGTGTTCCTACAACTACATACTGGAATCCTCAGCATTTTAACTGATTCACACAGGAAACAGCAGAGAAATTCGGCCTTCAATTGTAAACATAAACAGTATAGTCCTCACTTACAGACTTTCTACACAAATTTTGAGCTGTATAAACCTGAATTCCTAATATTTGAAAGCCAATTCAAGTGAAAACTCTCCGTAAACTAGCAGGAGTTGTAAATATTATCAGTTTTCTGGCTATGTCCCAGCTCTCCACTGGTAACCTCCGTAAATGAAAATGGCTGGAAAGTAGTAAGAATCTATTTGCTTTTATTTCAAGTGTTTCGTACAAGTTTTCTATCATTTCTGGAAACTATAATTGCGTATTTGAAGAGTTTTACCACAATTAGAGGGTGTTCCTACAACTACATACTGGAATCATCAGCATTTTAACAGATTCACACAGGAAACACCAGAGAAATTCGGCCTCCAATTGTAATCATAAACAGTATAGTCCTCACTTACAGTCTCTCTACACAAAGTTTGAGCTGTATAAACCTGAATTCCTAATATTTGAAAGCCAATTCAAGTGAAAACTCTCCCTAAACTAGCCGGAGTTGTAAAGAGTAACAGTTTTCTGGTTATGTCCCAGCTTTCCACTGGTAACCTCCATGATTGAAAACGGCTGGAAATGTAGTAAGAATCTATTTCCTTTTATTTCAAGTGTTTCGTAAAAATTTTTAATCATTTCTGGAAACTATAATTGCGTATTTGAAGAGTTTTACCACAATTAGAGTGTTCCTACAACTACATACTGGAATCGTCAACATTTTAACTGATTCACAGAGAAAACGCCAAAGAAATTAGGCCTCCAATTGTAAACATAAACAGTATAGTCCTTACTTACAGTCTTTCTACACAAATTTTGAGCTGCATAGACCTGAATTCCTAATATTTGAAAGCAAATTCAAGTGAAAACTCTCCCTAAACTAGCCGGAGTTGTAAGTATTATCAGTTTTCTGGTCATGACCCAGCTTTCCACTGGTAACCTCCGTGATTGAAAACGGCTGGAAATGTAGTAAGAATAAATTTCCTTTCATCAAGTGTTTCTTACAAGTTTTTTATCATTTCTGGAACGTATAATTGCGTATTTGAATAGTTTTACCACAATTAGAGAGTGCTCCTACAAGTATATACTGGAATCGTCAGCATTTTAACTGATTCACACAGAAAACGTCAGATAAATTAGGCCTCAATTTTAAACATAAACAGTATAGTACACACTTAGTCTTTCTACACAAATTTTGTGCTGTATAAACCTGAAATCCGAATTTTTGAAAGCCAATTCAATTGAAAACTCTCCCTAAACTAGCCAGAGTTGTAAATATTATCAGTTTTCTTGTCATGTCCCAGCTTTCCCCTGGTTACCTCCGTGATTGAAAACGGCTGGAAATGTTGTAAGAATCTATTTAATTTTATTTCAAGTGTTTCTTACAAGTTTTTTATCATTTCTGGAAACTATAATTGCATATTTGAAGAGTTTTACCACAATTAGAGAGTGTTCCTACAACTACATACTGGAATCCTCAGCATTTTAACTGATTCACCCAGGAAAGAGCAGAGAAATTCGGCCTTCAATTGTAAACATAAACAGTATAGTCCTCACTTACAGACTTTCTACACAAATTTTGAGCTGTATAAACCTGAATTCCTAATATTTGAAAGCCAATTCAAGTGAAAACTCTCCGTAAACTAGCAGGAGTTGTAAATAATATCAGTTTTCTGGCTATGTCCCAGCTCTCCACTGGTAACCTCCGTGATTGAAAATGGCTGGAAAGTAGTAAGAATCTATTTGCTTTTATTTCAAGTGTTTCTTACAAGTTTTTTATCATTTCTGGAAACTATAATTGCGTATTTGAAGAGTTTTACCACAATTAGAGGGTGTTCCTACAACTACATACTGGAATCATCAGCATTTTAATAGATTCACACAGGAAACACCAGAAAATTCGGCCTCCAATTGTAAACATAAACAGTATAGTCCTCACTTACAGTCTCTCTACACAAATTTTGAGCTGTATAAACCTGAATTCCTAATATTTGAAAGCCAATTCAAGTGAAAACTCTCCCTAAACTAGCCGGAGTTGTAAAGAGTATCAGTTTTCTGGTTATGTCCCAGCTTTCCACTGGTAACCTCCATGATTGAAAACGGCAGGAAATGTAGTAAGAATCTATTTCCTCTTATTTCAAGTGTCTCGTACAAATTTTTAATCATTTCTGGAAACTATAATTGCGTATTTGAAGAGTTTTACCACAATTAGAGTGTTCCTACAACTACATACATGAATCGTCAACATTTTAACTGATTCACACAGAAAACGCCAAAGAAATTAGGCCTCCAATTGTAAACATAAACAGTATAGTCCTTACTTACAGTCTTTCTACACAAATTTTGAGCTGCATAGACCTGAATTCCTAATATTTGAAAGCAAATTCAAGTGAAAACTCTCCCTAAACTAGCCGGAGTTGTAAGTATTATCAGTTTTCTGGTCATGACCCAGCTTTCCACTGGTAACCTCCGTGATTGAAAACGGCTGGAAATGTAGTAAGAATAAATTTCCTTTCATCAAGTGTTTCTTACAAGTTTTTTATCAGTTCTGGAAACTATAATTGCGTATTTGAAGAGTTTTACCACAATTAGAGAATGCTCCTACAACTACGTACTGGAATCGTCAGCATTTTAACTGATTCACACAGGAAACACCAGAGAAATTCGGCCTCCAATTGTAAACATAAACAGTATAGTCCTCATTTACATTCTTTCTACACAAATTTTGAGCTGTATAAACCTGAAATCCTAATATTTGAAAACCAATTCAAGTGAAAACTCTCCCTAAATTAGCCGGAGTTGTAAGTATTATCAGTTTTCTGGTCATGACCCAGCTTTCCACTGGTAACCTCCGTGATTGAAAACGGCTGGCAATGTATTAAGAATCAATTTCCTTTCATTTCAAGGGTTTCTTACAAGTTTTTTATCATTTCTGGAAACTATAATTCCGTATTTGAAGAGTTTTACCACAATTAGAGAGTGTTCCTACAAGTATATACTGGCATCGTTAGCATTGTAACTGATTCCCTCAGAAAACGCCAGAGAAATTAGGCCTAAATTTTAAACATAAACAGTACAGTCTACACAAATTTTGAGGTGTATAAACCTGAAATCCTAATATTTGAAAGCCAATTCAAGTGAAAACTCTCCCTAAACTAGCCAGAGTTGTAAATATTATCAGTTTTCTTGTCATGTCCCAGCTTTCCACTGGTAACCTCCGTGATTGAAAACGGCTGGAAATGTTGTAAGAATCTATTTAATTTTCTTTCAAGTGTTTCTTACAAGTTTTTTATCATTTCTGGAAACTATAATTGCATATTTGAAGAGTTTTACCACAATTAGAGAGTGTTCCTACAACTACATACTGGAATCCTCAGCATTTTAACTGATTCACCCAGGAAACAGCAGAGAAATTCGGCCTTCAATTGTAAACATAAACAGTATAGTCCTCACTTACAGACTTTCTACACAAATTTTGAGCTGTATAAACCTGAATTACTAATATTTAAAAGCCAATTCAAGTGAAAACTCTCCATAAACTAGCAGGAGTTGTAAATATTATCAGTTTTCTGGCTATGTCCCAGCTCTCCACTGGTAACCTCCGTGATTGAAAATGGCTGGAAAGTAGTAAGAATCTATTTGCTTTTATTTCAAGTGTTTCTTACAAGTTTTTTATCATTTCTGGAAACTATAATTGCGTATTTGAAGAGTTTTACCACAATTAGAGGGTGTTCCTACAACTACATACTGGAATCATCAGCATTTTAATAGATTCACACAGGAAACACCAGAAATTTCGGCCTCCAATTGTAAACATAAACAGTATAGTCCTCACTTACAGTCTCTCTACACAAATTTTGAGCTGTATAAACCTGAATTCCTAATATTTGAAAGCCAATTCAAGTGAAAACTCTCCCTAAACTAGCCGGAGTTGTAAAGAGTATCAGTTTTCTGGTTATGTCCCAGCTTTCCACTGGTAACCTCCATGATTGAAAACGGCAGGAAATGTAGTAAGAATCTATTTCCTCTTATTTCAAGTGTCTCGTACAAATTTTTAATCATTTCTGGAAACTATAATTGCGTATTTGAAGAGTTTTACCACAATTAGAGTGTTCCTACAACTACATACATGAATCGTCAACATTTTAACTGATTCACAGAGAAAACGCCAAAGAAATTAGGCCTCCAATTGTAAACATAAACAGTATAGTCCTTACTTACAGTCTTTCTACACAAATTTTGAGCTGCATAGACCTGAATTCCTAATATTTGAAAGCAAATTCAAGTGAAAACTCTCCCTAAACTAGCCGGAGTTGTAAGTATTATCAGTTTTCTGGTCATGACCCAGCTTTCCACTGGTAACCTCCGTGATTGAAAACGGCTGGAAATGTAGTAAGAATAAATTTCCTTTCATCAAGTGTTTCTTACAAGTTTTTTATCAGTTCTGGAAACTATAATTGCGTATTTGAAGAGTTTTACCACAATTAGAGAATGCTCCTACAACTACGTACTGGAATCGTCAGCATTTTAACTGATTCACACAGGAAACACCAGAGAAATTCGGCCTCCAATTGTAAACATAAACAGTATAGTCCTCATTTACATTCTTTCTACACAAATTTTGAGCTGTATAAACCTGAAATCCTAATATTTGAAAACCAATTCAAGTGAAAACTCTCCCTAAATTAGCCGGAGTTGTAAGTATTATCAGTTTTCTGGTCATGACCCAGCTTTCCACTGGTAACCTCCGTGATTGAAAACGGCTGGCAATGTATTAAGAATCAATTTCCTTTCATTTCAAGGGTTTCTTACAAGTTTTTTATCATTTCTGGAAACTATAATTCCGTATTTGAAGAGTTTTACCACAATTAGAGAGTGTTCCTACAAGTATATACTGGCATCGTTAGCATTGTAACTGATTCCCTCAGAAAACGCCAGAGAAATTAGGCCTAAATTTTAAACATAAACAGTACAGTCTACACAAATTTTGAGGTGTATAAACCTGAAATCCTAATATTTGAAAGCCAATTCAAGTGAAAACTCTCCCTAAACTAGCCAGAGTTGTAAATATTATCAGTTTTCTTGTCATGTCCCAGCTTTCCACTGGTAACCTCCGTGATTGAAAACGGCTGGAAATGTTGTAAGAATCTATTTAATTTTATTTCAAGTGTTTCTTACAAGTTTTTTATCATTTCTGGAAACTATAATTGCATATTTGAAGAGTTTTACCACAATTAGAGAGTGTTCCTACAACTACATACTGGAATCCTCAGCATTTTAACTGATTCACACAGGAAACAGCAGAGAAATTCGGCCTTCAATTGTAAACATAAACAGTATAGTCCTCACTTACAGACTTTCTACACAAATTTTGAGCTGTATAAACCTGAATTCCTAATATTTGAAAGCCAATTCAAGTGAAAACTCTCCGTAAACTAGCAGGAGTTGTAAATATTATCAGATTTCTGGCTATGTCCCAGCTCTCCACTGGTAACCTCCGTAAATGAAAATGGCTGGAAAGTAGTAAGAATCTATTTGCTTTTATTTCAAGTGTTTCGTACAAGTTTTCTATCATTTCTGGAAACTATAATTGCGTATTTGAAGAGTTTTACCACAATTAGAGGGTGTTCCTACAACTACATACTGGAATCATCAGCATTTTAACAGATTCACACAGGAAACACCAGAGAAATTCGGCCTCCAATTGTAATCATAAACAGTATAGTCCTCACTTACAGTCTCTCTACACAAAGTTTGAGCTGTATAAACCTGAATTCCTAATATTTGAAAGCCAATTCAAGTGAAAACTCTCCCTAAACTAGCCGGAGTTGTAAAGAGTAACAGTTTTCTGGTTATGTCCCAGCTTTCCACTGGTAACCTCCATGATTGAAAACGGCTGGAAATGTAGTAAGAATCTATTTCCTTTTATTTCAAGTGTTTCGTAAAAATTTTTAATCATTTCTGGAAACTATAATTGCGTATTTGAAGAGTTTTACCACAATTAGAGTGTTCCTACAACTACATACTGGAATCGTCAACATTTTAACTGATTCACAGAGAAAACGCCAAAGAAATTAGGCCTCCAATTGTAAACATAAACAGTATAGTCCTTACTTACAGTCTTTCTACACAAATTTTGAGCTGCATAGACCTGAATTCCTAATATTTGAAAGCAAATTCAAGTGAAAACTCTCCCTAAACTAGCCGGAGTTGTAAGTATTATCAGTTTTCTGGTCATGACCCAGCTTTCCACTGGTAACCTCCGTGATTGAAAACGGCTGGAAATGTAGTAAGAATAAATTTCCTTTCATCAAGTGTTTCTTACAAGTTTTTTATCATTTCTGGAACGTATAATTGCGTATTTGAATAGTTTTACCACAATTAGAGAGTGCTCCTACAAGTATATACTGGAATCGTCAGCATTTTAACTGATTCACACAGAAAACGTCAGATAAATTAGGCCTCAATTTTAAACATAAACAGTATAGTACACACTTAGTCTTTCTACACAAATTTTGTGCTGTATAAACCTGAAATCCGAATTTTTGAAAGCCAATTCAATTGAAAACTCTCCCTAAACTAGCCAGAGTTGTAAATATTATCAGTTTTCTTGTCATGTCCCAGCTTTCCCCTGGTTACCTCCGTGATTGAAAACGGCTGGAAATGTTGTAAGAATCTATTTAATTTTATTTCAAGTGTTTCTTACAAGTTTTTTATCATTTCTGGAAACTATAATTGCATATTTGAAGAGTTTTACCACAATTAGAGAGTGTTCCTACAACTACATACTGGAATCCTCAGCATTTTAACTGATTCACCCAGGAAAGAGCAGAGAAATTCGGCCTTCAATTGTAAACATAAACAGTATAGTCCTCACTTACAGACTTTCTACACAAATTTTGAGCTGTATAAACCTGAATTCCTAATATTTGAAAGCCAATTCAAGTGAAAACTCTCCGTAAACTAGCAGGAGTTGTAAATAATATCAGTTTTCTGGCTATGTCCCAGCTCTCCACTGGTAACCTCCGTGATTGAAAATGGCTGGAAAGTAGTAAGAATCTATTTGCTTTTATTTCAAGTGTTTCTTACAAGTTTTTTATCATTTCTGGAAACTATAATTGCGTATTTGAAGAGTTTTACCACAATTAGAGGGTGTTCCTACAACTACATACTGGAATCATCAGCATTTTAATAGATTCACACAGGAAACACCAGAAAATTCGGCCTCCAATTGTAAACATAAACAGTATAGTCCTCACTTACAGTCTCTCTACACAAATTTTGAGCTGTATAAACCTGAATTCCTAATATTTGAAAGCCAATTCAAGTGAAAACTCTCCCTAAACTAGCCGGAGTTGTAAAGAGTATCAGTTTTCTGGTTATGTCCCAGCTTTCCACTGGTAACCTCCATGATTGAAAACGGCAGGAAATGTAGTAAGAATCTATTTCCTCTTATTTCAAGTGTCTCGTACAAATTTTTAATCATTTCTGGAAACTATAATTGCGTATTTGAAGAGTTTTACCACAATTAGAGTGTTCCTACAACTACATACATGAATCGTCAACATTTTAACTGATTCACACAGAAAACGCCAAAGAAATTAGGCCTCCAATTGTAAACATAAACAGTATAGTCCTTACTTACAGTCTTTCTACACAAATTTTGAGCTGCATAGACCTGAATTCCTAATATTTGAAAGCAAATTCAAGTGAAAACTCTCCCTAAACTAGCCGGAGTTGTAAGTATTATCAGTTTTCTGGTCATGACCCAGCTTTCCACTGGTAACCTCCGTGATTGAAAACGGCTGGAAATGTAGTAAGAATAAATTTCCTTTCATCAAGTGTTTCTTACAAGTTTTTTATCAGTTCTGGAAACTATAATTGCGTATTTGAAGAGTTTTACCACAATTAGAGAATGCTCCTACAACTACGTACTGGAATCGTCAGCATTTTAACTGATTCACACAGGAAACACCAGAGAAATTCGGCCTCCAATTGTAAACATAAACAGTATAGTCCTCATTTACATTCTTTCTACACAAATTTTGAGCTGTATAAACCTGAAATCCTAATATTTGAAAACCAATTCAAGTGAAAACTCTCCCTAAATTAGCCGGAGTTGTAAGTATTATCAGTTTTCTGGTCATGACCCAGCTTTCCACTGGTAACCTCCGTGATTGAAAACGGCTGGCAATGTATTAAGAATCAATTTCCTTTCATTTCAAGGGTTTCTTACAAGTTTTTTATCATTTCTGGAAACTATAATTCCGTATTTGAAGAGTTTTACCACAATTAGAGAGTGTTCCTACAAGTATATACTGGCATCGTTAGCATTGTAACTGATTCCCTCAGAAAACGCCAGAGAAATTAGGCCTAAATTTTAAACATAAACAGTACAGTCTACACAAATTTTGAGGTGTATAAACCTGAAATCCTAATATTTGAAAGCCAATTCAAGTGAAAACTCTCCCTAAACTAGCCAGAGTTGTAAATATTATCAGTTTTCTTGTCATGTCCCAGCTTTCCACTGGTAACCTCCGTGATTGAAAACGGCTGGAAATGTTGTAAGAATCTATTTAATTTTCTTTCAAGTGTTTCTTACAAGTTTTTTATCATTTCTGGAAACTATAATTGCATATTTGAAGAGTTTTACCACAATTAGAGAGTGTTCCTACAACTACATACTGGAATCCTCAGCATTTTAACTGATTCACCCAGGAAACAGCAGAGAAATTCGGCCTTCAATTGTAAACATAAACAGTATAGTCCTCACTTACAGACTTTCTACACAAATTTTGAGCTGTATAAACCTGAATTACTAATATTTAAAAGCCAATTCAAGTGAAAACTCTCCGTAAACTAGCAGGAGTTGTAAATATTATCAGTTTTCTGGCTATGTCCCAGCTCTCCACTGGTAACCTCCGTGATTGAAAATGGCTGGAAAGTAGTAAGAATCTATTTGCTTTTATTTCAAGTGTTTCTTACAAGTTTTTTATCATTTCTGGAAACTATAATTGCGTATTTGAAGAGTTTTACCACAATTAGAGGGTGTTCCTACAACTACATACTGGAATCATCAGCATTTTAATAGATTCACACAGGAAACACCAGAAATTTCGGCCTCCAATTGTAAACATAAACAGTATAGTCCTCACTTACAGTCTCTCTACACAAATTTTGAGCTGTATAAACCTGAATTCCTAATATTTGAAAGCCAATTCAAGTGAAAACTCTCCCTAAACTAGCCGGAGTTGTAAAGAGTATCAGTTTTCTGGTTATGTCCCAGCTTTCCACTGGTAACCTCCATGATTGAAAACGGCAGGAAATGTAGTAAGAATCTATTTCCTCTTATTTCAAGTGTCTCGTACAAATTTTTAATCATTTCTGGAAACTATAATTGCGTATTTGAAGAGTTTTACCACAATTAGAGTGTTCCTACAACTACATACATGAATCGTCAACATTTTAACTGATTCACAGAGAAAACGCCAAAGAAATTAGGCCTCCAATTGTAAACATAAACAGTATAGTCCTTACTTACAGTCTTTCTACACAAATTTTGAGCTGCATAGACCTGAATTCCTAATATTTGAAAGCAAATTCAAGTGAAAACTCTCCCTAAACTAGCCGGAGTTGTAAGTATTATCAGTTTTCTGGTCATGACCCAGCTTTCCACTGGTAACCTCCGTGATTGAAAACGGCTGGAAATGTAGTAAGAATAAATTTCCTTTCATCAAGTGTTTCTTACAAGTTTTTTATCATTTCTGGAACGTATAATTGCGTATTTGAATAGTTTTACCACAATTAGAGAGTGCTCCTACAAGTATATACTGGAATCGTCAGCATTTTAACTGATTCACACAGAAAACGTCAGATAAATTAGGCCTCAATTTTAAACATAAACAGTATAGTACACACTTAGTCTTTCTACACAAATTTTGTGCTGTATAAACCTGAAATCCGAATTTTTGAAAGCCAATTCAATTGAAAACTCTCCCTAAACTAGCCAGAGTTGTAAATATTATCAGTTTTCTTGTCATGTCCCAGCTTTCCCCTGGTTACCTCCGTGATTGAAAACGGCTGGAAATGTTGTAAGAATCTATTTAATTTTATTTCAAGTGTTTCTTACAAGTTTTTTATCATTTCTGGAAACTATAATTGCATATTTGAAGAGTTTTACCACAATTAGAGAGTGTTCCTACAACTACATACTGGAATCCTCAGCATTTTAACTGATTCACCCAGGAAAGAGCAGAGAAATTCGGCCTTCAATTGTAAACATAAACAGTATAGTCCTCACTTACAGACTTTCTACACAAATTTTGAGCTGTATAAACCTGAATTCCTAATATTTGAAAGCCAATTCAAGTGAAAACTCTCCGTAAACTAGCAGGAGTTGTAAATAATATCAGTTTTCTGGCTATGTCCCAGCTCTCCACTGGTAACCTCCGTGATTGAAAATGGCTGGAAAGTAGTAAGAATCTATTTGCTTTTATTTCAAGTGTTTCTTACAAGTTTTTTATCATTTCTGGAAACTATAATTGCGTATTTGAAGAGTTTTACCACAATTAGAGGGTGTTCCTACAACTACATACTGGAATCATCAGCATTTTAATAGATTCACACAGGAAACACCAGAAAATTCGGCCTCCAATTGTAAACATAAACAGTATAGTCCTCACTTACAGTCTCTCTACACAAATTTTGAGCTGTATAAACCTGAATTCCTAATATTTGAAAGCCAATTCAAGTGAAAACTCTCCCTAAACTAGCCGGAGTTGTAAAGAGTATCAGTTTTCTGGTTATGTCCCAGCTTTCCACTGGTAACCTCCATGATTGAAAACGGCAGGAAATGTAGTAAGAATCTATTTCCTCTTATTTCAAGTGTCTCGTACAAATTTTTAATCATTTCTGGAAACTATAATTGCGTATTTGAAGAGTTTTACCACAATTAGAGTGTTCCTACAACTACATACATGAATCGTCAACATTTTAACTGATTCACACAGAAAACGCCAAAGAAATTAGGCCTCCAATTGTAAACATAAACAGTATAGTCCTTACTTACAGTCTTTCTACACAAATTTTGAGCTGCATAGACCTGAATTCCTAATATTTGAAAGCAAATTCAAGTGAAAACTCTCCCTAAACTAGCCGGAGTTGTAAGTATTATCAGTTTTCTGGTCATGACCCAGCTTTCCACTGGTAACCTCCGTGATTGAAAACGGCTGGAAATGTAGTAAGAATAAATTTCCTTTCATCAAGTGTTTCTTACAAGTTTTTTATCAGTTCTGGAAACTATAATTGCGTATTTGAAGAGTTTTACCACAATTAGAGAATGCTCCTACAACTACGTACTGGAATCGTCAGCATTTTAACTGATTCACACAGGAAACACCAGAGAAATTCGGCCTCCAATTGTAAACATAAACAGTATAGTCCTCATTTACATTCTTTCTACACAAATTTTGAGCTGTATAAACCTGAAATCCTAATATTTGAAAACCAATTCAAGTGAAAACTCTCCCTAAATTAGCCGGAGTTGTAAGTATTATCAGTTTTCTGGTCATGACCCAGCTTTCCACTGGTAACCTCCGTGATTGAAAACGGCTGGCAATGTATTAAGAATCAATTTCCTTTCATTTCAAGGGTTTCTTACAAGTTTTTTATCATTTCTGGAAACTATAATTCCGTATTTGAAGAGTTTTACCACAATTAGAGAGTGTTCCTACAAGTATATACTGGCATCGTTAGCATTGTAACTGATTCCCTCAGAAAACGCCAGAGAAATTAGGCCTAAATTTTAAACATAAACAGTACAGTCTACACAAATTTTGAGGTGTATAAACCTGAAATCCTAATATTTGAAAGCCAATTCAAGTGAAAACTCTCCCTAAACTAGCCAGAGTTGTAAATATTATCAGTTTTCTTGTCATGTCCCAGCTTTCCACTGGTAACCTCCGTGATTGAAAACGGCTGGAAATGTTGTAAGAATCTATTTAATTTTCTTTCAAGTGTTTCTTACAAGTTTTTTATCATTTCTGGAAACTATAATTGCATATTTGAAGAGTTTTACCACAATTAGAGAGTGTTCCTACAACTACATACTGGAATCCTCAGCATTTTAACTGATTCACCCAGGAAACAGCAGAGAAATTCGGCCTTCAATTGTAAACATAAACAGTATAGTCCTCACTTACAGACTTTCTACACAAATTTTGAGCTGTATAAACCTGAATTACTAATATTTAAAAGCCAATTCAAGTGAAAACTCTCCGTAAACTAGCAGGAGTTGTAAATATTATCAGTTTTCTGGCTATGTCCCAGCTCTCCACTGGTAACCTCCGTGATTGAAAATGGCTGGAAAGTAGTAAGAATCTATTTGCTTTTATTTCAAGTGTTTCTTACAAGTTTTTTATCATTTCTGGAAACTATAATTGCGTATTTGAAGAGTTTTACCACAATTAGAGGGTGTTCCTACAACTACATACTGGAATCATCAGCATTTTAATAGATTCACACAGGAAACACCAGAAATTTCGGCCTCCAATTGTAAACATAAACAGTATAGTCCTCACTTACAGTCTCTCTACACAAATTTTGAGCTGTATAAACCTGAATTCCTAATATTTGAAAGCCAATTCAAGTGAAAACTCTCCCTAAACTAGCCGGAGTTGTAAAGAGTATCAGTTTTCTGGTTATGTCCCAGCTTTCCACTGGTAACCTCCATGATTGAAAACGGCAGGAAATGTAGTAAGAATCTATTTCCTCTTATTTCAAGTGTCTCGTACAAATTTTTAATCATTTCTGGAAACTATAATTGCGTATTTGAAGAGTTTTACCACAATTAGAGTGTTCCTACAACTACATACATGAATCGTCAACATTTTAACTGATTCACACAGAAAACGCCAAAGAAATTAGGCCTCCAATTGTAAACATAAACAGTATAGTCCTTACTTACAGTCTTTCTACACAAATTTTGAGCTGCATAGACCTGAATTCCTAATATTTGAAAGCAAATTCAAGTGAAAACTCTCCCTAAACTAGCCGGAGTTGTAAGTATTATCAGTTTTCTGGTCATGACCCAGCTTTCCACTGGTAACCTCCGTGATTGAAAACGGCTGGAAATGTAGTAAGAATAAATTTCCTTTCATCAAGTGTTTCTTACAAGTTTTTTATCAGTTCTGGAAACTATAATTGCGTATTTGAAGAGTTTTACCACAATTAGAGAATGCTCCTACAACTACGTACTGGAATCGTCAGCATTTTAACTGATTCACACAGGAAAAACCAGAGAAATTCGGCCTCCAATTGTAAACATAAACAGTATAGTCCTCATTTACAGTCTTTCTACACAAATTTTGAGCTGTATAAACCTGAAATCCTAATATTTGAAAACCAATTCAAGTGAAAACTCTCCCTAAACTAGCCGGAGTTGTAAGTATTATCAGTTTTCTGGTCATGACCCAGCTTTCCACTGGTAACCTCCGTGATTGAAAACGGCTGGCAATGTATTAAGAATCAATTTCCTTTCACTTCAAGGGTTTCTTACAAGTTTTTTATCATTTCTGGAAACTATAATTCCGTATTTGAAGAGTTTTACCACAATTAGAGAGTGTTCCTATAAGTATATACTGGCATCGTTAGCATTGTAACTGATTCCCTCAGAAAACGCCAGAGAAATTAGGCCTAAATTTTAAACATAAACAGTACAGTCTACACAAATTTTGAGGTGTATAAACCTGAAATCCTAATATTTGAAAGCCAATTCAAGTGAAAACTCTCCCTAAACTAGCCAGAGTTGTAAATATTATCAGTTTTCTGGTCATGTCCCAGCTTTCCACTGGTAACCTCCGTGATTGAAAACGGCTGGAAATGTTGTAAGAATCTATTTAATTTTATTTCAAGTGTTTCTTACAAGTTTTTTATCATTTCTGGAAACTATAATTGCATATTTGAAGAGTTTTACCACAATTAGAGAGTGTTCCTACAACTACATACTGGAATCCTCAGCATTTTAACTGATTCACACAGGAAACAGCAGAGAAATTCGGCCTTCAATTGTAAACATAAACAGTATAGTCCTCACTTACAGACTTTCTACACAAATTTTGAGCTGTATAAACCTGAATTCCTAATATTTGAAAGCCAATTCAAGTGAAAACTCTCCGTAAACTAGCAGGAGTTGTAAATATTATCAGTTTTCTGGCTATGTCCCAGCTCTCCACTGGTAACCTCCGTAAATGAAAATGGCTGGAAAGTAGTAAGAATCTATTTGCTTTTATTTCAAGTGTTTCGTACAAGTTTTCTATCATTTCTGGAAACTATAATTGCGTATTTGAAGAGTTTTACCACAATTAGAGGGTGTTCCTACAACTACATACTGGAATCATCAGCATTTTAACAGATTCACACAGGAAACACCAGAGAAATTCGGCCTCCAATTGTAATCATAAACAGTATAGTCCTCACTTACAGTCTCTCTACACAAAGTTTGAGCTGTATAAACCTGAATTCCTAATATTTGAAAGCCAATTCAAGTGAAAACTCTCCCTAAACTAGCCGGAGTTGTAAAGAGTAACAGTTTTCTGGTTATGTCCCGGCTTTCCACTGGTAACCTCCATGATTGAAAACGGCTGGAAATGTAGTAAGAATCTATTTCCTTTTATTTCAAGTGTTTCGTAAAAATTTTTAATCATTTCTGGAAACTATAATTGCGTATTTGAAGAGTTTTACCACAATTAGAGTGTTCCTACAACTACATACTGGAATCGTCAACATTTTAACTGATTCACAGAGAAAACGCCAAAGAAATTAGGCCTCCAATTGTAAACATAAACAGTATAGTCCTTACTTACAGTCTTTCTACACAAATTTTGAGCTGCATAGACCTGAATTCCTAATATTTGAAAGCAAATTCAAGTGAAAACTCTCCCTAAACTAGCCGGAGTTGTAAGTATTATCAGTTTTCTGGTCATGACCCAGCTTTCCACTGGTAACCTCCGTGATTGAAAACGGCTGGAAATGTAGTAAGAATAAATTTCCTTTCATCAAGTGTTTCTTACAAGTTTTTTATCATTTCTGGAAACTATAATTGCGTATTTGAAGAGTTTTACCACAATTAGAGGGTGTTCCTACAACTACATACTGGAATCATCAGCATTTTAATAGATTCACACAGGAAACACCAGAAATTTCGGCCTCCAATTGTAAACATAAACAGTATAGTCCTCACTTACAGTCTCTCTACACAAATTTTGAGCTGTATAAACCTGAATTCCTAATATTTGAAAGCCAATTCAAGTGAAAACTCTCCCTAAACTAGCCGGAGTTGTAAAGAGTATCAGTTTTCTGGTTATGTCCCAGCTTTCCACTGGTAACCTCCATGATTGAAAACGGCAGGAAATGTAGTAAGAATCTATTTCCTCTTATTTCAAGTGTCTCGTACAAATTTTTAATCATTTCTGGAAACTATAATTGCGTATTTGAAGAGTTTTACCACAATTAGAGTGTTCCTACAACTACATACATGAATCGTCAACATTTTAACTGATTCACACAGAAAACGCCAAAGAAATTAGGCCTCCAATTGTAAACATAAACAGTATAGTCCTTACTTACAGTCTTTCTACACAAATTTTGAGCTGCATAGACCTGAATTCCTAATATTTGAAAGCAAATTCAAGTGAAAACTCTCCCTAAACTAGCCGGAGTTGTAAGTATTATCAGTTTTCTGGTCATGACCCAGCTTTCCACTGGTAACCTCCGTGATTGAAAACGGCTGGAAATGTAGTAAGAATAAATTTCCTTTCATCAAGTGTTTCTTACAAGTTTTTTATCAGTTCTGGAAACTATAATTGCGTATTTGAAGAGTTTTACCACAATTAGAGAATGCTCCTACAACTACGTACTGGAATCGTCAGCATTTTAACTGATTCACACAGGAAAAACCAGAGAAATTCGGCCTCCAATTGTAAACATAAACAGTATAGTCCTCATTTACAGTCTTTCTACACAAATTTTGAGCTGTATAAACCTGAAATCCTAATATTTGAAAACCAATTCAAGTGAAAACTCTCCCTAAACTAGCCGGAGTTGTAAGTATTATCAGTTTTCTGGTCATGACCCAGCTTTCCACTGGTAACCTCCGTGATTGAAAACGGCTGGCAATGTATTAAGAATCAATTTCCTTTCATTTCAAGGGTTTCTTACAAGTTTTTTATCATTTCTGGAAACTATAATTCCGTATTTGAAGAGTTTTACCACAATTAGAGAGTGTTCCTATAAGTATATACTGGCATCGTTAGCATTGTAACTGATTCCCTCAGAAAACGCCAGAGAAATTAGGCCTAAATTTTAAACATAAACAGTACAGTCTACACAAATTTTGAGGTGTATAAACCTGAAATCCTAATATTTGAAAGCCAATTCAAGTGAAAACTCTCCCTAAACTAGCCAGAGTTGTAAATATTATCAGTTTTCTTGTCATGTCCCAGCTTTCCACTGGTAACCTCCGTGATTGAAAACGGCTGGAAATGTTGTAAGAATCTATTTAATTTTATTTCAAGTGTTTCTTACAAGTTTTTTATCATTTCTGGAAACTATAATTGCATATTTGAAGAGTTTTACCACAATTAGAGAGTGTTCCTACAACTACATACTGGAATCCTCAGCATTTTAACTGATTCACACAGGAAACAGCAGAGAAATTCGGCCTTCAATTGTAAACATAAACAGTATAGTCCTCACTTACAGACTTTCTACACAAATTTTGAGCTGTATAAACCTGAATTCCTAATATTTGAAAGCCAATTCAAGTGAAAACTCTCCGTAAACTAGCAGGAGTTGTAAATATTATCAGTTTTCTGGCTATGTCCCAGCTCTCCACTGGTAACCTCCGTAAATGAAAATGGCTGGAAAGTAGTAAGAATCTATTTGCTTTTATTTCAAGTGTTTCGTACAAGTTTTCTATCATTTCTGGAAACTATAATTGCGTATTTGAAGAGTTTTACCACAATTAGAGGGTGTTCCTACAACTACATACTGGAATCATCAGCATTTTAACAGATTCACACAGGAAACACCAGAGAAATTCGGCCTCCAATTGTAATCATAAACAGTATAGTCCTCACTTACAGTCTCTCTACACAAAGTTTGAGCTGTATAAACCTGAATTCCTAATATTTGAAAGCCAATTCAAGTGAAAACTCTCCCTAAACTAGCCGGAGTTGTAAAGAGTAACAGTTTTCTGGTTATGTCCCAGCTTTCCACTGGTAACCTCCATGATTGAAAACGGCTGGAAATGTAGTAAGAATCTATTTCCTTTTATTTCAAGTGTTTCGTAAAAATTTTTAATCATTTCTGGAAACTATAATTGCGTATTTGAAGAGTTTTACCACAATTAGAGTGTTCCTACAACTACATACTGGAATCGTCAACATTTTAACTGATTCACAGAGAAAACGCCAAAGAAATTAGGCCTCCAATTGTAAACATAAACAGTATAGTCCTTACTTACAGTCTTTCTACACAAATTTTGAGCTGCATAGACCTGAATTCCTAATATTTGAAAGCAAATTCAAGTGAAAACTCTCCCTAAACTAGCCGGAGTTGTAAGTATTATCAGTTTTCTGGTCATGACCCAGCTTTCCACTGGTAACCTCCGTGATTGAAAACGGCTGGAAATGTAGTAAGAATAAATTTCCTTTCATCAAGTGTTTCTTACAAGTTTTTTATCATTTCTGGAACGTATAATTGCGTATTTGAATAGTTTTACCACAATTAGAGAGTGCTCCTACAAGTATATACTGGAATCGTCAGCATTTTAACTGATTCACACAGAAAACGTCAGATAAATTAGGCCTCAATTTTAAACATAAACAGTATAGTACACACTTAGTCTTTCTACACAAATTTTGTGCTGTATAAACCTGAAATCCGAATTTTTGAAAGCCAATTCAATTGAAAACTCTCCCTAAACTAGCCAGAGTTGTAAATTTTATCAGTTTTCTTGTCATGTCCCAGCTTTCCCCTGGTTACCTCCGTGATTGAAAATGGCTGGAAATGTTGTAAGAATCTATTTAATTTTATTTCAAGTGTTTCTTACAAGTTTTTTATCATTTCTGGAAACTATAATTGCATATTTGAAGAGTTTTACCACAATTAGAGAGTGTTCCTACAACTACATACTGGAATCCTCAGCATTTTAACTGATTCACACAGGAAACAGCAGAGAAATTCGGCCTTCAATTGTAAACATAAACAGTATAGTCCTCACTTACAGACTTTCTACACAAATTTTGAGCTGTATAAACCTGAATTCCTAATATTTGAAAGCCAATTCAAGTGAAAACTCTCCGTAAACTAGCAGGAGTTGTAAATATTATCAGTTTTCTGCCTATGTCCCAGCTCTCCACTGGTAACCTCCGTAAATGAAAATGGCTGGAAAGTAGTAAGAATCTATTTGCTTTTATTTCAAGTGTTTCGTACAAGTTTTCTATCATTTCTGGAAACTATAATTGCGTATTTGAAGAGTTTTACCACAATTAGAGGGTGTTCCTACAACTACATACTGGAATCATCAGCATTTTAACAGATTCACACAGGAAACACCAGAGAAATTCGGCCTCCAATTGTAATCATAAACAGTATAGTCCTCACTTACAGTCTCTCTACACAAAGTTTGAGCTGTATAAACCTGAATTCCTAATATTTGAAAGCCAATTCAAGTGAAAACTCTCCCTAAACTAGCCGGAGTTGTAAAGAGTAACAGTTTTCTGGTTATGTCCCAGCTTTCCACTGGTAACCTCCATGATTGAAAACGGCTGGAAATGTAGTAAGAATCTATTTCCTTTTATTTCAAGTGTTTCGTAAAAATTTTTAATCATTTCTGGAAACTATAATTGCGTATTTGAAGAGTTTTACCACAATTAGAGTGTTCCTACAACTACATACTGGAATCGTCAACATTTTAACTGATTCACAGAGAAAACGCCAAAGAAATTAGGCCTCCAATTGTAAACATAAACAGTATAGTCCTTACTTACAGTCTTTCTACACAAATTTTGAGCTGCATAGACCTGAATTCCTAATATTTGAAAGCAAATTCAAGTGAAAACTCTCCCTAAACTAGCCGGAGTTGTAAGTATTATCAGTTTTCTGGTCATGACCCAGCTTTCCACTGGTAACCTCCGTGATTGAAAACGGCTGGAAATGTAGTAAGAATAAATTTCCTTTCATCAAGTGTTTCTTACAAGTTTTTTATCATTTCTGGAACGTATAATTGCGTATTTGAATAGTTTTACCACAATTAGAGAGTGCTCCTACAAGTATATACTGGAATCGTCAGCATTTTAACTGATTCACACAGAAAACGTCAGATAAATTAGGCCTCAATTTTAAACATAAACAGTATAGTACACACTTAGTCTTTCTACACAAATTTTGTGCTGTATAAACCTGAAATCCGAATTTTTGAAAGCCAATTCAATTGAAAACTCTCCCTAAACTAGCCAGAGTTGTAAATATTATCAGTTTTCTTGTCATGTCCCAGCTTTCCCCTGGTTACCTCCGTGATTGAAAATGGCTGGAAATGTTGTAAGAATCTATTTAATTTTATTTCAAGTGTTTCTTACAAGTTTTTTATCATTTCTGGAAACTATAATTGCATATTTGAAGAGTTTTACCACAATTAGAGAGTGTTCCTACAACTACATACTGGAATCCTCAGCATTTTAACTGATTCACACAGGAAACAGCAGAGAAATTCGGCCTTCAATTGTAAACATAAACAGTATAGTCCTCACTTACAGACTTTCTACACAAATTTTGAGCTGTATAAACCTGAATTCCTAATATTTGAAAGCCAATTCAAGTGAAAACTCTCCGTAAACTAGCAGGAGTTGTAAATATTATCAGTTTTCTGCCTATGTCCCAGCTCTCCACTGGTAACCTCCGTAAATGAAAATGGCTGGAAAGTAGTAAGAATCTATTTGCTTTTATTTCAAGTGTTTCGTACAAGTTTTCTATCATTTCTGGAAACTATAATTGCGTATTTGAAGAGTTTTACCACAATTAGAGGGTGTTCCTACAACTACATACTGGAATCATCAGCATTTTAACAGATTCACACAGGAAACACCAGAGAAATTCGGCCTCCAATTGTAATCATAAACAGTATAGTCCTCACTTACAGTCTCTCTAAACAAAGTTTGAGCTGTATAAACCTGAATTCCTAATATTTGAAAGCCAATTCAAGTGAAAACTCTCCCTAAACTAGCCGGAGTTGTAAAGAGTATCAGTTTTCTGGTTATGTCCCAGCTTTCCACTGGTAACCTCCATGATTGAAAATGGCTGGAAATGTAGTAAGAATCTATTTCCTTTTATTTCAAGTGTTTCGTAAAAATTTTTAATCATTTCTGGAAACTATAATTGCGTATTTGAAGAGTTTTACCACAATTAGAGTGTTCCTACAACTACATACTGGAATCGTCAACATTTTAACTGATTCACACAGAAAACGCCAAAGAAATTAGGCCTCCAATTGTAAACATAAACAGTATAGTCCTTACTTACAGTCTTTCTACACAAATTTTGAGCTGCATAGACCTGAATTCCTAATATTTGAAAGCAAATTCAAGTGAAAACTCTCCCTAAACTAGCCGGAGTTGTAAGTATTATCAGTTTTCTGGTCATGACCCAGCTTTCCACTGGTAACCTCCGTGATTGAAAACGGCTGGAAATGTAGTAAGAATAAATTTCCTTTCATCAAGTGTTTCTTACAAGTTTTTTATCATTTCTGGAACGTATAATTGCGTATTTGAATAGTTTTACCACAATTAGAGAGTGCTCCTACAAGTATATACTGGAATCGTCAGCATTTTAACTGATTCACACAGAAAACGTCAGATAAATTAGGCCTCAATTTTAAACATGAACAGTATAGTACACACTTAGTCTTTCTACACAAATTTTGTGCTGTATAAACCTGAAATCCGAATTTTTGAAAGCCAATTCAATTGAAAACTCTCCCTAAACTAGCCAGAGTTGTAAATATTATCAGTTTTCTTGTCATGTCCCAGCTTTCCCCTGGTTACCTCCGTGATTGAAAACGGCTGGAAATGTTGTAAGAATCTATTTAATTTTATTTCAAGTGTTTCTTACAAGTTTTTTATCATTTCTGGAAACTATAATTGCATATTTGAAGAGTTTTACCACAATTAGAGAGTGTTCCTACAACTACATACTGGAATCCTCAGCATTTTAACTGATTCACACAGGAAACAGCAGAGAAATTCGGCCTTCAATTGTAAACATAAACAGTATAGTCCTCACTTACAGACTTTCTACACAAATTTTGAGCTGTATAAACCTGAATTCCTAATATTTGAAAGCCAATTCAAGTGAAAACTCTCCGTAAACTAGCAGGAGTTGTAAATATTATCAGTTTTCTGGCTATGTCCCAGCTCTCCACTGGTAACCTCCGTAAATGAAAATGGCTGGAAAGTAGTAAGAATCTATTTGCTTTTATTTCAAGTGTTTCGTACAAGTTTTCTATCATTTCTGGAAACTATAATTGCGTATTTGAAGAGTTTTACCACAATTAGAGGGTGTTCCTACAACTACATACTGGAATCATCAGCATTTTAACAGATTCACACAGGAAACACCAGAGAAATTCGGCCTCCAATTGTAATCATAAACAGTATAGTCCTCACTTACAGTCTCTCTACACAAAGTTTGAGCTGTATAAACCTGAATTCCTAATATTTGAAAGCCAATTCAAGTGAAAACTCTCCCTAAACTAGCCGGAGTTGTAAAGAGTAACAGTTTTCTGGTTATGTCCCAGCTTTCCACTGGTAACCTCCATGATTGAAAACGGCTGGAAATGTAGTAAGAATCTATTTCCTTTTATTTCAAGTGTTTCGTAAAAATTTTTAATCATTTCTGGAAACTATAATTGCGTATTTGAAGAGTTTTACCACAATTAGAGTGTTCCTACAACTACATACTGGAATCGTCAACATTTTAACTGATTCACAGAGAAAACGCCAAAGAAATTAGGCCTCCAATTGTAAACATAAACAGTATAGTCCTTACTTACAGTCTTTCTACACAAATTTTGAGCTGCATAGACCTGAATTCCTAATATTTGAAAGCAAATTCAAGTGAAAACTCTCCCTAAACTAGCCGGAGTTGTAAGTATTATCAGTTTTCTGGTCATGACCCAGCTTTCCACTGGTAACCTCCGTGATTGAAAACGGCTGGAAATGTAGTAAGAATAAATTTCCTTTCATCAAGTGTTTCTTACAAGTTTTTTATCATTTCTGGAACGTATAATTGCGTATTTGAATAGTTTTACCACAATTAGAGAGTGCTCCTACAAGTATATACTGGAATCGTCAGCATTTTAACTGATTCACACAGAAAACGTCAGATAAATTAGGCCTCAATTTTAAACATAAACAGTATAGTACACACTTAGTCTTTCTACACAAATTTTGTGCTGTATAAACCTGAAATCCGAATTTTTGAAAGCCAATTCAATTGAAAACTCTCCCTAAACTAGCCAGAGTTGTAAATATTATCAGTTTTCTTGTCATGTCCCAGCTTTCCCCTGGTTACCTCCGTGATTGAAAATGGCTGGAAATGTTGTAAGAATCTATTTAATTTTATTTCAAGTGTTTCTTACAAGTTTTTTATCATTTCTGGAAACTATAATTGCATATTTGAAGAGTTTTACCACAATTAGAGAGTGTTCCTACAACTACATACTGGAATCCTCAGCATTTTAACTGATTCACACAGGAAACAGCAGAGAAATTCGGCCTTCAATTGTAAACATAAACAGTATAGTCCTCACTTACAGACTTTCTACACAAATTTTGAGCTGTATAAACCTGAATTCCTAATATTTGAAAGCCAATTCAAGTGAAAACTCTCCGTAAACTAGCAGGAGTTGTAAATATTATCAGTTTTCTGGCTATGTCCCAGCTCTCCACTGGTAACCTCCGTAAATGAAAATGGCTGGAAAGTAGTAAGAATCTATTTGCTTTTATTTCAAGTGTTTCGTACAAGTTTTCTATCATTTCTGGAAACTATAATTGCGTATTTGAAGAGTTTTACCACAATTAGAGGGTGTTCCTACAACTACATACTGGAATCATCAGCATTTTAACAGATTCACACAGGAAACACCAGAGAAATTCGGCCTCCAATTGTAATCATAAACAGTATAGTCCTCACTTACAGTCTCTCTAAACAAAGTTTGAGCTGTATAAACCTGAATTCCTAATATTTGAAAGCCAATTCAAGTGAAAACTCTCCCTAAACTAGCCGGAGTTGTAAAGAGTATCAGTTTTCTGGTTATGTCCCAGCTTTCCACTGGTAACCTCCATGATTGAAAATGGCTGGAAATGTAGTAAGAATCTATTTCCTTTTATTTCAAGTGTTTCGTAAAAATTTTTAATCATTTCTGGAAACTATAATTGCGTATTTGAAGAGTTTTACCACAATTAGAGGGTGTTCCTACAACTACATACTGGAATCATCAGCATTTTAATAGATTCACACAGGAAACACCAGAAAATTCGGCCTCCAATTGTAAACATAAACAGTATAGTCCTCACTTACAGTCTCTCTACACAAATTTTGAGCTGTATAAACCTGAATTCCTAATATTTGAAAGCCAATTCAAGTGAAAACTCTCCCTAAACTAGCCGGAGTTGTAAAGAGTATCAGTTTTCTGGTTATGTCCCAGCTTTCCACTGGTAACCTCCATGATTGAAAACGGCAGGAAATGTAGTAAGAATCTATTTCCTCTTATTTCAAGTGTCTCGTACAAATTTTTAATCATTTCTGGAAACTATAATTGCGTATTTGAAGAGTTTTACCACAATTAGAGTGTTCCTACAACTACATACATGAATCGTCAACATTTTAACTGATTCACACAGAAAACGCCAAAGAAATTAGGCCTCCAATTGTAAACATAAACAGTATAGTCCTTACTTACAGTCTTTCTACACAAATTTTGAGCTGCATAGACCTGAATTCCTAATATTTGAAAGCAAATTCAAGTGAAAACTCTCCCTAAACTAGCCGGAGTTGTAAGTATTATCAGTTTTCTGGTCATGACCCAGCTTTCCACTGGTAACCTCCGTGATTGAAAACGGCTGGAAATGTAGTAAGAATAAATTTCCTTTCATCAAGTGTTTCTTACAAGTTTTTTATCATTTCTGGAACGTATAATTGCGTATTTGAATAGTTTTACCACAATTAGAGAGTGCTCCTACAAGTATAAACTGGAATCGTCAGCATTTTAACTGATTCACACAGAAAACGTCAGATAAATTAGGCCTCAATTTTAAACATAAACAGTATAGTACACACTTAGTCTTTCTACACAAATTTTGTGCTGTATAAACCTGAAATCCGAATTTTTGAAAGCCAATTCAATTGAAAACTCTCCCTAAACTAGCCAGAGTTGTAAATTTTATCAGTTTTCTTGTCATGTCCCAGCTTTCCCCTGGTTACCTCCGTGATTGAAAATGGCTGGAAATGTTGTAAGAATCTATTTAATTTTATTTCAAGTGTTTCTTACAAGTTTTTTATCATTTCTGGAAACTATAATTGCATATTTGAAGAGTTTTACCACAATTAGAGAGTGTTCCTACAACTACATACTGGAATCCTCAGCATTTTAACTGATTCACACAGGAAACAGCAGAGAAATTCGGCCTTCAATTGTAAACATAAACAGTATAGTCCTCACTTACAGACTTTCTACACAAATTTTGAGCTGTATAAACCTGAATTCCTAATATTTGAAAGCCAATTCAAGTGAAAACTCTCCGTAAACTAGCAGGAGTTGTAAATATTATCAGTTTTCTGGCTATGTCCCAGCTCTCCACTGGTAACCTCCGTAAATGAAAATGGCTGGAAAGTAGTAAGAATCTATTTGCTTTTATTTCAAGTGTTTCGTACAAGTTTTCTATCATTTCTGGAAACTATAATTGCGTATTTGAAGAGTTTTACCACAATTAGAGGGTGTTCCTACAACTACATACTGGAATCATCAGCATTTTAACAGATTCACACAGGAAACACCAGAGAAATTCGGCCTCCAATTGTAATCATAAACAGTATAGTCCTCACTTACAGTCTCTCTACACAAAGTTTGAGCTGTATAAACCTGAATTCCTAATATTTGAAAGCCAATTCAAGTGAAAACTCTCCCTAAACTAGCCGGAGTTGTAAAGAGTAACAGTTTTCTGGTTATGTCCCAGCTTTCCACTGGTAACCTCCATGATTGAAAACGGCTGGAAATGTAGTAAGAATCTATTTCCTTTTATTTCAAGTGTTTCGTAAAAATTTTTAATCATTTCTGGAAACTATAATTGCGTATTTGAAGAGTTTTACCACAATTAGAGTGTTCCTACAACTACATACTGGAATCGTCAACATTTTAACTGATTCACAGAGAAAACGCCAAAGAAATTAGGCCTCCAATTGTAAACATAAACAGTATAGTCCTTACTTACAGTCTTTCTACACAAATTTTGAGCTGCATAGACCTGAATTCCTAATATTTGAAAGCAAATTCAAGTGAAAACTCTCCCTAAACTAGCCGGAGTTGTAAGTATTATCAGTTTTCTGGTCATGACCCAGCTTTCCACTGGTAACCTCCGTGATTGAAAACGGCTGGAAATGTAGTAAGAATAAATTTCCTTTCATCAAGTGTTTCTTACAAGTTTTTTATCATTTCTGGAACGTATAATTGCGTATTTGAATAGTTTTACCACAATTAGAGAGTGCTCCTACAAGTATATACTGGAATCGTCAGCATTTTAACTGATTCACACAGAAAACGTCAGATAAATTAGGCCTCAATTTTAAACATAAACAGTATAGTACACACTTAGTCTTTCTACACAAATTTTGTGCTGTATAAACCTGAAATCCGAATTTTTGAAAGCCAATTCAATTGAAAACTCTCCCTAAACTAGCCAGAGTTGTAAATATTATCAGTTTTCTTGTCATGTCCCAGCTTTCCCCTGGTTACCTCCGTGATTGAAAATGGCTGGAAATGTTGTAAGAATCTATTTAATTTTATTTCAAGTGTTTCTTACAAGTTTTTTATCATTTCTGGAAACTATAATTGCATATTTGAAGAGTTTTACCACAATTAGAGAGTGTTCCTACAACTACATACTGGAATCCTCAGCATTTTAACTGATTCACACAGGAAACAGCAGAGAAATTCGGCCTTCAATTGTAAACATAAACAGTATAGTCCTCACTTACAGACTTTCTACACAAATTTTGAGCTGTATAAACCTGAATTCCTAATATTTGAAAGCCAATTCAAGTGAAAACTCTCCGTAAACTAGCAGGAGTTGTAAATATTATCAGTTTTCTGCCTATGTCCCAGCTCTCCACTGGTAACCTCCGTAAATGAAAATGGCTGGAAAGTAGTAAGAATCTATTTGCTTTTATTTCAAGTGTTTCGTACAAGTTTTCTATCATTTCTGGAAACTATAATTGCGTATTTGAAGAGTTTTACCACAATTAGAGGGTGTTCCTACAACTACATACTGGAATCATCAGCATTTTAACAGATTCACACAGGAAACACCAGAGAAATTCGGCCTCCAATTGTAATCATAAACAGTATAGTCCTCACTTACAGTCTCTCTAAACAAAGTTTGAGCTGTATAAACCTGAATTCCTAATATTTGAAAGCCAATTCAAGTGAAAACTCTCCCTAAACTAGCCGGAGTTGTAAAGAGTATCAGTTTTCTGGTTATGTCCCAGCTTTCCACTGGTAACCTCCATGATTGAAAATGGCTGGAAATGTAGTAAGAATCTATTTCCTTTTATTTCAAGTGTTTCGTAAAAATTTTTAATCATTTCTGGAAACTATAATTGCGTATTTGAAGAGTTTTACCACAATTAGAGTGTTCCTACAACTACATACTGGAATCGTCAACATTTTAACTGATTCACACAGAAAACGCCAAAGAAATTAGGCCTCCAATTGTAAACATAAACAGTATAGTCCTTACTTACAGTCTTTCTACACAAATTTTGAGCTGCATAGACCTGAATTCCTAATATTTGAAAGCAAATTCAAGTGAAAACTCTCCCTAAACTAGCCGGAGTTGTAAGTATTATCAGTTTTCTGGTCATGACCCAGCTTTCCACTGGTAACCTCCGTGATTGAAAACGGCTGGAAATGTAGTAAGAATAAATTTCCTTTCATCAAGTGTTTCTTACAAGTTTTTTATCATTTCTGGAACGTATAATTGCGTATTTGAATAGTTTTACCACAATTAGAGAGTGCTCCTACAAGTATATACTGGAATCGTCAGCATTTTAACTGATTCACACAGAAAACGTCAGATAAATTAGGCCTCAATTTTAAACATAAACAGTATAGTACACACTTAGTCTTTCTACACAAATTTTGTGCTGTATAAACCTGAAATCCGAATTTTTGAAAGCCAATTCAATTGAAAACTCTCCCTAAACTAGCCAGAGTTGTAAATATTATCAGTTTTCTTGTCATGTCCCAGCTTTCCCCTGGTTACCTCCGTGATTGAAAACGGCTGGAAATGTTGTAAGAATCTATTTAATTTTATTTCAAGTGTTTCTTACAAGTTTTTTATCATTTCTGGAAACTATAATTGCATATTTGAAGAGTTTTACCACAATTAGAGAGTGTTCCTACAACTACATACTGGAATCCTCAGCATTTTAACTGATTCACCCAGGAAAGAGCAGAGAAATTCGGCCTTCAATTGTAAACATAAACAGTATAGTCCTCACTTACAGACTTTCTACACAAATTTTGAGCTGTATAAACCTGAATTCCTAATATTTGAAAGCCAATTCAAGTGAAAACTCTCCGTAAACTAGCAGGAGTTGTAAATAATATCAGTTTTCTGGCTATGTCCCAGCTCTCCACTGGTAACCTCCGTGATTGAAAATGGCTGGAAAGTAGTAAGAATCTATTTGCTTTTATTTCAAGTGTTTCTTACAAGTTTTTTATCATTTCTGGAAACTATAATTGCGTATTTGAAGAGTTTTACCACAATTAGAGGGTGTTCCTACAACTACATACTGGAATCATCAGCATTTTAATAGATTCACACAGGAAACACCAGAAAATTCGGCCTCCAATTGTAAACATAAACAGTATAGTCCTCACTTACAGTCTCTCTACACAAATTTTGAGCTGTATAAACCTGAATTCCTAATATTTGAAAGCCAATTCAAGTGAAAACTCTCCCTAAACTAGCCGGAGTTGTAAAGAGTATCAGTTTTCTGGTTATGTCCCAGCTTTCCACTGGTAACCTCCATGATTGAAAACGGCAGGAAATGTAGTAAGAATCTATTTCCTCTTATTTCAAGTGTCTCGTACAAATTTTTAATCATTTCTGGAAACTATAATTGCGTATTTGAAGAGTTTTACCACAATTAGAGTGTTCCTACAACTACATACATGAATCGTCAACATTTTAACTGATTCACACAGAAAACGCCAAAGAAATTAGGCCTCCAATTGTAAACATAAACAGTATAGTCCTTACTTACAGTCTTTCTACACAAATTTTGAGCTGCATAGACCTGAATTCCTAATATTTGAAAGCAAATTCAAGTGAAAACTCTCCCTAAACTAGCCGGAGTTGTAAGTATTATCAGTTTTCTGGTCATGACCCAGCTTTCCACTGGTAACCTCCGTGATTGAAAACGGCTGGAAATGTAGTAAGAATAAATTTCCTTTCATCAAGTGTTTCTTACAAGTTTTTTATCATTTCTGGAACGTATAATTGCGTATTTGAATAGTTTTACCACAATTAGAGAGTGCTCCTACAAGTATAAACTGGAATCGTCAGCATTTTAACTGATTCACACAGAAAACGTCAGATAAATTAGGCCTCAATTTTAAACATAAACAGTATAGTACACACTTAGTCTTTCTACACAAATTTTGTGCTGTATAAACCTGAAATCCGAATTTTTGAAAGCCAATTCAATTGAAAACTCTCCCTAAACTAGCCAGAGTTGTAAATTTTATCAGTTTTCTTGTCATGTCCCAGCTTTCCCCTGGTTACCTCCGTGATTGAAAATGGCTGGAAATGTTGTAAGAATCTATTTAATTTTATTTCAAGTGTTTCTTACAAGTTTTTTATCATTTCTGGAAACTATAATTGCATATTTGAAGAGTTTTACCACAATTAGAGAGTGTTCCTACAACTACATACTGGAATCCTCAGCATTTTAACTGATTCACACAGGAAACAGCAGAGAAATTCGGCCTTCAATTGTAAACATAAACAGTATAGTCCTCACTTACAGACTTTCTACACAAATTTTGAGCTGTATAAACCTGAATTCCTAATATTTGAAAGCCAATTCAAGTGAAAACTCTCCGTAAACTAGCAGGAGTTGTAAATATTATCAGTTTTCTGGCTATGTCCCAGCTCTCCACTGGTAACCTCCGTAAATGAAAATGGCTGGAAAGTAGTAAGAATCTATTTGCTTTTATTTCAAGTGTTTCGTACAAGTTTTCTATCATTTCTGGAAACTATAATTGCGTATTTGAAGAGTTTTACCACAATTAGAGGGTGTTCCTACAACTACATACTGGAATCATCAGCATTTTAACAGATTCACACAGGAAACACCAGAGAAATTCGGCCTCCAATTGTAATCATAAACAGTATAGTCCTCACTTACAGTCTCTCTACACAAAGTTTGAGCTGTATAAACCTGAATTCCTAATATTTGAAAGCCAATTCAAGTGAAAACTCTCCCTAAACTAGCCGGAGTTGTAAAGAGTAACAGTTTTCTGGTTATGTCCCAGCTTTCCACTGGTAACCTCCATGATTGAAAACGGCTGGAAATGTAGTAAGAATCTATTTCCTTTTATTTCAAGTGTTTCGTAAAAATTTTTAATCATTTCTGGAAACTATAATTGCGTATTTGAAGAGTTTTACCACAATTAGAGTGTTCCTACAACTACATACTGGAATCCTCAACATTTTAACTGATTCACAGAGAAAACGCCAAAGAAATTAGGCCTCCAATTGTAAACATAAACAGTATAGTCCTTACTTACAGTCTTTCTACACAAATTTTGAGCTGCATAGACCTGAATTCCTAATATTTGAAAGCAAATTCAAGTGAAAACTCTCCCTAAACTAGCCGGAGTTGTAAGTATTATCAGTTTTCTGGTCATGACCCAGCTTTCCACTGGTAACCTCCGTGATTGAAAACGGCTGGAAATGTAGTAAGAATAAATTTCCTTTCATCAAGTGTTTCTTACAAGTTTTTTATCATTTCTGGAACGTATAATTGCGTATTTGAATAGTTTTACCACAATTAGAGAGTGCTCCTACAAGTATATACTGGAATCGTCAGCATTTTAACTGATTCACACATAAAACGTCAGATAAATTAGGCCTCAATTTTAAACATAAACAGTATAGTACACACTTAGTCTTTCTACACAAATTTTGTGCTGTATAAACCTGAAATCCGAATTTTTGAAAGCCAATTCAATTGAAAACTCTCCCTAAACTAGCCAGAGTTGTAAATATTATCAGTTTTCTTGTCATGTCCCAGCTTTCCCCTGGTTACCTCCGTGATTGAAAATGGCTGGAAATGTTGTAAGAATCTATTTAATTTTATTTCAAGTGTTTCTTACAAGTTTTTTATCATTTCTGGAAACTATAATTGCATATTTGAAGAGTTTTACGACAATTAGAGAGTGTTCCTACAACTACATACTGGAATCCTCAGCATTTTAACTGATTCACACAGGAAACAGCAGAGAAATTCGGCCTTCAATTGTAAACATAAACAGTATAGTCCTCACTTACAGACTTTCTACACAAATTTTGAGCTGTATAAACCTGAATTCCTAATATTTGAAAGCCAATTCAAGTGAAAACTCTCCGTAAACTAGCAGGAGTTGTAAATATTATCAGTTTTCTGCCTATGTCCCAGCTCTCCACTGGTAACCTCCGTAAATGAAAATGGCTGGAAAGTAGTAAGAATCTATTTGCTTTTATTTCAAGTGTTTCGTACAAGTTTTCTATCATTTCTGGAAACTATAATTGCGTATTTGAAGAGTTTTACCACAATTAGAGGGTGTTCCTACAACTACATACTGGAATCATCAGCATTTTAACAGATTCACACAGGAAACACCAGAGAAATTCTGCCTCCAATTGTAATCATAAACAGTATAGTCCTCACTTACAGTCTCTCTAAACAAAGTTTGAGCTGTATAAACCTGAATTCCTAATATTTGAAAGCCAATTCAAGTGAAAACTCTCCCTAAACTAGCCGGAGTTGTAAAGAGTATCAGTTTTCTGGTTATGTCCCAGCTTTCCACTGGTAACCTCCATGATTGAAAATGGCTGGAAATGTAGTAAGAATCTATTTCCTTTTATTTCAAGTGTTTCGTAAAAATTTTTAATCATTTCTGGAAACTATAATTGCGTATTTGAAGAGTTTTACCACAATTAGAGTGTTCCTACAACTACATACTGGAATCATCAACATTTTAACTGATTCACACAGAAAACGCCAAAGAAATTAGGCCTCCAATTGTAAACATAAACAGTATAGTCCTTACTTACAGTCTTTCTACACAAATTTTGAGCTGCATAGACCTGAATTCCTAATATTTGAAAGCAAATTCAAGTGAAAACTCTCCCTAAACTAGCCGGAGTTGTAAGTATTATCAGTTTTCTGGTCATGACCCAGCTTTCCACTGGTAACCTCCGTGATTGAAAACGGCTGGAAATGTAGTAAGAATAAATTTCCTTTCATCAAGTGTTTCTTACAAGTTTTTTATCATTTCTGGAACGTATAATTGCGTATTTGAATAGTTTTACCACAATTAGAGAGTGCTCCTACAAGTATATACTGGAATCGTCAGCATTTTAACTGATTCACACAGAAAACGTCAGATAAATTAGGCCTCAATTTTAAACATAAACAGTATAGTACACACTTAGTCTTTCTACACAAATTTTGTGCTGTATAAACCTGAAATCCGAATTTTTGAAAGCCAATTCAATTGAAAACTCTCCCTAAACTAGCCAGAGTTGTAAATATTATCAGTTTTCTTGTCATGTCCCAGCTTTCCCCTGGTTACCTCCGTGATTGAAAATGGCTGGAAATGTTGTAAGAATCTATTTAATTTTATTTCAAGTGTTTCTTACAAGTTTTTTATCATTTCTGGAAACTATAATTGCATATTTGAAGAGTTTTACCACAATTAGAGAGTGTTCCTACAACTACATACTGGAATCCTCAGCATTTTAACTGATTCACACAGGAAACAGCAGAGAAATTCGGCCTTCAATTGTAAACATAAACAGTATAGTCCTTACTTACAGTCTTTCTACACAAATTTTGAGCTGCATAGACCTGAATTCCTAATATTTGAAAGCAAATTCAAGTGAAAACTCTCCCTAAACTAGCCGGAGTTGTAAGTATTATCAGTTTTCTGGTCATGACCCAGCTTTCCACTGGTAACCTCCGTGATTGAAAACGGCTGGAAATGTAGTAAGAATAAATTTCCTTTCATCAAGTGTTTCTTACAAGTTTTTTATCAGTTCTGGAAACTATAATTGCGTATTTGAAGAGTTTTACCACAATTAGAGAATGCTCCTACAACTACGTACTGGAATCGTCAGCATTTTAACTGATTCACACAGGAAACACCAGAGAAATTCGGCCTCCAATTGTAAACATAAACAGTATAGTCCTCATTTACATTCTTTCTACACAAATTTTGAGCTGTATAAACCTGAAATCCTAATATTTGAAAACCAATTCAAGTGAAAACTCTCCCTAAATTAGCCGGAGTTGTAAGTATTATCAGTTTTCTGGTCATGACCCAGCTTTCCACTGGTAACCTCCGTGATTGAAAACGGCTGGCAATGTATTAAGAATCAATTTCCTTTCATTTCAAGGGTTTCTTACAAGTTTTTTATCATTTCTGGAAACTATAATTCCGTATTTGAAGAGTTTTACCACAATTAGAGAGTGTTCCTACAAGTATATACTGGCATCGTTAGCATTGTAACTGATTCCCTCAGAAAACGCCAGAGAAATTAGGCCTAAATTTTAAACATAAACAGTACAGTCTACACAAATTTTGAGGTGTATAAACCTGAAATCCTAATATTTGAAAGCCAATTCAAGTGAAAACTCTCCCTAAACTAGCCAGAGTTGTAAATATTATCAGTTTTCTTGTCATGTCCCAGCTTTCCACTGGTAACCTCCGTGATTGAAAACGGCTGGAAATGTTGTAAGAATCTATTTAATTTTATTTCAAGTGTTTCTTACAAGTTTTTTATCATTTTTGGAAACTATAATTGCATATTTGAAGAGTTTTACCACAATTAGAGAGTGTTCCTACAACTACATACTGGAATCCTCAGCATTTTAACTGATTCACACAGGAAACAGCAGAGAAATTCGGCCTTCAATTGTAAACATAAACAGTATAGTCCTCACTTACAGACTTTCTACACAAATTTTGAGCTGTATAAACCTGAATTCCTAATATTTGAAAGCCAATTCAAGTGAAAACTCTCCGTAAACTAGCAGGAGTTGTAAATATTATCAGTTTTCTGGCTATGTCCCAGCTCTCCACTGGTAACCTCCGTAAATGAAAATGGCTGGAAAGTAGTAAGAATCTATTTGCTTTTATTTCAAGTGTTTCGTACAAGTTTTCTATCATTTCTGGAAACTATAATTGCGTATTTGAAGAGTTTTACCACAATTAGAGGGTGTTCCTACAACTACATACTGGAATCATCAGCATTTTAACAGATTCACACAGGAAACACCAGAGAAATTCGGCCTCCAATTGTAATCATAAACAGTATAGTCCTCACTTACAGTCTCTCTACACAAAGTTTGAGCTGTATAAACCTGAATTCCTAATATTTGAAAGCCAATTCAAGTGAAAACTCTCCCTAAACTAGCCGGAGTTGTAAAGAGTAACAGTTTTCTGGTTATGTCCCAGCTTTCCACTGGTAACCTCCATGATTGAAAACGGCTGGAAATGTAGTAAGAATCTATTTCCTTTTATTTCAAGTGTTTCGTAAAAATTTTTAATCATTTCTGGAAACTATAATTGCGTATTTGAAGAGTTTTACCACAATTAGAGTGTTCCTACAACTACATACTGGAATCGTCAACATTTTAACTGATTCACACAGAAAACGCCAAAGAAATTAGGCCTCCAATTGTAAACATAAACAGTATAGTCCTTACTTACAGTCTTTCTACACAAATTTTGAGCTGCATAGACCTGAATTCCTAATATTTGAAAGCAAATTCAAGTGAAAACTCTCCCTAAACTAGCCGGAGTTGTAAGTATTATCAGTTTTCTGGTCATGACCCAGCTTTCCACTGGTAACCTCCGTGATTGAAAACGGCTGGAAATGTAGTAAGAATAAATTTCCTTTCATCAAGTGTTTCTTACAAGTTTTTTATCATTTCTGGAACGTATAATTGCGTATTTGAATAGTTTTACCACAATTAGAGAGTGCTCCTACAAGTATATACTGGAATCGTCAGCATTTTAACTGATTCACACAGAAAACGTCAGATAAATTAGGCCTCAATTTTAAACATAAACAGTATAGTACACACTTAGTCTTTCTACACAAATTTTGTGCTGTATAAACCTGAAATCCGAATTTTTGAAAGCCAATTCAATTGAAAACTCTCCCTAAACTAGCCAGAGTTGTAAATATTATCAGTTTTCTTGTCATGTCCCAGCTTTCCCCTGGTTACCTCCGTGATTGAAAACGGCTGGAAATGTTGTAAGAATCTATTTAATTTTATTTCAAGGGTTTCTTACAAGTTTTTTATCATTTCTGGAAACTATAATTGCATATTTGAAGAGTTTTACCACAATTAGAGAGTGTTCCTACAACTACATACTGGAATCCTCAGCATTTTAACTGATTCACACAGGAAACAGCAGAGAAATTCGGCCTTCAATTGTAAACATAAACAGTATAGTCCTCACTTACAGACTTTCTACACAAATTTTGAGCTGTATAAACCTGAATTCCTAATATTTGAAAGCCAATTCAAGTGAAAACTCTCCGTAAACTAGCAGGAGTTGTAAATATTATCAGTTTTCTGCCTATGTCCCAGCTCTCCACTGGTAACCTCCTTAAATGAAAATGGCTGGAAAGTAGTAAGAATCTATTTGCTTTTATTTCAAGTGTTTCGTACAAGTTTTCTATCATTTCTGGAAACTATAATTGCGTATTTGAAGAGTATTACCACAATTAGAGGTTGTTCCTACAACTACATACTGGAATCATCAGCATTTTAACAGATTCACACGGGAAACACCAGAGAAATTCGGCCTCCAATTGTAATCATAAACAGTATAGTCCTCACTTACAGTCTCTCTAAACAAAGTTTGAGCTGTATAAACCTGAATTCCTAATATTTGAAAGCCAATTCAAGTGAAAACTCTCCCTAAACTAGCCGGAGTTGTAAAGAGTATCAGTTTTCTGGTTATGTCCCAGCTTTCCACTGGTAACCTCCATGATTGAAAACGGCTGGAAATGTAGTAAGAATCTATTTCCTTTTATTTCAAGTGTTTCGTAAAAGTTTTTAATCATTTCTGGAAACTATAATTGCGTATTTGAAGAGTTTTACCACAATTAGAGTGTTCCTACAACTACATACTGGAATCGTCAACATTTTAACTGATTCACACAGAAAACGCCAAAGAAATTAGGCCTCCAATTGTAAACATAAACAGTATAGTCCTTACTTACAGTCTTTCTACACAAATTTTGAGCTGCATAGACCTGAATTCCTAATATTTGAAAGCAAATTCAAGTGAAAACTCTCCCTAAACTAGCCGGAGTTGTAAGTATTATCAGTTTTCTGGTCATGACCCAGCTTTCCACTGGTAACCTCCGTGATTGAAAACGGCTGGAAATGTAGTAAGAATAAATTTCCTTCCATCAAGTGTTTCTTACAAGTTTTTTATCATTTCTGGAACGTATAATTGCGTATTTGAATAGTTTTACCACAATTAGAGAGTGCTCCTACAAGTATATACTGGAATCGTCAGCATTTTAACTGATTCACACAGAAAACTTCAGATAAATTAGGCCTCAATTTTAAACATAAACAGTATAGTACACACTTAGTCTTTCTACACAAATTTTGTGCTGTATAAACCTGAAATCCGAATTTTTGAAAGCCAATTCAATTGAAAACTCTCCCTAAACTAGCCAGAGTTGTAAATATTATCAGTTTTCTTGTCATGTCCCAGCTTTCCCCTGGTTACCTCCGTGATTGAAAACGGCTGGAAATGTCGTAAGAATCTATTTAATTTTATTTCAAGTGTTTCTTACAAGTTTTTTATCATTTCTGGAAACTATAATTGCATATTTGAAGAGTTTTACCACAATTAGAGAGTGTTCCTACAACTACATACTGGAATCCTCAGCATTTTAACTGATTCACCCAGGAAACAGCAGAGAAATTCGGCCTTCAATTGTAAACATAAACAGTATAGTCCTCACTTACAGACTTTCTACACAAATTTTGAGCTGTATAAACCTGAATTCCTAATATTTGAAAGCCAATTCAAGTGAAAACTCTCCGTAAACTAGCAGGAGTTGTAAATATTATCAGTTTTCTGGTTATGTCCCAGCTTTCCACTGGTAACCTCCATGATTGAAAACGGCAGGAAATGTAGTAAGAATCTATTTCCTTTTATTTCAAGTGTTTCGTACAAATTTTTAATCATTTCTGGAAACTATAATTGCGTATTTGAAGAGTATTACCACAATTAGAGTGTTCCTACAACTACATACATGAATCGTCAACATTTTAACTGATTCACACAGAAAACGCCAAAGAAATTAGGCCTCCAATTGTAAACATAAACAGTATAGTCCTTACTTACAGTCTTTCTACACAAATTTTGAGCTGCATAGACCTGAATTCCTAATATTTGAAAGCAAATTCAAGTGAAAACTCTCCCTAAACTAGCCGGAGTTGTAAGTATTATCAGTTTTCTGGTCATGACCCAGCTTTCCACTGGTAACCTCCGTGATTGAAAACGGCTGGAAATGTAGTAAGAATAAATTTCCTTTCATCAAGTGTTTCTTACAAGTTTTTTATCAGTTCTGGAAACTATAATTGCGTATTTGAAGAGTTTTACCACAATTAGAGAATGCTCCTACAACTATGTACTGGAATCGTCAGCATTTTAACTGATTCACACAGGAAACACCAGAGAAATTCGGCCTCCAATTGTAAACATAAACAGTATAGTCCTCCTTTAAAGTCTTTCTACACAAATTTTGAGCTGTATAAACCTGAAATCCTAACATTTGAAAACCAATTCAAGTGAAAACTCTCCCTAAATTAGCCGGAGTTGTAAGTATTATCAGTTTTCTGGTCATGACCCAGCTTTCCACTGGTAACCTCCGTGATTGAAAACGGCTGGCAATGTATTAAGAATCAATTTCCTTTCATTTCAAGTGTTTCTTACAAGTTTTTTATCATTTCTGGAAACTATAATTCCGTATTTGAAGAGTTTTACTACAATTAGAGAGTGTTCCTACAAGTATATACTGGCATCGTTAGCATTGTAACTGATTCCCTCAGAAAAAGCCAGAGAAATTAGGCCTCAATTTTAAACATAAACAGTACAGTCTACACAAATTTTGAGGTGTATAAACCTGAAATCCTAATATTTGAAAGCCAATTCAAGTGAAAACTCTCCCTAAACTAGCCGGAGTTGTAAATATTATCAGTATTCTGGTCATGTCCCAGCTTTCCACTGGTAAACTCCGTGAATGAAAACGGCTGGAAATGTAGTTAGAATCTATTTCCTTTTATTTCAAGTGATTCGTACAAGTTTTTAATCATTTCTGGAAACTATAATTGCGTATTTGAAGAGTTTTACCACAATTAGGGAGTGTTCCTACAACTACATACTGGAATCGTCAGCATTTTAACTGATTCACACAGAAAACGTCAGATAAATTAGGCCTCAATTTTAAACATAAACACGTTAGTACACACTTAGTCTTTCTACATAAATTTTGAGCAGTATAAACCTGAAATCCGAATTTTTGAAAGCCAATTCAAGTGAAAACTCTCCCTAAACTAGCCAGAGTTGTAAATATTATCAGTTTTCTTGTCATGTCCCAGCTTTCCACTGGTAACCTCCGTGATTGAAAACGGCTGGAAATGTTGTAAGAATCTATTTAATTTTCTTTCAAGTGTTTCTTACAAGTTTTTTATCATTTCTGGAAACTATAATTGCATATTTGAAGAGTTTTACCACAATTAGAGAGTGTTCCTACAACTACATACTGGAATCCTCAGCATTTTAACTGATTCACACAGGAAACACCAGAGAAATTCGGCCTCCAATTGTAAACATAAACAGTATAGTCCTCACTTACAGTCTTTCTACACAAATTTTGAGCTGTATAAACCTGAAATCCTAATATTTGAAAACCAATTCAAGTGAAAACTCTCCCTAAATTAGCCGGAGTTGTAAGTATTATCAGTTTTCTGGTCATGACCCAGCTTTCCACTGGTAACCTCCGTGATTGAAAACGGCTGGAAATGTAGTTAGAATCTATTTCCTTTTATTTCAAGTGTTTCGTACAAGTTTTTAATCATTTCTGGAAACTATAATTGCTTATTTGAAGAGTTTTACCACAATTAGAGAGTGTTCCTACAACTACATACTGGAATCGTCAGCATTTTAACTGATTCACACAGAAAACGCCAGAGAAATTAGGCCTCCAATTGTAAACATAAACAGTATAGTCCTCACTTACAGTCTTTCTAAACAAATTTTGAGCTGTATAAACCTGAAATCCTAATATTCGAAAGCCAATTCAATTGAAAACTCTCCCTAAACTAGCCGGAGCTGTAAATAGTATCAGTTTTCTGGTTATGTCCCAGCTTTTCACTGGTAACCTCCGTGATTGAAAACGGCTGGAAATGTAGTAAGAATCTATTTCCTTTTATTTCAAGTGTTTCGTACAAGTTTTTAATCATTTCTGGAAACTATAATTGCGTATTTGAAGAGTTTTACCACAATTAGAGAGTGTTCCAACAACTACATACTGGAATCGTCAGCATTTTAACTGATTCACAAAGAAAACGTCAGAGAAATTATGCCTCCAATTGTAAACATAAACAGTATAGTCCTCACTTACAGACTTTCTACACAAATTGTGAGCTGTATAAACCTGAATTCCTAATATTTGAAAGCCAATTCAAGTGAAAACTCTCCGTAAACTAGCAGGAGTTGTAAATATTATCAGTTTTCTGGCTATGTCCCAGCTCTCCACTGGTAACCTCCGTGAATGAAAATGGCTGGAAAGTAGTAAGAATCTATTTGCTTTTATTTCAAGTGTTTCGTACAAGTTTTTATCAATTCTGGAAACTATAATTGCGTATTTGAAGAGTTTTACCACAATTAGAGGGTGTTCCTAAAACTACATACTGGAATCATCAGCATTTTAACAGATTCACACAGGAAACATCAGAGAAATTCGGCCTCCAATTGTAAACATAAACAGTATAGTCCTCACTTACAGTCTCTCTAAACAAAGTTTGAGCTGTATAAACCTGAATTCCTAATATTTGAAAGCCAATTCAAGTGAAAACTCTCCCTAAACTAGCCGGAGTTGTAAGTATTATCAGTTTTCTGGTCATGACCCAGCTTTCCACTGGTTACCTCCGTGATTGAAAACGGCTGGAAATGTAGTAAGAATAAATTTCCTTTCATCAAGTGTTTCTTACAAGTTTTTTATCAGTTCTGGAAACTATAATTGCGTATTTGAAGAGTTTTACCACAATTAGAGAATGCTCCTACAACTACATACTGGAATCGTCAGCATTTTAACTGATTCACACAGGAAACACCAGAGAAATTCGGCCTCCAATTGTAAACATCAACAGTATAGTCCTCATTTACAGTCTCTCTACACAAATTTTGAGCTGTATAAACCTGAATTCCTAATATTTGAAAACCAATTCAAGTGAAAACTCTCCCTAAACTAGCAGGAGTTGTAAGTATTATCAGTTTTCTGGTCATGACCCAGCTTTCCACTGGTAACCTCCGTGATTGAAAACGGCTGGCAATGTATTAAGAATCAATTTCCTTTCATTTCAAGTGTTTCTTACAAGTTTTTTATCATTTCTGGAAACTATAATTCCGTATTTGAAGAGTTTTACCACAATTAGAGAGTATTCCTACAAGTATATACTGGCATCGTTAGCATTGTAACTGATTACCTCAGAAAACGCCAGAGAAATTAGGCCTCAATTTTAAATATAAACAGTACATTCTACACAAATTTTGAGGTGTATAAACCTGAAATCCTAATATTTGAAAGCCAATTCAAGTGAAAATTCTCCCTAAACTAGCCGGAGTTGTAAATATTATCATTTTTCTGGTCATGTCCCAGCTTTCCACTGGCAACCTCCGTGAATGAAAACGGCTGGAAATGTAGTTAGAATCTATTTCCTTTTATTTCAAGTGTTTCGTACAAGTTTTTAATCATTTCTGGAAATTATAATTGCGTATTTGAAGAGTTTTACCACAATTAGAGAGTGTTCCTACAACTACATACTGGAATCGTCAGCATTTTAACTGATTCACACAGAAAACGTCAGATAAATTAGGCCTCAATTTTAAACATAAACAGGATAGTAGACACTTCGTCTTTCTACCTAAATTTTGAGCAGTATAAACCTGAAATCCGAATTTTTGAAAGCCAATTCAAGTGAAAACTCTCCCTAAACTAGCCAGAGTTGTAAATATTATCAGTTTTCTTGTCATGTCCCAGCTTTCCACTGGTAACCTCCGTGATTGAAAACGGCTGGAAATGTTGTAAGAATCTATTTAATTTTATTTCAAGTGTTTCTTACAAGTTTTTTATCATTTCTGGAAACTACAATTGCATATTTGAAGAGTTTTACCACAATTAGAGAGTGTTCCTACAACTACATACTGGAATCCTCAGCATTTTAACTGATTCACACAGGAAACACCAGAGAAATTCGGCCTTCAATTGTAAACATAAACAGTATAGTCCTCACTTACAGACTTTCTACAAAAATTTTTAGCTGTATAAACCTGAATTCCTAATATTTGAAAGCCAATTCAAGTGAAAACTCTCCGTAAAGTAGCAGGAGTTGTAAATATTATCAGTTTTCTGGCTATGTCCCAGCTCTCCACTGGTAACCTCCGTGATTGAAAATGGCTGGAAAGTAGTAAGAATCTATTTGCTTTTATTTCAAGTGTTTCGTACAAGTTTTTATCAATTCTGGAAACTATAACTGCGTATTTGAAGAGTTTTACCACGATTAGAGGGTGTTCCTACAACTACATACTGGAATCATCAGCATTTTAACAGATTCACACAGGAAACACCAGAGAAATTCGGCCTCCAATTGTAAACATAAACAGTATAGTCCTTACTTACAGTCTTTCTACACAAATTTTGAGCTGCATAGACCTGAATTCCTAATATTTGAAAGCAAATTCAAGTGAAAACTCTCCCTAAACTAGCCGGAGTTGTAAGTATTATCAGTTTTCTCGTCATGACCCAGCTTTCCACTGGTAACCTCCGTGATTGAAAACGGCTGGAAATGTAGTAAGAATACATTTCCTTTCATCAATGTTTCTTACAAGTTTTTTATCATTTCTGGAAACTATAATTGCGTATTTGAAGAGTTTTACCACAATTACAGAATGCTCCTACAACTACATACTGGAATCGTCATCATTTTAACTGATTCACACAGGAAACACCAGAGAAATTCGTCCTCCAATTGTAAACATAAACAGTATAGTCCTCACTTACAGTCTTTCTACACAAATTTTGAGCTGTATAAACTTGAAATCCTAATATTTGAAAACCAATTCAAGTGAAAACTCTCCCTAAATTAGCCGGAGTTGTAAGTATTATCAGTTTTCTGGTCATGACCCAGCTTTCCACTGGTAACCTCCGTGATTGAAAACGGCTGGAAATGTAGTTAGAATCTATTTCTTTTTATTTCAAGTGTTTCGTACAAGTTTTCAATCATTTCTGGAAACTATAATTGCGTATTTGAAGAGTTTTACCACAATTAGAGAGTGTTCCTACAACTACATAGTGGAATCGTCAGCATTTTAACTGATTCACACAGAAAACGCCAGAGAAATTCGGCCTCCAATTGTAAACATAAACAGTATAGTCCTCACTTACAGTCTTTCTAAAGAAATTTTGAGCTGTATAAACCTGAAATCCTAATATTCGAAAGCCAATTCAATTGAAAACTCTCCCTAAACTAGCCGGAGTTGTGAATAGTATCACTTTTCTGGTTATGTCCCAGCTTTCCACTGGTAACCTCCGTGATTGAAAAGGGCTGGAAATGTAGTAAGAATCTATTTCCTTTTATTTAAAGTGTTTCGTACAAGTTTTTAATCATTTCTGGAAACTATAATTGCGTATTTGAAGAGTTTTACCACAATTAGGGAGTGTTCCTACAACTACATACTGGAATCGTCAGCATTTTAACTGATTCACACAGAAAAACGTCAGATAAATTAGGCCTCAATTTTAAACATAAACAGGATAGTACACACTTAGTCTTTCTACATAAATTTTGAGCAGTATAAACCTGAAATCCGAATTTTTGAAAGCCAATTCAAGTGAAAACTCTCCCTAAACTAGCCAGAGTTGTAAATATTATCAGCTTTCTTGTCATGTCCCAGCTTTCCACTGGTAACCTCCGTGATTGAAAACGGCTGGAAATGTTGTAAGAATCTATTTAATTTTATTTCAAGTGTTTCTTACAAGTTTTTTATCATTTCTGGAAACTATAATTGCATATTTGAAGAGTTTTACCACAATTAGAGAGTGTTCCTACAACTACATACTGGAATCCTCAGCATTTTAACTGATTCACACAGGAAACAGCAGAGAAATTCGGCCTTCAATTGTAAACATAAACAGTATAGTCCTCACTTACAGACTTTCTACACAAATTTTGAGCTGTATAAACCTGAATTCCTAATATTTGAAAGCCAATTCAAGTGAAAACTCTCCGTAAACTAGCAGGAGTTGTAAATATTATCAGTTTTCTGGTTATGTCCCAGCTTTCCACTGGTAACCTCCATGATTGAAAACGGCTGGAAATGTAGTAAGAATCGATTTCCTTTTATTTCAAGTGTTTCCTAAAAATTTTTAGTCATTTCTGGAAACTATAATTGCGTATTTGAAGAGTTTTACCACAATTAGAGTGTTCCTACAACTACATACTGGAATCGTCAACATTTTAACTGATTCGCAGAGAAAACGCCAAAGAAATTAGGCCTCCAATTGTAAACATAAACAGTATAGTCCTTACTTACAGTCTTTCTACACAAATTTTGAGCTGCATAGACCTGAATTACTAATATTTGAAAGCAAATTCAAGTGAAAACTCTCCCTAAACTAGCCGGAGTTGTAAGTATTATCAGTTTTCTGGTCATGACCCAGCTTTCCACTGGTAACCTCCGTGATTGAAAACGGCTGGAAATGTAGTAAGAATAAATTTCCTTTCATCAATGTTTCTTACAAGTTTTTTATCATTTCTGGAAACTATAATTGCGTATTTGAAGAGTTTTACCACAATTAGAGAATGCTCCTACAACTACATACTGGAATCGTCATCATTTTAACTGATTCACACAGGAAACACCAGAGAAATTCGTCCTCCAATTGTAAACATAAACAGTATAGTCCTCACTTACAGTCTTTCTACACAAATTTTGAGCTGTATAAACCTGAAATCCTAATATTTGAAAACCAATTCAAGTGAAAACTCTCCCTAAACTAGACGGAGTTGTAAGTATTATCAGTTTTCTGGTCATGACCCAGCTTTCCACTGGTAACCTCCGTGATTGAAAACGGCTGGAAATGTAGTTAGAATCTATTTCCTTTTATTTCAAGTGTTTCGTACAAGTTTTTAATCATTTCTGGAAACTATAATTGCGTATTTGAAGAGTTTTACCACAATTAGAGAGTGTTCCTACAACTACATACTGGAATCGTCAGCATTTTAACTGATTCACACAGAAAACGCCAGAGAAATTAGGCCTCCAATTGTAAACATAAACAGTATAGTCCTCACTTACAGTCTTTCTAAAAAAATTTTGAGCTGTATAAACCTGAAATCCTAATATTCGAAAGCCAATTCAATTGAAAACTCTCCCTAAACTAGCCGGAGTTGTAAATAGTATCAGTTTTCTGGTTATGTCCCAGCTTTTCACTGGTAACCTCCGTGATTGAAAACAGCTGGAAATTTAGTAAGAATCTATTTCCTTTTATTTCAAGTGTTTCGTACAAGTTTTTAATCATTTCTGGAAACTATAATTGCGTATTTGAAGAGTTTTACCACAATTAGAGAGTGTTCCTACAACTACATACTGGAATCGTCAGCATTTTAACTGATTCACACAGAAAACGTCAGATAAATTAGGCCTCAATTTTAAACATAAACGGTATAGTACACACTTAGTCTTTCTACATAAATTTTGAGCAGTATAAACCTGAAATCCGAATTTTTGAAAGCCAATTCAAGTGAAAACTCTCCCTAAACTAGCCAGAGTTGTAAATATTATCAGTTTTCCTGTCATGTCCCGGCTTTCCACTGGTAACCTCCGTGAATGAAAACGGATGGAAATGTAGTAAGAATAAATTTCCTTTCATCAAGTGTTTCTTACAAGTTTTTTATCAGTTCTGGAAACTATAATTGCGTATTTGAAGAGTTTTACCACAATTAGAGAATGCTCCTACAACTACATACTGGAATCGTCAGCATTTTAACTGATTCACACAGGAAACACCAGAGAAATTCGGCCTCCAATTGTAAACATAAACAGTATAGTCCTCATTTACAATCTTTCTACACAAATTTTGAGCTGTATAAACCTGAAATCCTAATATTTGAAAACCAATTCAAGTGAAAACTCTCCCTAAATTAGCCGGAGTTGTAAGTATTATCAGGTTTCTGGTCATGACCCAGCTTTCCACTGGTAACCTCCGTGATTGAAAACGGCTGGCAATGTATTAAGAATCAATTTCCTTTCATTTCAAGTGTTTCTTACAAGTTTTTTATCATTTCTGGAAACTATAATTCCGTATTTGAAGAGTTTTACCACAATTAGAGAGTGTTCCTACAAGTATATACTGGCATCGTTAGCATTGTAACTGATTCCCTCCAAAACGCCAGAGAAATTAGGCCTCAATTTTAAACATAAACAGTACAGTCTACACAAATTTTGAGGTGTATAAACCTGAAATCCTAATATTTGAAAGCCAATTCAAGTGAAAATTCTCCCTAAACTAGCCGGATTTGTAAATATTATCAGTTTTCTGGTCATGTCCCAGCTTTCCATTGGTAACCTCCGTGAATGAAAACGGCTGGAAATGTAGTTAGAATCTATTTCCTTTTATTTCAAGTGTTTCGTACAAGTTTTTAATCATTTCTGGAAACTATAATTGCGTATTTAAAGAGTTTTACCACAATTAGAGAGTGTTCCTACAACTACATACTGGAATCGTCAGCATTTTAACTGATTCACACAGAAAACGCCAGAGAAATTACGCCTCCAATTGTAAACATAAACAGTATAGTCCTTACTTAAAGTCTTTCTAAACAAATTTTGAGCTGTATAAACCTGAAATCCTAATATTCGAAAGCCAATTCAATTGAAAACTCTCCCTAAACTAGCCGGAGTTGTGAATAGTATCACTTTTCTGGTTATGTCCCAGCTTTCCACTGGTAACCTCCGTGATTGAAAACGGCTGGAAATGTAGTAAGAATCTATGTCCTTTTATTTAAAGTGTTTCGTACAAGTTTTTAATCATTTCTGGAAACTATAATTGCGTATTTGAAGAGTTTTACCACGATTAGAGGGTGTTCCTACAACTACATACTGGAATCATCAGTATTTTAACAGATTCACACAGGAAACACCAGAGAAATTCGGCCTCCAATTGTAAACATAAACAGTATAGTCCTTACTTACAGTCTTTCTACACAAATTTTGAGCTGCATAAACCTGAATTCCTAATATTTGAAAGCCAATTCAAGTGAAAACTCTCCCTAAACTAGCCGGAGTTGTAAGTATTATCAGTTTTCTGGTCATGACCCAGCTTTCCACTGGTAACCTCCGTGATTGAAAACGGCTGGAAATGTAGTAAGAATAAATTTCCTTTCATCAATGTTTCTTACAAGTTTTTTTATCATTTCTGGAAACTATAATTGCGTATTTGAAGAGTTTTACCACAATTAGAGAATGCTCCTACAACTACATACTGGAATCGTCATCATTTTAACTGATTCACACAGGAAACACCAAAGAAATTTGTCCTCCAATTGTAAACATAAACAGTATAGTCCTCACTTACAGTCTTTCTACACAAATTTTGAGCTGTATAAACCTGAAATCCTAATATTTGAAAACCAATTCAAGTGAAAACTCTCCCTGTGAGACCCCCGAAGCGGGACCCTCACTCTGTCCCACAGATCGACGGCGACCCCAATCAACCGCAGGAGATGTCACTTGATGCAAAATGCAAGAGGCTTTATTCTTTATTCCAGCGCGCTGGGGCCCAACCCGTACTCACGCAGGAGCAGAGGAGTTGTGCCCCCAGCAAGGGGTTTTTCAGCTATATATATGCTAAAATCACACATCAGGGAGGGGTTGCATGCAGGAGGGTAAGAGGAGCTTGATAGGGATAAGGCACTCCTTCCTGGTGTTTTACAGCCTGTTCCTCTCAAGGTTGATTGAAGCTGGGTTTACTCAACCCATCCTTTGTTGGGGCTATCTCCTGTAATAGCCTTGGGGAGGGCGTCATTCCCTCTGTTCCTATCTCTAGTGGGGGAAGCCTAGGGAGTTGAGATAAAACAGGCCTGGCAGCTGGGCCTGTGCAGTTTGTAACATTCTTTTATTCTTTCATTCCCCCATTTGCTTTTTGGTAAGTTCTAATCATGGAACTTCTGTCTCTAGACATTCCTCTTCGAAACTATCTCTATGGCGGAGAGACTGGTATTGCTGCCTGAGCACTAGTACTTGCACAGCGCTTATTCCTTCTCTGATAAAGGTGACCAGTCGGTTTAAGATACAGGGCCCAAAAGTAAGAATTAAAAGCAATATAATAAGAGGACCCATAAGGGTGGATATGAGGGTCCACTGAGTATTTTGCCTGGGCTGTCTTAAGCCAGGTGTGATGAAGCCAAGTCGGGATCCCGTCGACCTGACCGCCGTGGGGGTGGTCCTTTCAGTCCTTGGGTGGCAAATTTCTTTACCCAAACAGTGTCACCAGGTTGGAAGGGATGAACCGGATACAGGCAGATCATCTTGGATGTGCTTCTGGTCTGCTTGCTGGGTAGACTGTAAAACCTGAAAGAACTTGAGTAAACTGGTGAGATGAGTAGTACAGGGTCTGGAAGAGTCACTAGAATCTGTAAAGGCCCCACTGGTTTTAGGGCAGCCTCCTGGGCTGCTTTGTCTGCAGCCTAGTTCCCTCCTGCTTCTGGGGCGTCAGTGCCAGTTGACCCATCGTCCTTGCTCTGCTTATGTCTCTCTAACTGCTTATTATATTACCTCAAGGATCCTGGCTCTGAATTCTTTCAGGGAAAATGGGCGTTGAATTCTCTTCTGTAGCTGCTTCATGCTGAGGAGGGACAGAAGTTTCTCTCAGAGCCAAGAGATCCTTGCTATCTGTCAGAGGGACGATGAGGCCTGGGCACAGAAGGAGGTAGGCTTGTGACCTGGCAGAGACAAACTGTAACAAATGGTCTGGTGGGAGGGAAAGAAAACATTTCAGTTTTAATAACCTCTGTTGAAATAGGATTTTTCTCCTTAAAACTCCTCTATGGCTATCAAAAAGCCAAATCAAGATCAATTTATCTACTGTATTCAATTTGGCCTGATGTTTGCATAAATACAACAAGAATGGTAACTGACTACCTGTGCTGGAATTTCATGGTTGAACCTTAATGTGCCCCGTAGGGCCAGGAAGCCAAGCCATCCAGCTGCCATCAGGCCTGCCTGCTGTATCTGCTGTGTTAGGTGAATCCCTCACCTGTAGCAACTCCACCTGAGCCCACGCTCTAGGCTTTAAGGCCCATCTCAGTAGCCCTCCTACTCGTTGTGGCCCAGAGTGTATGGGGGTTTCGCAGGGATGCAGAGGCATCTTTACTGCTCCCCTTCTACTCTTACCAACCGCCAGTGATGGTAGGGCATGGGCCTGACGCTCCAGCGCCAGCCATCTTCAGGGCTCCCAAGCAGGATACCAGGCTTTTCCTGTGGCACCTTTTTTCGGCTTCAAGTCTTCAGAGCTCAGACAGGTTTCTTTAAAACATGATACTCCAGTCAAAGTTTTCATTAAATAAAACCACTACTGGAAACTGGTCTTATTGAATTTATGCAAAGAAATGTATTGCCATGACTTATTAAGCATTGCCAAATTTCGGAGGAATTACATAAGGAGAAAAAGCCACTGACCTGCCTTAACATCTTCTGATTTTCCTTGTAACTGTTAGATTTCTTTTATCATTTTTCCTAAGTACTTTGGCATAACTATTTACCCTCTGTTTAGGGAGGCAGAATGTAAATTATTTACTCTTTCTGACCTACTGGCCTGTATCATTTGATTAATTTCCTTTCAACATTTCTCTTCTCCTTCTTATCACATACACAACATTTCTAAATTTTATACTTTCAAATTAGCCTTTAAACCTTCTTTCTATGTCTTTTAAAAATGCATAACCATGCCTCAGACCTTCTACTCAGTAATTCCTTATTCTTAGAAACCTCAATCCTTTAATGATTACCATAAAGTAAACAGCCAGTATTTCCTAGATTACTAAAACCAGGTGCTTCCATCCTTATGCAATTTCAAGTATACTGTATTCGTCTAATTTAGTCTTGGAAGGGTTAAAGAGAACAAAACGGGGCAGAGAGAAACTTACTGAGCTTAGCAGCTTGCGGCCTTGAGTCCAGCAGATAAGTAAAAATCAACAAAACTTCTGGTCTGCTTTCCCTGCCGACGGCCCCCCTCTTTTCTGTATTAACCATTTCCTCAGCTGCTCTCCCTCCTAGATTTTCACTCAGGTACCCGTCTGACCAAAGTTTTGGAGCCACACAAAGGAGAGGAGAGGGCAGGCCCCCTCCCTCCACACATGCACACTTTCACCAGACATTCATTCAGCAAAGGCATTTAGCTATCACAACACACAGTTTTTCTCAATCAGTAACATTTTTAAGCTTCAAGGTCCCAAGTTCTCAGCAGTTCTGGAAAACCACACCTGAGGCTGGCAAGCAGGTTTGACCCAGCCCTTGACTTTAAAATGACCATAATGCTTAAAGGAGTAGTTTGAGTCTGTCCCATAGCGTCCGTCCAGTGAGTCCACAAAATCAAACAAAAGAACACAGACACCAAACAAACAAAGACACCTAAGAACAGCCTTCCGACCCCGCGGAAGAAAAACTGAAAACAAAGCAAATGGGGGCTTTTACACCCCCCCAAATGGGGGCTCAAGGCATCCCTTGACTCCTCCTCTACCCTTGGGGCGTCCCCCAGGGCTGCAACCTGTGGTCCTCCAGGCACGTCTACCGACCACTGTTCGGCCACTCTCACGAGTTGCGGAACGGCTGCCAAACCGAAAGCGCGCACTCAAATCCAGACCACTTGACAAACACAAGACAAAGACAAACAACTCGGGGTACCCCTTCTTACCTCCAAGGTCGGCTCCGCAGATGAGGGGTGGTCGTCTAATCCCGGGCGAGCCCCCAAATGTGAGACCCCCGAAGCAGGACCCTCACTCTGTCCCACAGATCGACGGCGACCCCAATCAACCGCAGGAGACGTCACTTGATGCAAAATGCAAGAGGCTTTATTCTTTATTCCAGCGCGCTGGGGCCCAACCCGTACTCACGCAGGAGCAGAGGAGTTGTGCCCCCAGCAAGGGGTTTTTCAGCTATATATATGCTAAAATCACACATCAGGGAGGGGTTGCATGCAGGAGGGTAAGAAGAGCTTGATAGGGATAAGGCACTCCTTCCTGGTGTTTTACAGCCTGTTCCTCTCAAGGTTGATTGAAGCTGGGTTTACTCAACCCATCCTTTGTTGGGGCTATCTCCTGTAATAGCCTTGGGGAGGGCCTCATTCCCTCTGTTCCTATCTCTAGTGGGGGAAGCCTAGGGAGTTGAGATAAAACAGGCAGCTAGGCCTGGCAGCTGGGCCTGTGCAGTTTGTAACATTCTTTTATTCTTTCATCCCTAAATTAGCCGGAGTTGTAAGTATTATCAGTTTTCTGGTCATGACCCAGCTTTCCACTGGTAACCTCCGTGATTGAAAACGGCTGGAAATGTAGTTAGAATCTATTTCCTTTTATTTCAAGTGTTTCGTACAAGTTTTTAATCATTTCTGGAAACTATAATTGCGTATTTGAAGAGTTTTACCACAATTAGAGAGTGTTCCTACAACTACATACTGGAATCTTCAGCATTTTAACTGATTCACAAAGAAAACGCCAGAGAAATTAGGCCTCCAATTGTAAACATAAACAGTATAGTCCTCACTTACAGTCTTTCTAAACAAATTTTGAGCTGTATAAACCTGAAATCCTAATATTCGAAAGCCAATTCAATTGAAAACTCTCCCTAAACTAGCCGGAGTTGTAAATAGTATCAGTTTTCTGGTTATGTCCCAGCTTTTCACTGGTAACCTCCGTGATTGAAAACGGCTGGAAATGTAGTAAGAATCTATTTCCTTTTATTTCAAGTGTTTCGTACAAGTTTTTAATCATTTCTGGAAACTATAATTGCGTATTTGAAGAGTTTTACCACAATTAGAGAGTGTTCCTACAACTACATACTGGAATCGTCAGCATTTTAACTGATTCACACAGAAAACGTCAGTTAAATTAGGCCTCAATTTTAAACATAAACAGTATAGTACACACTTAGTCTTTCTACATAAATTTTGAGCAGTATAAACCTGAAATCCGAATTTTTGAAAGCCAATTCAAGTGAAAACTCTCTCTAAACTAGCCAGAGTTGTAAATATTATCAGTTTTCTTGTCATGTCCCAGCTTTCCACTGGTAACCTCCGTAAATGAAAACGGATGGAAATGTTGTAAGAATCTATTTAATTTTATTTCAAGTGTTTCTTACAAGTTTTTTTTATCATTTCTGGAAACTATAATTGCATATTTGAAGAGTTTTACCACAATTAGAGAGTGTTCCTACAACTACATACTGGAATCCTCAGCATTTTAACTGATTCACACAGGAAACACCAGAGAAATTCGGCCTTCAATTGTAAACATAAACAGTATAGTCCTCACTTACAGACTTTCTACACAAATTTTGAGCTGTATAAACCTGAATTCCTAATATTTGAAAGCCAATTCAAGTGAAAACTCTCCGTAAACTAGCAGGAGTGTAAATATTATCAGTTTTCTGGCTATGTCCCAGCTCTCCACTGGTAACCTCCGTGAATGAAAATGGCTGGAAAGTAGTAAGAATCTATCTGCTTTTATTTCAAGTGTTTCGTACAAGTTTTTATCAATTCTGGAAACTATAATTGCGTATTTGAAGAGTTTTACCACAATTAGAGGGTGTTCCTAAAACTACATACTGGAATCATCAGCATTTTAACAGATTCACACAGGAAACACCAGAGAAATTCGGCCTCCAATTGTAAACATAAACAGTATAGTCCTCACTTACAGTCTCTCTACACAAATTTTGAGCTGTATAAACCTGAATTCCTAATATTTGAAAGCCAATTCAAGTGAAAACTCTCCCTAAACTAGCCGGAGTTGTAAAGAGTATCAGTTTTCTGGTTATGTCCCAGCTTTCCACTGGTAACCTCCATGATTAAAAACGGCTGGAAATGTAGTAAGAATCTATTTCCTTTTATTTCAAGTGTTTCATAAAAATTTTTAATCATTTCTGGAAACTATAATTGCGTATTTGAAGAGTTTTACCACAATTAGAGAATGCTCCTACAACTACATACTGGAATCGTCAGCATTTTAACTGATTCACACAGGAAACACCGGAGAAATTCGGCCTCCAATTGTAAACATAAACAGTATAGTCCTCATTTACAGTCTTTCTACACAAATTTTGAGCTGTATAAACCTGAAATCCTAATATTTGAAAACCAATTCAAGTGAAAACTCTCCCTAAATTAGCGGGAGTTGTAAGTATTATCAGGTTTCTGGTCAGGACCCAGCTTTCCACTGGTAACCTCCGTGATTGAAAACGGCTGGCAATGTATTAAGAATCAATTTCCTTTCATTTCAAGTGTTTCTTACAAGTTTTTTATCATTTCTGGAAACTATAATTCCGTATTTGAAGAGTTTTACCACAATTAGAGAGTGTTCCTACAACTACATACTGGAATCCTCAGCATTTTAACTGATTCACCCAGGAAACACCAGAGAAATTCGGCCTCCAATTGTAAACATAAACAGTATAGTCCTCACTTACAGTCTCTCTACACAAATTTTGAGCTGTATAAACCTGAATTCCTAATATTTGAAAGCCAATTCAAGTGAAAACTCTCCCTAAACTAGCCGGAGTTGTAAAGAGTATCAGTTTTCTGGTTATGTCCCAGCTTTCCACTGGTAACCTCCATGATTGAAAACGGCTGGAAATGTAGTAAGAATCTATTTCCTTTTATTTCAAGTGTTTCGTACAAGTTTTTAATCATTTCTGGAAACTATAATTGTGTATTTGAAGAGTTTTACCTCAATTAGAGTGTTCCTACAACTACATACTGGAATCGTCAACATTTTAACTGATTCACACAGAAAACGCCAAAGAAATTAGGCCTCCAATTTTAAACATAAACAGTATAGTCCTTACTTACAGTCTTTCTACACAAATTTTGAGCTGCATAGACCTGAATTCCTAATATTTGAAAGCAAATTCAAGTGAAAACTCTCCCTAAACTAGCCGGAGTTGTAAGTATTATCAGTTTTCTGGTCATGACCCAGCTTTCCACTGGTAACCTCCGTGATTGAAAACGGCTGGAAATGTAGTAAGAATAAATTTCCTTTCATCAAGTGTTTCTTACAAGTTTTTTATCAGTTCTGGAAACTATAATTGCGTATTTGAAGAGTTTTACCACAATTAGAGAATGCTCCTACAACTACATACTGGAATCGTCAGCATTTTAACTGATTCACACAGGAAACACCAGAGAAATTCGGCCTCCAATTGTAAACATAAACTGTATAGTCCTCATTTACAGTCTTTCTACACAAATTTTGAGCTGTATAAACCTGAATTCCTAATATTTGAAAACCAATTCAAGTGAAAACTCTCCCTAAATTAGCCGGAGTTGTAAGTATTATCAGGTTTCTGGTCATGACCCAGCTTTCCACTGGTAACCTCCGTGATTGAAAACGGCTGGCAATGTATTAAGAATCAATTTCCTTTCATTTCAAGTGTTTCTTACAAGTTTTTTATCATTTCTGGAAACTATAATTCCGTATTTGAAGAGTTTTACCACAATTAGAGAGTGTTCCTACAAGTATATACTGGCATCGTTAGCATTGTAACTGATTCCCTCAGAAAACGCCAGAGAAATTAGGCCTCAATTTTAAATATAGACAGTACAGTCTACACAAATTTTGAGGTGTATAAACCTGAAATCCTAATATTTGAAAGCCAATTCAAGTGAAAACTCTCCCTAAATTAGCCGGAGTTGTAAATATTATCAGTTTTCTGGTCATGTCCCAGCTTTCCACTGGTAACCTCCGCGAATGAAAACGGCTGGAAATGCAGTTAGAATCTATTTCCTTTTATTTCAAGTGTTTCGTACAAGTTTTTTATCATTTCTGGAAACTATAATTGCATATTTGAAGAGTTTTACCACAATTAGAGAGTGTTCCTACAACTACATACTGGAATCCTCAGCATTTTAACTGATTCACACAGGAAACACCAGAGAAATTCGGCCTTCAATTGTAAACATAAACAGTATAGTCCTCACTTACAGACTTTCTACACAAATTTTGAGCTGTATAAACCTGAATTCCTAATATTTGAAAGCCAATTCAAGTGAAAACTCTCCATAAACTAGCAGGAGTTGTAAATATTATCAGTTTTCTGGCTATGTCCCAGCTCTCCACTGGTAACCTCCGTGAATGAAAATGGCTGGAAAGTAGTAAGAATCCATTTGCTTTTATTTCAAGTGTTTCATACAAGTTTTTATCAATTCTGGAAACTATAATTGCGTATTTGAAGAGTTTTACCACAATTAGAGGGTGTTCCTACAACTACATACTGGAATCATCAGCATTTTAACAGATTCACACAGGAAACACCAGAGAAATTCGGCCTCTATTGTAAACATAAACAGTATAGTCCTCACTTACAGTCTCTCTACACAAATTTTGAGCTGTATAAACCTGAATTCCTAATATTTGAAAGCCAATTCAAGTGAAAACTCTCCCTAAACTAGCCGGAGTTGTAAAGAGTATCAGTTTTCTGGTTATGTCCCAGCTTTCCACTGGTAACCTCCATGATTGAAAACGGCTGGAAATGTAGTAAGAATCGATTTCCTTTTATTTCAAGTGTTTCGTAAAAATTTTTAATAATTTCTGGAAACTATAATTGCGTATTTGAAGAGTTTTACCACAATTAGAGTGTTCCTACAACTACACACTGGAATCGTCAACATTTTAACTGATTCACACAGAAAACGCCAAAGAAATTAGGCCTCCAATTGTAAACATAAACAGTATAGTCCTTACTTACAGTCTTTCTACACAAATTTTGAGCTGCATAGACCTGAATTACTAATATTTGAAAGCAAATTCAAGTGAAAACTCTCCCTAAACTAGCCGGAGTTGTAAGTATTATCAGTTTTCTGGTCATGACCCAGCTTTCCACTGGTAACCTCCGTGATTGAAAACGGCTGGAAATGTAGTAAGAATAAATTTCCTTTCATCAATGTTTCTTACAAGTTTTTTTATCATTTCTGGAAACTATAATTGCGTATTTGAAGAGTTTTACCACAATTAGAGAATGCTCCTACAAGTACATACTGGAATTGTCATCATTTTAACTGATTCACACAGGAAACACCAGAGAAATTCGGCCTCCAATTGTAAACATAAACAGTATAGTCCTCACTTACAGTCTTTCTACACAAATTTTGAGCTGTATAAACCTGAAATACTAATATTTGAAAACCAATTCAAGTGAAAACTCTCCCTAAATTAGCCGGAGTTGTAAGTATTATCAGTTTTCTGGTCATGACCCAGCTTTCCACTGGTAACCTCCGTAATTGAAAACGGCTGGAAATGTAGTTAGAATCTATTTCCTTTTATTTCAAGTGTTTCGTACAAGTTTTTAATCATTTCTGGAAACTATAATTGCGTATTTGAAGAGTTTTACCACAATTAGAGAGTGTTCCTACAACTACATACTGCAATCGTCAGCATTTTAACTGATTCACACAGAAAACGCCAGAGAAATTAGGCCTCCAATTGTAAACATAAACAGTATAGTCCTCACTTACAGTCTTTCTAAACAAATTTTGAGCTGTATAAACCTGAAATCCGAATTTTTGAAAGCCAATTCAAGTGAAAACTCTCCCTAAAATAGCCAGAGTTGTAAATATTATCAGTTTTCTTGTCATGTCCCAGCTTTCCACTGGTAACCTCCATGAATGAAAACGGATGGAAATGTTGTAAGAATCTATTTAATTTTATTTCAAGTGTTTCGTACAATTTTTTCATCATTTCTGGAAACTACAATTGCATATTTGAAGAGTTTTACCACAATTAGAGAGTGTTCCTACAACTACATACTGGAATCCTCAGCATTTTAACTGATTCACACAGGAAACACCAGAGAAATTCGGCCTTCAATTGTAAACATAAACAGTATAGTCCTCACTTACAGTCTCTCTACATAAATTTTGAGCAGTATAAACCTGAAATCCGAATTTTTGAAAGCCAATTCAAGTGAAAACTCTCCCTAAACTAGCCAGAGTTGTAAATATTATCAGTTTTCTTGTCATGTCCCAGCTTTCCACTGGTAACCTCTGTGATTGAAAATGGCTGGAAAGTAGTAAGAATCTATTTGCTTTTATTTAAAGTGTTTCGTACAAGTTTTTAATCATTTCTGGAAACTATAATTGCGTATTTGAAGAGTTTTACCACAATTAGGGAGTGTTCCTACAACTACATACTGGAATCGTCAGCATTTTAACTGATTCACACAGAAAACGTCAGATAAATTAGGCCTCAATTTTAAACATAAACAGGATAGTACACACTTAGTCTTTCTACATAAATTTTGAGCAGTATAAACCTGAAATCCGAATTTTTGAAAGCCAATTCAAGTGAAAACTCTCCCTAAACTAGCCAGAGTTGTAAATATTATCAGTTTTCTTGTCATGTCCCAGCTTTCCTCTGGTAACCTCCGTGATTGAAAACGGCTGGAAATGTTGTAAGAATCTATTTAATTTTATTTCAAGTGTTTCTTACAAATTGTTTATCATTTCTGGAAACTACAATTGCATATTTGAAGAGTTTTACCACAATTAGAGAGTGTTCCTACAACTACATACTGGAATCCTCAGCATTTTAACTGATTCACACAGGAAACACCAGAGAAATTCGGCCTTCAATTGTAAACATAAACAGTATAGTCCTCACTTACAGACTTTCTACACAAATTTTTAGCTGTATAAACCTGAATTCCTAATATTTGAAAGCCAATTCAAGTGAAAACTCTCCGTAAAGTAGCAGGAGTTGTAAATATTATCAGTTTTCTGGCTATGTCCCAGCTCTCCACTGGTAACCTCTGTGATTGAAAATGGCAGGAAAGTAGTAAGAATCTATTTGCTTTTATTTCAAGTGTTTCGTACAAGTTTTTATCAATTCTGGAAACTATAATTGCGTATTAAAAGAGTTTTACCACGATTAGAGGGTGTTCCTACAACTACATACTGGAATCATCAGCATTTTAACAGATTCACACAGGAAACACCAGAGAAATTCGGCCTCCAATTGTAAACATAAACAGTATAGTCCTCACTTACAGTCTTTCTACACAAATTTTGAGCTGCATAAACCTGAATTCCTAATATTTGAAAGCAAATTCAAGTGAAAACTCTCCCTAAACTAGCCGGAGTTGTAAGTATTATCAGTTTCCTGGTCATGACCCAGCTTTCCACTGGTAACCTCCGTGATTGAAAACGGCTGGAAATGTAGTAAGAATAAATTTCCTTTCATCAATGTTTCTTACAAGTTTTTTATCATTTCTGGAAACTATAATTGCGTATTTGAAGAGTTTTACCACAATTAGAGAATGCTCCTACAACTACATACTGGAATCGTCATCATTTTAACGGATTCACACAGGAAACACCAGAGAAATTTGGCCTCCAATTGTAAACATAAACAGTATAGTCCTCACTTACAGTCTTTCTACACAAATTTTGAGCTCTATAAACCTGAAATCCTAATATTTGAAAACCAATTCAAGTGAAAACTCTCCCTAAATTAGCCGGAGTTGTAAGTATTATCAGTTTTCTGGTCATTACCCAGCTTTCCACTGGTAACCTCCGTGATTGAAAACGGCTGGAAATGTAGTTAGCATCTATTTCCTTTTATTTCAAGTGTTTCGTACAACTTTTTAATCATTTCTGGAAACTATAATTGCGTATTTGAAGAGTTTTACCACAATTAGAGAGTGTTCCTACAACTACATACTGGAATCGTCAGCATTTTAACTGATTCACACAGAAAACGTCAGTTAAATTAGGCCTCAATTTTAAACATAAACAGGATAGTACACACTTAGTCTTTCTACATAAATTTTGAGCAGTATAAACCTGAAATCCGAATTTTTGAAAGCCTATTCAAGTGAAAACTCTCCCTAAACTAGCCAGAGTTGTAAATATTATCAGTTTTCTTGTCATGTCCCAGCTTTTCACTGGTAACTTCCGTGATTGAAAACGGCTGGAAATGTTGTAAGAATCTATTTAATTTTATTTCAAGGGTTTCTTACAAGTTTTTTATCATTTCTGGAAACTACAATTGCATATTTGAAGAGTTTTACCACAATTAGAGAAGGCTCCTACAACTACATACTGGAATCATCATCATTTTAACTGATTCACACAGGAAACACCAGAGAAATTTGGCCTCCAATTGTAAACATAAACAGTATAGTCCTCACTTACAGTCTTTCTAAACAAATTTTGAGCTGTTTAACCCTGAATTCCTAACTTTTGAAAGCAAATTGGATTGAAAACGCTCCCTAAAGTAACCGGAGTTGTAAATATTATCAGTATTCTGGTCATTTCCAAGTTTTCCACTGATAACCTCCATGAATGAAAATGGCAGAAAATGTAGTATGAATCTATTTCCTTTTATTTCAAGTGTTTCTTACAAGTTTTTAATCATTTCGGGAAATTATAATTGCGTATTTGAAGAGTTTCACCACAATTAGAGAGATTTCCTACAACTATATACTCCAATTGTCATCATTGTAACTTATCCACACAGAAAACGCCAGAGAAATTCGGCCTCCAATTATAAACATAAACAGTATAGTCCTTTCTTACAGTGTTTCTAATCAAATTTTGAGCTGTATAACCCTGAATTCCTAATATGTGAAAGCAAATTGAATTGAAAACCCTCTCTAAAGTAACCGGAGTTGTAAATATTATCAGTTTTCTGGTCATTTCCAAACTTTCCACTGGTAATCTCCAGGAATGAAAATGGCAGAAAATGTAGTATGAATCTATTTCCTTTTATTTCAAGTGTTTCTTACAAGTTTTTAATCATTTCGGGAAACTATAATTGCGTATTTGAAGAGTTTTACCACAATTAGAGAGATTTCCTACAACTATATTCTCGAATCGTCATCATTGTAACTAATCCACACAAAAAACGCCAGAGAAATTCGGCCTCCAATTATAAACATAAACAGTATAGTCCTCACTTCCAGTATTTCTACACAAGTTTTGAGCTGTATAAACCTAATTCCTAATGTTTGAAAGCAAATTCAAGTGAAAACGCTTCCAAAAAGTAGCCTGAGTTGTAAATATTATCAGTTTTCTGGTCACTTCCGAACTTTCAACTGGTAACCTCCGTGATTGAAAATGGCAGTTAATGCAGTAAGAACCTATTTCCTTTTATTTCAAGTGTTTCTCACAAGTTTTTAATCATTTCTGGAAACTATAATTGAGTATTCGAAGAGTTTGACCAGAATTAGAGACTTTTCCTACAACTATATACTGGAATGGTCAGCTTGGTAACTGATTCACACAGAAAACGCCAGAGAAATTAGGCCTCCAATTGTAAACATAAACAGTATAGTCCTTACTTACAGCCTATCTAAACAAATTTTGAGCCGTTTAACCCTGAATTCCTAAATTTTGAAAGCAAATTGAATTGAAAATGCTCCCTAAAGTAACCGGAGTTGTAAATATTATCAGTTTTCTGGTCATTTCCAAGCTTTCCACTGGTAATCTCCATGAATGAAAATGGCAGAAAATGTAGTATGAATCTATTTCCTTTTATTTCAAGTGTTTCTTACAAGTTTTTAATCATTTTGGGAAACTATAATTGCGTATTTGAAGAGTTTTACCACAATTAGAGTTCCTACAACTATATACTCCAATCGTCAGCATTGTAACTGATTCACACAGAAATCGCCAGAGAAATTCGGCCTCCAATTGTAAACATAAACAGTATAGTCCTTACTTACAGTGTTTCTAAACAAATTTTGAGCTCTATAACCCTGAATTCCTAATATTTGAAAGCAAATTGAATTGAAAACGCTCCCTAAAGTAACCAGAATTGTAAATATTATCAGTTTTCTGGTCATTTCCAAGCGTTCCACTGGTAACCTCCATGAATGAAAATGGCAGAAAATGTAGTATGAATCTATTTCCTTTTATTTCAAGTGTTCCTTACAAGTTTTTAATCATTTCGGGAAACTATAATTGCGTATTTGAAGAGTTTTACCACAATTAGAGAGATTTCCTACAACTATATTCTCGAATCGTCATCATTCTCACTTATCCACACAGAAAACGCCAGAGAAATTCGGCCTCCAATTATAAACATAAACAGTATAGTCCTCAATTCCAGTATTTCTACACAAGTTTTGAGGTGTATAAACCTAATTCCTAATGTTTGAAAGCAAATTCAAGTGAAAACGCTTCCAAAAAGTAGCCGGAGTTGTAAATATTATCAGTTTTCTGGACACTTCCGAACGTTCCACTGGTAACCTCCGTGATTGAAAATGGCAGGAAATGTAGTAAGAACCTATTTCCTTTTATTTCAAGTGTTTTTCACAAGTTTTTAATCATTTCTGGAAAATATAAGTGAGTATTTGAAGAGTTTGACCAGAATTAGAGAGTGTTCCCACAACTATATACTGGAGTGGTCAGCTTTGTAACTGATTAACACAGAAATCGCCAGAGAAATTAGGACTCCAATTGTAAACATAAACAGTATAGTCCTTACTTACAGCCTATCTAAACAAATTTTGAGCCGTTTAACCCTGAATTCCTAAATTTTGAAAGCAAATTGAATTGAAAACGCTCCCTAAAGTAACCGGAGTTGTAAATATTATCAGTTTTCTGGTCATTTCCGAACGTTCCACTTGTATCCTCCGTGATTGAAAATGGCAGGAAATGTAGTAAGAACCTATTTCCTTTTATTTCAAGTGTTATTTACAAGTTTTTAATCATTGCTGGAAACTATAATAGCGTATTTGAAGAGTTTGACCACAATTAGAGAGAGTTCCTACAACTATATACTCCAATCGTCTGCATTGTAACTGATTCACACAGAAATCGCCAGAGAAATTCGGCCTCCAATTGTAAACATAAACAGTATAGTCCTTACTTACAGTGTTTCTAAACAAATTTTGAGCTGTATAACCCTGAATTCCTAATATTTGAAAGCAAATTGAATTGAAAACGCTCCCTAAAGTAACCAGAATTGTAAATATTATCAGTTTTCTGGTCATTTCCAAGCGTTCCACTGGTAACCTCCATGAATGAAAATGGCAGAAAATGTAGTATGAATCTATTTCCTTTTATTTCAAGTGTTCCTTACAAGTTTTTAATCATTTCGGGAAACTATAATTGCGTATTTGAAGAGTTTTACCACAATTAGAGAGATTTCCTACAACTATATTCTCGAATCGTCATCATTCTCACTTATCCACACAGAAAACGCCAGAGAAATTCGGCCTCCAATTATAAACATAAACAGTATAGTCCTCAATTCCAGTATTTCTACACAAGTTTTGAGGTGTATAAACCTAATTCCTAATGTTTGAAAGCAAATTCAAGTGAAAACGCTTCCAAAAAGTAGCCGGAGTTGTAAATATTATCAGTTTTCTGGACACTTCCGAAAGTTCCACTGGTAACCTCCGTGATTGAAAATGGCAGGAAATGTAGTAAGAACCTATTTCCTTTTATTTCAAGTGTTTCATACAAGTTTTTAATCATTTCTGGAAACTATAATTGAGTATTCGAAGAGTTTGACCAGAATTAGAGAGTTTTCCTACAACTATATACTGGAATGGTCAGCTTGGTAACTGATTCACACAGAAAACGCCAGAGAAATTAGGCCTCCAATTGTAAACATAAACAGTATAGTCCTTACTTACAGCCTATCTAAACAAATTTTGAGCCATTTAACCCTGAATTCCTAAATTTTGAAAGCAAATTGAATTGAAAACGCTCCCTAAAGTAACCAGAATTGTAAATATTATCAGTTTTCTGGTCATTTCCAAGCGTTCCACTGGTAACCTCCATGAATGAAAATGGCAGAAAATGTAGTATGAATCTATTTCCTTTTATTTCAAGTGTTCCTTACAAGTTTTTAATCATTTCGGGAAACTATAATTGCGTATTTGAAGAGTTTTACCACAATTAGAGACATTTCCTACAACTATATTCTCGAATCGTCATCATTCTCACTTATCCACACAGAAAACGCCAGAGAAATTCGGCCTCCAATTATAAACATAAACAGTATAGTCCTCACTTCCAGTATTTCTACACAAGTTTTGAGCTGTATAAACCTAATTCCTAATGTTTGAAAGCAAATTCAAGTGAAAACGCCTCCAAAAAGTAGCCGGAGTTGTAAATATTATCAGTTTTCTGGTCACTTCCGAACTTTCAACTGGTAACCTCCGTGATTGAAAATGGCAGTTAATGCAGTAAGAACCTATTTCCTTTTATTTCAAGTGTTTCTCACAAGTTTTTAATCATTTCTGGAAACTATAATTGAGTATTCGAAGAGTTTGACCAGAATTAGAGAGTTTTCCTACAACTATATACTGGAATGGTCAGCTTGGTAACTGATTCACACAGAAAACGCCAGAGAAATTAGGCCTCCAATTGTAAACATAAACAGTATAGTCCTTACTTACAGCCTATCTAAACAAATTTTGAGCCATTTAACCCTGAATTCCTAAATTTTGAAAGCAAATTGAATTGAAAACGCTCCCTAAAGTAACCAGAATTGTAAATATTATCAGTTTTCTGGTCATTTCCAAGCGTTCCACTGGTAACCTCCATGAATGAAAATGGCAGAAAATGTAGTATGAATCTATTTCCTTTTATTTCAAGTGTTCCTTACAAGTTTTTAATCATTTCGGGAAACTATAATTGCGTATTTGAAGAGTTTTACCACAATTAGAGAGAGTTCCTACAACTATATACTCCAATCGTCTGCATTGTAACTGATTCACACAGAAATCGCCAGAGAAATTCGGCCTCCAATTGTAAACATAAACAGTATAGTCCTTACTTACAGTGTTTCTAAACAAATTTTGAGCTGTATAAACCTTAATTCCTAATATTTGAAAGCAAATTGAATTGAAAACGCTCCCTAAAGTAACCAGAATTGTAAATATTATCAGTTTTCTGGTCATTTCCAAGCGTTCCACTGGTAACCTCCATGAATGAAAATGGCAGAAAATGTAGTATGAATCTATTTCCTTTTATTTCAAGTGTTCCTTACAAGTTTTTAATCATTTCGGGAAACTATAATTGCGTATTTGAAGAGTTTTACCACAATTAGAGAGATTTCCTACAACTATATTCTCGAATCGTCATCATTCTCACTTATCCACACAGAAAACGCCAGAGAAATTCGGCCTCCAATTATAAACATAAACAGTATAGTCCTCACTTCCAGTATTTCTACACAAGTTTTGAGCTGTATAAACCTAATTCCTAATGTTTGAAAGCAAATTCAAGTGAAAACGCCTCCAAAAAGTAGCCGGAGTTGTAAATATTATCAGTTTTCTGGTCACTTCCGAACTTTCAACTGGTAACCTCCGTGATTGAAAATGGCAGTTAATGCAGTAAGAACCTATTTCCTTTTATTTCAAGTGTTTCTCACAAGTTTTTAATCATTTCCGGAAACTATAATTGAGTATTCGAAGAGTTTGACCAGAATTAGAGAGTTTTCCTACAACTATATACTGGAGTGGTCAGCTTTGTAACTGATTAACACAGAAATCGCCAGAGAAATTAGGCCTCCAATTGTAAACATAAACAGTATAGTCCTTACTTACAGCCTATCTAAACAAATTTTGAGCCGTTTAACCCTGAATTCCTAAATTTTGAAAGCAAATTGAATTGAAAACGCTCCCTAAAGTAACCAGAATTGTAAATATTATCAGTTTTCTGGTCATTTCCAAGCGTTCCACTGGTAACCTCCATGAATGAAAATGGCAGAAAATGTAGTATGAATCTATTTCCTTTTATTTCAAGTGTTCCTTACAAGTTTTTAATCATTTCGGGAAACTATAATTGCGTATTTGAAGAGTTTTACCACAATTAGAGAGATTTCCTACAACTATATTCTCGAATCGTCATCATTGTAACTAATCCACACAAAAAACGCCAGAGAAATTCGGCCTCCAATTATAAACATAAACAGTATAGTCCTCACTTCCAGTATTTCTACACAAGTTTTGAGCTGTATAAACCTAATTCCTAATGTTTGAAAGCAAATTCAAGTGAAAACGCTTCCAAAAAGTAGCCGGAGTTGTAAATATTATCAGTTTTCTGGTCACTTCCGAACTTTCAACTGGTAACCTCCGTGATTGAAAATGGCATTTAATGCAGTAAGAACCTATTTCCTTTTATTTCAAGTGTTTCTCACAAGTTTTTAATCATTTCTGGAAACTATAATTGAGTATTCGAAGAGTTTGACCAGAATTAGAGAGTTTTCCTACAACTATATACTGGAATGGTCAGCTTGGTAACTGATTCACACAGAAAACGCCAGAGAAATTAGGCCTCCAATTGTAAACATAAACAGTATAGTCCTTACTTACAGCCTATCTAAACAAATTTTGAGCCGTTTAACCCTGAATTCCTAAATTTTGAAAGCAAATTGAATTGAAAACGCTCCCTAAAGTAACCGGAGTTGTAAATATTATCAGTTTTCTGTTCATTTCCAAGTTTTCCACTGATAACCTCCATGAATGAAAATGGCAGAAAATGTAGTATGTATCTATTATCTTTTATTTCAAGTGTTTCTTACAAGTTTTTAATCATTTCGGGAAACTATAATTGCGTATTTGAAGAGTTTTACCACAATTAGAGAGATTTCCTACAACTATATTCTCGAATCGTCATCATTCTCACTTATCCACACAGAAAACGCCAGAGAAATTCGGCCTCCAATTATAAACATAAACAGTATAGTCCTCACTTACAATCTTTCTACACAAGTTTTGAGCTGTATAAACCTAATTCCTAACGTTTGAAAGCAAATTCTTGTGAAAACGCCTCCAAAAAGTAGCCGGAGTTGTAAATATTATCAGTTTTCTGGTCACTTCATAACTTTCCACTGGTAACCTCCGTGATTGAAAACGGCAGGAAATGCAGTAAGAACCTATTTCCTTTTATTTCAAGTGTTTATTACAAGTTTTTAAACATTTCTGGAAACTATAGTTGAGTATTTGAAGAGTTTGACCAGAATTAGAGAGTGTTCCTACAACTATATACTGGAATCGTCAGCATTTTAACTGATTCACACAGATAATGCCAGAGATTCGGCCTCCAATTGTAAACATAAACAGTATAGTCCTTACTTACACCATTTCTAATCAAATTTTGACCTGTATAACCCTGAATTCCTAATATGTGAAAGCAAATTGAATTGAAAACGCTCCCTAAAGTAACCGGAGTTGTAAATATTATCAGTTTTCTGGTCATTTCCAAGCTTTCCACTGGTAATCTCCATGAATGAAAATGGCAGAAAATGTAGTATGAATCTATTTCCTTTTATTTCAAGTGTTTCTTACAAGTTTTTAATCATTTCGGGAAACTATAATTGCGTATTTGAAGAGTTTTACCACAATTACAGAGAGTTCCTACAACTATATACTCCAATCGTCAGCATTGTAACTGATTCACACAGAAATCGCCAGAGAAATTCGGCCTCCAGTTGTAAACATAAACAGTATAGTCCTTACTTACAGTGTTTCTAAACAAATTTTGAGCTGTATAACCCTGAATTCCTAATATTTGAAAGCAAATTGAATTGAAAACGCTCTCTAAAGTAACCAGATTTGTAAATATTATCAGTTTTCTGGTCATTTCCAAGCGTTCCACTGGTACACTCCATGAATGAAAATGGCAGAAAATGTAGTATGAATCTATTTCCTTTTATTTCAAGTGTTTCTTACAAGTTTTTAATCATTTCGGGAAACTATAATTGCGTATTTGGAGAGTTTTACCACAATTAGAGAGAGTTCCTACAACTATATACTTGAATCCTCACCATTGTAACTTATTCACACAGAAAACGCCCGAGAAATTCGGCCTCCAATTATAAACATAAACAGTATAGTCCTCACTTCCAGTATTTCTACACAAGTTTTGAGCTGTATAAACCTAATTCCTAATGCTTGAAAGCAAATTCAGGTGAAAACGCTTCCAAAAAGTAGCCGGAGTTGTAAATATTATCAGTTTTCTGGTCATTTCCGAACGTTCCACTTGTATCCTCCGTGATTGAAAATGGCAGGAAATGTAGTAAGAACCTATTTCCTTTTATTTCAAGTGTTATTTACAAGTTTTTAATCATTGCTGGAAACTATAATAGCGTATTTGAAGAGTTTGACCAGAATTAGAGAGTGTTCCTACAACTATATACTGGAATGGTCAGCTTTGTATCTGATTCACACAGAAATCGCCAGAGAAATTAGGCCTCCAATTGTAAACATAAACAGTATAGTCCTTACTTACAGCCTCTCTAAACAAATTTTGAGCTGTATAACCCTGAATTCCTAATATTTGAAAGCAAATTGAATTGAAAACGCTCCCTAAAGTAACCGGAGTTGTAAATATTATCAGTTTTCTGGTCATTTCCAAGCTTTACACTGGTAATCTCCATGAATGAAAATGGCAGAAAATGTAGTATCAATCTATTTCCTTTTATTTCAAGTGTTTCTTACAAGTTCTTAATCATTTCGGGAAACTATAATTGCGTATTTGAAGAGTTTTACCACAATTAGAGAGATTTCCTACAACTATATTCTCGAATCGTCATCATTCTCACTTATCCACACAGAAAACGCCAGAGAAATTCGGCCTCCAATTATAAACATAAACAGTATAGTCCTCACTTCCAGTATTTCTACACAAGTTTTGAGCTGTATAAACCTAATTCCTAATGTTTGAAAGCAAATTCAAGTGAAAACGCTTCCAAAAAGTAGCCGGAGTTGTAAATATTATAGGTTTTCTGGTCACTTCCGAACTTTCAACTGGTAACCTCCGTGATTGAAAATGGCAGTTAATGCAGTAAGAACCTATTTCCTTTTATTTCAAGTGTTTCTCACAAGTTTTTAATCATTTCTGGAAACTATAATTGAGTATTTGAAGAGTTTGACCAGAATTAGAGAGTGTTCCCACAACTATATACTGGAGTGGTCAGATTTGTAACTGATTAACACAGAAATCGCCATAGAAATTAGGCCTCCAATTGTAAACATAAACAGTATAGTCCTTACTTACAGCCTATCTAAACAAATTTTGAGCCGTTTAACCCTGAATTCCTAAATTTTGAAAGCAAATTGAATTGAAAACGCTCCCTAAAGTAACCAGAATTGTAAATATTATCAGTTTTCTGGTCATTTCCAAGCGTTCCACTGGTAACCTCCATGAATGAAAATGGCAGAAAATGTAGTATGAATCTATTACCTTTTATTTCAAGTGTTTCTTACAAGTTTTTAATCATTTCGGGAAACTATAATTGCGTATTTGAAGAGTTTTACCACAATTAGAGAGAGTTCCTACAACTATATACTCCAATCGTCTGCATTGTAACTGATTCACACAGAAATCGCCAGAGAAATTCGGCCTCCAATTGTAAACATAAACAGTATAGTCCTTACTTACAGTGTTTCTAAACAAATTTTGAGCTGTATAAACCTTAATTCCTAATATTTGAAAGCAAATTGAATTGAAAACGCTCCCTAAAGTAACCAGAATTGTAAATATTATCAGTTTTCTGGTCATTTCCAAGCGTTCCACTGGTAACCTCCATGAATGAAAATGGCAGAAAATGTAGTATGAATCTATTTCCTTTTATTTCAAGTGTTCCTTACAAGTTTTTAATCATTTCGGGAAACTATAATTGCGTATTTGAAGAGTTTTACCACAATTAGAGAGATTTCCTACAACTATATTCTCGAATCGTCATCATTCTCACTTATCCACACAGAAAACGCCAGAGAAATTCGGCCTCCAATTATAAACATAAACAGTATAGTCCTCACTTCCAGTATTTCTACACAAGTTTTGAGCTGTATAAACCTAATTCCTAATGTTTGAAAGCAAATTCAAGTTAAAACGCCTCCAAAAAGTAGCCGGAGTTGTAAATATTATCAGTTTTCTGGTCACTTCCGAACTTTCAACTGGTAACCTCCGTGATTGAAAATGGCAGTTAATGCAGTAAGAACCTATTTCCTTTTATTTCAAGTGTTTCTCACAAGTTTTTAATCATTTCCGGAAACTATAATTGAGTATTCGAAGAGTTTGACCAGAATTAGAGAGTTTTCCTACAACTATATACTGGAATGGTCAGCTTGGTAACTGATTCACACAGAAAACGCCAGAGAAATTAGGCCTCCAATTGTAAACATAAACAGTATAGTCCTTACTTACAGCCTATCTAAACAAATTTTGAGCCGTTTAACCCTGAATTCCTAAATTTTGAAAGCAAATTGAATTGAAAACGCTCCCTAAAGTAACCAGAATTGTAAATATTATCAGTTTTCTGGTCATTTCCAAGCGTTCCACTGGTAACCTCCATGAATGAAAATGGCAGAAAATGTAGTATGAATCTATTTCCTTTTATTTCAAGTGTCCTTACAAGTTTTTAATCATTTCGGGAAACTATAATTGCGTATTTGAAGAGTTTTACCACAATTAGAGAGATTTCCTACAACTATATTCTCGAATCGTCATCATTGTAACTAATCCACACAAAAAACGCCAGAGAAATTCGGCCTCCAATTATAAACATAAACAGTATAGTCCTCACTTCCAGTATTTCTACACAAGTTTTGAGCTGTATAAACCTAATTCCTAATGTTTGAAAGCAAATTCAAGTGAAAACGCTTCCAAAAAGTAGCCGGAGTTGTAAATATTATCAGTTTTCTGGTCACTTCCGAACTTTCAACTGGTAACCTCCGTGATTGAAAATGGCATTTAATGCAGTAAGAACCTATTTCCTTTTATTTCAAGTGTTTCTCACAAGTTTTTAATCATTTCTGGAAACTATAATTGAGTATTCGAAGAGTTTGACCAGAATTAGAGAGTTTTCCTACAACTATATACTGGAATGGTCAGCTTGGTAACTGATTCACACAGAAAACGCCAGAGAAATTAGGCCTCCAATTGTAAACATAAACAGTATAGTCCTTACTTACAGCCTATCTAAACAAATTTTGAGCCGTTTAACCCTGAATTCCTAAATTTTGAAAGCAAATTGAATTGAAAACGCTCCCTAAAGTAACCGGAGTTGTAAATATTATCAGTTTTCTGTTCATTTCCAAGTTTTCCACTGATAACCTCCATGAATGAAAATGGCAGAAAATGTAGTATGTATCTATTATCTTTTATTTCAAGTGTTTCTTACAAGTTTTTAATCATTTCGGGAAACTATAATTGCGTATTTGAAGAGTTTTACCACAATTAGAGAGATTTCCTACAACTATATTCTCGAATCGTCATCATTCTCACTTATCCACACAGAAAACGCCAGAGAAATTCGGCCTCCAATTATAAACATAAACAGTATAGTCCTCACTTACAATCTTTCTACACAAGTTTTGAGCTGTATAAACCTAATTCCTAACGTTTGAAAGCAAATTCTTGTGAAAACGCCTCCAAAAAGTAGCCGGAGTTGTAAATATTATCAGTTTTCTGGTCACTTCATAACTTTCCACTGGTAACCTCCGTGATTGAAAACGGCAGGAAATGCAGTAAGAACCTATTTCCTTTTATTTCAAGTGTTTATTACAAGTTTTTAAACATTTCTGGAAACTATAGTTGAGTATTTGAAGAGTTTGACCAGAATTAGAGAGTGTTCCTACAACTATATACTGGAATCGTCAGCATTTTAACTGATTCACACAGATAATGCCAGAGATTCGGCCTCCAATTGTAAACATAAACAGTATAGTCCTTACTTACACCATTTCTAATCAAATTTTGACCTGTATAACCCTGAATTCCTAATATGTGAAAGCAAATTGAATTGAAAACGCTCCCTAAAGTAACCGGAGTTGTAAATATTATCAGTTTTCTGGTCATTTCCAAGCTTTCCACTGGTAATCTCCATGAATGAAAATGGCAGAAAATGTAGTATGAATCTATTTCCTTTTATTTCAAGTGTTTCTTACAAGTTTTTAATCATTTCGGGAAACTATAATTGCGTATTTGAAGAGTTTTACCACAATTACAGAGAGTTCCTACAACTATATACTCCAATCGTCAGCATTGTAACTGATTCACACAGAAATCGCCAGAGAAATTCGGCCTCCAGTTGTAAACATAAACAGTATAGTCCTTACTTACAGTGTTTCTAAACAAATTTTGAGCTGTATAACCCTGAATTCCTAATATTTGAAAGCAAATTGAATTGAAAACGCTCTCTAAAGTAACCAGATTTGTAAATATTATCAGTTTTCTGGTCATTTCCAAGCGTTCCACTGGTACACTCCATGAATGAAAATGGCAGAAAATGTAGTATGAATCTATTTCCTTTTATTTCAAGTGTTTCTTACAAGTTTTTAATCATTTCGGGAAACTATAATTGCGTATTTGGAGAGTTTTACCACAATTAGAGAGAGTTCCTACAACTATATACTTGAATCCTCACCATTGTAACTTATTCACACAGAAAACGCCCGAGAAATTCGGCCTCCAATTATAAACATAAACAGTATAGTCCTCACTTCCAGTATTTCTACACAAGTTTTGAGCTGTATAAACCTAATTCCTAATGCTTGAAAGCAAATTCAGGTGAAAACGCTTCCAAAAAGTAGCCGGAGTTGTAAATATTATCAGTTTTCTGGTCATTTCCGAACGTTCCACTTGTATCCTCCGTGATTGAAAATGGCAGGAAATGTAGTAAGAACCTATTTCCTTTTATTTCAAGTGTTATTTACAAGTTTTTAATCATTGCTGGAAACTATAATAGCGTATTTGAAGAGTTTGACCAGAATTAGAGAGTGTTCCTACAACTATATACTGGAATGGTCAGCTTTGTATCTGATTCACACAGAAATCGCCAGAGAAATTAGGCCTCCAATTGTAAACATAAACAGTATAGTCCTTACTTACAGCCTCTCTAAACAAATTTTGAGCTGTATAACCCTGAATTCCTAATATTTGAAAGCAAATTGAATTGAAAACGCTCCCTAAAGTAACCGGAGTTGTAAATATTATCAGTTTTCTGGTCATTTCCAAGCTTTACACTGGTAATCTCCATGAATGAAAATGGCAGAAAATGTAGTATCAATCTATTTCCTTTTATTTCAAGTGTTTCTTACAAGTTCTTAATCATTTCGGGAAACTATAATTGCGTATTTGAAGAGTTTTACCACAATTAGAGAGATTTCCTACAACTATATTCTCGAATCGTCATCATTCTCACTTATCCACACAGAAAACGCCAGAGAAATTCGGCCTCCAATTATAAACATAAACAGTATAGTCCTCACTTCCAGTATTTCTACACAAGTTTTGAGCTGTATAAACCTAATTCCTAATGTTTGAAAGCAAATTCAAGTGAAAACGCTTCCAAAAAGTAGCCGGAGTTGTAAATATTATAGGTTTTCTGGTCACTTCCGAACTTTCAACTGGTAACCTCCGTGATTGAAAATGGCAGTTAATGCAGTAAGAACCTATTTCCTTTTATTTCAAGTGTTTCTCACAAGTTTTTAATCATTTCTGGAAACTATAATTGAGTATTTGAAGAGTTTGACCAGAATTAGAGAGTGTTCCCACAACTATATACTGGAGTGGTCAGATTTGTAACTGATTAACACAGAAATCGCCATAGAAATTAGGCCTCCAATTGTAAACATAAACAGTATAGTCCTTACTTACAGCCTATCTAAACAAATTTTGAGCCGTTTAACCCTGAATTCCTAAATTTTGAAAGCAAATTGAATTGAAAACGCTCCCTAAAGTAACCGGAGTTGTAAATATTATCAGTTTTCTGGTCATTTCCAAGCTTTCCACTGGTAATCTCCATGAATGAAAATGGCAGAAAATGTAGTATGAATCTATTTCCTTTTATTTCAAGTGTTTCTTACAAGTTTTTAATCATTTCGGGAAACTATAATTGCGTATTTGAAGAGTTTTACCACAATTAGAGAGAGTTCCTACAACTATATACTCCAATCGTCAGCATTGTAACTGATTCACACAGAAATCGCCAGAGAAATTCGGCCTCCAATTGTAAACATAAACAGTATAGTCCTTACTTACAGTGTTTCTAAACAAATTTTGAGCTCTATAACCCTGAATTCCTAATATTTGAAAGCAAATTGAATTGAAAACGCTCTCTAAAGTAACCAGATTTGTAAATATTATCAGTTTTCTGGTCATTTCCAAGCGTTCCACTGGTAACCTCCATGAATGAAAATGGCAGAAAATGTAGTATGAATCTATTTCCTTTTATTTCAAGTGTTTCTTACAAGTTTTTAATCATTTCGGGAAACTATAATTGCGTATTTGGAGAGTTTTACCACAATTAGAGAGAGTTCCTACAACTATATACTTGAATCCTCACCATTGTAACTTATTCACACAGAAAACGCCCGAGAAATTCGGCCTCCAATTATAAACATAAACAGTATAGTCCTCACTTCCAGTATTTCTACACAAGTTTTGAGCTGTATAAACCTAATTCCTAATGCTTGAAAGCAAATTCAGGTGAAAACGCTTCCAAAAAGTAGCCGGAGTTGTAAATATTATCAGTTTTCTGGTCATTTCCGAACGTTCCACTTGTATCCTCCGTGATTGAAAATGGCAGGAAATGTAGTAAGAACCTATTTCCTTTTATTTCAAGTGTTATTTACAAGTTTTTAATCATTGCTGGAAACTATAATAGCGTATTTGAAGAGTTTGACCAGAATTAGAGAGTGTTCCTACAACTATATACTGGAATGGTCAGCTTTGTATCTGATTCACACAGAAATCGCCAGAGAAATTAGGCCTCCAATTGTAAACATAAACAGTATAGTCCTTACTTACAGCCTCTCTAAACAAATTTTGAGCTGTATAACCCTGAATTCCTAATATTTGAAAGCAAATTGAATTGAAAACGCTCCCTAAAGTAACCGGAGTTGTAAATATTATCAGTTTTCTGGTCATTTCCAAGCTTTACACTGGTAATCTCCATGAATGAAAATGGCAGAAAATGTAGTATCAATCTATTTCCTTTTATTTCAAGTGTTTCTTACAAGTTCTTAATCATTTCGGGAAACTATAATTGCGTATTTGAAGAGTTTTACCACAATTAGAGAGATTTCCTACAACTATATTCTCGAATCGTCATCATTCTCACTTATCCACACAGAAAACGCCAGAGAAATTCGGCCTCCAATTATAAACATAAACAGTATAGTCCTCACTTCCAGTATTTCTACACAAGTTTTGAGCTGTATAAACCTAATTCCTAATGTTTGAAAGCAAATTCAAGTGAAAACGCTTCCAAAAAGTAGCCGGAGTTGTAAATATTATCAGTTTTCTGGTCACTTCCGAACTTTCAACTGGTAACCTCCGTGATTGAAAATGGCAGTTAATGCAGTAAGAACCTATTTCCTTTTATTTCAAGTGTTTCTCACAAGTTTTTAATCATTTCTGGAAACTATAATTGAGTATTTGAAGAGTTTGACCAGAATTAGAGAGTGTTCCCACAACTATATACTGGAGTGGTCAGATTTGTAACTGATTAACACAGAAATCGCCATAGAAATTAGGCCTCCAATTGTAAACATAAACAGTATAGTCCTTACTTACAGCCTATCTAAACAAATTTTGAGCCGTTTAACCCTGAATTCCTAAATTTTGAAAGCAAATTGAATTGAAAACGCTCCCTAAAGTAACCGGAGTTGTAAATATTATCAGTTTTCTGGTCATTTCCAAGCTTTCCACTGGTAATCTCCATGAATGAAAATGGCAGAAAATGTAGTATGAATCTATTTCCTTTTATTTCAAGTGTTTCTTACAAGTTTTTAATCATTTCGGGAAACTATAATTGCGTATTTGAAGAGTTTTACCACAATTAGAGAGAGTTCCTACAACTGTATACTCCAATCGTCTGCATTGTAACTGATTCACACAGAAATCGCCAGAGAAATTCGGCCTCCAATTGTAAACATAAACAGTATAGTCCTTACTTACAGTGTTTCTAAACAAATTTTGAGCTCTATAACCCTGAATTCCTAATATTTGAAAGCAAATTGAATTGAAAACGCTCCCTAAAGTAACCAGAATTGTAAATATTATCAGTTTTCTGGTCATTTCCAAGCGTTCCACTGGTAACCTCCATGAATGAAAATGGCAGAAAATGTAGTATGAATCTATTTCCTTTTATTTCAAGTGTTCCATACAAGTTTTTAATCATTTCGGGAAACTATAATTGCGTATTTGAAGAGTTTTACCACAATTAGAGAGATTTCCTACAACTATATTCTCGAATCGTCATCATTCTCACTTATCCACACAGAAAACGCCAGAGAAATTCGGCCTCCAATTATAAACATAAACATTATAGTCCTCACTTCCAGTATTTCTACACAAGTTTTGAGCTGTATAAACCTAATTCCTAATGTTTGAAAGCAAATTCAAGTGAAAACGCCTCCAAAAAGTAGCCGGAGTTGTAAATATTATCAGTTTTCTGGTCACTTCCGAACTTTCAACTGGTAACCTCCGTGATTGAAAATGGCAGTTAATGCAGTAAGAACCTATTTCCTTTTATTTCAAGTGTTTCTCACAAGTTTTTAATCATTTCTGGAAACTATAATTGAGTATTCGAAGAGTTTGACCAGAATTAGAGAGTTTTCCTACAACTATATACTGGAATGGTCAGCTTGGTAACTGATTCACACAGAAAACGCCAGAGAAATTAGGCCTCCAATTGTAAACATAAACAGTATAGTCCTTACTTACAGCCTATCTAAACAAATTTTGAGCCGTTTAACCCTGAATTCCTAAATTTTGAAAGCAAATTGAATTGAAAACGCTCCCTAAAGTAACCAGAATTGTAAATATTATCAGTTTTCTGGTCATTTCCAAGCGTTCCACTGGTAACCTCCATGAATGAAAATGGCAGAAAATGTAGTATGAATCTATTTCCTTTTATTTCAAGTGTTCCTTACAAGTTTTTAATCATTTCGGGAAACTATAATTGCGTATTTGAAGAGTTTTACCACAATTAGAGAGATTTCCTACAACTATATTCTCGAATCGTCATCATTGTAACTAATCCACACAAAAAACGCCAGAGAAATTCGGCCTCCAATTATAAACATAAACAGTATAGTCCTCACTTCCAGTATTTCTACACAAGTTTTGAGCTGTATAAACCTAATTCCTAATGTTTGAAAGCAAATTCAAGTGAAAACGCTTCCAAAAAGTAGCCGGAGTTGTAAATATTATCAGTTTTCTGGTCACTTCCGAACTTTCAACTGGTAACCTCCGTGATTGAAAATGGCAGTTAATGCAGTAAGAACCTATTTCCTTTTATTTCAAGTGTTTCTCACAAGTTTTTAATCATTTCTGGAAACTATAATTGAGTATTTGAAGAGTTTGACCAGAATTAGAGAGTGTTCCCACAACTATATACTGGAGTGGTCAGATTTGTAACTCATTAACACAGAAATCGCCATAGAAATTAGGCCTCCAATTGTAAACATAAACAGTATAGTCCTTACTTACAGCCTATCTAAACAAATTTTGAGCCGTTTAACCCTGAATTCCTAAATTTTGAAAGGAAATTGAATTGAAAACGCTCCCTAAAGTAACCGGAGTTGTAAATATTATCAGTTTTCTGGTCATTTCCAAGCTTTCCACTGGTAATCTCCATGAATGAAAATGGCAGAAAATGTAGTATGAATCTATTTCCTTTTATTTCAAGTGTTTCTTACAAGTTTTTAATCATTTCGGGAAACTATAATTGCGTATTTGAAGAGTTTTACCACAATTAGAGAGAGTTCCTACAACTATATACTCCAATCGTCTGCATTGTAACTGATTCACACAGAAATCGCCAGAGAAATTCGGCCTCCAATTGTAAACATAAACAGTATAGTCCTTACTTACAGTGTTTCTAAACAAATTTTGAGCTCTATAACCCTGAATTCCTAATATTTGAAAGCAAATTGAATTGAAAACGCTCCCTAAAGTAACCAGAATTGTAAATATTATCAGTTTTCTGGTCATTTCCAAGCGTTCCACTGGTAACCTCCATGAATGAAAATGGCAGAAAATGTAGTATGAATCTATTTCCTTTTATTTCAAGTGTTCCTTACAAGTTTTTAATCATTTCGGGAAACTATAATTGCGTATTTGAAGAGTTTTACCACAATTAGAGAGATTTCCTACAACTATATTCTCGAATCGTCATCATTCTCACTTATCCACACAGAAAACGCCAGAGAAATTCGGCCTCCAATTATAAACATAAACATTATAGTCCTCACTTCCAGTATTTCTACACAAGTTTTGAGCTGTATAAACCTAATTCCTAATGTTTGAAAGCAAATTCAAGTGAAAACGCCTCCAAAAAGTAGCCGGAGTTGTAAATATTATCAGTTTTCTGGTCACTTCCGAACTTTCAACTGGTAACCTCCGTGATTGAAAATGGCAGTTAATGCAGTAAGAACCTATTTCCTTTTATTTCAAGTGTTTCTCACAAGTTTTTAATCATTTCTGGAAACTATAATTGAGTATTCGAAGAGTTTGACCAGAATTAGAGAGTTTTCCTACAACTATATACTGGAATGGTCAGCTTGGTAACTGATTCACACAGAAAACGCCAGAGAAATTAGGCCTCCAATTGTAAACATAAACAGTATAGTCCTTACTTACAGCCTATCTAAACAAATTTTGAGCCGTTTAACCCTGAATTCCTAAATTTTGAAAGCAAATTGAATTGAAAACGCTCCCTAAAGTAACCAGAATTGTAAATATTATCAGTTTTCTGGTCATTTCCAAGCGTTCCACTGGTAACCTCCATGAATGAAAATGGCAGAAAATGTAGTATGAATCTATTTCCTTTTATTTCAAGTGTTCCTTACAAGTTTTTAATCATTTCGGGAAACTATAATTGCGTATTTGAAGAGTTTTACCACAATTAGAGAGATTTCCTACAACTATATTCTCGAATCGTCATCATTGTAACTAATCCACACAAAAAACGCCAGAGAAATTCGGCCTCCAATTATAAACATAAACAGTATAGTCCTCACTTCCAGTATTTCTACACAAGTTTTGAGCTGTATAAACCTAATTCCTAATGTTTGAAAGCAAATTCAAGTGAAAACGCTTCCAAAAAGTAGCCGGAGTTGTAAATATTATCAGTTTTCTGGTCACTTCCGAACTTTCAACTGGTAACCTCCGTGATTGAAAATGGCAGTTAATGCAGTAAGAACCTATTTCCTTTTATTTCAAGTGTTTCTCACAAGTTTTTAATCATTTCTGGAAACTATAATTGAGTATTTGAAGAGTTTGACCAGAATTAGAGAGTGTTCCCACAACTATATACTGGAGTGGTCAGATTTGTAACTCATTAACACAGAAATCGCCATAGAAATTAGGCCTCCAATTGTAAACATAAACAGTATAGTCCTTACTTACAGCCTATCTAAACAAATTTTGAGCCGTTTAACCCTGAATTCCTAAATTTTGAAAGGAAATTGAATTGAAAACGCTCCCTAAAGTAACCGGAGTTGTAAATATTATCAGTTTTCTGGTCATTTCCAAGCTTTCCACTGGTAATCTCCATGAATGAAAATGGCAGAAAATGTAGTATGAATCTATTTCCTTTTATTTCAAGTGTTTCTTACAAGTTTTTAATCATTTCGGGAAACTATAATTGCGTATTTGAAGAGTTTTACCACAATTAGAGAGAGTTCCTACAACTATATACTCCAATCGTCTGCATTGTAACTGATTCACACAGAAATCGCCAGAGAAATTCGGCCTCCAATTGTAAACATAAACAGTATAGTCCTTACTTACAGTGTTTCTAAACAAATTTTGAGCTCTATAACCCTGAATTCCTAATATTTGAAAGCAAATTGAATTGAAAACGCTCCCTAAAGTAACCAGAATTGTAAATATTATCAGTTTTCTGGTCATTTCCAAGCGTTCCACTGGTAACCTCCATGAATGAAAATGGCAGAAAATGTAGTATGAATCTATTTCCTTTTATTTCAAGTGTTCCTTACAAGTTTTTAATCATTTCGGGAAACTATAATTGCGTATTTGAAGAGTTTTACCACAATTAGAGAGATTTCCTACAACTATATTCTCGAATCGTCATCATTCTCACTTATCCACACAGAAAACGCCAGAGAAATTCGGCCTCCAATTATAAACATAAACATTATAGTCCTCACTTCCAGTATTTCTACACAAGTTTTGAGCTATATAAACCTAATTCCTAATGTTTGAAAGCAAATTCAAGTGAAAACGCCTCCAAAAAGTAGCCGGAGTTGTAAATATTATCAGTTTTCTGGTCACTTCCGAACTTTCAACTGGTAACCTCCGTGATTGAAAATGGCAGTTAATGCAGTAAGAACCTATTTCCTTTTATTTCAAGTGTTTCTCACAAGTTTTTAATCATTTCCGGAAACTATAATTGAGTATTCGAAGAGTTTGACCAGAATTAGAGAGTTTTCCTACAACTATATACTGGAATGGTCAGCTTGGTAACTGATTCACACAGAAAACGCCAGAGAAATTAGGCCTCCAATTGTAAACATAAACAGTATAGTCCTTACTTACAGCCTATCTAAACAAATTTTGAGCCGTTTAACCCTGAATTCCTAAATTTTGAAAGCAAATTGAATTGAAAACGCTCCCTAAAGTAACCAGAATTGTAAATATTATCAGTTTTCTGGTCATTTCCAAGCGTTCCACTGGTAACCTCCATGAATGAAAATGGCAGAAAATGTAGTATGAATCTATTTCCTTTTATTTCAAGTGTTCCTTACAAGTTTTTAATCATTTCGGGAAACTATAATTGCGTATTTGAAGAGTTTTACCACAATTAGAGAGATTTCCTACAACTATATTCTCGAATCGTCATCATTGTAACTAATCCACACAAAAAACGCCAGAGAAATTCGGCCTCCAATTATAAACATAAACAGTATAGTCCTCACTTCCAGTATTTCTACACAAGTTTTGAGCTGTATAAACCTAATTCCTAATGTTTGAAAGCAAATTCAAGTGAAAACGCTTCCAAAAAGTAGCCGGAGTTGTAAATATTATCAGTTTTCTGGTCACTTCCGAACTTTCAACTGGTAACCTCCGTGATTGAAAATGGCAGTTAATGCAGTAAGAACCTATTTCCTTTTATTTCAAGTGTTTCTCACAAGTTTTTAATCATTTCTGGAAACTATAATTGAGTATTTGAAGAGTTTGACCAGAATTAGAGAGTGTTCCCACAACTATATACTGGAGTGGTCAGATTTGTAACTCATTAACACAGAAATCGCCATAGAAATTAGGCCTCCAATTGTAAACATAAACAGTATAGTCCTTACTTACAGCCTATCTAAACAAATTTTGAGCCGTTTAACCCTGAATTCCTAAATTTTGAAAGCAAATTGAGTTGAAAACGCTCCCTAAAGTAACCGGAGTTGTAAATATTATCAGTTTTCTGGTCATTTCCAAGCTTTCCACTGGTAATCTCCATGAATGAAAATGGCAGAAAATGTAGTATGAATCTATTTCCTTTTATTTCAAGTGTTTCTTACAAGTTTTTAATCATTTCGGGAAACTATAATTGCGTATTTGAAGAGTTTTACCACAATTAGAGAGAGTTCCTACAACTATATACTCCAATCGTCTGCATTGTAACTGATTCACACAGAAATCGCCAGAGAAATTCGGCCTCCAATTGTAAACATAAACAGTATAGTCCTTACTTACAGTGTTTCTAAACAAATTTTGAGCTCTATAACCCTGAATTCCTAATATTTGAAAGCAAATTGAATTGAAAACGCTCCCTAAAGTAACCAGAATTGTAAATATTATCAGTTTTCTGGTCATTTCCAAGCGTTCCACTGGTAACCTCCATGAATGAAAATGGCAGAAAATGTAGTATGAATCTATTTCCTTTTATTTCAAGTGTTCCTTACAAGTTTTTAGTCATTTTGGGAAACTATAATTGCGTATTTGAAGAGTTTTACCACAATTAGAGAGATTTCCTACAACTATATTCTCGAATCGTCATCATTGTAACTAATCCACACAAAAAACGCCAGAGAAATTCGGCCTCCAATTATAAACATAAACAGTATAGTCCTCACTTCCAGTATTTCTACACAAGTTTTGAGCTGTATAAACCTAATTCCTAATGTTTGAAAGCAAATTCAAGTGAAAACGCTTCCAAAAAGTAGCCGGAGTTGTAAATATTATCAGTTTTCTGGTCACTTCCGAACTTTCAACTGGTAACCTCCGTGATTGAAAATGGCAGTTAATGCAGTAAGAACCTATTTCCTTTTATTTCAAGTGTTTCTCACAAGTTTTTAATCATTTCTGGAAACTATAATTGAGTATTTGAAGAGTTTGACCAGAATTAGAGAGTGTTCCCACAACTATATACTGGAGTGGTCAGATTTGTAACTCATTAACACAGAAATCGCCATAGAAATTAGGCCTCCAATTGTAAACATAAACAGTATAGTCCTTACTTACAGCCTATCTAAACAAATTTTGAGCCGTTTAACCCTGAATTCCTAAATTTTGAAAGCAAATTGAGTTGAAAACGCTCCATAAGTAACCGGAGTTGTAAATATTATCAGTTTTCTGGTCATTTCCAAGCTTTCCACTGGTAATCTCCATGAATGAAAATGGCAGAAAATGTAGTATGAATCTATTTCCTTTTATTTCAAGTGTTTCTTACAAGTTTTTAATCATTTCGGGAAACTATAATTGCGTATTTGAAGAGTTTTACCACAATTAGAGAGAGTTCCTACAACTATATACTCCAACCGTCTGCATTGTAACTGATTCACACAGAAATCGCCAGAGAAATTCGGCCTCCAATTGTAAACATAAACAGTATAGTCCTTACTTACAGTGTTTCTAAACAAATTTTGAGCTCTATAACCCTGAATTCCTAATATTTGAAAGCAAATTGAATTGAAAACGCTCCCTAAAGTAACCAGAATTGTAAATATTATCAGTTTTCTGGTCATTTCCAAGCGTTCCACTGGTAACCTCCATGAATGAAAATGGCAGAAAATGTAGTATGAATCTATTTCCTTTTATTTCAAGTGTTCCTTACAAGTTTTTAATCATTTCGGGAAACTATAATTGCGTATTTGAAGAGTTTTACCACAATTAGAGAGATTTCCTACAACTATATTCTCGAATCGTCATCATTCTCACTTATCCACACAGAAAACGCCAGAGAAATTCGGCCTCCAATTATAAACATAAACAGTATAGTCCTCACTTCCAGTATTTCTACACAAGTTTTGAGCTGTATAAACCTAATTCCTAATGTTTGAAAGCAAATTCAAGTGAAAACGCCTCCAAAAAGTAGCCGGAGTTGTAAATATTATCAGTTTTCTGGTCACTTCCGAACTTTCAACTGGTAACCTCCGTGATTGAAAATGGCAGTTAATGCAGTAAGAACCTATTTCCTTTTATTTCAAGTGTTTCTCACAAGTTTTTAATCATTTCTGGAAACTATAATTGAGTATTCGAAGAGTTTGACCAGAATTAGAGAGTTTTCCTACAACTATATACTGGAATGGTCAGCTTGGTAACTGATTCACACAGAAAACGCCAGAGAAATTAGGCCTCCAATTGTAAACATAAACAGTATAGTCCTTACTTACAGCCTATCTAAACAAATTTTGAGCCGTTTAACCCTGAATTCCTAAATTTTGAAAGCAAATTGAATTGAAAACGCTCCCTAAAGTAACCAGAATTGTAAATATTATCAGTTTTCTGGTCATTTCCAAGCGTTCCACTGGTAACCTCCATGAATGAAATTGGCAGAAAATGTAGTATGAATCTATTTCCTTTTATTTCAAGTGTTCCTTACAAGTTTTTAATCATTTCGGGAAACTATAATTGCGTATTTGAAGAGTTTTACCACAATTAGAGAGATTTCCTACAACTATATTCTCGAATCGTCATCATTGTAACTAATCCACACAAAAAACGCCAGAGAAATTCGGCCTCCAATTATAAACATAAACAGTATAGTCCTCACTTCCAGTATTTCTACACAAGTTTTGAGCTGTATAAACCTAATTCCTAATGTTTGAAAGCAAATTCAAGTGAAAACGCTTCCAAAAAGTAGCCGGAGTTGTAAATATTATCAGTTTTCTGGTCATTTCCGAACTTTCAACTGGTAACCTCCGTGATTGAAAATGGCAGTTAATGCAGTAAGAACCTATTTCCTTTTATTTCAAGTGTTTCTCACAAGTTTTTAATCATTTCTGGAAACTATAATTGAGTATTCGAAGAGTTTGACCAGAATTAGAGAGTTTTCCTACAACTATATACTGGAATGGTCAGCTTGGTAACTGATTCACACAGAAAACGCCAGAGAAATTAGGCCTCCAATTGTAAACATAAACAGTATAGTCCTTACTTACAGCCTATCTAAACAAATTTTGAGCCGTTTAACCCTGAATTCCTAAATTTTGAAAGCAAATTGAATTGAAAACGCTCCCTAAAGTAACCAGAATTGTAAATATTATCAGTTTTCTGGTCATTTCCAAGCGTTCCACTGGTAACCTCCATGAATGAAAATGGCAGAAAATGTAGTATGAATCTATTTCCTTTTATTTCAAGTGTTCCTTACAAGTTTTTAATCATTTTGGGAAACTATAATTGCGTACTTGAAGAGTTTTACCACAATTAGAGAGATTTCCTACAACTATATACTCGAATCGTCATCATTCTCACTTATCCACACAGAAAACGCCAGAGAAATTCGGCCTCCAATTATAAACATAAACAGTATAGTCCTCACTTCCAGTATTTCTACACAAGTTTTGAGGTGTATAAACCTAATTCCTAATGTTTGAAAGCAAATTCAAGTGAAAACGCTTCCAAAAAGTAGCCGGAGTTGTAAATATTATCAGTTTTCTGGACACTTCCGAACGTTCCACTGGTTAACTCCGTGATTGAAAATGGCAGGAAATGTAGTAAGAACCTATTTCCTTTTATTTCAAGTGTTTTTCACAAGTTTCTAATCATTTCTGGAAAATATAATTGAGTATTTGAAGAGTATGACCAGAATTAGAGAGTGTTCCCACAACTATATACTGGAGTGGTCAGCTTTGTAACTGATTAACACAGAAATCGCCAGAGAAATTAGGACTCCAATTGTAAACATAAACAGTATAGTCCTTACTTACAGCCTTTCTAAACAAATTTTGAGCTGTTTAACCCTGAATTCCTAACATTTGAAAGCAATTTGAATTGAAAACGCTCCCTAAATTAACCGGAGTTGTAAATATTATCAGTTTTCTGGTCATTTCCAAGCTTTCCACTGATAATCTCCATGAATGAAAATGGCAGAAAATGTAGTAGGAATCTATTTCCTTTTATTTCAAGTGTTTCTTACAAGTTTTTAATCATTTCGGGAAACTATAATTGCGTATTTGAAGAGTTTTACCACAATTAGAGAGAGTTCCTACAACTATATACTCCAATCGTCTGCATTGTAACTGATTCACACAGAAATCGCCAGAGAAATTCGGCCTCCAATTGTAAACATAAACAGTATAGTCCTTACTTACAGTGTTTCTAAACAAATTTTGAGCTCTATAACCCTGAATTCCTAATATTTGAAAGCAAATTGAATTGAAAACGCTCCCTAAAGTAACCAGAATTGTAAATATTATCAGTTTTCTGGTCATTTCCAAGCGTTCCACTGGTAACCTCCATGAATGAAAATGGCAGAAAATGTAGTATGAATCTATTTCCTTTTATTTCAAGTGTTCCTTACAAGTTTTTAATCATTTCGGGAAACTATAATTGCGTATTTGAAGAGTTTTACCACAATTAGAGAGATTTCCTACAACTATATTCTCGAATCGTCATCATTCTCACTTATCCACACAGAAAACGCCAGAGAAATTCGGCCTCCAATTATAAACATAAACAGTATAGTCCTCACTTCCAGTATTTCTACACAAGTTTTGAGCTGTATAAACCTAATTCCTAATGTTTGAAAGCAAATTCAAGTGAAAACGCCTCCAAAAAGTAGCCGGAGTTGTAAATATTATCAGTTTTCTGGTCACTTCCGAACTTTCAACTGGTAACCTCCGTGATTGAAAATGGCAGTTAATGCAGTAAGAACCTATTTCCTTTTATTTCAAGTGTTTCTCACAAGTTTTTAATCATTTCTGGAAACTATAATTGAGTATTCGAAGAGTTTGACCAGAATTAGAGAGTTTTCCTACAACTATATACTGGAATGGTCAGCTTGGTAACTGATTCACACAGAAAACGCCAGAGAAATTAGGCCTCCAATTGTAAACATAAACAGTATAGTCCTTACTTACAGCCTATCTAAACAAATTTTGAGCCGTTTAACCCTGAATTCCTAAATTTTGAAAGCAAATTGAATTGAAAACGCTCCCTAAAGTAACCAGAATTGTAAATATTATCAGTTTTCTGGTCATTTCCAAGCGTTCCACTGGTAACCTCCATGAATGAAAATGGCAGAAAATGTAGTATGAATCTATTTCCTTTTATTTCAAGTGTTCCTTACAAGTTTTTAATCATTTCGGGAAACTATAATTGCGTATTTGAAGAGTTTTACCACAATTAGAGAGATTTCCTACAACTATATTCTCGAATCGTCATCATTGTAACTAATCCACACAAAAAACGCCAGAGAAATTCGGCCTCCAATTATAAACATAAACAGTATAGTCCTCACTTCCAGTATTTCTACACAAGTTTTGAGCTGTATAAACCTAATTCCTAATGTTTGAAAGCAAATTCAAGTGAAAACGCTTCCAAAAAGTAGCCGGAGTTGTAAATATTATCAGTTTTCTGGTCACTTCCGAACTTTCAACTGGTAACCTCCGTGATTGAAAATGGCAGTTAATGCAGTAAGAACCTATTTCCTTTTATTTCAAGTGTTTCTCACAAGTTTTTAATCATTTCTGGAAACTATAATTGAGTATTCGAAGAGTTTGACCAGAATTAGAGAGTTTTCCTACAACTATATACTGGAATGGTCAGCTTGGTAACTGATTCACACAGAAAACGCCAGAGAAATTAGGCCTCCAATTGTAAACATAAACAGTATAGTCCTTACTTACAGCCTATCTAAACAAATTTTGAGCCGTTTAACCCTGAATTCCTAAATTTTGAAAGCAAATTGAATTGAAAACGCTCCCTAAAGTAACCAGAATTGTAAATATTATCAGTTTTCTGGTCATTTCCAAGCGTTCCACTGGTAACCTCCATGAATGAAAATGGCAGAAAATGTAGTATGAATCTATTTCCTTTTATTTCAAGTGTTCCTTACAAGTTTTTAATCATTTCGGGAAACTATAATTGCGTACTTGAAGAGTTTTACCACAATTAGAGAGATTTCCTACAACTATATACTCGAATCGTCATCATTCTCACTTATCCACACAGAAAACGCCAGAGAAATTCGGCCTCCAATTATAAACATAAACAGTATAGTCCTCACTTCCAGTATTTCTACACAAGTTTTGAGGTGTATAAACCTAATTCCTAATGTTTGAAAGCAAATTCAAGTGAAAACGCTTCCAAAAAGTAGCCGGAGTTGTAAATATTATCAGTTTTCTGGACACTTCCGAACGTTCCACTGGTTAACTCCGTGATTGAAAATGGCAGGAAATGTAGTAAGAACCTATTTCCTTTTATTTCAAGTGTTTTTCACAAGTTTCTAATCATTTCTGGAAAATATAATTGAGTATTTGAAGAGTATGACCAGAATTAGAGAGTGTTCCCACAACTATATACTGGAGTGGTCAGCTTTGTAACTGATTAACACAGAAATCGCCAGAGAAATTAGGACTCCAATTGTAAACATAAACAGTATAGTCCTTACTTACAGCCTTTCTAAACAAATTTTGAGCTGTTTAACCCTGAATTCCTAACATTTGAAAGCAATTTGAATTGAAAACGCTCCCTAAATTAACCGGAGTTGTAAATATTATCAGTTTTCTGGTCATTTCCAAGCTTTCCACTGATAATCTCCATGAATGAAAATGGCAGAAAATGTAGTAGGAATCTATATCCTTTTATTTCAAGTGTTTCTTACAAGTTTTTAATCATTTCGGGAAACTATAATTGCGTATTTGAAGAGTTTTACCACAGTTAGAGAGAGTTCCTACAACTATATACTCCAATCGTCAGCATTGTAACTGATTCACACAGAAATCGCCAGAGAAATTCGGCCTCCAATTGTAAACATAAACAGTATAGTCCTTACTTACAGTGTTTCTAAACAAATTTTGAGCTCTATAACCCTGAATTCCTAATATTTGAAAGCAAATTGAATTGAAAACGCTCCCTAAAGTAACCTGAATTGTAAATATTATCAGTTTTCTGGTCATTTCCAAGCGTTCCACTGGTAACCTCCATGAATGAAAATGGCAGAAAATGTAGTATGAATCTATTTCCTTTTATTTCAAGTGTTCCTTACAAGTTTTTAATCATTTCGGGAAACTATAATTGCGTATTTGAAGAGTTTTACCACAATTAGAGAGATTTCCTACAACTATATTCTCGAATCGTCATCATTGTAACTAATCCACACAAAAAACGCCAGAGAAATTCGGCCTCCAATTATAAACATAAACAGTATAGTCCTCACTTCCAGTATTTCTACCCAAGTTTTGAGCTGTATAAACCTAATTCCTAATGTTTGAAAGCAAATTCAAGTGAAAACGCTTCCAAAAAGTAGCCGGAGTTGTAAATATTATCAGTTTTCTGGTCACTTCCGAACTTTCAACTGGTAACCTCCGTGATTGAAAATGGCAGTTAATGCAGTAAGAACCTATTTCCTTTTATTTCAAGTGTTTCTCACAAGTTTTTAATCATTTCTGGAAACTATAATTGAGTATTCGAAGAGTTTGACCAGAATTAGAGAGTTTTCCTACAACTATATACTGGAATGGTCAGCTTGGTAACTGATTCACACAGAAAACGCCAGAGAAATTAGGCCTCCAATTGTAAACATAAACAGTATAGTCCTTACTTACAGCCTATCTAAACAAATTTTGAGCCGTTTAACCCTGAATTCCTAAATTTTGAAAGCAAATTGAATTGAAAACGCTCCCTAAAGTAACCAGAATTGTAAATATTATCAGTTTTCTGGTCATTTCCAAGCGTTCCACTGGTAACCTCCATGAATGAAAATGGCAGAAAATGTAGTATGAATCTATTTCCTTTTATTTCAAGTGTTCCTTACAAGTTTTTAATCATTTCGGGAAACTATAATTGCGTACTTGAAGAGTTTTACCACAATTAGAGAGATTTCCTACAACTATATACTCGAATCGTCATCATTCTCACTTATCCACACAGAAAACGCCAGAGAAATTCGGCCTCCAATTATAAACATAAACAGTATAGTCCTCACTTCCAGTATTTCTACACAAGTTTTGAGGTGTATAAACCTAATTCCTAATGTTTGAAAGCAAATTCAAGTGAAAACGCTTCCAAAAAGTAGCCGGAGTTGTAAATATTATCAGTTTTCTGGACACTTCCGAACGTTCCACTGGTTAACTCCGTGATTGAAAATGGCAGGAAATGTAGTAAGAACCTATTTCCTTTTATTTCAAGTGTTTTTCACAAGTTTCTAATCATTTCTGGAAAATATAATTGAGTATTTGAAGAGTATGACCAGAATTAGAGAGTGTTCCCACAACTATATACTGGAGTGGTCAGCTTTGTAACTGATTAACACAGAAATCGCCAGAGAAATTAGGCCTCCAATTGTAAACATAAACAGTATAGTCCTTACTTACAGCCTTTCTAAACAAATTTTGAGCTGTTTAACCCTGAATTCCTAACATTTGAAAGCAAATTGAATTGAAAACGCTCCCTAAATTAACCGGAGTTGTAAATATTATCAGTTTTCTGGTCATTTCCAAGCTTTCCACTGATAATCTCCATGAATGAAAATGGCAGAAAATGTAGTAGGAATCTATATCCTTTTATTTCAAGTGTTTCTTACAAGTTTTTAATCATTTCGGGAAACTATAATTGCGTATTTGAAGAGTTTTACCACAATTAGAGAGAGTTCCTACAACTATATACTCCAATCGTCAGCATTGTAACTGATTCACACAGAAATCGCCAGAGAAATTCGGCCTCCAATTGTAAACATAAACAGTATAGTCCTTACTTACAGTGTTTCTAAACAAATTTTGAGCTCTATAACCCTGAATTCCTAATATTTGAAAGCAAATTGAATTGAAAACGCTCCCTAAAGTAACCAGAATTGTAAATATTATCAGTTTTCTGGTCATTTCCAAGCGTTCCACTGGTAACCTCCATGAATGAAAATGGCAGAAAATGTAGTATGAATCTATTTCCTTTTATTTCAAGTGTTCCTTTCAAGTTTTTAATCATTTCGGGAAACTATAATTGAGTATTCGAAGAGTTTGACCAGAATTAGAGAGTTTTTCTACAACTATATACTGGAATGGTCAGCTTGGTAACTGATTCACACAGAAAACGCCAGAGAAATTAGGCCTCCAATTGTAAACATAAACAGTATAGTCCTTACTTACAGCCTATCTAAACAAATTTTGAGCCGTTTAACCCTGAATTCCTAAATTTTGAAAGCAAATTGAATTGAAAACGCTCCTTAAAGTAACCGGAGTTGTAAATATTATCAGTTTTCTGGTCATTTCCAAGTTTTCCACTGATAACCTCCATGAATGAAAATGGCAGAAAATGTAGTATGAATCTATTTCCTTTTATTTCAAGTGTTTCTTACAAGTTTTTAATCATTTCGGGAAACTATAATTGCATATTTGAAGAGTTTTACCACAATTAGAGAGATTTCCTACAACTATATCCTCGAATCCTCATCATTCTCACTTATCCACACAGAAAACGCCAGAGAAATTCGGCCTCCAATTATAAACATAAACAGTATAGTCCTCACTTCCAGTATTTCTACACAAGTTTTGAGCTGTATAAACCTAATTCCTAATGTTTGAAAGCAAATTCAAGTGAAAACGCTTCCAAAAAGTAGCCGGAGTTGTAAATATTATCAGTTTTCTGGTCACTTCCGAACTATCAACTGGTAACCTCCGTGATTGAAAATGGCAGTTAATGCAGTAAGAACCTATTTCCTTTTATTTCAAGTGTTTCTCACAAGTTTTTAATCATTTCTGGAAACTATAATTGAGTACTTGAAGAGTTTGACCAGAATTAGGGAGTTTTCCTACAACTATATACTGGAATGATCAGCTTGATAACTGATTCACACAGAAAACGCCAGAGAAATTAGGCCTCCAATTGTAAACATAAACAGTATAGTCCTTACTTACAGCCTATCTAAACAAATTTTTAGCCGTTTAACCCTGAGTTCCTAAATTTTGAAAGCAAATTGAATTGAAAACGCTCCCTAAAGTAACCGGAGTTGTAAATATTATCAGTTTTCTGTTCATTTCCAAGTTTTCCACTGATAACCTCCATGAATGAAAATGGCAGAAAATGTAGTATGAATCTATTTCCTTTTATTTCAAGTGTTTCTTACAAGTTTTTAATCATTTCGGGAAACTATAATTGCGTATTTGAAGAGTTTTACCACAATTAGAGAGAGCTCCTACAACTATATAGTCCAATCGTCAGCATTGTAACTGATTCACACAGAAATCGCCAGAGAAATTCGGCCTCCAATTGTAAACATAAACAGTATAGTCCTTACTTACACCATTTCTAATCAAATTTTGAGCTGTATGACCCTGAATTCCTAATATTTGAAAGCAAATTGAATTGAAAACCCTCCCTAAAGTAACCGGAGGTGTAAATATTATCAGTTTTCTGGTAATTTCCAAGCTTTCCACTGGTAATCTCCATGAATGAAAATGGCAGAAAATGTAGTATGAATCTATTTCCTTTTATTTCAAGTGTTTCTTACAAGTTTAAAGTCATTTCGGGAAACTATAATTGCTTATTTGAAGAGTTTTACCACAATTAGAGAGAGTTCCTACAACTATATAGTCCAATCGTCAGCATTGTAACTGATTCACACAGAAATCGCCAGAGAAATTAGGCCTCCAATTGTAAACATAAACAGTATAGTCCTTACTTACACTGTTTCTAAACAAATTTTGAGCTGTATAACCCTGAATTCCTAATATTTGAAAGAAAATTGAATTGAAAACGCTCACCTAAAGTAACCAGAATTGAAAATATTATCAGTTTTCTGGTCATTTCCAAGCGTTCCACTGGTAACCTCCATGAATGAAAATGGAAGAAAGTGTAGTATGAATCTATTTCCTTTTATTTCAAGTGTTCCTTACAAGTTTTTAATCATTTCGGGAAACTATAATTGCGTATTTGAAGAGTTTTACCACAATTAGAGAGATTTCCTACAACTATATTCTCGAATCGTCATCATTCTCACTTGTCCACACAGAAAACGCCAGAGAAATTCGGCCTCCAATTATAAACATAAACAGTATAGTCCTCACTTCCAGTATTTCTACACAAGTTTTGAGCTGTATAAACCTAATTCCTAATGTTTGAAAGCAAATTCAAGTGAAAACGCTTCCAAAAAGTAGCCTGAGTTGTAAATATTATCAGTTTTCTGGTCACTTCCGAACTTTCAACTGGTAACCTCCGTGATTGAAAATGGCAGTTAATGCAGTAAGAACCTATTTCCTTTTATTTCAAGTGTTTCTCACAAGTTTTTAATCATTTCTGGAAACTATAATTGAGTATTCGAAGAGTTTGACCAGAATTAGAGAGTTTTCCTACAACTATATACTGGAATGATCAGCTTGGTAACTGATTCACACAGAAAACGCCAGAGAAATTAGGCCTCCAATTGTAAACATAAACAGTATAGTCCTTACTTACAGCCTATCTAAACAAATTTTGAGCCGTTTAACCCTGAATTCCTAAATCTTGAAAGCAAATTGAATTGAAAACGCTCCCTAAAGTAACCGGAGTTGTAAATATTATCAGTTTTCTGGTCATTTCCAAGCTTTCCACTGATAATCTCCATGAATGAAAATGGCAGAAAATGTAGTAGGAATCTATATCCTTTTATTTCAAGTGTTTCTTACAAGTTTTTAATCATTTCGGGAAACTATAATTGCGTATTTGAAGAGTTTTACCACAATTAGAGAGAGTTCCTACAACTATATACTCCAATCGTCAGCATTGTAACTGATTCACACAGAAATCGCCAGAGAAATTCGGCCTCCAATTGTAAACATAAACAGTATAGTCCTTACTTACAGTGTTTCTAAACAAATTTTGAGCTCTATAACCCTGAATTCCTAATATTTGAAAGCAAATTGAATTGAAAACGCTCCCTAAAGTAACCAGAATTGTAAATATTATCAGTTTTCTGGTCATTTCCAAGCGTTCCACTGGTAACCTCCATGAATGAAAATGGCAGAAAATGTAGTATGAATCTATTTCCTTTTATTTCAAGTGTTCCTTTCAAGTTTTTAATCATTTCGGGAAACTATAATTGAGTATTCGAAGAGTTTGACCAGAATTAGAGAGTTTTTCTACAACTATATACTGGAATGGTCAGCTTGGTAACTGATTCACACAGAAAACGCCAGAGAAATTAGGCCTCCAATTGTAAACATAAACAGTATAGTCCTTACTTACAGCCTATCTAAACAAATTTTGAGCCGTTTAACCCTGAATTCCTAAATTTTGAAAGCAAATTGAATTGAAAACGCTCCTTAAAGTAACCGGAGTTGTAAATATTATCAGTTTTCTGGTCATTTCCAAGTTTTCCACTGATAACCTCCATGAATGAAAATGGCAGAAAATGTAGTATGAATCTATTTCCTTTTATTTCAAGTGTTTCTTACAAGTTTTTAATCATTTCGGGAAACTATAATTGCATATTTGAAGAGTTTTACAATTAGAGAGATTTCCTACAACTATATCCTCGAATCCTCATCATTCTCACTTATCCACACAGAAAACGCCAGAGAAATTCGGCCTCCAATTATAAACATAAACAGTATAGTCCTCACTTCCAGTATTTCTACACAAGTTTTGAGCTGTATAAACCTAATTCCTAATGTTTGAAAGCAAATTCAAGTGAAAACGCTTCCAAAAAGTAGCCGGAGTTGTAAATATTATCAGTTTTCTGGTCACCTCCGAACTATCAACTGGTAACCTCCGTGATTGAAAATGGCAGTTAATGCAGTAAGAACCTATTTCCTTTTATTTCAAGTGTTTCTCACAAGTTTTTAATCATTTCTGGAAACTATAATTGAGTACTTGAAGAGTTTGACCAGAATTAGGGAGTTTTCCTACAACTATATACTGGAATGATCAGCTTGATAACTGATTCACACAGAAAACGCCAGAGAAATTAGGCCTCCAATTGTAAACATAAACAGTATAGTCCTTACTTACAGCCTATCTAAACAAATTTTTAGCCGTTTAACCCTGAGTTCCTAAATTTTGAAAGCAAATTGAATTGAAAACGCTCCCTAAAGTAACCGGAGTTGTAAATATTATCAGTTTTCTGTTCATTTCCAAGTTTTCCACTGATAACCTCCATGAATGAAAATGGCAGAAAATGTAGTATGAATCTATTTCCTTTTATTTCAAGTGTTTCTTACAAGTTTTTAATCATTTCGGGAAACTATAATTGCGTATTTGAAGAGTTTTACCACAATTAGAGAGAGCTCCTACAACTATATAGTCCAATCGTCAGCATTGTAACTGATTCACACAGAAATCGCCAGAGAAATTCGGCCTCCAATTGTAAACATAAACAGTATAGTCCTTACTTACACCATTTCTAATCAAATTTTGAGCTGTATGACCCTGAATTCCTAATATTTGAAAGCAAATTGAATTGAAAACCCTCCCTAAAGTAACCGGAGGTGTAAATATTATCAGTTTTCTGGTAATTTCCAAGCTTTCCACTGGTAATCTCCATGAATGAAAATGGCAGAAAATGTAGTATGAATCTATTTCCTTTTATTTCAAGTGTTTCTTACAAGTTTAAAGTCATTTCGGGAAACTATAATTGCTTATTTGAAGAGTTTTACCACAATTAGAGAGAGTTCCTACAACTATATAGTCCAATCGTCAGCATTGTAACTGATTCACACAGAAATCGCCAGAGAAATTAGGCCTCCAATTGTAAACATAAACAGTATAGTCCTTACTTACACTGTTTCTAAACAAATTTTGAGCTGTATAACCCTGAATTCCTAATATTTGAAAGAAAATTGAATTGAAAACGCTCACCTAAAGTAACCAGAATTGAAAATATTATCAGTTTTCTGGTCATTTCCAAGCGTTCCACTGGTAACCTCCATGAATGAAAATGGAAGAAAGTGTAGTATGAATCTATTTCCTTTTATTTCAAGTGTTCCTTACAAGTTTTTAATCATTTCGGGAAACTATAATTGCGTATTTGAAGAGTTTTACCACAATTAGAGAGATTTCCTACAACTATATTCTCGAATCGTCATCATTCTCACTTGTCCACACAGAAAACGCCAGAGAAATTCGGCCTCCAATTATAAACATAAACAGTATAGTCCTCACTTCCAGTATTTCTACACAAGTTTTGAGCTGTATAAACCTAATTCCTAATGTTTGAAAGCAAATTCAAGTGAAAACGCTTCCAAAAAGTAGCCTGAGTTGTAAATATTATCAGTTTTCTGGTCACTTCCGAACTTTCAACTGGTAACCTCCGTGATTGAAAATGGCAGTTAATGCAGTAAGAACCTATTTCCTTTTATTTCAAGTGTTTCTCACAAGTTTTTAATCATTTCTGGAAACTATAATTGAGTATTCGAAGAGTTTGACCAGAATTAGAGAGTTTTCCTACAACTATATACTGGAATGATCAGCTTGGTAACTGATTCACACAGAAAACGCCAGAGAAATTAGGCCTCCAATTGTAAACATAAACAGTATAGTCCTTACTTACAGCCTATCTAAACAAATTTTGAGCCGTTTAACCCTGAATTCCTAAATCTTGAAAGCAAATTGAATTGAAAACGCTCCCTAAAGTAACCGGAGTTGTAAATATTATCAGTTTTCTGGTCATTTCCAAGCTTTCCACTGGTAATCTCCATGAATGAAAATGGCAGAAAATGTAGTATGAATCTATTTCCTTTTATTTCAAGTGTTTCTTACAAGTTTTTAATCATTTCGGGAAACTATAATTGCGTATTTGAAGAGTTTTACCACAATTAGAGAGAGTTCCTACAACTATATACTCCAATCGTCAGCATTGTAACTGATTCACACAGAAATCGCCAGAGAAATTTGGCCTCCAATTGTAAACATAAACAGTATAGTCCTTACTTAGTGTTTCTAAACAAATTTTGAGCTCTATAACCCTGAATTCCTAATATTTGAAAGAAAATTGAATTGAAAACGCTCCCTAAAGTAACCAGAATTGTAAATATTATCAGTTTTCTGGTCATTTCCAAGCGTTCCACTGGTAACCTCCATGAATGAAAATGGCAGAAAATGTAGTATGAATCTATTTCCTTTTATTTCAAGTGTTCCTTACAAGTTTTTAATCATTTCGGGAAACTATAATTGCGTATTTGAAGAGTTTTACCACAATTAGAGAGATTTCCTACAACTATATTCTCGAATCGTCATCATTCTCACTTATCCACACAGAAAACGCCAGAGAAATTCGGCCTCCAATTATAAACATAAACAGTATAGTCCTCACTTCCAGTATTTCTACACAAGTTTTGAGGTGTATATACCTAATTCCTAATGTTTGAAAGCAAATTCAAGTGAAAACGCTTCCAAAAAGTAGCCGGAGTTGTAAATATTATCAGTTTTCTGGTCACTTCCGAACTTTCAACTGGTAACCTCCGTGATTGAAAATGGAAGGAAATGTAGTAAGAACCTATTTCCTTTTATTTCAAGTGTTTTTCACAAGTTTTTAATCATTTCTGGAAAATATAAGTGAGTATTTGAAGAGTTTGACCAGAATTAGAGAGTGTTCCCACAACTATATACTGGAGTGGTCAGCTTTGTAACTGATTAACACAGAAATCGCCAGAGAAATTAGGCCTCCAATTGTAAACATAAACAGTATAGTCCTTACTTACAGCCTATCTAAACAAATTTTGAGCCGTTTAACCCTGAATTCCTAAATTTTGAAAGCAAATTGAATTGAAAACGCTCCCTAAAGTAACCGGAGTTGTAAATATTATCAGTTTTCTGTTCATTTCCAAGTTTTCCACTGATAACCTCCATGAATGAAAATGGCAGAAAATGTAGTATGAATCTATTATCTTTTATTTCAAGTGTTTCTTACAAGTTTTTAATCATTTCGGGAAACTATAATTGCGTATTTGAAGAGTTTTACCACAATTAGAGAGATTTCCTACAACTATATTCTCGAATCGTCATCATTCTCACTTATCCACACAGAAAACCCCAGAGAAATTCGGCCTCCAATTATAAACATAAACAGTATAGTCCTCACTTACAATCTTTCTACACAAGTTTTGAGCTGTATAAACCTAATTCCTAACGTTTGAAAGCAAATTCTTGTGAAAACGCTTCTAAAAAGTAGCCGGAGTTGTAAATATTATCAGTTTTCTGGTCACTTCCGAACTTTCAACTGGTAACCTCCGTGATTGAAAATGGCAGTTAATGCAGTAAGAACCTATTTCCTTTTATTTCAAGTGTTTCTCACAAGTTTTTAATCATTTCTGGAAACTATAATTGAGTATTCGAAGAGTTTGACCAGAATTAGAGAGTTTTCCTACAACTATATACTGGAATGGTCAGCTTGGTAACTGATTCACACAGAAAACGCCAGAGAAATTAGGCCTCCAATTGTAAACATAAACAGTATAGTCCTTACTTACAGCCTATCTAAACAAATTTTGAGCCGTTTAACCCTGAATTCCTAAATTTTGAAAGCAAATTGAATTGAAAACGCTCCCTAAAGTAACCGGAGTTGTAAATATTATCAGTTTTCTAGTCATTTCCAAGCTTTCCACTGGTAATCTCCATGAATGAAAATGGCAGGAAACGTAGTAAGAACCAATTTCCTTTTATTTCAAGTGTTTCTTACAAGTTTTTAATCATTTCGGGAAACTATAATTGCGTATTTGTAGAGTTTTACCACAATTAGAGAGAGTTCCTACAACTATATACTCCAATCGTCAGCATTGTAACTGATTCACACAGAAATCGCCAGAGAAATTCGGCCTCCAATTGTAAACATAAACAATATAGTCCTTACTTACAGCCTTTCTAAACAAATTTTGAGCTCTATAACCCTGAATTCCTAATATTTGAAAGCAAATTTAATTGAAAACGCTCCCTAAAGTAACCAGAATTGTAAATATTATCAGTTTTCTGGTCATTTCCAAGCGTTCCACTGGTAACCTCCATGAATGAAAATGGCAGAAAATGTAGTATGAATCTATTTCCTTTTATTTCAAGTGTTTCTTACAAGTTTTTAATCATTTCTGGAAACTATAATTGCGTATTTGAAGAGTTTTACCACAATTAGAGAGATTTCCTACAACTATATTCTCGAATCGTCATCATTCTCACTTATCCACACAGAAAACGCCAGAGAAATTCGGCCTCCAATTATAAACATAAACAGTATAGTCCTCACTTCCAGTATTTCTACACAAGTTTTGAGGTGTATATACCTAATTCCTAATGTTTGAAAGCAAATTCAAGTGAAAACGCTTCCAAAAAGTAGCCGGAGTTGTAAATATTATCAGTTTTCTGGTCACTTCCGAACTTTCAACTGGTAACCTCCGTGATTGAAAATGGCAGGAAATGTAGTAAGAACCTATTTCCTTTTATTTCAAGTGTTTTTCACAAGTTTTTAATCATTTCTGGAAAATATAAGTGAGTATTTGAAGAGTTTGACCAGAATTAGAGAGTGTTCCCACAACTATATACTGGAGTGGTCAGCTTTGTAACTGATTAACACAAAAATCGCCAGAGAAATTAGGCCTCCAATTGTAAACATAAACAGTATAGTCCTTACTTACAGCCTTTCTAAACAAATTTTGAGCTCTATAACCCTGAATTCCTAATATTTGAAAGCAAATTTAATTGAAAACGCTCCCTAAAGTAACCAGAATTGTAAATATTATCAGTTTTCTGGTCATTTCCAAGCGTTCCACTGGTAACCTCCATGAATGAAAATGGCAGAAAATGTAGTATGAATCTATTTCCTTTTATTTCAAGTGTTCCTTACAAGTTTTTAATCATTTCGGGAAACTATAATTGCGTATTTGAAGAGTTTTACCACAATTAGAGAGATTTCCTACAACTATATTCTCGAATCCTCATCATTCTCACTTATCCACACAGAAAACGCCAGAGAAATTCGGCCTCCAATTATAAACATAAACAGTATAGTCCTCACTTCCAGTATTTCTACACAAGTTTTGAGGTGTATAAACCTAATTCCTAATGTTTGAAAGCAAATTCAAGTGAAAACGCTTCCAAAAAGTAGCCGGAGTTGTAAATATTATCAGTTTTCTGGACACTTCCGAACGTTCCACTGGTAACCTCCGTGATTGAAAATGGCAGGAAATGTAGTAAGAACCTATTTCCTTTTATTTCAAGTGTTTTTCACAAGTTTTTAATCATTTCTGGAAAATATAAGTGAGTATTTGAAGAGTTTGACCAGAATTAGAGAGTGTTCCCACAACTATATACTGGAGTGGTCAGCTTTGTAACTGATTAACACAGAAATCGCCAGAGAAATTAGGCCTCCAATTGAAAACATAAACAGTATAGTCCTTACTTACAGCCTATCTAAACAAATTTTGAGCAGTTTAACCCTGAATTCCTAAATTTTGAAAGCAAATTGAATTGAAAACGCTCCCTAAAGTAACCGGAGTTGTAAATATTATCAGTTTTCTGTTCATTTCCAAGTTTTCCACTGATAACCTCCATGAATGAAAATGGCAGAAAATGTAGTATGAATCTATTATCTTTTATTTCAAGTGTTTCTTACAAGTTTTTAATCATTTCGGGAAACTATAATTGCGTATTTGAAGAGTTTTACCACAATTAGAGAGATTTCCTACAACTATATTCTCGAATCGTCATCATTCTCACTTATCCACACAGAAAACGCCAGAGAAATTCGGCCTCCAATTATAAACATAAACAATATAGTCCTCACTTACAATCTTTCTACACAAGTTTTGAGCTGTATAAACCTAATTCCTAACGTTTGAAAGCAAATTCTTGTGAAAACGCCTCCAAAAAGTAGCCGGAGTTGTAAATATTATCAGTTTTCTGGTCACTTCATAACTTTCCACTGGTAACCTCCGTGATTAAAAATGGCAGGAAATGCAGTAAGAACCTATTTCCTTTTATTTCAAGTGTTTCTTACAAGTTTTTAATCATTTCTGGAAACTATAGTTGAGTATTTGAAGAGTTTGACCAGAATTAGAGAGTGTTCCTACAACTATATACTGGAATCGTCAGCATTTTAACTGATTCACACAGAAAACGCCAGAGATTCGGCCTCCAATTGTAAACATAAACAGTATAGTCCTTACTTACAGCCTATCTAAACAAATTTTTAGCCGTTTAACCCTGAGTTCCTAAATTTTGAAAGCAAATTGAATTGAAAACGCTCCCTAAAGTAACCGGAGTTGTAAATATTATCAGTTTTCTGTTCATTTCCAAGTTTTCCACTGATAACCTCCATGAATGAAAATGGCAGAAAATGTAGTATGAATCTATTTCCTTTTATTTCAAGTGTTTCTTACAAGTTTTTAATCATTTCGGGAAACTATAATTGCGTATTTGAAGAGTTTTACCACAATTAGAGAGAGTTCCTACAACTATATAGTCCAATCGTCAGCATTGTAACTGATTCACACAGAAATCGCCAGAGAAATTCGGCCTCCAATTGTAAACATAAACAGTATAGTCCTTACTTACACCATTTCTAATCAAATTTTGAGCTGTATGACCCTGAATTCCTAATATGTGAAAGCAAATTGAATTGAAAACCCTCCCTAAAGTAACCGGAGGTGTAAATATTATCAGTTTTCTGGTAATTTCCAAGCTTTCCACTGGTAATCTCCATGAATGAAAATGGCAGAAAATGTAGTATGAATCTATTTCCTTTTATTTCAAGTGTTTCTTACAAGTTTAAAGTCATTTCGGGAAACTATAATTGCTTATTTGAAGAGTTTTACCACAATTAGAGAGAGTTCCTACAACTATATAGTCCAATCGTCAGCATTGTAACTGATTCACACAGAAATCGCCAGAGAAATTAGGCTTCCAATTGTAAACATAAACAGTATAGTCCTTACTTACAGTGTTTCTAAACAAATTTTGAGCTGTATAACCCTGAATTCCTAATATTTGAAAGCAAATTGAATTGAAAACGCTCACCTAAAGTAACCAGATTTGTAAATATTATCAGTTTTCTGGTCATTTCCAAGCGTTCCACTGGTAACCTCCATGAATGAAAATGGCAGAAAATGTAGTATGAATCTATTTCCTTTTATTTCAAGTGTTCCTTACAAGTTTTTAATCATTTCGGGAAACTATAATTGCGTATTTGAAGAGTTTTACCACAATTAGAGAGATTTCCTACAACTATATTCTCGAATCGTCATCATTCTCACTTATCCACACAGAAAACGCCAGAGAAATTCGGCCTCCAATTATAAACATAAACAGTATAGTCCTCACTTCCAGTATTTCTACACAAGTTTTGAGCTGTATAAACCCAATTCCTAATGTTTGAAAGCAAATTCAAGTGAAAACGCTTCCAAAAAGTAGCCTGAGTTGTAAATATCATCAGTTTTCTGGTCACTTCTGAACTTTCAACTGGTAACCTCCGTGATTGAAAATGGCAGTTAATGCAGTAAGAACCTATTTCCTTTTATTTCAAGTGTTTCTCACAAGTTTTTAATCATTTCTGGAAACTATAATTGAGTATTCGAAGAGTTTGACCAGAATTAGAGAGTTTTCCTACAACTATATACTGGAATGATCAGCTTGGTAACTGATTCACACAGAAAACGCCAGAGAAATTAGGCCTCCAATTGTAAACATAAACAGTATAGTCCTTACTTACAGCCTATCTAAACAAATTTTGAGCCGTTTAACCCTGAATTCCTAAATTTTGAAAGCAAATTGATTTGAAAACGCTCCCTAAAGTAACCGGAGTTGTAAATATTACCAGTTTTCTGGTCATTTCCAAGCTTTCCACTGGTAATCTCCATGAATGAAAATGGCAGAAAATGTAGTATGAATCTATTTCCTTTTATTTCAAGTGTTTCTTACAAGTTTTTAATCATTTCGGGAAACTATAATTGCGTATTTGAAGAGTTTTACCACAATTAGAGAGTTTTCCTACAACTATATACTGGAATGATCAGCTTGGTAACTGATTCACACAGAAAACGCCAGAGAAATTAGGCCTCCAATTGTAAACATAAACAGTATAGTCCTTACTTACAGCCTATCTAAACAAATTTTGAGCCGTTTAACCCTGAATTCCTAAATCTTGAAAGCAAATTGAATTGAAAACGCTCCCTAAAGTAACCGGAGTTGTAAATATTATCAGCTTTCTGGTCATTTCCAAGCTTTCCACTGGTAATCTCCATGAATGAAAATGGCAGAAAATGTAGTATGAATCTATTTCCTTTTATTTCAAGTGTTTCTTACAAGTTTTTAATCATTTCGGGAAACTATAATTGCGTATTTGAAGAGTTTTACCACAATTAGAGAGAGTTCCTACAACTATATACTCCAATCGTCAGCATTGTAACTGATTCACACAGAAATCGCCAGAGAAATTTGGCCTCCAATTGTAAACATAAACAGTATAGTCCTTACTTACAGTGTTTCTAAACAAATTTTGAGCTCTATAACCCTGAATTCCTAATATTTGAAAGAAAATTGAATTGAAAACGCTCCCTAAAGTAACCAGAATTGTAAATATTATCAGTTTTCTGGTCATTTCCAAGCGTTCCACTGGTAACCTCCATGAATGAAAATGGCAGAAAATGTAGTATGAATCTATTTCCTTTTATTTCAAGTGTTCCTTACAAGTTTTTAATCATTTCGGGAAACTATAATTGCGTATTTGAAGAGTTTTACCACAATTAGAGACATTTCCTACAACTATATTCTCGAATCGTCATCATTCTCACTTATCCACACAGAAAACGCCAGAGAAATTCGGCCTCCAATTATAAACATAAACAGTATAGTCCTCACTTCCAGTATTTCTACACAAGTTTTGAGGTGTATATACCTAATTCCTAATGTTTGAAAGCAAATTCAAGTGAAAACGCTTCCAAAAAGTAGCCGGAGTTGTAAATATTATCAGTTTTCTGGTCACTTCCGAACTTTCAACTGGTAACCTCCGTGATTGAAAATGGAAGGAAATGTAGTAAGAACCTATTTCCTTTTATTTCAAGTGTTTTTCACAAGTTTTTAATCATTTCTGGAAAATATAAGTGAGTATTTGAAGAGTTTGACCAGAATTAGAGAGTGTTCCCACAACTATATACTGGAGTGGTCAGCTTTGTAACTGATTAACACAGAAATCGCCAGAGAAATTAGGCCTCCAATTGTAAACATAAACAGTATAGTCCTTACTTACAGCCTATCTAAACAAATTTTGAGCCGTTTAACCCTGAATTCCTAAATTTTGAAAGCAAATTGAAATGAAAACGCTCCCTAAAGTAACCGGAGTTGTAAATATTATCAGTTTTCTGTTCATTTCCAAGTTTTCCACTGATAACCTCCATGAATGAAAATGGCAGAAAATGTAGTATGAATCTATTATCTTTTATTTCAAGTGTTTCTTACAAGTTTTTAATCATTTCGGGAAACTATAATTGCGTATTTGAAGAGTTTTACCACAATTAGAGAGATTTCCTACAACTATATTCTCGAATCGTCATCATTCTCACTTATCCACACAGAAAACCCCAGAGAAATTCGGCCTCCAATTATAAACATAAACAGTATAGTCCTCACTTACAATCTTTCTACACAAGTTTTGAGCTGTATAAACCTAATTCCTAACGTTTGAAAGCAAATTCTTGTGAAAACGCTTCCAAAAAGTAGCCGGAGTTGTAAATATTATCAGTTTTCTGGTCACTTCCGAACTTTCAACTGGTAACCTCCGTGATTGAAAATGGCAGTTAATGCAGTAAGAACCTATTTCCTTTTATTTCAAGTGTTTCTCACAAGTTTTTAATCATTTCTGGAAACTATAATTGAGTATTCGAAGAGTTTGACCAGAATTAGAGAGTTTTCCTACAACTATATACTGGAATGGTCAGCTTGGTAACTGATTCACACAGAAAACGCCAGAGAAATTAGGCCTCCAATTGTAAACATAAACAGTATAGTCCTTACTTACAGCCTATCTAAACAAATTTTGAGCCGTTTAACCCTGAATTCCTAAATTTTGAAAGCAAATTGAATTGAAAACGCTCCCTAAAGTAACCGGAGTTGTAAATATTATCAGTTTTCTAGTCATTTCCAAGCTTTCCACTGGTAATCTCCATGAATGAAAATGGCAGGAAACGTAGTAAGAACCAATTTCCTTTTATTTCAAGTGTTTCTTACAAGTTTTTAATCATTTCGGGAAACTATAATTGCGTATTTGTAGAGTTTTACCACAATTAGAGAGAGTTCCTACAACTATATACTCCAATCGTCAGCATTGTAACTGATTCACACAGAAATCGCCAGAGAAATTCGGCCTCCAATTGTAAACATAAACAGTATAGTCCTTACTTACAGCCTTTCTAAACAAATTTTGAGCTCTATAACCCTGAATTCCTAATATTTGAAAGCAAATTTAATTGAAAACGCTCCCTAAAGTAACCAGAATTGTAAATATTATCAGTTTTCTGGTCATTTCCAAGCGTTCCACTGGTAACCTCCATGAATGAAAATGGCAGAAAATGTAGTATGAATCTATTTCCTTTTATTTCAAGTGTTTCTTACAAGTTTTTAATCATTTCTGGAAACTATAATTGCGTATTTGAAGAGTTTTACCACAATTAGAGAGATTTCCTACAACTATATTCTCGAATCGTCATCATTCTCACTTATCCACACAGAAAACGCCAGAGAAATTCGGCCTCCAATTATAAACATAAACAGTATAGTCCTCACTTCCAGTATTTCTACACAAGTTTTGAGGTGTATATACCTAATTCCTAATGTTTGAAAGCAAATTCAAGTGAAAACGCTTCCAAAAAGTAGCCGGAGTTGTAAATATTATCAGTTTTCTGGTCACTTCCGAACTTTCAACTGGTAACCTCCGTGATTGAAAATGGCAGGAAATGTAGTAAGAACCTATTTCCTTTTATTTCAAGTGTTTTTCACAAGTTTTTAATCATTTCTGGAAAATATAAGTGAGTATTTGAAGAGTTTGACCAGAATTAGAGAGTGTTCCCACAACTATATACTGGAGTGGTCAGCTTTGTAACTGATTAACACAAAAATCGCCAGAGAAATTAGGCCTCCAATTGTAAACATAAACAGTATAGTCCTTACTTACAGCCTATCTAAACAAATTTTGAGCCGTTTAACCCTGAATTCCTAAATTTTGAAAGCAAATTGAATTGAAAACGCTCCCTAAAGTAACCGGAGTTGTAAATATTATCAGTTTTCTGTTCATTTCCAAGTTTTCCAGTGATAACCTCCATGAATGAAAATGGCAGAAAATGTAGTATGAATCTATTATCTTTTATTTCAAGTGTTTCTTACAAGTTTTTAATCATTTCGGGAAACTATAATTGCGTATTTGAAGAGTTTTACCACAATTAGAGAGATTTCCTACAACTATATTCTCGAATCGTCATCATTCTCACTTATCCACACAGAAAACCCCAGAGAAATTCGGCCTCCAATTATAAACATAAACAGTATAGTCCTCACTTACAATCTTTCTACACAAGTTTTGAGCTGTATAAACCTAATTCCTAACGTTTGAAAGCAAATTCTTGTGAAAACGCTTCCAAAAAGTAGCCGGAGTTGTAAATATTATCAGTTTTCTGGTCACTTCCGAACTTTCAACTGGTAACCTCCGTGATTGAAAATGGCAGTTAATGCAGTAAGAACCTATTTCCTTTTATTTCAAGTGTTTCTCACAAGTTTTTAATCATTTCTGGAAACTATAATTGAGTATTCGAAGAGTTTGACCAGAATTAGAGAGTTTTCCTACAACTATATACTGGAATGGTCAGCTTGGTAACTGATTCACACAGAAAACGCCAGAGAAATTAGGCCTCCAATTGTAAACATAAACAGTATAGTCCTTACTTACAGCCTATCTAAACAAATTTTGAGCCGTTTAACCCTGAATTCCTAAATTTTGAAAGCAAATTGAATTGAAAACGCTCCCTAAAGTAACCGGAGTTGTAAATATTATCAGTTTTCTGGTCATTTCCAAGCTTTCCACTGGTAATCTCCATGAATGAAAATGGCAGAAAATGTAGTATGAATCTATTTCCTTTTATTTCAAGTGTTTCTTACAAGTTTTTAATCATTTCGGGAAACTATAATTGCGTATTTGAAGAGTTTTACCACAATTAGAGAGAGTTCCTACAACTATATACTCCAATCGTCAGCATTGTAACTGATTCACACAGAAATCGCCAGAGAAATTTGGCCTCCAATTGTAAACATAAACAGTATAGTCCTTACTTACAGTGTTTCTAAACAAATTTTGAGCTCTATAACCCTGAATTCCTAATATTTGAAAGAAAATTGAATTGAAAACGCTCCCTAAAGTAACCAGAATTGTAAATATTATCAGTTTTCTGGTCATTTCCAAGCGTTCCACTGGTAACCTCCATGAATGAAAATGGCAGAAAATGTAGTATGAATCTATTTCCTTTTATTTCAAGTGTTCCTTACAAGTTTTTAATCATTTCGGGAAACTATAATTGCGTATTTGAAGAGTTTTACCACAATTAGAGAGATTTCCTACAACTATATTCTCGAATCGTCATCATTCTCACTTATCCACACAGAAAACGCCAGAGAAATTCGGCCTCCAATTATAAACATAAACAGTATAGTCCTCACTTCCAGTATTTCTACACAAGTTTTGAGGTGTATATACCTAATTCCTAATGTTTGAAAGCAAATTCAAGTGAAAACGCTTCCAAAAAGTAGCCGGAGTTGTAAATATTATCAGTTTTCTGGTCACTTCCGAACTTTCAACTGGTAACCTCCGTGATTGAAAATGGAAGGAAATGTAGTAAGAACCTATTTCCTTTTATTTCAAGTGTTTTTCACAAGTTTTTAATCATTTCTGGAAAATATAAGTGAGTATTTGAAGGGTTTGACCAGAATTAGAGAGTGTTCCCACAACTATATACTGGAGTGGTCAGCTTTGTAACTGATTAACACAGAAATCGCCAGAGAAATTAGGCCTCCAATTGTAAACATAAACAGTATAGTCCTTACTTACAGCCTATCTAAACAAATTTTGAGCCGTTTAACCCTGAATTCCTAAATTTTGAAAGCAAATTGAATTGAAAACGCTCCCTAAAGTAACCGGAGTTGTAAATATTATCAGTTTTCTGTTCATTTCCAAGTTTTCCACTGATAACCTCCATGAATGAAAATGGCAGAAAATGTAGTATGAATCTATTATCTTTTATTTCAAGTGTTTCTTACAAGTTTTTAATCATTTCGGGAAACTATAATTGCGTATTTGAAGAGTTTTACCACAATTAGAGAGATTTCCTACAACTATATTCTCGAATCGTCATCATTCTCACTTATCCACACAGAAAACCCCAGAGAAATTCGGCCTCCAATTATAAACATAAACAGTATAGTCCTCACTTACAATCTTTCTACACAAGTTTTGAGCTGTATAAACCTAATTCCTAACGTTTGAAAGCAAATTCTTGTGAAAACGCTTCCAAAAAGTAGCCGGAGTTGTAAATATTATCAGTTTTCTGGTCACTTCCGAACTTTCAACTGGTAACCTCCGTGATTGAAAATGGCAGTTAATGCAGTAAGAACCTATTTCCTTTTATTTCAAGTGTTTCTCACAAGTTTTTAATCATTTCTGGAAACTATAATTGAGTATTCGAAGAGTTTGACCAGAATTAGAGAGTTTTCCTACAACTATATACTGGAATGGTCAGCTTGGTAACTGATTCACACAGAAAACGCCAGAGAAATTAGGCCTCCAATTGTAAACATAAACAGTATAGTCCTTACTTACAGCCTATCTAAACAAATTTTGAGCCGTTTAACCCTGAATTCCTAAATTTTGAAAGCAAATTGAATTGAAAACGCTCCCTAAAGTAACCGGAGTTGTAAATATTATCAGTTTTCTGGTCATTTCCAAGCTTTCCACTGGTAATCTCCATGAATGAAAATGGCAGAAAATGTAGTATGAATCTATTTCCTTTTATTTCAAGTGTTTCTTACAAGTTTTTAATCATTTCTGGAAACTATAATTGCGTATTTGAAGAGTTTTACCACAATTAGAGAGAGTTCCTACAACTATATACTCCAATCGTCAGCATTGTAACTGATTCACACAGAAATCGCCAGAGAAATTTGGCCTCCAATTGTAAACATAAACAGTATAGTCCTTACTTACAGTGTTTCTAAACAAATTTTGAGCTCTATAACCCTGAATTCCTAATATTTGAAAGAAAATTGAATTGAAAACGCTCCCTAAAGTAACCAGAATTGTAAATATTATCAGTTTTCTGGTCATTTCCAAGCGTTCCACTGGTAACCTCCATGAATGAAAATGGCAGAAAATGTAGTATGAATCTATTTCCTTTTATTTCAAGTGTTCCTTACAAGTTTTTAATCATTTCGGGAAACTATAATTGCGTATTTGAAGAGTTTTACCACAATTAGAGAGTGTTCCTACAACTACATACTGGAATCATCAGCATTTTAACTGATTCACACAGGAAACACCAGAGAAATTATGCCTCAAATGTCAACATAAACAGTATATTGCACACTTACAGTTTTCCTACACAAATTTTGAGCTGTATAAACCTGAAATCCTAATATTTGAAAGCCAATTCAAGTGAAAACTCTCCATAAACTAGCCGGAGTTGTAAATATTATCACTTTTCTGGCTATGTGCCACCTTTCCACTGGTAACCTCCGTGATTGAAAACGGCTGGAAATGTAGTAAGAATCTATTTGCTTTTATTTCAACTATTTCTTATAAGTTTTTTATCATTACTGGAAACAATAATTGCGTATTTGAAGAGTTTTACCACAATTACAGAGTGATCCTACAACTACATACTGGAATCATCAGCATTTTAACTGATTCACACAGGAAACACCAGAGAAATTCGGCCTCCAATTGTTAACATAAACAGTATAGCCTTCACGTACAGTCTTTCTACACAAATTTTGAGCTGAATAAACCTGAATTCCTAATATTTGAAAGCGAACTCATGTGAAAACTCACCCTAAACTAGACGGAGTTGTAAGTGTTATCAGTTTGCTGGTCATGACCCAGCTTTCCACTGGTAAACTCCGTGATTGAAAACGGCTGGAAATGTAGTAAGAATAAATTTCCTTTCATTTCAAGTGTTTCTTACAAGTTTTTTATCATTTCTGGAAACTATAATTGCGTATTTGAAGAGTTTTACCACAATTAGAGAGTGTTCCTACAACTGTATACTGGAATCGGCAGCATTTTAACTGATTCACACAGAAAACGCCAGAGAAATTAGGCCTCAAATGTCAACATAAACAGTATATTGCACACTTACAGTCTTCCTACACAAATTTTGAGCTGTATAAACCTGAAATCCTAATATTTGAAAGCCAATTCAAGTGAAAACTCTCCCTAAACTAGCCGGAGTTGTAAATATTATCAGTTTTCTGGCTATGTGCCACCTTTCCACTGGTAACCTCCGTGATTGAAAACGGCTGGAAATGTAGTAAGAATCTATTTGCTTTTATTTCAAGTGTTTCTTATAAGTTTTTTATCATTACTGGAAACAATAATTGCGTATTTGAAGAGTTTTACCACAATTAGAGAGTGTTCCTACAACTACATACTTTATCATCAGCATTTTAACTGATTCACACAGGAAACACCAGAGAAATTCGGCCTCCAATTGTTAACATAAACAGTATAGCCTTCAAGTACAGTCTTTCTACACAAATTTTGAGCTGAATAAACCTGAATTCCTAATATTTGAAAGCGAACTCAAGTGAAAACTCACCCTAAACTAGACGGAGTTGTAAGTATTATCAGTTTGCTGGTCATGACCCAGCTTTCCACTGGTAAACTCCGTGATTGAAAACGGCTGGAAATGTAGTAAGAATAAACTTCCTTTCATTTCAAGTGTTTCTTACAAGTTTTTTATCATTTCTGGAAACTATAATTGCGTATTTGAAGAGTTTTACCACAATGAGAGAGTGTTCCTACAACTATATACTGGATTCGTCAGCATTTTAACTGATTCACACAGAAAACGCCAGAGAAATTAGGCCTCAAATGTAAACATAAACAGTATATTGCACACTTACAGTCTTCCTACACAAATTTTGAGCTGTATAAACCTGAAATCCTAATATTTGAAAGCCAATTCAAGTGAAAACTCTCCATAAACCAGCCGGAGTTGTAAATATTATCAGTTTTCTTGTCATGTCGTAGCTTTACACTGAAAACCTCTTTGATTGAAAACGGCTGGAAATGCAGTACGAATCTATTTCTTTTAATTTCACGTGTTTCTTACCAGTTTTTAATCATTTCTGGAAACTATAATTGCGTATTTGAAAGTTTTACCACAATTAGAGAGTTTTCCTACAACTACATACTGGAATCGTCAGCATTGTAACTGATTCACACAGGAAACACCAGAGAAATTCGGCCTCCAATTGTTAACATAAACAGTATAGCCTTCACATACAGTCTTTCTACACAAATTTTGAGCTGAATAAACCTGAATTCCTAATATTTGAGAGCGAACTGAAGTGAAAACTCACCCTAAACTAGACGGAGTTGTAAGTATTATCAGTTTGATGGTCATGACCCAGCTTTCCACTGGTAAACTCCGTGATTGAAAACGGCTGGAAATGTAGTAAGAATAAATTTCCTTTCATTTCAAGTGTTTCTTACAAGTTTTTTATCATTTCTGGAAACTATAATTGCGTATTTGAAGAGTTTTACCACAATTAGAGAGTGTTCCTACAACTGTATACTGGAATCGGCAGCATTTTAACTGATTCACACAGAAAACGCCAGAGAAATTAGGCCTCAAATGTCAACATAAACAGTATATTGCACACTTACAGTCTTCCTACACAAATTTTGAGCTGTATAAACCTGAAATCCTAATATTTGAAAGCCAATTCAAGTGAAAACTCTCCATAAACTAGCCGGAGTTGTAAATATTATCAGTTTTCTGGCTATGTGCCACCTTTCCACTGGTAACCTCCGTGATTGAAAACGGCTGGAAATGTAGTAAGAATCTATTTGCTTTTATTTCAAGTGTTTCTTATAAGTTTTTTATCATTACTGGAAACAATAATTGCGTATTTGAAGAGTTTTACCACAATTACAGAGTGATCCTACAACTACATACTGGAATCATCAGCATTTTAACTGATTCACACAGGAAACACCAGAGAAATTCGGCCTCCAATTGTTAACATAAACAGTATAGCCTTCACATACAGTCTTTCTACACAAATTTTGAGCTGAATAAACCTGAATTCCTAATATTTGAAAGCGAACTGAAGTGAAAACTCACCCTAAACTAGACGGAGTTGTAAGTATTATCAGTTTGCTGGTCATGACCCAGGTTTCCACTGGTAAACTCCGTGATTGAAAACGGCTGGAAATGTAGTAAGAATAAACTTCCTTTCATTTCAAGTGTTTCTTACAAGTTTTTTATCATTTCTGGAAACTATAATTGCGTATTTGAAGAGTTTTACCACAATGAGTGTTCCTACAACTATATACTGGATTCGTCAGCATTTTAACTGATTCACACAGAAAACGCCAGAGAAATTAGGCCTCAAATGTAAACATAAACAGTATATTGCACACTTACAGTCTTCCTACACAAATTTTGAGCTGTATAAACCTGAAATCCTAATATTTGAAAGCCAATTCAAGTGAAAACTCTCCATAAACCAGCCGGAGTTGTAAATATTATCAGTTTTCTTGTCATGTCGTAGCTTTACACTGAAAACCTCTTTGATTGAAAACGGCTGGAAATGCAGTACGAATCTATTTCTTTTAATTTCACGTGTTTCTTACCAGTTTTTAATCATTTCTGGAAACTATAATTGCGTATTTGAAAGTTTTACCACAATTAGAGAGTTTTCCTACAACTACATACTGGAATCGTCAGCATTGTAACTGATTCACACAGGAAACACCAAAGAAATTCGGCCTCCAATTGTAAACATAAACTGTATAGTCTTCACTTACAGTCTTTCTACACAAATTTTGAGCTGTATAAACCTGAATTCCAAATATTTAAAGCGAACTCAAGTGAAAACTCACCCTAAAATAGACTGAGTTTTAAGTATTATCAGTTTTCTGGTCATGACCCAGCTTCCACTGGTAAACTCCGTGATGGAAAACGGCTGGAAATGTAGTAAGAATAAATTTCCTTTCATTTCAAGTGTTTCTTACAAGTTTTTTATCATTTCTGGAAACTATAATTGCGTATTTGAAGAGTTTTACCACAATTAGAGAGTGTTCCTACAACTGTATACTGGAATCGGCAGCATTTTAACTGGTTCTCACAGAAAACGCCAGAGAAATTAGGCCTCAAATGTCAACATAAACAGTATATTGCACACTTACAGTCTTCCTACACAAATTTTGAGCTGTATAAACCTGAAATCCTAATATTTGAAAGCCAATTCAAGTGAAAACTCTCCATAAACTAGCCGGAGTTGTAAATATTATCAGTTTTCTGGCTATGTGCCACCTTTCCACTGGTAACCTCCGTGATTGAAAACGGCTGGAAATGTAGTAAGAATCTATTTGCTTTTATTTCAAGTGTTTCTTATAAGTTTTTTATCATTACTGGAAACAATAATTGCGTATTTGAAGAGTTTTACCACAATTACAGAGTGATCCTACAACTACATACTGGAATCATCAGCATTTTAACTGATTCACACAGGAAACACCAGAGAAATTCGGCCTCCAATTGTTAACATAAACAGTATAGCCTTCACATACAGTCTTTCTACACAAATTTTGAGCTGAATAAACCTGAATTCCTAATATTTGAAAGCGAACTGAAGTGAAAACTCACCCTAAACTAGACGGAGTTGTAAGTATTATCAGTTTGATGGTCATGACCCAGCTTTCCACTGGTAAACTCCGTGATTGAAAACGGCTGGAAATGTAGTAAGAATAAATTTCCTTTCATTTCAAGTGTTTCTTACAAGTTTTTTATCATTTCTGGAAACTATAATTGCGTATTTGAAGAGTTTTACCACAATTAGAGAGTGTTCCTACAACTGTATACTGGAATCGGCAGCATTTTAACTGATTCACACAGAAAACGCCAGAGAAATTAGGCCTCAAATGTCAACATAAACAGTATATTGCACACTTACAGTCTTCCTACACAAATTTTGAGCTGTATAAACCTGAAATCCTAATATTTGAAAGCCAATTCAAGTGAAAACTCTCCATAAACTAGCCGGAGTTGTAAATATTATCAGTTTTCTGGCTATGTGCCACTTTTCCACTGGTAACCTCCGTGATTGAAAACGGCTGGAAATGTAGTAAGAATCTATTTGCTTTTATTTCAAGTGTTTCTTATAAGTTTTTTATCATTACTGGAAACAATAATTGCGTATTTGAAGAGTTTTACCACAATTAAAGAGTGTTCCTACAACTACATACTGGAATCATCAGCATTTTAACTGATTCACACAGGAAACACCAGAGAAATTCGGCCTCCAATTGTTAACATAAATAGTATAGCCTTCACATACAGTTTTTCTACAAAAATTTTGAGCTGAATAAACCTGAGTTCCTAATATTTGAAAGCGAACTGAAGTGAACACTCACCCTAAACTAGAAGGAGTTGTAAGTATTATCAGTTTGATGGTCATGACCCAGCTTTCCACTGGTAAACTCCGTGATTGAAAACGGCTGGAAATGTAGTAAGAATAAATTTCCTTTCATTTCAAGTGTTTCTTACAAGTTTTTTATCATTTCTGGAAACTATAATTGCGTATTTGAAGAGTTTTACCACAATTAGAGAGTGTTCCTACAACTATATACTGGAATCGGCAGCATTTTAACTGATTCACACAGGAAACACCAGAGAAATTAGGCCTCAAATGTCAACATAAACAGTATATTGCACACTTACAGTCTTCCTACACAAATTTTGAGCTGTATAAACCTGAAATCCTAATATTTGAAAGCCAATTCAAGTGAAAACTCTCCATAAACTAGCCGGAGTTGTAAATATTATCAGTTTTCTGGCTATGTGCCACCTTTCCACTGGTAACCTCCGTGATTGAAAACGGCTGGAAATGTAGTAAGAATCTATTTGCTTTTATTTCAAGTGTTTCTTATAAGTTTTTTATCATTACTGGAAACAATAATTGCGTATTTGAACAGTTTTACCACAATTAGAGAGTGTTCCTACAACTACATACTTTATCATCAGCATTTTAACTGATTCACACAGGAAACACCAGAGAAATTCGGCCTCCAATTGTTAACATAAACAGTATAGCCTTCACGTACAGTCTTTCTACACAAATTTTGAGCTGAATAAACCTGAATTCCTAATATTTGAAAGCGAACTCAAGTGAAAACTCACCCTAAACTAGACGGAGTTGTAAGTGTTATCAGTTTGCTGGTCATCACCCAGCTTTCCACTGGTAAACTCCGTGATTGAAAACGGCTGGAAATGTAGTAAGAATAAATTTCCTTTCATTTCAAGTGTTTCTTACAAGTTTTTTATCATTTCTGGAAACTATAATTGCGTATTTGAAGAGTTTTACCACAATGAGAGAGTGTTCCTACAACTATATACTGGATTCGTCAGCATTTTAACTGATTCGCACAGAAAACGCCAGAGAAATTAGGCCTCAAATGTCAACATAAACAGTATATTGCACACTTACAGTCTTCCTACACAAATTTTGAGCTGTATAAACCTGAAATCCTAATATTTGAAAGCCAATTCAAGTGAAAACTCTCCATAAACTAGCCGGTGTTGTAAATATTATCAGTTTTCTTGTCATGTCGTAGCTTTACACTGAAAACCTCCTTGATTGAAAACGGCTGGAAATGCAGTAGGAATCTATTTCTTTTAATTTCACGTGTTCCCTACCAGTTTTTAATCATTTCTGGAAACTATAATTGCGTATTTGAAAGTTTTACCACAATTAGAGAGTTTTCCTACAACTACATGCTGGAATCGTCAGCATTTTAACTGATTCACACAGGAAACACCAAAGAAATTCGGCCTCCAATTGTAAACATAAACTGTATAGTCTTCACTTACAGTCTTTCTACACAAATTTTGAGCTGTATAAACCTGAATTCCTAATATTTAAAGCGAACTCAAGTGAAAACTCACCCTAAAATAGACTGAGTTTTAAGTATTATCAGTTTTCTTGTCATGACCCAGCTTCCACTGGTAAACTCCGTGATTGAAAACGGCTGGAAATGTAGTAAGAATAAATTTCCTTTCATTTCAAGTGTTTCTTACAAGTTTTTTATCATTTCTGGAAACTATAATTGCGTATTTGAAGAGTTTTACCACAATTAGAGAGTGTTCCTACAACTATATACTGGAATCGGCAGCATTTTAACTGATTCACACAGAAAATGCCAGAGAAATTAGGCCTCAAATGTCAACATAAACAGTATATTGCACACTTACAGTCTTCCTACACAAATTTTGAGCTGTATAAACCTGAAATCCTAATATTTGAAAGCCAATTCAAGTGAAAACTCTCCATAAACTAGCCGGAGTTGTAAATATTATCAGTTTTCTGGCTATGTGCCACCTTTCCACTGGTAACCTCCGTGATTGAAAACGGCTGGAAATGTAGTAAGAATCTATTTGCTTTTATTTCAAGTGTTTCTTATACGTTTTTTATCATTACTGGAAACAATAATTGCGTATTTGAAGAGTTTTACCACAATTAAAGAGTGTTCCTACAACTACATACTGGAATCATCAGCATTTTAACTGATTCACACAGGAAACACCAGAGAAATTCGGCCTCCAATTGTTAACATAAACAGTATAGCCTTCACGTACAGTCTTTCTACACAAATTTTGAGCTGAATAAACCTGAATTCCTAATATTTGAAAGCGAACTCATGTGAAAACTCACCCTAAACTAGACGGAGTTGTAAGTGTTATCAGTTTGCTGGTCATGACCCAGCTTTCCACTGGTAAACTCCGTGATTGAAAACGGCTGGAAATGTAGTAAGAATAAATTTCCTTTCATTTCAAGTGTTTCTTACAAGTTTTTTATCATTTCTGGAAACTATAATTGCGTATTTGAAGAGTTTTACCACAATGAGAGAGTGTTCCTACAACTATATACTGGATTCGTCAGCATTTTAACTGATTCACACAGAAAACGCCAGAGAAATTAGGCCTCAAATGTAAACATAAACAGTATATTGCACACTTACAGTCTTCCTACACAAATTTTGAGCTGTATAAACCTGAAATCCTAATATTTGAAAGCCAATTCAAGTGAAAACTCTCCATAAACCAGCCGGTGTTGTAAATATTATCAATTTTCTTGTCATGTCGTAGCTTTACACTGAAAACCTCCTTGATTGAAAACGGCTGGAAATGCAGAAGGAATCTATTTCTTTTAATTTCACGTGTTCCGTACCAGTTTTTAATCATTTCTGGAAACTATAATTGCGTATTTGAAAGTTTTACCACAATTAGAGAGTTTTCCTACAACTACATGCTGGAATCGTCAGCATTTTAACTGATTCACACAGGAAACACCAAAGAAATTCGTCCTCCAATTGTAAACATAAACTGTATAGTCTTCACTTACAGTCTTTCTACACAAATTTTGAGCTGTATAAACCTGAATTCCTAATATTTAAAGCGAACTCAAGTGAAAACTCACCCTAAAATAGACTGAGTTTTAAGTATTATCAGTTTTCTGGTCATGACCCAGCTTCCACTGGTAAACTCCGTGATTGAAAACGGCTGGAAATGTAGTAAGAATAAATTTCCTTTCATTTCAAGTGTTTCTTACAAGTTTTTTATCATTTCTGGAAACTATAATTGCGTATTTGAAGAGTTTTACCACAATTAGAGAGTGTTCCTACAACTACATACTGGAATCATCAGCATTTTAACTGATTCACACAGGAAACACCAGAGAAATTATGCCTCAAATGTCAACATAAACAGTATATTGCACACTTACAGTTTTCCTACACAAATTTTGAGCTGTATAAACCTGAAATCCTAATATTTGAAAGCCAATTCAAGTGAAAACTCTCCATAAACTAGCCGGAGTTGTAAATATTATCACTTTTCTGGCTATGTGCCACCTTTCCACTGGTAACCTCCGTGATTGAAAACGGCTGGAAATGTAGTAAGAATCTATTTGCTTTTATTTCAACTATTTCTTATAAGTTTTTTATCATTACTGGAAACAATAATTGCGTATTTGAAGAGTTTTACCACAATTACAGAGTGATCCTACAACTACATACTGGAATCATCAGCATTTTAACTGATTCACACAGGAAACACCAGAGAAATTCGGCCTCCAATTGTTAACATAAACAGTATAGCCTTCACATACAGTCTTTCTACACAAATTTTGAGCTGAATAAACCTGAATTCCTAATATTTGAAAGCGAACTGAAGTGAAAACTCACCCTAAACTAGACGGAGTTGTAAGTATTATCAGTTTGATGGTCATGACCCAGCTTTCCACTGGTAAACTCCGTGATTGAAAACGGCTGGAAATGTAGTAAGAATAAATTTCCTTTCATTTCAAGTGTTTCTTACAAGTTTTTTATCATTTCTGGAAACTATAATTGCGTATTTGAAGAGTTTTACCACAATTAGAGAGTGTTCCTACAACTGTATACTGGAATCGGCAGCATTTTAACTGATTCACACAGAAAACGCCAGAGAAATTAGGCCTCAAATGTCAACATAAACAGTATATTGCACACTTACAGTCTTCCTACACAAATTTTGAGCTGTATAAACCTGAAATCCTAATATTTGAAAGCCAATTCAAGTGAAAACTCTCCCTAAACTAGCCGGAGTTGTAAATATTATCAGTTTTCTGGCTATGTGCCACCTTTCCACTGGTAACCTCCGTGATTGAAAACGGCTGGAAATGTAGTAAGAATCTATTTGCTTTTATTTCAAGTGTTTCTTATAAGTTTTTTATCATTACTGGAAACAATAATTGCGTATTTGAAGAGTTTTACCACAATTAGAGAGTGTTCCTACAACTACATACTTTATCATCAGCATTTTAACTGATTCACACAGGAAACACCAGAGAAATTCGGCCTCCAATTGTTAACATAAACAGTATAGCCTTCAAGTACAGTCTTTCTACACAAATTTTGAGCTGAATAAACCTGAATTCCTAATATTTGAAAGCGAACTCAAGTGAAAACTCACCCTAAACTAGACGGAGTTGTAAGTATTATCAGTTTGCTGGTCATGACCCAGCTTTCCACTGGTAAACTCCGTGATTGAAAACGGCTGGAAATGTAGTAAGAATAAACTTCCTTTCATTTCAAGTGTTTCTTACAAGTTTTTTATCATTTCTGGAAACTATAATTGCGTATTTGAAGAGTTTTACCACAATGAGAGAGTGTTCCTACAACTATATACTGGATTCGTCAGCATTTTAACTGATTCACACAGAAAACGCCAGAGAAATTAGGCCTCAAATGTAAACATAAACAGTATATTGCACACTTACAGTCTTCCTACACAAATTTTGAGCTGTATAAACCTGAAATCCTAATATTTGAAAGCCAATTCAAGTGAAAACTCTCCATAAACCAGCCGGAGTTGTAAATATTATCAGTTTTCTTGTCATGTCGTAGCTTTACACTGAAAACCTCTTTGATTGAAAACGGCTGGAAATGCAGTACGAATCTATTTCTTTTAATTTCACGTGTTTCTTACCAGTTTTTAATCATTTCTGGAAACTATAATTGCGTATTTGAAAGTTTTACCACAATTAGAGAGTTTTCCTACAACTACATACTGGAATCGTCAGCATTGTAACTGATTCACACAGGAAACACCAGAGAAATTCGGCCTCCAATTGTTAACATAAACAGTATAGCCTTCACATACAGTCTTTCTACACAAATTTTGAGCTGAATAAACCTGAATTCCTAATATTTGAGAGCGAACTGAAGTGAAAACTCACCCTAAACTAGACGGAGTTGTAAGTATTATCAGTTTGATGGTCATGACCCAGCTTTCCACTGGTAAACTCCGTGATTGAAAACGGCTGGAAATGTAGTAAGAATAAATTTCCTTTCATTTCAAGTGTTTCTTACAAGTTTTTTATCATTTCTGGAAACTATAATTGCGTATTTGAAGAGTTTTACCACAATTAGAGAGTGTTCCTACAACTGTATACTGGAATCGGCAGCATTTTAACTGATTCACACAGAAAACGCCAGAGAAATTAGGCCTCAAATGTCAACATAAACAGTATATTGCACACTTACAGTCTTCCTACACAAATTTTGAGCTGTATAAACCTGAAATCCTAATATTTGAAAGCCAATTCAAGTGAAAACTCTCCATAAACTAGCCGGAGTTGTAAATATTATCAGTTTTCTGGCTATGTGCCACCTTTCCACTGGTAACCTCCGTGATTGAAAACGGCTGGAAATGTAGTAAGAATCTATTTGCTTTTATTTCAAGTGTTTCTTATAAGTTTTTTATCATTACTGGAAACAATAATTGCGTATTTGAAGAGTTTTACCACAATTACAGAGTGATCCTACAACTACATACTGGAATCATCAGCATTTTAACTGATTCACACAGGAAACACCAGAGAAATTCGGCCTCCAATTGTTAACATAAACAGTATAGCCTTCACATACAGTCTTTCTACACAAATTTTGAGCTGAATAAACCTGAATTCCTAATATTTGAAAGCGAACTCAAGTGAAAACTCACCCTAAACTAGACGGAGTTGTAAGTATTATCAGTTTGATGGTCATGACCCAGGTTTCCACTGGTAAACTCCGTGATTGAAAACGGCTGGAAATGTAGTAAGAATAAATTTCCTTTCATTTCAAGTGTTTCTTACAAGTTTTTTATCATTTCTGGAAACTATAATTGCGTATTTGAAGAGTTTTACCACAATTAGAGAGTGTTCCTACAACTGTATACTGGAATCGGCAGCATTTTAACTGATTCACACAGAAAACGCCAGAGAAATTAGGCCTCAAATGTCAACATAAACAGTATATTGCACACTTACAGTCTTCCTACACAAATTTTGTGCTGTATAAACCTGAAATCCTAATATTTGAAAGCCAATTCAAGTGAAAACTCTCCATAAACTAGCCGGAGTTGTAAATATTATCAGTTTACTGGCTATGTCCCACCTTTCCACTGGTAACCTCCGTGATTGAAAACGGCTGGAAATGTAGTAAGAATCTATTTGCTTTTATTTCAAGTGTTTCTTATAAGTTTTTTATCATTACTGGAAACAATAATTGCGTATTTGAAGAGTTTTACCACAATTAAAGAGTGATCCTACAACTACATACTGGAATCATCAGCATTTTAACTGATTCACACAGGAAACACCAGAGAAATTAGGCCTCAAATGTCAACATAAACAGTATATTGCACACTTACAGTCTTCCTACACAAATTTTGAGCTGTATAAACCTGAAATCCTAATATTTGAAAGCCAATTCAAGTGAAAACTCTCCATAAACTAGCCGGAGTTGTAAATATTATCTGTTTTCTGGCTATGTGCCACCTTTCCACTGGTAACCTCCGTGATTGAAAACGGCTGGAAATGTAGTAAGAATCTATTTGCTTTTATTTCAAGTGTTTCTTACAAGTTTTTTATCATTTCTGGAACTTATAATTGCGTATTTGAAGAGTTTTACCACAATGAGAGAGTGTTCCTACAACTATATACTGGATTCGTCAGCATTTTAACTGATTCACACAGAAAACGCCAGAGAAATTAGGCCTCAAATGTAAACATAAACAGTATATTGCACACTTACAGTCTTCCTACACAAATTTTGAGCTGTATAAACCTGAAATCCTAATATTTGAAAGCCAATTCAAGTGAAAACTCTCCATAAACCAGCCGGAGTTGTAAATATTATCAGTTTTCTTGTCATGTCGTAGCTTTACACTGAAAACCTCTTTGATTGAAAAAGGCTGGAAATGCAGTACGAATCTATTTCTTTTAATTTCACGTGTTTCTTACCAGTTTTTAATCATTTCTGGAAATTATAATTGCGTATTTGAAAGTTTTACCACAATTAGAGAGTTTTCCTACAACTACATACTGGAATCGTCAGCATTGTAACTGATTCACACAGGAAACACCAAAGAAATTCGGCCTCCAATTGTAAACATAAACTGTATAGTCTTCACTTACAGTCTTTCTACACAAATTTTGAGCTGTATAAACCTGAATTCCTAATATTTAAAGCAAACTCAAGTGAAAACTCACCCTAAAATAGACTGAGTTTTAAGTATTATCAGTTTTCTGGTCATGACCCAGCTTCCACTGGTAAACTCCGTGATTGAAAACGGCTGGAAATGTAGTAAGAATAAATTTCCTTTCATTTCAAGTGTTTCTTACAAGTTTTTTATCATTTCTGGAAACTATAATTGCGTATTTGAAGAGTTTTACCACAATTAGAGAGTGTTCCTACAACTATATACTGGAATCAGCAGCATTTTAACTGATTCACACAGAAAACGCCAGAGAAATTAGGCCTCAAATGTCAACATAAACAGTATATTGCACACTTACAGTCTTCCTACACAAATTTTGAGCTGTATAAACCTGAAATCCTAATATTTGAAAGCCAATTCAAGTGAAAACTCTCCATAAACTAGCCGGTGTTGTACATATTATCAGTTTTCTTGTCATGTCGTAGCTTTACACTGAAAACCTCCTTGATTGAAAACGGCTGGAAATGCAGTAGGAATCTATTTCTTTTAATTTCACGTGTTCCCTACCAGTTTTTAATCATTTCTGGAAACTATAATTGCGTATTTGAAAGTTTTACCACAATTAGAGAGTTTTCCTACAACTACATGCTGGAATCGTCAGCATTTTAACTGATTCACACAGGAAACACCAAAGAAATTCGGCCTCCAATTGTAAACATAAACTGTATAGTCTTCACTTACAGTCTTTCTACACAAATTTTGAGCTGTATAAACCTGAATTCCTAATATTTAAAGCGAACTCAAGTGAAAACTCACCCTAAAATAGACTGAGTTTTAAGTATTATCAGTTTTGGGTCATGACCCAGCTTCCACTGGTAAACTCCGTGATTGAAAACGGCTGGAAATGTAGTAAGAATAAATTTCCTTTCATTTCAAGTGTTTCTTACAAGTTTTTTATCATTTCTGGAAACTATAATTGCGTATTTGAAGAGTTTTACCACAATTAGAGAGTGTTCCTACAACTGTATACTGGAATCGGCAGCATTTTAACTGATTCACACAGAAAACGCCAGAGAAATTAGGCCTCAAATGTCAACATAAACAGTATATTGCACACTTACAGTCTTCCTACACAAATTTTGAGCTGTATAAACCTGAAATCCTAATATTTGAAAGCCAATTCAAGTGAAAACTCTCCCTAAACTAGCCGGAGTTGTAAATATTATCAGTTTTCTGGCTATGTGCCACCTTTCCACTGGTAACCTCCGTGATTGAAAACGGCTGGAAATGTAGTAAGAATCTATTTGCTTTTATTTCAAGTGTTTCTTATAAGTTTTTTATCATTACTGGAAACAATAATTGCGTATTTGAAGAGTTTTACCACAATTAAAGAGTGTTCCTACAACTACATACTGGAATCATCAGCATTTTAACTGATTCACACAGGAAACACCAGAGAAATTCGGCCTCCAATTGTTAACGTAAACAGTATAGCCTTCACGTACAGTCTTTCTACACAAATTTTGAGCTGAATAAACCTGAGTTCCTAATATTTGAAAGCGAACTGAAGTGAAAACTCACCCTAAACTAGAAGGAGTTGTAAGTATTATCAGTTTGATGGTCATGACCCAGCTTTCCACTGGTAAACTCCGTGATTGAAAACGGCTGGAAATGTAGTAAGAATAAATTTCCTTTCATTTCAAGTGTTCCTTACAAGTTTTTTATCATTTCTGGAACTTATAATTGCGTATTTGAAGAGTTTTACCACAATGAGAGAGTGTTCCTACAACTATATACTGGATTCGTCAGCATTTTAACTGATTCACACAGAAAACGCCAGAGAAATTAGGCCTCAAATGTCAACATAAACAGTATATTGCACACTTACAGTCTTCCTACACAAATTTTGAGCTGTATAAACCTGAAATCCTAATATTTGAAAGCCAGTTCAAGTGAAAACTCTCCATAAACCAGCCGGAGTTGTAAATATTATCAGTTTTCTTGTCATGTCGTAGCTTTACACTGAAAACCTCTTTGATTGAAAACGGCTGGAAATGCAGTACGAATCTATTTCTTTTAATTTCACGTGTTTTTTACCAGTTTTTAATCATTTCTGGAAACTATAATTGCGTATTTGAAAGTTTTACCACAATTAGAGAGTTTTCCTACAACTACATACTGGAATCGTCAGCATTGTAACTGATTCACACAGGAAACACCAAAGAAATTCGGCCTCCAATTGTAAACATAAACTGTATAGTCTTCACTTACAGTCTTTCTACACAAATTTTGAGCTGTATAAACCTGAATTCCTAATATTTAAAGCAAACTCAAGTGAAAACTCACCCTAAAATAGACTGAGTTTTAAGTATTATCAGTTTTCTGGTCATGACCCAGCTTCCACTGGTAAACTCCGTGATTGAAAACGGCTGGAAATGTAGTAAGAATAAATTTCCTTTCATTTCAAGTGTTTCTTACAAGTTTTTTATCATTTCTGGAAACTATAATTGCGTATTTGAAGAGTTTTACCACAATTAGAGAGTGTTCCTACAACTATATACTGGAATCGGCAGCATTTTAACTGATTCACACAGAAAACGCCAGAGAAATTAGGCCTCAAATGTCAACATAAACAGTATATTGCACACTTACAGTCTTCCTACACAAATTTTGAGCTGTATAAACCTGAAATCCTAATATTTGAAAGCCAATTCAAGTGAAAACTCTCCATAAACTAGCCGGAGTTGTAAATATTATCAGTTTTCTGGCTATGTGCCACTTTTCCACTGGCAACCTCCGTGATTGAAAACGGCTGGAAATGTAGTAAGAATCTATTTGCTTTTATTTCAAGTGTTTCTTATAAGTTTTTTATCATTACTGGAAACAATAATTGCGTATTTGAAGAGTTTTACCACAATTAAAGAGTGTTCCTACAACTACATACTTTATCATCAGCATTTTAACTGATTCACACAGGAAACACCAGAGAAATTCGGCCTCCAATTGTTAACATAAACAGTATAGCCTTCACGTACAGTCTTTCTACACAAATTTTGAGCTGAATAAACCTGAATTCCTAATATTTGAAAGCGAACTCAAGTGAAAACTCACCCTAAACTAGACGGAGTTGTAAGTGTTATCAGTTTGCTGGTCATGACCCAGCTTTCCACTGGTAAACTCCGTGATTGAAAACGGCTGGAAATGTAGTAAGAATAAATTTCCTTTCATTTCAAGTGTTTCTTACAAGTTTTTTATCATTTCTGGAAACTATAATTGCGTATTTGAAGAGTTTTACCACAATGAGAGAGTGTTCCTACAACTATATACTGGATTCGTCAGCATTTTAACTGATTCACACAGAAAACGCCAGAGAAATTAGGCCTCAAATGTAAACATAAACAGTATATTGCACACTTACAGTCTTCCTACACAAATTTTGAGCTGTATAAACCTGAAATCCTAATATTTGAAAGCCAATTCAAGTGAAAACTCTCCATAAACTAGCCGGTGTTGTAAATATTATCAGTTTTCTTGTCATGTCGTAGCTTTACACTGAAAACCTCCTTGATTGAAAACGGCTGGAAATGCAGTAGGAATCTATTTCTTTTAATTTCACGTGTTCCCTACCAGTTTTTAATCATTTCTGGAAACTATAATTGCGTATTTGAAAGTTTTACCACAATTAGAGAGTTTTCCTACAACTACATGCTGGAATCGTCAGCATTTTAACTGATTCACACAGGAAACACCAAAGAAATTCGGCCTCCAATTGTAAACATAAACTGTATAGTCTTCACTTACAGTCTTTCTACACAAATTTTGAGCTGTATAAACCTGAATTCCTAATATTTAAAGCGAACTCAAGTGAAAACTCACCCTAAAATAGACTGAGTTTTAAGTATTATCAGTTTTCTTGTCATGACCCAGCTTCCACTGGTAAACTCCGTGATTGAAAACGGCTGGAAATGTAGTAAGAATAAATTTCCTTTCATTTCAAGTGTTTCTTACAAGTTTTTTATCATTTCTGGAAACTATAATTGCGTATTTGAAGAGTATTACCACAATTAGAGAGTGTTCCTACAACTATATACTGGAATCGGCAGCATTTTAACTGATTCACACAGAAAACGCCAGAGAAATTAGGCCTCAAATGTCAACATAAACAGTATATTGCACACTTACAGTCTTCCTACACAAATTTTGAGCTGTATAAACCTGAAATCCTAATATTTGAAAGCCAATTCAAGTGAAAACTCTCCATAAACTAGCCGGAGTTGTAAATATTATCAGTTTTCTGGCTATGTGCCACTTTTCCACTGGTTACCTCCGTGATTGAAAACGGCTGGAAATGTAGTAAGAATCTATTTGCTTTTATTTCAAGTGTTTCTTATAAGTTTTTTATCATTACTGGAAACAATAATTGCGTATTTGAAGAGTTTTACCACAATTAAAGAGTGTTCCTACAACTACATACTGGAATCATCAGCATTTTAACTGATTCACACAGGAAACACCAGAGAAATTCGGCCTCCAATTGTTAACATAAACAGTATAGCCTTCACGTACAGTCTTTCTACACAAATTTTGAGCTGAATAAACCTGAGTTCCTAATATTTGAAAGCGAACTGAAGTGAAAACTCACCCTAAACTAGAAGGAGTTGTAAGTATTATCAGTTTGATGGTCATGACCCAGCTTTCCACTGGTAAACTCCGTGATTGAAAACGGCTGGAAATGTAGTAAGAATATATTTCCTTTCATTTCAAGTGTTCCTTACAAGTTTTTTATCATTTCTGGAACGTATAATTGCGTATTTGAAGAGTTTTACCACAATGAGAGAGTGTTCCTACAACTATATACTGGATTCGTCAGCATTTTAACTGATTCACACAGAAAACGCCAGAGAAATTAGGCCTCAAATGTCAACATAAACAGTATATTGCACACTTACAGTCTTCCTACACAAATTTTGAGCTGTATAAACCTGAAATCCTAATATTTGAAAGCCAGTTCAAGTGAAAACTCTCCATAAACCAGCCGGAGTTGTAAATATTATCAGTTTTCTTGTCATGTCGTAGCTTTACACTGAAAACCTCTTTGATTGAAAACGGCTGGAAATGCAGTACGAATCTATTTCTTTTAATTTCACGTGTTTTTTACCAGTTTTTAATCATTTCTGGAAACTATAATTGCGTATTTGAAAGTTTTACCACAATTAGAGAGTTTTCCTACAACTACATACTGGAATCGTCAGCATTGTAACTGATTCACACAGGAAACACCAAAGAAATTCGGCCTCCAATTGTAAACATAAACTGTATAGTCTTCACTTACAGTCTTTCTACACAAATTTTGAGCTGTATAAACCTGAATTCCTAATATTTAAAGCAAACTCAAGTGAAAACTCACCCTAAAATAGACTGAGTTTTAAGTATTATCAGTTTTCTGGTCATGACCCAGCTTCCACTGGTAAACTCCGTGATTGAAAACGGCTGGAAATGTAGTAAGAATAAATTTCCTTTCATTTCAAGTGTTTCTTACAAGTTTTTTATCATTTCTGGAAACTATAATTGCGTATTTGAAGAGTTTTACCACAATTAGAGAGTGTTCCTACAACTATATACTGGAATCGGCAGCATATTAACTGATTCACACAGAAAACGCCAGAGAAATTAGGCCTCAAATGTCAACATAAACAGTATATTGCACACTTACAGTCTTCCTACACAAATTTTGAGCTGTATAAACCTGAAATCCTAATATTTGAAAGCCAATTCAAGTGAAAACTCTCCATAAACTAGCCGGAGTTGTAAATATTATCAGTTTTCTGGCTATGTGCCACTTTTCTACTGGTAACCTCCGTGATTGAAAACGGCTGGAAATGTAGTAAGAATCTATTTGCTTTTATTTCAAGTGTTTCTTATAAGTTTTTTATCATTACTGGAAACAATAATTGCGTATTTGAAGAGTTTTACCACAATTAAAGAGTGTTCCTACAACTACATACTGGAATCATCAGCATTTTAACTGATTCACACAGGAAACACCAGAGAAATTCGGCCTCCAATTGTTAACATAAACAGTATAGCCTTCACGTACAGTCTTTCTACACAAATTTTGAGCTGAATAAACCTGAGTTCCTAATATTTGAAAGCGAACTGAAGTGAAAACTCACCCTAAACTAGAAGGAGTTGTAAGTATTATCAGTTTGATGGTCATGACCCAGCTTTCCACTGGTAAACTCCGTGATTGAAAACGGCTGGAAATGTAGTAAGAATAAATTTCCTTTCATTTCAAGTGTTTCTTACAAGTTTTTTATCATTTCTGGAAACTATAATTGCGTATTTGAAGAGTTTTACCACAATGAGAGAGTGTTCCTACAACTATATACTGGATTCGTCAGCATTTTAACTGATTCACACAGAAAACGCCAGAGAAATTAGGCCTCAAATGTCAACATAAACAGTATATTGCACACTTACAGTCTTCCTACACAAATTTTGAGCTGTATAAACCTGAAATCCTAATATTTGAAAGCCAGTTCAAGTGAAAACTCTCCATAAACCAGCCGGAGTTGTAAATATTATCAGTTTTCTTGTCATGTCGTAGCTTTACACTGAAAACCTCTTTGATTGAAAACGGCTGGAAATGCAGTACGAATCTATTTCTTTTAATTTCACGTGTTTTTTACCAGTTTTTAATCATTTCTGGAAACTATAATTGCGTATTTGAAAGTTTTACCACAATTAGAGAGTTTTCCTACAACTACATACTGGAATCGTCAGCATTGTAACTGATTCACACAGGAAACACCAAAGAAATTCGGCCTCCAATTGTAAACATAAACTGTATAGTCTTCACTTACAGTCTTTCTACACAAATTTTGAGCTGTATAAACCTGAATTCCTAATATTTAAAGCAAACTCAAGTGAAAACTCACCCTAAAATAGACTGAGTTTTAAGTATTATCAGTTTTCTGGTCATGACCCAGCTTCCACTGGTAAACTCCGTGATTGAAAACGGCTGGAAATGTAGTAAGAATAAATTTCCTTTCATTTCAAGTGTTTCTTACAAGTTTTTTATCATTTCTGGAAACTATAATTGCGTATTTGAAGAGTTTTACCACAATTAGAGAGTGTTCCTACAACTATATACTGGAATCGGCAGCATTTTAACTGATTCACACAGAAAACGCCAGAGAAATTAGGCCTCAAATGTCAACATAAACAGTATATTGCACACTTACAGTCTTCCTACACAAATTTTGAGCTGTATAAACCTGAAATCCTAATATTTGAAAGCCAATTCAAGTGAAAACTCTCCATAAACTAGCCGGAGTTGTAAATATTATCAGTTTTCTGGCTATGTGCCACTTTTCCACTGGTAACCTCCGTGATTGAAAACGGCTGGAAATGTAGTAAGAATCTATTTGCTTTTATTTCAAGTGTTTCTTATAAGTTTTTTATCATTACTGGAAACAATAATTGCGTATTTGAAGAGTTTTACCACAATTAAAGAGTGTTCCTACAACTACATACTGGAATCATCAGCATTTTAACTGATTCACACAGGAAACACCAGAGAAATTCGGCCTCCAATTGTTAACATAAACAGTATAGCCTTCACGTACAGTCTTTCTACACAAATTTTGAGCTGAATAAACCTGAGTTCCTAATATTTGAAAGCGAACTGAAGTGAAAACTCACCCTAAACTAGAAGGAGTTGTAAGTATTATCAGTTTGATGGTCATGACCCAGCTTTCCACTGGTAAACTCCGTGATTGAAAACGGCTGGAAATGTAGTAAGAATAAATTTCCTTTCATTTCAAGTGTTTCTTACAAGTTTTTTATCATTTCTGGAAACTATAATTGCGTATTTGAAGAGTTTTACCACAATTAGAGAGTGTTCCTACAACTGTATACTGGAATCGGCAGCATTTTAACTGATTCACACAGAAAACGCCAGAGAAATTAGGCCTCAAATGTCAACATAAAGAGTATATTGCACACTTACAGTCTTCCTACACAAATTTTGAGCTGTATAAACCTGAAATCCTAATATTTGAAAGCCAATTCAAGTGAAAACTCTCCATAAACTAGCCGGAGTTGTAAATATTATCAGTTTTCTGGCTATGTGCCACCTTTCCACTGGTAACCTCCGTGATTGAAAACGGCTGGAAATGTAGTAAGAATCTATTTGCTTTTATTTCAAGTGTTTCTTATAAGTTTTTTATCATTACTGGAAACAATAATTGCGTATTTGAACAGTTTTACCACAATTAGAGAGTGTTCCTACAACTACATACTTTATCATCAGCATTTTAACTGATTCACACAGGAAACACCAGAGAAATTCGGCCTCCAATTGTTAACATAAACAGTATAGCCTTCACGTACAGTCTTTCTACACAAATTTTGAGCTGAATAAACCTGAATTCCTAATATTTGAAAGCGAACTCAAGTGAAAACTCACCCTAAACTAGACGGAGTTGTAAGTGTTATCAGTTTCCTGGTCATGACCCAGCTTTCCACTGGTAAACTCCGTGATTGAAAACGGCTGGAAATGTAGTAAGAATAAATTTCCTTTCATTTCAAGTGTTTCTTACAAGTTTTTTATCATTTCTGGAAACTATAATTGCGTATTTGAAGAGTTTTACCACAATGAGAGAGTGTTCCTACAACTATATACTGGATTCGTCAGCATTTTAACTGATTCACACAGAAAACGCCAGAGAAATTAGGCCTCAAATGTAAACATAAACAGTATATTGCACACTTACAGTCTTCCTACACAAATTTTGAGCTGTATAAACCTGAAATCCTAATATTTGAAAGCCAATTCAAGTGAAAACTCTCCATAAACTAGCCGGTGTTGTAAATATTATCAGTTTTCTTGTCATGTCGTAGCTTTACACTGAAAACCTCCTTGATTGAAAACGGCTGGAAATGCAGTAGGAATCTATTTCTTTTAATTTCACGTGTTCCCTACCAGTTTTTAATCATTTCTGGAAACTATAATTGCGTATTTGAAAGTTTTACCACAATTAGAGAGTTTTCCTACAACTACATGCTGGAATCGTCAGCATTTTAACTGATTCACACAGGAAACACCAAAGAAATTCGGCCTCCAATTGTAAACATAAACTGTATAGTCTTCACTTACAGTCTTTCTACACAAATTTTGAGCTGAATAAACCTGAGTTCCTAATATTTGAAAGCGAACTGAAGTGAAAACTCACCCTAAACTAGAAGGAGTTGTAAGTATTATCAGTTTGATGGTCATGACCCAGCTTTCCACTGGTAAACTCCGTGATTGAAAACGGCTGGAAATGTAGTAAGAATAAATTTCCTTTCATTTCAAGTGTTCCTTACAAGTTTTTTATCATTTCTGGAACTTATAATTGCGTATTTGAAGAGTTTTACCACAATGAGAGAGTGTTCCTACAACTATATACTGGATTCGTCAGCATTTTAACTGATTCACACAGAAAACGCCAGAGAAATTAGGCCTCAAATGTCAACATAAACAGTATATTGCACACTTACAGTCTTCCTACACAAATTTTGAGCTGTATAAACCTGAAATCCTAATATTTGAAAGCCAGTTCAAGTGAAAACTCTCCATAAACCAGCCGGAGTTGTAAATATTATCAGTTTTCTTGTCATGTCGTAGCTTTACACTGAAAACCTCTTTGATTGAAAACGGCTGGAAATGCAGTACGAATCTATTTCTTTTAATTTCACGTGTTTTTTACCAGTTTTTAATCATTTCTGGAAACTATAATTGCGTATTTGAAAGTTTTACCACAATTAGAGAGTTTTCCTACAACTACATACTGGAATCGTCAGCATTGTAACTGATTCACACAGGAAACACCAAAGAAATTCGGCCTCCAATTGTAAACATAAACTGTATAGTCTTCACTTACAGTCTTTCTACACAAATTTTGAGCTGTATAAACCTGAATTCCTAATATTTAAAGCAAACTCAAGTGAAAACTCACCCTAAAATAGACTGAGTTTTAAGTATTATCAGTTTTCTGGTCATGACCCAGCTTCCACTGGTAAACTCCGTGATTGAAAACGGCTGGAAATGTAGTAAGAATAAATTTCCTTTCATTTCAAGTGTTTCTTACAAGTTTTTTATCATTTCTGGAAACTATAATTGCGTATTTGAAGAGTTTTACCACAATTAGAGAGTGTTCCTACAACTATATACTGGAATCGGCAGCATTTTAACTGATTCACACAGAAAACGCCAGAGAAATTAGGCCTCAAATGTCAACATAAACAGTATATTGCACACTTACAGTCTTCCTACACAAATTTTGAGCTGTATAAACCTGAAATCCTAATATTTGAAAGCCAATTCAAGTGAAAACTCTCCCTAAACTAGCCGGAGTTGTAAATATTATCAGTTTTCTGGCTATGTGCCACTTTTCCACTGGTAACCTCCGTGATTGAAAACGGCTGGAAATGTAGTAAGAATCTATTTGCTTTTATTTCAAGTGTTTCTTATAAGTTTTTTATCATTACTGGAAACAATAATTGCGTATTTGAAGAGTTTTACCACAATTAAAGAGTGTTCCTACAACTACATACTGGAATCATCAGCATTTTAACTGATTCACACAGGAAACACCAGAGAAATTCGGCCTCCAATTGTTAACATAAACAGTATAGCCTTCACGTACAGTCTTTCTACACAAATTTTGAGCTGAATAAACCTGAGTTCCTAATATTTGAAAGCGAACTGAAGTGAAAACTCACCCTAAACTAGAAGGAGTTGTAAGTATTATCAGTTTGATGGTCATGACCCAGCTTTCCACTGGTAAACTCCGTGATTGAAAACGGCTGGAAATGTAGTAAGAATAAATTTCCTTTCATTTCAAGTGTTTCTTACAAGTTTTTTATCATTTCTGGAAACTATAATTGCGTATTTGAAGAGTTTTACCACAATTAGAGAGTGTTCCTACAACTGTATACTGGAATCGGCAGCATTTTAACTGATTCACACAGAAAACGCCAGAGAAATTAGGCCTCAAATGTCAACATAAACAGTATATTGCACACTTACAGTCTTCCTACACAAATTTTGAGCTGTATAAACCTGAAATCCTAATATTTGAAAGCCAATTCAAGTGAAAACTCTCCATAAACTAGCCGGAGTTGTAAATATTATCAGTTTTCTGGCTATGTGCCACCTTTCCACTGGTAACCTCCGTGATTGAAAACGGCTGGAAATGTAGTAAGAATCTATTTGCTTTTATTTCAAGTGTTTCTTATAAGTTTTTTATCATTACTGGAAACAATAATTGCGTATTTGAACAGTTTTACCACAATTAGAGAGTGTTCCTACAACTACATACTTTATCATCAGCATTTTAACTGATTCACACAGGAAACACCAGAGAAATTCGGCCTCCAATTGTTAACATAAACAGTATAGCCTTCACGTACAGTCTTTCTACACAAATTTTGAGCTGAATAAACCTGAATTCCTAATATTTGAAAGCGAACTCAAGTGAAAACTCACCCTAAACTAGACGGAGTTGTAAGTGTTATCAGTTTGCTGGTCATGACCCAGCTTTCCACTGGTAAACTCCGTGATTGAAAACGGCTGGAAATGTAGTAAGAATAAATTTCCTTTCATTTCAAGTGTTTCTTACAAGTTTTTTATCATTTCTGGAAACTATAATTGCGTATTTGAAGAGTTTTACCACAATGAGAGAGTGTTCCTACAACTATATACTGGATTCGTCAGCATTTTAACTGATTCACACAGAAAACGCCAGAGAAATTAGGCCTCAAATGTAAACATAAACAGTATATTGCACACTTACAGTCTTCCTACACAAATTTTGAGCTGTATAAACCTGAAATCCTAATATTTGAAAGCCAATTCAAGTGAAAACTCTCCATAAACTAGCCGGTGTTGTAAATATTATCAGTTTTCTTGTCATGTCGTAGCTTTACACTGAAAACCTCCTTGATTGAAAACGGCTGGAAATGCAGTAGGAATCTATTTCTTTTAATTTCACGTGTTCCCTACCAGTTTTTAATCATTTCTGGAAACTATAATTGCGTATTTGAAAGTTTTACCACAATTAGAGAGTTTTCCTACAACTACATGCTGGAATCGTCAGCATTTTAACTGATTCACACAGGAAACACCAAAGAAATTCGGCCTCCAATTGTAAACATAAACTGTATAGTCTTCACTTACAGTCTTTCTACACAAATTTTGAGCTGTATAAACCTGAATTCCTAATATTTAAAGCGAACTCAAGTGAAAACTCACCCTAAAGTAGACTGAGTTTTAAGTATTATCAGTTTTCTTGTCATGACCCAGCTTCCACTGGTAAACTCCGTGATTGAAAACGGCTGGAAATGTAGTAAGAATAAATTTCCTTTCATTTCAAGTGTTTCTTACAAGTTTTTTATCATTTCTGGAAACTATAATTGCGTATTTGAAGAGTATTACCACAATTAGAGAGTGTTCCTACAACTATATACTGGAATCGGCAGCATTTTAACTGATTCACACAGAAAACGCCAGAGAAATTAGGCCTCAAATGTCAACATAAACAGTATATTGCACACTTACAGTCTTCCTACACAAATTTTGAGCTGTATAAACCTGAAATTCTAATATTTGAAAGCCAATTCAAGTGAAAACTCTCCATAAACTAGCCGGAGTTGTAAATATTATCAGTTTTCTGGCTATGTGCCACCTTTCCACTGGTTACCTCCGTGATTGAAAACGGCTGGAAATGTAGTAAGAATCTATTTGCTTTTATTTCAAGTGTTTCTTATAAGTTTTTTATCATTACTGGAAACAATAATTGCGTATTTGAAGAGTTTTACCACAATTAAAGAGTGTTCCTACAACTACATACTGGAATCATCAGCATTTTAACTGATTCACACAGGAAACACCAGAGAAATTCGGCCTCCAATTGTTAACATAAACAGTATAGCCTTCACGTACAATCTTTCTACACAAATTTTGAGCTGAATAAACCTGAGTTCCTAATATTTGAAAGCGAACTGAAGTGAAAACTCACCCTAAACTAGAAGGAGTTGTAAGTATTATCAGTTTGATGGTCATGACCCAGCTTTCCACTGGTAAACTCCGTGATTGAAAACGGCTGGAAATGTAGTAAGAATAAATTTCCTTTCATTTCAAGTGTTCCTTACAAGTTTTTTATCATTTCTGGAACTTATAATTGCGTATTTGAAGAGTTTTACCACAATGAGAGAGTGTTCCTACAACTATATACTGGATTCGTCAGCATTTTAACTGATTCACACAGAAAACGCCAGAGAAATTAGGCCTCAAATGTCAACATAAACAGTATATTGCACACTTACAGTCTTCCTACACAAATTTTGAGCTGTATAAACCTGAAATCCTAATATTTGAAAGCCAGTTCAAGTGAAAACTCTCCATAAACCAGCCGGAGTTGTAAATATTATCAGTTTTCTTGTCATGTCGTAGCTTTACACTGAAAACCTCTTTGATTGAAAACGGCTGGAAATGCAGTACGAATCTATTTCTTTTAATTTCACGTGTTTTTTACCAGTTTTTAATCATTTCTGGAAACTATAATTGCGTATTTGAAAGTTTTACCACAATTAGAGAGTTTTCCTACAACTACATACTGGAATCGTCAGCATTGTAACTGATTCACACAGGAAACACCAAAGAAATTCGGCCTCCAATTGTAAACATAAACTGTATAGTCTTCACTTACAGTCTTTCTACACAAATTTTGAGCTGTATAAACCTGAATTCCTAATATTTAAAGCAAACTCAAGTGAAAACTCACCCTAAAATAGACTGAGTTTTAAGTATTATCAGTTTTCTGGTCATGACCCAGCTTCCACTGGTAAACTCCGTGATTGAAAACGGCTGGAAATGTAGTAAGAATAAATTTCCTTTCATTTCAAGTGTTTCTTACAAGTTTTTTATCATTTCTGGAAACTATAATTGCGTATTTGAAGAGTTTTACCACAATTAGAGAGTGTTCCTACAACTATATACTGGAATCGGCAGCATTTTAACTGATTCACACAGAAAACGCCAGAGAAATTAGGCCTCAAATGTCAACATAAACAGTATATTGCACACTTACAGTCTTCCTACACAAATTTTGAGCTGTATAAACCTGAAATCCTAATATTTGAAAGCCAATTCAAGTGAAAACTCTCCATAAACTAGCCGGAGTTGTAAATATTATCAGTTTTCTGGCTATGTGCCACTTTTCCACTGGTAACCTCCGTGATTGAAAACGGCTGGAAATGTAGTAAGAATCTATTTGCTTTTATTTCAAGTGTTTCTTATAAGTTTTTTATCATTACTGGAAACAATAATTGCGTATTTGAAGAGTTTTACCACAATTAAAGAGTGTTCCTACAACTACATACTGGAATCATCAGCATTTTAACTGATTCACACAGGAAACACCAGAGAAATTCGGCCTCCAATTGTTAACATAAACAGTATAGCCTTCACGTACAGTCTTTCTACACAAATTTTGAGCTGAATAAACCTGAGTTCCTAATATTTGAAAGCGAACTGAAGTGAAAACTCACCCTAAACTAGAAGGAGTTGTAAGTATTATCAGTTTGATGGTCATGACCCAGCTTTCCACTGGTAAACTCCGTGATTGAAAACGGCTGGAAATGTAGTAAGAATAAATTTCCTTTCATTTCAAGTGTTTCTTACAAGTTTTTTATCATTTCTGGAAACTATAATTGCGTATTTGAAGAGTTTTACCACAATTAGAGAGTGTTCCTACAACTGTATACTGGAATCGGCAGCATTTTAACTGATTCACACAGAAAACGCCAGAGAAATTAGGCCTCAAATGTCAACATAAACAGTATATTGCACACTTACAGTCTTCCTACACAAATTTTGAGCTGTATAAACCTGAAATCCTAATATTTGAAAGCCAATTCAAGTGAAAACTCTCCATAAACTAGCCGGAGTTGTAAATATTATCAGTTTTCTGGCTATGTGCCACCTTTCCACTGGTAACCTCCGTGATTGAAAACGGCTGGAAATGTAGTAAGAATCTATTTGCTTTTATTTCAAGTGTTTCTTATAAGTTTTTTATCATTACTGGAAACAATAATTGCGTATTTGAACAGTTTTACCACAATTAGAGAGTGTTCCTACAACTACATACTTTATCATCAGCATTTTAACTGATTCACACAGGAAACACCAGAGAAATTCGGCCTCCAATTGTTAACATAAACAGTATAGCCTTCACGTACAGTCTTTCTACACAAATTTTGAGCTGAATAAACCTGAGTTCCTAATATTTGAAAGCGAACTGAAGTGAAAACTCACCCTAAACTAGAAGGAGTTGTAAGTGTTATCAGTTTGATGGTCATGACCCAGCTTTCCACTGGTAAACTCCGTGATTGAAAACGGCTGGAAATGTAGTAAGAATAAATTTCCTTTCATTTCAAGTGTTCCTTACAAGTTTTTTTATCATTTCTGGAACTTATAATTGCGTATTTGAAGAGTTTTACCACAATGAGAGAGTGTTCCTACAACTATATACTGGAATCGGCAGCATTTTAACTGATTCACACAGAAAACGCCAGAGAAATTAGGCCTCAAATGTCAACATAAACAGTATATTGCACACTTACAGTCTTCCTACACAAATTTTGAGCTGTATAAACCTGAAATCCTAATATTTGAAAGCCAGTTCAAGTGAAAACTCTCCATAAACCAGCCGGAGTTTTAAATATTATCAGTTTTCTTGTCATGTCGTAGCTTTACACTGAAAACCTCTTTGATTGAAAACGGCTGGAAATGCAGTACGAATCTATTTCTTTTAATTTCACGTGTTTTTTACCAGTTTTTAATCATTTCTGGAAACTATAATTGCGTATTTGAAAGTTTTACCACAATTAGAGAGTTTTCCTACAACTACATACTGGAATCGTCAGCATTGTAACTGATTCACACAGGAAACACCAAAGAAATTCGGCCTCCAATTGTAAACATAAACTGTATAGTCTTCACTTACAGTCTTTCTACACAAATTTTGAGCTGTATAAACCTGAATTCCTAATATTTAAAGCAAACTCAAGTGAAAACTCACCCTAAAATAGACTGAGTTTTAAGTATTATCAGTTTTCTGGTCATGACCCAGCTTCCACTGGTAAACTCCGTGATTGAAAACGGCTGGAAATGTAGTAAGAATAAATTTCCTTTCATTTCAAGTGTTTCTTACAAGTTTTTTATCATTTCTGGAAACTATAATTGCGTATTTGAAGAGTTTTACCACAATTAGAGAGTGTTCCTACAACTATATACTGGAATCGGCAGCATTTTAACTGATTCACACAGAAAACGCCAGAGAAATTAGGCCTCAAATGTCAACATAAACAGTATATTGCACACTTACAGTCTTCCTACACAAATTTTGAGCTGTATAAACCTGAAATCCTAATATTTGAAAGCCAATTCAAGTGAAAACTCTCCATAAACTAGCCGGAGTTGTAAATATTATCAGTTTTCTGGCTATGTGCCACTTTTCCACTGGTAACCTCCGTGATTGAAAACGGCTGGAAATGTAGTAAGAATCTATTTGCTTTTATTTCAAGTGTTTCTTATAAGTTTTTTATCATTACTGGAAACAATAATTGCGTATTTGAAGAGTTTTACCACAATTAAAGAGTGTTCCTACAACTACATACTGGAATCATCAGCATTTTAACTGATTCACACAGGAAACACCAGAGAAATTCGGCCTCCAATTGTTAACATAAACAGTATAGCCTTCACGTACAGTCTTTCTACACAAATTTTGAGCTGAATAAACCTGAGTTCCTAATATTTGAAAGCGAACTGAAGTGAAAACTCACCCTAAACTAGAAGGAGTTGTAAGTATTATCAGTTTGATGGTCATGACCCAGCTTTCCACTGGTAAACTCCGTGATTGAAAACGGCTGGAAATGTAGTAAGAATAAATTTCCTTTCATTTCAAGTGTTTCTTACAAGTTTTTTATCATTTCTGGAAACTATAATTGCGTATTTGAAGAGTTTTACCACAATTAAAGAGTTTTCCTACAACTACATGCTGGAATCGTCAGCATTTTAACTGATTCACACAGTAAACACCAAAGAAATTCGGCCTCCAATTGTAAACATAAACTGTATAGTCTTCACTTACAGTCTTTCTACACAAATTTTGAGCTGTATAAACCTGAATTCCTAATATTTAAAGCGAACTCAAGTGAAAACTCACCCTAAAATAGACTGAGTTTTAAGTATTATCAGTTTTCTTGTCATGACCCAGCTTCCACTGGTAAACTCCGTGATTGAAAACGGCTGGAAATGTAGTAAGAATAAATTTCCTTTCATTTCAAGTGTTTCTTACAAGTTTTTTATCATTTCTGGAAACTATAATTGCGTATTTGAAGAGTATTACCACAATTAGAGAGTGTTCCTACAACTATATACTGGAATCGGCAGCATTTTAACTGATTCACACAGAAAACGCCAGAGAAATTAGGCCTCAAATGTCAACATAAACAGTATATTGCACACTTACAGTCTTCCTACACAAATTTTGAGCTGTATAAACCTGAAATCCTAATATTTGAAAGCCAATTCAAGTGAAAACTCTCCATAAACTAGCCGGAGTTGTAAATATTATCAGTTTTCTGGCTATGTGCCACTTTTCCACTGGTTACCTCCGTGATTGAAAACGGCTGGAAATGTAGTAAGAATCTATTTGCTTTTATTTCAAGTGTTTCTTATAAGTTTTTTATCATTACTGGAAACAATAATTGCGTATTTGAAGAGTTTTACCACAATTAAAGAGTGTTCCTACAACTACATACTGGAATCATCAGCATTTTAACTGATTCACACAGGAAACACCAGAGAAATTCGGCCTCCAATTGTTAACATAAACAGTATAGCCTTCACGTACAGTCTTTCTACACAAATTTTGAGCTGAATAAACCTGAGTTCCTAATATTTGAAAGCGAACTGAAGTGAAAACTCACCCTAAACTAGAAGGAGTTGTAAGTGTTATCAGTTTGATGGTCATTACCCAGCTTTCCACTGGTAAACTCCGTGATTGAAAACGGCTGGAAATGTAGTAAGAATAAATTTCCTTTCATTTCAAGTGTTCCTAACAAGTTTTTTTATCATTTCTGGAACTTATAATTGCGTATTTGAAGAGTTTTACCACAATGAGAGAGTGTTCCTACAACTATATACTGGAATCGGCAGCATTTTAACTGATTCACACAGAAAACGCCAGAGAAATTAGGCCTCAAATGTCAACATAAACAGTATATTGCACACTTACAGTCTTCCTACACAAATTTTGAGCTGTATAAACCTGAAATCCTAATATTTGAAAGCCAGTTCAAGTGAAAACTCTCCATAAACCAGCCGGAGTTTTAAATATTATCAGTTTTCTTGTCATGTCGTAGCTTTACACTGAAAACCTCTTTGATTGAAAACGGCTGGAAATGCAGTACGAATCTATTTCTTTTAATTTCACGTGTTTTTTACCAGTTTTTAATCATTTCTGGAAACTATAATTGCGTATTTGAAAGTTTTACCACAATTAGAGAGTTTTCCTACAACTACATACTGGAATCGTCAGCATTGTAACTGATTCACACAGGAAACACCAAAGAAATTCGGCCTCCAATTGTAAACATAAACTGTATAGTCTTCACTTACAGTCTTTCTACACAAATTTTGAGCTGTATAAACCTGAATTCCTAATATTTAAAGCAAACTCAAGTGAAAACTCACCCTAAAATAGACTGAGTTTTAAGTATTATCAGTTTTCTGGTCATGACCCAGCTTCCACTGGTAAACTCCGTGATTGAAAACGGCTGGAAATGTAGTAAGAATAAATTTCCTTTCATTTCAAGTGTTTCTTACAAGTTTTTTATCATTTCTGGAAACTATAATTGCGTATTTGAAGAGTTTTACCACAATTAGAGAGTGTTCCTACAACTATATACTGGAATCGGCAGCATTTTAACTGATTCACACAGAAAACGCCAGAGAAATTAGGCCTCAAATGTCAACATAAACAGTATATTGCACACTTACAGTCTTCCTACACAAATTTTGAGCTGTATAAACCTGAAATCCTAATATTTGAAAGCCAATTCAAGTGAAAACTCTCCATAAACTAGCCGGAGTTGTAAATATTATCAGTTTTCTGGCTATGTGCCACTTTTCCACTGGTAACCTCCGTGATTGAAAACGGCTGGAAATGTAGTAAGAATCTATTTGCTTTTATTTCAAGTGTTTCTTATAAGTTTTTTATCATTACTGGAAACAATAATTGCGTATTTGAAGAGTTTTACCACAATTAAAGAGTGTTCCTACAACTACATACTGGAATCATCAGCATTTTAACTGATTCACACAGGAAACACCAGAGAAATTCGGCCTCCAATTGTTAACATAAACAGTATAGCCTTCACGTACAGTCTTTCTACACAAATTTTGAGCTGAATAAACCTGAGTTCCTAATATTTGAAAGCGAACTGAAGTGAAAACTCACCCTAAACTAGAAGGAGTTGTAAGTATTATCAGTTTGATGGTCATGACCCAGCTTTCCACTGGTAAACTCCGTGATTGAAAACGGCTGGAAATGTAGTAAGAATAAATTTCCTTTCATTTCAAGTGTTTCTTACAAGTTTTTTATCATTTCTGGAAACTATAATTGCGTATTTGAAGAGTTTTACCACAATTAAAGAGTTTTCCTACAACTACATGCTGGAATCGTCAGCATTTTAACTGATTCACACAGTAAACACCAAAGAAATTCGGCCTCCAATTGTAAACATAAACTGTATAGTCTTCACTTACAGTCTTTCTACACAAATTTTGAGCTGTATAAACCTGAATTCCTAATATTTAAAGCGAACTCAAGTGAAAACTCACCCTAAAATAGACTGAGTTTTAAGTATTATCAGTTTTCTTGTCATGACCCAGCTTCCACTGGTAAACTCCGTGATTGAAAACGGCTGGAAATGTAGTAAGAATAAATTTCCTTTCATTTCAAGTGTTTCTTACAAGTTTTTTATCATTTCTGGAAACTATAATTGCGTATTTGAAGAGTATTACCACAATTAGAGAGTGTTCCTACAACTATATACTGGAATCGGCAGCATTTTAACTGATTCACACAGAAAACGCCAGAGAAATTAGGCCTCAAATGTCAACATAAACAGTATATTGCACACTTACAGTCTTCCTACACAAATTTTGAGCTGTATAAACCTGAAATCCTAATATTTGAAAGCCAATTCAAGTGAAAACTCTCCATAAACTAGCCGGAGTTGTAAATATTATCAGTTTTCTGGCTATGTGCCACTTTTCCACTGGTTACCTCCGTGATTGAAAACGGCTGGAAATGTAGTAAGAATCTATTTGCTTTTATTTCAAGTGTTTCTTATAAGTTTTTTATCATTACTGGAAACAATAATTGCGTATTTGAAGAGTTTTACCACAATTAAAGAGTGTTCCTACAACTACATACTGGAATCATCAGCATTTTAACTGATTCACACAGGAAACACCAGAGAAATTCGGCCTCCAATTGTTAACATAAACAGTATAGCCTTCACGTACAGTCTTTCTACACAAATTTTGAGCTGAATAAACCTGAGTTCCTAATATTTGAAAGCGAACTGAAGTGAAAACTCACCCTAAACTAGAAGGAGTTGTAAGTATTATCAGTTTGATGGTCATGACCCAGCTTTCCACTGGTAAACTCCGTGATTGAAAACGGCTGGAAATGTAGTAAGAATAAATTTCCTTTCATTTCAAGTGTTCCTTACAAGTTTTTTATCATTTCTGGAACGTATAATTGCGTATTTGAAGAGTTTTACCACAATGAGAGAGTGTTCCTACAACTATATACTGGATTCGTCAGCATTTTAACTGATTCACACAGAAAACGCCAGAGAAATTAGGCCTCAAATGTCAACATAAACAGTATATTGCACACTTACAGTCTTCCTACACAAATTTTGAGCTGTATAAACCTGAAATCCTAATATTTGAAAGCCAGTTCAAGTGAAAACTCTCCATAAACCAGCCGGAGTTGTAAATATTATCAGTTTTCTTGTCATGTCGTAGCTTTACACTGAAAACCTCTTTGATTGAAAACGGCTGGAAATGCAGTACGAATCTATTTCTTTTAATTTCACGTGTTTTTTACCAGTTTTTAATCATTTCTGGAAACTATAATTGCGTATTTGAAAGTTTTACCACAATTAGAGAGTTTTCCTACAACTACATACTGGAATCGTCAGCATTGTAACTGATTCACACAGGAAACACCAAAGAAATTCGGCCTCCAATTGTAAACATAAACTGTATAGTCTTCACTTACAGTCTTTCTACACAAATTTTGAGCTGTATAAACCTGAATTCCTAATATTTAAAGCAAACTCAAGTGAAAACTCACCCTAAAATAGACTGAGTTTTAAGTATTATCAGTTTTCTGGTCATGACCCAGCTTCCACTGGTAAACTCCGTGATTGAAAACGGCTGGAAATGTAGTAAGAATAAATTTCCTTTCATTTCAAGTGTTTCTTACAAGTTTTTTATCATTTCTGGAAACTATAATTGCGTATTTGAAGAGTTTTACCACAATTAGAGAGTGTTCCTACAACTATATACTGGAATCGGCAGCATTTTAACTGATTCACACAGAAAACGCCAGAGAAATTAGGCCTCAAATGTCAACATAAACAGTATATTGCACACTTACAGTCTTCCTACACAAATTTTGAGCTGTATAAACCTGAAATCCTAATATTTGAAAGCCAATTCAAGTGAAAACTCTCCATAAACTAGCCGGAGTTGTAAATATTATCAGTTTTCTGGCTATGTGCCACTTTTCCACTGGTAACCTCCGTGATTGAAAACGGCTGGAAATGTAGTAAGAATCTATTTGCTTTTATTTCAAGTGTTTCTTATAAGTTTTTTATCATTACTGGAAACAATAATTGCGTATTTGAAGAGTTTTACCACAATTAAAGAGTGTTCCTACAACTACATACTGGAATCATCAGCATTTTAACTGATTCACACAGGAAACACCAGAGAAATTCGGCCTCCAATTGTTAACATAAACAGTATAGCCTTCACGTACAGTCTTTCTACACAAATTTTGAGCTGAATAAACCTGAGTTCCTAATATTTGAAAGCGAACTGAAGTGAAAACTCACCCTAAACTAGAAGGAGTTGTAAGTATTATCAGTTTGATGGTCATGACCCAGCTTTCCACTGGTAAACTCCGTGATTGAAAACGGCTGGAAATGTAGTAAGAATAAATTTCCTTTCATTTCAAGTGTTTCTTACAAGTTTTTTATCATTTCTGGAAACTATAATTGCGTATTTGAAGAGTTTTACCACAATTAGAGAGTGTTCCTACAACTATATACTGGAATCGGCAGCATTTTAACTGATTCACACAGAAAACGCCAGAGAAATTAGGCCTCAAATGTCAACATAAACAGTATATTGCACACTTACAGTCTTCCTACACAAATTTTGAGCTGTATAAACCTGAAATCCTAATATTTGAAAGCCAATTCAAGTGAAAACTCTCCATAAACTAGCCGGAGTTGTAAATATTATCAGTTTTCTGGCTATGTGCCACTTTTCCACTGGTAACCTCCGTGATTGAAAACGGCTGGAAATGTAGTAAGAATCTATTTGCTTTTATTTCAAGTGTTTCTTATAAGTTTTTTATCATTACTGGAAACAATAATTGCGTATTTGAAGAGTTTTACCACAATTAAAGAGTGTTCCTACAACTACATACTGGAATCATCAGCATTTTAACTGATTCACACAGGAAACACCAGAGAAATTCGGCCTCCAATTGTTAACATAAACAGTATAGCCTTCACGTACAGTCTTTCTACACAAATTTTGAGCTGAATAAACCTGAGTTCCTAATATTTGAAAGCGAACTGAAGTGAAAACTCACCCTAAACTAGAAGGAGTTGTAAGTATTATCAGTTTGATGGTCATGACCCAGCTTTCCACTGGTAAACTCCGTGATTGAAAACGGCTGGAAATGTAGTAAGAATAAATTTCCTTTCATTTCAAGTGTTTCTTACAAGTTTTTTATCATTTCTGGAAACTATAATTGCGTATTTGAAGAGTTTTACCACAATTAGAGAGTGTTCCTACAACTGTATACTGGAATCGGCAGCATTTTAACTGATTCACACAGAAAACGCCAGAGAAATTAGGCCTCAAATGTCAACATAAACAGTATATTGCACACTTACAGTCTTCCTACACAAATTTTGAGCTGTATAAACCTGAAATCCTAATATTTGAAAGCCAATTCAAGTGAAAACTCTCCATAAACTAGCCGGAGTTGTAAATATTATCAGTTTTCTGGCTATGTGCCACCTTTCCACTGGTAACCTCCGTGATTGAAAACGGCTGGAAATGTAGTAAGAATCTATTTGCTTTTATTTCAAGTGTTTCTTATAAGTTTTTTATCATTACTGGAAACAATAATTGCGTATTTGAACAGTTTTACCACAATTAGAGAGTGTTCCTACAACTACATACTTTATCATCAGCATTTTAACTGATTCACACAGGAAACACCAGAGAAATTCGGCCTCCAATTGTTAACATAAACAGTATAGCCTTCACGTACAGTCTTTCTACACAAATTTTGAGCTGAATAAACCTGAATTCCTAATATTTGAAAGCGAACTCAAGTGAAAACTCACCCTAAACTAGACGGAGTTGTAAGTGTTATCAGTTTGCTGGTCATGACCCAGCTTTCCACTGGTAAACTCCGTGATTGGAAACGGCTGGAAATGTAGTAAGAATAAATTTCCTTTCATTTCAAGTGTTTCTTACAAGTTTTTTATCATTTCTGGAAACTATAATTGCGTATTTGAAGAGTTTTACCACAATGAGAGAGTGTTCCTACAACTATATACTGGATTCGTCAGCATTTTAACTGATTCACACAGAAAACGCCAGAGAAATTAGGCCTCAAATGTAAACATAAACAGTATATTGCACACTTACAGTCTTCCTACACAAATTTTGAGCTGTATAAACCTGAAATCCTAATATTTGAAAGCCAATTCAAGTGAAAACTCTCCATAAACTAGCCGGTGTTGTAAATATTATCAGTTTTCTTGTCATGTCGTAGCTTTACACTGAAAACCTCCTTGATTGAAAACGGCTGGAAATGCAGTAGGAATCTATTTCTTTTAATTTCACGTGTTCCCTACCAGTTTTTAATCATTTCTGGAAACTATAATTGCGTATTTGAAAGTTTTACCACAATTAGAGAGTTTTCCTACAACTACATACTGGAATCGTCAGCATTGTAACTGATTCACACAGGAAACACCAAAGAAATTAGGCCTCCAATTGTAAACATAAACTGTATAGTCTTCACTTACAGTCTTTCTACACAAATTTTGAGCTGTATAAACCTGAATTCCTAATATTTAAAGCAAACTCAAGTGAAAACTCACCCTAAAATAGACTGAGTTTTAAGTATTATCAGTTTTCTGGTCATGACCCAGCTTCCACTGGTAAACTCCGTGATTGAAAACGGCTGGAAATGTAGTAAGAATAAATTTCCTTTCATTTCAAGTGTTTCTTACAAGTTTTTTATCATTTCTGGAAACTATAATTGCGTATTTGAAGAGTTTTACCACAATTAGAGAGTGTTCCTACAACTATATACTGGAATCGGCAGCATTTTAACTGATTCACACAGAAAACGCCAGAGAAATTAGGCCTCAAATGTCAACATAAACAGTATATTGCACACTTACAGTCTTCCTACACAAATTTTGAGCTGTATAAACCTGAAATCCTAATATTTGAAAGCCAATTCAAGTGAAAACTCTCCATAAACTAGCCGGAGTTGTAAATATTATCAGTTTTCTGGCTATGTGCCTCTTTTCCACTGGTAACCTCCGTGATTGAAAACGGCTGGAAATGTAGTAAGAATCTATTTGCTTTTATTTCAAGTGTTTCTTATAAGTTTTTTATCATTACTGGAAACAATAATTGCGTATTTGAAGAGTTTTACCACAATTAAAGAGTGTTCCTACAAATACATACTGGAATCATCAGCATTTTAACTGATTCACACAGGAAACACCAGAGAAATTCGGCCTCCAATTGTTAACATAAACAGTATAGCCTTCACGTACAGTCTTTCTACACAAATTTTGAGCTGAATAAACCTGAGTTCCTAATATTTGAAAGCGAACTGAAGTGAAAACTCACCCTAAACTAGAAGGAGTTGTAAGTATTATCAGTTTGATGGTCATGACCCAGCTTTCCACTGGTAAACTCCGTGATTGAAAACGGCTGGAAATGTAGTAAGAATAAATTTCCTTTCATTTCAAGTGTTTCTTACAAGTTTTTTATCATTTCTGGAAACTATAATTGCGTATTTGAAGAGTTTTACCACAATTAGAGAGTGTTCCTACAACTGTATACTGGAATCGGCAGCATTTTAACTGATTCACACAGAAAACGCCAGAGAAATTAGGCCTCAAATGTCAACATAAACAGTATATTGCACACTTACAGTCTTCCTACACAAATTTTGAGCTGTATAAACCTGAAATCCTAATATTTGAAAGCCAATTCAAGTGAAAACTCTCCATAAACTAGCCGGAGTTGTAAATATTATCAGTTTTCTGGCTATGTGCCACCTTTCCACTGGTAACCTCCGTGATTGAAAACGGCTGGAAATGTAGTAAGAATCTATTTGCTTTTATTTCAAGTGTTTCTTATAAGTTTTTTATCATTACTGGAAACAATAATTGCGTATTTGAACAGTTTTACCACAATTAGAGAGTGTTCCTACAACTACATACTTTATCATCAGCATTTTAACTGATTCACACAGGAAACACCAGAGAAATTCGGCCTCCAATTGTTAACATAAACAGTATAGCCTTCACGTACAGTCTTTCTACACAAATTTTGAGCTGAATAAACCTGAATTCCTAATATTTGAAAGCGAACTCAAGTGAAAACTCACCCTAAACTAGACGGAGTTGTAAGTGTTATCAGTTTGCTGGTCATGACCCAGCTTTCCACTGGTAAACTCCGTGATTGAAAACGGCTGGAAATGTAGTAAGAATAAATTTCCTTTCATTTCAAGTGTTTCTTACAAGTTTTTTATCATTTCTGGAAACTATAATTGCGTATTTGAAGAGTTTTACCACAATGAGAGAGTGTTCCTACAACTATATACTGGATTCGTCAGCATTTTAACTGATTCACACAGAAAACGCCAGAGAAATTAGGCCTCAAATGTCAACATAAACAGTATATTGCACACTTACAGTCTTCCTACACAAATTTTGAGCTGTATAAACCTGAAATCCTAATATTTGAAAGCCAGTTCAAGTGAAAACTCTCCATAAACCAGCCGGAGTTGTAAATATTATCAGTTTTCTTGTCATGTCGTAGCTTTACACTGAAAACCTCTTTGATTGAAAACGGCTGGAAATGCAGTACGAATCTATTTCTTTTAATTTCACGTGTTTTTTACCAGTTTTTAATCATTTCTGGAAACTATAATTGCGTATTTGAAAGTTTTACCACAATTAGAGAGTTTTCCTACAACTACATACTGGAATCGTCAGCATTGTAACTGATTCACACAGGAAACACCAAAGAAATTCGGCCTCCAATTGTAAACATAAACTGTATAGTCTTCACTTACAGTCTTTCTACACAAATTTTGAGCTGTATACACCTGAATTCCTAATATTTAAAGCAAACTCAAGTGAAAACTCACCCTAAAATAGACTGAGTTTTAAGTATTATCAGTTTTCTGGTCATGACCCAGCTTCCACTGGTAAACTCCGTGATTGAAAACGGCTGGAAATGTAGTAAGAATAAATTTCCTTTCATTTCAAGTGTTTCTTACAAGTTTTTTATCATTTCTGGAAACTATAATTGCGTATTTGAAGAGTTTTACCACAATTAGAGAGTGTTCCTACAACTATATACTGGAATCGGCAGCATTTTAACTGATTCACACAGAAAACGCCAGAGAAATTAGGCCTCAAATGTCAACATAAACAGTATATTGCACACTTACAGTCTTCCTACACAAATTTTGAGCTGTATAAACCTGAAATCCTAATATTTGAAAGCCAATTCAAGTGAAAACTCTCCATAAACTAGCCGGAGTTGTAAATATTATCAGTTTTCTGGCTATGTGCCACTTTTCCACTGGTAACCTCCGTGATTGAAAACGGCTGGAAATGTAGTAAGAATCTATTTGCTTTTATTTCAAGTGTTTCTTATAAGTTTTTTATCATTACTGGAAACAATAATTGCGTATTTGAAGAGTTTTACCACAATTAAAGAGTGTTCCTACAACTACATACTGGAATCATCAGCATTTTAACTGATTCACACAGGAAACACCAGAGAAATTCGGCCTCCAATTGTTAACATAAACAGTATAGCCTTCACGTACAGTCTTTCTACACAAATTTTGAGCTGAATAAACCTGAGTTCCTAATATTTGAAAGCGAACTGAAGTGAAAACTCACCCTAAACTAGAAGGAGTTGTAAGTATTATCAGTTTGATGGTCATGACCCAGCTTTCCACTGGTAAACTCCGTGATTGAAAACGGCTGGAAATGTAGTAAGAATAAATTTCCTTTCATTTCAAGTGTTTCTTACAAGTTTTTTATCATTTCTGGAAACTATAATTGCGTATTTGAAGAGTTTTACCACAATTAGAGAGTGTTCCTACAACTATATACTGGAATCGGCAGCATTTTAACTGATTCACACAGAAAACGCCAGAGAAATTAGGCCTCAAATGTCAACATAAACAGTATATTGCACACTTACAGTCTTCCTACACAAATTTTGAGCTGTATAAACCTGAAATCCTAATATTTGAAAGCCAATTCAAGTGAAAACTCTCCATAAACTAGCCGGAGTTGTAAATATTATCAGTTTTCTGGCTATGTGCCACTTTTCCACTGGTAACCTCCGTGATTGAAAACGGCTGGAAATGTAGTAAGAATCTATTTGCTTTTATTTCAAGTGTTTCTTATAAGTTTTTTATCATTACTGGAAACAATAATTGCGTATTTGAAGAGTTTTACCACAATTAAAGAGTGTTCCTACAACTACATACTGGAATCATCAGCATTTTAACTGATTCACACAGGAAACACCAGAGAAATTCGGCCTCCAATTGTTAACATAAACAGTATAGCCTTCACGTACAGTCTTTCTACACAAATTTTGAGCTGAATAAACCTGAGTTCCTAATATTTGAAAGCGAACTGAAGTGAAAACTCACCCTAAACTAGAAGGAGTTGTAAGTATTATCAGTTTGATGGTCATGACCCAGCTTTCCACTGGTAAACTCCGTGATTGAAAACGGCTGGAAATGTAGTAAGAATAAATTTCCTTTCATTTCAAGTGTTTCTTACAAGTTTTTTATCATTTCTGGAAACTATAATTGCGTATTTGAAGAGTTTTACCACAATTAGAGAGTGTTCCTACAACTGTATACTGGAATCGGCAGCATTTTAACTGATTCACACAGAAAACGCCAGAGAAATTAGGCCTCAAATGTCAACATAAACAGTATATTGCACACTTACAGTCTTCCTACACAAATTTTGAGCTGTATAAACCTGAAATCCTAATATTTGAAAGCCAATTCAAGTGAAAACTCTCCATAAACTAGCCGGAGTTGTAAATATTATCAGTTTTCTGGCTATGTGCCACCTTTCCACTGGTAACCTCCGTGATTGAAAACGGCTGGAAATGTAGTAAGAATCTATTTGCTTTTATTTCAAGTGTTTCTTATAAGTTTTTTATCATTACTGGAAACAATAATTGCGTATTTGAACAGTTTTACCACAATTAGAGAGTGTTCCTACAACTACATACTTTATCATCAGCATTTTAACTGATTCACACAGGAAACACCAGAGAAATTCGGCCTCCAATTGTTAACATAAACAGTATAGCCTTCACGTACAGTCTTTCTACACAAATTTTGAGCTGAATAAACCTGAATTCCTAATATTTGAAAGCGAACTCAAGTGAAAACTCACCCTAAACTAGACGGAGTTGTAAGTGTTATCAGTTTGCTGGTCATGACCCAGCTTTCCACTGGTAAACTCCGTGATTGGAAACGGCTGGAAATGTAGTAAGAATAAATTTCCTTTCATTTCAAGTGTTTCTTACAAGTTTTTTATCATTTCTGGAAACTATAATTGCGTATTTGAAGAGTTTTACCACAATGAGAGAGTGTTCCTACAACTATATACTGGATTCGTCAGCATTTTAACTGATTCACACAGAAAACGCCAGAGAAATTAGGCCTCAAATGTAAACATAAACAGTATATTGCACACTTACAGTCTTCCTACACAAATTTTGAGCTGTATAAACCTGAAATCCTAATATTTGAAAGCCAATTCAAGTGAAAACTCTCCATAAACTAGCCGGTGTTGTAAATATTATCAGTTTTCTTGTCATGTCGTAGCTTTACACTGAAAACCTCCTTGATTGAAAACGGCTGGAAATGCAGTAGGAATCTATTTCTTTTAATTTCACGTGTTCCCTACCAGTTTTTAATCATTTCTGGAAACTATAATTGCGTATTTGAAAGTTTTACCACAATTAGAGAGTTTTCCTACAACTACATACTGGAATCGTCAGCATTGTAACTGATTCACACAGGAAACACCAAAGAAATTAGGCCTCCAATTGTAAACATAAACTGTATAGTCTTCACTTACAGTCTTTCTACACAAATTTTGAGCTGTATAAACCTGAATTCCTAATATTTAAAGCAAACTCAAGTGAAAACTCACCCTAAAATAGACTGAGTTTTAAGTATTATCAGTTTTCTGGTCATGACCCAGCTTCCACTGGTAAACTCCGTGATTGAAAACGGCTGGAAATGTAGTAAGAATAAATTTCCTTTCATTTCAAGTGTTTCTTACAAGTTTTTTATCATTTCTGGAAACTATAATTGCGTATTTGAAGAGTTTTACCACAATTAGAGAGTGTTCCTACAACTATATACTGGAATCGGCAGCATTTTAACTGATTCACACAGAAAACGCCAGAGAAATTAGGCCTCAAATGTCAACATAAACAGTATATTGCACACTTACAGTCTTCCTACACAAATTTTGAGCTGTATAAACCTGAAATCCTAATATTTGAAAGCCAATTCAAGTGAAAACTCTCCATAAACTAGCCGGAGTTGTAAATATTATCAGTTTTCTGGCTATGTGCCTCTTTTCCACTGGTAACCTCCGTGATTGAAAACGGCTGGAAATGTAGTAAGAATCTATTTGCTTTTATTTCAAGTGTTTCTTATAAGTTTTTTATCATTACTGGAAACAATAATTGCGTATTTGAAGAGTTTTACCACAATTAAAGAGTGTTCCTACAACTACATACTGGAATCATCAGCATTTTAACTGATTCACACAGGAAACACCAGAGAAATTCGGCCTCCAATTGTTAACATAAACAGTATAGCCTTCACGTACAGTCTTTCTACACAAATTTTGAGCTGAATAAACCTGAGTTCCTAATATTTGAAAGCGAACTGAAGTGAAAACTCACCCTAAACTAGAAGGAGTTGTAAGTATTATCAGTTTGATGGTCATGACCCAGCTTTCCACTGGTAAACTCCGTGATTGAAAACGGCTGGAAATGTAGTAAGAATAAATTTCCTTTCATTTCAAGTGTTTCTTACAAGTTTTTTATCATTTCTGGAAACTATAATTGCGTATTTGAAGAGTTTTACCACAATTAGAGAGTGTTCCTACAACTGTATACTGGAATCGGCAGCATTTTAACTGATTCACACAGAAAACGCCAGAGAAATTAGGCCTCAAATGTCAACATAAACAGTATATTGCACACTTACAGTCTTCCTACACAAATTTTGAGCTGTATAAACCTGAAATCCTAATATTTGAAAGCCAATTCAAGTGAAAACTCTCCATAAACTAGCCGGAGTTGTAAATATTATCAGTTTTCTGGCTATGTGCCACCTTTCCACTGGTAACCTCCGTGATTGAAAACGGCTGGAAATGTAGTAAGAATCTATTTGCTTTTATTTCAAGTGTTTCTTATAAGTTTTTTATCATTACTGGAAACAATAATTGCGTATTTGAACAGTTTTACCACAATTAGAGAGTGTTCCTACAACTACATACTTTATCATCAGCATTTTAACTGATTCACACAGGAAACACCAGAGAAATTCGGCCTCCAATTGTTAACATAAACAGTATAGCCTTCACGTACAGTCTTTCTACACAAATTTTGAGCTGAATAAACCTGAATTCCTAATATTTGAAAGCGAACTCAAGTGAAAACTCACCCTAAACTAGACGGAGTTGTAAGTGTTATCAGTTTGCTGGTCATGACCCAGCTTTCCACTGGTAAACTCCGTGATTGAAAACGGCTGGAAATGTAGTAAGAATAAATTTCCTTTCATTTCAAGTGTTTCTTACAAGTTTTTTATCATTTCTGGAAACTATAATTGCGTATTTGAAGAGTTTTACCACAATGAGAGAGTGTTCCTACAACTATATACTGGATTCGTCAGCATTTTAACTGATTCACACAGAAAACGCCAGAGAAATTAGGCTTCAAATGTCAACATAAACAGTATATTGCACACTTACAGTCTTCCTACACAAATTTTGAGCTGTATAAACCTGAAATCCTAATATTTGAAAGCCAATTCAAGTGAAAACTCTCCATAAACTAGCCGGAGTTGTAAATATTATCAGTTTTCTGGCTATGTGCCACTTTTCCACTGGTTACCTCCGTGATTGAAAACGGCTGGAAATGTAGTAAGAATCTATTTGCTTTTATTTCAAGTGTTTCTTATAAGTTTTTTATCATTACTGGAAACAATAATTGCGTATTTGAAGAGTTTTACCACAATTAAAGAGTGTTCCTACAACTACATACTGGAATCATCAGCATTTTAACTGATTCACACAGGAAACACCAGAGAAATTCGGCCTCCAATCGTTAACATAAACAGTATAGCCTTCACGTACAGTCTTTCTACACAAATTTTGAGCTGAATAAACCTGAGTTCCTAATATTTGAAAACGAACTGAAGTGAAAACTCACCCTAAACTAGAAGGAGTTGTAAGTATTATCAGTTTGCTGGTCATGACCCAGCTTTCCACTGGTAAACTCCGTGATTGAAAACGGCTGGAAATGTAGTAAGAATAAATTTCCTTTCATTTCAAGTGTTTCTTACAAGTTTTTTATCATTTCTGGAAACTATAATTGCGTATTTGAAGAGTTTTACCACAATGAGAGAGTGTTCCTACAACTATATACTGGATTCGTCAGCATTTTAACTGATTCACACAGAAAACGCCAGAGAAATTAGGCCTCAAATGTAAACATAAACAGTATATTGCACACTTACAGTCTTCCTCCACAAATTTTGAGCTGTATAAACCTGAATTCCTAATATTTGAAAGCCAATTCAAGTGAAAACTCTCCATAAACCAGCCGGTGTTGTAAATATTATCAGTTTTCTTTTCATGTCGTAGCTTTACACTGAAAACCTCCTTGATTGAAAACGGCTGGAAATGCAGAAGGAATCTATTTCTTTTAATTTCACGTGTTCCCTACCAGTTTTTAATCATTTCTGGAAACTATAATTGCGTATTTGAAAGTTTTACCACAATTAGAGAGTTTTCCTACAACTACATGCTGGAATCGTCAGCATTTTAACTGATTCACACAGAAAACGCCAGAGAAATTAGGCCTCAAATGTCAACATAAACAGTATATTGCACACTTACAGTCTTCCTACACAAATTTTGAGCTGTATAAACCTGAAATCCTAATATTTGAAAGCCAATTCAAGTGAAAACTCTCCCTAAACTAGCCGGAGTTGTAAATATTATCAGTTTTCTGGCTATGTGCCACCTTTCCACTGGTAACCTCCGTGATTGAAAACGGCTGGAAATGTAGTAAGAATCTATTTGCTTTTATTTCAAGTGTTTCTTATAAGTTTTTTATCATTACTGGAAACAATAATTGCGTATTTGAAGAGTTTTACCACAATTAGAGAGTGTTCCTACAACTACATACTGGAATCATCAGCATTTTAACTGATTCACACAGGAAACACCAGAGAAATTAGGCCTCAAATGTCAACATAAACAGTATATTGCACACTTACAGTCTTCCTACACAAATTTTGAGCTGTATAAACCTGAAATCCTAATATTTGAAAGCCAATTCAAGTGAAAACTCTCCATAAACTAGCCGGAGTTGTAAATATTATCAGTTTTCTGGCTATGTGCCACCTTTCCACTGGTAACCTCCGTGATTGAAAACGGCTGGAAATGTAGTAAGAATCTATTTGCTTTTATTTCAAGTGTTTCTTATAAGTTTTTTATCATTACTGGAAACAATAATTGCGTATTTGAAGAGTTTTACCACAATTAGAGAGTGTTCCTACAACTACATACTTTATCATCAGCATTTTAACTGATTCACACAGGAAACACCAGAGAAATTCTGCCTCCAATTGTTAACATAAACAGTATAGTCTTCACGTACAGTCTTTCTACACAAATTTTGAGCTGAATAAACCTGAATTCCTAATATTTGAAAGCGAACTCAACTGAAACCTCACCCTAAACTAGACAGAGTTGTAAGTATTATCAGTTTGCTGGTCATGACCCAGCTTTCCACTGGTAAACTCCGTGATTGAAAACGGCTGGAAATGTAGTAAGAATAAATTTCCTTTCATTTCGAGTGTTTCTTACAAGTTTTTTATCATTTCTGGAACTTATAATTGCGTATTTGAAGAGTTTTACCACAATGAGAGAGTGTTCCTACAACTATATACTGGATTCGTCAGCATTTTAACTGATTCACACAGAAAACGCCAGAGAAATTAGGCCTCAAATGTAAACATAAACAGTATATTGCACACTTACAGTCTTCCTACACAAATTTTGAGCTGTATAAACCTGAAATCCTAATATTTGAAAGCCAATTCAAGTGAAAACTCTCCATAAACCAGCCGGAGTTGTATATATTTTCAGTTTTCTTGTCATGTCGTAGCTTTACACTGAAAACCTCTTTGATTGAAAACGGCTGGAAATGCAGTACGAATCTATTTCTTTTAATTTCACGTGTTCCCTACCAGTTTTTAATCATTTCTGGAAACTATAATTGCGTATTTGAAAGTTTTACCACAATTAGAGAGCTTTCCTACAACTACATACTGGAATCGTCAGCATTGTAACTGATTCACACAGGAAACACCAAAGAAATTCGGCCTCCAATTGTAAACATAAACTGTATAGTCTTCACTTACAGTCTTTCTACACAAATTTTGAGCTGTATAAACCTGAATTCCTAATATTTAAAGCAAACTCAAGTGAAAACTCACCCTAAAATAGACTGAGTTTTAAGTATTATCAGTTTTCTGGTCATGACCAGCTTCCACTGGTAAACTCCGTGATTGAAAACGGCTGGAAATGTAGTAAGAATAAATTTCCTTTCATTTCAAGTGTTTCTTACAAGTTTTTTATCATTTCTGGAAACTATAATTGCGTATTTGAAGAGTTTTACCACAATTAGAGAGTGTTCCTAGAACTATATACTGGAATCGGCAGCATTTTAACTGATTCACACAGAAAACGCCAGAGAAATTAGGCCTCAAATGTCAACATAAACAGTATATTGCACACTTACAGTCTTCCTACACAAATTTTGAGCTGTATAAACCTGAAATCCTAATATTTGAAAGCCAATTCAAGTGAAAACTCTCCATAAACAAGCCGGAGTTGTAAATATTATCAGTTTTCTGGCTATGTGCCACCTTTCCACTGGTAACCTCCGTGATTGAAAACGGCTGGAAATGTAGTAAGAATCCATTTGCTTTTATTTCAAGTGTTTCTTATCAGTTTTTTATCATTACTGGAAACAATAATTGCGTATTTGAAGAGTTTTACCACAATTAGAGAGTGTTCCTACAACTACATACTGGAATCATCAGCATTTTAACTGATTCACACAGGAAACACCAGAGAAATTCGGCCTCCAATTGTTAACATAAACAGTATAGCCTTCACATACAGTCTTTCTACACAAATTTTGAGCTGAATAAACCTGAATTCCTAATATTTGAAAGCGAACTGAAGTGAAAACTCACCCTAAACTAGACTGAGTTGTAAGTATTATCAGTTTGATGGTCATGACCCAGCTTTCAACTGGTAAACTCCGTGATTGAAAACGGCTGGAAATGTAGTAAGAATAAATTTCCTTTCATTTCAAGTGTTTCTTACAAGTTTTTTATCATTTCTGGAACTTATAATTGCGTATTTGAAGAGTTTTACCACAATGAGAGAGTGTTCCTACAACTATATACTGGATTCGTCAGCATTTTAACTGATTCACACAGAAAACGCCAGAGAAATTAGGCCTCAAATGTAAACATAAACAGTATATTGCACACTTACAGTCTTCCTACACAAATTTTGAGCTGTATAAACCTGAAATCCTAATATTTGAAAGCCAATTCAAGTGAAAACTCTCCATAAACTAGCCGGTGTTGTAAATATTATCAGTTTTCTTGTCATGTCGTAGCTTTACACTGAAAACCTCCTTGATTGAAAACGGCTGGAAATGCAGTAGGAATCTATTTCTTTTAATTTCACGTGTTCCCTACCAGTTTTTAATCATTTCTGGAAACTATAATTGCGTATTTGAAAGTTTTACCACAATTAGAGAGTTTTCCTACAACTACATTCTGGAATCGTCAGCATTTTAACTGATTCACACAGGAAACACCAAAGAAATTCGGCCTCCAATTGTAAACATAAACTGTATAGTCTTCACTTACAGTCTTTCTACACAAATTTTGAGCTGTATAAACCTGAATTCCTAATATTTAAAGCGAACTCAAGTGAAAACTCACCCTAAAATAGACTGAGTTTTAAGTATTATCAGTTTTCTTGTCATGACCCAGCTTCCACTGGTAACCTCCGTGATTGAAAACGGCTGGAAATGTAGTAAGAATAAATTTCCTTTCATTTCAAGTGTTTCTTACAAGTTTTTTATCATTTCTGGAAACTATAATTGCGTATTTGAAGAGTTTTACCACAATTAGAGAGTGTTCCTAGAACTATATACTGGAATCGGCAGCATTTTAACTGATTCACACAGAAAACGCCAGAGAAATTAGGCCTCAAATGTCAACATAAACAGTATATTGCACACTTACAGTCTTCCTACACAAATTTTGAGCTGTATAAACCTGAAATCCTAATATTTGAAAGCCAATTCAAGTGAAAACTCTCCATAAACTAGCCGGAGTTGTAAATATTATCAGTTTTCTGGCTATGTGCCACCTTTCCACTGGTAACCTCCGTGATTGAAAACGGCTGGAAATGTAGTAAGAATCTATTTGCTTTTATTTCAAGTGTTTCTTATAAGTTTTTTATCATTACTGGAAACAATAATTGCGTATTTGAAGAGTTTTACCACAATTAAAGAGTGATCCTACAACTACATACTGGAATCATCAGCATTTTAACTGATTCACACAGGAAACACCAGAGAAATTCGGCCTCCAATTGTTAACATAAACAGTATAGCCTTCACGTACAGTCTTTCTACACAAATTTTGAGCTGAATAAACCTGAATTCCTAATATTTGAAAGCGAACTGAAGTGAAAACTCACCCTAAACTAGACGGAGTTGTAAGTATTATCAGTTTGATGGTCATGACCCAGCTTTCAACTGGTAAACTCCGTGATTGAAAACGGCTGGAAATGTAGTAAGAATAAATTTCCTTTCATTTCAAGTGTTTCTTACAAGTTTTTTATCATTTCTGGAACTTATAATTGCGTATTTGAAGAGTTTTACCACAATGAGAGAGTGTTCCTACAACTATATACTGGATTCGTCAGCATTTTAACTGATTCACACAGAAAACGCCAGAGAAATTAGGCCTCAAATGTAAACATAAACAGTATATTGCACACTTACAGTCTTCCTACACAAATTTTGAGCTGTATAAACCTGAAATCCTAATATTTGAAAGCCAATTCAAGTGAAAACTCTCCATAAACTAGCCGGTGTTGTAAATATTATCAGTTTTCTTGTCATGTCGTAGCTTTACACTGAAAACCTCCTTGATTGAAAACGGCTGGAAATGCAGTAGGAATCTATTTCTTTTAATTTCACGTGTTCCCTACCAGTTTTTAATCATTTCTGGAAACTATAATTGCGTATTTGAAAGTTTTACCACATTTAGAGAGCTTTCCTACAACTACATGCTGGAATCGTCAGCATTTTAACTGATTCACACAGGAAACACCAAAGAAATTCGGCCTCCAATTGTAAACATAAACTGTATAGTCTTCACTTACAGTCTTTCTACACAAATTTTGAGCTGTATAAACCTGAATTCCTAATATTTAAAGCGAACTCAAGTGAAAACTCACCCTAAAATAGACTGAGTTTTAAGTATTATCAGTTTTCTTGTCATGACCCAGCTTCCACTGGTAAACTCCGTGATTGAAAACGGCTGGAAATGTAGTAAGAATAAATTTCCTTTCATTTCAAGTGTTTCTTACAAGTTTTTTATCATTTCTGGAAACTATAATTGCGTATTTGAAGAGTTTTACCACAATTAGAGAGTGTTCCTAGAACTATATACTGGAATCGGCAGCATTTTAACTGATTCACACAGAAAACGCCAGAGAAATTAGGCCTCAAATGTCAACATAAACAGTATATTGCACACTTACAGTCTTCCTACACAAATTTTGAGCTGTATAAACCTGAAATCCTAATATTTGAAAGCCAATTCAAGTGAAAACTCTCCATAAACAAGCCGGAGTTGTAAATATTATCAGTTTTCTGGCTATGTGCCACCTTTCCACTGGTAACCTCCGTGATTGAAAACGGCTGGAAATGTAGTAAGAATCCATTTGCTTTTATTTCAAGTGTTTCTTATCAGTTTTTTATCATTACTGGAAACAATAATTGCGTATTTGAAGAGTTTTACCACAATTAGAGAGTGTTCCTACAACTACATACTGGAATCATCAGCATTTTAACTGATTCACACAGGAAACACCAGAGAAATTCGGCCTCCAATTGTTAACATAAACAGTATAGCCTTCACATACAGTCTTTCTACACAAATTTTGAGCTGAATAAACCTGAATTCCTAATATTTGAAAGCGAACTGAAGTGAAAACTCACCCTAAACTAGACGGAGTTGTAAGTATTATCAGTTTGATGGTCATGACCCAGCTTTCAACTGGTAAACTCCGTGATTGAAAACGGCTGGAAATGTAGTAAGAATAAATTTCCTTTCATTTCAAGTGTTTCTTACAAGTTTTTTATCATTTCTGGAACTTATAATTGCGTATTTGAAGAGTTTTACCACAATGAGAGAGTGTTCCTACAACTATATACTGGATTCGTCAGCATTTTAACTGATTCACACAGAAAACGCCAGAGAAATTAGGCCTCAAATGTAAACATAAACAGTATATTGCACACTTACAGTCTTCCTACACAAATTTTGAGCTGTATAAACCTGAAATCCTAATATTTGAAAGCCAATTCAAGTGAAAACTCTCCATAAACTAGCCGGTGTTGTAAATATTATCAGTTTTCTTGTCATGTCGTAGCTTTACACTGAAAACCTCCTTGATTGAAAACGGCTGGAAATGCAGTAGGAATCTATTTCTTTTAATTTCACGTGTTCCCTACCAGTTTTTAATCATTTCTGGAAACTATAATTGCGTATTTGAAAGTTTTACCACAATTAGAGAGTTTTCCTACAACTACATGCTGGAATCGTCAGCATTTTAACTGATTCACACAGGAAACACCAAAGAAATTCGGCCTCCAATTGTAAACATAAACTGTATAGTCTTCACTTACAGTCTTTCTACACAAATTTTGAGCTGTATAAACCTGAATTCCTAATATTTAAAGCGAACTCAAGTGAAAACTCACCCTAAAATAGACTGAGTTTTAAGTATTATCAGTTTTCTTGTCATGACCCAGCTTCCACTGGTAAACTCCGTGATTGAAAACGGCTGGAAATGTAGTAAGAATAAATTTCCTTTCATTTCAAGTGTTTCTTACAAGTTTTTTATCATTTCTGGAAACTATAATTGCGTATTTGAAGAGTATTACCACAATTAGAGAGTGTTCCTACAACTATATACTGGAATCGGCAGCATTTTAACTGATTCACACAGAAAACGCCAGAGAAATTAGGCCTCAAATGTCAACATAAACAGTATATTGCACACTTACAGTCTTCCTACACAAATTTTGAGCTGTATAAACCTGAAATCCTAATATTTGAAAGCCAATTCAAGTGAAAACTCTCCATAAACTAGCCGGAGTTGTAAATATTATCAGTTTTCTGGCTATGTGCCACTTTTCCACTGGTTACCTCCGTGATTGAAAACGGCTGGAAATGTAGTAAGAATCTATTTGCTTTTATTTCAAGTGTTTCTTATAAGTTTTTTATCATTACTGGAAACAATAATTGCGTATTTGAAGAGTTTTACCACAATTAAAGAGTGTTCCTACAACTACATACTGGAATCATCAGCATTTTAACTGATTCACACAGGAAACACCAGAGAAATTCGGCCTCCAATTGTTAACATAAACAGTATAGCCTTCACGTACAGTCTTTCTACACAAATTTTGAGCTGAATAAACCTGAGTTCCTAATATTTGAAAGCGAACTGAAGTGAAAACTCACCCTAAACTAGAAGGAGTTGTAAGTATTATCAGTTTGCTGGTCATGACCCAGCTTTCCACTGGTAAACTCCGTGATTGAAAACGGCTGGAAATGTAGTAAGAATAAATTTCCTTTCATTTCAAGTGTTTCTTACAAGTTTTTTATCATTTCTGGAAACTATAATTGCGTATTTGAAGAGTTTTACCACAATGAGAGAGTGTTCCTACAACTATATACTGGATTCGTCAGCATTTTAACTGATTCACACAGAAAACGCCAGAGAAATTAGGCCTCAAATGTAAACATAAACAGTATATTGCACACTTACAGTCTTCCTAAACAAATTTTGAGCTGTATAAACCTGAAATCCTAATATTTGAAAGCCAATTCAAGTGAAAACTCTCCATAAACCAGCCGGTGTTGTAAATATTATCAGTTTTCTTGTCATGTCGTAGCTTTACACTGAAAACCTCCTTGATTGAAAACGGCTGGAAATGCAGAAGGAATCTATTTCTTTTAATTTCACGTGTTTTTTACCAGTTTTTAATCATTTCTGGAAACTATAATTGCGTATTTGAAAGTTTTACCACAATTAGAGAGTTTTCCTACAACTACATGCTGGAATCGTCAGCATTTTAACTGATTCACACAGAAAACGCCAGAGAAATTAGGCCTCAAATGTCAACATAAACAGTATATTGCACACTTACAGTCTTCCTACACAAATTTTGAGCTGTATAAACCTGAAATCCTAATATTTGAAAGCCAATTCAAGTGAAAACTCTCCCTAAACTAGCCGGAGTTGTAAATATTATCAGTTTTCTGGCTATGTGCCACCTTTCCACTGGTAACCTCCGTGATTGAAAACGGCTGGAAATGTAGTAAGAATCTATTTGCTTTTATTTCAAGTGTTTCTTATAAGTTTTTTATCATTACTGGAAACAATAATTGCGTATTTGAAGAGTTTTACCACAATTAGAGAGTGTTCCTACAACTACATACTGGAATCATCAGCATTTTAACTGATTCACACAGGAAACACCAGAGAAATTAGGCCTCAAATGTCAACATAAACAGTATATTGCACACTTACAGTCTTCCTACACAAATTTTGAGCTGTATAAACCTGAAATCCTAATATTTGAAAGCCAATTCAAGTGAAAACTCTCCATAAACTAGCCGGAGTTGTAAATATTATCAGTTTTCTGGCTATGTGCCACCTTTCCACTGGTAACTTCCGTGATTGAAAACGGCTGGAAATGTAGTAAGAATCTATTTGCTTTTATTTCAAGTGTTTCTTATAAGTTTTTTATCATTACTGGAAACAATAATTGCGTATTTGAAGAGTTTTACCACAATTAGAGAGTGTTCCTACAACTACATACTTTATCATCAGCATTTTAACTGATTCACACAGGAAACACCAGAGAAATTCGGCCTCCAATTGTTAACATAAACAGTATAGCCTTCACGTACAGTCTTTCTACACAAATTTTGAGCTGAATAAACCTGAATTCCTAATATTTGAAAGCGAACTCAAGTGAAAACTCACCCTAAACTAGACGGAGTTGTAAGTGTTATCAGTTTGCTGGTCATGACCCAGCTTTCCACTGGTAAACTCCGTGATTGAAAACGGCTGGAAATGTAGTAAGAATAAATTTCCTTTCATTTCAAGTGTTTCTTACAAGTTTTTTATCATTTCTGGAAACTATAATTGCGTATTTGAAGAGTTTTACCACAATGAGAGAGTGTTCCTACAACTATATACTGGATTCGTCAGCATTTTAACTGATTCACACAGAAAACGCCAGAGAAATTAGGCCTCAAATGTAAACATAAACAGTATATTGCACACTTACAGTCTTCCTACACAAATTTTGAGCTGTATAAACCTGAAATCCTAATATTTGAAAGCCAATTCAAGTGAAAACTCTCCATAAACTAGCCGGTGTTGTAAATATTATCAGTTTTCTTGTCATGTCGTAGCTTTACACTGAAAACCTCCTTGATTGAAAACGGCTGGAAATGCAGTAGGAATCTATTTCTTTTAATTTCACGTGTTCCCTACCAGTTTTTAATCATTTCTGGAAACTATAATTGCGTATTTGAAAGTTTTACCACAATTAGAGAGTTTTCCTACAACTACATGCTGGAATCGTCAGCATTTTAACTGATTCACACAGGAAACACCAAAGAAATTCGGCCTCCAATTGTAAACATAAACTGTATAGTCTTCACTTACAGTCTTTCTACACAAATTTTGAGCTGTATAAACCTGAATTCCTAATATTTAAAGCGAACTCAAGTGAAAACTCACCCTAAAATAGACTGAGTTTTAAGTATTATCAGTTTTCTTGTCATGACCCAGCTTCCACTGGTAAACTCCGTGATTGAAAACGGCTGGAAATGTAGTAAGAATAAATTTCCTTTCATTTCAAGTGTTTCTTACAAGTTTTTTATCATTTCTGGAAACTATAATTGCGTATTTGAAGAGTATTACCACAATTAGAGAGTGTTCCTACAACTATATACTGGAATCGGCAGCATTTTAACTGATTCACACAGAAAACGCCAGAGAAATTAGGCCTCAAATGTCAACATAAACAGTATATTGCACACTTACAGTCTTCCTACACAAATTTTGAGCTGTATAAACCTGAAATCCTAATATTTGAAAGCCAATTCAAGTGAAAACTCTCCATAAACTAGCCGGAGTTGTAAATATTATCTGTTTTCTGGCTATGTGCCACTTTTCCACTGGTTACCTCCGTGATTGAAAACGGCTGGAAATGTAGTAAGAATCTATTTGCTTTTATTTCAAGTGTTTCTTATAAGTTTTTTATCATTACTGGAAACAATAATTGCGTATTTGAAGAGTTTTACCACAATTAAAGAGTGTTCCTACAACTACATACTGGAATCATCAGCATTTTAACTGATTCACACAGGAAACACCAGAGAAATTCGGCCTCCAATTGTTAACATAAACAGTATAGCCTTCACGTACAGTCTTTCTACACAAATTTTGAGCTGAATAAACCTGAGTTCCTAATATTTGAAAGCGAACTGAAGTGAAAACTCACCCTAAACTAGAAGGAGTTGTAAGTATTATCAGTTTGCTGGTCATGACCCAGCTTTCCACTGGTAAACTCCGTGATTGAAAACGGCTGGAAATGTAGTAAGAATAAATTTCCTTTCATTTCAAGTGTTTCTTACAAGTTTTTTATCATTTCTGGAAACTATAATTGCGTATTTGAAGAGTTTTACCACAATGAGAGAGTGTTCCTACAACTATATACTGGATTCGTCAGCATTTTAACTGATTCACACAGAAAACGCCAGAGAAATTAGGCCTCAAATGTAAACATAAACAGTATATTGCACACTTACAGTCTTCCTAAACAAATTTTGAGCTGTATAAACCTGAAATCCTAATATTTGAAAGCCAATTCAAGTGAAAACTCTCCATAAACCAGCCGGTGTTGTAAATATTATCAGTTTTCTTGTCATGTCGTAGCTTTACACTGAAAACCTCCTTGATTGAAAACGGCTGGAAATGCAGAAGGAATCTATTTCTTTTAATTTCACGTGTTCCCTACCAGTTTTTAATCATTTCTGGAAACTATAATTGCGTATTTGAAAGTTTTACCACAATTAGAGAGTTTTCCTACAACTACATGCTGGAATCGTCAGCATTTTAACTGATTCACACAGAAAACGCCAGAGAAATTAGGCCTCAAATGTCAACATAAACAGTATATTGCACACTTACAGTCTTCCTACACAAATTTTGAGCTGTATAAACCTGAAATCCTAATATTTGAAAGCCAATTCAAGTGAAAACTCTCCCTAAACTAGCCGGAGTTGTAAATATTATCAGTTTTCTGGCTATGTGCCACCTTTCCACTGGTAACCTCCGTGATTGAAAACGGCTGGAAATGTAGTAAGAATCTATTTGCTTTTATTTCAAGTGTTTCTTATAAGTTTTTTATCATTACTGGAAACAATAATTGCGTATTTGAAGAGTTTTACCACAATTAGAGAGTGTTCCTACAACTACATACTGGAATCATCAGCATTTTAACTGATTCACACAGGAAACACCAGAGAAATTAGGCCTCAAATGTCAACATAAACAGTATATTGCACACTTACAGTCTTCCTACACAAATTTTGAGCTGTATAAACCTGAAATCCTAATATTTGAAAGCCAATTCAAGTGAAAACTCTCCATAAACTAGCCGGAGTTGTAAATATTATCAGTTTTCTGGCTATGTGCCACCTTTCCACTGGTAACTTCCGTGATTGAAAACGGCTGGAAATGTAGTAAGAATCTATTTGCTTTTATTTCAAGTGTTTCTTATAAGTTTTTTATCATTACTGGAAACAATAATTGCGTATTTGAAGAGTTTTACCACAATTAGAGAGTGTTCCTACAACTACATACTTTATCATCAGCATTTTAACTGATTCACACAGGAAACACCAGAGAAATTCTGCCTCCAATTGTTAACATAAACAGTATAGTCTTCACGTACAGTCTTTCTACACAAATTTTGAGCTGAATAAACCTGAATTCCTAATATTTGAAAGCGAACTCAAGTGAAAACTCACCCTAAACTAGACAGAGTTGTAAGTATTATCAGTTTGCTGGTCATGACCCAGCTTTCCACTGGTAAACTCCGTGATTGAAAACGGCTGGAAATGTAGTAAGAATAAATTTCCTTTCATTTCAAGTGTTTCTTACAAGTTTTTTATCATTTCTGGAACTTATAATTGCGTATTTGAAGAGTTTTACCACAATGAGAGAGTGTTCCTACAACTATATACTGGATTCGTCAGCATTTTAACTGATTCACACAGAAAACGCCAGAGAAATTAGGCCTCAAATGTAAACATAAACAGTATATTGCACACTTACAGTCTTCCTACACAAATTTTGAGCTGTATAAACCTGAAATCCTAATATTTGAAAGCCAATTCAAGTGAAAACTCTCCATAAACCAGCCGGAGTTGTAAATATTATCAGTTTTCTTGTCATGTCGTAGCTTTACACTGAAAACCTCTTTGATTGAAAACGGCTGGAAATGCAGTACGAATCTATTTCTTTTAATTTCACGTGTTTCTTACCAGTTTTTAATCATTTCTGGAAACTATAATTGCGTATTTGAAAGTTTTACCACAATTAGAGAGTTTTCCTACAACTACATACTGGAATCGTCAGCATTGTAACTGATTCACACAGGAAACACCAGAGAAATTCTGCCTCCAATTGTTAACATAAACTGTATAGTCTTCACTTACAGTCTTTCTACACAAATTTTGAGCTGTATAAACCTGAATTCCTAATATTTAAAGCAAACTCAAGTGAAAACTCACCCTAAAATAGACTGAGTTTTAAGTATTATCAGTTTTCTGGTCATGACCAGCTTCCACTGGTAAACTCCGTGATTGAAAACGGCTGGAAATGTAGTAAGAATAAATTTCCTTTCATTTCAAGTGTTTCTTACAAGTTTTTTTATCATTTCTGGAAACTATAATTGCGTATTTGAAGAGTTTTACCACAATTAGAGAGTGTTCCTACAACTATATACTGGAATCGGCAGCATTTTAACTGATTCACACAGAAAACGCCAGAGAAATTAGGCCTCAAATGTCAACATAAACAGTATATTGCACACTTACAGTTTTCCTACACAAATTTTGAGCTGTATAAACCTGAAATCCTAATATTTGAAAGCCAATTCAAGTGAAAACTCTCCATAAACTAGCCGGAGTTGTAAATATTATCAGTTTTCTGGCTATGTGCCACCTTTCCACTGGTAACCTCCGTGATTGAAAACGGCTGGAAATGTAGTAAGAATCTATTTGCTTTTATTTCAACTGTTACTTATAAGTTTTTTATCATTACTGGAAACAATAATTGCGTATTTGAAGAGTTTTGCCACAATTAAAGAGTGATCCTACAACTACATACTGGAATCATCAGCATTTTAACTGATTCACACAGGAAACACCAGAGAAATTCGGCCTCCAATTGTTAACATAAACAGTATAGCCTTCACATACAGTCTTTCTACACAAATTTTGAGCTGAATAAACCTGAATTCCTAATATTTGAAAGCGAACTGAAGTGAAAACTCACCCTAAACTAGACGGAGTTGTAAGTATTATCAGTTTGATGGTCATGACCCAGCTTTCCACTGGTAAACTCCGTGATTGAAAACGGCTGGAAATGTAGTAAGAATAAATTTCCTTTCATTTCAAGTGTTTCTTACAAGTTTTTTATCATTTCTGGAAACTATAATTGCGTATTTGAAGAGTTTTACCACAATTAGAGAGTGTTCCTACAACTATATACTGGAATCGGCAGCATTTTAACTGATTCACACAGAAAACGCCAGAGAAATTAGGCCTCAAATGTCAACATAAACAGTATATTGCACACTTACAGTCTTCCTACACAAATTTTGAGCTGTAATAACCTGAAATCCTAATATTTGAAAGCCAATTCAAGTGAAAACTCTCCATAAACAAGCCGGAGTTGTAAATATTATCAGTTTTCTGGCTATGTGCCACCTTTCCACTGGTAACCTCCGTGATTGAAAACGGCTGGAAATGTAGTAAGAATCCATTTGCTTTTATTTCAAGTGTTTCTTATAAGTTTTTTATCATTACTGGAAACAATAATTGCGTATTTGAAGAGTTTTACCACAATTAGAGAGTGTTCCTACAACTACATACTGGAATCATCAGCATTTTAACTGATTCACACAGGAAACACCAGAGAAATTCGGCCTCCAATTGTTAACATAAACAGTATAGCCTTCACATACAGTCTTTCTACACAAATTTTGAGCTGAATAAACCTGAATTCCTAATATTTGAAAGCGAACTGAAGTGAAAACTCACCCTAAACTAGACGGAGTTGTAAGTATTATCAGTTTGATGGTCATGACCCAGCTTTCAACTGGTAAACTCCGTGATTGAAAACGGCTGGAAATGTAGTAAGAATAAATTTCCTTTCATTTCAAGTGTTTCTTACAAGTTTTTTATCATTTCTGGAACTTATAATTGCGTATTTGAAGAGTTTTACCACAATGAGAGAGTGTTCCTACAACTATATACTGGATTCGTCAGCATTTTAACTGATTCACACAGAAAACGCCAGAGAAATTAGGCCTCAAATGTAAACATAAACAGTATATTGCACACTTACAGTCTTCCTACACAAATTTTGAGCTGTATAAACCTGAAATCCTAATATTTGAAAGCCAATTCAAGTGAAAACTCTCCATAAACTAGCCGGTGTTGTAAATATTATCAGTTTTCTTGTCATGTCGTAGCTTTACACTGAAAACCTCCTTGATTGAAAACGGCTGGAAATGCAGTAGGAATCTATTTCTTTTAATTTCACGTGTTCCCTACCAGTTTTTAATCATTTCTGGAAACTATAATTGCGTATTTGAAAGTTTTACCACAATTAGAGAGTTTTCCTACAACTACATGTTGGAATCGTCAGCATTTTAACTGATTCACACAGGAAACACCAAAGAAATTCGGCCTCCAATTGTAAACATAAACTGTATAGTCTTCACTTACAGTCTTTCTACACAAATTTTGAGCTGTATAAACCTGAATTCCTAATATTTAAAGCGAACTCAAGTGAAAACTCACCCTAAAATAGACTGAGTTTTAAGTATTATCAGTTTTCTTGTCATGACCCAGCTTCCACTGGTAAACTCCGTGATTGAAAACGGCTGGAAATGTAGTAAGAATAAATTTCCTTTCATTTCAAGTGTTTCTTACAAGTTTTTTTATCATTTCTGGAAACTATAATTGCGTATTTGAAGAGTTTTACCACAATTAGAGAGTGTTCCTACAACTGTATACTGGAATCGGCAGCGTTTTAACTGATTCACACAGAAAACGCCAGAGAAATTAGGCCTCAAATGTCAACATAAACAGTATATTGCACACTTACAGTCTTCCTACACAAATTTTGAGCTGTATAAACCTGAAATCCTAATATTTGAAAGCCAATTCAAGTGAAAACTCTCCATAAACTAGCCGGAGTTGTAAATATTATCAGTTTTCTGGCTATGTGCCACCTTTCCACTGGTAACCTCCGTGATTGAAAACGGCTGGAAATGTAGTAAGAATCTATTTGCTTTTATTTCAAGTGTTTCTTATAAGTTTTTTATCATTACTGGAAACAATAATTGCGTATTTGAAGAGTTTTACCACAATTAAAGAGTGATCCTACAACTACATACTGGAATCATCAGCATTTTAACTGATTCACACAGGAAACACCAGAGAAATTCGGCCTCCAATTGTTAACATAAACAGTATAGCCTTCACGTACAGTCTTTCTACACAAATTTTGAGCTGAATAAACCTGAATTCCTAATATTTGAAAGCGAACTGAAGTGAAAACTCACCCTAAACTAGACGGAGTTGTAAGTATTATCAGTTTGATGGTCATGACCCAGCTTTCAACTGGTAAACTCCGTGATTGAAAACGGCTGGAAATGTAGTAAGAATAAATTTCCTTTCATTTCAAGTGTTTCTTACAAGTTTTTTATCATTTCTGGAACTTATAATTGTGTATTTGAAGAGTTTTACCACAATGAGAGAGTGTTCCTACAACTATATACTGGATTCGTCAGCATTTTAACTGATTCACACAGAAAACGCCAGAGAAATTAGGCCTCAAATGTAAACATAAACAGTATATTGCACACTTACAGTCTTCCTACACAAATTTTGAGCTGTATAAACCTGAAATCCTAATATTTGAAAGCCAATTCAAGTGAAAACTCTCCATAAACTAGCCGGTGTTGTAAATATTATCAGTTTTCTTGTCATGTCGTAGCTTTACACTGAAAACCTCCTTGATTGAAAACGGCTGGAAATGCAGTAGGAATCTATTTCTTTTAATTTCACGTGTTCCCTACCAGTTTTTAATCATTTCTGGAAACTATAATTGCGTATTTGAAAGTTTTACCACAATTAGAGAGCTTTCCTACAACTACATGCTGGAATCGTCAGCATTTTAACTGATTCACACAGGAAACACCAAAGAAATTCGGCCTCCAATTGTAAACATAAACTGTATAGTCTTCACTTACAGTCTTTCTACACAAATTTTGAGCTGTATAAACCTGAATTCCTAATATTTAAAGCGAACTCAAGTGAAAACTCACCCTAAAATAGACTGAGTTTTAAGTATTATCAGTTTTCTTGTCATGACCCAGCTTCCACTGGTAAACTCCGTGATTGAAAACGGCTGGAAATGTAGTAAGAATAAATTTCCTTTCATTTCAAGTGTTTCTTACAAGTTTTTTATCATTTCTGGAAACTATAATTGCGTATTTGAAGAGTTTTACCACAATTAGAGAGTGTTCCTAGAACTATATACTGGAATCGGCAGCATTTTAACTGATTCACACAGAAAACGCCAGAGAAATTAGGCCTCAAATGTCAACATAAACAGTATATTGCACACTTACAGTCTTCCTACACAAATTTTGAGCTGTATAAACCTGAAATCCTAATATTTGAAAGCCAATTCAAGTGAAAACTCTCCATAAACAAGCCGGAGTTGTAAATATTATCAGTTTTCTGGCTATGTGCCACCTTTCCACTGGTAACCTCCGTGATTGAAAACGGCTGGAAATGTAGTAAGAATCCATTTTTCTTTTATTTCAAGTGTTTCTTATAAGTTTTTTATCATTACTGGAAACAATAATTGCGTATTTGAAGAGTTTTACCACAATTAGAGAGTGTTCCTACAACTACATACTGGAATCATCAGCATTTTAACTGATTCACACAGGAAACACCAGAGAAATTCGGCCTCCAATTGTTAACATAAACAGTATAGCCTTCACATACAGTCTTTCTACACAAATTTTGAGCTGAATAAACCTGAATTCCTAATATTTGAAAGCGAACTGAAGTGAAAACTCACCCTAAACTAGACGGAGTTGTAAGTATTATCAGTTTGATGGTCATGACCCAGCTTTCAACTGGTAAACTCCGTGATTGAAAACGGCTGGAAATGTAGTAAGAATAAATTTCCTTTCATTTCAAGTGTTTCTTACAAGTTTTTTATCATTTCTGGAACTTATAATTGCGTATTTGAAGAGTTTTACCACAATGAGAGAGTGTTCCTACAACTATATACTGGATTCGTCAGCATTTTAACTGATTCACACAGAAAACGCCAGAGAAATTAGGCCTCAAATGTAAACATAAACAGTATATTGCACACTTACAGTCTTCCTACACAAATTTTGAGCTGTATAAACCTGAAATCCTAATATTTGAAAGCCAATTCAAGTGAAAACTCTCCATAAACTAGCCGGTGTTGTAAATATTATCAGTTTTCTTGTCATGTCGTAGCTTTACACTGAAAACCTCCTTGATTGAAAACGGCTGGAAATGCAGTAGGAATCTATTTCTTTTAATTTCACGTGTTCCCTACCAGTTTTTAATCATTTCTGGAAACTATAATTGCGTATTTGAAAGTTTTACCACAATTAGAGAGTTTTCCTACAACTACATGCTGGAATCGTCAGCATTTTAACTGATTCACACAGGAAACACCAAAGAAATTCGGCCTCCAATTGTAAACATAAACTGTATAGTCTTCACTTACAGTCTTTCTACACAAATTTTGAGCTGTATAAACCTGAATTCCTAATATTTAAAGCGAACTCAAGTGAAAACTCACCCTAAAATAGACTGAGTTTTAAGTATTATCAGTTTTCTTGTCATGACCCAGCTTCCACTGGTAAACTCCGTGATTGAAAACGGCTGGAAATGTAGTAAGAATAAATTTCCTTTCATTTCAAGTGTTTCTTACAAGTTTTTTTATCATTTCTGGAAACTATAATTGCGTATTTGAAGAGTTTTACCACAATTAGAGAGTGTTCCTACAACTGTATACTGGAATCGGCAGCGTTTTAACTGATTCACACAGAAAACGCCAGAGAAATTAGGCCTCAAATGTCAACATAAACAGTATATTGCACACTTACAGTCTTCCTACACAAATTTTGAGCTGTATAAACCTGAAATCCTAATATTTGAAAGCCAATTCAAGTGAAAACTCTCCCTAAACTAGCCGGAGTTGTAAATATTATCAGTTTTCTGGCTATGTGCCACCTTTCCACTGGTAACCTCCGTGATTGAAAACGGCTGGAAATGTAGTAAGAATCTATTTGCTTTTATTTCAAGTGTTTCTTATAAGTTTTTTATCATTACTGGAAACAATAATTGCGTATTTGAAGAGTTTTACCACAATTACAGAGTGATCCTACAACTACATACTGGAATCATCAGCATTTTAACTGATTCACACAGGAAACACCAGAGAAATTCGGCCTCCAATTGTTAACATAAACAGTATAGCCTTCACATACAGTCTTTCTACACAAATTTTGAGCTGAATAAACCTGAATTCCTAATATTTGAAAGCGAACTGAAGTGAAAACTCACCCTAAACGAGACGGAGTTGTAAGTATTATCAGTTTGATGGTCATGACCCAGCTTTCCACTGGTAAACTCCGTGATTGAAAACGGCTGGAAATGTAGTAAGAATAAATTCCCTTTCATTTCAAGTGTTTCTTACAAGTTTTTTATCATTTCTGGAAACTATAATTGCGTATTTGAAGAGTTTTACCACAATTAGAGAGTGTTCCTACAACTGTATACTGGAATCGGCAGCATTTTAACTGATTCACACAGAAAACGCCAGAGAAATTAGGCCTCAAATGTCAACATAAACAGTATATTGCACACTTACAGTCTTCCTACACAAATTTTGAGCTGTATAAACCTGAAATCCTAATATTTGAAAGCCAATTCAAGTGAAAACTCTCCATAAACTAGACGGAGTTGTAAATATTATCAGTTTTCTGGCTATGTGCCACCTTTCCACTGGTAACCTCCGTGATTGAAAACGGCTGGAAATGTAGTAAGAATCTATTTGCTTTTATTTCAAGTGTTTCTTATAAGTTTTTTATCATTACTGGAAACAATAATTGCGTATTTGAAGAGTTTTACCACAATTAAAGAGTGATCCTACAACTACATACTGGAATCATCAGCATTTTAACTGATTCACACAGGAAACACCAGAGAAATTCGGCCTCCAATTTTTAACATAAACAGTATAGCCTTCACATACAGTCTTTCTACACAAATTTTGAGCTGAATAAACCTGAATTCCTAATATTTGAAAGCGAACTGAAGTGAAAACTCACCCTAAACTAGAAGGAGTTGTAAGTATTATCAGTTTGCTGGTCATGACCCAGCTTTCCACTGGTAAACTCCGTGATTGAAAACGGCTGGAAATGTAGTAAGAATAAATTTCCTTTCATTTCAAGTGTTTCTTACAAGTTTTTTATCATTTCTGGAAACTATAATTGCGTATTTGAAGAGTTTTACCACAATGAGAGAGTGTTCCTACAACTATATACTGGATTCGTCAGCATTTTAACTGATTCACACAGAAAACGCCAGAGAAATTAGGCCTCAAATGTAAACATAAACAGTATATTGCACACTTACAGTCTTCCTAAACAAATTTTGAGCTGTATAAACCTGAAATCCTAATATTTGAAAGCCAATTCAAGTGAAAACTCTCCATAAACCAGCCGGTGTTGTAAATATTATCAGTTTTCTTGTCATGTCATAGCTTTACACTGAAAACCTCCTTGATTGAAAACGGCTGGAAATGCAGAAGGAATCTATTTCTTTTAATTTCACGTGTTCCCTACCAGTTTTTAATCATTTCTGGAAACTATAATTGCGTATTTGAAAGTTTTACCACAATTAGAGAGTTTTCCTACAACTACATGCTGGAATCGTCAGCATTTTAACTGATTCACACAGAAAACGCCAGAGAAATTAGGCCTCAAATGTCAACATAAACAGTATATTGCACACTTACAGTCTTCCTACACAAATTTTGAGCTGTATAAACCTGAAATCCTAATATTTGAAAGCCAATTCAAGTGAAAACTCTCCCTAAACTAGCCGGAGTTGTAAATATTATCAGTTTTCTGGCTATGTGCCACCTTTCCACTGGTAACCTCCGTGATTGAAAACGGCTGGAAATGTAGTAAGAATCTATTTGCTTTTATTTCAAGTGTTTCTTATAAGTTTTTTATCATTACTGGAAACAATAATTGCGTATTTGAAGAGTTTTACCACAATTAGAGAGTGTTCCTACAACTACATACTGGAATCATCAGCATTTTAACTGATTCACACAGGAAACACCAGAGAAATTAGGCCTCAAATGTCAACATAAACAGTATATTGCACACTTACAGTCTTCCTACACAAATTTTGAGCTGTATAAACCTGAAATCCTAATATTTGAAAGCCAATTCAAGTGAAAACTCTCCATAAACTAGCCGGAGTTGTAAATATTATCAGTTTTCTGGCTATGTGCCACCTTTCCACTGGTAACCTCCGTGATTGAAAACGGCTGGAAATGTAGTAAGAATCTATTTGCTTTTATTTCAAGTGTTTCTTATAAGTTTTTTATCATTACTGGAAACAATAATTGCGTATTTGAAGAGTTTTACCACAATTAGAGAGTGTTCCTACAACTACATACTTTATCATCAGCATTTTAACTGATTCACACAGGAAACACCAGAGAAATTCTGCCTCCAATTGTTAACATAAACAGTATAGTCTTCACGTACAGTCTTTCTACACAAATTTTGAGCTGAATAAACCTGAATTCCTAATATTTGAAAGCGAACTCAAGTGAAAACTCACCCTAAACTAGACAGAGTTGTAAGTATTATCAGTTTGCTGGTCATGACCCAGCTTTCCACTGGTAAACTCCGTGATTGAAAACGGCTGGAAATGTAGTAAGAATAAATTTCCTTTCATTTCAAGTGTTTCTTACAAGTTTTTTATCATTTCTGGAACTTATAATTGCGTATTTGAAGAGTTTTACCACAATGAGAGAGTGTTCCTACAACTATATACTGGATTCGTCAGCATTTTAACTGATTCACACAGAAAACGCCAGAGAAATTAGGCCTCAAATGTAAACATAAACAGTATATTGCACACTTACAGTCTTCCTACACAAATTTTGAGCTGTATAAACCTGAAATCCTAATATTTGAAAGCCAATTCAAGTGAAAACTCTCCATAAACCAGCCGGAGTTGTAAATATTATCAGTTTTCTTGTCATGTCGTAGCTTTACACTGAAAACCTCTTTGATTGAAAACGGCTGGAAATGCAGTACGAATCTATTTCTTTTAATTTCACGTGTTTCTTACCAGTTTTTAATCATTTCTGGAAACTATAATTGCGTATTTGAAAGTTTTACCACAATTAGAGAGTTTTCCTACAACTACATACTGGAATCGTCAGCATTGTAACTGATTCACACAGGAAACACCAAAGAAATTCGGCCTCCAATTGTAAACATAAACTGTATAGTCTTCACTTACAGTCTTTCTACACAAATTTTGAGCTGTATAAACCTGAATTCCTAATATTTAAAGCAAACTCAAGTGAAAACTCACCCTAAAATAGACTGAGTTTTAAGTATTATCAGTTTTCTGGTCATGACCAGCTTCCACTGGTAAACTCCGTGATTGAAAACGGCTGGAAATGTAGTAAGAATAAATTTCCTTTCATTTCAAGTGTTTCTTACAAGTTTTTTTATCATTTCTGGAAACTATAATTGCGTATTTGAAGAGTTTTACCACAATTAGAGAGTGTTCCTACAACTATATACTGGAATCGGCAGCATTTTAACTGATTCACACAGAAAACGCCAGAGAAATTAGGCCTCAAATGTCAACATAAACAGTATATTGCACACTTACAGTTTTCCTACACAAATTTTGAGCTGTATAAACCTGAAATCCTAATATTTGAAAGCCAATTCAAGTGAAAACTCTCCATAAACTAGCCGGAGTTGTAAATATTATCAGTTTTCTGGCTATGTGCCACCTTTCCACTGGTAACCTCCGTGATTGAAAACGGCTGGAAATGTAGTAAGAATCTATTTGCTTTTATTTCAACTGTTTCTTATAAGTTTTTTATCATTACTGGAAACAATAATTGCGTATTTGAAGAGTTTTGCCACAATTAAAGAGTGATCCTACAACTACATACTGGAATCATCAGCATTTTAACTGATTCACACAGGAAACACCAGAGAAATTCGGCCTCCAATTGTTAACATAAACAGTATAGCCTTCACATACAGTCTTTCTACACAAATTTTGAGCTGAATAAACCTGAATTCCTAATATTTGAAAGCGAACTGAAGTGAAAACTCACCCTAAACTAGACGGAGTTGTAAGTATTATCAGTTTGATGGTCATGACCCAGCTTTCCACTGGTAAACTCCGTGATTGAAAACGGCTGGAAATGTAGTAAGAATAAATTTCCTTTCATTTCAAGTGTTTCTTACAAGTTTTTTATCATTTCTGGAAACTATAATTGCGTATTTGAAGAGTTTTACCACAATTAGAGAGTGTTCCTACAACTATATACTGGAATCGGCAGCATTTTAACTGATTCACACAGAAAACGCCAGAGAAATTAGGCCTCAAATGTCAACATAAACAGTATATTGCACACTTACAGTCTTCCTACACAAATTTTGAGCTGTATAAACCTGAAATCCTAATATTTGAAAGCCAATTCAAGTGAAAACTCTCCCTAAACTAGCCGGAGTTGTAAATATTATCAGTTTTCTGGCTATGTGCCACCTTTCCACTGGTAACCTCCGTGATTGAAAACGGCTGGAAATGTAGTAAGAATCTATTTGCTTTTATTTCAAGTGTTTCTTATAAGTTTTTTATCATTACTGGAAACAATAATTGCGTATTTGAAGAGTTTTACCACAATTACAGAGTGATCCTACAACTACATACTGGAATCATCAGCATTTTAACTGATTCACACAGGAAACACCAGAGAAATTCGGCCTCCAATTGTTAACATAAACAGTATAGCCTTCACATACAGTCTTTCTACACAAATTTTGAGCTGAATAAACCTGAATTCCTAATATTTGAAAGCGAACTGAAGTGAAAACTCACCCTAAACGAGACGGAGTTGTAAGTATTATCAGTTTGATGGTCATGACCCAGCTTTCCACTGGTAAACTCCGTGATTGAAAACGGCTGGAAATGTAGTAAGAATAAATTTCCTTTCATTTCAAGTGTTTCTTACAAGTTTTTTATCATTTCTGGAAACTATAATTGCGTATTTGAAGAGTTTTACCACAATTAGAGAGTGTTCCTACAACTGTATACTGGAATCGGCAGCATTTTAACTGATTCACACAGAAAACGCCAGAGAAATTAGGCCTCAAATGTCAACATAAACAGTATATTGCACACTTACAGTCTTCCTACACAAATTTTGAGCTGTATAAACCTGAAATCCTAATATTTGAAAGCCAATTCAAGTGAAAACTCTCCATAAACTAGACGGAGTTGTAAATATTATCAGTTTTCTGGCTATGTGCCACCTTTCCACTGGTAACCTCCGTGATTGAAAACGGCTGGAAATGTAGTAAGAATCTATTTGCTTTTATTTCAAGTGTTTCTTATAAGTTTTTTATCATTACTGGAAACAATAATTGCGTATTTGAAGAGTTTTACCACAATTAAAGAGTGATCCTACAACTACATACTGGAATCATCAGCATTTTAACTGATTCACACAGGAAACACCAGAGAAATTCGGCCTCCAATTTTTAACATAAACAGTATAGCCTTCACATACAGTCTTTCTACACAAATTTTGAGCTGAATAAACCTGAATTCCTAATATTTGAAAGCGAACTGAAGTGAAAACTCACCCTAAACTAGAAGGAGTTGTAAGTATTATCAGTTTGCTGGTCATGACCCAGCTTTCCACTGGTAAACTCCGTGATTGAAAACGGCTGGAAATGTAGTAAGAATAAATTTCCTTTCATTTCAAGTGTTTCTTACAAGTTTTTTATCATTTCTGGAAACTATAATTGCGTATTTGAAGAGTTTTACCACAATGAGAGAGTGTTCCTACAACTATATACTGGATTCGTCAGCATTTTAACTGATTCACACAGAAAACGCCAGAGAAATTAGGCCTCAAATGTAAACATAAACAGTATATTGCACACTTACAGTCTTCCTAAACAAATTTTGAGCTGTATAAACCTGAAATCCTAATATTTGAAAGCCAATTCAAGTGAAAACTCTCCATAAACCAGCCGGTGTTGTAAATATTATCAGTTTTCTTGTCATGTCATAGCTTTACACTGAAAACCTCCTTGATTGAAAACGGCTGGAAATGCAGAAGGAATCTATTTCTTTTAATTTCACGTGTTCCCTACCAGTTTTTAATCATTTCTGGAAACTATAATTGCGTATTTGAAAGTTTTACCACAATTAGAGAGTTTTCCTACAACTACATGCTGGAATCGTCAGCATTTTAACTGATTCACACAGAAAACGCCAGAGAAATTAGGCCTCAAATGTCAACATAAACAGTATATTGCACACTTACAGTCTTCCTACACAAATTTTGAGCTGTATAAACCTGAAATCCTAATATTTGAAAGCCAATTCAAGTGAAAACTCTCCCTAAACTAGCCGGAGTTGTAAATATTATCAGTTTTCTGGCTATGTGCCACCTTTCCACTGGTAACCTCCGTGATTGAAAACGGCTGGAAATGTAGTAAGAATCTATTTGCTTTTATTTCAAGTGTTTCTTATAAGTTTTTTATCATTACTGGAAACAATAATTGCGTATTTGAAGAGTTTTACCACAATTAGAGAGTGTTCCTACAACTACATACTGGAATCATCAGCATTTTAACTGATTCACACAGGAAACACCAGAGAAATTAGGCCTCAAATGTCAACATAAACAGTATATTGCACACTTACAGTCTTCCTACACAAATTTTGAGCTGTATAAACCTGAAATCCTAATATTTGAAAGCCAATTCAAGTGAAAACTCTCCATAAACTAGCCGGAGTTGTAAATATTATCAGTTTTCTGGCTATGTGCCACCTTTCCACTGGTAACCTCCGTGATTGAAAACGGCTGGAAATGTAGTAAGAATCTATTTGCTTTTATTTCAAGTGTTTCTTATAAGTTTTTTATCATTACTGGAAACAATAATTGCGTATTTGAAGAGTTTTACCACAATTAGAGAGTGTTCCTACAACTACATACTTTATCATCAGCATTTTAACTGATTCACACAGGAAACACCAGAGAAATTCTGCCTCCAATTGTTAACATAAACAGTATAGTCTTCACGTACAGTCTTTCTACACAAATTTTGAGCTGAATAAACCTGAATTCCTAATATTTGAAAGCGAACTCAAGTGAAAACTCACCCTAAACTAGACAGAGTTGTAAGTATTATCAGTTTGCTGGTCATGACCCAGCTTTCCACTGGTAAACTCCGTGATTGAAAACGGCTGGAAATGTAGTAAGAATAAATTTCCTTTCATTTCAAGTGTTTCTTACAAGTTTTTTATCATTTCTGGAACTTATAATTGCGTATTTGAAGAGTTTTACCACAATGAGAGAGTGTTCCTACAACTATATACTGGATTCGTCAGCATTTTAACTGATTCACACAGAAAACGCCAGAGAAATTAGGCCTCAAATGTAAACATAAACAGTATATTGCACACTTACAGTCTTCCTACACAAATTTTGAGCTGTATAAACCTGAAATCCTAATATTTGAAAGCCAATTCAAGTGAAAACTCTCCATAAACCAGCCGGAGTTGTAAATATTATCAGTTTTCTTGTCATGTCGTAGCTTTACACTGAAAACCTCTTTGATTGAAAACGGCTGGAAATGCAGTACGAATCTATTTCTTTTAATTTCACGTGTTTCTTACCAGTTTTTAATCATTTCTGGAAACTATAATTGCGTATTTGAAAGTTTTACCACAATTAGAGAGTTTTCCTACAACTACATACTGGAATCGTCAGCATTGTAACTGATTCACACAGGAAACACCAAAGAAATTCGGCCTCCAATTGTAAACATAAACTGTATAGTCTTCACTTACAGTCTTTCTACACAAATTTTGAGCTGTATAAACCTGAATTCCTAATATTTAAAGCAAACTCAAGTGAAAACTCACCCTAAAATAGACTGAGTTTTAAGTATTATCAGTTTTCTGGTCATGACCAGCTTCCACTGGTAAACTCCGTGATTGAAAACGGCTGGAAATGTAGTAAGAATAAATTTCCTTTCATTTCAAGTGTTTCTTACAAGTTTTTTTATCATTTCTGGAAACTATAATTGCGTATTTGAAGAGTTTTACCACAATTAGAGAGTGTTCCTACAACTATATACTGGAATCGGCAGCATTTTAACTGATTCACACAGAAAACGCCAGAGAAATTAGGCCTCAAATGTCAACATAAACAGTATATTGCACACTTACAGTTTTCCTACACAAATTTTGAGCTGTATAAACCTGAAATCCTAATATTTGAAAGCCAATTCAAGTGAAAACTCTCCATAAACTAGCCGGAGTTGTAAATATTATCAGTTTTCTGGCTATGTGCCACCTTTCCACTGGTAACCTCCGTGATTGAAAACGGCTGGAAATGTAGTAAGAATCTATTTGCTTTTATTTCAACTGTTTCTTATAAGTTTTTTATCATTACTGGAAACAATAATTGCGTATTTGAAGAGTTTTGCCACAATTAAAGAGTGATCCTACAACTACATACTGGAATCATCAGCATTTTAACTGATTCACACAGGAAACACCAGAGAAATTCGGCCTCCAATTGTTAACATAAACAGTATAGCCTTCACATACAGTCTTTCTACACAAATTTTGAGCTGAATAAACCTGAATTCCTAATATTTGAAAGCGAACTGAAGTGAAAACTCACCCTAAACTAGACGGAGTTGTAAGTATTATCAGTTTGATGGTCATGACCCAGCTTTCCACTGGTAAACTCCGTGATTGAAAACGGCTGGAAATGTAGTAAGAATAAATTTCCTTTCATTTCAAGTGTTTCTTACAAGTTTTTTATCATTTCTGGAAACTATAATTGCGTATTTGAAGAGTTTTACCACAATTAGAGAGTGTTCCTACAACTATATACTGGAATCGGCAGCATTTTAACTGATTCACACAGAAAACGCCAGAGAAATTAGGCCTCAAATGTCAACATAAACAGTATATTGCACACTTACAGTCTTCCTACACAAATTTTGAGCTGTATAAACCTGAAATCCTAATATTTGAAAGCCAATTCAAGTGAAAACTCTCCATAAACTAGCCGGAGTTGTAAATATTATCAGTTTTCTGGCTATGTGCCACCTTTCCACTGGTAACCTCCGTGATTGAAAACGGCTGGAAATGTAGTAAGAATCTATTTGCTTTTATTTCAAGTGTTTCTTATAAGTTTTTTATCATTACTGGAAACAATAATTGCGTATTTGAAGAGTTTTACCACAATTAAAGAGTGATCCTACAACTACATACTGGAATCATCAGCATTTTAACTGATTCACACAGGAAACACCAGAGAAATTCGGCCTCCAATTGTTAACATAAACAGTATAGCCTTCACGTACAGTCTTTCTACACAAATTTTGAGCTGAATAAACCTGAATTCCTAATATTTGAAAGCGAACTGAAGTGAAAACTCAGCCTAAACTAGACGGAGTTGTAAGTATTATCAGTTTGATGGTCATGACCCAGCTTTCAACTGGTAAACTCCGTGATTGAAAACGGCTGGAAATGTAGTAAGAATAAATTTCCTTTCATTTCAAGTGTTTCTTACAAGTTTTTTATCATTTCTGGAACTTATAATTGCGTATTTGAAGAGTTTTACCACAATGAGAGAGTGTTCCTACAACTATATACTGGATTCGTCAGCATTTTAACTGATTCACACAGAAAACGCCAGAGAAATTAGGCCTCAAATGTAAACATAAACAGTATATTGCACACTTACAGTCTTCCTACACAAATTTTGAGCTGTATAAACCTGAAATCCTAATATTTGAAAGCCAATTCAAGTGAAAACTCTCCATAAACTAGCCGGTGTTGTAAATATTATCAGTTTTCTTGTCATGTCGTAGCTTTACACTGAAAACCTCCTTGATTGAAAACGGCTGGAAATGCAGTAGGAATCTATTTCTTTTAATTTCACGTGTTCCCTACCAGTTTTTAATCATTTCTGGAAACTATAATTGCGTATTTGAAAGTTTTACCACAATTAGAGAGCTTTCCTACAACTACATGCTGGAATCGTCAGCATTTTAACTGATTCACACAGGAAACACCAAAGAAATTCGGCCTCCAATTGTAAACATAAACTGTATAGTCTTCACTTACAGTCTTTCTACACAAATTTTGAGCTGTATAAACCTGAATTCCTAATATTTAAAGCGAACTCAAGTGAAAACTCACCCTAAAATAGACTGAGTTTTAAGTATTATCAGTTTTCTTGTCATGACCCAGCTTCCACTGGTAAACTCCGTGATTGAAAACGGCTGGAAATGTAGTAAGAATAAATTTCCTTTCATTTCAAGTGTTTCTTACAAGTTTTTTATCATTTCTGGAAACTATAATTGCGTATTTGAAGAGTTTTACCACAATTAGAGAGTGTTCCTAGAACTATATACTGGAATCGGCAGCATTTTAACTGATTCACACAGAAAACGCCAGAGAAATTAGGCCTCAAATGTCAACATAAACAGTATATTGCACACTTACAGTCTTCCTACACAAATTTTGAGCTGTATAAACCTGAAATCCTAATATTTGAAAGCCAATTCAAGTGAAAACTCTCCATAAACAAGCCGGAGTTGTAAATATTATCAGTTTTCTGGCTATGTGCCACCTTTCCACTGGTAACCTCCGTGATTGAAAACGGCTGGAAATGTAGTAAGAATCCATTTGCTTTTATTTCAAGTGTTTCTTATAAGTTTTTTATCATTACTGGAAACAATAATTGCGTATTTGAAGAGTTTTACCACAATTAGAGAGTGTTCCTACAACTACATACTGGAATCATCAGCATTTTAACTGATTCACACAGGAAACACCAGAGAAATTCGGCCTCCAATTGTTAACATAAACAGTATAGCCTTCACATACAGTCTTTCTACACAAATTTTGAGCTGAATAAACCTGAATTCCTAATATTTGAAAGCGAACTGAAGTGAAAACTCACCCTAAACTAGACGGAGTTGTAAGTATTATCAGTTTGATGGTCATGACCCAGCTTTCAACTGGTAAACTCCGTGATTGAAAACGGCTGGAAATGTAGTAAGAATAAATTTCCTTTCATTTCAAGTGTTTCTTACAAGTTTTTTATCATTTCTGGAACTTATAATTGCGTATTTGAAGAGTTTTACCACAATGAGAGAGTGTTCCTACAACTATATACTGGATTCGTCAGCATTTCAACTGATTCACACAGAAAACGCCAGAGAAATTAGGCCTCAAATGTAAACATAAACAGTATATTGCACACTTACAGTCTTCCTACACAAATTTTGAGCTGTATAAACCTGAAATCCTAATATTTGAAAGCCAATTCAAGTGAAAACTCTCCATAAACTAGCCGGTGTTGTAAATATTATCAGTTTTCTTGTCATGTCGTAGCTTTACACTGAAAACCTCCTTGATTGAAAACGGCTGGAAATGCAGTAGGAATCTATTTCTTTTAATTTCACGTGTTCCCTACCAGTTTTTAATCATTTCTGGAAACTATAATTGCGTATTTGAAAGTTTTACCACAATTAGAGAGTTTTCCTACAACTACATGCTGGAATCGTCAGCATTTTAACTGATTCACAAAGGAAACACCAAAGAAATTCGGCCTCCAATTGTAAACATAAACTGTATAGTCTTCACTTACAGTCTTTCTACACAAATTTTGAGCTGTATAAACCTGAATTCCTAATATTTAAAGCGAACTCAAGTGAAAACTCACCCTAAAATAGACTGAGTTTTAAGTATTATCAGTTTTCTTGTCATGACCCAGCTTCCACTGGTAAACTCCGTGATTGAAAACGGCTGGAAATGTAGTAAGAATAAATTTCCTTTCATTTCAAGTGTTTCTTACAAGTTTTTTTATCATTTCTGGAAACTATAATTGCGTATTTGAAGAGTTTTACCACAATTAGAGAGTGTTCCTACAACTGTATACTGGAATCGGCAGCGTTTTAACTGATTCACACAGAAAACGCCAGAGAAATTAGGCCTCAAATGTCAACATAAACAGTATATTGCACACTTACAGTCTTCCTACACAAATTTTGAGCTGTATAAACCTGAAATCCTAATATTTGAAAGCCAATTCAAGTGAAAACTCTCCCTAAACTAGCCGGAGTTGTAAATATTATCAGTTTTCTGGCTATGTGCCACCTTTCCACTGGTAACCTCCGTGATTGAAAACGGCTGGAAATGTAGTAAGAATCTATTTGCTTTTATTTCAAGTGTTTCTTATAAGTTTTTTATCATTACTGGAAACAATAATTGCGTATTTGAAGAGTTTTACCACAATTAGAGAGTGTTCCTACAACTACATACTTTATCATCAGCATTTTAACTGATTCACACAGGAAACACCAGAGAAATTCGGCCTCCAATTGTTAACATAAACAGTATAGCCTTCAAGTACAGTCTTTCTACACAAATTTTGAGCTGAATAAACCTGAATTCCTAATATTTGAAAGCGAACTGAAGTGAAAACTCAGCCTAAACTAGACGGAGTTGTAAGTATTATCAGTTTGATGGTCATGACCCAGCTTTCAACTGGTAAACTCCGTGATTGAAAACGGCTGGAAATGTAGTAAGAATAAATTTCCTTTCATTTCAAGTGTTTCTTACAAGTTTTTTATCATTTCTGGAACTTATAATTGCGTATTTGAAGAGTTTTACCACAATGAGAGAGTGTTCCTACAACTATATACTGGATTCGTCAGCATTTTAACTGATTCACACAGAAAACGCCAGAGAAATTAGGCCTCAAATGTAAACATAAACAGTATATTGCACACTTACAGTCTTCCTACACAAATTTTGAGCTGTATAAACCTGAAATCCTAATATTTGAAAGCCAATTCAAGTGAAAACTCTCCATAAACTAGCCGGTGTTGTAAATATTATCAGTTTTCTTGTCATGTCGTAGCTTTACACTGAAAACCTCCTTGATTGAAAACGGCTGGAAATGCAGTAGGAATCTATTTCTTTTAATTTCACGTGTTCCCTACCAGTTTTTAATCATTTCTGGAAACTATAATTGCGTATTTGAAAGTTTTACCACAATTAGAGAGCTTTCCTACAACTACATGCTGGAATCGTCAGCATTTTAACTGATTCACACAGGAAACACCAAAGAAATTCGGCCTCCAATTGTAAACATAAACTGTATAGTCTTCACTTACAGTCTTTCTACACAAATTTTGAGCTGTATAAACCTGAATTCCTAATATTTAAAGCGAACTCAAGTGAAAACTCACCCTAAAATAGACTGAGTTTTAAGTATTATCAGTTTTCTTGTCATGACCCAGCTTCCACTGGTAAACTCCGTGATTGAAAACGGCTGGAAATGTAGTAAGAATAAATTTCCTTTCATTTCAAGTGTTTCTTACAAGTTTTTTATCATTTCTGGAAACTATAATTGCGTATTTGAAGAGTTTTACCACAATTAGAGAGTGTTCCTAGAACTATATACTGGAATCGGCAGCATTTTAACTGATTCACACAGAAAACGCCAGAGAAATTAGGCCTCAAATGTCAACATAAACAGTATATTGCACACTTACAGTCTTCCTACACAAATTTTGAGCTGTATAAACCTGAAATCCTAATATTTGAAAGCCAATTCAAGTGAAAACTCTCCATAAACAAGCCGGAGTTGTAAATATTATCAGTTTTCTGGCTATGTGCCACCTTTCCACTGGTAACCTCCGTGATTGAAAACGGCTGGAAATGTAGTAAGAATCCATTTGCTTTTATTTCAAGTGTTTCTTATAAGTTTTTTATCATTACTGGAAACAATAATTGCGTATTTGAAGAGTTTTACCACAATTAGAGAGTGTTCCTACAACTACATACTGGAATCATCAGCATTTTAACTGATTCACACAGGAAACACCAGAGAAATTCGGCCTCCAATTGTTAACATAAACAGTATAGCCTTCACATACAGTCTTTCTACACAAATTTTGAGCTGAATAAACCTGAATTCCTAATATTTGAAAGCGAACTGAAGTGAAAACTCACCCTAAACTAGACGGAGTTGTAAGTATTATCAGTTTGATGGTCATGACCCAGCTTTCAACTGGTAAACTCCGTGATTGAAAACGGCTGGAAATGTAGTAAGAATAAATTTCCTTTCATTTCAAGTGTTTCTTACAAGTTTTTTATCATTTCTGGAACTTATAATTGCGTATTTGAAGAGTTTTACCACAATGAGAGAGTGTTCCTACAACTATATACTGGATTCGTCAGCATTTCAACTGATTCACACAGAAAACGCCAGAGAAATTAGGCCTCAAATGTAAACATAAACAGTATATTGCACACTTACAGTCTTCCTACACAAATTTTGAGCTGTATAAACCTGAAATCCTAATATTTGAAAGCCAATTCAAGTGAAAACTCTCCATAAACTAGCCGGTGTTGTAAATATTATCAGTTTTCTTGTCATGTCGTAGCTTTACACTGAAAACCTCCTTGATTGAAAACGGCTGGAAATGCAGTAGGAATCTATTTCTTTTAATTTCACGTGTTCCCTACCAGTTTTTAATCATTTCTGGAAACTATAATTGCGTATTTGAAAGTTTTACCACAATTAGAGAGTTTTCCTACAACTACATGCTGGAATCGTCAGCATTTTAACTGATTCACAAAGGAAACACCAAAGAAATTCGGCCTCCAATTGTAAACATAAACTGTATAGTCTTCACTTACAGTCTTTCTACACAAATTTTGAGCTGTATAAACCTGAATTCCTAATATTTAAAGCGAACTCAAGTGAAAACTCACCCTAAAATAGACTGAGTTTTAAGTATTATCAGTTTTCTTGTCATGACCCAGCTTCCACTGGTAAACTCCGTGATTGAAAACGGCTGGAAATGTAGTAAGAATAAATTTCCTTTCATTTCAAGTGTTTCTTACAAGTTTTTTTATCATTTCTGGAAACTATAATTGCGTATTTGAAGAGTTTTACCACAATTAGAGAGTGTTCCTACAACTGTATACTGGAATCGGCAGCGTTTTAACTGATTCACACAGAAAACGCCAGAGAAATTAGGCCTCAAATGTCAACATAAACAGTATATTGCACACTTACAGTCTTCCTACACAAATTTTGAGCTGTATAAACCTGAAATCCTAATATTTGAAAGCCAATTCAAGTGAAAACTCTCCCTAAACTAGCCGGAGTTGTAAATATTATCAGTTTTCTGGCTATGTGCCACCTTTCCACTGGTAACCTCCGTGATTGAAAACGGCTGGAAATGTAGTAAGAATCTATTTGCTTTTATTTCAAGTGTTTCTTATAAGTTTTTTATCATTACTGGAAACAATAATTGCGTATTTGAAGAGTTTTACCACAATTAGAGAGTGTTCCTACAACTACATACTTTATCATCAGCATTTTAACTGATTCACACAGGAAACACCAGAGAAATTCGGCCTCCAATTGTTAACATAAACAGTATAGCCTTCAAGTACAGTCTTTCTACACAAATTTTGAGCTGAATAAACCTGAATTCCTAATATTTGAAAGCGAACTGAAGTGAAAACTCACCCTAAACTAGACGGAGTTGTAAGTATTATCAGTTTGATGGTCATGACCCAGCTTTCAACTGGTAAACTCCGTGATTGAAAACGGCTGGAAATGTAGTAAGAATAAATTTCCTTTCATTTCAAGTGTTTCTTACAAGTTTTTTATCATTTCTGGAACTTATAATTGCGTATTTGAAGAGTTTTACCACAATGAGAGAGTGTTCCTACAACTATATACTGGATTCGTCAGCATTTTAACTGATTCACACAGAAAACGCCAGAGAAATTAGGCCTCAAATGTAAACATAAACAGTATATTGCACACTTACAGTCTTCCTACACAAATTTTGAGCTGTATAAACCTGAAATCCTAATATTTGAAAGCCAATTCAAGTGAAAACTCTCCATAAACTAGCCGGTGTTGTAAATATTATCAGTTTTCTTGTCATGTCGTAGCTTTACACTGAAAACCTCCTTGATTGAAAACGGCTGGAAATGCAGTAGGAATCTATTTCTTTTAATTTCACGTGTTCCCTACCAGTTTTTAATCATTTCTGGAAACTATAATTGCGTATTTGAAAGTTTTACCACAATTAGAGAGTTTTCCTACAACTACATGCTGGAATCGTCAGCATTTTAACTGATTCACACAGGAAACACCAAAGAAATTCGGCCTCCAATTGTAAACATAAACTGTATAGTCTTCACTTACAGTCTTTCTACACAAATTTTGAGCTGTATAAACCTGAATTCCTAATATTTAAAGCGAACTCAAGTGAAAACTCACCCTAAAATAGACTGAGTTTTAAGTATTATCAGTTTTCTTGTCATGACCCAGCTTCCACTGGTAAACTCCGTGATTGAAAACGGCTGGAAATGTAGTAAGAATAAATTTCCTTTCATTTCAAGTGTTTCTTACAAGTTTTTTATCATTTCTGGAAACTATAATTGCGTATTTGAAGAGTTTTACCACAATTAGAGAGTGTTCCTACAACTGTATACTGGAATCGGCAGCATTTTAACTGATTCACACAGAAAACGCCAGAGAAATTAGGCCTCAAATGTCAACATAAACAGTATATTGCACACTTACAGTCTTCCTACACAAATTTTGAGCTGTATAAACCTGAAATCCTAATATTTGAAAGCCAATTCAAGTGAAAACTCTCCCTAAACTAGCCGGAGTTGTAAATATTATCAGTTTTCTGGCTATGTGCCACCTTTCCACTGGTAACCTCCGTGATTGAAAACGGCTGGAAATGTAGTAAGAATCTATTTGCTTTTATTTCAAGTGTTTCTTATAAGTTTTTTATCATTACTGGAAACAATAATTGCGTATTTGAAGAGTTTTACCACAATTACAGAGTGATCCTACAACTACATACTGGAATCATCAGCATTTTAACTGATTCACACAGGAAACACCAGAGAAATTCGGCCTCCAATTGTTAACATAAACAGTATAGCCTTCACATACAGTCTTTCTACACAAATTTTGAGCTGAATAAACCTGAATTCCTAATATTTGAAAGCGAACTGAAGTGAAAACTCACCCTAAACTAGACGGAGTTGTAAGTATTATCAGTTTGATGGTCATGACCCAGCTTTCCACTGGTATACTCCGTGATTGAAAACGGCTGGAAATGTAGTAAGAATAAATTTCCTTTCATTTCAAGTGTTTCTTACAAGTTTTTTATCATTTCTGGAACTTATAATTGCGTATTTGAAGAGTTATACCACAATGAGAGAGTGTTCCTACAACTATATACTGGATTCGTCAGCATTTTAACTGATTCACACAGAAAACGCCAGAGATATTAGGCCTCAAATGTAAACATAAACAGTATATTGCACACTTACAGTCTTCCTACACAAATTTTGAGCTGTATAAACCTGAAATCCTAATATTTGAAAGCCAATTCAAGTGAAAACTCTCCATAAACTAGCCGGTGTTGTAAATATTATCAGTTTTCTTGTCATGTCGTAGCTTTACACTGAAAACCTCCTTGATTGAAAACGGCTGGAAATGCAGTAGGAATCTATTTCTTTTAATTTCACGTGTTCCCTACCAGTTTTTAATCATTTCTGGAAACTATAATTGCGTATTTGAAAGTTTTACCACAATTAGAGAGTTTTCCTACAACTACATGCTGGAATCGTCAGCATTTTAACTGATTCACACAGGAAACACCAAAGAAATTCGGCCTCCAATTGTAAACATAAACTGTATAGTCTTCACTTACAGTCTTTCTACACAAATTTTGAGCTGTATAAACCTGAATTCCTAATATTTAAAGCGAACTCAAGTGAAAACTCACCCTAAAATAGACTGAGTTTTAAGTATTATCAGTTTTCTTGTCATGACCCAGCTTCCACTGGTAAACTCCGTGATTGAAAACGGCTGGAAATGTAGTAAGAATAAATTTCCTTTCATTTCAAGTGTTTCTTACAAGTTTTTTATCATTTCTGGAAACTATAATTGCGTATTTGAAGAGTTTTACCACAATTAGAGAGTGTTCCTACAACTGTATACTGGAATCGGCAGCATTTTAACTGATTCACACAGAAAACGCCAGAGAAATTAGGCCTCAAATGTCAACATAAACAGTATATTGCACACTTACAGTCTTCCTACACAAATTTTGAGCTGTATAAACCTGAAATCCTAATATTTGAAAGCCAATTCAAGTGAAAACTCTCCCTAAACTAGCCGGAGTTGTAAATATTATCAGTTTTCTGGCTATGTGCCACCTTTTCACTGGTAACCTCCGTGATTGAAAACGGCTGGAAATGTAGTAAGAATCTATTTGCTTTTATTTCAAGTGTTTCTTATAAGTTTTTTATCATTACTGGAAACAATAATTGCGTATTTGAAGAGTTTTACCACAATTACAGAGTGATCCTACAACTACATACTGGAATCATCAGCATTTTAACTGATTCACACAGGAAACACCAGAGAAATTCGGCCTCCAATTGTTAACATAAACAGTATAGCCTTCACATACAGTCTTTCTACACAAATTTTGAGCTGAATAAACCTGAATTCCTAATATTTGAAAGCGAACTGAAGTGAAAACTCACCCTAAACTAGACGGAGTTGTAAGTATTATCAGTTTGATGGTCATGACCCAGCTTTCCACTGGTAAACTCCGTGATTGAAAACGGCTGGAAATGTAGTAAGAATAAATTTCCTTTCATTTCAAGTGTTTCTTACAAGTTTTTTATCATTTCTGGAAACTATAATTGCGTATTTGAAGAGTTTTACCACAATTAGAGAGTGTTCCTACAACTGTATACTGGAATCGGCAGCATTTTAACTGATTCACACAGAAAACGCCAGAGAAATTAGGCCTCAAATGTCAACATAAACAATATATTGCACACTTACAGTCTTCCTACACAAATTTTGAGCTGTATAAACCTGAAATCCTAATATTTGAAAGCCAATTCAAGTGAAAACTCTCCCTAAACTAGCCGGAGTTGTAAATATTATCAGTTTTCTGGCTATGTGCCACCTTTCCACTGGTAACCTCCGTGATTGAAAACGGCTGGAAATGTAGTAAGAATCTATTTGCTTTTATTTCAAGTGTTTCTTATAAGTTTTTTATCATTACTGGAAACAATAATTGCGTATTTGAAGAGTTTTACCACAATTAGAGAGTGTTCCTACAACTACATACTTTATCATCAGCATTTTAACTGATTCACACAGGAAACACCAGAGAAATTCGGCCTCCAATTGTTAACATAAACAGTATAGCCTTCAAGTACAGTCTTTCTACACAAATTTTGAGCTGAATAAACCTGAATTCCTAATATTTGAAAGCGAACTGAAGTGAAAACTCACCCTAAACTAGACGGAGTTGTAAGTATTATCAGTTTGATGGTCATGACCCAGCTTTCAACTGGTAAACTCCGTGATTGAAAACGGCTGGAAATGTAGTAAGAATAAATTTCCTTTCATTTCAAGTGTTTCTTACAAGTTTTTTATCATTTCTGGAACTTATAATTGCGTATTTGAAGAGTTTTACCACAATGAGAGAGTGTTCCTACAACTATATACTGGATTCGTCAGCATTTTAACTGATTCACACAGAAAACGCCAGAGAAATTAGGCCTCAAATGTAAACATAAACAGTATACTGCACACTTACAGTCTTCCTACACAAATTTTGAGCTGTATAAACCTGAAATCCTAATATTTGAAAGCCAATTCAAGTGAAAACTCTCCATAAACTAGCCGGTGTTGTAAATATTATCAGTTTTCTTGTCATGTCGTAGCTTTACACTGAAAACCTCCTTGATTGAAAACGGCTGGAAATGCAGTAGGAATCTATTTCTTTTAATTTCACGTGTTCCCTACCAGTTTTTAATCATTTCTGGAAACTATAATTGCGTATTTGAAAGTTTTACCACAATTAGAGAGTTTTCCTACAACTACATGCTGGAATCGTCAGCATTTTAACTGATTCCCACAGGAAACACCAAAGAAATTCGGCCTCCAATTGAAAACATAAACTGTATAGTCTTCACTTACAGTCTTTCTACACAAATTTTGAGCTGTATAAACCTGAATTCCTAATATTTAAAGCGAACTCAAGTGAAAACTCACCCTAAAATAGACTGAGTTTTAAGTATTATCAGTTTTCTTGTCATGACCCAGCTTCCACTGGTAAACTCCGTGATTGAAAACGGCTGGAAATGTAGTAAGAATAAATTTCCTTTCATTTCAAGTGTTTCTTACAAGTTTTTTATCATTTCTGGAAACTATAATTGCGTATTTGAAGAGTTTTACCACAATTAGAGAGTGTTCCTACAACTGTATACTGGAATCGGCAGCATTTTAACTGATTCACACAGAAAACGCCAGAGAAATTAGGCCTCAAATGTCAACATAAACAGTATATTGCACACTTACAGTCTTCCTACACAAATTTTGAGCTGTATAAACCTGAAATCCTAATATTTGAAAGCCAATTCAAGTGAAAACTCTCCCTAAAGTAGCCGGAGTTGTAAATATTATCAGTTTTCTGGCTATGTGCCACCTTTCCACTGGTAACCTCCGTGATTGAAAACGGCTGGAAATGTAGTAAGAATCTATTTGCTTTTATTTCAAGTGTTTCTTATAAGTTTTTTATCATTACTGGAAACAATAATTGCGTATTTGAAGAGTTTTACCACAATTAGAGAGTGTTCCTACAACTGTATACTGGAATCGGCAGCATTTTAACTGATTCACACAGAAAACGCCAGAGAAATTAGGCCTCAAATGTCAACATAAACAATATATTGCACACTTACAGTCTTCCTACACAAATTTTGAGCTGTATAAACCTGAAATCCTAATATTTGAAAGCCAATTCAAGTGAAAACTCTCCCTAAACTAGCCGGAGTTGTAAATATTATCAGTTTTCTGGCTATGTGCCACCTTTCCACTGGTAACCTCCGTGATTGAAAACGGCTGGAAATGTAGTAAGAATCTATTTGCTTTTATTTCAAGTGTTTCTTATAAGTTTTTTATCATTACTGGAAACAATAATTGCATATTTGAAGAGTTTTACCACAATTACAGAGTGATCCTACAACTACATACTGGAATCATCAGCATTTTAACTGATTCACACAGGAAACACCAGAGAAATTCGGCCTCCAATTGTTAACATAAACAGTATAGCCTTCACATACAGTCTTTCTACACAAATTTTGAGCTGAATAAACCTGAATTCCTAATATTTGAAAGCGAACTGAAGTGAAAACTCACCCTAAACTAGACGGAGTTGTAAGTATTATCAGTTTGATGGTCATGACCCAGCTTTCCACTGGTAAACTCCGTGATTGAAAACGGCTGGAAATGTAGTAAGAATAAATTTCCTTTCATTTCAAGTGTTTCTTACAAGTTTTTTATCATTTCTGGAAACTATAATTGCGTATTTGAAGAGTTTTACCACAATTAGAGAGTGTTCCTACAACTACATACTGGAATCATCAGCATTTTAACTGATTCACACAGGAAACACCAGAGAAATTAGGCCTCAAATGTCAACATAAACAGTATATTGCACACTTACAGTCTTCCTACACAAATTTTGAGCTGTATAAACCTGAAATCCTAATATTTGAAAGCCAATTCAAGTGAAAACTCTCCATAAACTAGACGGAGTTGTAAATATTATCAGTTTTCTGGCTATGTGCCACCTTTCCACTGGTAACCTCCGTGATTGAAAACGGCTGGAAATGTAGTAAGAATCTATTTGCTTTTATTTCAAGTGTTTCTTATAAGTTTTTTATCATTACTGGAAACAATAATTGCGTATTTGAAGAGTTTTACCACAATTAAAGAGTGATCCTACAACTACATACTGGAATCATCAGCATTTTAACTGATTCACACAGGAAACACCAGAGAAATTCGGCCTCCAATTTTTAACATAAACAGTATAGCCTTCACATACAGTCTTTCTACACAAATTTTGAGCTGAATAAACCTGAATTCCTAATATTTGAAAGCGAACTGAAGTGAAAACTCACCCTAAACTAGACGGAGTTGTAAGTATTATCAGTTTGATGGTCATGACCCAGCTTTCCACTGGTAAACTCCGTGATTGAAAACGGCTGATAATGTAGTAAGAATAAATTTCCTTTCATTTCAAGTGTTTCTTACAAGTTTTTTATCATTTCTGGAAACTATAATTGCGTATTTGAAGAGTTTTACCACAATTAGAGAGTGTTCCTACAACTGTATACTGGAATTGGCAGCATTTTAACTGATTCACACAGAAAACGCCAGAGAAATTAGGCCTCAAATGTCAACATAAACAATATATTGCACACTTACAGTCTTCCTACACAAATTTTGAGCTGTATAAACCTGAAATCCTAATATTTGAAAGCCAATTCAAGTGAAAACTCTCCCTAAACTAGCCGGAGTTGTAAATATTATCAGTTTTCTGGCTATGTGCCACCTTTCCACTGGTAACCTCTGTGATTGAAAACGGCTGGAAATGTAGTAAGAATCTATTTGCTTTTATTTCAAGTGTTTCTTATAAGTTTTTTATCATTACTGGAAACAATAATTGCGTATTTGAAGAGTTTTACCACAATTAGAGAGTGTTCCTACAACTACATACTTTATCATCAGCATTTTAACTGATTCACACAGAAAACGCCAGAGAAATTAGGCCTCAAATGTAAACATAAACAGTATATTGCACACTTACAGTCTTCCTACACAAATTTTGAGCTGTATAAACCTGAAATCCTAATATTTGAAAGCCAATTCAAGTGAAAACTCTCCATAAACCAGCCGGAGTTGTAAATATTATCAGTTTTCTTGTCATGTCGTAGCTTTACACTGAAAACCTCTTTGATTGAAAACGGCTGGAAATGCAGTACGAATCTATTTCTTTTAATTTCACGTGTTTCTTACCAGTTTTTAATCATTTCTGGAAATTATAATTGCGTATTTGAAAGTTTTACCACAATTAGAGAGTTTTCCTACAAGTACATACTGGAATCGTCAGCATTGTAACTGATTCACACAGGAAACACCAAAGAAATTCGGACTCCAATTGTAAACATAAACTGTATAGTCTTCACTTACAGTCTTTCTACACAAATTTTGAGCTGTATAAACCTGAATTCCTAATATTTAAAGCAAACTCAAGTGAAAACTCACCCTAAAATAGACTGAGTTTTAAGTATTATCAGTTTTCTGGTCATGACCCAGCTTCCACTGGTAAACTCCGTGATTGAAAACGGCTGGAAATGTAGTAAGAATAAATTTCCTTTCATTTCAAGTGTTTCTTACAAGTTTTTTATCATTTCTGGAAACTATAATTGCGTATTTGAAGAGTTTTACCACAATTAGAGAGTGTTCCTACAACTATATACTGGAATCGGCAGCATTTTAACTGATTCACACAGAAAACGCCAGAGATATTAGGCCTCAAATGTCAACATAAACAGTATATTGCACACTTACAGTCTTCCTACACAAATTTTGAGCTGTATAAACCTGAAATCCTAATATTTGAAAGCCAATTCAAGTGAAAACTCTCCATAAACTAGCCGGAGTTGTAAATATTATCAGTTTTCTGGCTATGTGCCACCTTTCCACTGGTAACCTCCGTGATTGAAAACGGCTGGAAATGTAGTAAGAATCTATTTGCTTTTATTTCAAGTGTTTCTTACAAGTTTTTTATCATTTCTGGAAACTATAATTGCGTATTTGAAGAGTTTTACCACAATGAGAGAGTGTTCCTACAACTATATACTGGATTCGTCAGCATTTTAACTGATTCACACAGAAAACGCCAGAGAAATTAGGCCTCAAATGTAAACATAAACAGTATATTGCACACTTACAGTCTTCCTACACAAATTTTGAGCTGTATAAACCTGAAATCCTAATATTTGAAAGCCAATTCAAGTGAAAACTCTCCATAAACCAGCCGGAGTTGTAAATATTATCAGTTTTCTTGTCATGTCGTAGCTTTACACTGAAAACCTCTTTGATTGAAAACGGCTGGAAATGCAGTACGAATCTATTTCTTTTAATTTCACGTGTTTCTTACCAGTTTTAATCATTTCTGGAAATTATAATTGCGTATTTGAAAGTTTTACCACAATTAGAGAGTTTTCCTACAAGTACATACTGGAATCGTCAGCATTGTAACTGATTCACACAGGAAACACCAAAGAAATTCGGCCTCCAATTGTAAACATAAACTGTATAGTCTTCACTTACAGTCTTTCTACACAAATTTTGAGCTGTATAAACCTGAATTCCTAATATTTAAAGCAAACTCAAGTGAAAACTCACCCTAAAATAGACTGAGTTTTAAGTATTATCAGTTTTCTGGTCATGACCCAGCTTCCACTGGTAAACTCCGTGATTGAAAACGGCTGGAAATGTAGTAAGAATAAATTTCCTTTCATTTCAAGTGTTTCTTACAAGTTTTTTATCATTTCTGGAAACTATAATTGCGTATTTGAAGAGTTTTACCACAATTAGAGAGTGTTCCTACAACTATATACTGGAATCGGCAGCATTTTAACTGATTCACACAGAAAACGCCAGAGAAATTAGGCCTCAAATGTCAACATAAACAGTATATTGCACACTTACAGTCTTCCTACACAAATTTTGAGCTGTATAAACCTGAAATCCTAATATTTGAAAGCCAATTCAAGTGAAAACTCTCCATAAACTAGCCGGAGTTGTAAATATTATCAGTTTTCTGGCTATGTGCCACCTTTCCACTGGTAACCTCCGTGATTGAAAACGGCTGGAAATGTAGTAAGAATCTATTTGCTTTTATTTCAAGTGTTTCTTATAAGTTTTTTATCATTACTGGAAACAATAATTGCGTATTTGAAGAGTTTTACCACAATTAAAGCGTGACCTTACAACTACATACTGGAATCATCAGCATTTTAACTGATTCACACAGGAAACACCAGAGAAATTCGGCCTCCAATTGTTAACATAAACAGTATAGCCTTCACATACAGTCTTTCTACACAAATTTTGAGCTGAATAAACCTGAATTCCTAATATTTGAAAGCGAACTGAAGTGAAAACTCACCCTAAACTAGACGGAGTTGTAAGTATTATCAGTTTGATGGTCATGACCCAGCTTTCCACTGGTAAACTCCGTGATTGAAAACGGCTGGAAATGTAGTAAGAATAAATTTCCTTTCATTTCAAGTGTTTCTTACAAGTTTTTTATCATTTCTGGAAACTATAATTGCGTATTTGAAAGTTTTACCACAATTAGAGAGTTTTCCTACAACTACATGCTGGAATCGTCAGCATTGTAACTGATTCACACAGGAAACACCAAAGAAATTCGGCCTCCAATTGTAAACATAAACTGTATAGTCTTCACTTACAGTCTTTCTACACAAATTTTGAGCTGTATAAACCTGAAATCCTAATATTTCAAAGCCAATTCAAGTGAAAACTCTCCATAAACTAGCCGGTGTTGTAAATATTATCAGTTTTCTGGCTATGTGCCACCTTTCCACTGGTAACCTCCGTGATTGAAAACGGCTGGAAATGTAGTAAGAATAAATTTCCTTTCATTTCAAGTGTTTCTTACAAGTTTTTTATCATTTCTGGAAACTATAATTGCGTATTTGAAAGTTTTACCACAATTAGAGAGTTTTCCTACAACTACATGCTGGAATCGTCAGCATTGTAACTGATTCACACAGGAAACACCAAAGAAATTTGGCCTCCAATTGTAAACATAAACTGTATAGTCTTCACTTACAGTCTTTCTACGCAAATTTTGAGCTGTATAAACCTGAAATCCTAATATTTCAAAGCCAATTCAAGTGAAAACTCTCCATAAACTAGCCGGTGTTGTAAATATTATCAGTTTTCTGGCTATGTGCCACCTTTCCACTGGTAACCTCCGTGATTGAAAACGGCTGGAAATGTAGTAAGAATAAATTTCCTTTCATTTCAAGTGTTTCTTACAAGTTTTTTATCATTTCTGGAAACTATAATTGCGTATTTGAAGAGTTTTACCACAATTAGAGAGTGTTCCTACAACTGTATACTGGAATCGGCAGCATTTTAACTGATTCACATAGAAAACGCCAGAGAAATTAGGCCTCAAATGTCAACATAAACAGTATATTGCACACTTACAGTCTTCCTACACAAATTTTGAGCTGTATAAACCTGAAATCCTAATATTTGAAAGCCAATTCAAGTGAAAACTCTCCATAAACTAGCCGGTGTTGTAAATATTATCAGTTTTCTGGCTATGTGCCACCTTTCCACTGGTAACCTCCGTGATTGAAAACGGCTGGAAATGTAGTAAGAATCTATTTGCTTTTATTTCAAGGGTTTCTTATAAGTTTTTTATCATTACTGGAAACAATAATTGCGTATTTGAAGAGTTTTACCACAATTAGAGAGTGTTCCTACAACTATATACTGGAATCGGCAGCATTTTAACTGATTCACACAGAAAACGCCAGAGAAATTAGGCCTCAAATGTCAACATAAACAGTATATTGCACACTTACAGTCTTCCTACACAAATTTTGAGCTGTATAAACCTGAAATCCTAATATTTGAAAGCCAATTCAAGTGAAAACTCTCCATAAACTAGCCGGAGTTGTAAATATTATCAGTTTTCTGGCTATGTGCCACCTTTCCACTGGTAACCTCCGTGATTGAAAACGGCTGGAAATGTAGTAAGAATCTATTTGCTTTTATTTCAAGTGTTTCTTACAAGTTTTTTATCATTTCTGGAAACTATAATTGCGTATTTGAAGAGTTTTACCACAATGAGAGAGTGTTCCTACAACTACATACTGGATTCGTCAGCATTTTAACTGATTCACACAGAAAACGCCAGAGAAATTAGGCCTCAAATGTAAACATAAACAGTATATTGCACACTTACAGTCTTCCTACACAAATTTTGAGCTGTATAAACCTGAAATCCTAATATTTGAAAGCCAATTCAAGTGAAAACTCTCCATAAACCAGCCGGAGTTGTAAATATTATCAGTTTTCTTGTCATGTCGTAGCTTTACACTGAAAACCTCTTTGATTGAAAACGGCTGGAAATGCAGTACGAATCTATTTCTTTTAATTTCACGTGTTTCTTACCAGTTTTTAATCATTTCTGGAAATTATAATTGCGTATTTGAAAGTTTTACCACAAGTAGAGAGTTTTCCTACAAGTACATACTGGAATCGTCAGCATTGTAACTGATTCACACAGGAAACACCAAAGAAATTCGGCCTCCAATTGTAAACATAAACTGTATAGTCTTCACTTACAGTCTTTCTACACAAATTTTGAGCTGTATAAACCTGAATTCCTAATATTTAAAGCAAACTCAAGTGAAAACTCACCCTAAAATAGACTGAGTTTTAAGTATTATCAGTTTTCTGGTCATGACCCAGCTTCCACTGGTAAACTCCGTGATTGAAAACGGCTGGAAATGTAGTAAGAATAAATTTCCTTTCATTTCAAGTGTTTCTTACAAGTTTTTTATCATTTCTGGAAACTATAATTGCGTATTTGAAGAGTTTTACCACAATTAGAGAGTGTTCCTACAACTATATACTGGAATCGGCAGCATTTTAACTGATTCACACAGAAAACGCCAGAGAAATTAGGCCTCAAATGTCAACATAAACAGTATATTGCACACTTACAGTCTTCCTACACAAATTTTGAGCTGTATAAACCTGAAATCCTAATATTTGAAAGCCAATTCAAGTGAAAACTCTCCATAAACTAGCCGGAGTTGTAAATATTATCAGTTTTCTGGCTATGTGCCACCTTTCCACTGGTAACCTCCGTGATTGAAAACGGCTGGAAATGTAGTAAGAATCTATTTGCTTTTATTTCAAGTGTTTCTTATAAGTTTTTTATCATTACTGGAAACAATAATTGCGTATTTGAAGAGTTTTACCACAATTAAAGCGTGACCTTACAACTACATACTGGAATCATCAGCATTTTAACTGATTCACACAGGAAACACCAGAGAAATTCGGCCTCCAATTGTTAACATAAACAGTATAGCCTTCACATACAGTCTTTCTACACAAATTTTGAGCTGAATAAACCTGAATTCCTAATATTTGAAAGCGAACTGAAGTGAAAACTCACCCTAAACTAGACGGAGTTGTAAGTATTATCAGTTTGATGGTCATGACCCAGCTTTCCACTGGTAAACTCCGTGATTGAAAACGGCTGGAAATGTAGTAAGAATAAATTTCCTTTCATTTCAAGTGTTTCTTACAAGTTTTTTATCATTTCTGGAAACTATAATTGCGTATTTGAAAGTTTTACCACAATTAGAGAGTTTTCCTACAACTACATGCTGGAATCGTCAGCATTGTAACTGATTCACACAGGAAACACCAAAGAAATTCGGCCTCCAATTGTAAACATAAACTGTATAGTCTTCACTTACAGTCTTTCTACACAAATTTTGAGCTGTATAAACCTGAAATCCTAATATTTCAAAGCCAATTCAAGTGAAAACTCTCCATAAACTAGCCGGTGTTGTAAATATTATCAGTTTTCTGGCTATGTGCCACCTTTCCACTGGTAACCTCCGTGATTGAAAACGGCTGGAAATGTAGTAAGAATAAATTTCCTTTCATTTCAAGTGTTTCTTACAAGTTTTTTATTATTTCTGGAAACTATAATTGCGTATTTGAAAGTTTTACCACAATTAGAGAGTTTTCCTACAACTACATGCTGGAATCGTCAGCATTGTAACTGATTCACACAGGAAACACCAAAGAAATTTGGCCTCCAATTGTAAACATAAACTGTATAGTCTTCACTTACAGTCTTTCTACGCAAATTTTGAGCTGTATAAACCTGAAATCCTAATATTTCAAAGCCAATTCAAGTGAAAACTCTCCATAAACTAGCCGGTGTTGTAAATATTATCAGTTTTCTGGCTATGTGCCACCTTTCCACTGGTAACCTCCGTGATTGAAAACGGCTGGAAATGTAGTAAGAATAAATTTCCTTTCATTTCAAGTGTTTCTTACAAGTTTTTTTATCATTTCTGGAAACTATAATTGCGTATTTGAAGAGTTTTACCACAATTAGAGAGTGTTCCTAGAACTATATACTGGAATCGGCAGCATTTTAACTGATTCACACAGAAAACGCCAGAGAAATTAGGCCTCAAATGTAAACATAAACAGTATATTGCACACTTACAGTCTTCCTACACAAATTTTGAGCTGTATAAACCTGAAATCCTAATATTTGAAAGCCAATTCAAGTGAAAACTTTTCTTAAACTAGCCGGTGTTGTAAATATTATCAGTTTTCTTGTCATGTCGTAGCTTTACACTGAAAACCTCCTTGATTGAAAACGGCTGGAAATGCAGTACGAATCTATTTCTTTTAATTTCACGTGTTCCCTACCAGTTTTTAATCATTTCTTGAAACTATAATTGCGTATTTGAAAGTTTTACCACAATTAGAGAGTTTTCCTACAACTACATACTGGAATCGTCAGCATTTTAACTGATTCACACAGGAAACACCAAAGAAATTCGGCCTCCAATTGTAAACATAAACTGTATAGTCTTCACTTACAGTCTTTCTACACAAATTTTGAGCTGTATAAACCTGAATTCCTAATATTTAAAGCGAACTCAAGTGAAAACTCACCCTAAAATAGACTGAGTTTTAAATATTATCAGTTTTCTGGTCATGACCCAGCTTCCACTGGTAAACTCCGTGATTGAAAACGGCTGGAAATGTAGTAAGAATAAATTTCCTTTCATTTCAAGTGTTTCTTACAAGTTTTTTATCATTTCTGGAAACTATAATTGCGTATTTGAAGAGTTTTACCACAATTAGAGAGTGTTCCTACAACTATATACTGGAATCGGCAGCATTTTAACTGATTCACACAGAAAACGCCAGAGAAATTAGGCCTCAAATGTCAACATAAACAGTATATTGCACACTTACAGTCTTCCTACACAAATTTTGAGCTGTATAAACCTGAAATCCTAATATTTGAAAGCCAATTCAAGTGAAAACTCTCCATAAACTAGCCGGAGTTGTAAATATTATCAGTTTTCTGGCTATGTGCCACCTTTCCACTGGTAACCTCCGTGATTGAAAACGGCTGGAAATGTAGTAAGAATCTATTTGCTTTTATTTCAAGTGTTTCTTATAAGTTTTTTATCATTACTGGAAACAATAATTGCGTATTTGAAGAGTTTTACCACAATTAAAGAGTGACCTTACAACTACATACTGGAATCATCAGCATTTTAACTGATTCACACAGGAAACACCAGAGAAATTCGGCCTCCAATTGTTAACATAGACAGTATAGTCTTCACTTACAGTCTTTCTACACAAATTTTGAGCTGTATAAACCTGAAATCCTAATATTTGAAAGCCAATTCAAGTGAAAACTCTCCATAAACTAGCCGGTGTTGTAAATATTATCAGTTTTCTGGCTATGTGCCACCTTTCCACTGGTAACCTCCGTGATTGAAAACGGCTGGAAATGTAGTAAGAATAAATTTCCTTTCATTTCAAGTGTTTCTTACAAGTTTTTTATCATTTCTGGAAACTATAATTGCGTATTTGAAGAGTTTTACCACAATTAGAGAGTGTTCCTACAACTGTATACTGGAATCGGCAGCATTTTAACTGATTCACACAGAAAACGCCAGAGAAATTAGGCCTCAAATGTCAACATAAACAGTATATTGCACACTTACAGTCTTCCTACACAAATTTTGAGCTGTATAAACCTGAAATCCTAATATTTGAAAGCCAATTCAAGTGAAAACTCTCCATAAACTAGCCGGTGTTGTAAATATTATCAGTTTTCTGGCTATGTGCCACCTTTCCACTGGTAACCTCCGTGATTGAAAACGGCTGGAAATGTAGTAAGAATCTATTTGCTTTTATTTCAAGTGTTTCTTATAAGTTTTTTATCATTACTGGAAACAATAATTGCGTATTTGAAGAGTTTTACCACAATTAAAGAGTGATCCTACAACTACATACTGAAATCATCAGCATTTTAACTGATTCACACAGGAAACACCAGAGAAATTCGGCCTCCAATTGTTAACATAAACAGTATAGCCTTCACATACAGTCTTTCTACACAAATTTTGAGCTGAATAAACCTGAATTCCTAATATTTGAAAGCGAACTGAAGTGAAAACTCACCCTAAACTAGACGGAGTTGTAAGTATTATCAGTTTTCTGGTCATGACCCAGCTTCCACTGGTAAACTCCGTGATTGAAAACGGCTGGAAATGTAGTAAGAATAAATTTCCTTTCATTTCAAGTGTTTCTTACAAGTTTTTTATCATTTCTGGAAACTATAATTGCGTATTTGAAGAGTTTTACCACAATTAGAGAGTGTTCCTAGAACTATATACTGGAATCGGCAGCATTTTAACTGATTCACACTGAAAACGCCAGAGAAATTAGGCCTCAAATGTAAACATAAACAGTATATTGCACACTTACAGTCTTCCTACACAAATTTTGAGCTGTATAAACCTGAAATCCTAATATTTGAAAGCCAATTCAAGTGAAAACTCTCCATAAACTAGCCTGTGTTGTAAATATTATCAGTTTTCTTGTCATGTCGTAGCTTTACACTGAAAACCTCCTTGATTGAAAACGGCTGGAAATGCAGTACGAATCTATTTCTTTTAATTTCACGTGTTCCCTACCAGTTTTTAATCATTTCTTGAAACTATAATTGCGTATTTGAAAGTTTTACCACAATTAGAGAGTTTTCCTACAACTACATACTGGAATCGTCAGCATTTTAACTGATTCACACAGGAAACACCAAAGAAATTCGGCCTCCAATTGTAAACATAAACTGTATAGTCTTCACTTACAGTCTTTCTACACAAATTTTGAGCTGTATAAACCTGAATTCCTAATATTTAAAGCGAACTCAAGTGAAAACTCACCCTAAAATAGACTGAGTTTTAAGTATTATCAGTTTTCTGGTCATGACCCAGCTGCCACTGGTAAACTCCGTGATTGAAAACGGCTGGAAATGTAGTAAGAATAAATTTCCTTTCATTTCAAGTGTTTCTTACAAGTTTTTTTTATCATTTCTGGAAACTATAATTGCGTATTTGAAGAGTTTTACCACAATTAGAGAGTGTTCCTACAACTATATACTGGAATCGGCAGCATTTTAACTGATTCACACAGAAAACGCCAGAGAAATTAGGCCTCAAATGTCAACATAAACAGTATATTGCACACTTACAGTCTTCCTACACAAATTTTGAGCTGTATAAACCTGAAATCCTAATATTTGAAAGCCAATTCAAGTGAAAACTCTCCCTAAACTAGCCGGAGTTGTAAATATTATCAGTTTTCTGGCTATGTGCCACCTTTCCACTGGTAACCTCCGTGATTGAAAACGGCTGGAAATGTAGTAAGAATCTATTTGCTTTTATTTCAAGTGTTTCTTATAAGTTTTTTATCATTACTGGAAACAATAATTGTGTATTTGAAGAGTTTTACCACAATTAGAGAGTGTTCCTACAACTACATACTTTATCATCAGCATTTTAACTGATTCACACAGGAAACACCAGAGAAATTCGGTCTCCAATTGTTAACATAAACAGTATAGTCTTCACGTACAGTCTTTCTACACAAATTTTGAGCTGAATAAACCTGAATTCCTAATATTTGAAAGCCAATTCAAGTGAAAACTCTCCATAAACCAGCCGGAGTTGTAAATATTATCAGTTTTCTTGTCATGTCGTAGCTTTACACTGAAAACCTCTTTGATTGAAAACGGCTGGAAATGAAGTACGAATCTATTTCTTTTAATTTCACGTGTTTCTTACCAGTTTTTAATCATTTCTGGAAACTATAATTGCGTATTTGAAAGTTTTACCACAATTAGAGAGTTTTCCTACAACTACATACTGGAATCGTCAGCATTGTAACTGATTCACACAGGAAACACCAAAGAAATTCGGCCTCCAATTGTAAACATAAACTGTATAGTCTTCACTTACAGTCTTTCTACACAAATTTTGAGCTGTATAAACCTGAATTCCTAATATTTAAAGCAAACTCAAGTGAAAACTCACCCTAAAATAGACTGAGTTTTAAGTATTATCAGTTTTCTGGTCATGACCCAGCTTCCACTGGTAAACTCCGTGATTGAAAACGGCTGGAAATGTAGTAAGAATAAATTTCCTTTCATTTCAAGTGTTTCTTACAAGTTTTTTATCATTTCTGGAAACTATAATTGCGTATTTGAAGAGTTTTACCACAATTAGAGAGTGTTCCTACAACTATATACTGGAATCGGCAGCATTTTAACTGATTCACACAGAAAACGCCAGAGAAATTAGGCCTCAAATGTCAACATAAACAGTATATTGCACACTTACAGTCTTCCTACACAAATTTTGAGCTGTATAAACCTGAAATCCTAATATTTGAAAGCCAATTCAAGTGAAAACTCTCCATAAACTAGCCGGAGTTGTAAATATTATCAGTTTTCTGGCTATGTGCCACCTTTCCACTGGTAACCTCCGTGATTGAAAACGGCTGGAAATGTAGTAAGAATCTATTTGCTTTTATTTCAAGTGTTTCTTATAAGTTTTTTATCATTACTGGAAACAATAATTGCGTATTTGAAGAGTTTTACCACAATTAAAGAGTGACCTTACAACTACATACTGGATAAATCAGCATTTTAACTGATTCACACAGGAAACACCAGAGAAATTCGGCCTCCAATTGTTAACATAAACAGTATAGTCTTCACTTACAGTCTTTCTACACAAATTTTGAGCTGTATAAACCTGAAATCCTAATATTTGAAAGCCAATTCAAGTGAAAACTCTCCATAAACTAGCCGGTGTTGTAAATATTATCAGTTTTCTGGCTATGTGCCACCTTTCCACTGGTAACCTCCGTGATTGAAAACGGCTGGAAATGTAGTAAGAATAAATTTCCTTTCATTTCAAGTGTTTCTTACAAGTTTTTTATCATTTCTGGAAACTATAATTGCGTATTTGAAGAGTTTTACCACAATTAGAGAGTGTTCCTACAACTGTATACTGGAATCGGCAGCATTTTAACTGATTCACACAGAAAACGCCAGAGAAATTAGGCCTCAAATGTCAACATAAACAGTATATTGCACACTTACAGTCTTCCTACACAAATTTTGAGCTGTATAAACCTGAAATCCTAATATTTGAAAGCCAATTCAAGTGAAAACTCTCCATAAACTAGCCGGTGTTGTAAATATTATCAGTTTTCTGGCTATGTGCCACCTTTCCACTGGTAACCTCCGTGATTGAAAACGGCTGGAAATGTAGTAAGAATCTATTTGCTTTTATTTCAAGTGTTTCTTATAAGTTTTTTATCATTACTGGAAACAATAATTGCGTATTTGAAGAGTTTTACCACAATTAAAGAGTGATCCTACAACTACATACTGAAATCATCAGCATTTTAACTGATTCACACAGGAAACACCAGAGAAATTCGGCCTCCAATTGTTAACATAAACAGTATAGCCTTCACATACAGTCTTTCTACACAAATTTTGAGCTGAATAAACCTGAATTCCTAATATTTGAAAGCGAACTGAAGTGAAAACTCACCCTAAACTAGACGGAGTTGTAAGTATTATCAGTTTTCTGGTCATGACCCAGCTTCCACTGGTAAACTCCGTGATTGAAAACGGCTGGAAATGTAGTAAGAATAAATTTCCTTTCATTTCAAGTGTTTCTTACAAGTTTTTTATCATTTCTGGAAACTATAATTGCGTATTTGAAGAGTTTTACCACAATTAGAGAGTGTTCCTAGAACTATATACTGGAATCGGCAGCATTTTAACTGATTCACACTGAAAACGCCAGAGAAATTAGGCCTCAAATGTAAACATAAACAGTATATTGCACACTTACAGTCTTCCTACACAAATTTTGAGCTGTATAAACCTGAAATCCTAATATTTGAAAGCCAATTCAAGTGAAAACTCTCCATAAACTAGCCGGTGTTGTTAATATTATCAGTTTTCTTGTCATGTCGTAGCTTTACACTGAAAACCTCCTTGATTGAAAACGGCTGGAAATGCAGTACGAATCTATTTCTTTTAATTTCACGTGTTCCCTACCAGTTTTTAATCATTTCTTGAAACTATAATTGCGTATTTGAAAGTTTTACCACAATTAGAGAGTTTTCCTACAACTACATACTGGAATCGTCAGCATTTTAACTGATTCACACAGGAAACACCAAAGAAATTCGGCCTCCAATTGTAAACATAAACTGTATAGTCTTCACTTACAGTCTTTCTACACAAATTTTGAGCTGTATAAACCTGAATTCCTAATATTTAAAGCGAACTCAAGTGAAAACTCACCCTAAAATAGACTGAGTTTTAAGTATTATCAGTTTTCTGGTCATGACCCAGCTTCCACTGGTAAACTCCGTGATTGAAAACGGCTGGAAATGTAGTAAGAATAAATTTCCTTTCATTTCAAGTGTTTCTTACAAGTTTTTTTTATCATTTCTGGAAACTATAATTGCGTATTTGAAGAGTTTTACCACAATTAGAGAGTGTTCCTACAACTATATACTGGAATCGGCAGCATTTTAACTGATTCACACAGAAAACGCCAGAGAAATTAGGCCTCAAATGTCAACATAAACAGTATATTGCACACTTACAGTCTTCCTACACAAATTTTGAGCTGTATAAACCTGAAATCCTAATATTTGAAAGCCAATTCAAGTGAAAACTCTCCCTAAACTAGCCGGAGTTGTAAATATTATCAGTTTTCTGGCTATGTGCCACCTTTCCACTGGTAACCTCCGTGATTGAAAACGGCTGGAAATGTAGTAAGAATCTATTTGCTTTTATTTCAAGTGTTTCTTATAAGTTTTTTATCATTACTGGAAACAATAATTGCGTATTTGAAGAGTTTTACCACAATTAGAGAGTGTTCCTACAACTACATACTTTATCATCAGCATTTTAACTGATTCACACAGGAAACACCAGAGAAATTCGGCCTCCAATTGTTAACATAAACAGTATAGTCTTCACGTACAGTCTTTCTACACAAATTTTGAGCTGAATAAACCTGAATTCCTAATATTTGAAAGCCAATTCAAGTGAAAACTCTCCATAAACCAGCCGGAGTTGTAAATATTATCAGTTTTCTTGTCATGTCGTAGCTTTACACTGAAAACCTCTTTGATTGAAAACGGCTGGAAATGAAGTACGAATCTATTTCTTTTAATTTCACGTGTTTCTTACCAGTTTTTAATCATTTCTGGAAACTATAATTGCGTATTTGAAAGTTTTACCACAATTAGAGAGTTTTCCTACAACTACATACTGGAATCGTCAGCATTGTAACTGATTCACACAGGAAACACCAAAGAAATTCGGCCTCCAATTGTAAACATAAACTGTATAGTCTTCACTTACAGTCTTTCTACACAAATTTTGAGCTGTATAAACCTGAATTCCTAATATTTAAAGCAAACGCAAGTGAAAACTCACCCTAAAATAGACTGAGTTTTAAGTATTATCAGTTTTCTGGTCATGACCCAGCTTCCACTGGTAAACTCTGTGATTGAAAACGGCTGGAAATGTAGTAAGAATAAATTTCCTTTCATTTCAAGTGTTTCTTACAAGTTTTTTATCATTTCTGGAAACTATAATTGCGTATTTGAAGAGTTTTACCACAATTAGAGAGTGTTCCTACAACTATATACTGGAATCGGCAGCATTTTAACTGATTCACACAGAAAACGCCAGAGAAATTAGGCCTCAAATGTCAACATAAACAGTATATTGCACACTTACAGTCTTCCTACACAAATTTTGAGCTGTATAAACCTGAAATCCTAATATTTGAAAGCCAATTCAAGTGAAAACTCTCCATAAACTAGCCGGTGTTGTAAATATTATCAGTTTTCTTGTCATGTCGTAGCTTTACACTGAAAACCTCCTTGATTGAAAACGGCTGGAAATGCAGTACGAATCTATTTCTTTTAATTTCACGTGTTCCCTACCAGTTTTTAATCATTTCTTGAAACTATAATTGCGTATTTGAAAGTTTTACCACAATTAGAGAGTTTTCCTACAACTACATACTGGAATCGTCAGCATTTTAACTGATTCACACAGGAAACACCAAAGAAATTCGGCCTCCAATTGTAAACATAAACTGTATAGTCTTCACTTACAGTCTTTCTACACAAATTTTGAGCTGTATAAACCTGAATTCCTAATATTTAAAGCAAACTCAAGTGAAAACTCACCCTAAAATAGACTGAGTTTTAAGTATTATCAGTTTTCTGGTCATGACCCAGCTTCCACTGGTAAACTCCGTGATTGAAAACGGCTGGAAATGTAGTAAGAATAAATTTCCTTTCATTTCAAGTGTTTCTTACAAGTTTTTTTTATCATTTCTGGAAACTATAATTGCGTATTTGAAGAGTTTTACCACAATTAGAGAGTGTTCCTACAACTATATACTGGAATCGGCAGCATTTTAACTGATTCACACAGAAAACGCCAGAGAAATTAGGCCTCAAATGTCAACATAAACAGTATATTGCACACTTACAGTCTTCCTACACAAATTTTGAGCTGTATAAACCTGAAATCCTAATATTTGAAAGCCAATTCAAGTGAAAACTCTCCCTAAACTAGCCGGAGTTGTAAATATTATCAGTTTTCTGGCTATGTGCCACCTTTCCACTGGTAACCTCCGTGATTGAAAACGGCTGGAAATGTAGTAAGAATCTATTTGCTTTTATTTCAAGTGTTTCTTATAAGTTTTTTATCATTACTGGAAACAATAATTGCGTATTTGAAGAGTTTTACCACAATTAGAGAGTGTTCCTACAACTACATACTTTATCATCAGCATTTTAACTGATTCACACAGGAAACACCAGAGAAATTCGGCCTCCAATTGTTAACATAAACAGTATAGTCTTCACGTACAGTCTTTCTACACAAATTTTGAGCTGAATAAACCTGAATTCCTAATATTTGAAAGCGAACTCAAGTGAAAACTCACCCTAAACTAGACGGAGTTGTAAGTATTATCAGTTTGCTGGTCATGACCCAGCTTTCCACTGGTAAACTCCGTGATTGAAAACGGCTGGAAATGTAGTAAGAATAAATTTCCTTTCATTTCAAGTGTTTCTTACAAGTTTTTTTTATCATTTCTGGAACTTATAATTGCGTATTTGAAGAGTTTTACCACAATGAGAGAGTGTTCCTACAACTATATACTGGATTCGTCAGCATTTTAACTGATTCACACAGAAAACGCCAGAGAAATTAGGCCTCAAATGTAAACATAAACAGTATATTGCACACTTACAGTCTTCCTACACAAATTTTGAGCTGTATAAACCTGAAATCCTAATATTTGAAAGCCAATTCAAGTGAAAACTCTCCATAAACCAGCCGGAGTTGTAAATATTATCAGTTTTCTTGTCATGTCGTAGCTTTACACTGAAAACCTCTTTGATTGAAAACGGCTGGAAATGAAGTACGAATCTATTTCTTTTAATTTCACGTGTTTCTTACCAGTTTTTAACCATTTCTGGAAACTATAATTGCGTATTTGAAAGTTTTACCACAATTAGAGAGTTTTCCTACAACTACATACTGGAATCGTCAGCATTGTAACTGATTCACACAGGAAACACCAAAGAAATTCGGCCTCCAATTGTAAACATAAACTGTATAGTCTTCACTTACAGTCTTTCTACACAAATTTTGAGCTGTATAAACCTGAATTCCTAATATTTAAAGCAAACTCAAGTGAAAACTCACCCTAAAATAGACTGAGTTTTAAGTATTATCAGTTTTCTGGTCATGACCCAGCTTCCACTGGTAAACTCTGTGATTGAAAACGGCTGGAAATGTAGTAAGAATAAATTTCCTTTCATTTCAAGTGTTTCTTACAAGTTTTTTTATCATTTCTGGAAACTATAATTGCGTATTTGAAGAGTTTTACCACAATTAGAGAGTGTTCCTACAACTATATACTGGAATCGGCAGCATTTTAACTGATTCACACAGAAAACGCCAGAGAAATTAGGCCTCAAATGTCAACATAAACAGTATATTGCACACTTACAGTCTTCCTACACAAATTTTGAGCTGTATAAACCTGAAATCCTAATATTTGAAAGCCAATTCAAGTGAAAACTCTCCATAAACCAGCCGGAGTTGTAAATATTATCAGTTTTCTTGTCATGTCGTAGCTTTACACTGAAAACCTCTTTGATTGAAAACGGCTGGAAATGCAGTACGAATCTATTTCTTTTAATTTCACGTGTTTCTTACCAGTTTTTAATCATTTCTGGAAACTATAATTGCGTATTTGAAAGTTTTACCACAATTAGAGAGTTTTCCTACAACTACATACTGGAATCGTCAGCATTGTAACTGATTCACACAGGAAACACCAAAGAAATTCGGCCTCCAATTGTAAACATAAACTGTATAGTCTTCACTTACAGTCTTTCTACACAAATTTTGAGCTGTATAAACCTGAATTCCTAATATTTAAAGCAAACTCAAGTGAAAACTCACCCTAAAATAGACTGAGTTTTAAGTATTATCAGTTTTCTGGTCATGACCCAGCTTCCACTGGTAAACTCCGTGATTGAAAACGGCTGGAAATGTAGTAAGAATAAATTTCCTTTCATTTCAAGTGTTTCTTACAAGTTTTTTATCATTTCTGGAAACTATAATTGCGTATTTGAAGAGTTTTACCACAATTACAGAGTGTTCCTACAACTATATACTGGAATCGGCAGCATTTTAACTGATTCACACAGAAAACGCCAGAGAAATTAGGCCTCAAATGTAAACATAAACAGTATATTGCACACTTACAGTCTTCCTACACAAATTTTGAGCTGTATAAACCTGAAATCCTAATATTTGAAAGCCAATTCAAGTGAAAACTCTCCCTAAACTAGCCGGAGTTGTAAATATTATCAGTTTTCTGGCTATGTGCCACCTTTCCACTGGTAACCTCCGTGATTGAAAACGGCTGGAAATGTAGTAAGAATCTATTTGCTTTTATTTCAAGTGTTTCTTATAAGTTTTTTATCATTACTGGAAACAATAATTGCGTATTTGAAGAGTTTTACCACAATTAGAGAGTGTTCCTACAACTAGATACTTTATCATCAGCATTTTAACTGATTCACACAGGAAACACCAGAGAAATTCGGCCTCCAATTGTTAACATAAACAGTATAGTCTTCACGTACAGTCTTTCTACACAAATTTTGAGCTGAATAAACCTGAATTCCTAATATTTGAAAGCGAACTGAAGTGAAAACTCACCCTAAACTAGACGGAGTTGTAAGTATTATCAGTTTTCTTGTCATGTCGTAGCTTTACACTGAAAACCTCTTTGATTGAAAACGGCTGGAAATGCAGTACGAATCTATTTCTTTTAATTTCACGTGTTTCTTACCAGTTTTTAATCATTTCTGGAAACTATAATTGCGTATTTGAAAGTTTTACCACAATTAGAGAGTTTTCCTACAACTACATACTGGAATCGTCAGCATTGTAACTGATTCACACAGGAAACACCAAAGAAATTCGGCCTCCAATTGTAAACATAAACTGTATAGTCTTCACTTACAGTCTTTCTACACAAATTTTGAGCTGTATAAACCTGAATTCCTAATATTTAAAGCAAACTCAAGTGAAAACTCACCCTAAAATAGACTGAGTTTTAAGTATTATCAGTTTTCTGGTCATGACCCAGCTTCCACTGGTAAACTCCGTGATTGAAAACGGCTGGAAATGTAGTAAGAATAAATTTCCTTTCATTTCAAGTGTTTCTTACAAGTTTTTTATCATTTCTGGAAACTATAATTGCGTATTTGAAGAGTTTTACCACAATTAGAGAGTGTTCCTAGAACTATATACTGGAATCGGCAGCATTTTAACTGATTCACACAGAAAACGCCAGAGAAATTAAGCCTCAAATGTAAACATAAACAGTATATTGCACACTTACAGTCTTCCTACACAAATTTTGAGCTGTATAAACCTGAAATCCTAATATTTGAAAGCCAATTCAAGTGAAAACTCTCCATAAACTAGCCGGAGTTGTAAATATTATCAGTTTTCTGGCTATGTGCCACCTTTCCACTGGTAACCTCCGTGATTGAAAACGGCTGGAAATGTAGTAAGAATCTATTTGCTTTTATTTCAAGTGTTTCTTATAAGTTTTTTATCATTACTGGAAACAATAATTGCGTATTTGAAGAGTTTTACCACAATTAAAGAGTGACCTTACAACTACATACTGGATAAATCAGCATTTTAACTGATTCACACAGGAAACACCAGAGAAATTCGGCCTCCAATTGTTAACATAAACAGTATAGTCTTCACTTACAGTCTTTCTACACAAATTTTGAGCTGTATAAACCTGAAATCCTAATATTTGAAAGCCAATTCAAGTGAAAACTCTCCATAAACTAGCCGGTGTTGTAAATATTATCAGTTTTCTGGCTATGTGCCACCTTTCCACTGGTAACCTCCGTGATTGAAAACGGCTGGAAATGTAGTAAGAATAAATTTCCTTTCATTTCAAGTGTTTCTTACAAGTTTTTTATCATTTCTGGAAACTATAATTGCGTATTTGAAGAGTTTTACCACAATTAGAGAGTGTTCCTACAACTGTATACTGGAATCGGCAGCATTTTAACTGATTCACACAGAAAACGCCAGAGAAATTAGGCCTCAAATGTCAACATAAACAGTATATTGCACACTTACAGTCTTCCTACACAAATTTTGAGCTGTATAAACCTGAAATCCTAATATTTGAAAGCCAATTCAAGTGAAAACTCTCCATAAACTAGCCGGTGTTGTAAATATTATCAGTTTTCTGGCTATGTGCCACCTTTCCACTGGTAACCTCCGTGATTGAAAACGGCTGGAAATGTAGTAAGAATCTATTTGCTTTTATTTCAAGTGTTTCTTATAAGTTTTTTATCATTACTGGAAACAATAATTGCGTATTTGAAGAGTTTTACCACAATTAAAGAGTGATCCTACAACTACATACTGAAATCATCAGCATTTTAACTGATTCACACAGGAAACACCAGAGAAATTCGGCCTCCAATTGTTAACATAAACAGTATAGCCTTCACATACAGTCTTTCTACACAAATTTTGAGCTGAATAAACCTGAATTCCTAATATTTGAAAGCGAACTGAAGTGAAAACTCACCCTAAACTAGACGGAGTTGTAAGTATTATCAGTTTTCTGGTCATGACCCAGCTTCCACTGGTAAACTCCGTGATTGAAAACGGCTGGAAATGTAGTAAGAATAAATTTCCTTTCATTTCAAGTGTTTCTTACAAGTTTTTTATCATTTCTGGAAACTATAATTGCGTATTTGAAGAGTTTTACCACAATTAGAGAGTGTTCCTAGAACTATATACTGGAATCGGCAGCATTTTAACTGATTCACACTGAAAACGCCAGAGAAATTAGGCCTCAAATGTAAACATAAACAGTATATTGCACACTTACAGTCTTCCTACACAAATTTTGAGCTGTATAAACCTGAAATCCTAATATTTGAAAGCCAATTCAAGTGAAAACTCTCCATAAACTAGCCGGTGTTGTTAATATTATCAGTTTTCTTGTCATGTCGTAGCTTTACACTGAAAACCTCCTTGATTGAAAACGGCTGGAAATGCAGTACGAATCTATTTCTTTTAATTTCACGTGTTCCCTACCAGTTTTTAATCATTTCTTGAAACTATAATTGCGTATTTGAAAGTTTTACCACAATTAGAGAGTTTTCCTACAACTACATACTGGAATCGTCAGCATTTTAACTGATTCACACAGGAAACACCAAAGAAATTCGGCCTCCAATTGTAAACATAAACTGTATAGTCTTCACTTACAGTCTTTCTACACAAATTTTGAGCTGTATAAACCTGAATTCCTAATATTTAAAGCGAACTCAAGTGAAAACTCACCCTAAAATAGACTGAGTTTTAAGTATTATCAGTTTTCTGGTCATGACCCAGCTTCCACTGGTAAACTCCGTGATTGAAAACGGCTGGAAATGTAGTAAGAATAAATTTCCTTTCATTTCAAGTGTTTCTTACAAGTTTTTTTTATCATTTCTGGAAACTATAATTGCGTATTTGAAGAGTTTTACCACAATTAGAGAGTGTTCCTACAACTATATACTGGAATCGGCAGCATTTTAACTGATTCACACAGAAAACGCCAGAGAAATTAGGCCTCAAATGTCAACATAAACAGTATATTGCACACTTACAGTCTTCCTACACAAATTTTGAGCTGTATAAACCTGAAATCCTAATATTTGAAAGCCAATTCAAGTGAAAACTCTCCCTAAACTAGCCGGAGTTGTAAATATTATCAGTTTTCTGGCTATGTGCCACCTTTCCACTGGTAACCTCCGTGATTGAAAACGGCTGGAAATGTAGTAAGAATCTATTTGCTTTTATTTCAAGTGTTTCTTATAAGTTTTTTATCATTACTGGAAACAATAATTGCGTATTTGAAGAGTTTTACCACAATTAGAGAGTGTTCCTACAACTACATACTTTATCATCAGCATTTTAACTGATTCACACAGGAAACACCAGAGAAATTCGGCCTCCAATTGTTAACATAAACAGTATAGTCTTCACGTACAGTCTTTCTACACAAATTTTGAGCTGAATAAACCTGAATTCCTAATATTTGAAAGCCAATTCAAGTGAAAACTCTCCATAAACCAGCCGGAGTTGTAAATATTATCAGTTTTCTTGTCATGTCGTAGCTTTACACTGAAAACCTCTTTGATTGAAAACGGCTGGAAATGAAGTACGAATCTATTTCTTTTAATTTCACGTGTTTCTTACCAGTTTTTAATCATTTCTGGAAACTATAATTGCGTATTTGAAAGTTTTACCACAATTAGAGAGTTTTCCTACAACTACATACTGGAATCGTCAGCATTGTAACTGATTCACACAGGAAACACCAAAGAAATTCGGCCTCCAATTGTAAACATAAACTGTATAGTCTTCACTTACAGTCTTTCTACACAAATTTTGAGCTGTATAAACCTGAATTCCTAATATTTAAAGCAAACGCAAGTGAAAACTCACCCTAAAATAGACTGAGTTTTAAGTATTATCAGTTTTCTGGTCATGACCCAGCTTCCACTGGTAAACTCTGTGATTGAAAACGGCTGGAAATGTAGTAAGAATAAATTTCCTTTCATTTCAAGTGTTTCTTACAAGTTTTTTATCATTTCTGGAAACTATAATTGCGTATTTGAAGAGTTTTACCACAATTAGAGAGTGTTCCTACAACTATATACTGGAATCGGCAGCATTTTAACTGATTCACACAGAAAACGCCAGAGAAATTAGGCCTCAAATGTCAACATAAACAGTATATTGCACACTTACAGTCTTCCTACACAAATTTTGAGCTGTATAAACCTGAAATCCTAATATTTGAAAGCCAATTCAAGTGAAAACTCTCCATAAACTAGCCGGTGTTGTAAATATTATCAGTTTTCTTGTCATGTCGTAGCTTTACACTGAAAACCTCCTTGATTGAAAACGGCTGGAAATGCAGTACGAATCTATTTCTTTTAATTTCACGTGTTCCCTACCAGTTTTTAATCATTTCTTGAAACTATAATTGCGTATTTGAAAGTTTTACCACAATTAGAGAGTTTTCCTACAACTACATACTGGAATCGTCAGCATTTTAACTGATTCACACAGGAAACACCAAAGAAATTCGGCCTCCAATTGTAAACATAAACTGTATAGTCTTCACTTACAGTCTTTCTACACAAATTTTGAGCTGTATAAACCTGAATTCCTAATATTTAAAGCAAACTCAAGTGAAAACTCACCCTAAAATAGACTGAGTTTTAAGTATTATCAGTTTTCTGGTCATGACCCAGCTTCCACTGGTAAACTCCGTGATTGAAAACGGCTGGAAATGTAGTAAGAATAAATTTCCTTTCATTTCAAGTGTTTCTTACAAGTTTTTTTTATCATTTCTGGAAACTATAATTGCGTATTTGAAGAGTTTTACCACAATTAGAGAGTGTTCCTACAACTATATACTGGAATCGGCAGCATTTTAACTGATTCACACAGAAAACGCCAGAGAAATTAGGCCTCAAATGTCAACATAAACAGTATATTGCACACTTACAGTCTTCCTACACAAATTTTGAGCTGTATAAACCTGAAATCCTAATATTTGAAAGCCAATTCAAGTGAAAACTCTCCCTAAACTAGCCGGAGTTGTAAATATTATCAGTTTTCTGGCTATGTGCCACCTTTCCACTGGTAACCTCCGTGATTGAAAACGGCTGGAAATGTAGTAAGAATCTATTTGCTTTTATTTCAAGTGTTTCTTATAAGTTTTTTATCATTACTGGAAACAATAATTGCGTATTTGAAGAGTTTTACCACAATTAGAGAGTGTTCCTACAACTACATACTTTATCATCAGCATTTTAACTGATTCACACAGGAAACACCAGAGAAATTCGGCCTCCAATTGTTAACATAAACAGTATAGTCTTCACGTACAGTCTTTCTACACAAATTTTGAGCTGAATAAACCTGAATTCCTAATATTTGAAAGCGAACTCAAGTGAAAACTCACCCTAAACTAGACGGAGTTGTAAGTATTATCAGTTTGCTGGTCATGACCCAGCTTTCCACTGGTAAACTCCGTGATTGAAAACGGCTGGAAATGTAGTAAGAATAAATTTCCTTTCATTTCAAGTGTTTCTTACAAGTTTTTTTTATCATTTCTGGAACTTATAATTGCGTATTTGAAGAGTTTTACCACAATGAGAGAGTGTTCCTACAACTATATACTGGATTCGTCAGCATTTTAACTGATTCACACAGAAAACGCCAGAGAAATTAGGCCTCAAATGTAAACATAAACAGTATATTGCACACTTACAGTCTTCCTACACAAATTTTGAGCTGTATAAACCTGAAATCCTAATATTTGAAAGCCAATTCAAGTGAAAACTCTCCATAAACCAGCCGGAGTTGTAAATATTATCAGTTTTCTTGTCATGTCGTAGCTTTACACTGAAAACCTCTTTGATTGAAAACGGCTGGAAATGAAGTACGAATCTATTTCTTTTAATTTCACGTGTTTCTTACCAGTTTTTAACCATTTCTGGAAACTATAATTGCGTATTTGAAAGTTTTACCACAATTAGAGAGTTTTCCTACAACTACATACTGGAATCGTCAGCATTGTAACTGATTCACACAGGAAACACCAAAGAAATTCGGCCTCCAATTGTAAACATAAACTGTATAGTCTTCACTTACAGTCTTTCTACACAAATTTTGAGCTGTATAAACCTGAATTCCTAATATTTAAAGCAAACTCAAGTGAAAACTCACCCTAAAATAGACTGAGTTTTAAGTATTATCAGTTTTCTGGTCATGACCCAGCTTCCACTGGTAAACTCTGTGATTGAAAACGGCTGGAAATGTAGTAAGAATAAATTTCCTTTCATTTCAAGTGTTTCTTACAAGTTTTTTTATCATTTCTGGAAACTATAATTGCGTATTTGAAGAGTTTTACCACAATTAGAGAGTGTTCCTACAACTATATACTGGAATCGGCAGCATTTTAACTGATTCACACAGAAAACGCCAGAGAAATTAGGCCTCAAATGTCAACATAAACAGTATATTGCACACTTACAGTCTTCCTACACAAATTTTGAGCTGTATAAACCTGAAATCCTAATATTTGAAAGCCAATTCAAGTGAAAACTCTCCATAAACCAGCCGGAGTTGTAAATATTATCAGTTTTCTTGTCATGTCGTAGCTTTACACTGAAAACCTCTTTGATTGAAAACGGCTGGAAATGCAGTACGAATCTATTTCTTTTAATTTCACGTGTTTCTTACCAGTTTTTAATCATTTCTGGAAACTATAATTGCGTATTTGAAAGTTTTACCACAATTAGAGAGTTTTCCTACAACTACATACTGGAATCGTCAGCATTGTAACTGATTCACACAGGAAACACCAAAGAAATTCGGCCTCCAATTGTAAACATAAAGTGTATAGTCTTCACTTACAGTCTTTCTACACAAATTTTGAGCTGTATAAACCTGAATTCCTAATATTTAAAGCAAACTCAAGTGAAAACTCACCCTAAAATAGACTGAGTTTTAAGTATTATCAGTTTTCTGGTCATGACCCAGCTTCCACTGGTAAACTCCGTGATTGAAAACGGCTGGAAATGTAGTAAGAATAAATTTCCTTTCATTTCAAGTGTTTCTTACAAGTTTTTTATCATTTCTGGAAACTATAATTGCGTATTTGAAGAGTTTTACCACAATTACAGAGTGTTCCTACAACTATATACTGGAATCGGCAGCATTTTAACTGATTCACACAGAAAACGCCAGAGAAATTAGGCCTCAAATGTAAACATAAACAGTATATTGCACACTTACAGTCTTCCTACACAAATTTTGAGCTGTATAAACCTGAAATCCTAATATTTGAAAGCCAATTCAAGTGAAAACTCTCCCTAAACTAGCCGGAGTTGTAAATATTATCAGTTTTCTGGCTATGTGCCACCTTTCCACTGGTAACCTCCGTGATTGAAAACGGCTGGAAATGTAGTAAGAATCTATTTGCTTTTATTTCAAGTGTTTCTTATAAGTTTTTTATCATTACTGGAAACAATAATTGCGTATTTGAAGAGTTTTACCACAATTAGAGAGTGTTCCTACAACTAGATACTTTATCATCAGCATTTTAACTGATTCACACAGGAAACACCAGAGAAATTCGGCCTCCAATTGTTAACATAAACAGTATAGTCTTCACGTACAGTCTTTCTACACAAATTTTGAGCTGAATAAACCTGAATTCCTAATATTTGAAAGCGAACTGAAGTGAAAACTCACCCTAAACTAGACGGAGTTGTAAGTATTATCAGTTTTCTTGTCATGTCGTAGCTTTACACTGAAAACCTCTTTGATTGAAAACGGCTGGAAATGCAGTACGAATCTATTTCTTTTAATTTCACGTGTTTCTTACCAGTTTTTAATCATTTCTGGAAACTATAATTGCGTATTTGAAAGTTTTACCACAATTAGAGAGTTTTCCTACAACTACATACTGGAATCGTCAGCATTGTAACTGATTCACACAGGAAACACCAAAGAAATTCGGCCTCCAATTGTAAACATAAACTGTATAGTCTTCACTTACAGTCTTTCTACACAAATTTTGAGCTGTATAAACCTGAATTCCTAATATTTAAAGCAAACTCAAGTGAAAACTCACCCTAAAATAGACTGAGTTTTAAGTATTATCAGTTTTCTGGTCATGACCCAGCTTCCACTGGTAAACTCCGTGATTGAAAACGGCTGGAAATGTAGTAAGAATAAATTTCCTTTCATTTCAAGTGTTTCTTACAAGTTTTTTATCATTTCTGGAAACTATAATTGCGTATTTGAAGAGTTTTACCACAATTAGAGAGTGTTCCTAGAACTATATACTGGAATCGGCAGCATTTTAACTGATTCACACAGAAAACGCCAGAGAAATTAAGCCTCAAATGTAAACATAAACAGTATATTGCACACTTACAGTCTTCCTACACAAATTTTGAGCTGTATAAACCTGAAATCCTAATATTTGAAAGCCAATTCAAGTGAAAACTCTCCATAAACTAGCCGGTGTTGTAAATATTATCAGTTTTCTTGTCATGTCGTAGCTTTACACTGAAAACCTCCTTGATTGAAAACGGCTGGAAATGCAGTACGAATCTATTTCTTTTAATTTCACGTGTTCCCTACCAGTTTTTTATCATTTCTGGAAACTATAATTGCGTATTTGAAGAGTTTTACCACAATTAGAGAGTGTTCCTACAACTGTATACTGGAATCGGCAGCATTTTAACTGATTCACACAGAAAACGCCAGAGAAATTAGGCCTCAAATGTCAACATAAACAGTATATTGCACACTTACAGTCTTCCTACACAAATTTTGAGCTGTATAAACCTGAAATCCTAATATTTGAAAGCCAATTCAAGTGAAAACTCTCCATAAACTAGCCGGAGTTGTAAATATTATCAGTTTTCTGGCTATGTGCCACCTTTCCACTGGTAACCTCCGTGATTGAAAACGGCTGGAAATGTAGTAAGAATCTATTTGCTTTTATTTCAAGTGTTTCTTATAAGTTTTTTATCATTACTGGAAACAATAATTGCGTATTTGAAGAGTTTTACCACAATTAAAGAGTGATCCTACAACTACATACTGGAATCATCAGCATTTTAACTGATTCACACAGGAAACACCAGAGAAATTCGGCCTCCAATTGTTAACATAAACAGTATAGCCTTCACGTACAGTCTTTCTACACAAATTTTGAGCAGAATAAACCTGAATTCCTAATATTTGAAATCGAACTGAAGTGAAAACTCACCCTAAACTAGACGGAGTTGTAAGTATTATCAGTTTGATGGTCATGACCCAGCTTTCCACTGGTAAACTCCGTGATTGAAAACGGCTGGAAATGTAGTAAGAATAAATTCCCTTTCATTTCAAGTGTTTCTTACAAGTTTTTTATCATTTCTGGAAACTATAATTGCGTATTTGAAGAGTTTTACCACAATTAGAGAGTGTTCCTACAACTGTATACTGGAATCAGCAGCATTTTAACTGATTCACACAGAAAACGCCAGAGAAATTAGGCCTCAAATGTCAACATAAACAGTATATTGCACACTTACAGTCTTCCTACACAAATTTTGAGCTGTATAAACCTGAAGTCCTAATATTTGAAAGCCAATTCAAGTGAAAACTCTCCATAAACCAGCCGGAGTTGTAAATATTATCAGTTTTCTGGCTATGTGCCACCTTTCCACTGGTAACCTCCGTGATTGAAAACGGCTGGAAATGTAGTAAGAATCTATTTGCTTTTATTTCAAGTGTTTCTTATAAGTTTTTTATCATTACTGGAAACAATAATTGCGTATTTGAAGAGTTTTACCACAATTAGAGAGTGTTCCTACAACTACATACTTTATCATCAGCATTTTAACTGATTCACACAGGAAACACCAGAGAAATTCGGCCTCCAATTGTTAACATAAACAGTATAGTCTTCACGTACAGTCTTTCTACACAAATTTTGAGCTGAATAAACCTGAATTCCTAATATTTGAAAGCGAACTGAAGTGAAAACTCACCCTAAACTAGACGGAGTTGTAAGTATTATCAGTTTGCTGGTCATGACCCAGCTTTCCACTGGTAAACTCCGTGATTGAAAACGGCTGGAAATGTAGTAAGAATAAATTTCCTTTCATTTCAAGTGTTTCTTACAAGTTTTTTATCATTTCTGGAAACTATAATTGCGTATTTGAAGAGTTTTACCACAATTAGAGAGTGTTCCTAGAACTATATACTGGAATCGGCAGCATTTTAACTGATTCACACTGAAAACGCCAGAGAAATTAGGCCTCAAATGTAAACATAAACAGTATATTGCACACTTACAGTCTTCCTACACAAATTTTGAGCTGTATAAACCTGAAATCCTAATATTTGAAAGCCAATTCAAGTGAAAACTCTCCATAAACTAGCCGGTGTTGTTAATATTATCAGTTTTCTTGTCATGTCGTAGCTTTACACTGAAAACCTCCTTGATTGAAAACGGCTGGAAATGCAGTACGAATCTATTTCTTTTAATTTCACGTGTTCCCTACCAGTTTTTAATCATTTCTTGAAACTATAATTGCGTATTTGAAAGTTTTACCACAATTAGAGAGTTTTCCTACAACTACATACTGGAATCGTCAGCATTTTAACTGATTCACACAGGAAACACCAAAGAAATTCGGCCTCCAATTGTAAACATAAACTGTATAGTCTTCACTTACAGTCTTTCTACACAAATTTTGAGCTGTATAAACCTGAATTCCTAATATTTAAAGCGAACTCAAGTGAAAACTCACCCTAAAATAGACTGAGTTTTAAGTATTATCAGTTTTCTGGTCATGACCCAGCTTCCACTGGTAAACTCCGTGATTGAAAACGGCTGGAAATGTAGTAAGAATAAATTTCCTTTCATTTCAAGTGTTTCTTACAAGTTTTTTTTATCATTTCTGGAAACTATAATTGCGTATTTGAAGAGTTTTACCACAATTAGAGAGTGTTCCTACAACTATATACTGGAATCGGCAGCATTTTAACTGATTCACACAGAAAACGCCAGAGAAATTAGGCCTCAAATGTCAACATAAACAGTATATTGCACACTTACAGTCTTCCTACACAAATTTTGAGCTGTATAAACCTGAAATCCTAATATTTGAAAGCCAATTCAAGTGAAAACTCTCCCTAAACTAGCCGGAGTTGTAAATATTATCAGTTTTCTGGCTATGTGCCACCTTTCCACTGGTAACCTCCGTGATTGAAAACGGCTGGAAATGTAGTAAGAATCTATTTGCTTTTATTTCAAGTGTTTCTTATAAGTTTTTTATCATTACTGGAAACAATAATTGCGTATTTGAAGAGTTTTACCACAATTAGAGAGTGTTCCTACAACTACATACTTTATCATCAGCATTTTAACTGATTCACACAGGAAACACCAGAGAAATTCGGCCTCCAATTGTTAACATAAACAGTATAGTCTTCACGTACAGTCTTTCTACACAAATTTTGAGCTGAATAAACCTGAATTCCTAATATTTGAAAGCCAATTCAAGTGAAAACTCTCCATAAACCAGCCGGAGTTGTAAATATTATCAGTTTTCTTGTCATGTCGTAGCTTTACACTGAAAACCTCTTTGATTGAAAACGGCTGGAAATGAAGTACGAATCTATTTCTTTTAATTTCACGTGTTTCTTACCAGTTTTTAATCATTTCTGGAAACTATAATTGCGTATTTGAAAGTTTTACCACAATTAGAGAGTTTTCCTACAACTACATACTGGAATCGTCAGCATTGTAACTGATTCACACAGGAAACACCAAAGAAATTCGGCCTCCAATTGTAAACATAAACTGTATAGTCTTCACTTACAGTCTTTCTACACAAATTTTGAGCTGTATAAACCTGAATTCCTAATATTTAAAGCAAACGCAAGTGAAAACTCACCCTAAAATAGACTGAGTTTTAAGTATTATCAGTTTTCTGGTCATGACCCAGCTTCCACTGGTAAACTCTGTGATTGAAAACGGCTGGAAATGTAGTAAGAATAAATTTCCTTTCATTTCAAGTGTTTCTTACAAGTTTTTTATCATTTCTGGAAACTATAATTGCGTATTTGAAGAGTTTTACCACAATTAGAGAGTGTTCCTACAACTATATACTGGAATCGGCAGCATTTTAACTGATTCACACAGAAAACGCCAGAGAAATTAGGCCTCAAATGTCAACATAAACAGTATATTGCACACTTACAGTCTTCCTACACAAATTTTGAGCTGTATAAACCTGAAATCCTAATATTTGAAAGCCAATTCAAGTGAAAACTCTCCATAAACTAGCCGGTGTTGTAAATATTATCAGTTTTCTTGTCATGTCGTAGCTTTACACTGAAAACCTCCTTGATTGAAAACGGCTGGAAATGCAGTACGAATCTATTTCTTTTAATTTCACGTGTTCCCTACCAGTTTTTAATCATTTCTTGAAACTATAATTGCGTATTTGAAAGTTTTACCACAATTAGAGAGTTTTCCTACAACTACATACTGGAATCGTCAGCATTTTAACTGATTCACACAGGAAACACCAAAGAAATTCGGCCTCCAATTGTAAACATAAACTGTATAGTCTTCACTTACAGTCTTTCTACACAAATTTTGAGCTGTATAAACCTGAATTCCTAATATTTAAAGCAAACTCAAGTGAAAACTCACCCTAAAATAGACTGAGTTTTAAGTATTATCAGTTTTCTGGTCATGACCCAGCTTCCACTGGTAAACTCCGTGATTGAAAACGGCTGGAAATGTAGTAAGAATAAATTTCCTTTCATTTCAAGTGTTTCTTACAAGTTTTTTTTATCATTTCTGGAAACTATAATTGCGTATTTGAAGAGTTTTACCACAATTAGAGAGTGTTCCTACAACTATATACTGGAATCGGCAGCATTTTAACTGATTCACACAGAAAACGCCAGAGAAATTAGGCCTCAAATGTCAACATAAACAGTATATTGCACACTTACAGTCTTCCTACACAAATTTTGAGCTGTATAAACCTGAAATCCTAATATTTGAAAGCCAATTCAAGTGAAAACTCTCCCTAAACTAGCCGGAGTTGTAAATATTATCAGTTTTCTGGCTATGTGCCACCTTTCCACTGGTAACCTCCGTGATTGAAAACGGCTGGAAATGTAGTAAGAATCTATTTGCTTTTATTTCAAGTGTTTCTTATAAGTTTTTTATCATTACTGGAAACAATAATTGCGTATTTGAAGAGTTTTACCACAATTAGAGAGTGTTCCTACAACTACATACTTTATCATCAGCATTTTAACTGATTCACACAGGAAACACCAGAGAAATTCGGCCTCCAATTGTTAACATAAACAGTATAGTCTTCACGTACAGTCTTTCTACACAAATTTTGAGCTGAATAAACCTGAATTCCTAATATTTGAAAGCGAACTCAAGTGAAAACTCACCCTAAACTAGACGGAGTTGTAAGTATTATCAGTTTGCTGGTCATGACCCAGCTTTCCACTGGTAAACTCCGTGATTGAAAACGGCTGGAAATGTAGTAAGAATAAATTTCCTTTCATTTCAAGTGTTTCTTACAAGTTTTTTTTATCATTTCTGGAACTTATAATTGCGTATTTGAAGAGTTTTACCACAATGAGAGAGTGTTCCTACAACTATATACTGGATTCGTCAGCATTTTAACTGATTCACACAGAAAACGCCAGAGAAATTAGGCCTCAAATGTAAACATAAACAGTATATTGCACACTTACAGTCTTCCTACACAAATTTTGAGCTGTATAAACCTGAAATCCTAATATTTGAAAGCCAATTCAAGTGAAAACTCTCCATAAACCAGCCGGAGTTGTAAATATTATCAGTTTTCTTGTCATGTCGTAGCTTTACACTGAAAACCTCTTTGATTGAAAACGGCTGGAAATGAAGTACGAATCTATTTCTTTTAATTTCACGTGTTTCTTACCAGTTTTTAACCATTTCTGGAAACTATAATTGCGTATTTGAAAGTTTTACCACAATTAGAGAGTTTTCCTACAACTACATACTGGAATCGTCAGCATTGTAACTGATTCACACAGGAAACACCAAAGAAATTCGGCCTCCAATTGTAAACATAAACTGTATAGTCTTCACTTACAGTCTTTCTACACAAATTTTGAGCTGTATAAACCTGAATTCCTAATATTTAAAGCAAACTCAAGTGAAAACTCACCCTAAAATAGACTGAGTTTTAAGTATTATCAGTTTTCTGGTCATGACCCAGCTTCCACTGGTAAACTCTGTGATTGAAAACGGCTGGAAATGTAGTAAGAATAAATTTCCTTTCATTTCAAGTGTTTCTTACAAGTTTTTTTATCATTTCTGGAAACTATAATTGCGTATTTGAAGAGTTTTACCACAATTAGAGAGTGTTCCTACAACTATATACTGGAATCGGCAGCATTTTAACTGATTCACACAGAAAACGCCAGAGAAATTAGGCCTCAAATGTCAACATAAACAGTATATTGCACACTTACAGTCTTCCTACACAAATTTTGAGCTGTATAAACCTGAAATCCTAATATTTGAAAGCCAATTCAAGTGAAAACTCTCCATAAACCAGCCGGAGTTGTAAATATTATCAGTTTTCTTGTCATGTCGTAGCTTTACACTGAAAACCTCTTTGATTGAAAACGGCTGGAAATGCAGTACGAATCTATTTCTTTTAATTTCACGTGTTTCTTACCAGTTTTTAATCATTTCTGGAAACTATAATTGCGTATTTGAAAGTTTTACCACAATTAGAGAGTTTTCCTACAACTACATACTGGAATCGTCAGCATTGTAACTGATTCACACAGGAAACACCAAAGAAATTCGGCCTCCAATTGTAAACATAAAGTGTATAGTCTTCACTTACAGTCTTTCTACACAAATTTTGAGCTGTATAAACCTGAATTCCTAATATTTAAAGCAAACTCAAGTGAAAACTCACCCTAAAATAGACTGAGTTTTAAGTATTATCAGTTTTCTGGTCATGACCCAGCTTCCACTGGTAAACTCCGTGATTGAAAACGGCTGGAAATGTAGTAAGAATAAATTTCCTTTCATTTCAAGTGTTTCTTACAAGTTTTTTATCATTTCTGGAAACTATAATTGCGTATTTGAAGAGTTTTACCACAATTACAGAGTGTTCCTACAACTATATACTGGAATCGGCAGCATTTTAACTGATTCACACAGAAAACGCCAGAGAAATTAGGCCTCAAATGTAAACATAAACAGTATATTGCACACTTACAGTCTTCCTACACAAATTTTGAGCTGTATAAACCTGAAATCCTAATATTTGAAAGCCAATTCAAGTGAAAACTCTCCCTAAACTAGCCGGAGTTGTAAATATTATCAGTTTTCTGGCTATGTGCCACCTTTCCACTGGTAACCTCCGTGATTGAAAACGGCTGGAAATGTAGTAAGAATCTATTTGCTTTTATTTCAAGTGTTTCTTATAAGTTTTTTATCATTACTGGAAACAATAATTGCGTATTTGAAGAGTTTTACCACAATTAGAGAGTGTTCCTACAACTAGATACTTTATCATCAGCATTTTAACTGATTCACACAGGAAACACCAGAGAAATTCGGCCTCCAATTGTTAACATAAACAGTATAGTCTTCACGTACAGTCTTTCTACACAAATTTTGAGCTGAATAAACCTGAATTCCTAATATTTGAAAGCGAACTGAAGTGAAAACTCACCCTAAACTAGACGGAGTTGTAAGTATTATCAGTTTTCTTGTCATGTCGTAGCTTTACACTGAAAACCTCTTTGATTGAAAACGGCTGGAAATGCAGTACGAATCTATTTCTTTTAATTTCACGTGTTTCTTACCAGTTTTTAATCATTTCTGGAAACTATAATTGCGTATTTGAAAGTTTTACCACAATTAGAGAGTTTTCCTACAACTACATACTGGAATCGTCAGCATTGTAACTGATTCACACAGGAAACACCAAAGAAATTCGGCCTCCAATTGTAAACATAAACTGTATAGTCTTCACTTACAGTCTTTCTACACAAATTTTGAGCTGTATAAACCTGAATTCCTAATATTTAAAGCAAACTCAAGTGAAAACTCACCCTAAAATAGACTGAGTTTTAAGTATTATCAGTTTTCTGGTCATGACCCAGCTTCCACTGGTAAACTCCGTGATTGAAAACGGCTGGAAATGTAGTAAGAATAAATTTCCTTTCATTTCAAGTGTTTCTTACAAGTTTTTTATCATTTCTGGAAACTATAATTGCGTATTTGAAGAGTTTTACCACAATTAGAGAGTGTTCCTAGAACTATATACTGGAATCGGCAGCATTTTAACTGATTCACACAGAAAACGCCAGAGAAATTAAGCCTCAAATGTAAACATAAACAGTATATTGCACACTTACAGTCTTCCTACACAAATTTTGAGCTGTATAAACCTGAAATCCTAATATTTGAAAGCCAATTCAAGTGAAAACTCTCCATAAACTAGCCGGTGTTGTAAATATTATCAGTTTTCTTGTCATGTCGTAGCTTTACACTGAAAACCTCCTTGATTGAAAACGGCTGGAAATGCAGTACGAATCTATTTCTTTTAATTTCACGTGTTCCCTACCAGTTTTTTATCATTTCTGGAAACTATAATTGCGTATTTGAAGAGTTTTACCACAATTAGAGAGTGTTCCTACAACTGTATACTGGAATCGGCAGCATTTTAACTGATTCACACAGAAAACGCCAGAGAAATTAGGCCTCAAATGTCAACATAAACAGTATATTGCACACTTACAGTCTTCCTACACAAATTTTGAGCTGTATAAACCTGAAATCCTAATATTTGAAAGCCAATTCAAGTGAAAACTCTCCATAAACTAGCCGGAGTTGTAAATATTATCAGTTTTCTGGCTATGTGCCACCTTTCCACTGGTAACCTCCGTGATTGAAAACGGCTGGAAATGTAGTAAGAATCTATTTGCTTTTATTTCAAGTGTTTCTTATAAGTTTTTTATCATTACTGGAAACAATAATTGCGTATTTGAAGAGTTTTACCACAATTAAAGAGTGATCCTACAACTACATACTGGAATCATCAGCATTTTAACTGATTCACACAGGAAACACCAGAGAAATTCGGCCTCCAATTGTTAACATAAACAGTATAGCCTTCACGTACAGTCTTTCTACACAAATTTTGAGCAGAATAAACCTGAATTCCTAATATTTGAAATCGAACTGAAGTGAAAACTCACCCTAAACTAGACGGAGTTGTAAGTATTATCAGTTTGATGGTCATGACCCAGCTTTCCACTGGTAAACTCCGTGATTGAAAACGGCTGGAAATGTAGTAAGAATAAATTCCCTTTCATTTCAAGTGTTTCTTACAAGTTTTTTATCATTTCTGGAAACTATAATTGCGTATTTGAAGAGTTTTACCACAATTAGAGAGTGTTCCTACAACTGTATACTGGAATCAGCAGCATTTTAACTGATTCACACAGAAAACGCCAGAGAAATTAGGCCTCAAATGTCAACATAAACAGTATATTGCACACTTACAGTCTTCCTACACAAATTTTGAGCTGTATAAACCTGAAGTCCTAATATTTGAAAGCCAATTCAAGTGAAAACTCTCCATAAACCAGCCGGAGTTGTAAATATTATCAGTTTTCTGGCTATGTGCCACCTTTCCACTGGTAACCTCCGTGATTGAAAACGGCTGGAAATGTAGTAAGAATCTATTTGCTTTTATTTCAAGTGTTTCTTATAAGTTTTTTATCATTACTGGAAACAATAATTGCGTATTTGAAGAGTTTTACCACAATTAGAGAGTGTTCCTACAACTACATACTTTATCATCAGCATTTTAACTGATTCACACAGGAAACACCAGAGAAATTCGGCCTCCAATTGTTAACATAAACAGTATAGTCTTCACGTACAGTCTTTCTACACAAATTTTGAGCTGAATAAACCTGAATTCCTAATATTTGAAAGCGAACTCAAGTGAAAACTCACCCTAAACTAGACGGAGTTGTAAGTATTATCAGTTTGCTGGTCATGACCCAGCTTTCCACTGGTAAACTCCGTGATTGAAAACGGCTGGAAATGTAGTAAGAATAAATTTCCTTTCATTTCAAGTGTTTCTTACAAGTTTTTTTATCATTTCTGGAACTTATAATTGCGTATTTGAAGAGTTTTACCACAATGAGAGAGTGTTCCTACAACTATATACTGGATTCGTCAGCATTTTAACTGATTCACACAGAAAACGCCAGAGAAATTAGGCCTCAAATGTAAACATAAACAGTATATTGCACACTTACAGTCTTCCTACACAAATTTTGAGCTGTATAAACCTGAAATCCTAATATTTGAAAGCCAATTCAAGTGAAAACTCTCCATAAACCAGCCGGAGTTGTAAATATTATCAGTTTTCTTGTCATGTCGTAGCTTTACACAGAAAACCTCCTTGATTGAAAACGGCTGGAAATGCAGTACGAATCTATTTCTTTTAATTTCACGTGTTCCCTACCAGTTTTTAATCATTTCTGGAAACTATAATTGCGTATTTGAAAGTTTTACCACAATTAGAGAGTTTTCCTACAACTACATGCTGGAATCGTCAGCATTGTAACTGATTCACACAGGAAACACCAAAGAAATTCGGCCTCCAATTGTAAACATAAACTGTATAGTCTTCACTTACAGTCTTTCTACACAAATTTTGAGCTGTATAAACCTGAATTCCTAATATTTAAAGCAAACTCAAGTGAAAACTCACCCTAAAATAGACTGAGATTTAAGTATTATCAGTTTTCTGGTCATGACCCAGCTTCCACTGGTAAACTCCGTGATTGAAAACGGCTGGAAATGTAGTAAGAATAAATTTCCTTTCATTTCAAGTGTTTCTTACAAGTTTTTTATCATTTCTGGAAACTATAATTGCGTATTTGAAGAGTTTTACCACAATTAGAGAGTGTTCCTACAACTGTATACTGGAATCGGCAGCATTTTAACTGATTCACACAGAAAACGCCAGAGAAATTAGGCCTCAAATGTCAACATAAACAGTATATTGCACACTTACAGTCTTCCTACACAAATTTTGAGCTGTATAAACCTGAAATCCTAATATTTGAAAGCCAATTCAAGTGAAAACTCTCCCTAAACTAGCCGGAGTTGTAAATATTATCAGTTTTCTGGCTATGTGCCACCTTTCCACTGGTAACCTCCGTGATTGAAAACGGCTGGAAATGTAGTAAGAATCTATTTGCTTTTATTTCAAGTGTTTCTTATAAGTTTTTTATCATTACTGGAAACAATAATTGCGTATTTGAAGAGTTTTACCACAATTAAAGAGTGTTCCTACAACTACATACTGGAATCATCAGCATTTTAACTGATTCACACAGGAAACACCAGAGAAATTCGGCCTCCAATTGTTAACATAAACAGTATAGCCTTCACGTACAGTCTTTCTACACAAATTTTGAGCAGAATAAACCTGAATTCCTAATATTTGAAAGCGAACTGAAGTGAAAACTCACCCTAAACTAGACGGAGTTGTAAGTATTATCAGTTTGATGGTCATGACCCAGCTTTCCACTGGTAAACTCCGTGATTGAAAACGGCTGGAAATGTAGTAAGAATAAATTTCCTTTCATTTCAAGTGTTTCTTACAAGTTTTTTATCATTTCTGGAAACTATAATTGCGTATTTGAAGAGTTTTACCACAATTAGAGAGTGTTCCTACAACTGTATACTGGAATCAGCAGCATTTTAACTGATTCACACAGAAAACGCCAGAGAAATTAGGCCTCAAATGTCAACATAAACAGTATATTGCACACTTACAGTCTTCCTACACAAATTTTGAGCTGTATAAACCTGAAGTCCTAATATTTGAAAGCCAATTCAAGTGAAAACTCTCCCTAAACTAGCCGGAGTTGTAAATATTATCAGTTTTCTGGCTATGTGCCACCTTTCCACTGGTAACCTCCGTGATTGAAAACGGCTGGAAATGTAGTAAGAATCTATTTGCTTTTATTTCAAGTGTTTCTTATAAGTTTTTTATCATTACTGGAAACAATAATTGCGTATTTGAAGAGTTTTACCACAATTAGAGAGTGTTCCTACAACTACATACTTTATCATCAGCATTTTAACTGATTCACACAGGAAACACCAGAGAAATTCGGCCTCCAATTGTTAACCTAAACAGTATAGTCTTCACGTACAGTCTTTCTACACAAATTTTGAGCTGAATAAACCTGAATTCCTAATATTTGAAAGCGAACTGAAGTGAAAACTCACCCTAAACTAGACGGAGTTGTAAGTATTATCAGTTTGCTGGTCATGACCCAGCTTTCCACTGGTAAACTCCGTGATTGAAAACGGCTGGAAATGTAGTAAGAATAAATTTCCTTTCATTTCAAGTGTTTCTTACAAGTTTTTTATCATTTCTGGAACTTATAATTGCGTATTTGAAGAGTTTTACCACAATGAGAGAGTGTTCCTACAACTATATACTGGATTCGTCAGCATTTTAACTGATTCACACAGAAAACGCCAGAGAAATTAGGCCTCAAATGTAAACATAAACAGTATATTGCACACTTACAGTCTTCCTACACAAATTTTGAGCTGTATAAACCTGAAATCCTAAGATTTGAAAGCCAATTCAAGTGAAAACTCTCCATAAACCAGCCGGAGTTGTAAATATTATCAGTTTTCTTGTCATGTCGTAGCTTTACACTGAAAACCTCTTTGATTGAAAACGGCTGGAAATGCAGTACGAATCTATTTCTTTTAATTTCACGTGTTTCTTACCAGTTTTTAATCATTTCTGGAAACTATAATTGCGTATTTGAAAGTTTTACCACAATTAGAGAGTTTTCCTACAACTACATACTGGAATCGTCAGCATTGTAACTGATTCACACAGGAAACACCAAAGAAATTCGGCCTCCAATTGTAAACATAAACTGTATAGTCTTCACTTACAGTCTTTCTACACAAATTTTGAGCTGTATAAACCTGAATTCCTAATATTTAAAGCAAACTCAAGTGAAAACTCACCCTAAAATAGACTGAGTTTTAAGTATTATCAGTTTTCTGGTCATGACCCAGCTTCCACTGGTAAACTCTGTGATTGAAAACGGCTGGAAATGTAGTAAGAATAAATTTCCTTTCATTTCAAGTGTTTCTTACAAGTTTTTTATCATTTCTGGAAACTATAATTGCGTATTTGAAGAGTTTTACCACAATTAGAGAGTGTTCCTAGAACTATATACTGGAATCGGCAGCATTTTAACTGATTCACACAGAAAACGCCAGAGAAATTAGGCCTCAAATGTCAACATAAACAGTATATTGCACACTTACAGTCTTCCTACACAAATTTTGAGCTGTATAAACCTGAAATCCTAATATTTGAAAGCCAATTCAAGTGAAAACTCCCCATAAACCAGCCGGAGTTGTAAATATTATCAGTTTTCTTGTCATGTCGTAGCTTTACACTGAAAACCTCTTTGATTGAAAACGGCTGGAAATGCAGTACGAATCTATTTCTTTTAATTTCACGTGTTTCTTACCAGTTTTTAATCATTTCTGGAAACTATAATTGCGTATTTGAAAGTTTTACCACAATTAGAGAGTTTTCCTACAACTACATACTGGAATCGTCAGCATTGTAACTGATTCACACAGGAAACACCAAAGAAATTCGGCCTCCAATTGTAAACATAAAGTGTATAGTCTTCACTTACAGTCTTTCTACACAAATTTTGAGCTGTATAAACCTGAATTCCTAATATTTAAAGCAAACTCAAGTGAAAACTCACCCTAAAATAGACTGAGTTTTAAGTATTATCAGTTTTCTGGTCATGACCCAGCTTCCACTGGTAAACTCCGTGATTGAAAACGGCTGGAAATGTAGTAAGAATAAATTTCCTTTCATTTCAAGTGTTTCTTACAAGTTTTTTATCATTTCTGGAAACTATAATTGCGTATTTGAAGAGTTTTACCACAATTACAGAGTGTTCCTACAACTATATACTGGAATCGGCAGCATTTTAACTGATTCACACAGAAAACGCCAGAGAAATTAGGCCTCAAATGTAAACATAAACAGTATATTGCACACTTACAGTCTTCCTACACAAATTTTGAGCTGTATAAACCTGAATTCCTAATATTTGAAAGCCAATTCAAGTGAAAACTCTCCATAAACTAGCCGGTGTTGTAAATATTATCAGTTTTCTTGTCATGTCGTAGCTTTACACTGAAAACCTCCTTGATTGAAAACGGCTGGAAATGCAGTACGAATCTATTTCTTTTAATTTCACGTGTTCCCTACCAGTTTTTAATCATTTCTTGAAACTATAATTGCGTATTTGAAAGTTTTACCACAGTTAGAGAGTTTTCCTACAACTACATGCTGGAATCGTCAGCATTGTAACTGATTCACACAGGAAACACCAAAGAAATTCGGCCTCCAATTGTAAACATAAACTGTATAGTCTTCACTTACAGTCTTTCTACACAAATTTTGAGCTGTATAAACCTGAATTCCTAATATTTAAAGCGAACTCAAGTGAAAACTCACCCTAAAATAGACTGAGTTTTAAGTATTATCAGTTTTCTGGTCATGACCCAGCTTCCACTGGTAAACTCCGTGATTGAAAACGGCTGGAAATGTAGTAAGAATAAATTTCCTTTCATTTCAAGTGTTTCTTACAAGTTTTTTATCATTTCTGGAAACTATAATTGCGTATTTGAAGAGTTTTACCACAATTAGAGAGTGTTCCTACAACTGTATACTGGAATCGGCAGCATTTTAACTGATTCACACAGAAAACGCCAGAGAAATTAGGCCTCAAATGTCAACATAAACAGTATATTGCACACTTACAGTCTTCCTACACAAATTTTGAGCTGTATAAACCTGAAATCCTAATATTTGAAAGCCAATTCAAGTGAAAACTCTCCCTAAACTAGCCGGAGTTGTAAATATTATCAGTTTTCTGGCTATGTGCCACCTTTCCACTGGTAACCTCCGTGATTGAAAACGGCTGGAAATGTAGTAAGAATCTATTTGCTTTTATTTCAAGTGTTTCTTATAAGTTTTTTATCATTACTGGAAACAATAATTGCGTATTTGAAGAGTTTTACCACAATTAGAGAGTGTTCCTACAACTACATACTTTATCATCAGCATTTTAACTGATTCACACAGGAAACACCAGAGAAATTCAGCCTCCAATTGTTAACATAAACAGTATAGTCTTCACGTACAGTCTTTCTACACAAATTTTGAGCTGTATAAACCTGAATTCCTAATATTTGAAAGCGAACTCAAGTGAAAACTCACCCTAAACTAGACGGAGTTGTAAGTAATATCAGTTTGCTGGTCATGACCCAGCTTTCCACTGGTAAACTCCGTGATTGAAAACGGCTGGAAATGTAGTAAGAATAAATTTCCTTTCATTTCAAGTGTTTCTTACAAGTTTTTTATCATTTCTGGAACGTATAATTGCGTATTTGAAGAGTTTTACCACAATGAGAGAGTGTTCCTACAACTATATACTGGATTCGTCAGCATTTTAACTGATTCACACAGAAAACGCCAGAGAAATTAGGCCTCAAATGTAAACATAAACAGTATATTGCACACTTACAGTCTTCCTACACAAATTTTGAGCTGTATAAACCTGAAATCCTAATATTTGAAAGCCAATTCAAGTGAAAACTCTCCATAAACCAGCCGGAGTTGTAAATATTATCAGTTTTCTTGTCATGTCGTAGCTTTACACTGAAAACCTCTTTGATTGAAAACGGCTGGAAATGCAGTACGAATCTATTTCTTTTAATTTCACGTGTTTCTTACCAGTTTTTAATCATTTCTGGAAACTATAATTGCGTATTTGAAAGTTTTACCACAATTAGAGAGTTTTCCTACAACTACATACTGGAATCGTCAGCATTGTAACTGATTCACACAGGAAACACCAAAGAAATTCGGCCTCCAATTGTAAACATAAACTGTATAGTCTTCACTTACAGTCTTTCTACACAAATTTTGAGCTGTATAAACCTGAATTCTTAATATTTAAAGCAAACTCAAGTGAAAACTCACCCTAAAATAGACTGAGTTTTAAGTATTATCAGTTTTCTGGTCATGACCCAGCTTCCACTGGTAAACTCCGTGATTGAAAACGGCTGGAAATGTAGTAAGAATAAATTTCCTTTCATTTCAAGTGTTTCTTACAAGTTTTTTATCATTTCTGGAAACTATAATTGCGTATTTGAAGAGTTTTACCACAATTAGAGAGTGTTCCTAGAACTATATACTGGAATCGGCAGCATTTTAACTGATTCACACAGAAAACGCCAGAGAAATTAGGCCTCAAATGTAAACATAAACAGTATATTGCACACTTACAGTCTTCCTACACAAATTTTGAGCTGTATAAACCTGAAATCCTAATATTTGAAAGCCAATTCAAGTGAAAACTCTCCATAAACTAGCCGGTGTTGTAAATATTATCAGTTTTCTTGTCATGTCGTAGCTTTACACTGAAAACCTCCTTGATTGAAAACGGCTGGAAATGCAGTACGAATCTATTTCTTTTAATTTCACGTGTTCCCTACCAGTTTTTAATCATTTCTGGAAACTATAATTGCGTATTTGAAAGTTTTACCACAATTAGAGAGTGTTCCTACAACTGTATACTGGAATCGGCAGCATTTTAACTGATTCCCACAGAAAACGCCAGAGAAATTAGGCCTCAAATGTCAACATAAACAGTATATTGCACACTTACAGTCTTCCTACACAAATTTTGAGCTGTATAAACCTGAAATCCTAATATTTGAAAGCCAATTCAAGTGAAAACTCTCCATAAACCAGCCGGAGTTGTAAATATTATCAGTTTTCTTGTCATGTCGTAGCTTTACACTGAAAACCTCTTTGATTGAAAACGGCTGGAAATGCAGTACGAATCTATTTCTTTTAATTTCACGTGTTTCTTACCAGTTTTTAATCATTTCTGGAAACTATAATTGCGTATTTGAAAGTTTTACCACAATTAGAGAGTTTTCGTACAACTACATGCTGGAATCGTCAGCATTGTAACTGATTCACACAGGAAACACCAAAGAAATTCGGCCTCCAATTGTAAACATAAACTGTATAGTCTTCACTTACAGTCTTTCTACACAAATTTTGAGCTGTATAAACCTGAATTCCTAATATTTAAAGCAAACTCAAGTGAAAACTCACCCTAAAATAGACTGAGTTTTAAGTATTATCAGTTTTCTGGTCATGACCCAGCTTCCACTGGTAAACTCCGTGATTGAAAACGGCTGGAAATGTAGTAAGAATAAATTTCCTTTCATTTCAAGTGTTTCTTACAAGTTTTTTATCATTTCTGGAAACTATAATTGCGTATTTGAAGAGTTTTACCACAATTAGAGAGTGTTCCTAGAACTATATACTGGAATCGGCAGCATTTTAACTGATTCACACAGAAAACGCCAGAGAAATTAGGCCTCAATGTCAACATAAACAGTATATTGCACACTTACAGTCTTCCTACACAAATTTTGAGCTGTATAAACCTGAAGTCCTAACATTTGAAAGCCAATTCAAGTGAAAACTCTCCCTAAACTAGCCGGAGTTGTAAATATTATCAGTTTTCTGGCTATGTGCCACCTTTCCACTGGTAACCTCCGTGATTGAAAACGGCTGGAAATGTAGTAAGAATCTATTTGCTTTTATTTCAAGTGTTTCTTATAAGTTTTTTATCATTACTGGAAACAATAATTGCGTATTTGAAGAGTTTTACCACAATTAGAGAGTGTTCCTACAACTAGATACTTTATCATCAGCATTTTAACTGATTCACACAGGAAACACCAGAGAAATTCGGCCTCCAATTGTTAACATAAACAGTATAGTCTTCACGTACAGTCTTTCTACACAAATTTTGAGCTGAATAAACCTGAATTCCTAATATTTGAAAGCGAACTGAAGTGAAAACTCACCCTAAACTAGACGGAGTTGTAAGTATTATCAGTTTGCTGGTCATGACCCAGCTTTCCACTGGTAAACTCCGTGATTGAAAACGGCTGGAAATGTAGTAAGAATAAATTTCCTTTCATTTCAAGTGTTTCTTACAAGTTTTTTATCATTTCTGGAACTTATAATTGCGTATTTGAAGAGTTTTACCACAATGAGAGAGTGTTCCTACAACTATATACTGGATTCGTCAGCATTTTAACTGATTCACACAGAAAACGCCAGAGAAATTAGGCCTCAAATGTAAACATAAACAGTATATTGCACACTTACAGTCTTCCTACACAAATTTTGAGCTGTATAAACCTGAAATCCTAAGATTTGAAAGCCAATTCAAGTGAAAACTCTCCATAAACCAGCCGGAGTTGTAAATATTATCAGTTTTCTTGTCATGTCGTAGCTTTACACTGAAAACCTCTTTGATTGAAAACGGCTGGAAATGCAGTACGAATCTATTTCTTTTAATTTCACGTGTTTCTTACCAGTTTTTAATCATTTCTGGAAACTATAATTGCGTATTTGAAAGTTTTACCACAATTAGAGAGTTTTCCTACAACTACATACTGGAATCGTCAGCATTGTAACTGATTCACACAGGAAACACCAAAGAAATTCGGCCTCTAATTGTAAACATAAACTGTATAGTCTTCACTTACAGTCTTTCTACACAAATTTTGAGCTGTATAAACCTGAATTCCTAATATTTAAAGCAAACTCAAGTGAAAACTCACCCTAAAATAGACTGAGTTTTAAGTATTATCAGTTTTCTGGTCATGACCCAGCTTCCACTGGTAAACTCTGTGATTGAAAACGGCTGGAAATGTAGTAAGAATAAATTTCCTTTCATTTCAAGTGTTTCTTACAAGTTTTTTATCATTTCTGGAAACTATAATTGCGTATTTGAAGAGTTTTACCACAATTAGAGAGTGTTCCTACAACTATATACTGGAATCGGCAGCATTTTAACTGATTCACACAGAAAACGCCAGAGAAATTAGGCCTCAAATGTCAACATAAACAGTATATTGCACACTTACAGTCTTCCTACACAAATTTTGAGCTGTATAAACCTGAAATCCTAATATTTGAAAGCCAATTCAAGTGAAAACTCTCCATAAACCAGCCGGAGTTGTAAATATTATCAGTTTTCTTGTCATGTCGTAGCTTTACACTGAAAACCTCTTTGATTGAAAACGGCTGGAAATGCAGTACGAATCTATTTCTTTTAATTTCACGTGTTTCTTACCAGTTTTTAATCATTTCTGGAAACTATAATTGCGTATTTGAAAGTTTTACCACAATTAGAGAGTTTTCCTACAACTACATACTGGAATCGTCAGCATTGTACCTGATTCACACAGGAAACACCAAAGAAATTCGGCCTCCAATTGTAAACATAAAGTGTATAGTCTTCACTTACAGTCTTTCTACACAAATTTTGAGCTGTATAAACCTGAATTCCTAATATTTAAAGCAAACTCAAGTGAAAACTCACCCTAAAATAGACTGAGTTTTAAGTATTATCAGTTTTCTGGTCATGACCCAGCTTCCACTGGTAAACTCCGTGATTGAAAACGGCTGGAAATGTAGTAAGAATAAATTTCCTTTCATTTCAAGTGTTTCTTACAAGTTTTTTATCATTTCTGGAAACTATAATTGCGTATTTGAAGAGTTTTACCACAATTACAGAGTGTTCCTACAACTATATACTGGAATCGGCAGCATTTTAACTGATTCACACAGAAAACGCCAGAGAAATTAGGCCTCAAATGTAAACATAAACAGTATATTGCACACTTACAGTCTTCCTACACAAATTTTGAGCTGTATAAACCTGAAATCCTAATATTTGAAAGCCAATTCAAGTGAAAACTCTCCCTAAACTAGCCGGAGTTGTAAATATTATCAGTTTTCTGGCTATGTGCCACCTTTCCACTGGTAACCTCCGTGATTGAAAACGGCTGGAAATGTAGTAAGAATCTATTTGCTTTTATTTCAAGTGTTTCTTATAAGTTTTTTATCATTACTGGAAACAATAATTGTGTATTTGAAGAGTTTTACCACAATTAGAGAGTGTTCCTACAACTACATACTTTATCATCAGCATTTTAACTGATTCACACAGGAAACACCAGAGAAATTCGGCCTCCAATTGTTAACATAAACAGTATAGTCTTCACGTACAGTCTTTCTACACAAATTTTGAGCTGAATAAACCTGAATTCCTAATATTTGAAAGCGAACTCAAGTGAAAACTCACCCTAAACTAGACGGAGTTGTAAGTAATATCAGTTTGCTGGTCATGACCCAGCTTTCCACTGGTAAACTCCGTGATTGAAAACGGCTGGAAATGTAGTAAGAATAAATTTCCTTTCATTTCAAGTGTTTCTTACAAGTTTTTTATCATTTCTGGAACTTATAATTGCGTATTTGAAGAGTTTTACCACAATGAGAGAGTGTTCCTACAACTATATACTGGATTCGTCAGCATTTTAACTGATTCACACAGAAAACGCCAGAGAAATTAGGCCTCAAATGTAAACATAAACAGTATATTGCACACTTACAGTCTTCCTACACAAATTTTGAGCTGTATAAACCTGAAATCCTAATATTTGAAAGCCAATTCAAGTGAAAACTCTCCATAAACCAGCCGGAGTTGTAAATATTATCAGTTTTCTTGTCATGTCGTAGCTTTACACTGAAAACCTCTTTGATTGAAAACGGCTGGAAATGCAGTACGAATCTATTTCTTTTAATTTCACGTGTTTCTTACCAGTTTTTAATCATTTCTGGAAACTATAATTGCGTATTTGAAAGTTTTACCACAATTAGAGAGTTTTCCTACAACTACATACTGGAATCGTCAGCATTGTAACTGATTCACACAGGAAACACCAAAGAAATTCGGCCTCCAATTGTAAACATAAACTGTATAGTCTTCACTTACAGTCTTTCTACACAAATTTTGAGCTGTATAAACCTGAATTCCTAATATTTAAAGCAAACTCAAGTGAAAACTCACCCTAAAATAGACTGAGTTTTAAGTATTATCAGTTTTCTGGTCATGACCCAGCTTCCACTGGTAAACTCCGTGATTGAAAACGGCTGGAAATGTAGTAAGAATAAATTTCCTTTCATTTCAAGTGTTTCTTACAAGTTTTTTATCATTTCTGGAAACTATAATTGCGTATTTGAAGAGTTTTACCACAATTAGAGAGTGTTCCTAGAACTATATACTGGAATCGGCAGCATTTTAACTGATTCACACAGAAAACGCCAGAGAAATTAGGCCTCAAATGTAAACATAAACAGTATATTGCACACTTACAGTCTTCCTACACAAATTTTGAGCTGTATAAACCTGAAATCCTAATATTTGAAAGCCAATTCAAGTGAAAACTCTCCATAAACTAGCCGGTGTTGTAAATATTATCAGTTTTCTTGTCATGTCGTAGCTTTACACTGAAAACTTCCTTGATTGAAAACGGCTGGAAATGCAGTACGAATCTATTTCTTTTAATTTCACGTGTTCCCTACCAGTTTTTAATCATTTCTGGAAACTATAATTGCGTATTTGAAAGTTTTACCACAATTAGAGAGTGTTCCTACAACTGTATACTGGAATCGGCAGCATTTTAACTGATTCACACAGAAAACGCCAGAGAAATTAGGCCTCAAATGTCAACATAAACAGTATATTGCACACTTACAGTCTTCCTACACAAATTTTGAGCTGTATAAACCTGAAATCCTAATATTTGAAAGCCAATTCAAGTGAAAACTCTCCATAAACTAGCCGGAGTTGTAAATATTATCAGTTTTCTGGCTATGTGCCACCTTTCCACTGGTAACCTCCGTGATTGAAAACGGCTGGAAATGTAGTAAGAATCTATTTGCTTTTATTTCAAGTGTTTCTTATAAGTTTTTTATCATTACTGGAAACAATAATTGCGTATTTGAAGAGTTTTACCACAATTAAAGAGTGTTCCTACAACTACATACTGGAATCATCAGCATTTTAACTGATTCACACAGGAAACACCAGAGAAATTCGGCCTCCAATTGTTAACATAAACAGTATAGCCTTCACGTACAGTCTTTCTACTCAAATTTTGAGCAGAATAAACCTGAATTCCTAATATTTGAAATCGAACTGAAGTGAAAACTCACCCTAAACTAGACGGAGTTGTAAGTATTATCAGTTTGATGGTCATGACCCAGCTTTCCACTGGTAAACTCCGTGATTGAAAACGGCTGGAAATGCAGTAAGAATAAATTTCCTTTCATTTCAAGTGTTTCTTACAAGTTTTTTATCATTTCTGGAAACTATAATTGCGTATTTGAAGAGTTTTACCACAATTAGAGAGTGTTCCTACAACTGTATACTGGAATCAGCAGCATTTTAACTGATACACACAGAAAACGCCAGAGAAATTAGGCCTCAAATGTCAACATAAACAGTATATTGCACACTTACAGTCTTCCTACACAAATTTTGAGCTGTATAAACCTGAAATCCTAATATTTGAAAGCCAATTCAAGTGAAAACTCTCCATAAACCAGCCGGAGTTGTAAATATTATCAGTTTTCTTGTCATGTCGTAGCTTTACACTGAAAACCTCTTTGATTGAAAACGGCTGGAAATGCAGTACGAATCTATTTCTTTTAATTTCACGTGTTTCTTACCAGTTTTTAATCATTTCTGGAAACTATAATTGCGTATTTGAAAGTTTTACCACAATTAGAGAGTTTTCCTACAACTACATACTGGAATCGTCAGCATTGTAACTGATTCACACAGGAAACACCAAAGAAATTCGGCCTCCAATTGTAAACATAAACTGTATAGTCTTCACTTACAGTCTTTCTACACAAATTTTGAGCTGTATAAACCTGAATTCCTAATATTTAAAGCAAACTCAAGTGAAAACTCACCCTAAAATAGACTGAGTTTTAAGTATTATCAGTTTTCTGGTCATGACCCAGCTTCCACTGGTAAACTCCGTGATTGAAAACGGCTGGAAATGTAGTAAAAATAAATTTCCTTTCATTTCAAGTGTTTCTTACAAGTTTTTTATCATTTCTGGAAACTATAATTGCGTATTTGAAGAGTTTTAGCACAATTAGAGAGTGTTCCTAGAACTATATACTGGAATCGGCAGCATTTTAACTGATTCACACAGAAAACGCCAGAGAAATTAGGCCTCAAATGTCAACATAAACAGTATATTGCACACTTACAGTCTTCCTACACAAATTTTGAGCTGTATAAACCTGAAATCCTAATATTTGAAAGCCAATTCAAGTGAAAACTCTCCATAAACTAGCCGGTGTTGTAAATATTATCAGTTTTCTTGTCATGTCGTAGCTTTACACTGAAAACCTCCTTGATTGAAAACGGCTGGAAATGCAGTACGAATCTATTTCTTTTAATTTCACGTGTTCCCTACCAGTTTTTAATCATTTCTGGAAACTATAATTGCGTATTTGAAAGTTTTACCACAATTAGAGAGTGTTCCTACAACTGTATACTGGAATCGGCAGCATTTTAACTGATTCACACAGAAAACGCCAGAGAAATTAGGCCTCAAATGTCAACATAAACAGTATATTGCACACTTACAGTCTTCCTACACAAATTTTGAGCTGTATAAACCTGAAATCCTAATATTTGAAAGCCAATTCAAGTGAAAACTCTCCATAAACTAGCCGGAGTTGTAAATATTATCAGTTTTCTGGCTATGTGCCACCTTTCCACTGGTAACCTCCGTGATTGAAAACGGCTGGAAATGTAGTAAGAATCTATTTGCTTTTATTTCAAGTGTTTCTTATAAGTTTTTTATCATTACTGGAAACAATAATTGCGTATTTGAAGAGTTTTACCACAATTAAAGAGTGTTCCTACAACTACATACTGGAATCATCAGCATTTTAACTGATTCACACAGGAAACACCAGAGAAATTCGGCCTCCAATTGTTAACATAAACAGTATAGCCTTCACGTACAGTCTTTCTACACAAATTTTCAGCAGAATAAACCTGAATTCCTAATATTTGAAAGCGAACTGAAGTGAAAACTCACCCTAAACTAGACGGAGTTGTAAGTATTATCAGTTTGATGGTCATGACCCAGCTTTCCACTGGTAAACTCCGTGATTGAAAACGGCTGGAAATGTAGTAAGAATAAATTTCCTTTCATTTCAAGTGTTTCTTACAAGTTTTTTATCATTTCTGGAAACTATAATTGCGTATTTGAAGAGTTTTACCACAATTAGAGAGTGTTCCTACAACTGTATACTGGAATCAGCAGCATTTTAACTGATTCACACAGAAAACGCCAGAGAAATTAGGCCTCAAATGTCAACATAAACAGTATATTGCACACTTACAGTCTTCCTACACAAATTTTGAGCTGTATAAACCTGAAGTCCTAATATTTGAAAGCCAATTCAAGTGAAAACTCTCCATAAACTAGCCGGAGTTGTAAATATTATCAGTTTTCTGGCTATGTGCCACCTTTCCACTGGTAACCTCCGTGATTGAAAACGGCTGGAAATGTAGTAAGAATCTATTTGCTTTTATTTCAAGTGTTTCTTATAAGTTTTTTATCATTACTGGAAACAATAATTGCGTATTTGAAGAGTTTTACCACAATTAGAGAGTGTTCCTACAACTACATACTTTATCATCAGCATTTTAACTGATTCACACAGGAAACACCAGAGAAATTCGGCCTCCAATTGTTAACCTAAACAGTATAGTCTTCACGTACAGTCTTTCTACACAAATTTTGAGCTGAATAAACCTGAATTCCTAATATTTGAAAGCGAACTGAAGTGAAAACTCACCCTAAACTAGACGGAGTTGTAAGTATTATCAGTTTGCTGGTCATGACCCAGCTTTCCACTGGTAAACTCCGTGATTGAAAACGGCTGGAAATGTAGTAAGAATAAATTTCCTTTCATTTCAAGTGTTTCTTACAAGTTTTTTATCATTTCTGGAACTTATAATTGCGTATTTGAAGAGTTTTACCACAATGAGAGAGTGTTCCTACAACTATATACTGGATTCGTCAGCATTTTAACTGATTCACACAGAAAACGCCAGAGAAATTAGGCCTCAAATGTAAACATAAACAGTATATTGCACACTTACAGTCTTCCTACACAAATTTTGAGCTGTATAAACCTGAAATCCTAATATTTGAAAGCCAATTCAAGTGAAAACTCTCCCTAAACTAGCCGGAGTTGTAAATATTATCAGTTTTCTGGCTATGTGCCACCTTTCCACTGGTAACCTCCGTGATTGAAAACGGCTGGAAATGTAGTAAGAATCTATTTGCTTTTATTTCAAGTGTTTCTTATAAGTTTTTTATCATTACTGGAAACAATAATTGCGTATTTGAAGAGTTTTACCACAATTAGAGAGTGTTCCTACAACTACATACTTTATCATCAGCATTTTAACTGATTCACACAGGAAACACCAGAGAAATTCGGCCTCCAATTGTTAACATAAACAGTATAGTCTTCACGTACAGTCTTTCTACACAAATTTTGAGCTGAATAAACCTGAATTCCTAATATTTGAAAGCGAACTCAAGTGAAAACTCACCCTAAACTAGACGGAGTTGTAAGTAATATCAGTTTGCTGGTCATGACCCAGCTTTCCACTGGTAAACTCCGTGATTGAAAACGGCTGGAAATGTAGTAAGAATAAATTTCCTTTCATTTCAAGTGTTTCTTACAAGTTTTTTATCATTTCTGGAACTTATAATTGCGTATTTGAAGAGTTTTACCACAATGAGAGAGTGTTCCTACAACTATATACTGGATTCGTCAGCATTTTAACTGATTCACACAGAAAACGCCAGAGAAATTAGGCCTCAAATGTAAACATAAACAGTATATTGCACACTTACAGTCTTCCTACACAAATTTTGAGCTGTATAAACCTGAAATCCTAATATTTGAAAGCCAATTCAAGTGAAAACTCTCCATAAACCAGCCGGAGTTGTAAATATTATCAGTTTTCTTGTCATGTCGTAGCTTTACACTGAAAACCTCTTTGATTGAAAACGGCTGGAAATGCAGTACGAATCTATTTCTTTTAATTTCACGTGTTTCTTACCAGTTTTTAATCATTTCTGGAAACTATAATTGCGTATTTGAAAGTTTTACCACAATTAGAGAGTTTTCCTACAACTACATACTGGAATCGTCAGCATTGTAACTGATTCACACAGGAAACACCAAAGAAATTCGGCCTCCAATTGTAAACATAAACTGTATAGTCTTCACTTACAGTCTTTCTACACAAATTTTGAGCTGTATAAACCTGAATTCCTAATATTTAAAGCAAACTCAAGTGAAAACTCACCCTAAAATAGACTGAGTTTTAAGTATTATCAGTTTTCTGGTCATGACCCAGCTTCCACTGGTAAACTCCGTGATTGAAAACGGCTGGAAATGTAGTAAGAATAAATTTCCTTTCATTTCAAGTGTTTCTTACAAGTTTTTTATCATTTCTGGAAACTATAATTGCGTATTTGAAGAGTTTTACCACAATTAGAGAGTGTTCCTACAACTGTATACTGGAATCGGCAGCATTTTAACTGATTCACACAGAAAACGCCAGAGAAATTAGGCCTCAAATGTCAACATAAACAGTATATTGCACACTTACAGTCTTCCTACACAAATTTTGAGCTGTATAAACCTGAAATCCTAATATTTGAAAGCCAATTCAAGTGAAAACTCTCCATAAACCAGCCGGAGTTGTAAATATTATCAGTTTTCTTGTCATGTCGTAGCTTTACACTGAAAACCTCCTTGATTGAAAACGGCTGGAAATGCAGTACGAATCTATTTCTTTTAATTTCACGTGTTCCCTACCAGTTTTTAATCATTTCTGGAAACTATAATTGCGTATTTGAAAGTTTTACCACAATTAGAGAGTGTTCCTACAACTGTATACTGGAATCGGCAGCATTTTAACTGATTCACACAGAAAACGCCAGAGAAATTAGGCCTCAAATGTCAACATAAACAGTACATTGCACACTTACAGTCTTCCTACACAAATTTTGAGCTGTATAAACCTGAAATCCTAATATTTGAAAGCCAATTCAAGTGAAAACTCTCCATAAACTAGCCGGAGTTGTAAATATTATCAGTTTTCTGGCTATGTGCCACCTTTCCACTGGTAACCTCCGTGATTGAAAACGGCTGGAAATGTAGTAAGAATCTATTTGCTTTTATTTCAAGTGTTTCTTATAAGTTTTTTATCATTACTGGAAACAATAATTGCGTATTTGAAGAGTTTTACCACAATTAAAGAGTGTTCCTACAACTACATACTGGAATCATCAGCATTTTAACTGATTCACACAGGAAACACCAGAGAAATTCGGCCTCCAATTGTTAACATAAACAGTATAGCCTTCACGTACAGTCTTTCTACACAAATTTTGAGCAGAATAAACCTGAATTCCTAATATTTGAAAGCGAACTGAAGTGAAAACTCACCCTAAACTAGACGGAGTTGTAAGTATTATCAGTTTGATGGTCATGACCCAGCTTTCCACTGGTAAACTCCGTGATTGAAAACGGCTGGAAATGTAGTAAGAATAAATTTCCTTTCATTTCAAGTGTTTCTTACAAGTTTTTTATCATTTCTGGAAACTATAATTGCGTATTTGAAGAGTTTTACCACAATTAGAGAGTGTTCCTACAACTGTATACTGGAATCAGCAGCATTTTAACTGATTCACACAGAAAACGCCAGAGAAATTAGGCCTCAAATGTCAACATAAACAGTATATTGCACACTTACAGTCTTCCTACACAAATTTTGAGCTGTATAAACCTGAAGTCCTAATATTTGAAAGCCAATTCAAGTGAAAACTCTCCATAAACTAGCCGGAGTTGTAAATATTATCAGTTTTCTGGCTATGTGCCACCTTTCCACTGGTAACCTCCGTGATTGAAAACGGCTGGAAATGTAGTAAGAATCTATTTGCTTTTATTTCAAGTGTTTCTTATAAGTTTTTTATCATTACTGGAAACAATAATTGCGTATTTGAAGAGTTTTACCACAATTAGAGAGTGTTCCTACAACAACATACTTTATCATCAGCATTTTAACTGATTCACACAGGAAACACCAGAGAAATTCGGCCTCCAATTGTTAACCTAAACAGTATAGTCTTCACGTACAGTCTTTCTACACAAATTTTGAGCTGAATAAACCTGAATTCCTAATATTTGAAAGCGAACTGAAGTGAAAACTCACCCTAAACTAGACGGAGTTGTAAGTATTATCAGTTTGCTGGTCATGACCCAGCTTTCCACTGGTAAACTCCGTGATTAAAAACGGCTGGAAATGTAGTAAGAATAAATTTCCTTTCATTTCAAGTGTTTCTTACAAGTTTTTTATCATTTCTGGAACTTATAATTGCGTATTTGAAGAGTTTTACCACAATGAGAGAGTGTTCCTACAACTATATACTGGATTCGTCAGCATTTTAACTGATTCACACAGAAAACGCCAGAGAAATTAGGCCTCAAATGTCAACATAAACAGTATATTGCACACTTACAGTCTTCCTACACAAATTTTGAGCTGTATAAACCTGAAATCCTAATATTTGAAAGCCAATTCAAGTGAAAACTCTCCATAAACCAGCCGGAGTTGTAAATATTATCAGTTTTCTTATCATGTCGTAGCTTTACACTGAAAACCTCTTTGATTGAAAACGGCTGGAAATGCAGTACGAATCTATTTCTTTTAATTTCACGTGTTTCTTACCAGTTTTTAATCATTTCTGGAAACTATAATTGCGTATTTGAAAGTTTTACCACAATTAGATAGTTTTCCTACAAGTACATACTTTATCATCAGCATTTTAACTGATTCACACAGGAAACACCAGAGAAATTCGGCCTCCAATTGTTAACATAAACAGTATAGTCTTCACGTACAGTCTTTCTACACAAATTTTGAGCTGTATAAACAAGAATTCCTAATATTTAAAGCAAACTCAAGTGAAAACTCACCCTAAAATAGACTGAGTTTTAAGTATTATCAGTTTTCTGGTCATGACCCAGCTTCCACTGGTAAACTCTGTGATTGAAAACGGCTGGAAATGTAGTAAGAATAAATTTCCTTTCATTTCAAGTGTTTCTTACAAGTTTTTTATCATTTCTGGAAACTATAATTGCGTATTTGAAGAGTTTTACCACAATTAGAGAGTGTTCCTACAACTATATACTGGAATCGGCAGCATTTTAACTGATTCACACAGAAAACGCCAGAGAAATTAGGCCTCAAATGTCAACATAAACAGTATATTGCACACTTACAGTCTTCCTACACAAATTTTGAGCTGTATAAACCTGAAATCCTAATATTTGAAAGCCAATTCAAGTGAAAACTCTCCATAAACCAGCCGGAGTTGTAAATATTATCAGTTTTCTTGTCATGTCGTAGCTTTACACTGAAAACCTCTTTGATTGAAAACGGCTGGAAATGCAGTACGAATCTATTTCTTTTAATTTCACGTGTTTCTTACCAGTTTTTAATCATTTCTGGAAACTATAATTGCGTATTTGAAAGTTTTACCACAATTAGAGAGTTTTCCTACAACTACATACTGGAATCGTCAGCATTGTAACTGATTCACACAGGAAACACCAAAGAAATTCGGCCTCCAATTGTAAACATAAAGTGTATAGTCTTCACTTACAGTCTTTCTACACAAATTTTGAGCTGTATAAACCTGAATTCCTAATATTTAAAGCAAACTCAAGTGAAAACTCACCCTAAAATAGACTGAGTTTTAAGTATTATCAGTTTTCTGGTCATGACCCAGCTTCCACTGGTAAACTTCGTGATTGAAAACGGCTGGAAATGTAGTAAGAATAAATTTCCTTTCATTTCAAGTGTTTCTTACAAGTTTTTTATCATTTCTGGAAACTATAATTGCGTATTTGAAGAGTTTTACCACAATTAGAGAGTGTTCCTAGAACTATATACTGGAATCGGCAGCATTTTAACTGATTCACACAGAAAACGCCAGAGAAATTAGGCCTCAAATGTAAACATAAACAGTATATTGCACACTTACAGTCTTCCTACACAAATTTTGAGCTGTATAAACCTGAAATCCTAATATTTGAAAGCCAATTCAAGTGAAAACTCTCCATAAACTAGCCGGTGTTGTAAATATTATCAGTTTTCTTGTCATGTCGTAGCTTTACACTGAAAACCTCCTTGATTGAAAACGGCTGGAAATGCAGTACGAATCTATTTCTTTTAATTTCACGTGTTCCCTACCAGTTTTTAATCATTTCTGGAAACTATAATTGCGTATTTGAAAGTTTTACCACAATTAGAGAGTGTTCCTACAACTGTATACTGGAATCGGCAGCATTTTAACTGATTCACACAGAAAACGCCAGAGAAATTAGGCCTCAAATGTCAACATAAACAGTATATTGCACACTTACAGTCTTCCTACACAAATTTTGAGCTGTATAAACCTGAAATCCTAATATTTGAAAGCCAATTCAAGTGAAAACTCTCCATAAACTAGCCGGAGTTGTAAATATTATCAGTTTTCTGGCTATGTGCCACCTTTCCACTGGTAACCTCCGTGATTGAAAACGGCTGGAAATGTAGTAAGAATCTATTTGCTTTTATTTCAAGTGTTTCTTATAAGTTTTTTATCATTACTGGAAACAATAATTGCGTATTTGAAGAGTTTTACCACAATTAAAGAGTGTTCCTACAACTACATACTGGAATCATCAGCATTTTAACTGATTCACACAGGAAACACCAGAGAAATTCGGCCTCCAATTGTTAACATAAACAGTATAGCCTTCACGTACAGTCTTTCTACACAAATTTTGAGCAGAATAAACCTGAATTCCTAATATTTGAAAGCGAACTGAAGTGAAAACTCACCCTAAACTAGACGGAGTTGTAAGTATTATCAGTTTGATGGTCATGACCCAGCTTTCCACTGGTAAACTCCGTGATTGAAAACGGCTGGAAATGTAGTAAGAATAAATTTCCTTTCATTTCAAGTGTTTCTTACAAGTTTTTTATCATTTCTGGAAACTATAATTGCGTATTTGAAGAGTTTTACCACAATTAGAGAGTGTTCCTACAACTGTATACTGGAATCAGCAGCATTTTAACTGATTCACACAGAAAACGCCAGAGAAATTAGGCCTCAAATGTCAACATAAACAGTATATTGCACACTTACAGTCTTCCTACACAAATTTTGAGCTGTATAAACCTGAAGTCCTAATATTTGAAAGCCAATTCAAGTGAAAACTCTCCATAAACTAGCCGGAGTTGTAAATATTATCAGTTTTCTGGCTATGTGCCACCTTTCCACTGGTAACCTCCGTGATTGAAAACGGCTGGAAATGTAGTAAGAATCTATTTGCTTTTATTTCAAGTGTTTCTTATAAGTTTTTTATCATTACTGGAAACAATAATTGCGTATTTGAAGAGTTTTACCACAATTAGAGAGTGTTCCTACAACTATATACTGGATTCGTCAGCATTTTAACTGATTCACACAGAAAACGCCAGAGAAATTAGGCCTCAAATGTAAACATAAACAGTATATTGCACACTTACAGTCTTCCTACACAAATTTTGAGCTGTATAAACCTGAAATCCTAATATTTGAAAGCCAATTCAAGTGAAAACTCTCCATAAACCAGCCGGAGTTGTAAATATTATCAGTTTTCTTATCATGTCGTAGCTTTACACTGAAAACCTCTTTGATTGAAAACGGCTGGAAATGCAGTACGAATCTATTTCTTTTAATTTCACGTGTTTCTTACCAGTTTTTAATCATTTCTGGAAACTATAATTGCGTATTTGAAAGTTTTACCACAATTAGAGAGTTTTCCTACAAGTACATACTTTATCATCAGCATTTTAACTGATTCACACAGGAAACACCAGAGAAATTCGGCCTCCAATTGTTAACATAAACAGTATAGTCTTCACGTACAGTCTTTCTACACAAATTTTGAGCTGTATAAACCTGAATTCCTAATATTTAAAGCAAACTCAAGTGAAAACTCACCCTAAAATAGACGGAGTTTTAAGTATTATCAGTTTTCTGGTCATGACCCAGCTTCCACTGGTAAACTTTGTGATTGAAAACGGCTGGAAATGTAGTAAGAATAAATTTCCTTTCATTTCAAGTGTTTCTTACAAGTTTTTTATCATTTCTGGAAACTATAATTGCGTATTTGAAGAGTTTTACCACAATTAGAGAGTGTTCCTACAACTATATACTGGAATCGGGTGCATTTTAACTGATTCACACAGAAAACGCCAGAGAAATTAGGCCTCAAATGTCAACATAAACAGTATATTGCACACTTACAGTCTTCCTACACAAATTTTGAGCTGTATAAACCTGAAATCCTAATATTTGAAAGCCAATTCAAGTGAAAACTCTCCATAAACCAGCCGGAGTTGTAAATATTATCAGTTTTCTTGTCATGTCGTAGCTTTACACTGAAAACCTCTTTGATTGAAAACGGCTGGAAATGCAGTACGAATCTATTTCTTTTAATTTCACGTGTTTCTTACCAGTTTTTAATCATTTCTGGAAACTATAATTGCGTATTTGAAAGTTTTACCACAATTAGAGAGTTTTCCTACAACTACATGCTGGAATCGTCAGCATTGTAACTGATTCACACAGGAAACACCAAAGAAATTCGGCCTCCAATTGTAAACATAAACTGTATAGTCTTCACTTACAGTCTTTCTACACAAATTTTGAGCTGTATAAACCTGAATTCCTAATATTTAAAGCAAACTCAAGTGAAAACTCACCCTAAAATAGACTGAGTTTTAAGTATTATCAGTTTTCTGGTCATGACCCAGCTTCCACTGGTAAACTCCGTGATTGAAAACGGCTGGAAATGTAGTAAGAATAAATTTCCTTTCATTTCAAGTGTTTCTTACAAGTTTTTTATCATTTCTGGAAACTATAATTGCGTATTTGAAGAGTTTTACCACAATTAGAGAGTGTTCCTACAACTGTATACTGGAATCGGCAGCATTTTAACTGATTCACACAGAAAACGCCAGAGAAATTAGGCCTCAAATGTCAACATAAACAGTATATTGCACACTTACAGTCTTCCTACACAAATTTTGAGCTGTATAAACCTGAAATCCTAATATTTGAAAGCCAATTCAAGTGAAAACTCTCCATAAACTAGCCGGAGTTGTAAATATTATCAGTTTTCTGGCTATGTGCCACCTTTCCACTGGTAACCTCCGTGATTGAAAACGGCTGGAAATGTAGTAAGAATCTATTTGCTTTTATTTCAAGTGTTTTTTATAAGTTTTTTATCATTACTGGAAACAATAATTGCGTATTTGAAGAGTTTTACCACAATTAAAGAGTGTTCCTACAACTACATACTGGAATCATCAGCATTTTAACTGATTCACACAGGAAACACCAGAGAAATTCGGCCTCCAATTGTTAACATAAACAGTATAGCCTTCACGTACAGTCTTTCTACACAAATTTTGAGCTGAATAAACCTGAGTTCCTAATATTTGAAAGCGAACTGAAGTGAAAACTCACCCTAAACTAGACGGAGTTGTAAGTATTATCAGTTTGATGGTCATGACCCAGCTTTCCACTGGTAAACTCCGTGATTGAAAACGGCTGGAAATGTAGTAAGAATAAATTTCCTTTCATTTCAAGTGTTTCTTACAAGTTTTTTATCATTTCTGGAACTTATAATTGCGTATTTGAAGAGTTTTACCACAATGAGAGAGTGTTCCTACAACTATATACTGGATTCGTCAGCATTTTAACTGATTCACACAGAAAACGCCAGAGAAATTAGGCCTCAAATGTCAACATAAACAGTATATTGCACACTTACAGTCTTCCTACACAAATTTTGAGCTGTATAAACCTGAAATCCTAATATTTGAAAGCCAATTCAAGTGAAAACTCTCCATAAACCAGCCGGAGTTGTAAATATTATCAGTTTTCTTATCATGTTGTAGCTTTACACTGAAAACCTCTTTGATTGAAAACGGCTGGAAATGCAGTACGAATCTATTTCTTTTAATTTCACGTGTTTCTTACCAGTTTTTAATCATTTCTGGAAACTATAATTGCGTATTTGAAAGTTTTACCACAATTAGAGAGTTTTCCTACAAGTACATACTTTATCATCAGCATTTTAACTGATTCACACAGGAAACACCAGAGAAATTCGGCCTCCAATTGTTAACATAAACAGTATAGTCTTCACGTACAGTCTTTCTACACAAATTTTGAGCTGAATAAACCTGAATTCCTAATATTTGAAAGCTAACTCAAGTGAAAACTCACCCTAAACTAGACGGAGTTGTAAGTATTATCAGTTTGCTGGTCATGACCCAGCTTTCCACTGGTAAACTCCGTGATTGAAAACGGCTGGAAATGTAGTAAGAATAAATTTCCTTTCATTTCAAGTGTTTCTTACAAGTTTTTTATCATTTCTGGAACTTATAATTGCGTATTTGAAGAGTTTTACCACAATGAGAGAGTGTTCCTACAACTATATACTGGATTCGTCAGCATTTTAACTGATTCACACAGAAAACGCCAGAGAAATTAGGCCTCAAATGTAAACATAAACAGTATATTGCACACTTACAGTCTTCCTACACAAATTTTGAGCTGTATAAACCTGAAATCCTAATATTTGAAAGCCAATTCAAGTGAAAACTCTCCATAAACCAGCCGGAGTTGTAAATATTATCAGTTTTCTTGTCATGTTGTAGCTTTACACTGAAAACCTCCTTGATTGAAAACGGCTGGAAATGCAGTACGAATCTATTTCTTTTAATTTCACGTGTTTCCTACCAGTTTTTAATCATTTCTGGAAACTATAATTGCGTATTTGAAAGTTTTACCACAATTAGAGAGTTTTCCTACAACTACATGCTGGAATCGTCAGCATTTTAACTGATTCACACAGGAAACACCAAAGAAATTCGGCCTCCAATTGTAAACATAAACTGTATAGTCTTCACTTACAGTCTTTCTACACAAATTTTGAGCTGTATAAACCTGAATTCCTAATATTTAAAGCAAACTCAAGTGAAAACTCACCCTAAAATAGACTGAGTTTTAAGTATTATCAGTTTTCTGGTCATGACCCAGCTTCCACTGGTAAACTCCATGATTGAAAACGGCTGGAAATGTAGTAAGAATCTATTTGCTTTTATTTCAAGTGTTTCTTATAAGTTTTTTATCATTACTGGAAACAATAATTGCGTATTTGAAGAGTTTTACCACAATTAGAGAGTGTTCCTACAACTACATAGTTTATCATCAGCATTTTAACTGATTCACACAGGAAACACCAGAGAAATTCGGCCTCCAATTGTTAACATAAACAGTATAGTCTTCACGTACAGTCTTTCTACACAAATTTTGAGCTGAATAAACCTGAATTCCTAATATTTGAAAGCGAACTCAAGTGAAAACTCACCCTAAACTAGACGGAGTTGTAAGTATTATCAGTTTGCTGGTCATGACCCAGCTTTCCACTGGTAAACTCCGTGATTGAAAACGGCTGGAAATGTAGTAAGAATAAATTTCCTTTCATTTCAAGTGTTTCTTACAAGTTTTTTATCATTTCTGGAACTTATAATTGCGTATTTGAAGAGTTTTACCACAATGAGAGAGTGTTCCTACAACTATATACTGGATTCGTCAGCATTTTAACTGATTCACACAGAAAACGCCAGAGAAATTAGGCCTCAAATGTAAACATAAACAGTATATTGCACACTTACAGTCTTCCTACACAAATTTTGAGCTGTATAAACCTGAAATCCTAATATTTGAAAGCCAATTCAAGTGAAAACTCTCCATAAACCAGCCGGAGTTGTAAATATTATCAGTTTTCTTGTCATGTCGTAGCTTTACACTGAAAACCTCTTTGATTGAAAACGGCTGGAAATGCAGTACGAATCTATTTCTTTTAATTTCACGTGTTCCCTACCAGTTTTTAATCATTTCTGGAAACTATAATTGCGTATTTGAAAGTTTTACCACAATTAGAGAGTTTTCCTACAACTACATGCTGGAATCGTCAGCATTTTAACTGATTCACACAGGAAACACCAAAGAAATTCGGCCTCCAATTGTAAACATAAACTGTATAGTCTTCACTTACAGTCTTTCTACACAAATTTTGAGCTGTATAAACCTGAATTCCTAATATTTAAAGCAAACTCAAGTGAAAACTCACCCTAAAATAGACTGAGTTTTAAGTATTATCAGTTTTCTGGTCATGACCCAGCTTCCACTGGTAAACTCCGTGATTGAAAACGGCTGGAAATGTAGTAAGAATAAATTTCCTTTCATTTCAAGTGTTTATTACAAGTTTTTTATCATTTCTGGAAACTATAATTGCGTATTTGAAGAGTTTTACCACAATTAGAGAGTGTTCCTAGAACTATATACTGGAATCGGCAGCATTTTAACTCATTCACACAGAAAACGCCAGAGAAATTAGGCCTCAAATGTCAACATAAACAGTATATTGCACACTTACAGTCTTCCTACACAAATTTTGAGCTGTATAAACCTGAAGTCCTAATATTTGAAAGCCAATTCAAGTGAAAACTCTCCATAAACTAGCCGGAGTTGTAAATATTATCAGTTTTCTGGCTATGTGCCACCTTTCCACTGGTAACCTCCGTGATTGAAAACGGCTGGAAATGTAGTAAGAATCTATTTGCTTTTATTTCAAGTGTTTCTTATAAGTTTTTTATCATTACTGGAAACAATAATTGCGTATTTGAAGAGTTTTACCACAATTAGAGAGTGTTCCTACAACTACATACTTTATCATCAGCATTTTAACTGATTCACACAGGAAACACCAGAGAAATTCGGCCTCCAATTGTTAACATAAACAGTATAGTCTTCACGTACAGTCTTTCTACACAAATTTTGAGCTGAATAAACCTGAATTCCTAATATTTGAAAGCGAACTCAAGTGAAAACTCACCCTAAACTAGACGGAGTTGTAAGTATTATCAGTTTGCTGGTCATGACCCAGCTTTCCACTGGTAAACTCCGTGATTTAAAACGGCTGGAAATGTAGTAAGAATAAATTTCCTTTCATTTCAAGTGTTTCTTACAAGTTTTTTATCATTTCTGGAACTTATAATTGCGTATTTGAAGAGTTTTACCACAATGAGAGAGTGTTCCTACAACTATATACTGGATTCGTCAGCATTTTAACTGATTCACACAGAAAACGCCAGAGAAATTAGGCCTCAAATGTAAACATAAACCGTATATTGCACACTTACAGTCTTCCTACACAAATTTTGAGCTGTATAAACCTGAAATCCTAATATTTGAAAGCCAATTCAAGTGAAAACTCTCCATAAACTAGCCGGAGTTGTAAGTATTATCAGTTTTATGGCTCTGTGCCACCTTTCCACTGGTAACCTCCGTGATTGAAAACGGCTGGAAATGTAGTAAGAATCTATTTGCTTTTATGTCAAGTGTTTCTTATAAGTTTTTTATCATTACTGGAAACAATAATTGCGTATTTGAAGAGTTTTACCACAATTAGATAGTTTTCCTACAAGTACATACTTTATCATCAGCATTTTAACTGATTCACACAGGAAACACCAGAGAAATTCGGCCTCCAATTGTTAACATAAACAGTATAGTCTTCACGTACAGTCTTTCTACACAAATTTTGAGCTGTATAAACAAGAATTCCTAATATTTAAAGCAAACTCAAGTGAAAACTCACCCTAAAATAGACTGAGTTTTAAGTATTATCAGTTTTCTGGTCATGACCCAGCTTCCACTGGTAAACTCTGTGATTGAAAACGGCTGGAAATGTAGTAAGAATAAATTTCCTTTCATTTCAAGTGTTTCTTACAAGTTTTTTATCATTTCTGGAAACTATAATTGCGTATTTGAAGAGTTTTACCACAATTAGAGAGTGTTCCTAGAACTATATACTGGAATCGGCAGCATTTTAACTGATTCACACAGAAAACGCCAGAGAAATTAGGCCTCAAATGTCAACATAAACAGTATATTGCACACTTACAGTCTTCCTACACAAATTTTGAGCTGTATAAACCTGAAGTCCTAATATTTGAAAGCCAATTCAAGTGAAAACTCTCCATAAACTAGCCGGAGTTGTAAGTATTATCAGTTTTATGGCTATGTGCCACCTTTCCACTGGTAACCTCCGTGATTGAAAACGGCTGGAAATGTAGTAAGAATCTATTTGCTTTTATGTCAAGTGTTTCTTATAAGTTTTTTATCATTACTGGAAACAATAATTGCGTATTTGAAGAGTTTTACCACAATTAGAGAGTGTTCCTACAACTACATACTTTATCATCAGCATTTTAACTGATTCACACAGGAAACACCAGAGAAATTCTGCCTCCAATTGTTAACATAAACAGTATAGTCTTCACGTACAGTCTTTCTACACAAATTTTGAGCTGAATAAACCTGAATTCCTAATATTTGAAAGCGAACTCAAGTGAAAACTCACCCTAAACTAGACGGAGTTGTAAGTATTATCAGTTTGCTGGTCATGACCCAGCTTTCCACTGGTAAACTCCGTGATTGAAAACGGCTGGAAATGTAGTAAGAATAAATTTCCTTTCATTTCAAGTGTTTCTTACAAGTTTTTTATCATTTCTGGAACTTATAATTGCGTATTTGAAGAGTTTTACCGCAATGAGAGAGTGTTCCTACAACTATATACTGGATTCGTCAGCATTTTAACTGATTCACACAGAAAACGCCAGAGAAATTAGGCCTCAAATGTAAACATAAACAGTATATTGCACACTTACAGTCTTCCTACACAAATTTTGAGCTGTATAAACCTGAAATCCTAATATTTGAAAGCCAATTCAAGTGAAAACTCTCCATAAACCAGCCGGAGTTGTAAATATTATCAGTTTTCTTGTCATGTCGTAGCTTTACACTGAAAACCTCTTTGATTGAAAACGGCTGGAAATGCAGTACGAATCTATTTCTTTTAATTTCACGTGTTTCCTACCAGTTTTTAATCATTTCTGGAAACTATAATTGCGTATTTGAAAGTTTTACCACAATTAGAGAGTTTTCCTACAACTACATACTGGAATCGTCAGCATTGTAACTGATTCACACAGGAAAAACCAAAGAAATTCGGCCTCCAATTGTAAACATAAACTGTATAGTCTTCACTTAGTCTTTCTACACAAATTTTGAGCTGTATAAACCTGAATTCCTAATATTTAAAGCAAACTCAAGTGAAAACTCACCCTAAAATAGACTGAGTTTTAAGTATTATCAGATTTCTGGTCATGACCCAGGTTCCACTGGTAAACTCCGTGATTGAAAACGGCTGGAAATGTAGTAAGAATAAATTTCCTTTCATTTCAAGTGTTTCTTACAAGTTTTTTATCATTTCTGGAAACTATAATTGCGTATTTGAAGAGTTTTACCACAATTAGAGAGTGTTCCTACAACTATATACTGGAATCGGCAGCATTTTAACTGATTCACACAGAAAACGCCAGAGAAATTAGGCCTCAAATGTAAACATAAACAGTATATTGCAAACTTACAGTCTTCCTACACAAATTTTGAGCTGTATAAACCTGAAATCCTAATATTTGAAAGCCAATTCAAGTGAAAACTCTCCATAAACTAGCCGGTGTTGTAAATATTATCAGTTTTCTTGTCATGTCGTAGCTTTACACTGAAAACCTCCTTGATTGAAAACGGCTGGAAATGCAGTACGAATCTATTTCTTTTAATTTCACGTGTTTCCTACCAGTTTTTAATCATTTCTGGAAACTATAATTGCGTATTTGAAAGTTTTACCACAATTAGAGAGTTTTCCTACAACTACATACTGGAATCGTCAGCATTGTAACTGATTCACACAGGAAACACCAAAGAAATTCGGCCTCCAATTGTAAACATAAACTGTATAGTCTTCACTTACAGTCTTTCTACACAAATTTTGAGCTGTATAAACCTGAATTCCTAATATTTAAAGCGAACTCAAGTGAAAACTCACCCTAAAATAGACTGAGTTTTAAGTATTATCAGTTTTCTGGTCATGACCCAGCTTCCACTGGTAAACTCCGTGATTGAAAACGGCTGGAAATGTAGTAAGAATAAATTTCCTTTCATTTCAAGTGTTTCTTACAAGTTTTTTATCATTTCTGGAAACTATAATTGCGTATTTGAAGAGTTTTACCACAATTAGAGAGTGTTCCTACAACTACATACTTTATCATCAGCATTTTAACTGATTCACACAGGAAACACCAGAGAAATTCGGCCTCCAATTGTTAACATAAACAGTATAGTCTTCACGTACAGTCTTTCTACACAAATTTTGAGCTGAATAAACCTGAATTCCTAATATTTGAAAGCGAACTCAAGTGAAAACTCACCCTAAACTAGACGGAGTTGTAAGTATTATCAGTTTGCTGGTCATGACCCAGCTTTCCACTGGTAAACTCCGTGATTGAAAACGGCTGGAAATGTAGTAAGAATAAATTTCCTTTCATTTCAAGTGTTTCTTACAAGTTTTTTATCATTTCTGGAACTTATAATTGCGTATTTGAAGAGTTTTACCACAATGAGAGAGTGTTCCTACAACTATATACTGGATTCGTCAGCATTTTAACTGATTCACACAGAAAACGCCAGAGAAATTAGGCCTCAAATGTAAACATAAACAGTATATTGCACACTTACAGTCTTCCTACACAAATTTTGAGCTGTATAAACCTGAAATCCTAATATTTGAAAGCCAATTCAAGTGAAAACTCTCCATAAACCAGCCGGAGTTGTAAATATTATCAGTTTTCTTGTCATGTCGTAGCTTTACACTGAAAACCTCTTTGATTGAAAACGGCTGGAAATGCAGTACGAATCTATTTCTTTTAATTTCACGTGTTTCCTACCAGTTTTTAATCATTTCTGGAAACTATAATTGCGTATTTGAAAGTTTTACCACAATTAGAGAGTTTTCCTACAACTACATACTGGAATCGTCAGCATTGTAACTGATTCACACAGGAAAAACCAAAGAAATTCGGCCTCCAATTGTAAACATAAACTGTATAGTCTTCACTTAGTCTTTCTACACAAATTTTGAGCTGTATAAACCTGAATTCCTAATATTTAAAGCAAACTCAAGTGAAAACTCACCCTAAAATAGACTGAGTTTTAAGTATTATCAGATTTCTGGTCATGACCCAGGTTCCACTGGTAAACTCCGTGATTGAAAACGGCTGGAAATGTAGTAAGAATAAATTTCCTTTCATTTCAAGTGTTTCTTACAAGTTTTTTATCATTTCTGGAAACTATAATTGCGTATTTGAAGAGTTTTACCACAATTAGAGAGTGTTCCTACAACTATATACTGGAATCGGCAGCATTTTAACTGATTCACACAGAAAACGCCAGAGAAATTAGGCCTCAAATGTAAACATAAACAGTATATTGCAAACTTACAGTCTTCCTACACAAATTTTGAGCTGTATAAACCTGAAATCCTAATATTTGAAAGCCAATTCAAGTGAAAACTCTCCATAAACTAGCCGGTGTTGTAAATATTATCAGTTTTCTTGTCATGTCGTAGCTTTACACTGAAAACCTCCTTGATTGAAAACGGCTGGAAATGCAGTACGAATCTATTTCTTTTAATTTCACGTGTTTCCTACCAGTTTTTAATCATTTCTGGAAACTATAATTGCGTATTTGAAAGTTTTACCACAATTAGAGAGTTTTCCTACAACTACATACTGGAATCGTCAGCATTGTAACTGATTCACACAGGAAACACCAAAGAAATTCGGCCTCCAATTGTAAACATAAACTGTATAGTCTTCACTTACAGTCTTTCTACACAAATTTTGAGCTGTATAAACCTGAATTCCTAATATTTAAAGCGAACTCAAGTGAAAACTCACCCTAAAATAGACTGAGTTTTAAGTATTATCAGTTTTCTGGTCATGACCCAGCTTCCACTGGTAAACTCCGTGATTGAAAACGGCTGGAAATGTAGTAAGAATAAATTTCCTTTCATTTCAAGTGTTTCTTACAAGTTTTTTATCATTTCTGGAAACTATAATTGCGTATTTGAAGAGTTTTACCACAATTAGAGAGTGTTCCTACAACTACATACTTTATCATCAGCATTTTAACTGATTCACACAGGAAACACCAGAGAAATTCGGCCTCCAATTGTTAACATAAACAGTATAGTCTTCACGTACAGTCTTTCTACACAAATTTTGAGCTGAATAAACCTGAATTCCTAATATTTGAAAGCGAACTCAAGTGAAAACTCACCCTAAACTAGACGGAGTTGTAAGTATTATCAGTTTGCTGGTCATGACCCAGCTTTCCACTGGTAAACTCCGTGATTGAAAACGGCTGGAAATGTAGTAAGAATAAATTTCCTTTCATTTCAAGTGTTTCTTACAAGTTTTTTATCATTTCTGGAACTTATAATTGCGTATTTGAAGAGTTTTACCACAATGAGAGAGTGTTCCTACAACTATATACTGGATTCGTCAGCATTTTAACTGATTCACACAGAAAACGCCAGAGAAATTAGGCCTCAAATGTAAACATAAACAGTATATTGCACACTTACAGTCTTCCTACACAAATTTTGAGCTGTATAAACCTGAAATCCTAATATTTGAAAGCCAATTCAAGTGAAAACTCTCCATAAACCAGCCGGAGTTGTAAATATTATCAGTTTTCTTGTCATGTCGTAGCTTTACACTGAAAACCTCTTTGATTGAAAACGGCTGGAAATGCAGTACGAATCTATTTCTTTTAATTTCACGTGTTCCCTACCAGTTTTTAATCATTTCTGGAAACTATAATTGCGTATTTGAAAGTTTTACCACAATTAGAGAGTTTTCCTACAACTACATGCTGGAATCGTCAGCATTTTAACTGATTCACACAGGAAACACCAAAGAAATTCGGCCTCCAATTGTAAACATAAACTGTATAGTCTTCACTTACAGTCTTTCTACACAAATTTTGAGCTGTATAAACCTGAATTCCTAATATTTAAAGCAAACTCAAGTGAAAACTCACCCTAAAATAGACTGAGTTTTAAGTATTATCAGTTTTCTGGTCATGACCCAGCTTCCACTGGTAAACTCCATGATTGAAAACGGCTGGAAATGTAGTAAGAATAAATTTCCTTTCATTTCAAGTGTTTCTTACAAGTTTTTTATCATTTCTGGAAACTATAATTGCGTATTTGAAGAGTTTTACCACAATTAGAGAGTGTTCCTAGAACTATATACTGGAATCGGCAGCATTTTAACTGATTCACACAGAAAACGCCAGAGAAATTAGGCCTCAAATGTCAACATAAACAGTATATTGCACACTTACAGTCTTCCTACACAAATTTTGAGCTGTATAAACCTGAAGTCCTAATATTTGAAAGCCAATTCAAGTGAAAACTCTCCATAAACTAGCCGGAGTTGTAAATATTATCAGTTTTCTGGCTATGTGCCACCTTTCCACTGGTAACCTCCGTGATTGAAAACGACTGGAAATGTAGTAAGAATCTATTTGCTTTTATTTCAAGTGTTTCTTATAAGTTTTTTATCATTACTGGAAACAATAATTGCGTATTTGAAGAGTTTTACCACAATTAGAGAGTGTTCCTACAACTACATACTTTATCATCAGCATTTTAACTGATTCACACAGGAAACACCAGAGAAATTCGGCCTCCAATTGTTAACATAAACAGTATAGTCTTCACGTACAGTCTTTCTACACAAATTTTGAGCTGAATAAACCTGAATTCCTAATATTTGAAAGCGAACTCAAGTGAAAACTCACCCTAAACTAGACGGAGTTGTAAGTATTATCAGTTTGCTGGTCATGACCCAGCTTTCCACTGGTAAACTCCGTGATTGAAAACGGCTGGAAATGTAGTAAGAATAAATTTCCTTTCATTTCAAGTGTTTCTTACAAGTTTTTTATCATTTCTGGAACTTATAATTGCGTATTTGAAGAGTTTTACCACAATGAGAGAGTGTTCCTACAACTATATACTGGATTCGTCAGCATTTTAACTGATTCACACAGAAAACGCCAGAGAAATTAGGCCTCAAATGTAAACATAAACCGTATATTGCACACTTACAGTCTTCCTACACAAATTTTGAGCTGTATAAACCTGAAATCCTAATATTTGAAAGCCAATTCAAGTGAAAACTCTCCATAAACTAGCCGGAGTTGTAAGTATTATCAGTTTTATGGCTATGTGCCACCTTTCCACTGGTAACCTCCGTGATTGAAAACGGCTGGAAATGTAGTAAGAATCTATTTGCTTTTATGTCTAGTGTTTCTTATAAGTTTTTTATCATTACTGGAAACAATAATTGCGTATTTGAAGAGTTTTACCACAATTAGATAGTTTTCCTACAAGTACATACTTTATCATCAGCATTTTAACTGATTCACACAGGAAACACCAGAGAAATTCGGCCTCCAATTGTTAACATAAACAGTATAGTCTTCACGTACAGTCTTTCTACACAAATTTTGAGCTGTATAAACAAGAATTCCTAATATTTAAAGCAAACTCAAGTGAAAACTCACCCTAAAATAGACTGAGTTTTAAGTATTATCAGTTTTCTGGTCATGACCCAGCTTCCACTGGTAAACTCTGTGATTGAAAACGGCTGGAAATGTAGTAAGAATAAATTTCCTTTCATTTCAAGTGTTTCTTACAAGTTTTTTATCATTTCTGGAAACTATAATTGCGTATTTGAAGAGTTTTACCACAATTAGAGAGTGTTCCTAGAACTATATACTGGAATCGGCAGCATTTTAACTGATTCACACAGAAAACGCCAGAGAAATTAGGCCTCAAATGTCAACATAAACAGTATATTTCACACTTACAGTCTTCCTACACAAATTTTGAGCTGTATAAACCTGAAGTCCTAATATTTGAAAGCCAATTCAAGTGAAAACTCTCCATAAACTAGCCGGAGTTGTAAGTATTATCAGTTTTATGGCTATGTGCCACCTTTCCACTGGTAACCTCCGTGATTGAAAACGGCTGGAAATGTAGTAAGAATCTATTTGCTTTTATGTCAAGTGTTTCTTATAAGTTTTTTATCATTACTGGAAACAATAATTGCGTATTTGAAGAGTTTTACCACAATTAGAGAGTGTTCCTACAACTACATACTTTATCATCAGCATTTTAACTGATTCACACAGGAAACACCAGAGAAATTCTGCCTCCAATTGTTAACATAAACAGTATAGTCTTCACGTACAGTCTTTCTACACAAATTTTGAGCTGAATAAACCTGAATTCCTAATATTTGAAAGCGAACTCAAGTGAAAACTCACCCTAAACTAGACGGAGTTGTAAGTATTATCAGTTTGCTGGTCATGACCCAGCTTTCCACTGGTAAACTCCGTGATTGAAAACGGCTGGAAATGTAGTAAGAATAAATTTCCTTTCATTTCAAGTGTTTCTTACAAGTTTTTTATCATTTCTGGAACTTATAATTGCGTATTTGAAGAGTTTTACCGCAATGAGAGAGTGTTCCTACAACTATATACTGGATTCGTCAGCATTTTAACTGATTCACACAGAAAACGCCAGAGAAATTAGGCCTCAAATGTAAACATAAACAGTATATTGCACACTTACAGTCTTCCTACACAAATTTTGAGCTGTATAAACCTGAAATCCTAATATTTGAAAGCCAATTCAAGTGAAAACTCTCCATAAACCAGCCGGAGTTGTAAATATTATCAGTTTTCTTGTCATGTCGTAGCTTTACACTGAAAACCTCTTTGATTGAAAACGGCTGGAAATGCAGTACGAATCTATTTCTTTTAATTTCACGTGTTTCCTACCAGTTTTTAATCATTTCTGGAAACTATAATTGCGTATTTGAAAGTTTTACCACAATTAGAGAGTTTTCCTACAACTACATACTGGAATCGTCAGCATTGTAACTGATTCACACAGGAAAAACCAAAGAAATTCGGCCTCCAATTGTAAACATAAACTGTATAGTCTTCACTTAGTCTTTCTACACAAATTTTGAGCTGTATAAACCTGAATTCCTAATATTTAAAGCAAACTCAAGTGAAAACTCACCCTAAAATAGACTGAGTTTTAAGTATTATCAGATTTCTGGTCATGACCCAGGTTCCACTGGTAAACTCCGTGATTGAAAACGGCTGGAAATGTAGTAAGAATAAATTTCCTTTCATTTCAAGTGTTTCTTACAAGTTTTTTATCATTTCTGGAAACTATAATTGCGTATTTGAAGAGTTTTACCACAATTAGAGAGTGTTCCTACAACTATATACTGGAATCGGCAGCATTTTAACTGATTCACACAGAAAACGCCAGAGAAATTAGGCCTCAAATGTAAACATAAACAGTATATTGCAAACTTACAGTCTTCCTACACAAATTTTGAGCTGTATAAACCTGAAATCCTAATATTTGAAAGCCAATTCAAGTGAAAACTCTCCATAAACTAGCCGGTGTTGTAAATATTATCAGTTTTCTTGTCATGTCGTAGCTTTACACTGAAAACCTCCTTGATTGAAAACGGCTGGAAATGCAGTACGAATCTATTTCTTTTAATTTCACGTGTTTCCTACCAGTTTTTAATCATTTCTGGAAACTATAATTGCGTATTTGAAAGTTTTACCACAATTAGAGAGTTTTCCTACAACTACATACTGGAATCGTCAGCATTGTAACTGATTCACACAGGAAACACCAAAGAAATTCGGCCTCCAATTGTAAACATAAACTGTATAGTCTTCACTTACAGTCTTTCTACACAAATTTTGAGCTGTATAAACCTGAATTCCTAATATTTAAAGCGAACTCAAGTGAAAACTCACCCTAAAATAGACTGAGTTTTAAGTATTATCAGTTTTCTGGTCATGACCCAGCTTCCACTGGTAAGCTCCGTGATTGAAAACGGCTGGAAATGTAGTAAGAATAAATTTCCTTTCATTTCAAGTGTTTCTTACAAGTTTTTTATCATTTCTGGAAACTATAATTGCGTATTTGAAGAGTTTTACCACAATTAGAGAGTGTTCCTACAACTACATACTTTATCATCAGCATTTTAACTGATTCACACAGGAAACACCAGAGAAATTCGGCCTCCAATTGTTAACATAAACAGTATAGTCTTCACGTACAGTCTTTCTACACAAATTTTGAGCTGAATAAACCTGAATTCCTAATATTTGAAAGCGAACTCAAGTGAAAACTCATCCTAAACTAGACGGAGTTGTAAGTATTATCAGTTTGCTGGTCATGACCCAGCTTTCCGCTGGTAAACTCCGTGATTGAAAACGGCTGGAAATGTAGTAAGAATAAATTTCCTTTCATTTCAAGTGTTTCTTACATGTTTTTTATCATTTCTGGAACTTATAATTGCGTATTTGAAGAGTTTTACCACAATTACAGAGTGTTCCTACAACTATATACTGGATTCGTCAGCATTTTAACTGATTCACACAGAAAACGCCAGAGAAATTAGGCCTCAAATGTAAACATAAACAGTATATTGCGCACTTACAGTCTTCCTACACAAATTTTGAGCTGTATAAACCTGAAATCCTAATATTTGAAAGCCAATTCAATTGAAAACTCTCCATAAACCAGCCGGAGTTGTAAATATTATCAGTTTTCTTGTCATGTCGTAGCTTTACACTGAAAACCTCCTTGATTGAAAACGGCTGGAAATGCAGTACGAATCTATTTCTTTTAATTTCACGTGTTTCCTACCAGTTTTTAATCATTTCTGGAAACTATAATTGCGTATTTGAAGAGTTTTACCACAATTAGAGAGTGTTCCTACAACTATATACTGGAATCGGCAGCATTTTAACTGATTCACACAGAAAACGCCAGAGAAATTAGGCCTCAAATGTCAACATAAACAGTATATTGCACACTTACAGTCTTCCTACACAAATTTTGAGCTGTATAAACCTGAAATCCTAATATTTGAAAGCCAATTCATGTGAACACTCTCCATAAACTAGCCGGAGTTGTAAATATTATCAGTTTTCTGGCTATGTGCCACCTTTCCACTGGTAACCTCGGTGATTGAAAACGGCTGGAAATGTAGTAAGAATCTATTTGCTTTTATTTCAAGTGTTTCTTATAAGTTTTTTATCATTACTGGAAACAATAATTGCGTATTTGAAGAGTTTTACCACAATTAGAGAGTGTTCCTACAACTACATAATGGAATCTTCAGCATTTTAACTGATTCACACAGGAAACACCAGAGAAATTCGGCCTCCAATTGTTAACATAAACAGTATAGTCTTCACATACAGTCTTTCTACACAAATTTTGAGCTGATTAAACCTGAATTCCTAATATTTGAAAGCGAACTCAAGTGAAAACTCACCCTAAACTAGACGGAGTTGTAACTATTATCAGTTTGCTGGTCATGACCCAGCTTTCCACTGGTAACTCCGTGATTGAAAACGGCTGGAAATGTAGTAAGAATAAATTTCCTTTCATTTCAAGTGTTTCTTACAAGTTTTTTATCATTTCTGGAAACTATAATTGCGTATTTGAAGAGTTTTACCACAATTAGAGAGTGTTCCTACAACTGTATACTGGAATCGGCAGCATTTTAACTGATTCACACAGAAAACGCCAGAGAAATTAGGCCTCAAATGTAAACATAAACAGTATATTGCACACTTACAGTCTTCCTACACAAATTTTGAGCTGTATAAACCTAAAATCCTAATATTTGAAAGCCAATTCAAGTGAAAACTCTCCATAAACTAGCCGGTGTTGTAAATATTATCAGTTTTCTTGTCATGTCGTAGCTTTACACTGAAAACCTCCTTGATTGAAAACGGCTGGAAATGCAGTACGAATCTATTTCTTTTAATTTCACGTGTTTCCTACCAGTTTTTAATCATTTCTGGAAACTATAATTGCGTATTTGAAAGTTTTACCACAATTAGAGAGTTTTCCTACAACTACATAGTGGAATCGTCAGCATTGTAACTGATTCACACAGGAAACACCAAAGAAATTCGGCCTCCAATTGTAAACATAAACTGTATAGTCTTCACTTACAGTCTTTCTACACAAATTTTGAGCTGTATAAACCTGAATTCCTAATATTTGAAAGCGAACTCAAGTGAAAACTCACCCTAAAATAGACTGAGTTTTAAGTATTATCAGTTTTCTGGTCATGACCCAGCTTCCACTGGTAAACTCCGTGATGGAAAACGGCTGGAAATGTAGTAAGAATAAATTTCCTTTCATTTCAAGTGTTTCTTACAAGTTTTTTATCATTTCTGGAAACTATAATTGCGTATTTGAAGAGTTTTACCACAATTAGAGAGTGTTCCTACAACTATATACTGGAATCGGCAGCATTTTAACTGATTCACACAGAAAACGCCAGAGAAATTAGGCCTCAAATGTCAACATAAACAGTATATTGCACACTTACAGTCTTCCTACACAAATTTTGAGCTGTATAAACCTGAAATCCTAATATTTGAAAGCCAATTCAAGTGAAAACTCTCCCTAAACTAGCCGGAGTTGTAAATATTATCAGTTTTCGGCTATGTGCCACCTTTCCACTGGTAACCTCCGTGATTGAAAACGGCTGGAAATGTAGTAAGAATCTATTTGCTTTTATTTCAAGTGTTTCTTATAAGTTTTTTATCATTACTGGAAACAATAATTGCGTATTTGAAGAGTTTTACCACAATTAGAGAGTGTTCCTACAACTACATACTGGAATCATCAGCATTTTAACTGATTCACACAGGAAACACCAGAGAAATTAGGCCTCAAATGTCAACATAAACAGTATATTGCACACTTACAGTCTTCCTACACAAATTTTGAGCTGTATAAACCTAAAATCCTAATATTTGAAAGCCAATTCAAGTGAAAACTCTCCATAAACTAGCCAGTGTTGTAAATATTATCAGTTTTCTTGTCATGTCGTAGCTTTACACTGAAAACCTCCTTGATTGAAAACGGCTGGAAATGCAGTACGAATCTATTTCTTTTAATTTCACGTGTTTCCTACCAGTTTTTAATCATTTCTGGAAACTATAATTGCGTATTTGAAAGTTTTACCACAATTAGAGAGTTTTCCTACAACTACATACCGGAATCGTCAGCATTTTAACTGATTCACACAGGAAACACCAAAGAAATTCGGCCTCCAATTGTAAACATAAACTGTATAGTCTTCACTTACAGTCTTTCTACACAAATTTTGAGCTGAATAAACCTGAATTCCTAATATTTGAAAGCGAACTGAAGTGAAAACTCACCCTAAAATAGACTGAGTTTTAAGTATTATCAGTTTTCTGGTCATGACCCGGGTTCCACTGGTAAACTCCGTGATGGAAAACGGCTGGAAATGTAGTAAGAATAAATTTCCTTTCATTTCAAGTGTTTCTTACAAGTTTTTTATCATTTCTGGAAACTATAATTGCGTATTTGAAGAGTTTTACCACAATTAGAGAGTGTTCCTACAACTATATACTGGAATCGGCAGCATTTTAACTGATTCACACAGAAAACGCCAGAGAAATTAGGCCTCAAATGTCAACATAAACAGTATATTGCACACTTACAGTCTTCCTACACAAATTTTGAGCTGTATAAACCTGAAATCCTAATATTTGAAAGCCAATTCAAGTGAAAACTCTCCATAAACTAGCCGGAGTTGTAAATATTATCAGTTTTCTGGCTATGTGCCACCTTTCCACTGGTAACCTCCGTGATTGAAAACGGCTGGAAATGTAGTAAGAATCTATTTGCTTTTATTTCAAGTGTTTCTTATAAGTTTTTTATCATTACTGGAAACAATAATTGCGTATTTGAAGAGTTTTACCACAATTAGAGAGTGTTCCTACAACTACATACTGGAATCGTCAGCATTTTAACTGATTCACACAGGAAACACCAGAGAAATTCGGCCTCCAATTGTTAACATAAACAGTATAGCCTTCACGTACAGTCTTTCTACACAAATTTTGAGCTGAATAAACCTGAATTCCTAATATTTGAAAGCGAACTCAAGTGAAAACTCACCCTAAACTAGACGGAGTTGTAAGTATTATCAGTTTTCTGGTCATGACCCAGCTTTCCACTGGTAAACTCCGTGATTGAAAACGGCTGGAAATGTAGTAAGAATAAATTTCCTTTCATTTCAAGAGTTTCTTACAAGTTTTTTTTATCATTTCTGGAACTTATAATTGCGTATTTGAAGAGTTTTACCACAATTAGAGAGTGTTCCTACAACTACATACTGGAATTATCAGCATTTTAACTGATTCACACAGGAAACACCAAAGAAATTCGGCCTCCAATTGTTAACATAAACAGTATAGTCTTCACATACAGTCTTTCTACACAAATTTTGAGCTGAATAAACCTGAATTCCTAATATTTGAAAGCGAACTCAAGTGAAAACTCACACTAAACTAGACGGAGTTGTAAGTATTATCAGTTTTCTGGTCATGACCCAGCTTCCACTGGTAAACTCCGTGATTGAAAACGGCTGGAAATATAGTAAGAATAAATTTCCTTTCATTTCAAGTGTTTCTTACAAGTTTTTTAGCATTTCTGGAAACTATAATTGCGTATTTGAAGAGTTATACCACAATTAGAGAGTGTTCCAACAACTATATACTGGAATCGGCAGCATTTAAACTGATTCACACAGAAAACGCCAGAGAAATTAGGCCTCAAATGTCAACATAAACAGTATATTGCACACTTACAGTCTTCCTACACAAATTTTAAGCTGAATAAACCTGAATTCCTAATATTTGAAAGCGAACTGAAGTGAAAACTCACCCTAAACTAGACGGAGTTGTAAGTATTATCAGTTTTCTGGTCATGACCCAGCTTTCCACTGGTAAACTCCGTGATTGAAAACGGCTGGAAATGTAGTAAGAATAAATTTCCTTTCATTTCAAGTGTTTCTTACAAGTTTTTTATCATTTCTGGAAACTATAATTGCGTATTTGAAGAGTTTTACCACAATTAGAGAGTGTTCCTACAACTACATACTGGAATCGTCAGCATTTTAACTGATTCACACAGGAAACACCAGAGAAATTCGGCCTCCAATTGTTAACATAAACAGTATAGCCTTCACGTACAGTCTTTCTACACAAATTTTGAGCTGAATAAACCTGAATTCCTAATATTTGAAAGCGAACTCAAGTGAAAACTCACCCTAAACTAGACGGAGTTGTAAGTATTATCAGTTTTCTGGTCATGACCCAGCTTTCCACTGGTAAACTCCGTGATTGAAAACGGCTGGAAATGTAGTAAGAATAAATTTCCTTTCATTTCAAGAGTTTCTTACAAGTTTTTTTATCATTTCTGGAACTTATAATTGCGTATTTGAAGAGTTTTACCACAATTAGAGAGTGTTCCTACAACTACATACTGGAATTATCAGCATTTTAACTGATTCACACAGGAAACACCAAAGAAATTCGGCCTCCAATTGTTAACATAAACAGTATAGTCTTCACATACAGTCTTTCTACACAAATTTTGAGCTGAATAAACCTGAATTCCTAATATTTGAAAGCGAACTCAAGTGAAAACTCACCCTAAACTAGACGGAGTTGTAAGTATTATCAGTTTTCTGGTCATGACCCAGCTTCCACTGGTAAACTCCGTGATTGAAAACGGCTGGAAATATAGTAAGAATAAATTTCCTTTCATTTCAAGTGTTTCTTACAAGTTTTTTAGCATTTCTGGAAACTATAATTGCGTATTTGAAGAGTTATACCACAAATAGAGAGTGTTCCAACAACTATATACTGGAATCGGCAGCATTTAAACTGATTCACACAGAAAACGCCAGAGAAATTAGTACTCAAATGTCAACATAAACAGTATATTGCACACTTACAGTCTTCCTACACAAATTTTAAGCTGAATAAACCTGAATTCCTAATATTTGAAAGCGAACTGAAGTGAAAACTCACCCTAAACTAGACGGAGTTGTAAGTATTATCAGTTTTCTGGTCATGACCCAGCTTTCCACTGGTAAACTCCGTGATTGAAAACGGCTGGAAATGTAGTAAGAATAAATTTCCTTTCATTTCAAGTGTTTCTTACAAGTTTTTTATCATTTCTGGAAACTATAATTGCGTATTTGAAGAGTTTTACCACAATTAGAGAGTGTTCCTACAACTATATACTGGAATCGGCAGCATTTTAACTGATTCACACAGAAAACGCCAGAGAAATTAGGCCTCAAATGTAAACATAAACAGTATATTGCACACTTACAGTCTTCCTACACAAATTTTGAGCTGTATAAACCTGAAATCCTAATATTTGAAAGCCAATTCAAGTGAAAACTCTCCATAAACTAGCCGGTGTTGTAAATATTATCAGTTTTCTTGTCATGTCGTAGCTTTACACTGAAAACCTCCTTGATTGAAAACGGCTGGAAATGCAGTACGAATCTATTCCTTTAATTTCACGTGTTTCCTACCAGTTTTTAATCATTTCTGGAAACTATAATTGCGTATTTGAAAGTTTTACCACAATTAGAGAGTTTTCCTACAACTACATACTGGAATCGTCAGCATTGTAACTGATTCACACAGGAAACACCAAAGAAATTCGGCCTCCAATTGTAAACATAAACTGTATAGTCTTCACTTACAGTCTTTCTACACAAATTTTGAGCTGTATAAACCTGAATTCCTAATATTTAAAGCGAACTCAAGTGAAAACTCACCCTAAAATAGACTGAGTTTTAAGTATTATCAGTTTTCTGGTCATGACCCAGCTTCCACTGGTAAACTCCGTGATTGAAAACGGCTGGAAATGTAGTAAGAATAAATTTCCTTTCATTTCAAGTGTTTCTTACAAGTTTTTTATCATTTCTGGAAACTATAATTGCGTATTTGAAGAGTTTTACCACAATTAGAGAGTGTTCCTACAACTATATACTGGAATCGGCAGCATTTTAACTGATTCACACAGAAAACGCCAGAGAAATTAGGCCTCAAATGTCAACATAAACAGTATATTGCACACTTACAGTCTTCCTACACAAATTTTGAGCTGTATAAACCTGAAATCCTAATATTTGAAAGCCAATTCAAGTGAAAACTCTCCATAAACTAGCCGGAGTTGTAAATATTATCAGTTTTCTGGCTATGTGCCACCTTTCCACTGGTAACCTCCATGATTGAAAACGGCTGGAAATGTAGTTAGAATCTATTTGCTTTTATTTCAAGTGTTTCTTATAAGTTTTTTATCATTACTGGAAACAATAATTGCGTATTTGAAGAGTTTTACCACAATTAGAGAGTGTTCCTACAACTACATACTTTATCATCAGCATTTTAACTGATTCACACAGGAAACACCAGAGAAATTCGGCCTCCAATTGTTAACATAAACAGTATAGTCTTCACGTACAGTCTTTCTACACAAATTTTGAGCTGAATAAACCTGAATTCCTAATATTTGAAAGCGAACTGAAGTGAAAACTCACCCTAAACTAGACGGAGTTGTAAGTATTATCAGTTTGCTGGTCATGACCCAGCTTTCCGCTGGTAAACTCCGTGATTGAAAACGGCTGGAAATGTAGTAAGAATAAATTTCCTTTCATTTCAAGTGTTTCTTACATGTTTTTTATCATTTCTGGAACTTATAATTGCGTATTTGAAGAGTTTTACCACAATGAGAGAGTGTTCCTACAACTATATACTGGATTCGTCAGCATTTTAACTGATTCACACAGAAAACGCCAGAGAAATTAGGCCTCAAATGTAAACATAAACAGTATATTGCGCACTTACAGTCTTCCTACACAAATTTTGAGCTGTATAAACCTGAAATCCTAATATTTGAAAGCCAATTCAATTGAAAACTCTCCATAAACCAGCCGGAGTTGTAAATATTATCAGTTTTCTTGTCATGTCGTAGCTTTACACTGAAAACCTCTTTGATTGAAAATGGCTGGAAATGCAGTACGAATCTATTTCTTTTAATTTCACGTGTTTCTTACCAGTTTTTAATCATTTCTGGAAACTATAATTGCGTATTTGAAAGTTTTACGACAATTAGAGAGTTTTCCTACAACTACATACTGGAATCGTCAGCATTGTAACTGATTCACACAGGAAACACCAAAGAAATTCGGCCTCCAATTGTAAACATAAACTGTATAGTCTTCACTTACAGTCTTTCTACACAAATTTTGAGCTGTATAAACCTGAATTCCTAATATTTGAAAGCGAACTCAAGTGAAAACTCACCCTAAAATAGACTGAGTTTTAAGTATTATCAGTTTTCTGGTCATGACCCAGCTTCCACTGGTAAACTCCGTGATTGAAAACGGCTGGAAATGTAGTAAGAATAAATTTCCTTTCATTTCAAGTGTTTCTTACAAGTTTTTTATCATTTCTGGAAACTATAATTGCGTATTTGAAGAGTTTTACCACAATTAGAGAGTGTTCCTACAACTATATACTGGAATCGGCAGCATTTAAACTGATTCACACAGAAAACGCCAGAGAAATTAGGCCTCAAATGTCAACATAAACAGTATATTGCACACTTACAGTCTTCCTACACAAATTTTAAGCTGAATAAACCTGAATTCCTAATATTTGAAAGCGAACTGAAGTGAAAACTCACCCTAAACTAGACGGAGTTGTAAGTATTATCAGTTTTCTGGTCATGACCCAGCTTTCCACTGGTAAACTCCGTGATTGAAAACGGCTGGAAATGTAGTAAGAATAAATTTCCTTTCATTTCAAGAGTTTCTTACAAGTTTTTTTTATCATTTCTGGAAACTATAATTGCGTATTTGAAAGTTTTACCACAATTAGAGAGTTTTCCTACAACTACATACTGGAATCGTCAGCATTGTAACTGATTCACACAGGAAACACCAAAGAAATTCGGCCTCCAATTGTAAACATAAACTGTATAGTCTTCACTTACAGTCTTTCTACACAAATTTTGAGCTGTATAAACCTGAATTCCTAATATTTGAAAGCGAACTCAAGTGAAAACTCACCCTAAAATAGACTGAGTTTTAAGTATTATCAGTTTTCTGGTCATGACCCAGCTTCCACTGGTAAACTCCGTGATGGAAAACGGCTGGAAATGTAGTAAGAATAAATTTCCTTTCATTTCAAGTGTTTCTTACAAGTTTTTTATCATTTCTGGAAACTATAATTGCGTATTTGAAGAGTTTTACCACAATTAGAGAGTGTTCCTACAACTATATACTGGAATCGGCAGCATTTTAACTGATTCACACAGAAAACGCCAGAGAAATTAGGCCTCAAATGTCAACATAAACAGTATATTGCACACTTACAGTCTTCCTACACAAATTTTGAGCTGTATAAACCTGAAATCCTAATATTTGAAAGCCAATTCAAGTGAAAACTCTCCCTAAACTAGCCGGAGTTGTAAATATTATCAGTTTTCGGGCTATGTGCCACCTTTCCACTGGTAACCTCCGTGATTGAAAACGGCTGGAAATGTAGTAAGAATCTATTTGCTTTTATTTCAAGTGTTTCTTATAAGTTTTTTATCATTACTGGAAACAATAATTGCGTATTTGAAGAGTTTTACCACAATTAGAGAGTGTTCCTACAACTACATACTGGAATCATCAGCATTTTAACTGATTCACACAGGAAACACCAGAGAAATTAGGCCTCAAATGTCAACATAAACAGTATATTGCACACTTACAGTCTTCCTACACAAATTTTGAGCTGTATAAACCTAAAATCCTAATATTTGAAAGCCAATTCAAGTGAAAACTCTCCATAAACTAGCCAGTGTTGTAAATATTATCAGTTTTCTTGTCATGTCGTAGCTTTACACTGAAAACCTCCTTGATTGAAAACGGCTGGAAATGCAGTACGAATCTATTTCTTTTAATTTCACGTGTTTCCTACCAGTTTTTAATCATTTCTGGAAACTATAATTGCGTATTTGAAAGTTTTACCACAATTAGAGAGTTTTCCTACAACTACATACCGGAATCGTCAGCATTTTAACTGATTCACACAGGAAACAACAAAGAAATTCGGCCTCCAATTGTAAACATAAACTGTATAGTCTTCACTTACAGTCTTTCTACACAAATTTTGAGCTGAATAAACCTGAATTCCTAATATTTGAAAGCGAACTGAAGTGAAAACTCACCCTAAAATAGACTGAGTTTTAAGTATTATCAGTTTTCTGGTCATGACCCGGGTTCCACTGGTAAACTCCGTGATGGAAAACGGCTGGAAATGTAGTAAGAATAAATTTCCTTTCATTTCAAGTGTTTCTTACAAGTTTTTTATCATTTCTGGAAACTATAATTGCGTATTTGAAGAGTTTTACCACAATTAGAGAGTGTTCCTACAACTATATACTGGAATCGGCAGCATTTTAACTGATTCACACAGAAAACGCCAGAGAAATTAGGCCTCAAATGTCAACATAAACAGTATATTGCACACTTACAGTCTTCCTACACAAATTTTGAGCTGTATAAACCTGAAATCCTAATATTTGAAAGCCAATTCAAGTGAAAACTCTCCCTAAACTAGCCGGAGTTGTAAATATTATCAGTTTTCGGGCTATGTGCCACCTTTCCACTGGTAACCTCCGTGATTGAAAACGGCTGGAAATGTAGTAAGAATCTATTTGCTTTTATTTCAAGTGTTTCTTATAAGTTTTTTATCATTACTGGAAACAATAATTGCGTATTTGAAGAGTTTTACCACAATTAGAGAGTGTTCCTACAACTACATACTGGAATCATCAGCATTTTAACTGATTCACACAGGAAACACCAGAGAAATTAGGCCTCAAATGTCAACATAAACAGTATATTGCACACTTACAGTCTTCCTACACAAATTTTGAGCTGTATAAACCTAAAATCCTAATATTTGAAAGCCAATTCAAGTGAAAACTCTCCATAAACTAGCCAGTGTTGTAAATATTATCAGTTTTCTTGTCATGTCGTAGCTTTACACTGAAAACCTCCTTGATTGAAAACGGCTGGAAATGCAGTACGAATCTATTTCTTTTAATTTCACGTGTTTCCTACCAGTTTTTAATCATTTCTGGAAACTATAATTGCGTATTTGAAAGTTTTACCACAATTAGAGAGTTTTCCTACAACTACATACCGGAATCGTCAGCATTTTAACTGATTCACACAGGAAACAACAAAGAAATTCGGCCTCCAATTGTAAACATAAACTGTATAGTCTTCACTTACAGTCTTTCTACACAAATTTTGAGCTGAATAAACCTGAATTCCTAATATTTGAAAGCGAACTGAAGTGAAAACTCACCCTAAAATAGACTGAGTTTTAAGTATTATCAGTTTTCTGGTCATGACCCGGGTTCCACTGGTAAACTCCGTGATGGAAAACGGCTGGAAATGTAGTAAGAATAAATTTCCTTTCATTTCAAGTGTTTCTTACAAGTTTTTTATCATTTCTGGAAACTATAATTGCGTATTTGAAGAGTTTTACCACAATTAGAGAGTGTTCCTACAACTATATACTGGAATCGGCAGCATTTTAACTGATTCACACAGAAAACGCCAGAGAAATTAGGCCTCAAATGTCAACATAAACAGTATATTGCACACTTACAGTCTTCCTACACAAATTTTGAGCTGTATAAACCTGAAATCCTAATATTTGAAAGCCAATTCAAGTGAAAACTCTCCATAAACTAGCCGGAGTTGTAAATATTATCAGTTTTCTGGCTATGTGCCACCTTTCCACTGGTAACCTCCGTGATTGAAAACGGCTGGAAATGTAGTAAGAATCTATTTGCTTTTATTTCAAGTGTTTCTTATAAGTTTTTTATCATTACTGGAAACAATAATTGCGTATTTGAAGAGTTTTACCACAATTAGAGAGTGTTCCTACAACTACATACTGGAATCGTCAGCATTTTAACTGATTCACACAGGAAACACCAGAGAAATTCGGCCTCCAATTGTTAACATAAACAGTATAGCCTTCACGTACAGTCTTTCTACACAAATTTTGAGCTGAATAAACCTGAATTCCTAATATTTGAAAGCGAACTCAAGTGAAAACTCACCCTAAACTAGACGGAGTTGTAAGTATTATCAGTTTGCTGGTCATGACCCAGCTTTCCACTGGTAAACTCCGTGATTGAAAACGGCTGGAAATGTAGTAAGAATAAATTTCCTTTCATTTCAAGAGTTTCTTACAAGTTTTTTTATCATTTCTGGAACTTATAATTGCGTATTTGAAGAGTTTTACCACAATTAGAGAGTGTTCCTACAACTACATACTGGAATTATCAGCATTTTAACTGATTCACACAGGAAACACCAAAGAAATTCGGCCTCCAATTGTTAACATAAACAGTATAGTCTTCACATACAGTCTTTCTACACAAATTTTGAGCTGAATAAACCTGAATTCCTAATATTTGAAAGCGAACTCAAGTGAAAACTCACCCTAAACTAGACGGAGTTGTAAGTATTATCAGTTTTCTGGTCATGACCCAGCTTCCACTGGTAAACTCCGTGATTGAAAACGGCTGGAAATATAGTAAGAATAAATTTCCTTTCATTTCAAGTGTTTCTTACAAGTTTTTTATCATTTCTGGAAACTATAATTGCGTATTTGAAGAGTTATACCACAATTAGAGAGTGTTCCAACAACTATATACTGGAATCGGCAGCATTTAAACTGATTCACACAGAAAACGCCAGAGAAATTAGGCCTCAAATGTCAACATAAACAGTATATTGCACACTTACAGTCTTCCTACACAAATTTTAAGCTGAATAAACCTGAATTCCTAATATTTGAAAGCGAACTGAAGTGAAAACTCACCCTAAACTAGACGGAGTTGTAAGTATTATCAGTTTTCTGGTCATGACCCAGCTTTCCACTGGTAAACTCCGTGATTGAAAACGGCTGGAAATGTAGTAAGAATAAATTTCCTTTCATTTCAAGAGTTTCTTACAAGTTTTTTTTATCATTTCTGGAAACTATAATTGCGTATTTGAAAGTTTTACCACAATTAGAGAGTTTTCCTACAACTACATACTGGAATCGTCAGCATTGTAACTGATTCACACAGGAAAAACCAAAGAAATTCGGCCTCCAATTGTAAACATAAACTGTATAGTCTTCACTTAGTCTTTCTACACAAATTTTGAGCTGTATAAACCTGAATTCCTAATATTTAAAGCAAACTCAAGTGAAAACTCACCCTAAAATAGACTGAGTTTTAAGTATTATCAGATTTCTGGTCATGACCCAGCTTCCACTGGTAAACTCCGTGATTGAAAACGGCTGGAAATGTAGTAAGAATAAATTTCCTTTCATTTCAAGTGTTTCTTACAAGTTTTTTATCATTTCTGGAAACTATAATTGCGTATTTGAAGAGTTTTACCACAATTAGAGAGTGTTCCTACAACTATATACTGGAATCGGCAGCATTTTAACTGATTCACACAGAAAACGCCAGAGAAATTAGGCCTCAAATGTAAACATAAACAGTATATTGCAAACTTACAGTCTTCCTACACAAATTTTGAGCTGTATAAACCTGAAATCCTAATATTTGAAAGCCAATTCAAGTGAAAACTCTCCATAAACTAGCCGGTGTTGTAAATATTATCAGTTTTCTTGTCATGTCGTAGCTTTACACTGAAAACCTCCTTGATTGAAAACGGCTGGAAATGCAGTACGAATCTATTTCTTTTAATTTCACGTGTTTCCTACCAGTTTTTAATCATTTCTGGAAACTATAATTGCGTATTTGAAAGTTTTACCACAATTAGAGAGTTTTCCTACAACTACATACTGGAATCGTCAGCATTGTAACTGATTCACACAGGAAACACCAAAGAAATTCGGCCTCCAATTGTAAACATAAACTGTATAGTCTTCACTTACAGTCTTTCTACACAAATTTTGAGCTGTATAAACCTGAATTCCTAATATTTAAAGCGAACTCAAGTGAAAACTCACCCTAAAATAGACTGAGTTTTAAGTATTATCAGTTTTCTGGTCATGACCCAGCTTCCACTGGTAAACTCCGTGATTGAAAACGGCTGGAAATGTAGTAAGAATAAATTTCCTTTCATTTCAAGTGTTTCTTACAAGTTTTTTATCATTTCTGGAAACTATAATTGCGTATTTGAAGAGTTTTACCACAATTAGAGAGTGTTCCTACAACTATATACTGGAATCGGCAGCATTTTAACTGATTCACAGAGAAAACGCCAGAGAAATTAGGCCTCAAATGTCAACATAAACAGTATATTGCACACTTACAGTCTTCCTACACAAATTTTGAGCTGTATAAACCTGAAATCCTAATATTTGAAAGCCAATTCAAGTGAAAACTCTCCATAAACTAGCCGGAGTTGTAAATATTATCAGTTTTCTGGCTATGTGCCACCTTTCCACTGGTAACCTCCATGATTGAAAACGGCTGGAAATGTAGTTAGAATCTATTTGCTTTTATTTCAAGTGTTTCTTATAAGTTTTTTATCATTACTGGAAACAATAATTGCGTATTTGAAGAGTTTTACCACAATTAGAGAGTGTTCCTACAACTACATACTTTATCATCAGCATTTTAACTGATTCACACAGGAAACACCAGAGAAATTCGGCCTCCAATTGTTAACATAAACAGTATAGTCTTCACGTACAGTCTTTCTACACAAATTTTGAGCTGAATAAACCTGAATTCCTAATATTTGAAAGCGAACTGAAGTGAAAACTCACCCTAAACTAGACGGAGTTGTAAGTATTATCAGTTTTCTGGTCATGACCCAGCTTTCCGCTGGTAAACTCCGTGATTGAAAACGGCTGGAAATGTAGTAAGAATAAATTTCCTTTCATTTCAAGTGTTTCTTACATGTTTTTTATCATTTCTGGAACTTATAATTGCGTATTTGAAGAGTTTTACCACAATGAGAGAGTGTTCCTACAACTATATACTGGATTCGTCAGCATTTTAACTGATTCACACAGAAAACGCCAGAGAAATTAGGCCTCAAATGTAAACATAAACAGTATATTGCGCACTTACAGTCTTCCTACACAAATTTTGAGCTGTATAAACCTGAAATCCTAATATTTGAAAGCCAATTCAATTGAAAACTCTCCATAAACCAGCCGGAGTTGTAAATATTATCAGTTTTCTTGTCATGTCGTAGCTTTACACTGAAAACCTCTTTGATTGAAAATGGCTGGAAATGCAGTACGAATCTATTTCTTTTAATTTCACGTGTTTCCTACCAGTTTTTAATCATTTCTGGAAACTATAATTGCGTATTTGAAAGTTTTACCACAATTAGAGAGTTTTCCTACAATTACATACTGGAATCGTCAGCATTGTAACTGATTCACACAGGAAACACCAAAGAAATTCGGCCTCCAATTGTAAACATAAACTGTATAGTCTTCACGTACAGTCTTTCTACACAAACTTTGAGCTGTATAAACCTGAATTCCTAATATTTAAAGCAAACTCAAGTGAAAACTCACCCTAAAATAGACTGAGTTTTAAGTATTATCAGATTTCTGGTCATGACCCAGCTTCCACTGGTAAACTCCGTGATTGAAAACGGCTGGAAATGTAGTAAGAATAAATTTCCTTTCATTTCAAGTGTTTCTTACAAGTTTTTTATCATTTCTGGAAACTATAATTGCGTATTTGAAGAGTTTTACCACAATTAGAGAGTGTTCCTACAACTATATACTGGAATCGGCAGCATTTTAACTGATTCACACAGAAAACGCCAGAGAAATTAGGCCTCAAATGTAAACATAAACAGTATATTGCAAACTTACAGTCTTCCTACACAAATTTTGAGCTGTATAAACCTGAAATCCTAATATTTGAAAGCCAATTCAAGTGAAAACTCTCCATAAACTAGCCGGAGTTGTAAAAATTATCAGTTTTCTGGCTATGTGCCACCTTTCCACTGGTAACCTCCGTGATTGAAAACGGCTGGAAATGTAGTAAGAATCTATTTGCTTTTATTTCAAGTGTTTCTTATAAGTTTTTTATCATTACTGGAAACAATAATTGCGTATTTGAAGAGTTTTACCACAATTAGAGAGTGTTCCTACAAGTACATACTGGAATCGTCAGCATTTTAAATGATTCACACAGGAAACACCAGAGAAATTCGGCCTCCAATTGTTAATATAAACAGTATAGCCTTCACGTACAGTCTTTCTACACAAATTTTGAGCTGAATAAACCTGAATTCCTAATATTTGAAAGCGAACTGAAGTGAAAACTCACCCTAAACTAGACGGAGTTGTAAGTATTATCAGTTTTCTGGTCATGACCCAGCTTTCCACTGGTAAACTCCGTGATTGAAAACGGCTGGAAATGTAGTAAGAATAAATTTCCGTTCTTTTCAAGAGTTTCTTACAAGTTTTTTATCATTTCTGGAACTTATAATTGCGTATTTGAAGAGTTTTACCACAATTAGAGAGTGTTCCTACAACTACATACTGGAATTTTCAGCATTTTAACTGATTCACACAGGAAACACCAGAGAAATTCGGCCTCCAATCGTTAACATAAACAGTATAGTCTTCACATACAGTCTTCCTACACAAATTTTGAGCTGAATAAACCTGAATTCCTAATATTTGAAAGCGAACTGAAGTGAAAACTCACCCTAAACTAGACGGAGTTGTAAGTATTATCAGTTTTCTGGTCATGACCCAGCTTCCACTGGTAAACTCCGTGATTGAAAACGGCTGGAAATGTAGTAAGAATAAATTTCCTTTCATTTCAAGTGTTTCTTACAAGTTTTTTATCATTTCTGGAAACTATAATTGCGTATTTGAAGAGTTTTACCACAATTAGAGAGTGTTCCTACAACTATATACTGGAATCGGCAGCATTTTAACTGATTCACACAGAAAACGCCAGAGAAATTAGGCCTCAAATGTAAACATAAACAGTATATTGCAAACTTACAGTCTTCCTACACAAATTTTGAGCTGTATAAACCTGAAATCCTAATATTTGAAAGCCAATTCAAGTGAAAACTCTCCATAAACTAGCCGGTGTTGTAAATATTATCAGTTTTCTTGTCATGTCGTAGCTTTACACTGAAAACCTCCTTGATTGAAAACGGCTGGAAATGCAGTACGAATCTATTTCTTTTAATTTCACGTGTTTCCTACCAGTTTTTAATCATTTCTGGAAACTATAATTGCGTATTTGAAAGTTTTACCACAATTAGAGAGTTTTCCTACAACTACATACTGGAATCGTCAGCATTGTAACTGATTCACACAGGAAACACCAAAGAAATTCGGCCTCCAATTGTAAACATAAACTGTATAGTCTTCACTTACAGTCTTTCTACACAAATTTTGAGCTGTATAAACCTGAATTCCTAATATTTAAAGCGAACTCAAGTGAAAACTCACCGTAAAATAGACTGAGTTTTAAGTATTATCAGTTTTCTGGTCATGACCCAGCTTCCACTGGTAAACTCCGTGATTGAAAACGGCTGGAAATGTAGTAAGAATAAATTTCCTTTCATTTCAAGTGTTTCTTACAAGTTTTTTATCATTTCTGGAAACTATAATTGCGTATTTGAAGAGTTTTACCACAATTAGAGAGTGTTCCTACAACTATATACTGGAATCGGCAGCATTTTAACTGATTCACACAGAAAACGCCAGAGAAATTAGGCCTCAAATGTCAACATAAACAGTATATTGCACACTTACAGTCTTCCTACACAAATTTTGAGCTGTATAAACCTGAAATCCTAATATTTGAAAGCCAATTCAAGTGAAAACTCTCCATAAACTAGCCGGAGTTGTAAATATTATCAGTTTTCTGGCTATGTTCCACCTTTCCACTGGTAACCTCCATGATTGAAAACGGCTGGAAATGTAGTTAGAATCTATTTGCTTTTATTTCAAGTGTTTCTTATAAGTTTTTTATCATTACTGGAAACAATAATTGCGTATTTGAAGAGTTTTACCACAATTAGAGAGTGTTCCTACAACTACATACTTTATCATCAGCATTTTAACTGATTCACACAGGAAACACCAGAGAAATTCGGCCTCCAATTGTTAACATAAACAGTATAGTCTTCACGTACAGTCTTTCTACACAAATTTTGAGCTGAATAAACCTGAATTCCTAATATTTGAAAGCGAACTGAAGTGAAAACTCACCCTAAACTAGACGGAGTTGTAAGTATTATCAGTTTTCTGGTCATGACCCAGCTTTCCACTGGTAAACTCCGTGATTGAAAACGGCTGGAAATGTAGTAAGAATAAATTTCCGTTCTTTTCAAGAGTTTCTTACAAGTTTTTTATCATTTCTGGAACTTATAATTGCGTATTTGAAGAGTTTTACCACAATTAGAGAGTGTTCCTACAACTACATACTGGAATTTTCAGCATTTTAACTGATTCACACAGGAAACACCAGAGAAATTCGGCCTCCAATCGTTAACATAAACAGTATAGTCTTCACATACAGTCTTCCTACACAAATTTTGAGCTGAATAAACCTGAATTCCTAATATTTGAAAGCGAACTGAAGTGAAAACTCACCCTAAACTAGACGGAGTTGTAAGTATTATCAGTTTTCTGGTCATGACCCAGCTTCCACTGGTAAACTCCGTGATTGAAAACGGCTGGAAATGTAGTAAGAATAAATTTCCTTTCATTTCAAGTGTTTCTTACAAGTTTTTTATCATTTCTGGAAACTATAATTGCGTATTTGAAGAGTTTTACCACAATTAGAGAGTGTTCCTACAACTATATACTGGAATCGGCAGCATTTTAACTGATTCACACAGAAAACGCCAGAGAAATTAGGCCTCAAATGTAAACATAAACAGTATATTGCAAACTTACAGTCTTCCTACACAAATTTTGAGCTGTATAAACCTGAAATCCTAATATTTGAAAGCCAATTCAAGTGAAAACTCTCCATAAACTAGCCGGTGTTGTAAATATTATCAGTTTTCTTGTCATGTCGTAGCTTTACACTGAAAACCTCCTTGATTGAAAACGGCTGGAAATGCAGTACGAATCTATTTCTTTTAATTTCACGTGTTTCCTACCAGTTTTTAATCATTTCTGGAAACTATAATTGCGTATTTGAAGAGTTTTACCACAATTAGAGATTGTTCCTACTACTATATACTGGAATCGGCAGCATTGTAACTGATTCACACAGGAAACACCAAAGAAATTCGGCCTCCAATTGTAAACATAAACTGTATAGTCTTCACTTACAGTCTTTCTACACAAATTTTGAGTTGTATAAACCTGAATTCCTAATATTTAAAGCGAACTCAAGTGAAAACTCACCGTAAAATAGACTGAGTTTTAAGTATTATCAGTTTTCTGGTCATGACCCAGCTTCCACTGGTAAACTCCGTGATTGAAAACGGCTGGAAATGTAGTAAGAATAAATTTCCTTTCATTTCAAGTGTTTCTTACAAGTTTTTTATCATTTCTGGAAACTATAATTGCGTATTTGAAGAGTTTTACCACAATTAGAGAGTGTTCCTACAACTATATACTGGAATCGGCAGCATTTTAACTGATTCACACAGAAAACGCCAGAGAAATTAGGCCTCAAATGTCAACATAAACAGTATATTGCACACTTACAGTCTTCCTACACAAATTTTGAGCTGTATAAACCTGAAATCCTAATATTTGAAAGCCAATTCAAGTGAAAACTCTCCATAAACTAGCCGGAGTTGTAAATATTATCAGTTTTCTGGCTATGTGCCACCTTTCCACTGGTAACCTCCATGATTGAAAACGGCTGGAAATGTAGTTAGAATCTATTTGCTTTTATTTCAAGTGTTTCTTATAAGTTTTTTATCATTACTGGAAACAATAATTGCGTATTTGAAGAGTTTTACCACAATTAGAGAGTGTTCCTACAACTACATACTTTATCATCAGCATTTTAACTGATTCACACAGGAAACACCAGAGAAATTCGGCCTCCAATTGTTAACATAAACAGTATAGTCTTCACGTACAGTCTTTCTACACAAATTTTGAGCTGAATAAACCTGAATTCCTAATATTTGAAAGCGAACTGAAGTGAAAACTCACCCTAAACTAGACGGAGTTGTAAGTATTATCAGTTTGCTGGTCATGACCCAGCTTTCCGCTGGTAAACTCCGTGATTGAAAACGGCTGGAAATGTAGTAAGAATAAATTTCCTTTCATTTCAAGTGTTTCTTACATGTTTTTTATCATTTCTGGAACTTATAATTGCGTATTTGAAGAGTTTTACCACAATGAGAGAGTGTTCCTACAACTATATACTGGATTCGTCAGCATTTTAACTGATTCACACAGAAAACGCCAGAGAAATTAGGCCTCAAATGTAAACATAAACAGTATATTGCGCACTTACAGTCTTCCTACACAAATTTTGAGCTGTATAAACCTGAAATCCTAATATTTGAAAGCCAATTCAATTGAAAACTCTCCATAAACCAGCCGGAGTTGTAAATATTATCAGTTTTCTTGTCATGTCGTAGCTTTACACTGAAAACCTCTTTGATTGAAAATGGCTGGAAATGCAGTACGAATCTATTTCTTTTAATTTCACGTGTTTCCTACCAGTTTTTAATCATTTCTGGAAACTATAATTGCGTATTTGAAAGTTTTACCACAATTAGAGAGTTTTCCTACAATTACATACTGGAATCGTCAGCATTGTAACTGATTCACACAGGAAACACCAAAGAAATTCGGCCTCCAATTGTAAACATAAACTGTATAGTCTTCACGTACAGTCTTTCTACACAAATTTTGAGCTGTATAAACCTGAATTCCTAATATTTAAAGCAAACTCAAGTGAAAACTCACCCTAAAATAGACTGAGTTTTAAGTATTATCAGTTTTCTGGTCATGACCCAGCTTCCACTGGTAAACTCCGTGATTGAAAACGGCTGGAAATGTAGTAAGAATAAATTTCCTTTCATTTCAAGTGTTTCTTACAAGTTTTTTATCATTTCTGGAAACTATAATTGCGTATTTGAAGAGTTTTACCACAATTAGAGAGTGTTCCTACAACTATATACTGGAATCGGCAGCATTTTAACTGATTCACACAGAAAACGCCAGAGAAATTAGGCCTCAAATGTCAACATAAACAGTATATTGCACACTTACAGTCTTCCTACACAAATTTTGAGCTGTATAAACCTGAAATCCTAATATTTGAAAGCCAATTCAAGTGAAAACTCTCCATAAACTAGCCGGAGTTGTAAATATTATCAGTTTTCTGGCTATGTGCCACCTTTCCACTGGTAACCTCCATGATTGAAAACGGCTGGAAATGTAGTTAGAATCTATTTGCTTTTATTTCAAGTGTTTCTTATAAGTTTTTTATCATTACTGGAAACAATAATTGCGTATTTGAAGAGTTTTACCACAATTAGAGAGTGTTCCTACAACTACATACTTTATCATCAGCATTTTAACTGATTCACACAGGAAACACCAGAGAAATTCGGCCTCCAATTGTTAACATAAACAGTATAGTCTTCACGTACAGTCTTTCTACACAAATTTTGAGCTGAATAAACCTGAATTCCTAATATTTGAAAGCGAACTGAAGTGAAAACTCACCCTAAACTAGACAGAGTTGTAAGTATTATCAGTTTTCTGGTCATGACCCAGCTTTCCACTGGTAAACTCCGTGATTGAAAACGGCTGGAAATGTAGTAAGAATAAATTTCCTTTCATTTCAAGTGTTTCTTACAAGTTTTTTATCATTTCTGGAAACTATAATTGCGTATTTGAAGAGTTTTACCACAATTAGAGAGTGTTCCTACAACTATATACTGGATTCGTCAGCATTTTAACTGATTCACACAGAAAACGCCAGAGAAATTAGGCCTCAAATGTAAACATAAACAGTATATTGCGCACTTACAGTCTTCCTACACAAATTTTGAGCTGTATAAATCTGAAATCCTAATATTTGAAAGCCAATTCAATTGAAAACTCTCCATAAACCAGCCGGAGTTGTAAATATTATCAGTTTTCTTGTCATGTTGTAGCTTTACACTGAAAACCTCTTTGATTGAAAATGGCTGGAAATGCAGTACGAATCTATTTCTTTTAATTTCACGTGTTTCCTACCAGTTTTTAATCATTTCTGGAAACTATAATTGCGTATTTGAAAGTTTTACCACAATTAGAGAGTTTTCCTACAATTACATACTGGAATCGTCAGCATTGTAACTGATTCACACAGGAAACACCAAAGAAATTCGGCCTCCAATTGTAAACATAAACTGTATAGTCTTCACGTACAGTCTTTCTACACAAATTTTGAGCTGTATAAACCTGAATTCCTAATATTTAAAGCAAACTCAAGTGAAAACTCACCCTAAAATAGACTGAGTTTTAAGTATTATCAGTTTTCTGGTCATGACCCAGCTTCCACTGGTAAACTCCGTGATTGAAAACGGCTGGAAATGTAGTAAGAATAAATTTCCTTTCATTTCAAGTGTTTCTTACAAGTTTTTTATCATTTCTGGAAACTATAATTGCGTATTTGAAGAGTTTTACCACAATTAGAGAGTGTTCCTACAACTATATACTGGAATCGGCAGCATTTTAACTGATTCACACAGAAAACGCCAGAGAAATTAGGCCTCAAATGTAAACATAAACAGTATATTGCAAACTTACAGTCTTCCTACACAAATTTTGAGCTGTATAAACCTGAAATCCTAATATTTGAAAGCCAATTCAAGTGAAAACTCTCCATAAACTAGCCGGAGTTGTAAATATTATCAGTTTTCTGGCTATGTGCCACCTTTCCACTGGTAACCTCCGTGATTGAAAATGGCTGGAAATGTAGTAAGAATCTATTTGCTTTTATTTCAAGTGTTTCTTATAAGTTTTTTATCATTACTGGAAACAATAATTGCGTATTTGAAGAGTTTTACCACAATTAGAGAGTGTTCCTACAACTACATACTGGAATCGTCAGCATTTTAAATGATTCACACAGGAAACACCAGAGAAATTCGGCCTCCAATCGTTAACATAAACAGTATAGTCTTCACATACAGTCTTCCTACACAAATTTTGAGCTGAATAAACCTGAATTCCTAATATTTGAAAGCGAACTGAAGTGAAAACTCACCCTAAACTAGACGGAGTTGTAAGTATTATCAGTTTTCTGGTCATGACCCAGCTTCCACTGGTAAACTCCGTGATTGAAAACGGCTGGAAATGTAGTAAGAATAAATTTCCTTTCATTTCAAGTGTTTCTTACAAGTTTTTTATCATTTCTGGAAACTATAATTGCGTATTTGAAGAGTTTTACCACAATTAGAGAGTGTTCCTACAACTATATACTGGAATCGGCAGCATTTTAACTGATTCACACAGAAAACGCCAGAGAAATTAGGCCTCAAATGTAAACATAAACAGTATATTGCGCACTTACAGTCTTCCTACACAAATTTTGAGCTGTATAAACCTGAAATCCTAATATTTGAAAGCCAATTCAATTGAAAACTCTCCATAAACCAGCCGGAGTTGTAAATATTATCAGTTTTCTTGTCATGTTGTAGCTTTACACTGAAAACCTCTTTGATTGAAAATGGCTGGAAATGCAGTACGAATCTATTTCTTTTAATTTCACGTGTTTCCTACCAGTTTTTAATCATTTCTGGAAACTATAATTGCGTATTTGAAAGTTTTACCACAATTAGAGAGTTTTCCTACAATTACATACTGGAATCGTCAGCATTGTAACTGATTCACACAGGAAACACCAAAGAAATTCGGCCTCCAATTGTAAACATAAACTGTATAGTCTTCACGTACAGTCTTTCTACACAAATTTTGAGCTGTATAAACCTGAATTCCTAATATTTAAAGCAAACTCAAGTGAAAACTCACCCTAAAATAGACTGAGTTTTAAGTATTATCAGTTTTCTGGTCATGACCCAGCTTCCACTGGTAAACTCCGTGATTGAAAACGGCTGGAAATGTAGTAAGAATAAATTTCCTTTCATTTCAAGTGTTTCTTACAAGTTTTTTATCATTTCTGGAAACTATAATTGCGTATTTGAAGAGTTTTACCACAATTAGAGAGTGTTCCTACAACTATATACTGGAATCGGCAGCATTTTAACTGATTCACACAGAAAACGCCAGAGAAATTAGGCCTCAAATGTAAACATAAACAGTATATTGCAAACTTACAGTCTTCCTACACAAATTTTGAGCTGTATAAACCTGAAATCCTAATATTTGAAAGCCAATTCAAGTGAAAACTCTCCATAAACTAGCCGGAGTTGTAAATATTATCAGTTTTCTGGCTATGTGCCACCTTTCCACTGGTAACCTCCGTGATTGAAAATGGCTGGAAATGTAGTAAGAATCTATTTGCTTTTATTTCAAGTGTTTCTTATAAGTTTTTTATCATTACTGGAAACAATAATTGCGTATTTGAAGAGTTTTACCACAATTAGAGAGTGTTCCTACAACTACATACTGGAATCGTCAGCATTTTAAATGATTCACACAGGAAACACCAGAGAAATTCGGCCTCCAATCGTTAACATAAACAGTATAGTCTTCACATACAGTCTTCCTACACAAATTTTGAGCTGAATAAACCTGAATTCCTAATATTTGAAAGCGAACTGAAGTGAAAACTCACCCTAAACTAGACGGAGTTGTAAGTATTATCAGTTTTCTGGTCATGACCCAGCTTCCACTGGTAAACTCCGTGATTGAAAACGGCTGGAAATGTAGTAAGAATAAATTTCCTTTCATTTCAAGTGTTTCTTACAAGTTTTTTATCATTTCTGGAAACTATAATTGCGTATTTGAAGAGTTTTACCACAATTAGAGAGTGTTCCTACAACTATATACTGGAATCGGCAGCATTTTAACTGATTCACACAGAAAACGCCAGAGAAATTAGGCCTCAAATGTAAACATAAACAGTATATTGCAAACTTACAGTCTTCCTACACAAATTTTGAGCTGTATAAACCTGAAATCCTAATATTTGAAAGCCAATTCAAGTGAAAACTCTCCATAAACTAGCCGGTGTTGTAAATATTATCAGTTTTCTTGTCATGTTGTAGCTTTACACTGAAAACCTCCTTGATTGAAAACGGCTGGAAATGCAGTACGAATCTATTTCTTTTAATTTCACGTGTTTCCTACCAGTTTTTAATCATTTCTGGAAACTATAATTGCGTATTTGAAAGTTTTACCACAATTAGAGAGTTTTCCTACAACTACATACTGGAATCGTCAGCATTGTAACTGATTCACACAGGAAACACCAAAGAAATTCGGCCTCCAATTGTAAACATAAACTGTATAGTCTTCACTTACAGTCTTTCTACACAAATTTTGAGCTGTATAAACCTGAATTCCTAATATTTAAAGCGAACTCAAGTGAAAACTCACCGTAAAATAGACTGAGTTTTAAGTATTATCAGTTTTCTGGTCATGACCCAGCTTCCACTGGTAAACTCCGTGATTGAAAACGGCTGGAAATGTAGTAAGAATAAATTTCCTTTCATTTCAAGTGTTTCTTACAAGTTTTTTATCATTTCTGGAAACTATAATTGCGTATTTGAAGAGTTTTACCACAATTAGAGAGTGTTCCTACAACTATATACTGGAATCGGCAGCATTTTAACTGATTCACACAGAAAACGCCAGAGAAATTAGGCCTCAAATGTCAACATAAACAGTATATTGCACACTTACAGTCTTCCTACACAAATTTTGAGCTGTATAAACCTGAAATCCTAATATTTGAAAGCCAATTCAAGTGAAAACTCTCCATAAACTAGCCGGAGTTGTAAATATTATCAGTTTTCTGGCTATGTGCCACCTTTCCACTGGTAACCTCCATGATTGAAAACGGCTGGAAATGTAGTTAGAATCTATTTGCTTTTATTTCAAGTGTTTCTTATAAGTTTTTTATCATTACTGGAAACAATAATTGCGTATTTGAAGAGTTTTACCACAATTAGAGAGTGTTCCTACAACTACATACTTTATCATCAGCATTTTAACTGATTCACACAGGAAACACCAGAGAAATTCGGCCTCCAATTGTTAACATAAACAGTATAGTCTTCACGTACAGTCTTTCTACACAAATTTTGAGCTGAATAAACCTGAATTCCTAATATTTGAAAGCGAACTGAAGTGAAAACTCACCCTAAACTAGACAGAGTTGTAAGTATTATCAGTTTTCTGGTCATGACCCAGCTTTCCACTGGTAAACTCCGTGATTGAAAACGGCTGGAAATGTAGTAAGAATAAATTTCCTTTCATTTCAAGTGTTTCTTACAAGTTTTTTATCATTTCTGGAAACTATAATTGCGTATTTGAAGAGTTTTACCACAATTAGAGAGTGTTCCTACAACTATATACTGGATTCGTCAGCATTTTAACTGATTCACACAGAAAACGCCAGAGAAATTAGGCCTCAAATGTAAACATAAACAGTATATTGCGCACTTACAGTCTTCCTACACAAATTTTGAGCTGTATAAACCTGAAATCCTAATATTTGAAAGCCAATTCAATTGAAAACTCTCCATAAACCAGCCGGAGTTGTAAATATTATCAGTTTTCTTGTCATGTCGTAGCTTTACACTGAAAACCTCTTTGATTGAAAATGGCTGGAAATGCAGTACGAATCTATTTCTTTTAATTTCACGTGTTTCCTACCAGTTTTTAATCATTTCTGGAAACTATAATTGCGTATTTGAAAGTTTTACCACAATTAGAGAGTTTTCCTACAATTACATACTGGAATCGTCAGCATTGTAACTGATTCACACAGGAAACACCAAAGAAATTCGGCCTCCAATTGTAAACATAAACTGTATAGTCTTCACGTACAGTCTTTCTACACAAATTTTGAGCTGTATAAACCTGAATTCCTAATATTTAAAGCAAACTCAAGTGAAAACTCACCCTAAAATAGACTGAGTTTTAAGTATTATCAGTTTTCTGGTCATGACCCAGCTTCCACTGGTAAACTCCGTGATTGAAAACGGCTGGAAATGTAGTAAGAATAAATTTCCTTTCATTTCAAGTGTTTCTTACAAGTTTTTTATCATTTCTGGAAACTATAATTGCGTATTTGAAGAGTTTTACCACAATTAGAGAGTGTTCCTACAACTATATACTGGAATCGGCAGCATTTTAACTGATTCACACAGAAAACGCCAGAGAAATTAGGCCTCAAATGTAAACATAAACAGTATATTGCAAACTTACAGTCTTCCTACACAAATTTTGAGCTGTATAAACCTGAAATCCTAATATTTGAAAGCCAATTCAAGTGAAAACTCTCCATAAACTAGCCGGAGTTGTAAATATTATCAGTTTTCTGGCTATGTGCCACCTTTCCACTGGTAACCTCCGTGATTGAAAATGGCTGGAAATGTAGTAAGAATCTATTTGCTTTTATTTCAAGTGTTTCTTATAAGTTTTTTATCATTACTGGAAACAATAATTGCGTATTTGAAGAGTTTTACCACAATTAGAGAGTGTTCCTACAACTACATACTGGAATCGTCAGCATTTTAAATGATTCACACAGGAAACACCAGAGAAATTCGGCCTCCAATTGTTAATATAAACAGTATAGCCTTCACATACAGTCTTTCTACACAAATTTTGAGCTGAATAAACCTGAATTCCTAATATTTGAAAGCGAACTGAAGTGAAAACTCACCCTAAACTAGACAGAGTTGTAAGTATTATCAGTTTTCTGGTCATGACCCAGCTTTCCACTGGTAAACTCCGTGATTGAAAACGGCTGGAAATGTAGTAAGAATAAATTTCCGTTCTTTTCAAGAGTTTCTTACAAGTTTTTTATCATTTCTGGAACTTATAATTGCGTATTTGAAGAGTTTTACCACAATTAGAGAGTGTTCCTACAACTACATACTGGAATTTTCAGCATTTTAACTGATTCACACAGGAAACACCAGAGAAATTCGGCCTCCAATCGTTAACATAAACAGTATAGTCTTCACATACAGTCTTCCTACACAAATTTTGAGCTGAATAAACCTGAATTCCTAATATTTGAAAGCGAACTGAAGTGAAAACTCACCCTAAACTAGACGGAGTTGTAAGTATTATCAGTTTTCTGGTCATGACCCAGCTTCCACTGGTAAACTCCGTGATTGAAAACGGCTGGAAATGTAGTAAGAATAAATTTCCTTTCATTTCAAGTGTTTCTTACAAGTTTTTTATCATTTCTGGAAACTATAATTGCGTATTTGAAGAGTTTTACCACAATTAGAGAGTGTTCCTACAACTATATACTGGAATCGGCAGCATTTTAACTGATTCACACAGAAAACGCCAGAGAAATTAGGCCTCAAATGTCAACATAAACAGTATATTGCACACTTACAGTCTTCCTACACAAATTTTGAGCTGTATAAACCTGAAATCCTAATATTTGAAAGCCAATTCAAGTGAAAACTCTCCATAAACTAGCCGGTGTTGTAAATATTATCAGTTTTCTTGTCATGTTGTAGCTTTACACTGAAAACCTCCTTGATTGAAAACGGCTGGAAATGCAGTACGAATCTATTTCTTTTAATTTCACGTGTTTCCTACCAGTTTTTAATCATTTCTGGAAACTATAATTGCGTATTTGAAAGTTTTACCACAATTAGAGAGTTTTCCTACAACTACATACTGGAATCGTCAGCATTGTAACTGATTCACACAGGAAACACCAAAGAAATTCGGCCTCCAATTGTAAACATAAACTGTATAGTCTTCACTTACAGTCTTTCTACACAAATTTTGAGCTGTATAAACCTGAATTCCTAATATTTAAAGCGAACTCAAGTGAAAACTCACCGTAAAATAGACTGAGTTTTAAGTATTATCAGTTTTCTGGTCATGACCCAGCTTCCACTGGTAAACTCCGTGATTGAAAACGGCTGGAAATGTAGTAAGAATAAATTTCCTTTCATTTCAAGTGTTTCTTACAAGTTTTTTATCATTTCTGGAAACTATAATTGCGTATTTGAAGAGTTTTACCACAATTAGAGAGTGTTCCTACAACTATATACTGGAATCGGCAGCATTTTAACTGATTCACACAGAAAACGCCAGAGAAATTAGGCCTCAAATGTCAACATAAACAGTATATTGCACACTTACAGTCTTCCTACACAAATTTTGAGCTGTATAAACCTGAAATCCTAATATTTGAAAGCCAATTCAAGTGAAAACTCTCCATAAACTAGCCGGAGTTGTAAATATTATCAGTTTTCTGGCTATGTGCCACCTTTCCACTGGTAACCTCCATGATTGAAAACGGCTGGAAATGTAGTTAGAATCTATTTGCTTTTATTTCAAGTGTTTCTTATAAGTTTTTTATCATTACTGGAAACAATAATTGCGTATTTGAAGAGTTTTACCACAATTAGAGAGTGTTCCTACAACTACATACTTTATCATCAGCATTTTAACTGATTCACACAGGAAACACCAGAGAAATTCGGCCTCCAATTGTTAACATAAACAGTATAGTCTTCACGTACAGTCTTTCTACACAAATTTTGAGCTGAATAAACCTGAATTCCTAATATTTGAAAGCGAACTGAAGTGAAAACTCACCCTAAACTAGACAGAGTTGTAAGTATTATCAGTTTTCTGGTCATGACCCAGCTTTCCACTGGTAAACTCCGTGATTGAAAACGGCTGGAAATGTAGTAAGAATAAATTTCCTTTCATTTCAAGTGTTTCTTACAAGTTTTTTATCATTTCTGGAAACTATAATTGCGTATTTGAAGAGTTTTACCACAATTAGAGAGTGTTCCTACAACTATATACTGGATTCGTCAGCATTTTAACTGATTCACACAGAAAACGCCAGAGAAATTAGGCCTCAAATGTAAACATAAACAGTATATTGCGCACTTACAGTCTTCCTACACAAATTTTGAGCTGTATAAATCTGAAATCCTAATATTTGAAAGCCAATTCAATTGAAAACTCTCCATAAACCAGCCGGAGTTGTAAATATTATCAGTTTTCTTGTCATGTTGTAGCTTTACACTGAAAACCTCTTTGATTGAAAATGGCTGGAAATGCAGTACGAATCTATTTCTTTTAATTTCACGTGTTTCCTACCAGTTTTTAATCATTTCTGGAAACTATAATTGCGTATTTGAAAGTTTTACCACAATTAGAGAGTTTTCCTACAATTACATACTGGAATCGTCAGCATTGTAACTGATTCACACAGGAAACACCAAAGAAATTCGGCCTCCAATTGTAAACATAAACTGTATAGTCTTCACGTACAGTCTTTCTACACAAATTTTGAGCTGTATAAACCTGAATTCCTAATATTTAAAGCAAACTCAAGTGAAAACTCACCCTAAAATAGACTGAGTTTTAAGTATTATCAGTTTTCTGGTCATGACCCAGCTTCCACTGGTAAACTCCGTGATTGAAAACGGCTGGAAATGTAGTAAGAATAAATTTCCTTTCATTTCAAGTGTTTCTTACAAGTTTTTTATCATTTCTGGAAACTATAATTGCGTATTTGAAGAGTTTTACCACAATTAGAGAGTGTTCCTACAACTATATACTGGAATCGGCAGCATTTTAACTGATTCACACAGAAAACGCCAGAGAAATTAGGCCTCAAATGTAAACATAAACAGTATATTGCAAACTTACAGTCTTCCTACACAAATTTTGAGCTGTATAAACCTGAAATCCTAATATTTGAAAGCCAATTCAAGTGAAAACTCTCCATAAACTAGCCGGAGTTGTAAATATTATCAGTTTTCTGGCTATGTGCCACCTTTCCACTGGTAACCTCCGTGATTGAAAATGGCTGGAAATGTAGTAAGAATCTATTTGCTTTTATTTCAAGTGTTTCTTATAAGTTTTTTATCATTACTGGAAACAATAATTGCGTATTTGAAGAGTTTTACCACAATTAGAGAGTGTTCCTACAACTACATACTGGAATCGTCAGCATTTTAAATGATTCACACAGGAAACACCAGAGAAATTCGGCCTCCAATCGTTAACATAAACAGTATAGTCTTCACATACAGTCTTCCTACACAAATTTTGAGCTGAATAAACCTGAATTCCTAATATTTGAAAGCGAACTGAAGTGAAAACTCACCCTAAACTAGACGGAGTTGTAAGTATTATCAGTTTTCTGGTCATGACCCAGCTTCCACTGGTAAACTCCGTGATTGAAAACGGCTGGAAATGTAGTAAGAATAAATTTCCTTTCATTTCAAGTGTTTCTTACAAGTTTTTTATCATTTCTGGAAACTATAATTGCGTATTTGAAGAGTTTTACCACAATTAGAGAGTGTTCCTACAACTATATACTGGAATCGGCAGCATTTTAACTGATTCACACAGAAAACGCCAGAGAAATTAGGCCTCAAATGTAAACATAAACAGTATATTGCGCACTTACAGTCTTCCTACACAAATTTTGAGCTGTATAAACCTGAAATCCTAATATTTGAAAGCCAATTCAATTGAAAACTCTCCATAAACCAGCCGGAGTTGTAAATATTATCAGTTTTCTTGTCATGTTGTAGCTTTACACTGAAAACCTCTTTGATTGAAAATGGCTGGAAATGCAGTACGAATCTATTTCTTTTAATTTCACGTGTTTCCTACCAGTTTTTAATCATTTCTGGAAACTATAATTGCGTATTTGAAAGTTTTACCACAATTAGAGAGTTTTCCTACAATTACATACTGGAATCGTCAGCATTGTAACTGATTCACACAGGAAACACCAAAGAAATTCGGCCTCCAATTGTAAACATAAACTGTATAGTCTTCACGTACAGTCTTTCTACACAAATTTTGAGCTGTATAAACCTGAATTCCTAATATTTAAAGCAAACTCAAGTGAAAACTCACCCTAAAATAGACTGAGTTTTAAGTATTATCAGTTTTCTGGTCATGACCCAGCTTCCACTGGTAAACTCCGTGATTGAAAACGGCTGGAAATGTAGTAAGAATAAATTTCCTTTCATTTCAAGTGTTTCTTACAAGTTTTTTATCATTTCTGGAAACTATAATTGCGTATTTGAAGAGTTTTACCACAATTAGAGAGTGTTCCTACAACTATATACTGGAATCGGCAGCATTTTAACTGATTCACACAGAAAACGCCAGAGAAATTAGGCCTCAAATGTAAACATAAACAGTATATTGCAAACTTACAGTCTTCCTACACAAATTTTGAGCTGTATAAACCTGAAATCCTAATATTTGAAAGCCAATTCAAGTGAAAACTCTCCATAAACTAGCCGGAGTTGTAAATATTATCAGTTTTCTGGCTATGTGCCACCTTTCCACTGGTAACCTCCGTGATTGAAAATGGCTGGAAATGTAGTAAGAATCTATTTGCTTTTATTTCAAGTGTTTCTTATAAGTTTTTTATCATTACTGGAAACAATAATTGCGTATTTGAAGAGTTTTACCACAATTAGAGAGTGTTCCTACAACTACATACTGGAATCGTCAGCATTTTAAATGATTCACACAGGAAACACCAGAGAAATTCGGCCTCCAATCGTTAACATAAACAGTATAGTCTTCACATACAGTCTTCCTACACAAATTTTGAGCTGAATAAACCTGAATTCCTAATATTTGAAAGCGAACTGAAGTGAAAACTCACCCTAAACTAGACGGAGTTGTAAGTATTATCAGTTTTCTGGTCATGACCCAGCTTCCACTGGTAAACTCCGTGATTGAAAACGGCTGGAAATGTAGTAAGAATAAATTTCCTTTCATTTCAAGTGTTTCTTACAAGTTTTTTATCATTTCTGGAAACTATAATTGCGTATTTGAAGAGTTTTACCACAATTAGAGAGTGTTCCTACAACTATATACTGGAATCGGCAGCATTTTAACTGATTCACACAGAAAACGCCAGAGAAATTAGGCCTCAAATGTAAACATAAACAGTATATTGCAAACTTACAGTCTTCCTACACAAATTTTGAGCTGTATAAACCTGAAATCCTAATATTTGAAAGCCAATTCAAGTGAAAACTCTCCATAAACTAGCCGGTGTTGTAAATATTATCAGTTTTCTTGTCATGTTGTAGCTTTACACTGAAAACCTCCTTGATTGAAAACGGCTGGAAATGCAGTACGAATCTATTTCTTTTAATTTCACGTGTTTCCTACCAGTTTTTAATCATTTCTGGAAACTATAATTGCGTATTTGAAAGTTTTACCACAATTAGAGAGTTTTCCTACAACTACATACTGGAATCGTCAGCATTGTAACTGATTCACACAGGAAACACCAAAGAAATTCGGCCTCCAATTGTAAACATAAACTGTATAGTCTTCACTTACAGTCTTTCTACACAAATTTTGAGCTGTATAAACCTGAATTCCTAATATTTAAAGCGAACTCAAGTGAAAACTCACCGTAAAATAGACTGAGTTTTAAGTATTATCAGTTTTCTGGTCATGACCCAGCTTCCACTGGTAAACTCCGTGATTGAAAACGGCTGGAAATGTAGTAAGAATAAATTTCCTTTCATTTCAAGTGTTTCTTACAAGTTTTTTATCATTTCTGGAAACTATAATTGCGTATTTGAAGAGTTTTACCACAATTAGAGAGTGTTCCTACAACTATATACTGGAATCGGCAGCATTTTAACTGATTCACACAGAAAACGCCAGAGAAATTAGGCCTCAAATGTCAACATAAACAGTATATTGCACACTTACAGTCTTCCTACACAAATTTTGAGCTGTATAAACCTGAAATCCTAATATTTGAAAGCCAATTCAAGTGAAAACTCTCCATAAACTAGCCGGAGTTGTAAATATTATCAGTTTTCTGGCTATGTGCCACCTTTCCACTGGTAACCTCCATGATTGAAAACGGCTGGAAATGTAGTTAGAATCTATTTGCTTTTATTTCAAGTGTTTCTTATAAGTTTTTTATCATTACTGGAAACAATAATTGCGTATTTGAAGAGTTTTACCACAATTAGAGAGTGTTCCTACAACTACATACTTTATCATCAGCATTTTAACTGATTCACACAGGAAACACCAGAGAAATTCGGCCTCCAATTGTTAACATAAACAGTATAGTCTTCACGTACAGTCTTTCTACACAAATTTTGAGCTGAATAAACCTGAATTCCTAATATTTGAAAGCGAACTGAAGTGAAAACTCACCCTAAACTAGACAGAGTTGTAAGTATTATCAGTTTTCTGGTCATGACCCAGCTTTCCACTGGTAAACTCCGTGATTGAAAACGGCTGGAAATGTAGTAAGAATAAATTTCCTTTCATTTCAAGTGTTTCTTACAAGTTTTTTATCATTTCTGGAAACTATAATTGCGTATTTGAAGAGTTTTACCACAATTAGAGAGTGTTCCTACAACTATATACTGGATTCGTCAGCATTTTAACTGATTCACACAGAAAACGCCAGAGAAATTAGGCCTCAAATGTAAACATAAACAGTATATTGCGCACTTACAGTCTTCCTACACAAATTTTGAGCTGTATAAACCTGAAATCCTAATATTTGAAAGCCAATTCAATTGAAAACTCTCCATAAACCAGCCGGAGTTGTAAATATTATCAGTTTTCTTGTCATGTCGTAGCTTTACACTGAAAACCTCTTTGATTGAAAATGGCTGGAAATGCAGTACGAATCTATTTCTTTTAATTTCACGTGTTTCCTACCAGTTTTTAATCATTTCTGGAAACTATAATTGCGTATTTGAAAGTTTTACCACAATTAGAGAGTTTTCCTACAATTACATACTGGAATCGTCAGCATTGTAACTGATTCACACAGGAAACACCAAAGAAATTCGGCCTCCAATTGTAAACATAAACTGTATAGTCTTCACGTACAGTCTTTCTACACAAATTTTGAGCTGTATAAACCTGAATTCCTAATATTTAAAGCAAACTCAAGTGAAAACTCACCCTAAAATAGACTGAGTTTTAAGTATTATCAGTTTTCTGGTCATGACCCAGCTTCCACTGGTAAACTCCGTGATTGAAAACGGCTGGAAATGTAGTAAGAATAAATTTCCTTTCATTTCAAGTGTTTCTTACAAGTTTTTTATCATTTCTGGAAACTATAATTGCGTATTTGAAGAGTTTTACCACAATTAGAGAGTGTTCCTACAACTATATACTGGAATCGGCAGCATTTTAACTGATTCACACAGAAAACGCCAGAGAAATTAGGCCTCAAATGTAAACATAAACAGTATATTGCAAACTTACAGTCTTCCTACACAAATTTTGAGCTGTATAAACCTGAAATCCTAATATTTGAAAGCCAATTCAAGTGAAAACTCTCCATAAACTAGCCGGAGTTGTAAATATTATCAGTTTTCTGGCTATGTGCCACCTTTCCACTGGTAACCTCCGTGATTGAAAATGGCTGGAAATGTAGTAAGAATCTATTTGCTTTTATTTCAAGTGTTTCTTATAAGTTTTTTATCATTACTGGAAACAATAATTGCGTATTTGAAGAGTTTTACCACAATTAGAGAGTGTTCCTACAACTACATACTGGAATCGTCAGCATTTTAAATGATTCACACAGGAAACACCAGAGAAATTCGGCCTCCAATTGTTAATATAAACAGTATAGCCTTCACATACAGTCTTTCTACACAAATTTTGAGCTGAATAAACCTGAATTCCTAATATTTGAAAGCGAACTGAAGTGAAAACTCACCCTAAACTAGACAGAGTTGTAAGTATTATCAGTTTTCTGGTCATGACCCAGCTTTCCACTGGTAAACTCCGTGATTGAAAACGGCTGGAAATGTAGTAAGAATAAATTTCCGTTCTTTTCAAGAGTTTCTTACAAGTTTTTTATCATTTCTGGAACTTATAATTGCGTATTTGAAGAGTTTTACCACAATTAGAGAGTGTTCCTACAACTACATACTGGAATTTTCAGCATTTTAACTGATTCACACAGGAAACACCAGAGAAATTCGGCCTCCAATCGTTAACATAAACAGTATAGTCTTCACATACAGTCTTCCTACACAAATTTTGAGCTGAATAAACCTGAATTCCTAATATTTGAAAGCGAACTGAAGTGAAAACTCACCCTAAACTAGACGGAGTTGTAAGTATTATCAGTTTTCTGGTCATGACCCAGCTTCCACTGGTAAACTCCGTGATTGAAAACGGCTGGAAATGTAGTAAGAATAAATTTCCTTTCATTTCAAGTGTTTCTTACAAGTTTTTTATCATTTCTGGAAACTATAATTGCGTATTTGAAGAGTTTTACCACAATTAGAGAGTGTTCCTACAACTATATACTGGAATCGGCAGCATTTTAACTGATTCACACAGAAAACGCCAGAGATTAGGCCTCAAATGTCAACATAAACAGTATATTGCACACTGACAGTCTTCCTACACAAATTTTGAGCTGTATAAACCTGAAATCCTAATATTTGAAAGCCAATTCAAGTGAACACTCTCCATAAACTAGCCGGAGTTGTAAATATTATCAGTTTTCTGGCTATGTACCACCTTTCCACTGGTAACCTCGGTGATTGAAAACGGCTGGAAATGTAGTAAGAATCTATTTGCTTTTATTTCAAGTGTTTCTTATAAGTTTTTTATCATTACTGGAAACAATAATTGCGTATTTGAAGAGTTTTACCACAATTAGAGAGTGTTCCTACAACTACATAATGGAATCTTCAGCATTTTAACTGATTCACACAGGAAACACCAGAGAAATTCGGCCTCCAATTGTTAACATAAACAGTATAGTCTTCACATACAGTCTTTCTACACAAATTTTGAGCTGATTAAACCTGAATTCCTAATATTTGAAAGCGAACTCAAGTGAAAACTCACCCTAAACTAGACGGAGTTGTAACTATTATCAGTTTGCTGGTCATGACCCAGCTTTCCACTGGTAAACTCCGTGATTGAAAACGGCTGGAAATGTAGTAAGAATAAATTTCCTTTCATTTCAAGTGTTTCTTACAAGTTTTTTATCATTTCTGGAAACTATAATTGCGTATTTGAAGAGTTATACCACAATTAGAGAGTGTTCCTACAACTGTATACTGGAATCGGCAGCATTTTAACTGATTCACACAGAAAACGCCAGAGAAATTAGGCCTCAAATGTAAACATAAACAGTATATTGCACACTTACAGTCTTCCTACACAAATTTTGAGCTGTATAAACCTAAAATCCTAATATTTGAAAGCCAATTCAAGTGAAAACTCTCCATAAACTAGCCGGTGTTGTAAATATTATCAGTTTTCTTGTCATGTCGTAGCTTTACACTGAAAACCTCCTTGATTGAAAACGGCTGGAAATGCAGTACGAATCTATTTCTTTTAATTTCACGTGTTTCCTACCAGTTTTTAATCATTTCTGGAAACTATAATTGCGTATTTGAAAGTTTTACCACAATTAGAGAGTTTTCCTACAACTACATACTGGAATCGTCAGCATTTTAACTGATTCACACAGGAAACACCAAAGAAATTCGGCCTCCAATTGTAAACATAAACTGTATAGTCTTCACTTACAGTCTTTCTACACAAATTTTGAGCTGTATAAACCTGAATTCCTAATATTTGAAAGCGAACTCAAGTGAAAACTCACCCTAAAATAGACTGAGTTTTAAGTATTATCAGTTTTCTGGTCATGACCCAGCTTCCACTGGTAAACTCCGTGATGGAAAACGGCTGGAAATGTAGTAAGAATAAATTTCCTTTCATTTCAAGTGTTTCTTACAAGTTTTTTATCATTTCTGGAAACTATAATTGCGTATTTGAAGAGTTTTACCACAATTAGAGAGTGTTCCTACAACTATATACTGGAATCGGCAGCATTTTAACTGATTCACACAGAAAACGCCAGAGAAATTAGGCCTCAAATGTCAACATAAACAGTATATTGCACACTTACAGTCTTCCTACACAAATTTTGAGCTGTATAAACCTGAAATCCTAATATTTGAAAGCCAATTCAAGTGAAAACTCTCCCTAAACTAGCCGGAGTTGTAAATATTATCAGTTTTCGGGCTATGTGCCACCTTTCCACTGGTAACCTCCGTGATTGAAAACGGCTGGAAATGTAGTAAGAATCTATTTGCTTTTATTTCAAGTGTTTCTTATAAGTTTTTTATCATTACTGGAAACAATAATTGCGTATTTGAAGAGTTTTACCACAATTAGAGAGTGTTCCTACAACTACATACTGGAATCATCAGCATTTTAACTGATTCACACAGGAAACACCAGAGAAATTAGGCCTCAAATGTCAACATAAACAGTATATTGCACACTTACAGTCTTCCTACACAAATTTTGAGCTGTATAAACCTAAAATCCTAATATTTGAAAGCCAATTCAAGTGAAAACTCTCCATAAACTAGCCAGTGTTGTAAATATTATCAGTTTTCTTGTCATGTCGTAGCTTTACACTGAAAACCTCCTTGATTGAAAACGGCTGGAAATGTAGTAAGAATAAATTTCCTTTCATTTCAAGTGTTTCTTACAAGTTTTTTATCATTTCTGGAAACTATAATTGCGTATTTGAAGAGTTTTACCACAATTAGAGAGTGTTCCTACAACTATATACTGGAATCGGCAGCATTTTAACTGATTCACACAGAAAACGCCAGAGAAATTAGGCCTCAAATGTCAACATAAACAGTATATTGCACACTTACAGTCTTCCTACACAAATTTTGAGCTGTATAAACCTGAAATCCTAATATTTGAAAGCCAATTCAAGTGAAAACTCTCCATAAACTAGCCGGAGTTGTAAATATTATCAGTTTTCTGGCTATGTGCCACCTTTCCACTGGTAACCTCCGTGATTGAAAATGGCTGGAAATGTAGTAAGAATCTATTTGCTTTTATTTCAAGTGTTTCTTATAAGTTTTTTATCATTACTGGAAACAATAATTGCGTATTTGAAGAGTTTTACCACAATTAGAGAGTGTTCCTACAACTACATACTGGAATCGTCAGCATTTTAACTGATTCACACAGGAAACACCAGAGAAATTCGGCCTCCAATTGTTAACATAAACAGTATAGCCTTCACGTACAGTCTTTCTACACAAATTTTGAGCTGAATAAACCTGAATTCCTAATATTTGAAAGCGAACTCAAGTGAAAACTCACCCTAAACTAGACGGAGTTGTAAGTATTATCAGTTTTCTGGTCATGACCCAGCTTTCCACTGGTAAACTCCGTGATTGAAAACGGCTGGAAATGTAGTAAGAATAAATTTCCTTTCATTTCAAGAGTTTCTTACAAGTTTTTTTATCATTTCTGGAACTTATAATTGCGTATTTGAAGAGTTTTACCACAATTAGAGAGTGTTCTTACAACTACATACTGGAATTATCAGCATTTTAACTGATTCACACAGGAAACACCAAAGAAATTCGGCCTCCAATTGTTAACATAAACAGTATAGTCTTCACATACAGTCTTTCTACACAAATTTTGAGCTGAATAAACCTGAATTCCTAATATTTGAAAGCGAACTCAAGTGAAAACTCACCCTAAACTAGACGGAGTTGTAAGTATTATCAGTTTGCTGGTCATGACCCAGCTTTCCACTGGTAAACTCCGTGATTGAAAACGGCTGGAAATGTAGTAAGAATAAATTTCCTTTCATTTCAAGAGTTTCTTACAAGTTTTTTTTATCATTTCTGGAAACTATAATTGCGTATTTGAAAGTTTTACCACAATTAGAGAGTTTTCCTACAACTACATACTGGAATCGTCAGCATTGTAACTGATTCACACAGGAAAAACCAAAGAAATTCGGCCTCCAATTGTAAACATAAACTGTATAGTCTTCACTTAGTCTTTCTACACAAATTTTGAGCTGTATAAACCTGAATTCCTAATATTTAAAGCGAACTCAAGTGAAAACTCACCCTAAAATAGACTGAGTTTTAAGTATTATCAGTTTTCTGGTCATGACCCAGCTTCCACTGGTAAACTCCGTGATTGAAAACGGCTGGAAATGTAGTAAGAATAAATTTCCTTTCATTTCAAGTGTTTCTTACAAGTTTTTTATCATTTCTGGAAACTATAATTGCGTATTTGAAGAGTTTTACCACAATTAGAGAGTGTTCCTACAACTGTATACTGGAATCGGCAGCATTTTAACTGATTCACACAGAAAACGCCAGAGAAATTAGGCCTCAAATGTAAACATAAACAGTATATTGCACACTTACAGTCTTCCTACACAAATTTTGAGCTGTATAAACCTAAAATCCTAATATTTGAAAGCCAATTCAAGTGAAAACTCTCCATAAACTAGCCGGTGTTGTAAATATTATCAGTTTTCTTGTCATGTCGTAGCTTTACACTGAAAACCTCCTTGATTGAAAACGGCTGGAAATGCAGTACGAATCTATTTCTTTTAATTTCACGTGTTTCCTACCAGTTTTTAATCATTTCTGGAAACTATAATTGCGTATTTGAAAGTTTTACCACAATTAGAGAGTTTTCCTACAACTACATACTGGAATCGTCAGCATTTTAACTGATTCACACAGGAAACACCAAAGAAATTCGGCCTCCAATTGTAAACATAAACTGTATAGTCTTCACTTACAGTCTTTCTACACAAATTTTGAGCTGTATAAACCTGAATTCCTAATATTTGAAAGCGAACTCAAGTGAAAACTCACCCTAAAATAGACTGAGTTTTAAGTATTATCAGTTTTCTGGTCATGACCCAGCTTCCACTGGTAAACTCCGTGATGGAAAACGGCTGGAAATGTAGTAAGAATAAATTTCCTTTCATTTCAAGTGTTTCTTACAAGTTTTTTATCATTTCTGGAAACTATAATTGCGTATTTGAAGAGTTTTACCACAATTAGAGAGTGTTCCTACAACTATATACTGGAATCGGCAGCATTTTAACTGATTCACACAGAAAACGCCAGAGAAATTAGGCCTCAAATGTCAACATAAACAGTATATTGCACACTTACAGTCTTCCTACACAAATTTTGAGCTGTATAAACCTGAAATCCTAATATTTGAAAGCCAATTCAAGTGAAAACTCTCCATAAACTAGCCGGAGTTGTAAATATTATCAGTTTTCGGGCTATGTGCCACCTTTCCACTGGTAACCTCCGTGATTGAAAACGGCTGGAAATGTAGTAAGAATCTATTTGCTTTTATTTCAAGTGTTTCTTATAAGTTTTTTATCATTACTGGAAACAATAATTGCGTATTTGAAGAGTTTTACCACAATTAGAGAGTGTTCCTACAACTACATACTGGAATCATCAGCATTTTAACTGATTCACACAGGAAACACCAGAGAAATTAGGCCTCAAATGTCAACATAAACAGTATATTGCACACTTACAGTCTTCCTACACAAATTTTGAGCTGTATAAACCTAAAATCCTAATATTTGAAAGCCAATTCAAGTGAAAACTCTCCATAAACTAGCCAGTGTTGTAAATATTATCAGTTTTCTTGTCATGTCGTAGCTTTACACTGAAAACCTCCTTGATTGAAAACGGCTGGAAATGTAGTAAGAATAAATTTCCTTTCATTTCAAGTGTTTCTTACAAGTTTTTTATCATTTCTGGAAACTATAATTGCGTATTTGAAGAGTTTTACCACAATTAGAGAGTGTTCCTACAACTATATACTGGAATCGGCAGCATTTTAACTGATTCACACAGAAAACGCCAGAGAAATTAGGCCTCAAATGTCAACATAAACAGTATATTGCACACTTACAGTCTTCCTACACAAATTTTGAGCTGTATAAACCTGAAATCCTAATATTTGAAAGCCAATTCAAGTGAAAACTCTCCATAAACTAGCCGGAGTTGTAAATATTATCAGTTTTCTGGCTATGTGCCACCTTTCCACTGGTAACCTCCGTGATTGAAAATGGCTGGAAATGTAGTAAGAATCTATTTGCTTTTATTTCAAGTGTTTCTTATAAGTTTTTTATCATTACTGGAAACAATAATTGCGTATTTGAAGAGTTTTACCACAATTAGAGAGTGTTCCTACAACTACATACTGGAATCGTCAGCATTTTAACTGATTCACACAGGAAACACCAGAGAAATTCGGCCTCCAATTGTTAACATAAACAGTATAGCCTTCACGTACAGTCTTTCTACACAAATTTTGAGCTGAATAAACCTGAATTCCTAATATTTGAAAGCGAACTCAAGTGAAAACTCACCCTAAACTAGACGGAGTTGTAAGTATTATCAGTTTTCTGGTCATGACCCAGCTTTCCACTGGTAAACTCCGTGATTGAAAACGGCTGGAAATGTAGTAAGAATAAATTTCCTTTCATTTCAAGAGTTTCTTACAAGTTTTTTTATCATTTCTGGAACTTATAATTGCGTATTTGAAGAGTTTTACCACAATGAGAGAGTGTTCCAACAACTATATACTGGAATCGGCAGCATTTAAACTGATTCACACAGAAAACGCCAGAGAAATTAGGCCTCAAATGTCAACATAAACAGTATATTGCACACTGACAGTCTTCCTACACAAATTTTAAGCTGAATAAACCTGAATTCCTAATATTTGAAAGCGAACTGAAGTGAAAACTCACCCTAAACTAGACGGAGTTGTAAGTATTATCAGTTTTCTGGTCATGACCCAGCTTTCCACTGGTAAACTCCGTGATTGAAAACGGCTGGAAATGTAGTAAGAATAAATTTCCTTTCATTTCAAGAGTTTCTTACAAGTTTTTTTTATCATTTCTGGAAACTATAATTGCGTATTTGAAAGTTTTACCACAATTAGAGAGTTTTCCTACAACTACATACTGGAATCGTCAGCATTGTAACTGATTCACACAGGAAAAACCAAAGAAATTCGGCCTCCAATTGTAAACATAAACTGTATAGTCTTCACTTAGTCTTTCTACACAAATTTTGAGCTGTATAAACCTGAATTCCTAATATTTAAAGCAAACTCAAGTGAAAACTCACCCTAAAATAGACTGAGTTTTAAGTATTATCAGATTTCTGGTCATGACCCAGCTTCCACTGGTAAACTCCGTGATTGAAAACGGCTGGAAATGTAGTAAGAATAAATTTCCTTTCATTTCAAGTGTTTCTTACAAGTTTTTTATCATTTCTGGAAACTATAATTGCGTATTTGAAGAGTTTTACCACAATTAGAGAGTGTTCCTACAACTATATACTGGAATCGGCAGCATTTTAACTGATTCACACAGAAAACGCCAGAGAAATTAGGCCTCAAATGTAAACATAAACAGTATATTGCAAACTTACAGTCTTCCTACACAAATTTTGAGCTGTATAAACCTGAAATCCTAATATTTGAAAGCCAATTCAAGTGAAAACTCTCCATAAACTAGCCGGTGTTGTAAATATTATCAGTTTTCTTGTCATGTCGTAGCTTTACACTGAAAACCTCCTTGATTGAAAACGGCTGGAAATGCAGTACGAATCTATTTCTTTTAATTTCACGTGTTTCCTACCAGTTTTTAATCATTTCTGGAAACTATAATTGCGTATTTGAAAGTTTTACCACAATTAGAGAGTTTTCCTACAACTACATACTGGAATCGTCAGCATTGTAACTGATTCACACAGGAAACACCAAAGAAATTCGGCCTCCAATTGTAAACATAAACTGTATAGTCTTCACTTACAGTCTTTCTACACAAATTTTGAGCTGTATAAACCTGAATTCCTAATATTTAAAGCGAACTCAAGTGAAAACTCACCCTAAAATAGACTGAGTTTTAAGTATTATCAGTTTTCTGGTCATGACCCAGCTTCCACTGGTAAACTCCGTGATTGAAAACGGCTGGAAATGTAGTAAGAATAAATTTCCTTTCATTTCAAGTGTTTCTTACAAGTTTTTTATCATTTCTGGAAACTATAATTGCGTATTTGAAGAGTTTTACCACAATTAGAGAGTGTTCCTACAACTATATACTGGAATCGGCAGCATTTTAACAGATTCACACAGAAAACGCCAGAGAAATTAGGCCTCAAATGTCAACATAAACAGTATATTGCACACTTACAGTCTTCCTACACAAATTTTGAGCTGTATAAACCTGAAATCCTAATATTTGAAAGCCAATTCAAGTGAAAACTCTCCATAAACTAGCCGGAGTTGTAAATATTATCAGTTTTCTGGCTATGTGCCACCTTTCCACTGGTAACCTCCATGATTGAAAACGGCTGGAAATGTAGTTAGAATCTATTTGCTTTTATTTCAAGTGTTTCTTATAAGTTTTTTATCATTACTGGAAACAATAATTGCGTATTTGAAGAGTTTTACCACAATTAGAGAGTGTTCCTACAACTACATACTGGAATTATCAGCATTTTAACTGATTCACACAGGAAACACCAAAGAAATTCGGCCTCCAATTGTTAACATAAACAGTATAGTCTTCACATACAGTCTTTCTACACAAATTTTGAGCTGAATAAACCTGAATTCCTAATATTTGAAAGCGACCTCAAGTGTAAACTCACCCTAAACTAGACGGAGTTGTAAGTATTATCAGTTTTCTGGTCATGACCCAGCTTCCACTGGTAAACTCCGTGATTGAAAACGGCTGGAAATATAGTAAGAATAAATTTCCTTTCATTTCAAGTGTTTCTTACAAGTTTTTTATCATTTCTGGAAACTATAATTGCGTATTTGAAGAGTTATACCACAATTAGAGAGTGTTCCAACAACTATATACTGGAATCGGCAGCATTTAAACTGATTCACACAGAAAACGCCAGAGAAATTAGGCCTCAAATGTCAACATAAACAGTATATTGCACACTTACAGTCTTCCTACACAAATTTTAAGCTGAATAAACCTGAATTCCTAATATTTGAAAGCGAACTGAAGTGAAAACTCACCCTAAACTAGACGGAGTTGTAAGTATTATCAGTTTTCTGGTCATGACCCAGCTTTCCACTGGTAAACTCCGTGATTGAAAACGGCTGGAAGTGTAGTAAGAATAAATTTCCTTTCATTTCAAGAGTTTCTTACAAGTTTTTTTTATCATTTCTGGAAACTATAATTGCGTATTTGAAAGTTTTACCACAATTAGAGAGTTTTCCTACAACTACATACTGGAATCGTCAGCATTGTAACTGATTCACACAGGAAAAACCAAAGAAATTCGGCCTCCAATTGTAAACATAAACTGTATAGTCTTCACTTAGTCTTTCTACACAAATTTTGAGCTGTATAAACCTGAATTCCTAATATTTAAAGCGAACTCAAGTGAAAACTCACCCTAAAATAGACTGAGTTTTAAGTATTATCAGTTTTCTGGTCATGACCCAGCTTCCACTGGTAAACTCCGTGATTGAAAACGGCTGGAAATGTAGTAAGAATAAATTTCCTTTCATTTCAAGTGTTTCTTACAAGTTTTTTATCATTTCTGGAAACTATAATTGCGTATTTGAAGAGTTTTACCACAATTAGAGAGTGTTCCTACAACTGTATACTGGAATCGGCAGCATTTTAACTGATTCACACAGAAAACGCCAGAGAAATTAGGCCTCAAATGTAAACATAAACAGTATATTGCACACTTACAGTCTTCCTACACAAATTTTGAGCTGTATAAACCTAAAATCCTAATATTTGAAAGCCAATTCAAGTGAAAACTCTCCATAAACTAGCCGGTGTTGTAAATATTATCAGTTTTCTTGTCATGTCGTAGCTTTACACTGAAAACCTCCTTGATTGAAAACGGCTGGAAATGCAGTACGAATCTATTTCTTTTAATTTCACGTGTTTCCTACCAGTTTTTAATCATTTCTGGAAACTATAATTGCGTATTTGAAAGTTTTACCACAATTAGAGAGTTTTCCTACAACTACATACTGGAATCGTCAGCATTTTAACTGATTCACACAGGAAACACCAAAGAAATTCGGCCTCCAATTGTAAACATAAACTGTATAGTCTTCACTTACAGTCTTTCTACACAAATTTTGAGCTGTATAAACCTGAATTCCTAATATTTGAAAGCGAACTCAAGTGAAAACTCACCCTAAAATAGACTGAGTTTTAAGTATTATCAGTTTTCTGGTCATGACCCAGCTTCCACTGGTAAACTCCGTGATGGAAAACGGCTGGAAATGTAGTAAGAATAAATTTCCTTTCATTTCAAGTGTTTCTTACAAGTTTTTTATCATTTCTGGAAACTATAATTGCGTATTTGAAGAGTTTTACCACAATTAGAGAGTGTTCCTACAACTATATACTGGAATCGGCAGCATTTTAACTGATTCACACAGAAAACGCCAGAGAAATTAGGCCTCAAATGTCAACATAAACAGTATATTGCACACTTACAGTCTTCCTACACAAATTTTGAGCTGTATAAACCTGAAATCCTAATATTTGAAAGCCAATTCAAGTGAAAACTCTCCCTAAACTAGCCGGAGTTGTAAATATTATCAGTTTTCGGGCTATGTGCCACCTTTCCACTGGTAACCTCCGTGATTGAAAACGGCTGGAAATGTAGTAAGAATCTATTTGCTTTTATTTCAAGTGTTTCTTATAAGTTTTTTATCATTACTGGAAACAATAATTGCGTATTTGACGAGTTTTACCACAATTAGAGAGTGTTCCTACAACTACATACTGGAATCATCAGCATTTTAACTGATTCACACAGGAAACACCAGAGAAATTAGGCCTCAAATGTCAACATAAACAGTATATTGCACACTTACAGTCTTCCTACACAAATTTTGAGCTGTATAAACCTAAAATCCTAATATTTGAAAGCCAATTCAAGTGAAAACTCTCCATAAACTAGCCAGTGTTGTAAATATTATCAGTTTTCTTGTCATGTCGTAGCTTTACACTGAAAACCTCCTTGATTGAAAACGGCTGGAAATGTAGTAAGAATAAATTTCCTTTCATTTCAAGTGTTTCTTACAAGTTTTTTATCATTTCTGGAAACTATAATTGCGTATTTGAAGAGTTTTACCACAATTAGAGAGTGTTCCTACAACTATATACTGGAATCGGCAGCATTTTAACTGATTCACACAGAAAACGCCAGAGAAATTAGGCCTCAAATGTCAACATAAACAGTATATTGCACACTTACAGTCTTCCTACACAAATTTTGAGCTGTATAAACCTGAAATCCTAATATTTGAAAGCCAATTCAAGTGAAAACTCTCCATAAACTAGCCGGAGTTGTAAATATTATCAGTTTTCTGGCTATGTGCCACCTTTCCACTGGTAACCTCCGTGATTGAAAATGGCTGGAAATGTAGTAAGAATCTATTTGCTTTTATTTCAAGTGTTTCTTATAAGTTTTTTATCATTACTGGAAACAATAATTGCGTATTTGAAGAGTTTTACCACAATTAGAGAGTGTTCCTACAACTACATACTGGAATCGTCAGCATTTTAACTGATTCACACAGGAAACACCAGAGAAATTCGGCCTCCAATTGTTAACATAAACAGTATAGCCTTCACGTACAGTCTTTCTACACAAATTTTGAGCTGAATAAACCTGAATTCCTAATATTTGAAAGCGAACTCAAGTGAAAACTCACCCTAAACTAGACGGAGTTGTAAGTATTATCAGTTTTCTGGTCATGACCCAGCTTTCCACTGGTAAACTCCGTGATTGAAAACGGCTGGAAATGTAGTAAGAATAAATTTCCTTTCATTTCAAGAGTTTCTTACAAGTTTTTTTATCATTTCTGGAACTTATAATTGCGTATTTGAAGAGTTTTACCACAATTAGAGAGTGTTCCTACAACTACATACTGGAATTATCAGCATTTTAACTGATTCACACAGGAAACACCAAAGAAATTCGGCCTCCAATTGTTAACATAAACAGTATAGTCTTCACATACAGTCTTTCTACACAAATTTTGAGCTGAATAAACCTGAATTCCTAATATTTGAAAGCGAACTCAAGTGAAAACTCACCCTAAACTAGACGGAGTTGTAAGTATTATCAGTTTTCTGGTCATGACCCAGCTTCCACTGGTAAACTCCGTGATTGAAAACGGCTGGAAATATAGTAAGAATAAATTTCCTTTCATTTCAAGTGTTTCTTACAAGTTTTTTATCATTTCTGGAAACTATAATTGCGTATTTGAAGAGTTATACCACAATTAGAGAGTGTTCCAACAACTATATACTGGAATCGGCAGCATTTAAACTGATTCACACAGAAAACGCCAGAGAAATTAGGCCTCAAATGTCAACATAAACAGTATATTGCACACTTACAGTCTTCCTACACAAATTTTAAGCTGAATAAACCTGAATTCCTAATATTTGAAAGCGAACTGAAGTGAAAACTCACCCTAAACTAGACGGAGTTGTAAGTATTATCAGTTTTCTGGTCATGACCCAGCTTTCCACTGGTAAACTCCGTGATTGAAAACGGCTGGAAATGTAGTAAGAATAAATTTCCTTTCATTTCAAGAGTTTCTTACAAGTTTTTTTTATCATTTCTGGAAACTATAATTGCGTATTTGAAAGTTTTACCACAATTAGAGAGTTTTCCTACAACTACATACTGGAATCGTCAGCATTGTAACTGATTCACACAGGAAAAACCAAAGAAATTCGGCCTCCAATTGTAAACATAAACTGTATAGTCTTCACTTAGTCTTTCTACACAAATTTTGAGCTGTATAAACCTGAATTCCTAATATTTAAAGCAAACTCAAGTGAAAACTCACCCTAAAATAGACTGAGTTTTAAGTATTATCAGATTTCTGGTCATGACCCAGCTTCCACTGGTAAACTCCGTGATTGAAAACGGCTGGAAATGTAGTAAGAATAAATTTCCTCTCATTTCAAGTGTTTCATACAAGTTTTTTATCATTTCTGGAAACTATAATTGCGTATTTGAAGAGTTTTACCACAATTAGAGAGTGTTCCTACAACTATATACTGGAATCGGCAGCATTTTAACTGATTCACACAGAAAACGCCAGAGAAATTAGGCCTCAAATGTAAACATAAACAGTATATTGCAAACTTACAGTCTTCCTACACAAATTTTGAGCTGTATAAACCTGAAATCCTAATATTTGAAAGCCAATTCAAGTGAAAACTCTCCATAAACTAGCCGGTGTTGTAAATATTATCAGTTTTCTTGTCATGTCGTAGCTTTACACTGAAAACCTCCTTGATTGAAAACGGCTGGAAATGCAGTACGAATCTATTTCTTTTAATTTCACGTGTTTCCTACCAGTTTTTAATCATTTCTGGAAACTATAATTGCGTATTTGAAAGTTTTACCACAATTAGAGAGTTTTCCTACAACTACATACTGGAATCGTCAGCATTGTAACTGATTCACACAGGAAACACCAAAGAAATTCGGCCTCCAATTGTAAACATAAACTGTATAGTCTTCACTTACAGTCTTTCTACACAAATTTTGAGCTGTATAAACCTGAATTCCTAATATTTAAAGCGAACTCAAGTGAAAACTCACCCTAAAATAGACTGAGTTTTAAGTATTATCAGTTTTCTGGTCATGACCCAGCTTCCACTGGTAAACTCCGTGATTGAAAACGGCTGGAAATGTAGTAAGAATAAATTTCCTTTCATTTCAAGTGTTTCTTACAAGTTTTTTATCATTTCTGGAAACTATAATTGCGTATTTGAAGAGTTTTACCACAATTAGAGAGTGTTCCTACAACTATATACTGGAATCGGCAGCATTTTAACTGATTCACACAGAAAACGCCAGAGAAATTAGGCCTCAAATGTCAACATAAACAGTATATTGCACACTTACAGTCTTCCTACACAAATTTTGAGCTGTATAAACCTGAAATCCTAATATTTGAAAGCCAATTCAAGTGAAAACTCTCCATAAACTAGCCGGAGTTGTAAATATTATCAGTTTTCTGGCTATGTGCCACCTTTCCACTGGTAACCTCCATGATTGAAAACGGCTGGAAATGTAGTTAGAATCTATTTGCTTTTATTTCAAGTGTTTCTTATAAGTTTTTTATCATTACTGGAAACAATAATTGCGTATTTGAAGAGTTTTACCACAATTAGAGAGTGTTCCTACAACTACATACTTTATCATCAGCATTTTAACTGATTCACACAGGAAACACCAGAGAAATTCGGCCTCCAATTGTTAACATAAACAGTATAGTCTTCACGTACAGTCTTTCTACACAAATTTTGAGCTGAATAAACCTGAATTCCTAATATTTGAAAGCGAACTGAAGTGAAAACTCACCCTAAACTAGACGGAGTTGTAAGTATTATCAGTTTGCTGGTCATGACCCAGCTTTCCGCTGGTAAACTCCGTGATTGAAAACGGCTGGAAATGTAGTAAGAATAAATTTCCTTTCATTTCAAGTGTTTCTTACATGTTTTTTATCATTTCTGGAACTTATAATTGCGTATTTGAAGAGTTTTACCACAATGAGAGAGTGTTCCTACAACTATATACTGGATTCGTCAGCATTTTAACTGATTCACACAGAAAACGCCAGAGAAATTAGGCTTCAAATGTAAACATAAACAGTATATTGCGCACTTACAGTCTTCCTACACAAATTTTGAGCTGTATAAACCTGAAATCCTAATATTTGAAAGCCAATTCAATTGAAAACTCTCCATAAACCAGCCGGAGTTGTAAATATTATCAGTTTTCTTGTCATGTCGTAGCTTTACACTGAAAACCTCTTTGATTGAAAATGGCTGGAAATGCAGTACGAATCTATTTCTTTTAATTTCACGTGTTTCTTACCAGTTTTTAATCATTTCTGGAAACTATAATTGCGTATTTGAAAGTTTTACCACAATTAGAGAGTTTTCCTACAATTACATACTGGAATCGTCAGCATTGTAACTGATTCACACAGGAAACACCAAAGAAATTCGGCCTCCAATTGTAAACATAAACTGTATAGTCTTCACGTACAGTCTTTCTACACAAATTTTGAGCTGTATAAACCTGAATTCCTAATATTTAAAGCAAACTCAAGTGAAAACTCACCCTAAAATAGACTGAGTTTTAAGTATTATCAGTTTTCTGGTCATGACCCAGCTTCCACTGGTAAACTCCGTGATTGAAAACGGCTGGAAATGTAGTAAGAATAAATTTCCTTTCATTTCAAGTGTTTCTTACAAGTTTTTTATCATTTCTGGAAACTATAATTGCGTATTTGAAGAGTTTTACCACAATTAGAGAGTGTTCCTACAACTATATACTGGAATCGGCAGCATTTAAACTGATTCACACAGAAAACGCTAGAGAAATTAGGCCTCAAATGTCAACATAAACAGTATATTGCACACTTACAGTCTTCCTACACAAATTTTAAGCTGAATAAACCTGAATTCCTAATATTTGAAAGCGAACTGAAGTGAAAACTCACCCTAAACTAGACGGAGTTGTAAGTATTATCAGTTTTCTGGTCATGACCCAGCTTTCCACTGGTAAACTCCGTGATTGAAAACGGCTGGAAATGTAGTAAGAATAAATTTCCTTTCATTTCAAGAGTTTCTTACAAGTTTTTTTTATCATTTCTGGAAACTATAATTGCGTATTTGAAAGTTTTACCACAATTAGAGAGTTTTCCTACAACTACATACTGGAATCGTCAGCATTGTAACTGATTCACACAGGAAACACCAAAGAAATTCGGCCTCCAATTGTAAACATAAACTGTATAGTCTTCACTTACAGTCTTTCTACACAAATTTTGAGCTGTATAAACCTGAATTCCTAATATTTGAAAGCGAACTCAAGTGAAAACTCACCCTAAAATAGACTGAGTTTTAAGTATTATCAGTTTTCTGGTCATGACCCAGCTTCCACTGGTAAACTCCGTGATGGAAAACGGCTGGAAATGTAGTAAGAATAAATTTCCTTTCATTTCAAGTGTTTCTTACAAGTTTTTTATCATTTCTGGAAACTATAATTGCGTATTTGAAGAGTTTTACCACAATTAGAGAGTGTTCCTACAACTATATACTGGAATCGGCAGCATTTTAACTGATTCACACAGAAAACGCCAGAGAAATTAGGCCTCAAATGTCAACATAAACAGTATATTGCACACTTACAGTCTTCCTACACAAATTTTGAGCTGTATAAACCTGAAATCCTAATATTTGAAAGCCAATTCAAGTGAAAACTCTCCCTAAACTAGCCGGAGTTGTAAATATTATCAGTTTTCGGGCTATGTGCCACCTTTCCACTGGTAACCTCCGTGATTGAAAACGGCTGGAAATGTAGTAAGAATCTATTTGCTTTTATTTCAAGTGTTTCTTATAAGTTTTTTATCATTACTGGAAACAATAATTGCGTATTTGAAGAGTTTTACCACAATTAGAGAGTGTTCCTACAACTACATACTGGAATCATCAGCATTTTAACTGATTCACACAGGAAACACCAGAGAAATTAGGCCTCAAATGTCAACATAAACAGTATATTGCACACTTACAGTCTTCCTACACAAATTTTGAGCTGTATAAACCTAAAATCCTAATATTTGAAAGCCAATTCAAGTGAAAACTCTCCATAAACTAGCCAGTGTTGTAAATATTATCAGTTTTCTTGTCATGTCGTAGCTTTACACTGAAAACCTCCTTGATTGAAAACGGCTGGAAATGCAGTACGAATCTATTTCTTTTAATTTCACGTGTTTCCTACCAGTTTTTAATCATTTCTGGAAACTATAATTGCGTATTTGAAAGTTTTACCACAATTAGAGAGTTTTCCTACAACTACATACCGGAATCGTCAGCATTTTAACTGATTCACACAGGAAACAACAAAGAAATTCGGCCTCCAATTGTAAACATAAACTGTATAGTCTTCACTTACAGTCTTTCTACACAAATTTTGAGCTGTATAAACCTGAATTCCTAATATTTGAAAGCGAACTCAAGAGAAAACTCACCCTAAAATAGACTGAGTTTTAAGTATTATCAGTTTTCTGGTCATGACCCGGGTTCCACTGGTAAACTCCGTGATGGAAAACGGCTGGAAATGTAGTAAGAATAAATTTCCTTTCATTTCAAGTGTTTCTTACAAGTTTTTTATCATTTCTGGAAACTATAATTGCGTATTTGAAGAGTTTTACCACAATTAGAGAGTGTTCCTACAACTATATACTGGAATCGGCAGCATTTTAACTGATTCACACAGAAAACGCCAGAGAAATTAGGCCTCAAATGTCAACATAAACAGTATATTGCACACTTACAGTCTTCCTACACAAATTTTGAGCTGTATAAACCTGAAATCCTAATATTTGAAAGCCAATTCAAGTGAAAACTCTCCATAAACTAGCCGGAGTTGTAAATATTATCAGTTTTCTGGCTATGTGCCACCTTTCCACTGGTAACCTCCGTGATTGAAAATGGCTGGAAATGTAGTAAGAATCTATTTGCTTTTATTTCAAGTGTTTCTTATAAGTTTTTTATCATTACTGGAAACAATAATTGCGTATTTGAAGAGTTTTACCACAATTAGAGAGTGTTCCTACAACTACATACTGGAATCGTCAGCATTTTAACTGATTCACACAGGAAACACCAGAGAAATTCGGCCTCCAATTGTTAACATAAACAGTATAGCCTTCACGTACAGTCTTTCTACACAAATTTTGAGCTGAATAAACCTGAATTCCTAATATTTGAAAGCGAACTCAAGTGAAAACTCACCCTAAACTAGACGGAGTTGTAAGTATTATCAGTTTTCTGGTCATGACCCAGCTTTCCACTGGTAAACTCCGTGATTGAAAACGGCTGGAAATGTAGTAAGAATAAATTTCCTTTCATTTCAAGAGTTTCTTACAAGTTTTTTTATCATTTCTGGAACTTATAATTGCGTATTTGAAGAGTTTTACCACAATTAGAGAGTGTTCCTACAACTACATACTGGAATTATCAGCATTTTAACTGATTCACACAGGAAACACCAAAGAAATTCGGCCTCCAATTGTTAACATAAACAGTATAGTCTTCACATACAGTCTTTCTACACAAATTTTGAGCTGAATAAACCTGAATTCCTAATATTTGAAAGCGAACTCAAGTGAAAACTCACCCTAAACTAGACGGAGTTGTAAGTATTATCAGTTTTCTGGTCATGACCCAGCTTCCACTGGTAAACTCCGTGATTGAAAACGGCTGGAAATGTAGTAAGAATAAATTTCCTTTCATTTCAAGTGTTTCTTACAAGTTTTTTATCATTTCTGGAAACTATAATTGCGTATTTGAAGAGTTATACCACAATTAGAGAGTGTTCCAACAACTATATACTGGAATCGGCAGCATTTAAACTGATTCACACAGAAAACGCCAGAGAAATTAGGCCTCAAATGTCAACATAAACAGTATATTGCACACTTACAGTCTTCCTACACAAATTTTAAGCTGAATAAACCTGAATTCCTAATATTTGAAAGCGAACTGAAGTGAAAACTCACCCTAAACTAGACGGAGTTGTAAGATTTATCAGTTTTCTGGTCATGACCCAGCTTTCCACTGGTAAACTCCGTGATTGAAAACGGCTGGAAATGTAGTAAGAATAAATTTCCTTTCATTTCAAGAGTTTCTTACAAGTTTTTTTTATCATTTCTGGAAACTATAATTGCGTATTTGAAAGTTTTACCACAATTAGAGAGTTTTCCTACAACTACATACTGGAATCGTCAGCATTGTAACTGATTCACACAGGAAAAACCAAAGAAATTCGGCCTCCAATTGTAAACATAAACTGTATAGTCTTCACTTAGTCTTTCTACACAAATTTTGAGCTGTATAAACCTGAATTCCTAATATTTAAAGCAAACTCAAGTGAAAACTCACCCTAAAATAGACTGAGTTTTAAGTATTATCAGATTTCTGGTCATGACCCAGCTTCCACTGGTAAACTCCGTGATTGAAAACGGCTGGAAATGTAGTAAGAATAAATTTCCTTTCATTTCAAGTGTTTCTTACAAGTTTTTTATCATTTCTGGAAACTATAATTGCGTATTTGAAGAGTTTTACCACAATTAGAGAGTGTTCCTACAACTATATACTGGAATCGGCAGCATTTTAACTGATTCACACAGAAAACGCCAGAGAAATTAGGCCTCAAATGTAAACATAAACAGTATATTGCAAACTTACTGTCTTCCTACACAAATTTTGAGCTGTATAAACCTGAAATCCTAATATTTGAAAGCCAATTCAAGTGAAAACTCTCCATAAACTAGCCGGTGTTGTAAATATTATCAGTTTTCTTGTCATGTCGTAGCTTTACACTGAAAACCTCCTTGATTGAAAACGGCTGGAAATGCAGTACGAATCTATTTCTTTTAATTTCACGTGTTTCCTACCAGTTTTTAATCATTTCTGGAAACTATAATTGCGTATTTGAAAGTTTTACCACAATTAGAGAGTTTTCCTACAACTACATACTGGAATCGTCAGCATTGTAACTGATTCACACAGGAAACACCAAAGAAATTCGGCCTCCAATTGTAAACATAAACTGTATAGTCTTCACTTACAGTCTTTCTACACAAATTTTGAGCTGTATAAACCTGAATTCCTAATATTTAAAGCGAACTCAAGTGAAAACTCACCCTAAAATAGACTGAGTTTTAAGTATTATCAGTTTTCTGGTCATGACCCAGCTTCCACTGGTAAACTCCGTGATTGAAAACGGCTGGAAATGTAGTAAGAATAAATTTCCTTTCATTTCAAGTGTTTCTTACAAGTTTTTTATCATTTCTGGAAACTATAATTGCGTATTTGCAGAGTTTTACCACAATTAGAGAGTGTTCCTACAACTATATACTGGAATCGGCAGCATTTTAAATGATTCACACAGAAAACGCCAGAGAAATTAGGCCTCAAATGTCAACATAAACAGTATATTGCACACTTACAGTCTTCCTACACAAATTTTGAGCTGTATAAACCTGAAATCCTAATATTTGAAAGCCAATTCAAGTGAAAACTCTCCATAAACTAGCCGGAGTTGTAAATATTATCAGTTTTCTGGCTATGTGCCACCTTTCCACTGGTAACCTCCATGATTGAAAACGGCTGGAAATGTAGTTAGAATCTATTTGCTTTTATTTCAAGTGTTTCTTATAAGTTTTTTATCATTTCTGGAAACTATAATTGCGTATTTGAAGAGTTTTACCACAATTAGAGAGTGTTCCTACAACTACATACTTTATCATCAGCATTTTAACTGATTCACACAGGAAACACCAGAGAAATTCGGCCTCCAATTGTTAACATAAACAGTATAGTCTTCACGTACAGTCTTTCTACACAAATTTTGAGCTGAATAAACCTGAATTCCTAATATTTGAAAGCGAACTGAAGTGAAAACTCACCCTAAACTAGACGGAGTTGTAAGTATTATCAGTTTGCTGGTCATGACCCAGCTTTCCGCTGGTAAACTCCGTGATTGAAAACGGCTGGAAATGTAGTAAGAATAAATTTCCTTTCATTTCAAGTGTTTCTTACATGTTTTTTATCATTTCTGGAACTTATAATTGCGTATTTGAAGAGTTTTACCACAATGAGAGAGTGTTCCTACAACTATATACTGGATTCGTCAGCATTTTAACTGATTCACACAGAAAACGCCAGAGAAATTAGGCTTCAAATGTAAACATAAACAGTATATTGCGCACTTACAGTCTTCCTACACAAATTTTGAGCTGTATAAACCTGAAATCCTAATATTTGAAAGCGAATTCAATTGAAAACTCTCCATAAACCAGCCGGAGTTGTAAATATTATCAGTTTTCTTGTCATGTCGTAGCTTTACACTGAAAACCTCTTTGATTGAAAATGGCTGGAAATGCAGTACGAATCTATTTCTTTTAATTTCACGTGTTTCTTACCAGTTTTTAATCATTTCTGGAAACTATAATTGCGTATTTGAAAGTTTTACCACAATTAGAGAGTTTTCCTACAATTACATACTGGAATCGTCAGCATTGTAACTGATTCACACAGGAAACACCAAAGAAATTCGGCCTCCAATTGTAAACATAAACTGTATAGTCTTCACGTACAGTCTTTCTACACAAATTTTGAGCTGTATAAACCTGAATTCCTAATATTTAAAGCAAACTCAAGTGAAAACTCACCCTAAAATAGACTGAGTTTTAAGTATTATCAGTTTTCTGGTCATGACCCAGCTTCCACTGGTAAACTCCGTGATTGAAAACGGCTGGAAATGTAGTAAGAATAAATTTCCTTTCATTTCAAGTGTTTCTTACAAGTTTTTTATCATTTCTGGAAACTATAATTGCGTATTTGAAGAGTTTTACCACAATTAGAGAGTGTTCCTACAACTATATACTGGAATCGGCAGCATTTAAACTGATTCACACAGAAAACGCCAGAGAAATTAGGCCTCAAATGTCAACATAAACAGTATATTGCACACTTACAGTCTTCCTACACAAATTTTAAGCTGAATAAACCTGAATTCCTAATATTTGAAAGCGAACTGAAGTGAAAACTCACCCTAAACTAGACGGAGTTGTAAGTATTATCAGTTTTCTGGTCATGACCCAGCTTTCCACTGGTAAACTCCGTGATTGAAAACGGCTGGAAATGTAGTAAGAATAAATTTCCTTTCATTTCAAGAGTTTCTTACAAGTTTTTTTTATCATTTCTGGAAACTATAATTGCGTATTTGAAAGTTTTACCACAATTAGAGAGTTTTCCTACAACTACATACTGGAATCGTCAGCATTGTAACTGATTCACACAGGAAACACCAAAGAAATTCGGCCTCCAATTGTAAACATAAACTGTATAGTCTTCACTTACAGTCTTTCTACACAAATTTTGAGCTGTATAAACCTGAATTCCTAATATTTGAAAGCGAACTCAAGTGAAAACTCACCCTAAAATAGACTGAGTTTTAAGTATTATCAGTTTTCTGGTCATGACCCAGCTTCCACTGGTAAACTCCGTGATGGAAAACGGCTGGAAATGTAGTAAGAATAAATTTCCTTTCATTTCAAGTGTTTCTTACAAGTTTTTTATCATTTCTGGAAACTATAATTGCGTATTTGAAGAGTTTTACCACAATTAGAGAGTGTTCCTACAACTATATACTGGAATCGGCAGCATTTTAACTGATTCACACAGAAAACGCCAGAGAAATTAGGCCTCAAATGTCAACATAAACAGTATATTGCACACTTACAGTCTTCCTACACAAATTTTGAGCTGTATAAACCTGAAATCCTAATATTTGAAAGCCAATTCAAGTGAAAACTCTCCCTAAACTAGCCGGAGTTGTAAATATTATCAGTTTTCGGGCTATGTGCCACCTTTCCACTGGTAACCTCCGTGATTGAAAACGGCTGGAAATGTAGTAAGAATCTATTTGCTTTTATTTCAAGTGTTTCTTATAAGTTTTTTATCATTACTGGAAACAATAATTGCGTATTTGAAGAGTTTTACCACAATTAGAGAGTGTTCCTACAACTACATACTGGAATCATCAGCATTTTAACTGATTCACACAGGAAACACCAGAGAAATTAGGCCTCAAATGTCAACATAAACAGTATATTGCACACTTACAGTCTTCCTACACAAATTTTGAGCTGTATAAACCTGAAATCCTAATATTTGAAAGCCAATTCAAGTGAAAACTCTCCATAAACTAGCCGGTGTTGTAAATATTATCAGTTTTCTTGTCATGTCGTAGCTTTACACTGAAAACCTCCTTGATTGAAAACGGCTGGAAATGCAGTACGAATCTATTTCTTTTAATTTCACGTGTTTCCTACCAGTTTTTAATCATTTCTGGAAACTATAATTGCGTATTTGAAAGTTTTACCACAATTAGAGAGTTTTCCTACAACTACATACTGGAATCGTCAGCATTGTAACTGATTCACACAGGAAACACCAAAGAAATTCGGCCTCCAATTGTAAACATAAACTGTATAGTCTTCACTTACAGTCTTTCTACACAAATTTTGAGCTGTATAAACCTGAATTCCTAATATTTAAAGCGAACTCAAGTGAAAACTCACCCTAAAATAGACTGAGTTTTAAGTATTATCAGTTTTCTGGTCATGACCCAGCTTCCACTGGTAAACTCCGTGATTGAAAACGGCTGGAAATGTAGTAAGAATAAATTTCCTTTCATTTCAAGTGTTTCTTACAAGTTTTTTATCATTTCTGGAAACTATAATTGCGTATTTGCAGAGTTTTACCACAATTAGAGAGTGTTCCTACAACTATATACTGGAATCGGCAGCATTTTAAATGATTCACACAGAAAACGCCAGAGAAATTAGGCCTCAAATGTCAACATAAACAGTATATTGCACACTTACAGTCTTCCTACACAAATTTTGAGCTGTATAAACCTGAAATCCTAATATTTGAAAGCCAATTCAAGTGAAAACTCTCCATAAACTAGCCGGAGTTGTAAATATTATCAGTTTTCTGGCTATGTGCCACCTTTCCACTGGTAACCTCCATGATTGAAAACGGCTGGAAATGTAGTTAGAATCTATTTGCTTTTATTTCAAGTGTTTCTTATAAGTTTTTTATCATTTCTGGAAACTATAATTGCGTATTTGAAGAGTTTTACCACAATTAGAGAGTGTTCCTACAACTACATACTTTATCATCAGCATTTTAACTGATTCACACAGGAAACACCAGAGAAATTCGGCCTCCAATTGTTAACATAAACAGTATAGTCTTCACGTACAGTCTTTCTACACAAATTTTGAGCTGAATAAACCTGAATTCCTAATATTTGAAAGCGAACTGAAGTGAAAACTCACCCTAAACTAGACGGAGTTGTAAGTATTATCAGTTTGCTGGTCATGACCCAGCTTTCCGCTGGTAAACTCCGTGATTGAAAACGGCTGGAAATGTAGTAAGAATAAATTTCCTTTCATTTCAAGTGTTTCTTACATGTTTTTTATCATTTCTGGAACTTATAATTGCGTATTTGAAGAGTTTTACCACAATGAGAGAGTGTTCCTACAACTATATACTGGATTCGTCAGCATTTTAACTGATTCACACAGAAAACGCCAGAGAAATTAGGCTTCAAATGTAAACATAAACAGTATATTGCGCACTTACAGTCTTCCTACACAAATTTTGAGCTGTATAAACCTGAAATCCTAATATTTGAAAGCCAATTCAATTGAAAACTCTCCATAAACCAGCCGGAGTTGTAAATATTATCAGTTTTCTTGTCATGTCGTAGCTTTACACTGAAAACCTCTTTGATTGAAAATGGCTGGAAATGCAGTACGAATCTATTTCTTTTAATTTCACGTGTTTCTTACCAGTTTTTAATCATTTCTGGAAACTATAATTGCGTATTTGAAAGTTTTACCACAATTAGAGAGTTTTCCTACAATTACATACTGGAATCGTCAGCATTGTAACTGATTCACACAGGAAACACCAAAGAAATTCGGCCTCCAATTGTAAACATAAACTGTATAGTCTTCACGTACAGTCTTTCTACACAAATTTTGAGCTGTATAAACCTGAATTCCTAATATTTAAAGCAAACTCAAGTGAAAACTCACCCTAAAATAGACTGAGTTTTAAGTATTATCAGTTTTCTGGTCATGACCCAGCTTCCACTGGTAAACTCCGTGATTGAAAACGGCTGGAAATGTAGTAAGAATAAATTTCCTTTCATTTCAAGTGTTTCTTACAAGTTTTTTATCATTTCTGGAAACTATAATTGCGTATTTGAAGAGTTTTACCACAATTAGAGAGTGTTCCTACAACTATATACTGGAATCGGCAGCATTTAAACTGATTCACACAGAAAACGCCAGAGAAATTAGGCCTCAAATGTCAACATAAACAGTATATTGCACACTTACAGTCTTCCTACACAAATTTTAAGCTGAATAAACCTGAATTCCTAATATTTGAAAGCGAACTGAAGTGAAAACTCACCCTAAACTAGACGGAGTTGTAAGTATTATCAGTTTTCTGGTCATGACCCAGCTTTCCACTGGTAAACTCCGTGATTGAAAACGGCTGGAAATGTAGTAAGAATAAATTTCCTTTCATTTCAAGAGTTTCTTACAAGTTTTTTTTATCATTTCTGGAAACTATAATTGCGTATTTGAAAGTTTTACCACAATTAGAGAGTTTTCCTACAACTACATACTGGAATCGTCAGCATTGTAACTGATTCACACAGGAAACACCAAAGAAATTCGGCCTCCAATTGTAAACATAAACTGTATAGTCTTCACTTACAGTCTTTCTACACAAATTTTGAGCTGTATAAACCTGAATTCCTAATATTTGAAAGCGAACTCAAGTGAAAACTCACCCTAAAATAGACTGAGTTTTAAGTATTATCAGTTTTCTGGTCATGACCCAGCTTCCACTGGTAAACTCCGTGATGGAAAACGGCTGGAAATGTAGTAAGAATAAATTTCCTTTCATTTCAAGTGTTTCTTACAAGTTTTTTATCATTTCTGGAAACTATAATTGCGTATTTGAAGAGTTTTACCACAATTAGAGAGTGTTCCTACAACTATATACTGGAATCGGCAGCATTTTAACTGATTCACACAGAAAACGCCAGAGAAATTAGGCCTCAAATGTCAACATAAACAGTATATTGCACACTTACAGTCTTCCTACACAAATTTTGAGCTGTATAAACCTGAAATCCTAATATTTGAAAGCCAATTCAAGTGAAAACTCTCCCTAAACTAGCCGGAGTTGTAAATATTATCAGTTTTCGGGCTATGTGCCACCTTTCCACTGGTAACCTCCGTGATTGAAAACGGCTGGAAATGTAGTAAGAATCTATTTGCTTTTATTTCAAGTGTTTCTTATAAGTTTTTTATCATTACTGGAAACAATAATTGCGTATTTGAAGAGTTTTACCACAATTAGAGAGTGTTCCTACAACTACATACTGGAATCATCAGCATTTTAACTGATTCACACAGGAAACACCAGAGAAATTAGGCCTCAAATGTCAACATAAACAGTATATTGCACACTTACAGTCTTCCTACACAAATTTTGAGCTGTATAAACCTAAAATCCTAATATTTGAAAGCCAATTCAAGTGAAAACTCTCCATAAACTAGCCAGTGTTGTAAATATTATCAGTTTTCTTGTCATGTCGTAGCTTTACACTGAAAACCTCCTTGATTGAAAACGGCTGGAAATGCAGTACGAATCTATTTCTTTTAATTTCACGTGTTTCCTACCAGTTTTTAATCATTTCTGGAAACTATAATTGCGTATTTGAAAGTTTTACCACAATTAGAGAGTTTTCCTACAACTACATACCGGAATCGTCAGCATTTTAACTGATTCACACAGGAAACAACAAAGAAATTCGGCCTCCAATTGTAAACATAAACTGTATAGTCTTCACTTACAGTCTTTCTACACAAATTTTGAGCTGTATAAACCTGAATTCCTAATATTTGAAAGCGAACTCAAGAGAAAACTCACCCTAAAATAGACTGAGTTTTAAGTATTATCAGTTTTCTGGTCATGACCCGGGTTCCACTGGTAAACTCCGTGATGGAAAACGGCTGGAAATGTAGTAAGAATAAATTTCCTTTCATTTCAAGAGTTTCTTACAAGTTTTTTTTATCATTTCTGGAAACTATAATTGCGTATTTGAAAGTTTTACCACAATTAGAGAGTTTTCCTACAACTACATACTGGAATCGTCAGCATTGTAACTGATTCACACAGGAAACACCAAAGAAATTCGGCCTCCAATTGTAAACATAAACTGTATAGTCTTCACTTACAGTCTTTCTACACAAATTTTGAGCTGTATAAACCTGAATTCCTAATATTTGAAAGCGAACTCAAGTGAAAACTCACCCTAAAATAGACTGAGTTTTAAGTATTATCAGTTTTCTGGTCATGACCCAGCTTCCACTGGTAAACTCCGTGATGGAAAACGGCTGGAAATGTAGTAAGAATAAATTTCCTTTCATTTCAAGTGTTTCTTACAAGTTTTTTATCATTTCTGGAAACTATAATTGCGTATTTGAAGAGTTTTACCACAATTAGAGAGTGTTCCTACAACTATATACTGGAATCGGCAGCATTTTAACTGATTCACACAGAAAACGCCAGAGAAATTAGGCCTCAAATGTCAACATAAACAGTATATTGCACACTTACAGTCTTCCTACACAAATTTTGAGCTGTATAAACCTGAAATCCTAATATTTGAAAGCCAATTCAAGTGAAAACTCTCCCTAAACTAGCCGGAGTTGTAAATATTATCAGTTTTCGGGCTATGTGCCACCTTTCCACTGGTAACCTCCGTGATTGAAAACGGCTGGAAATGTAGTAAGAATCTATTTGCTTTTATTTCAAGTGTTTCTTATAAGTTTTTTATCATTACTGGAAACAATAATTGCGTATTTGAAGAGTTTTACCACAATTAGAGAGTGTTCCTACAACTACATACTGGAATCATCAGCATTTTAACTGATTCACACAGGAAACACCAGAGAAATTAGGCCTCAAATGTCAACATAAACAGTATATTGCACACTTACAGTCTTCCTACACAAATTTTGAGCTGTATAAACCTGAAATCCTAATATTTGAAAGCCAATTCAAGTGAAAACTCTCCATAAACTAGCCGGTGTTGTAAATATTATCAGTTTTCTTGTCATGTCGTAGCTTTACACTGAAAACCTCCTTGATTGAAAACGGCTGGAAATGCAGTACGAATCTATTTCTTTTAAGTTCACGTGTTTCCTACCAGTTTTTAATCATTTCTGGAAACTATAATTGCGTATTTGAAAGTTTTACCACAATTAGAGAGTTTTCCTACAACTACATACTGGAATCGTCAGCATTGTAACTGATTCACACAGGAAACACCAAAGAAATTCGGCCTCCAATTGTAAACATAAACTGTATAGTCTTCACTTACAGTCTTTCTACACAAATTTTGAGCTGTATAAACCTGAATTCCTAATATTTAAAGCGAACTCAAGTGAAAACTCACCCTAAAATAGACTGAGTTTTAAGTATTATCAGTTTTCTGGTCATGACCCAGCTTCCACTGGTAAACTCCGTGATTGAAAACGGCTGGAAATGTAGTAAGAATAAATTTCCTTTCATTTCAAGTGTTTCTTACAAGTTTTTTATCATTTCTGGAAACTATAATTGCGTATTTGCAGAGTTTTACCACAATTAGAGAGTGTTCCTACAACTATATACTGGAATCGGCAGCATTTTAAATGATTCACACAGAAAACGCCAGAGAAATTAGGCCTCAAATGTCAACATAAACAGTATATTGCACACTTACAGTCTTCCTACACAAATTTTGAGCTGTATAAACCTGAAATCCTAATATTTGAAAGCCAATTCAAGTGAAAACTCTCCATAAACTAGCCGGAGTTGTAAATATTATCAGTTTTCTGGCTATGTGCCACCTTTCCACTGGTAACCTCCATGATTGAAAACGGCTGGAAATGTAGTTAGAATCTATTTGCTTTTATTTCAAGTGTTTCTTATAAGTTTTTTATCATTTCTGGAAACTATAATTGCGTATTTGAAGAGTTTTACCACAATTAGAGAGTGTTCCTACAACTACATACTTTATCATCAGCATTTTAACTGATTCACACAGGAAACACCAGAGAAATTCGGCCTCCAATTGTTAACATAAACAGTATAGTCTTCACGTACAGTCTTTCTACACAAATTTTGAGCTGAATAAACCTGAATTCCTAATATTTGAAAGCGAACTGAAGTGAAAACTCACCCTAAACTAGACGGAGTTGTAAGTATTATCAGTTTGCTGGTCATGACCCAGCTTTCCGCTGGTAAACTCCGTGATTGAAAACGGCTGGAAATGTAGTAAGAATAAATTTCCTTTCATTTCAAGTGTTTCTTACATGTTTTTTATCATTTCTGGAACTTATAATTGCGTATTTGAAGAGTTTTACCACAATGAGAGAGTGTTCCTACAACTATATACTGGATTCGTCAGCATTTTAACTGATTCACACAGAAAACGCCAGAGAAATTAGGCTTCAAATGTAAACATAAACAGTATATTGCGCACTTACAGTCTTCCTACACAAATTTTGAGCTGTATAAACCTGAAATCCTAATATTTGAAAGCCAATTCAATTGAAAACTCTCCATAAACCAGCCGGAGTTGTAAATATTATCAGTTTTCTTGTCATGTCGTAGCTTTACACTGAAAACCTCTTTGATTGAAAATGGCTGGAAATGCAGTACGAATCTATTTCTTTTAATTTCACGTGTTTCTTACCAGTTTTTAATCATTTCTGGAAACTATAATTGCGTATTTGAAAGTTTTACCACAATTAGAGAGTTTTCCTACAATTACATACTGGAATCGTCAGCATTGTAACTGATTCACACAGGAAACACCAAAGAAATTCGGCCTCCAATTGTAAACATAAACTGTATAGTCTTCACGTACAGTCTTTCTACACAAATTTTGAGCTGTATAAACCTGAATTCCTAATATTTAAAGCAAACTCAAGTGAAAACTCACCCTAAAATAGACTGAGTTTTAAGTATTATCAGTTTTCTGGTCATGACCCAGCTTCCACTGGTAAACTCCGTGATTGAAAACGGCTGGAAATGTAGTAAGAATAAATTTCCTTTCATTTCAAGTGTTTCTTACAAGTTTTTTATCATTTCTGGAAACTATAATTGCGTATTTGAAGAGTTTTACCACAATTAGAGAGTGTTCCTACAACTATATACTGGAATCGGCAGCATTTAAACTGATTCACACAGAAAACGCCAGAGAAATTAGGCCTCAAATGTCAACATAAACAGTATATTGCACACTTACAGTCTTCCTACACAAATTTTAAGCTGAATAAACCTGAATTCCTAATATTTGAAAGCGAACTGAAGTGAAAACTCACCCTAAACTAGACGGAGTTGTAAGTATTATCAGTTTTCTGGTCATGACCCAGCTTTCCACTGGTAAACTCCGTGATTGAAAACGGCTGGAAATGTAGTAAGAATAAATTTCCTTTCATTTCAAGAGTTTCTTACAAGTTTTTTTTATCATTTCTGGAAACTATAATTGCGTATTTGAAAGTTTTACCACAATTAGAGAGTTTTCCTACAACTACATACTGGAATCGTCAGCATTGTAACTGATTCACACAGGAAACACCAAAGAAATTCGGCCTCCAATTGTAAACATAAACTGTATAGTCTTCACTTACAGTCTTTCTACACAAATTTTGAGCTGTATAAACCTGAATTCCTAATATTTGAAAGCGAACTCAAGTGAAAACTCACCCTAAAATAGACTGAGTTTTAAGTATTATCAGTTTTCTGGTCATGACCCAGCTTCCACTGGTAAACTCCGTGATGGAAAACGGCTGGAAATGTAGTAAGAATAAATTTCCTTTCATTTCAAGTGTTTCTTACAAGTTTTTTATCATTTCTGGAAACTATAATTGCGTATTTGAAGAGTTTTACCACAATTAGAGAGTGTTCCTACAACTATATACTGGAATCGGCAGCATTTTAACTGATTCACACAGAAAACGCCAGAGAAATTAGGCCTCAAATGTCAACATAAACAGTATATTGCACACTTACAGTCTTCCTACACAAATTTTGAGCTGTATAAACCTGAAATCCTAATATTTGAAAGCCAATTCAAGTGAAAACTCTCCCTAAACTAGCCGGAGTTGTAAATATTATCAGTTTTCGGGCTATGTGCCACCTTTCCACTGGTAACCTCCGTGATTGAAAACGGCTGGAAATGTAGTAAGAATCTATTTGCTTTTATTTCAAGTGTTTCTTATAAGTTTTTTATCATTACTGGAAACAATAATTGCGTATTTGAAGAGTTTTACCACAATTAGAGAGTGTTCCTACAACTACATACTGGAATCATCAGCATTTTAACTGATTCACACAGGAAACACCAGAGAAATTAGGCCTCAAATGTCAACATAAACAGTATATTGCACACTTACAGTCTTCCTACACAAATTTTGAGCTGTATAAACCTAAAATCCTAATATTTGAAAGCCAATTCAAGTGAAAACTCTCCATAAACTAGCCAGTGTTGTAAATATTATCAGTTTTCTTGTCATGTCGTAGCTTTACACTGAAAACCTCCTTGATTGAAAACGGCTGGAAATGCAGTACGAATCTATTTCTTTTAATTTCACGTGTTTCCTACCAGTTTTTAATCATTTCTGGAAACTATAATTGCGTATTTGAAAGTTTTACCACAATTAGAGAGTTTTCCTACAACTACATACCGGAATCGTCAGCATTTTAACTGATTCACACAGGAAACAACAAAGAAATTCGGCCTCCAATTGTAAACATAAACTGTATAGTCTTCACTTACAGTCTTTCTACACAAATTTTGAGCTGTATAAACCTGAATTCCTAATATTTGAAAGCGAACTCAAGAGAAAACTCACCCTAAAATAGACTGAGTTTTAAGTATTATCAGTTTTCTGGTCATGACCCGGGTTCCACTGGTAAACTCCGTGATGGAAAACGGCTGGAAATGTAGTAAGAATAAATTTCCTTTCATTTCAAGTGTTTCTTACAAGTTTTTTATCATTTCTGGAAACTATAATTGCGTATTTGAAGAGTTTTACCACAATTAGAGAGTGTTCCTACAACTATATACTGGAATCGGCAGCATTTTAACTGATTCACACAGAAAACGCCAGAGAAATTAGGCCTCAAATGTCAACATAAACAGTATATTGCACACTTACAGTCTTCCTACACAAATTTTGAGCTGTATAAACCTGAAATCCTAATATTTGAAAGCCAATTCAAGTGAAAACTCTCCATAAACTAGCCGGAGTTGTAAATATTATCAGTTTTCTGGCTATGTGCCACCTTTCCACTGGTAACCTCCGTGATTGAAAATGGCTGGAAATGTAGTAAGAATCTATTTGCTTTTATTTCAAGTGTTTCTTATAAGTTTTTTATCATTACTGGAAACAATAATTGCGTATTTGAAGAGTTTTACCACAATTAGAGAGTGTTCCTACAACTACATACTGGAATCGTCAGCATTTTAACTGATTCACACAGGAAACACCAGAGAAATTCGGCCTCCAATTGTTAACATAAACAGTATAGCCTTCACGTACAGTCTTTCTACACAAATTTTGAGCTGAATAAACCTGAATTCCTAATATTTGAAAGCGAACTCAAGTGAAAACTCACCCTAAACTAGACGGAGTTGTAAGTATTATCAGTTTTCTGGTCATGACCCAGCTTTCCACTGGTAAACTCCGTGATTGAAAACGGCTGGAAATGTAGTAAGAATAAATTTCCTTTCATTTCAAGAGTTTCTTACAAGTTTTTTTATCATTTCTGGAACTTATAATTGCGTATTTGAAGAGTTTTACCAAAATTAGAGAGTGTTCCTACAACTACATACTGGAATTATCAGCATTTTAACTGATTCACACAGGAAACACCAAAGAAATTCGGCCTCCAATTGTTAACATAAACAGTATAGTCTTCACATACAGTCTTTCTACACAAATTTTGAGCTGAATAAACCTGAATTCCTAATATTTGAAAGCGAACTCAAGTGAAAACTCACCCTAAACTAGACGGAGTTGTAAGTATTATCAGTTTGCTGGTCATGACCCAGCTTCCACTGGTAAACTCCGTGATTGAAAACGGCTGGAAATATAGTAAGAATAAATTTCCTTTCATTTCAAGTGTTTCTTACAAGTTTTTTATCATTTCTGGAAACTATAATTGCGTATTTGAAGAGTTATACCACAATTAGAGAGTGTTCCAACAACTATATACTGGAATCGGCAGCATTTAAACTGATTCACACAGAAAACGCCAGAGAAATTAGGCCTCAAATGTCAACATAAACAGTATATTGCACACTTACAGTCTTCCTACACAAATTTTAAGCTGAATAAACCTGAATTCCTAATATTTGAAAGCGAACTGAAGTGAAAACTCACCCTAAACTAGACGGAGTTGTAAGTATTATCAGTTTTCTGGTCATGACCCAGCTTTCCACTGGTAAACTCCGTGATTGAAAACGGCTGGAAATGTAGTAAGAATAAATTTCCTTTCATTTCAAGAGTTTCTTACAAGTTTTTTTTATCATTTCTGGAAACTATAATTGCGTATTTGAAAGTTTTACCACAATTAGAGAGTTTTCCTACAACTACATACTGGAATCGTCAGCATTGTAACTGATTCACACAGGAAAAACCAAAGAAATTCGGCCTCCAATTGTAAACATAAACTGTATAGTCTTCACTTAGTCTTTCTACACAAATTTTGAGCTGTATAAACCTGAATTCCTAATATTTAAAGCAAACTCAAGTGAAAACTCACCCTAAAATAGACTGAGTTTTAAGTATTATCAGATTTCTGGTCATGACCCAGCTTCCACTGGTAAACTCCGTGATTGAATACGGCTGGAAATGTAGTAAGAATAAATTTCCTTTCATTTCAAGTGTTTCTTACAAGTTTTTTATCATTTCTGGAAACTATAATTGCGTATTTGAAGAGTTTTACCACAATTAGAGAGTGTTCCTACAACTATATACTGGAATCGGCAGCATTTTAACTGATTCACACAGAAAACGCCAGAGAAATTAGGCCTCAAATGTAAACATAAACAGTATATTGCAAACTTACAGTCTTCCTACACAAATTTTGAGCTGTATAAACCTGAAATCCTAATATTTGAAAGCCAATTCAAGTGAAAACTCTCCATAAACTAGCCGGTGTTGTAAATATTATCAGTTTTCTTGTCATGTCGTAGCTTTACACTGAAAACCTCCTTGATTGAAAACGGCTGGAAATGCAGTACGAATCTATTTCTTTTAATTTCACGTGTTTCCTACCAGTTTTTAATCATTTCTGGAAACTATAATTGCGTATTTGAAAGTTTTACCACAATTAGAGAGTTTTCCTACAACTACATACTGGAATCGTCAGCATTGTAACTGATTCAAACAGGAAACACCAAAGAAATTCGGCCTCCAATTGTAAACATAAACTGTATAGTCTTCACTTACAGTCTTTCTACACAAATTTTGAGCTGTATAAACCTGAATTCCTAATATTTAAAGCGAACTCAAGTGAAAACTCACCCTAAAATAGACTGAGTTTTAAGTATTATCAGTTTTCTGGTCATGACCCAGCTTCCACTGGTAAACTCCGTGATTGAAAACGGCTGGAAATGTAGTAAGAATAAATTTCCTTTCATTTCAAGTGTTTCTTACAAGTTTTTTATCATTTCTGGAAACTATAATTGCGTATTTGAAGAGTTTTACCACAATTAGAGAGTGTTCCTACAACTATATACTGGAATCGGCAGCATTTTAACTGATTCACACAGAAAACGCCAGAGAAATTAGGCCTCAAATGTCAACATAAACAGTATATTGCACACTTACAGTCTTCCTACACAAATTTTGAGCTGTATAAACCTGAAATCCTAATATTTGAAAGCCAATTCAAGTGAAAACTCTCCATAAACTAGCCGGAGTTGTAAATATTATCAGTTTTCTGGCTATGTGCCACCTTTCCACTGGTAACCTCCATGATTGAAAACGGCTGGAAATGTAGTTAGAATCTATTTGCTTTTATTTCAAGTGTTTCTTATAAGTTTTTTATCATTACTGGAAACAATAATTGCGTATTTGAAGAGTTTTACCACAATTAGAGAGTGTTCCTACAACTACATACTTTATCATCAGCATTTTAACTGATTCACACAGGAAACACCAGAGAAATTCGGCCTCCAATTGTTAACATAAACAGTATAGTCTTCACGTACAGTCTTTCTACACAAATTTTGAGCTGAATAAACCTGAATTCCTAATATTTGAAAGCGAACTGAAGTGAAAACTCACCCTAAACTAGACGGAGTTGTAAGTATTATCAGTTTGCTGGTCATGACCCAGCTTTCCGCTGGTAAACTCCGTGATTGAAAACGGCTGGAAATGTAGTAAGAATAAATTTCCTTTCATTTCAAGTGTTTCTTACATGTTTTTTATCATTTCTGGAACTTATAATTGCGTATTTGAAGAGTTTTACCACAATGAGAGAGTGTTCCTACAACTATATACTGGATTCGTCAGCATTTTAACTGATTCACACAGAAAACGCCAGAGAAATTAGGCTTCAAATGTAAACATAAACAGTATATTGCGCACTTACAGTCTTCCTACACAAATTTTGAGCTGTATAAACCTGAAATCCTAATATTTGAAAGCCAATTCAATTGAAAACTCTCCATAAACCAGCCGGAGTTGTAAATATTATCAGTTTTCTTGTCATGTCGTAGCTTTACACTGAAAACCTCTTTGATTGAAAATGGCTGGAAATGCAGTACGAATCTATTTCTTTTAATTTCACGTGTTTCTTACCAGTTTTTAATCATTTCTGGAAACTATAATTGCGTATTTGAAAGTTTTACCACAATTAGAGAGTTTTCCTACAATTACATACTGGAATCGTCAGCATTGTAACTGATTCACACAGGAAACACCAAAGAAATTCGGCCTCCAATTGTAAACATAAACTGTATAGTCTTCACGTACAGTCTTTCTACACAAATTTTGAGCTGTATAAACCTGAATTCCTAATATTTAAAGCAAACTCAAGTGAAAACTCACCCTAAAATAGACTGAGTTTTAAGTATTATCAGTTTTCTGGTCATGACCCAGCTTCCACTGGTAAACTCCGTGATTGAAAACGGCTGGAAATGTAGTAAGAATAAATTTCCTTTCATTTCAAGTGTTTCTTACAAGTTTTTTATCATTTCTGGAAACTATAATTGCGTATTTGAAGAGTTTTACCACAATTAGAGAGTGTTCCTACAACTATATACTGGAATCGGCAGCATTTAAACTGATTCACACAGAAAACGCCAGAGAAATTAGGCCTCAAATGTCAACATAAACAGTATATTGCACACTTACAGTCTTCCTACACAAATTTTAAGCTGAATAAACCTGAATTCCTAATATTTGAAAGCGAACTGAAGTGAAAACTCACCCTAAACTAGACGGAGTTGTAAGTATTATCAGTTTTCTGGTCATGACCCAGCTTTCCACTGGTAAACTCCGTGATTGAAAACGGCTGGAAATGTAGTAAGAATAAATTTCCTTTCATTTCAAGAGTTTCTTACAAGTTTTTTTTATCATTTCTGGAAACTATAATTGCGTATTTGAAAGTTTTACCACAATTAGAGAGTTTTCCTACAACTACATACTGGAATCGTCAGCATTGTAACTGATTCACACAGGAAACACCAAAGAAATTCGGCCTCCAATTGTAAACATAAACTGTATAGTCTTCACTTACAGTCTTTCTACACAAATTTTGAGCTGTATAAACCTGAATTCCTAATATTTGAAAGCGAACTCAAGTGAAAACTCACCCTAAAATAGACTGAGTTTTAAGTATTATCAGTTTTCTGGTCATGACCCAGCTTCCACTGGTAAACTCCGTGATGGAAAACGGCTGGAAATGTAGTAAGAATAAATTTCCTTTCATTTCAAGTGTTTCTTACAAGTTTTTTATCATTTCTGGAAACTATAATTGCGTATTTGAAGAGTTTTACCACAATTAGAGAGTGTTCCTACAACTATATACTGGAATCGGCAGCATTTTAACTGATTCACACAGAAAACGCCAGAGAAATTAGGCCTCAAATGTCAACATAAACAGTATATTGCACACTTACAGTCTTCCTACACAAATTTTGAGCTGTATAAACCTGAAATCCTAATATTTGAAAGCCAATTCAAGTGAAAACTCTCCCTAAACTAGCCGGAGTTGTAAATATTATCAGTTTTCGGGCTATGTGCCACCTTTCCACTGGTAACCTCCGTGATTGAAAACGGCTGGAAATGTAGTAAGAATCTATTTGCTTTTATTTCAAGTGTTTCTTATAAGTTTTTTATCATTACTGGAAACAATAATTGCGTATTTGAAGAGTTTTACCACAATTAGAGAGTGTTCCTACAACTACATACTGGAATCATCAGCATTTTAACTGATTCACACAGGAAACACCAGAGAAATTAGGCCTCAAATGTCAACATAAACAGTATATTGCACACTTACAGTCTTCCTACACAAATTTTGAGCTGCATAAACCTAAAATCCTAATATTTGAAAGCCAATTCAAGTGAAAACTCTCCATAAACTAGCCAGTGTTGTAAATATTATCAGTTTTCTTGTCATGTCGTAGCTTTACACTGAAAACCTCCTTGATTGAAAACGGCTGGAAATGCAGTACGAATCTATTTCTTTTAATTTCACGTGTTTCCTACCAGTTTTTAATCATTTCTGGAAACTATAATTGCGTATTTGAAAGTTTTACCACAATTAGAGAGTTTTCCTACAACTACATACCGGAATCGTCAGCATTTTAACTGATTCACACAGGAAACAACAAAGAAATTCGGCCTCCAATTGTAAACATAAACTGTATAGTCTTCACTTACAGTCTTTCTACACAAATTTTGAGCTGTATAAACCTGAATTCCTAATATTTGAAAGCGAACTCAAGAGAAAACTCACCCTAAAATAGACTGAGTTTTAAGTATTATCAGTTTTCTGGTCATGACCCGGGTTCCACTGGTAAACTCCGTGATGGAAAACGGCTGGAAATGTAGTAAGAATAAATTTCCTTTCATTTCAAGTGTTTCTTACAAGTTTTTTATCATTTCTGGAAACTATAATTGCGTATTTGAAGAGTTTTACCACAATTAGAGAGTGTTCCTACAACTATATACTGGAATCGGCAGCATTTTAACTGATTCACACAGAAAACGCCAGAGAAATTAGGCCTCAAATGTCAACATAAACAGTATATTGCACACTTACAGTCTTCCTACACAAATTTTGAGCTGTATAAACCTGAAATCCTAATATTTGAAAGCCAATTCAAGTGAAAACTCTCCATAAACTAGCCGGAGTTGTAAATATTATCAGTTTTCTGGCTATGTGCCACCTTTCCACTGGTAACCTCCGTGATTGAAAACGGCTGGAAATGTAGTAAGAATCTATTTGCTTTTATTTCAAGTGTTTCTTATAAGTTTTTTATCATTACTGGAAACAATAATTGTGTATTTGAAGAGTTTTACCACAATTAGAGAGTGTTCCTACAACTACATACTGGAATCGTCAGCATTTTAACTGATTCACACAGGAAACACCAGAGAAATTCGGCCTCCAATTGTTAACATAAACAGTATAGTCTTCACGTACAGTCTTTCTACACAAATTTTGAGCTGAATAAACCTGAATTCCTAATATTTGAAAGCGAACTGAAGTGAAAACTCACCCTAAACTAGACGGAGTTGTAAGTATTATCAGTTTTCTGGTCATGACCCAGCTTTCCACTGGTAAACTCCGTGATTGAAAACGGCTGGAAATGTAGTAAGAATAAATTTCCTTTCATTTCAAGAGTTTCTTACAAGTTTTTTTTATCATTTCTGGAACTTATAATTGCGTATTTGAAGAGTTTTACCACAATTAGAGAGTGTTCCTACAACTACATACTGGAATTATCAGCATTTTAACTGATTCACACAGGAAACACCAAAGAAATTCGGCCTCCAATTGTTAACATAAACAGTATAGTCTTCACATACAGTCTTTCTACACAAATTTTGAGCTGAATAAACCTGAATTCCTAATATTTGAAAGCGAACTCAAGTGAAAACTCACCCTAAACTAGACGGAGTTGTAAGTATTATCAGTTTTCTGGTCATGACCCAGCTTCCACTGGTAAACTCCGTGATTGAAAACGGCTGGAAATATAGTAAGAATAAATTTCCTTTCATTTCAAGTGTTTCTTACAAGTTTTTTATCATTTCTGGAAACTATAATTGCGTATTTGAAGAGTTATACCACAATTAGAGAGTGTTCCAACAACTATATACTGGAATCGGCAGCATTTAAACTGATTCACACAGAAAACGCCAGAGAAATTAGGCCTCAAATGTCAACATAAACAGTATATTGCACACTTACAGTCTTCCTACACAAATTTTGAGCTGTATAAACCTGAAATCCTAATATTTGAAAGCCAATTCAATTGAAAACTCTCCATAAACCAGCCGGAGTTGTAAATATTATCAGTTTTCTTGTCATGTCGTAGCTTTACACTGAAAACCTCTTTGATTGAAAATGGCTGGAAATGCAGTACGAATCTATTTCTTTTAATTTCACGTGTTTCTTACCAGTTTTTAATCATTTCTGGAAACTATAATTGCGTATTTGAAAGTTTTACCACAATTAGAGAGTTTTCCTACAATTACATACTGGAATCGTCAGCATTGTAACTGATTCACACAGGAAACACCAAAGAAATTCGGCCTCCAATTGTAAACATAAACTGTATAGTCTTCACGTACAGTCTTTCTACACAAATTTTGAGCTGTATAAACCTGAATTCCTAATATTTAAAGCAAACTCAAGTGAAAACTCACCCTAAAATAGACTGAGTTTTAAGTATTATCAGTTTTCTGGTCATGACCCAGCTTCCACTGGTAAACTCCGTGATTGAAAACGGCTGGAAATGTAGTAAGAATAAATTTCCTTTCATTTCAAGTGTTTCTTACAAGTTTTTTATCATTTCTGGAAACTATAATTGCGTATTTGAAGAGTTTTACCACAATTAGAGAGTGTTCCTACAACTATATACTGGAATCGGCAGCATTTAAACTGATTCACACAGAAAACGCCAGAGAAATTAGGCCTCAAATGTCAACATAAACAGTATATTGCACACTTACAGTCTTCCTACACAAATTTTAAGCTGAATAAACCTGAATTCCTAATATTTGAAAGCGAACTGAAGTGAAAACTCACCCTAAACTAGACGGAGTTGTAAGTATTATCAGTTTTCTGGTCATGACCCAGCTTTCCACTGGTAAACTCCGTGATTGAAAACGGCTGGAAATGTAGTAAGAATAAATTTCCTTTCATTTCAAGAGTTTCTTACAAGTTTTTTTTATCATTTCTGGAAACTATAATTGCGTATTTGAAAGTTTTACCACAATTAGAGAGTTTTCCTACAACTACATACTGGAATCGTCAGCATTGTAACTGATTCACACAGGAAACACCAAAGAAATTCGGCCTCCAATTGTAAACATAAACTGTATAGTCTTCACTTACAGTCTTTCTACACAAATTTTGAGCTGTATAAACCTGAATTCCTAATATTTGAAAGCGAACTCAAGTGAAAACTCACCCTAAAATAGACTGAGTTTTAAGTATTATCAGTTTTCTGGTCATGACCCAGCTTCCACTGGTAAACTCCGTGATGGAAAACGGCTGGAAATGTAGTAAGAATAAATTTCCTTTCATTTCAAGTGTTTCTTACAAGTTTTTTATCATTTCTGGAAACTATAATTGCGTATTTGAAGAGTTTTACCACAATTAGAGAGTGTTCCTACAACTATATACTGGAATCGGCAGCATTTTAACTGATTCACACAGAAAACGCCAGAGAAATTAGGCCTCAAATGTCAACATAAACAGTATATTGCACACTTACAGTCTTCCTACACAAATTTTGAGCTGTATAAACCTGAAATCCTAATATTTGAAAGCCAATTCAAGTGAAAACTCTCCCTAAACTAGCCGGAGTTGTAAATATTATCAGTTTTCGGGCTATGTGCCACCTTTCCACTGGTAACCTCCGTGATTGAAAACGGCTGGAAATGTAGTAAGAATCTATTTGCTTTTATTTCAAGTGTTTCTTATAAGTTTTTTATCATTACTGGAAACAATAATTGCGTATTTGAAGAGTTTTACCACAATTAGAGAGTGTTCCTACAACTACATACTGGAATCATCAGCATTTTAACTGATTCACACAGGAATCACCAGAGAAATTAGGCCTCAAATGTCAACATAAACAGTATATTGCACACTTACAGTCTTCCTACCCAAATTTTGAGCTGTATAAACCTAAAATCCTAATATTTGAAAGCCAATTCAAGTGAAAACTCTCCATAAACTAGCCAGTGTTGTAAATATTATCAGTTTTCTTGTCATGTCGTAGCTTTACACTGAAAACCTCCTTGATTGAAAACGGCTGGAAATGCAGTACGAATCTATTTCTTTTAATTTCACGTGTTTCCTACCAGTTTTTAATCATTTCTGGAAACTATAATTGCGTATTTGAAAGTTTTACCACAATTAGAGAGTTTTCCTACAACTACATACCGGAATCGTCAGCATTTTAACTGATTCACACAGGAAACAACAAAGAAATTCGGCCTCCAATTGTAAACATAAACTGTATAGTCTTCACTTACAGTCTTTCTACACAAATTTTGAGCTGTATAAACCTGAATTCCTAATATTTGAAAGCGAACTCAAGAGAAAACTCACCCTAAAATAGACTGAGTTTTAAGTATTATCAGTTTTCTGGTCATGACCCGGGTTCCACTGGTAAACTCCGTGATGGAAAACGGCTGGAAATGTAGTAAGAATAAATTTCCTTTCATTTCAAGTGTTTCTTACAAGTTTTTTATCATTTCTGGAAACTATAATTGCGTATTTGAAGAGTTTTACCACAATTAGAGAGTGTTCCTACAACTATATACTGGAATCGGCAGCATTTTAACTGATTCACACAGAAAACGCCAGAGAAATTAGGCCTCAAATGTCAACATAAACAGTATATTGCACACTTACAGTCTTCCTACACAAATTTTGAGCTGTATAAACCTGAAATCCTAATATTTGAAAGCCAATTCAAGTGAAAACTCTCCATAAACTAGCCGGAGTTGTAAATATTATCAGTTTTCTGGCTATGTGCCACCTTTCCACTGGTAACCTCCGTGATTGAAAACGGCTGGAAATGTAGTAAGAATCTATTTGCTTTTATTTCAAGTGTTTCTTATAAGTTTTTTATCATTACTGGAAACAATAATTGTGTATTTGAAGAGTTTTACCACAATTAGAGAGTGTTCCTACAACTACATACTGGAATCGTCAGCATTTTAACTGATTCACACAGGAAACACCAGAGAAATTCGGCCTCCAATTGTTAACATAAACAGTATAGTCTTCACGTACAGTCTTTCTACACAAATTTTGAGCTGAATAAACCTGAATTCCTAATATTTGAAAGCGAACTGAAGTGAAAACTCACCCTAAACTAGACGGAGTTGTAAGTATTATCAGTTTTCTGGTCATGACCCAGCTTTCCACTGGTAAACTCCGTGATTGAAAACGGCTGGAAATGTAGTAAGAATAAATTTCCTTTCATTTCAAGAGTTTCTTACAAGTTTTTTTTATCATTTCTGGAACTTATAATTGCGTATTTGAAGAGTTTTACCACAATTAGAGAGTGTTCCTACAACTACATACTGGAATTATCAGCATTTTAACTGATTCACACAGGAAACACCAAAGAAATTCGGCCTCCAATTGTTAACATAAACAGTATAGTCTTCACATACAGTCTTTCTACACAAATTTTGAGCTGAATAAACCTGAATTCCTAATATTTGAAAGCGAACTCAAGTGAAAACTCACCCTAAACTAGACGGAGTTGTAAGTATTATCAGTTTTCTGGTCATGACCCAGCTTCCACTGGTAAACTCCGTGATTGAAAACGGCTGGAAATATAGTAAGAATAAATTTCCTTTCATTTCAAGTGTTTCTTACAAGTTTTTTATCATTTCTGGAAACTATAATTGCGTATTTGAAGAGTTATACCACAATTAGAGAGTGTTCCAACAACTATATACTGGAATCGGCAGCATTTAAACTGATTCACACAGAAAACGCCAGAGAAATTAGGCCTCAAATGTCAACATAAACAGTATATTGCACACTTACAGTCTTCCTACACAAATTTTAAGCTGAATAAACCTGAATTCCTAATATTTGAAAGCGAACTGAAGTGAAAACTCACCCTAAACTAGACGGAGTTGTAAGTATTATCAGTTTTCTGGTCATGACCCAGCTTTCCACTGGTAAACTCCGTGATTGAAAACGGCTGGAAATGTAGTAAGAATAAATTTCCTTTCATTTCAAGAGTTTCTTACAAGTTTTTTTTATCATTTCTGGAAACTATAATTGCGTATTTGAAAGTTTTACCACAATTAGAGAGTTTTCCTACAACTACATACTGGAATCGTCAGCATTGTAACTGATTCACACAGGAAAAACCAAAGAAATTCGGCCTCCAATTGTAAACATAAACTGTATAGTCTTCACTTAGTCTTTCTACACAAATTTTGAGCTGTATAAACCTGAATTCCTAATATTTAAAGCAAACTCAAGTGAAAACTCACCCTAAAATAGACTGAGTTTTAAGTATTATCAGATTTCTGGTCATGACCCAGCTTCCACTGGTAAACTCCGTGATTGAAAACGGCTGGAAATGTAGTAAGAATAAATTTCCTTTCATTTCAAGTGTTTCTTACAAGTTTTTTATCATTTCTGGAAACTATAATTGCGTATTTGAAGAGTTTTACCACAATTAGAGAGTGTTCCTACAACTATATACTGGAATCGGCAGCATTTTAACTGATTCACACAGAAAACGCCAGAGAAATTAGGCCTCAAATGTAAACATAAACAGTATATTGCAAACTTACAGTCTTCCTACACAAATTTTGAGCTGTATAAACCTGAAATCCTAATATTTGAAAGCCAATTCAAGTGAAAACTCTCCATAAACTAGCCGGTGTTGTAAATATTATCAGTTTTCTTGTCATGTCGTAGCTTTACACTGAAAACCTCCTTGATTGAAAACGGCTGGAAATGCAGTACGAATCTATTTCTTTTAATTTCACGTGTTTCCTACCAGTTTTTAATCATTTCTGGAAACTATAATTGCGTATTTGAAAGTTTTACCACAATTAGAGAGTTTTCCTACAACTACATACTGGAATCGTCAGCATTGTAACTGATTCACACAGGAAACACCAAAGAAATTCGGCCTCCAATTGTAAACATAAACTGTATAGTCTTCACTTACAGTCTTTCTACACAAATTTTGAGCTGTATAAATCTGAATTCCTAATATTTAAAGCGAACTCAAGTGAAAACTCACCCTAAAATAGACTGAGTTTTAAGTATTATCAGATTTCTGGTCATGACCCAGCTTCCACTGGTAAACTCCGTGATTGAAAACGGCTGGAAATATAGTAAGAATAAATTTCCTTTCATTTCAAGTGTTTCTTACAAGTTTTTTATCATTTCTGGAAACTATAATTGCGTATTTGAAGAGTTATACCACAATTAGAGAGTGTTCCAACAACTATATACTGGAATCGGCAGCATTTAAACTGATTCACACAGAAAACGCCAGAGAAATTAGGCCTCAAATGTCAACATAAACAGTATATTGCACACTTACAGTCTTCCTACACAAATTTTAAGCTGAATAAACCTGAATTCCTAATATTTGAAAGCGAACTGAAGTGAAAACTCACCCTAAACTAGACGGAGTTGTAAGTATTATCAGTTTTCTGGTCATGACCCAGCTTTCCACTGGTAAACTCCGTGATTGAAAACGGCTGGAAATGTAGTAAGAATAAATTTCCTTTCATTTCAAGAGTTTCTTACAAGTTTTTTTTATCATTTCTGGAAACTATAATTGCGTATTTGAAAGTTTTACCACAATTAGAGAGTTTTCCTACAACTACATACTGGAATCGTCAGCATTGTAACTGATTCACACAGGAAAAACCAAAGAAATTCGGCCTCCAATTGTAAACATAAACTGTATAGTCTTCACTTAGTCTTTCTACACAAATTTTGAGCTGTATAAACCTGAATTCCTAATATTTAAAGCAAACTCAAGTGAAAACTCACCCTAAAATAGACTGAGTTTTAAGTATTATCAGATTTCTGGTCATGACCCAGCTTCCACTGGTAAACTCCGTGATTGAAAACGGCTGGAAATGTAGTAAGAATAAATTTCCTTTCATTTCAAGTGTTTCTTACAAGTTTTTTATCATTTCTGGAAACTATAATTGCGTATTTGAAGAGTTTTACCACAATTAGAGAGTGTTCCTACAACTATATACTGGAATCGGCAGCATTTTAACTGATTCACACAGAAAACGCCAGAGAAATTAGGCCTCAAATGTAAACATAAACAGTATATTGCAAACTTACAGTCTTCCTACACAAATTTTGAGCTGTATAAACCTGAAATCCTAATATTTGAAAGCCAATTCAAGTGAAAACTCTCCATAAACTAGCCGGTGTTGTAAATATTATCAGTTTTCTTGTCATGTCGTAGCTTTACACTGAAAACCTCCTTGATTGAAAACGGCTGGAAATGCAGTACGAATCTATTTCTTTTAATTTCACGTGTTTCCTACCAGTTTTTAATCATTTCTGGAAACTATAATTGCGTATTTGAAAGTTTTACCACAATTAGAGAGTTTTCCTACAACTACATACTGGAATCGTCAGCATTGTAACTGATTCACACAGGAAACACCAAAGAAATTCGGCCTCCAATTGTAAACATAAACTGTATAGTCTTCACTTACAGTCTTTCTACACAAATTTTGAGCTGTATAAACCTGAATTCCTAATATTTAAAGCGAACTCAAGTGAAAACTCACCCTAAAATAGACTGAGTTTTAAGTATTATCAGATTTCTGGTCATGACCCAGCTTCCACTGGTAAACTCCGTGATTGAAAACGGCTGGAAATATAGTAAGAATAAATTTCCTTTCATTTCAAGTGTTTCTTACAAGTTTTTTATCATTTCTGGAAACTATAATTGCGTATTTGAAGAGTTATACCACAATTAGAGAGTGTTCCAACAACTATATACTGGAATCGGCAGCATTTAAACTGATTCACACAGAAAACGCCAGAGAAATTAGGCCTCAAATGTCAACATAAACAGTATATTGCACACTTACAGTCTTCCTACACAAATTTTAAGCTGAATAAACCTGAATTCCTAATATTTGAAAGCGAACTGAAGTGAAAACTCACCTTAAACTAGACGGAGTTGTAAGTATTATCAGTTTTCTGGTCATGACCCAGCTTTCCACTGGTAAACTCCGTGATTGAAAACGGCTGGAAATGTAGTAAGAATAAATTTCCTTTCATTTCAAGAGTTTCTTACAAGTTTTTTTTATCATTTCTGGAAACTATAATTGCGTATTTGAAAGTTTTACCACAATTAGAGAGTTTTCCTACAACTACATACTGGAATCGTCAGCATTGTAACTGATTCACACAGGAAAAACCAAAGAAATTCGGCCTCCAATTGTAAACATAAACTGTATAGTCTTCACTTAGTCTTTCTACACAAATTTTGAGCTGTATAAACCTGAATTCCTAATATTTAAAGCAAACTCAAGTGAAAACTCACCCTAAAATAGACTGAGTTTTAAGTATTATCAGATTTCTGGTCATGACCCAGCTTCCACTGGTAAACTCCGTGATTGAAAACGGCTGGAAATGTAGTAAGAATAAATTTCCTTTCATTTCAAGTGTTTCTTACAAGTTTTTTATCATTTCTGGAAACTATAATTGCGTATTTGAAGAGTTTTACCACAATTAGAGAGTGTTCCTACAACTATATACTGGAATCGGCAGCATTTTAACTGATTCACACAGAAAACGCCAGAGAAATTAGGCCTCAAATGTAAACATAAACAGTATATTGCAAACTTACAGTCTTCCTACACAAATTTTGAGCTGTATAAACCTGAAATCCTAATATTTGAAAGCCAATTCAAGTGAAAACTCTCCATAAACTAGCCGGTGTTGTAAATATTATCAGTTTTCTTGTCATGTCGTAGCTTTACACTGAAAACCTCCTTGATTGAAAACGGCTGGAAATGCAGTACGAATCTATTTCTTTTAATTTCACGTGTTTCCTACCAGTTTTTAATCATTTCTGGAAACTATAATTGCGTATTTGAAAGTTTTACCACAATTAGAGAGTTTTCCTACAACTACATACTGGAATCGTCAGCATTGTAACTGATTCACACAGGAAACACCAAAGAAATTCGGCCTCCAATTGTAAACATAAACTGTATAGTCTTCACTTACAGTCTTTCTACACAAATTTTGAGCTGTATAAACCTGAATTCCTAATATTTAAAGCGAACTCAAGTGAAAACTCACCCTAAAATAGACTGAGTTTTAAGTATTATCAGATTTCTGGTCATGACCCAGCTTCCACTGGTAAACTCCGTGATTGAAAACGGCTGGAAATATAGTAAGAATAAATTTCCTTTCATTTCAAGTGTTTCTTACAAGTTTTTTATCATTTCTGGAAACTATAATTGCGTATTTGAAGAGTTATACCACAATTAGAGAGTGTTCCAACAACTATATACTGGAATCGGCAGCATTTAAACTGATTCACACAGAAAACGCCAGAGAAATTAGGCCTCAAATGTCAACATAAACAGTATATTGCACACTTACAGTCTTCCTACACAAATTTTAAGCTGAATAAACCTGAATTCCTAATATTTGAAAGCGAACTGAAGTGAAAACTCACCCTAAACTAGACGGAGTTGTAAGTATTATCAGTTTTCTGGTCATGACCCAGCTTTCCACTGGTAAACTCCGTGATTGAAAACGGCTGGAAATGTAGTAAGAATAAATTTCCTTTCATTTCAAGAGTTTCTTACAAGTTTTTTTTATCATTTCTGGAAACTATAATTGCGTATTTGAAAGTTTTACCACAATTAGAGAGTTTTCCTACAACTACATACTGGAATCGTCAGCATTGTAACTGATTCACACAGGAAAAACCAAAGAAATTCGGCCTCCAATTGTAAACATAAACTGTATAGTCTTCACTTAGTCTTTCTACACAAATTTTGAGCTGTATAAACCTGAATTCCTAATATTTAAAGCAAACTCAAGTGAAAACTCACCCTAAAATAGACTGAGTTTTAAGTATTATCAGATTTCTGGTCATGACCCAGCTTCCACTGGTAAACTCCGTGATTGAAAACGGCTGGAAATGTAGTAAGAATAAATTTCCTTTCATTTCAAGTGTTTCTTACAAGTTTTTTATCATTTCTGGAAACTATAATTGCGTATTTGAAGAGTTTTACCACAATTAGAGAGTGTTCCTACAACTATATACTGGAATCGGCAGCATTTTAACTGATTCACACAGAAAACGCCAGAGAAATTAGGCCTCAAATGTAAACATAAACAGTATATTGCAAACTTACAGTCTTCCTACACAAATTTTGAGCTGTATAAACCTGAAATCCTAATATTTGAAAGCCAATTCAAGTGAAAACTCTCCATAAACTAGCCGGTGTTGTAAATATTATCAGTTTTCTTGTCATGTCGTAGCTTTACACTGAAAACCTCCTTGATTGAAAACGGCTGGAAATGCAGTACGAATCTATTTCTTTTAATTTCACGTGTTTCCTACCAGTTTTTAATCATTTCTGGAAACTATAATTGCGTATTTGAAAGTTTTACCACAATTAGAGAGTTTTCCTACAACTACATACTGGAATCGTCAGCATTGTAACTGATTCACACAGGAAACACCAAAGAAATTCGGCCTCCAATTGTAAACATAAACTGTATAGTCTTCACTTACAGTCTTTCTACACAAATTTTGAGCTGTATAAACCTGAATTCCTAATATTTAAAGCGAACTCAAGTGAAAACTCACCCTAAAATAGACTGAGTTTTAAGTATTATCAGTTTTCTGGTCATGACCCAGCTTCCACTGGTAAACTCCGTGATTGAAAACGGCTGGAAATGTAGTAAGAATAAATTTCCTTTCATTTCAAGTGTTTCTTACAAGTTTTTTATCATTTCTGGAAACTATAATTGCGTATTTGAAGAGTTTTACCACAATTAGAGAGTGTTCCTACAACTATATACTGGAATCGGCAGCATTTTAACTGATTCACACAGAAAACGCCAGAGAAATTAGGCCTCAAATGTCAACATAAACAGTATATTGCACACTTACAGTCTTCCTACACAAATTTTGAGCTGTATAAACCTGAAATCCTAATATTTGAAAGCCAATTCAAGTGAAAACTCTCCATAAACTAGCCGGAGTTGTAAATATTATCAGTTTTCTGGCTATGTGCCACCTTTCCACTGGTAACCTCCATGATTGAAAACGGCTGGAAATGTAGTTAGAATCTATTTGCTTTTATTTCAAGTGTTTCTTATAAGTTTTTTATCATTACTGGAAACAATAATTGCGTATTTGAAGAGTTTTACCACAATTAGAGAGTGTTCCTACAACTACATACTTTATCATCAGCATTTTAACTGATTCACACAGGAAACACCAGAGAAATTCGGCCTCCAATTGTTAACATAAACAGTATAGTCTTCACGTACAGTCTTTCTACACAAATTTTGAGCTGAATAAACCTGAATTCCTAATATTTGAAAGCGAACTGAAGTGAAAACTCACCCTAAACTAGACGGAGTTGTAAGTATTATCAGTTTGCTGGTCATGACCCAGCTTTCCGCTGGTAAACTCCGTGATTGAAAACGGCTGGAAATGTAGTAAGAATAAATTTCCTTTCATTTCAAGTGTTTCTTACATGTTTTTTATCATTTCTGGAACTTATAATTGCGTATTTGAAGAGTTTTACCACAATGAGAGAGTGTTCCTACAACTATATACTGGATTCGTCAGCATTTTAACTGATTCACACAGAAAACGCCAGAGAAATTAGGCCTCAAATGTAAACATAAACAGTATATTGCGCACTTACAGTCTTCCTACACAAATTTTGAGCTGTATAAACCTGAAATCCTAATATTTGAAAGCCAATTCAATTGAAAACTCTCCATAAACCAGCCGGAGTTGTAAATATTATCAGTTTTCTTGTCATGTCGTAGCTTTACACTGAAAACCTCTTTGATTGAAAACGGCTGGAAATGCAGTACGAATCTATTTCTTTTAATTTCACGTGTTTCTTACCAGTTTTTAATCATTTCTGGAAACTATAATTGCGTATTTGAAAGTTTTACCACAATTAGAGAGTTTTCCTACAATTACATACTGGAATCGTCAGCATTGTAACTGATTCACACAGGAAACACCAAAGAAATTCGGCCTCCAATTGTAAACATAAACTGTATAGTCTTCACGTACAGTCTTTCTACACAAATTTTGAGCTGTATAAACCTGAATTCCTAATATTTAAAGCAAACTCAAGTGAAAACTCACCCTAAAATAGACTGAGTTTTAAGTATTATCAGTTTTCTGGTCATGACCCAGCTTCCACTGGTAAACTCCGTGATTGAAAACGGCTGGAAATGTAGTAAGAATAAATTTCCTTTCATTTCAAGTGTTTCTTACAAGTTTTTTATCATTTCTGGAAACTATAATTGCGTATTTGAAGAGTTTTACCACAATTAGAGAGTGTTCCTACAACTATATACTGGAATCGGCAGCATTTAAACTGATTCACACAGAAAACGCCAGAGAAATTAGGCCTCAAATGTCAACATAAACAGTATATTGCACACTTACAGTCTTCCTACACAAATTTTAAGCTGAATAAACCTGAATTCCTAATATTTGAAAGCGAACTGAAGTGAAAACTCACCCTAAACTAGACGGAGTTGTAAGTATTATCAGTTTTCTGGTCATGACCCAGCTTTCCACTGGTAAACTCCGTGATTGAAAACGGCTGGAAATGTAGTAAGAATAAATTTCCTTTCATTTCAAGAGTTTCTTACAAGTTTTTTTTATCATTTCTGGAAACTATAATTGCGTATTTGAAAGTTTTACCACAATTAGAGAGTTTTCCTACAACTACATACTGGAATCGTCAGCATTGTAACTGATTCACACAGGAAAAACCAAAGAAATTCGGCCTCCAATTGTAAACATAAACTGTATAGTCTTCACTTAGTCTTTCTACACAAATTTTGAGCTGTATAAACCTGAATTCCTAATATTTAAAGCAAACTCAAGTGAAAACTCACCCTAAAATAGACTGAGTTTTAAGTATTATCAGATTTCTGGTCATGACCCAGCTTCCACTGGTAAACTCCGTGATTGAAAACGGCTGGAAATGTAGTAAGAATAAATTTCCTTTCATTTCAAGTGTTTCTTACAAGTTTTTTATCATTTCTGGAAACTATAATTGCGTATTTGAAGAGTTTTACCACAATTAGAGAGTGTTCCTACAACTATATACTGGAATCGGCAGCATTTTAACTGATTCACACAGAAAACGCCAGAGAAATTAGGCCTCAAATGTAAACATAAACAGTATATTGCAAACTTACAGTCTTCCTACACAAATTTTGAGCTGTATAAACCTGAAATCCTAATATTTGAAAGCCAATTCAAGTGAAAACTCTCCATAAACTAGCCGGTGTTGTAAATATTATCAGTTTTCTTGTCATGTCGTAGCTTTACACTGAAAACCTCCTTGATTGAAAACGGCTGGAAATGCAGTACGAATCTATTTCTTTTAATTTCACGTGTTTCCTACCAGTTTTTAATCATTTCTGGAAACTATAATTGCGTATTTGAAAGTTTTACCACAATTAGAGAGTTTTCCTACAACTACATACTGGAATCGTCAGCATTGTAACTGATTCACACAGGAAACACCAAAGAAATTCGGCCTCCAATTGTAAACATAAACTGTATAGTCTTCACTTACAGTCTTTCTACACAAATTTTGAGCTGTATAAACCTGAATTCCTAATATTTAAAGCGAACTCAAGTGAAAACTCACCCTAAAATAGACTGAGTTTTAAGTATTATCAGTTTTCTGGTCATGACCCAGCTTCCACTGGTAAACTCCGTGATTGAAAACGGCTGGAAATGTAGTAAGAATAAATTTCCTTTCATTTCAAGTGTTTCTTACAAGTTTTTTATCATTTCTGGAAACTATAATTGCGTATTTGAAGAGTTTTACCACAATTAGAGAGTGTTCCTACAACTATATACTGGAATCGGCAGCATTTTAACTGATTCACACAGAAAACGCCAGAGAAATTAGGCCTCAAATGTCAACATAAACAGTATATTGCACACTTACAGTCTTCCTACACAAATTTTGAGCTGTATAAACCTGAAATCCTAATATTTGAAAGCCAATTCAAGTGAAAACTCTCCATAAACTAGCCGGAGTTGTAAATATTATCAGTTTTCTGGCTATGTGCCACCTTTCCACTGGTAACCTCCATGATTGAAAACGGCTGAAAATGTAGTTAGAATCTATTTGCTTTTATTTCAAGTGTTTCTTACAAGTTTTTTATCATTACTGGAAACAATAATTGCGTATTTGAAGAGTTTTACCACAATTAGAGAGTGTTCCTACAACTACATACTTTATCATCAGCATTTTAACTGATTCACACAGGAAACACCAGAGAAATTCGGCCTCCAATTGTTAACATAAACAGTATAGTCTTCACGTACAGTCTTTCTACACAAATTTTGAGCTGAATAAACCTGAATTCCTAATATTTGAAAGCGAACTGAAGTGAAAACTCACCCTAAACTAGACGGAGTTGTAAGTATTATCAGTTTGCTGGTCATGACCCAGCTTTCCGCTGGTAAACTCCGTGATTGAAAACGGCTGGAAATGTAGTAAGAATAAATTTCCTTTCATTTCAAGTGTTTCTTACATGTTTTTTATCATTTCTGGAACTTATAATTGCGTATTTGAAGAGTTTTACCACAATGAGAGAGTGTTCCTACAACTATATACTGGATTCGTCAGCATTTTAACTGATTCACACAGAAAACGCCAGAGAAATTAGGCCTCAAATGTAAACATAAACAGTATATTGCGCACTTACAGTCTTCCTACACAAATTTTGAGCTGTATAAACCTGAAATCCTAATATTTGAAAGCCAATTCAATTGAAAACTCTCCATAAACCAGCCGGAGTTGTAAATATTATCAGTTTTCTTGTCATGTCGTAGCTTTACACTGAAAACCTCTTTGATTGAAAATGGCTGGAAATGCAGTACGAATCTATTTCTTTTAATTTCACGTGATTCTTACCAGTTTTTAATCATTTCTGGAAACTATAATTGCGTATTTGAAAGTTTTACCACAATTAGAGAGTTTTCCTACAATTACATACTGGAATCGTCAGCATTGTAACTGATTCACACAGGAAACACCAAAGAAATTCGGCCTCCAATTGTAAACATAAACTGTATAGTCTTCACGTACAGTCTTTCTACACAAATTTTGAGCTGTATAAACCTGAATTCCTAATATTTAAAGCAAACTCAAGTGAAAACTCACCCTAAAATAGACTGAGTTTTAAGTATTATCAGTTTTCTGGTCATGACCCAGCTTCCACTGGTAAACTCCGTGATTGAAAACGGCTGGAAATGTAGTAAGAATAAATTTCCTTTCATTTCAAGTGTTTCTTACAAGTTTTTTATCATTTCTGGAAACTATAATTGCGTATTTGAAGAGTTTTACCACAATTAGAGAGTGTTCCTACAACTATATACTGGAATCGGCAGCATTTTAACTGATTCACACAGAAAACGCCAGAGAAATTAGGCCTCAAATGTAAACATAAACAGTATATTGCAAACTTACAGTCTTCCTACACAAATTTTGAGCTGTATAAACCTGAAATCCTAATATTTGAAAGCCAATTCAAGTGAAAACTCTCCATAAACTAGCCGGTGTTGTAAATATTATCAGTTTTCTTGTCATGTCGTAGCTTTACACTGAAAACCTCCTTGATTGAAAACGGCTGGAAATGCAGTACGAATCTATTTCTTTTAATTTCACGTGTTTCCTACCAGTTTTTAATCATTTCTGGAAACTATAATTGCGTATTTGAAGAGTTTTACCACAATTAGAGAGTGTTCCTACAACTATATACTGGAATCGGCAGCATTTTAACTGATTCACACAGAAAACGCCAGAGATTAGGCCTCAAATGTCAACATAAACAGTATATTGCACACTGACAGTCTTCCTACACAAATTTTGCGCTGTATAAACCTGAAATCCTAATATTTGAAAGCCAATTCAAGTGAACACTCTCCATAAACTAGCCGGAGTTGTAAATATTATCAGTTTTCTGGCTATGTGCCACCTTTCCACTGGTAACCTCCGTGATTGAAAACGGCTGGAAATGTAGTAAGAATCTATTTGCTTTTATTTCAAGTGTTTCTTATAAGTTTTTTATCATTACTGGAAACAATAATTGCGTATTTGAAGAGTTTTACCACAATTAGAGAGTGTTCCTACAACTACATACTGGAATCGTCAGCATTTTAACTGATTCACACAGGAAACACCAGAGAAATTCGGCCTCCAATTGTTAACATAAACAGTATAGCCTTCACGTACAGACTTTCTACACAAATTTTGAGCTGAATAAACCTGAATTCCTAATATTTGAAAGCGAACTCAAGTGAAAACTCACCCTAAACTAGACGGAGTTGTAAGTATTATCAGTTTTCTGGTCATGACCCAGCTTTCCACTGGTAAACTCCGTGATTGAAAACGGCTGGAAATGTAGTAAGAATAAATTTCCTTTCATTTCAAGAGTTTCTTACAAGTTTTTTTATCATTTCTGGAACTTATAATTGCGTATTTGAAGAGTTTTACCACAATTAGAGAGTGTTCCTACAACTACATACTGGAATTATCAGCATTTTAACTGATTCACACAGGAAACACCAAAGAAATTCGGCCTCCAATTGTTAACATAAACAGTATAGTCTTCACATACAGTCTTTCTACACAAATTTTGAGCTGAATAAACCTGAATTCCTAATATTTGAAAGCGAACTCAAGTGAAAACTCACCCTAAACTAGACGGAGTTGTAAGTATTATCAGTTTTCTGGTCATGACCCAGCTTCCACTGGTAAACTCCGTGATTGAAAACGGCTGGAAATATAGTAAGAATAAATTTCCTTTCATTTCAAGTGTTTCTTACAAGTTTTTTATCATTTCTGGAAACTATAATTGCGTATTTGAAGAGTTATACCACAATTAGAGAGTGTTCCAACAACTATATACTGGAATCGGCAGCATTTAAACTGATTCACACAGAAAACGCCAGAGAAATTAGGCCTCAAATGTCAACATAAACAGTATATTGCACACTTACAGTCTTCCTACACAAATTTTAAGCTGAATAAACCTGAATTCCTAATATTTGAAAGCGAACTGAAGTGAAAACTCACCCTAAACTAGACGGAGTTGTAAGTATTATCAGTTTTCTGGTCATGACCCAGCTTTCCACTGGTAAACTCCGTGATTGAAAACGGCTGGAAATGTAGTAAGAATAAATTTCCTTTCATTTCAAGAGTTTCTTACAAGTTTTTTTTATCATTTCTGGAAACTATAATTGCGTATTTGAAAGTTTTACCACAATTAGAGAGTTTTCCTACAACTACATACTGGAATCGTCAGCATTGTAACTGATTCACACAGGAAAAACCAAAGAAATTCGGCCTCCAATTGTAAACATAAACTGTATAGTCTTCACTTAGTCTTTCTACACAAATTTTGAGCTGTATAAACCTGAATTCCTAATATTTAAAGCAAACTCAAGTGAAAACTCACCCTAAAATAGACTGAGTTTTAAGTATTATCAGTTTTCTGGTCATGACCCAGCTTCCACTGGTAAACTCCGTGATTGAAAACGGCTGGAAATGTAGTAAGAATAAATTTCCTTTCATTTCAAGTGTTTCTTACAAGTTTTTTATCATTTCTGGAAACTATAATTGCGTATTTGAAGAGTTTTACCACAATTAGAGAGTGTTCCTACAACTATATACTGGAATCGGCAGCATTTTAACTGATTCACACAGAAAACGCCAGAGAAATTAGGCCTCAAATGTAAACATAAACAGTATATTGCAAACTTACAGTCTTCCTACACAAATTTTGAGCTGTATAAACCTGAAATCCTAATATTTGAAAGCCAATTCAAGTGAAAACTCTCCATAAACTAGCCGGTGTTGTAAATATTATCAGTTTTCTTGTCATGTCGTAGCTTTACACTGAAAACCTCCTTGATTGAAAACGGCTGGAAATGCAGTACGAATCTATTTCTTTTAATTTCACGTGTTTCCTACCAGTTTTTAATCATTTCTGGAAACTATAATTGCGTATTTGAAAGTTTTACCACAATTAGAGAGTTTTCCTACAACTACATACTGGAATCGTCAGCATTGTAACTGATTCACACAGGAAACACCAAAGAAATTCGGCCTCCAATTGTAAACATAAACTGTATAGTCTTCACTTACAGTCTTTCTACACAAATTTTGAGCTGTATAAACCTGAATTCCTAATATTTAAAGCGAACTCAAGTGAAAACTCACCCTAAAATAGACTGAGTTTTAAGTATTATCAGTTTTCTGGTCATGACCCAGCTTCCACTGGTAAACTCCGTGATTGAAAACGGCTGGAAATGTAGTAAGAATAAATTTCCTTTCATTTCAAGTGTTTCTTACAAGTTTTTTATCATTTCTGGAAACTATAATTGCGTATTTGAAGAGTTTTACCACAATTAGAGAGTGTTCCTACAACTATATACTGGAATCGGCAGCATTTTAACTGATTCACACAGAAAACGCCAGAGAAATTAGGCCTCAAATGTCAACATAAACAGTATATTGCACACTTACAGTCTTCCTACACAAATTTTGAGCTGTATAAACCTGAAATCCTAATATTTGAAAGCCAATTCAAGTGAAAACTCTCCATAAACTAGCCGGAGTTGTAAATATTATCAGTTTTCTGGCTATGTGCCACCTTTCCACTGGTAACCTCCATGATTGAAAACGGCTGGAAATGTAGTTAGAATCTATTTGCTTTTATTTCAAGTGTTTCTTATAAGTTTTTTATCATTACTGGAAACAATAATTGCGTATTTGAAGAGTTTTACCACAATTAGAGAGTGTTCCTACAACTACATACTTTATCATCAGCATTTTAACTGATTCACACAGGAAACACCAGAGAAATTCGGCCTCCAATTGTTAACATAAACAGTATAGTCTTCACGTACAGTCTTTCTACACAAATTTTGAGCTGAATAAACCTGAATTCCTAATATTTGAAAGCGAACTGAAGTGAAAACTCACCCTAAACTAGACGGAGTTGTAAGTATTATCAGTTTGCTGGTCATGACCCAGCTTTCCGCTGGTAAACTCCGTGATTGAAAACGGCTGGAAATGTAGTAAGAATAAATTTCCTTTCATTTCAAGTGTTTCTTACATGTTTTTTATCATTTCTGGAACTTATAATTGCGTATTTGAAGAGTTTTACCACAATGAGAGAGTGTTCCTACAACTATATACTGGATTCGTCAGCATTTTAACTGATTCACACAGAAAACGCCAGAGAAATTAGGCCTCAAATGTAAACATAAACAGTATATTGCGCACTTACAGTCTTCCTACACAAATTTTGAGCTGTATAAACCTGAAATCCTAATATTTGAAAGCCAATTCAATTGAAAACTCTCCATAAACCAGCCGGAGTTGTAAATATTATCAGTTTTCTTGTCATGTCGTAGCTTTACACTGAAAACCTCTTTGATTGAAAATGGCTGGAAATGCAGTACGAATCTATTTCTTTTAATTTCACGTGTTTCTTACCAGTTTTTAATCATTTCTGGAAACTATAATTGCGTATTTGAAAGTTTTACCACAATTAGAGAGTTTTCCTACAATTACATACTGGAATCGTCAGCATTGTAACTGATTCACACAGGAAACACCAAAGAAATTCGGCCTCCAATTGTAAACATAAACTGTATAGTCTTCACGTACAGTCTTTCTACACAAATTTTGAGCTGTATAAACCTGAATTCCTAATATTTAAAGCAAACTCAAGTGAAAACTCACCCTAAAATAGACTGAGTTTTAAGTATTATCAGTTTTCTGGTCATGACCCAGCTTCCACTGGTAAACTCCGTGATTGAAAACGGCTGGAAATGTAGTAAGAATAAATTTCCTTTCATTTCAAGTGTTTCTTACAAGTTTTTTATCATTTCTGGAAACTATAATTGCGTATTTGAAGAGTTTTACCACAATTAGAGAGTGTTCCTACAACTATATACTGGAATCGGCAGCATTTAAACTGATTCACACAGAAAACGCCAGAGAAATTAGGCCTCAAATGTCAACATAAACAGTATATTGCACACTTACAGTCTTCCTACACAAATTTTAAGCTGAATAAACCTGAATTCCTAATATTTGAAAGCGAACTGAAGTGAAAACTCACCCTAAACTAGACGGAGTTGTAAGTATTATCAGTTTTCTGGTCATGACCCAGCTTTCCACTGGTAAACTCCGTGATTGAAAACGGCTGGAAATGTAGTAAGAATAAATTTCCTTTCATTTCAAGAGTTTCTTACAAGTTTTTTTTATCATTTCTGGAAACTATAATTGCGTATTTGAAAGTTTTACCACAATTAGAGAGTTTTCCTACAACTACATACTGGAATCGTCAGCATTGTAACTGATTCACACAGGAAAAACCAAAGAAATTCGGCCTCCAATTGTAAACATAAACTGTATAGTCTTCACTTAGTCTTTCTACACAAGTTTTGAGCTGTATAAACCTGAATTCCTAATATTTAAAGCAAACTCAAGTGAAAACTCACCCTAAAATAGACTGAGTTTTAAGTATTATCAGATTTCTGGTCATGACCCAGCTTCCACTGGTAAACTCCGTGATTGAAAACGGCTGGAAATGTAGTAAGAATAAATTTCCTTTCATTTCAAGTGTTTCTTACAAGTTTTTTATCATTTCTGGAAACTATAATTGCGTATTTGAAGAGTTTTACCACAATTAGAGAGTGTTCCTACAACTATATACTGGAATCGGCAGCATTTTAACTGATTCACACAGAAAACGCCAGAGAAATTAGGCCTCAAATGTAAACATAAACAGTATATTGCAAACTTACAGTCTTCCTACACAAATTTTGAGCTGTATAAACCTGAAATCCTAATATTTGAAAGCCAATTCAAGTGAAAACTCTCCATAAACTAGCCGGTGTTGTAAATATTATCAGTTTTCTTGTCATGTCGTAGCTTTACACTGAAAACCTCCTTGATTGAAAACGGCTGGAAATGCAGTACGAATCTATTTCTTTTAATTTCACGTGTTTCCTACCAGTTTTTAATCATTTCTGGAAACTATAATTGCGTATTTGAAAGTTTTACCACAATTAGAGAGTTTTCCTACAACTACATACTGGAATCGTCAGCATTGTAACTGATTCACACAGGAAACACCAAAGAAATTCGGCCTCCAATTGTAAACATAAACTGTATAGTCTTCACTTACAGTCTTTCTACACAAATTTTGAGCTGTATAAACCTGAATTCCTAATATTTAAAGCGAACTCAAGTGAAAACTCACCCTAAAATAGACTGAGTTTTAAGTATTATCAGTTTTCTGGTCATGACCCAGCTTCCACTGGTAAACTCCGTGATTGAAAACGGCTGGAAATGTAGTAAGAATAAATTTCCTTTCATTTCAAGTGTTTCTTACAAGTTTTTTATCATTTCTGGAAACTATAATTGCGTATTTGAAGAGTTTTACCACAATTAGAGAGTGTTCCTACAACTATATACTGGAATCGGCAGCATTTTAACTGATTCACACAGAAAACGCCAGAGAAATTAGGCCTCAAATGTAAACATAAACAGTATATTGCAAACTTACAGTCTTCCTACACAAATTTTGAGCTGTATAAACCTGAAATCCTAATATTTGAAAGCCAATTCAAGTGAAAACTCTCCATAAACTAGCCGGTGTTGTAAATATTATCAGTTTTCTTGTCATGTCGTAGCTTTACACTGAAAACCTCCTTGATTGAAAACGGCTGGAAATGCAGTACGAATCTATTTCTTTTAATTTCACGTGTTTCCTACCAGTTTTTAATCATTTCTGGAAACTATAATTGCGTATTTGAAAGTTTTACCACAATTAGAGAGTTTTCCTACAACTACATACTGGAATCGTCAGCATTGTAACTGATTCACACAGGAAACACCAAAGAAATTCGGCCTCCAATTGTAAACATAAACTGTATAGTCTTCACTTACAGTCTTTCTACACAAATTTTGAGCTGTATAAACCTGAATTCCTAATATTTAAAGCGAACTCAAGTGAAAACTCACCCTAAAATAGACTGAGTTTTAAGTATTATCAGTTTTCTGGTCATGACCCAGCTTCCACTGGTAAACTCCGTGATTGAAAACGGCTGGAAATGTAGTAAGAATAAATTTCCTTTCATTTCAAGTGTTTCTTACAAGTTTTTTATCATTTCTGGAAACTATAATTGCGTATTTGAAGAGTTTTACCACAATTAGAGAGTGTTCCTACAACTATATACTGGAATCGGCAGCATTTTAACTGATTCACACAGAAAACGCCAGAGAAATTAGGCCTCAAATGTCAACATAAACAGTATATTGCAAACTTACAGTCTTCCTACACAAATTTTGAGCTGTATAAACCTGAAATCCTAATATTTGAAAGCCAATTCAAGTGAAAACTCTCCATAAACTAGCCGGTGTTGTAAATATTATCAGTTTTCTTGTCATGTCGTAGCTTTACACTGAAAACCTCCTTGATTGAAAACGGCTGGAAATGCAGTACGAATCTATTTCTTTTAATTTCACGTGTTTCCTACCAGTTTTTAATCATTTCTGGAAACTATAATTGCGTATTTGAAGAGTTTTACCACAATTAGAGAGTGTTCCTACAACTATATACTGGAATCGGCAGCATTTTAACTGATTCACACAGAAAACGCCAGAGATTGGGCCTCAAATGTCAACATAAACAGTATATTGCACACTGACAGTCTTCCTACACAAATTTTGAGCTGTATAAACCTGAAATCCTAATATTTGAAAGCCAATTCAAGTGAACACTCTCCATAAACTAGCCGGAGTTGTAAATATTATCAGTTTTCTGGCTATGTGCCACCTTTCCACTGGTAACCTCGGTGATTGAAAACGGCTGGAAATGTAGTAAGAATCTATTTGCTTTTATTTCAAGTGTTTCTTATAAGTTTTTTATCATTACTGGAAACAATAATTGCGTATTTGAAGAGTTTTACCACAATTAGAGAGTGTTCCTACAACTACATAATGGAATCTTCAGCATTTTAACTGATTCACACAGGAAACACCAGAGAAATTCGGCCTCCAATTGTTAACATAAACAGTATAGTCTTCACATACAGTCTTTCTACACAAATTTTGAGCTGAATAAACCTGAATTCCTAATATTTGAAAGCGAACTCAAGTGAAAACTCACCCTAAACTAGACGGAGTTGTAACTATTATCAGTTTGCTGGTCATGACCCAGCTTTCCACTGGTAAACTCCGTGATTGAAAACGGCTGTAAATGTAGTAAGAATAAATTTCCTTTCAATTCAAGTGTTTCTTACAAGTTTTTTATCATTTCTGGAAACTATAATTGCGTATTTGAAGAGTTTTACCACAATTAGAGAGTGTTCCTACAACTGTATACTGGAATCGGCAGCATTTTAACTGATTCACACAGAAAACGCCAGAGAAATTAGGCCTCAAATGTCAACATAAACAGTATATTGCACACTTACAGTCTTCCTACACAAATTTTGAGCTGTATAAACCTAAAATCCTAATATTTGAAAGCCAATTCAAGTGAAAACTCTCCATAAACTAGCCGGTGTTGTAAATATTATCAGTTTTCTTGTCATGTCGTAGCTTTACACTGAAAACCTCCTTGATTGAAAACGGCTGGAAATGCAGTGCGAATCTATTTCTTTTAATTTCACGTGTTTCCTACCAGTTTTTAATCATTTCTGGAAACTATAATTGCGTATTTGAAAGTTTTACCACAATTAGAGAGTTTTCCTACAACTACATACTGGAATCGTCAGCATTTTAACTGATTCACACAGGAAACACCAAAGAAATTCGGCCTCCAATTGTAAACATAAACTGTATAGTCTTCACTTACAGTCTTTCTACACAAATTTTGAGCTGTATAAACCTGAATTCCTAATATTTGAAAGCGAACTCAAGTGAAAACTCACCCTAAAATAGACTGAGTTTTAAGTATTATCAGTTTTCTGGTCATGACCCAGCTTCCACTGGTAAACTCCGTGATGGAAAACGGCTGGAAATGTAGTAAGAATAAATTTCCTTTCATTTCAAGTGTTTCTTACAAGTTTTTTATCATTTCTGGAAACTATAATTGCGTATTTGAAGAGTTTTACCACAATTAGAGAGTGTTCCTACAACTATATACTGGAATCGGCAGCATTTTAACTGATTCACACAGAAAACGCCAGAGAAATTAGGCCTCAAATGTCAACATAAACAGTATATTGCACACTTACAGTCTTCCTACACAAATTTTGAGCTGTATAAACCGGAAATCCTAATATTTGAAAGCCAATTCAAGTGAAAACTCTCCCTAAACTAGCCGGAGTTGTAAATATTATCAGTTTTCGGGCTATGTGCCACCTTTCCACTGGTAACCTCCGTGATTGAAAACGGCTGGAAATCTAGTAAGAATCTATTTGCTTTTATTTCAAGTGTTTCTTACGAGTTATTTATCATTTCTGGAAACTATAATTGCGTATTTGAAGAGTTGTACCACAATTAGAGAGTGTACCTACAACTACATACTGGAATCGTCAGCATTTTAACTGATTCACACAGGAAACACCAGAGAAATTAGGCCTCAAATGTCAACATAAACAGTATATTGCACACTTACAGTCTTCCTACACAAATGTTGAGCTGTATAAACCTAAAATCCTAATATTTGAAAGCCAATTCAAGTGAAAACTCTCCATAAACTAGCCGGAGTTGTAAATATTATCAGTTTTCTGGCTATGTGCCACCTTTCCACTGGTAACCTCCGTGATTGAAAACGGCTGGAAATGTAGTAAGAATCTATTTGCTTTTATTTCAAGTGTTTCTTATAAGTTTTTTATCATTACTGGAAACAATAATTGCGTATTTGAAGAGTTTTACCACAATTAAAGAGTGATCCTACAACTACATACTGGAATCATCAGCATTTTAACTGATTCACACAGGAAACACCAGAGAAATTCGGCCTCCAATTTTTAACATAAACAGTATAGCCTTCACATACAGTCTTTCTACACAAATTTTGAGCTGAATAAACCTGAATTCCTAATATTTGAAAGCGAACTCAAGTGAAAACTCACCGTAAACTAGACGGAGTTGTAAGTATTATCAGTTTGATGGTCATGACCCAGCTTTCCACTGGTAAACTCCGTGATTGAAAACGGCTGGAAATGTAGTAAGAATAAATTTCCTTTCATTTCAAGTGTTTCTTACAAGTTTTTTATCATTTCTGGAAACTATAATTGCGTATTTGAAGAGTTTTACCACAATTAGAGAGTGTTCCTACAACTGTATACTGGAATCGGCAGCATTTTAACTGATTCACACAGAAAACGCCAGAGAAATTAGGCCTCAAATGTCAACATAAACAATATATTGCACACTTACAGTCTTCCTACACAAATTTTGAGCTGTATAAACCTGAAATCCTAATATTTGAAAGCCAATTCAAGTGAAAACTCTCCCTAAACTAGCCGGAGTTGTAAATATTATCAGTTTTCTGGCTATGTGCCACCTTTCCACTGGTAACCTCCGTGATTGAAAACGGCTGGAAATGTAGTAAGAATCTATTTGCTTTTATTTCAAGTGTTTCTTATAAGTTTTTTATCATTACTGGAAACAATAATTGCGTATTTGAAGAGTTTTACCACAATGAGAGAGTGTTCCTACAACTATATACTGGATTCGTCAGCATTTTAACTGATTCACACAGAAAACGCCAGAGAAATTAGGCCTCAAATGTAAACATAAACAGTATATTGCACACTTACAGTCTTCCTACACAAATTTTGAGCTGTATAAACCTGAAATCCTAATATTTGAAAGCCAATTCAAGTGAAAACTCTCCATAAACCAGCCGGAGTTGTAAATATTATCAGTTTTCTTGTCATGTCGTAGCTTTACACTGAAAACCTCTTTGATTGAAAACGGCTGGAAATGCAGTACGAATCTATTTCTTTTAATTTCACGTGTTTCTTACCAGTTTTTAATTATTTCTGGAAACTATAATTGCGTATTTGAAAGTTTTACCACAATTAGAGAGTTTTCCTACAACTACATACTGGAATCGTCAGCATTGTAACTGATTCACACAGGAAACACCAAAGAAATTCGGCCTCCAATTGTAAACATAAACTGTATAGTCTTCACTTACAGTCTTTCTACACAAATTTTGAGCTGTATAAACCTGAATTCCTAATATTTAAAGCAAACTCAAGTGAAAACTCACCCTAAAATAGACTGAGTTTTAAGTATTATCAGTTTTCTGGTCATGACCAGCTTCCACTGGTAAACTCCGTGATTGAAAACGGCTGGAAATGTAGTAAGAATAAATTTCCTTTCATTTCAAGTGTTTCTTACAAGTTTTTTTATCATTTCTGGAAACTATAATTGCGTATTTGAAGAGTTTTACCACAATTAGAGAGTGTTCCTACAACTATATACTGGAATCGGCAGCATTTTAACTGATTCACACAGAAAACGCCAGAGAAATTAGGCCTCAAATGTCAACATAAACAGTATATTGCAAACTTACAGTCTTCCTACACAAATTTTGAGCTGTATAAACCTGAAATCCTAATATTTGAAAGCCAATTCAAGTGAAAACTCTCCATAAACTAGCCGGTGTTGTAAATATTATCAGTTTTCTTGTCATGTCGTAGCTTTACACTGAAAACCTCCTTGATTGAAAACGGCTGGAAATGCAGTACGAATCTATTTCTTTTAATTTCACGTGTTTCCTACCAGTTTTTAATCATTTCTGGAAACTATAATTGCGTATTTGAAGAGTTTTACCACAATTAGAGAGTGTTCCTACAACTATATACTGGAATCGGCAGCATTTTAACTGATTCACACAGAAAACGCCAGAGATTAGGCCTCAAATGTCAACATAAACAGTATATTGCACACTGACAGTCTTCCTACACAAATTTTGAGCTGTATAAACCTGAAATCCTAATATTTGAAAGCCAATTCAAGTGAACACTCTCCATAAACTAGCCGGAGTTGTAAATATTATCAGTTTTCTGGCTATGTGCCACCTTTCCACTGGTAACCTCGGTGATTGCAAACGGCTGGAAATGTAGTAAGAATCTATTTGCTTTTATTTCAAGTGTTTCTTATAAGTTTTTTATCATTACTGGAAACAATAATTGCGTATTTGAAGAGTTTTACCACAATTAGAGAGTGTTCCTACAACTACATAATGGAATCTTCAGCATTTTAACTGATTCACACAGGAAACACCAGAGAAATTCGGCCTCCAATTGTTAACATAAACAGTATAGTCTTCACATACAGTCTTTCTACACAAATTTTGAGCTGAATAAACCTGAATTCCTAATATTTGAAAGCGAACTCAAGTGAAAACTCACCCTAAACTAGACGGAGTTGTAACTATTATCAGTTTGCTGGTCATGACCCAGCTTTCCACTGGTAAACTCCGTGATTGAAAACGGCTGGAAATGTAGTAAGAATAAATTTCCTTTCAATTCAAGTGTTTCTTACAAGTTTTTTATCATTTCTGGAAACTATAATTGCGTATTTGAAGAGTTTTACCACAATTAGAGAGTGTTCCTACAACTGTATACTGGAATCGGCAGCATTTTAACTGATTCACACAGAAAACGCCAGAGAAATTAGGCCTCAAATGTAAACATAAACAGTATATTGCACACTTACAGTCTTCCTACACAAATTTTGAGCTGTATAAACCTAAAATCCTAATATTTGAAAGCCAATTCAAGTGAAAACTCTCCATAAACTAGCCGGTGTTGTAAATATTATCAGTTTTCTTGTCATGTCGTAGCTTTACACTGAAAACCTCCTTGATTGAAAACGGCTGGAAATGCAGTGCGAATCTATTTCTTTTAATTTCACGTGTTTCCTACCAGTTTTTAATCATTTCTGGAAACTATAATTGCGTATTTGAAAGTTTTACCACAATTAGAGAGTTTTCCTACAACTACATACTGGAATCGTCAGCATTTTAACTGATTCACACAGGAAACACCAAAGAAATTCGGCCTCCAATTGTAAACATAAACTGTATAGTCTTCACTTACAGTCTTTCTACACAAATTTTGAGCTGTATAAACCTGAATTCCTAATATTTGAAAGCGAACTCAAGTGAAAACTCACCCTAAAATAGACTGAGTTTTAAGTATTATCAGTTTTCTGGTCATGACCCAGCTTCCACTGGTAAACTCCGTGATGGAAAACGGCTGGAAATGTAGTAAGAATAAATTTCCTTTCATTTCAAGTGTTTCTTACAAGTTTTTTATCATTTCTGGAAACTATAATTGCGTATTTGAAGAGTTTTACCACAATTAGAGAGTGTTCCTACAACTATATACTGGAATCGGCAGCATTTTAACTGATTCACACAGAAAACGCCAGAGAAATTAGGCCTCAAATGTCAACATAAACAGTATATTGCACACTTACAGTCTTCCTACACAAATTTTGAGATGTATAAACCGGAAATCCTAATATTTGAAAGCCAATTCAAGTGAAAACTCTCCCTAAACTAGCCGGAGTTGTAAATATTATCAGTTTTCGGGCTATGTGCCACCTTTCCACTGGTAACCTCCGTGATTGAAAACGGCTGGAAATCTAGTAAGAATCTATTTGCTTTTATTTCAAGTGTTTCTTACGAGTTATTTATCATTTCTGGAAACTATAATTGCGTATTTGAAGAGTTGTACCACAATTAGAGAGTGTACCTACAACTACATACTGGAATCGTCAGCATTTTAACTGATTCACACAGGAAACACCAGAGAAATTAGGCCTCAAATGTCAACATAAACAGTATATTGCACACTTACAGTCTTCCTACACAAATTTTGAGCTGTATAAACCTAAAATCCTAATATTTGAAAGCCAATTCAAGTGAAAACTCTCCATAAACTAGCCAGTGTTGTAAATATTATCAGTTTTCTTGTCATGTCGTAGCTTTACACTGAAAACCTCCTTGATTGAAAACGGCTGGAAATGCAGTACGAATCTATTTCTTTTAATTTCACGTGTTTCCTACCAGTTTTTAATCATTTCTGGAAACTATAATTGCGTATTTGAAAGTTTTACCACAATTAGAGAGTTTTCCTACAATTACATACTGGAATCGTCAGCATTGTAACTGATTCACACAGGAAACACCAAAGAAATTCGGCCTCCAATTGTAAACATAAACTGTATAGTCTTCACGTACAGTCTTTCTACACAAATTTTGAGCTGTATAAACCTGAATTCCTAATATTTAAAGCAAACTCAAGTGAAAACTCACCCTAAAATAGACTGAGTTTTAAGTATTATCAGTTTTCTGGTCATGACCCAGCTTCCACTGGTAAACTCCGTGATTGAAAACGGCTGGAAATGTAGTAAGAATAAATTTCCTTTCATTTCAAGTGTTTCTTACAAGTTTTTTATCATTTCTGGAAACTATAATTGCGTATTTGAAGAGTTTTACCACAATTAGAGAGTGTTCCTACAACTATATACTGGAATCGGCAGCATTTAAACTGATTCACACAGAAAACGCCAGAGAAATTAGGCCTCAAATGTCAACATAAACAGTATATTGCACACTTACAGTCTTCCTACACAAATTTTAAGCTGAATAAACCTGAATTCCTAATATTTGAAAGCGAACTGAAGTGCAAACTCACCCTAAACTAGACGGAGTTGTAAGTATTATCAGTTTTCTGGTCATGACCCAGCTTTCCACTGGTAAACTCCGTGATTGAAAACGGCTGGAAATGTAGTAAGAATAAATTTCCTTTCATTTCAAGAGTTTCTTACAAGTTTTTTTTATCATTTCTGGAAACTATAATTGCGTATTTGAAAGTTTTACCACAATTAGAGAGTTTTCCTACAACTACATACTGGAATCGTCAGCATTGTAACTGATTCACACAGGAAAAACCAAAGAAATTCGGCCTCCAATTGTAAACATAAACTGTATAGTCTTCACTTAGTCTTTCTACACAAGTTTTGAGCTGTATAAACCTGAATTCCTAATATTTAAAGCAAACTCAAGTGAAAACTCACCCTAAAATAGACTGAGTTTTAAGTATTATCAGATTTCTGGTCATGACCCAGCTTCCACTGGTAAACTCCGTGATTGAAAACGGCTGGAAATGTAGTAAGAATAAATTTCCTTTCATTTCAAGTGTTTCTTACAAGTTTTTTATCATTTCTGGAAACTATAATTGCGTATTTGAAGAGTTTTACCACAATTAGAGAGTGTTCCTACAACTATATACTGGAATCGGCAGCATTTTAACTGATTCACACAGAAAACGCCAGAGAAATTAGGCCTCAAATGTAAACATAAACAGTATATTGCAAACTTACAGTCTTCCTACACAAATTTTGAGCTGTATAAACCTGAAATCCTAATATTTGAAAGCCAATTCAAGTGAAAACTCTCCATAAACTAGCCGGTGTTGTAAATATTATCAGTTTTCTTGTCATGTCGTAGCTTTACACTGAAAACCTCCTTGATTGAAAACGGCTGGAAATGCAGTACGAATCTATTTCTTTTAATTTCACGTGTTTCCTACCAGTTTTTAATCATTTCTGGAAACTATAATTGCGTATTTGAAAGTTTTACCACAATTAGAGAGTTTTCCTACAACTACATACTGGAATCGTCAGCATTGTAACTGATTCACACAGGAAACACCAAAGAAATTCGGCCTCCAATTGTAAACATAAACTGTATAGTCTTCACTTACAGTCTTTCTACACAAATTTTGAGCTGTATAAACCTGAATTCCTAATATTTAAAGCGAACTCAAGTGAAAACTCACCCTAAAATAGACTGAGTTTTAAGTATTATCAGTTTTCTGGTCATGACCCAGCTTCCACTGGTAAACTCCGTGATTGAAAACGGCTGGAAATGTAGTAAGAATAAATTTCCTTTCATTTCAAGTGTTTCTTACAAGTTTTTTATCATTTCTGGAAACTATAATTGCGTATTTGAAGAGTTTTACCACAATTAGAGAGTGTTCCTACAACTATATACTGGAATCGGCAGCATTTTAACTGATTCACACAGAAAACGCCAGAGAAATTAGGCCTCAAATGTAAACATAAACAGTATATTGCAAACTTACAGTCTTCCTACACAAATTTTGAGCTGTATAAACCTGAAATCCTAATATTTGAAAGCCAATTCAAGTGAAAACTCTCCATAAACTAGCCGGTGTTGTAAATATTATCAGTTTTCTTGTCATGTCGTAGCTTTACACTGAAAACCTCCTTGATTGAAAACGGCTGGAAATGCAGTACGAATCTATTTCTTTTAATTTCACGTGTTTCCTACCAGTTTTTAATCATTTCTGGAAACTATAATTGCGTATTTGAAAGTTTTACCACAATTAGAGAGTTTTCCTACAACTACATACTGGAATCGTCAGCATTGTAACTGATTCACACAGGAAACACCAAAGAAATTCGGCCTCCAATTGTAAACATAAACTGTATAGTCTTCACTTACAGTCTTTCTACACAAATTTTGAGCTGTATAAACCTGAATTCCTAATATTTAAAGCGAACTCAAGTGAAAACTCACCCTAAAATAGACTGAGTTTTAAGTATTATCAGTTTTCTGGTCATGACCCAGCTTCCACTGGTAAACTCCGTGATTGAAAACGGCTGGAAATGTAGTAAGAATAAATTTCCTTTCATTTCAAGTGTTTCTTACAAGTTTTTTATCATTTCTGGAAACTATAATTGCGTATTTGAAGAGTTTTACCACAATTAGAGAGTGTTCCTACAACTATATACTGGAATCGGCAGCATTTTAACTGATTCACACAGAAAACGCCAGAGAAATTAGGCCTCAAATGTCAACATAAACAGTATATTGCAAACTTACAGTCTTCCTACACAAATTTTGAGCTGTATAAACCTGAAATCCTAATATTTGAAAGCCAATTCAAGTGAAAACTCTCCATAAACTAGCCGGTGTTGTAAATATTATCAGTTTTCTTGTCATGTCGTAGCTTTACACTGAAAACCTCCTTGATTGAAAACGGCTGGAAATGCAGTACGAATCTATTTCTTTTAATTTCACGTGTTTCCTACCAGTTTTTAATCATTTCTGGAAACTATAATTGCGTATTTGAAGAGTTTTACCACAATTAGAGAGTGTTCCTACAACTATATACTGGAATCGGCAGCATTTTAACTGATTCACACAGAAAACGCCAGAGATTGGGCCTCAAATGTCAACATAAACAGTATATTGCACACTGACAGTCTTCCTACACAAATTTTGAGCTGTATAAACCTGAAATCCTAATATTTGAAAGCCAATTCAAGTGAACACTCTCCATAAACTAGCCGGAGTTGTAAATATTATCAGTTTTCTGGCTATGTGCCACCTTTCCACTGGTAACCTCGGTGATTGAAAACGGCTGGAAATGTAGTAAGAATCTATTTGCTTTTATTTCAAGTGTTTCTTATAAGTTTTTTATCATTACTGGAAACAATAATTGCGTATTTGAAGAGTTTTACCACAATTAGAGAGTGTTCCTACAACTACATAATGGAATCTTCAGCATTTTAACTGATTCACACAGGAAACACCAGAGAAATTCGGCCTCCAATTGTTAACATAAACAGTATAGTCTTCACATACAGTCTTTCTACACAAATTTTGAGCTGAATAAACCTGAATTCCTAATATTTGAAAGCGAACTCAAGTGAAAACTCACCCTAAACTAGACGGAGTTGTAACTATTATCAGTTTGCTGGTCATGACCCAGCTTTCCACTGGTAAACTCCGTGATTGAAAACGGCTGTAAATGTAGTAAGAATAAATTTCCTTTCAATTCAAGTGTTTCTTACAAGTTTTTTATCATTTCTGGAAACTATAATTGCGTATTTGAAGAGTTTTACCACAATTAGAGAGTGTTCCTACAACTGTATACTGGAATCGGCAGCATTTTAACTGATTCACACAGAAAACGCCAGAGAAATTAGGCCTCAAATGTCAACATAAACAGTATATTGCACACTTACAGTCTTCCTACACAAATTTTGAGCTGTATAAACCTAAAATCCTAATATTTGAAAGCCAATTCAAGTGAAAACTCTCCATAAACTAGCCGGTGTTGTAAATATTATCAGTTTTCTTGTCATGTCGTAGCTTTACACTGAAAACCTCCTTGATTGAAAACGGCTGGAAATGCAGTGCGAATCTATTTCTTTTAATTTCACGTGTTTCCTACCAGTTTTTAATCATTTCTGGAAACTATAATTGCGTATTTGAAAGTTTTACCACAATTAGAGAGTTTTCCTACAACTACATACTGGAATCGTCAGCATTTTAACTGATTCACACAGGAAACACCAAAGAAATTCGGCCTCCAATTGTAAACATAAACTGTATAGTCTTCACTTACAGTCTTTCTACACAAATTTTGAGCTGTATAAACCTGAATTCCTAATATTTGAAAGCGAACTCAAGTGAAAACTCACCCTAAAATAGACTGAGTTTTAAGTATTATCAGTTTTCTGGTCATGACCCAGCTTCCACTGGTAAACTCCGTGATGGAAAACGGCTGGAAATGTAGTAAGAATAAATTTCCTTTCATTTCAAGTGTTTCTTACAAGTTTTTTATCATTTCTGGAAACTATAATTGCGTATTTGAAGAGTTTTACCACAATTAGAGAGTGTTCCTACAACTATATACTGGAATCGGCAGCATTTTAACTGATTCACACAGAAAACGCCAGAGAAATTAGGCCTCAAATGTCAACATAAACAGTATATTGCACACTTACAGTCTTCCTACACAAATTTTGAGCTGTATAAACCGGAAATCCTAATATTTGAAAGCCAATTCAAGTGAAAACTCTCCCTAAACTAGCCGGAGTTGTAAATATTATCAGTTTTCGGGCTATGTGCCACCTTTCCACTGGTAACCTCCGTGATTGAAAACGGCTGGAAATCTAGTAAGAATCTATTTGCTTTTATTTCAAGTGTTTCTTACGAGTTATTTATCATTTCTGGAAACTATAATTGCGTATTTGAAGAGTTGTACCACAATTAGAGAGTGTACCTACAACTACATACTGGAATCGTCAGCATTTTAACTGATTCACACAGGAAACACCAGAGAAATTAGGCCTCAAATGTCAACATAAACAGTATATTGCACACTTACAGTCTTCCTACACAAATGTTGAGCTGTATAAACCTAAAATCCTAATATTTGAAAGCCAATTCAAGTGAAAACTCTCCATAAACTAGCCGGAGTTGTAAATATTATCAGTTTTCTGGCTATGTGCCACCTTTCCACTGGTAACCTCCGTGATTGAAAACGGCTGGAAATGTAGTAAGAATCTATTTGCTTTTATTTCAAGTGTTTCTTATAAGTTTTTTATCATTACTGGAAACAATAATTGCGTATTTGAAGAGTTTTACCACAATTAAAGAGTGATCCTACAACTACATACTGGAATCATCAGCATTTTAACTGATTCACACAGGAAACACCAGAGAAATTCGGCCTCCAATTTTTAACATAAACAGTATAGCCTTCACATACAGTCTTTCTACACAAATTTTGAGCTGAATAAACCTGAATTCCTAATATTTGAAAGCGAACTCAAGTGAAAACTCACCGTAAACTAGACGGAGTTGTAAGTATTATCAGTTTGATGGTCATGACCCAGCTTTCCACTGGTAAACTCCGTGATTGAAAACGGCTGGAAATGTAGTAAGAATAAATTTCCTTTCATTTCAAGTGTTTCTTACAAGTTTTTTATCATTTCTGGAAACTATAATTGCGTATTTGAAGAGTTTTACCACAATTAGAGAGTGTTCCTACAACTGTATACTGGAATCGGCAGCATTTTAACTGATTCACACAGAAAACGCCAGAGAAATTAGGCCTCAAATGTCAACATAAACAATATATTGCACACTTACAGTCTTCCTACACAAATTTTGAGCTGTATAAACCTGAAATCCTAATATTTGAAAGCCAATTCAAGTGAAAACTCTCCCTAAACTAGCCGGAGTTGTAAATATTATCAGTTTTCTGGCTATGTGCCACCTTTCCACTGGTAACCTCCGTGATTGAAAACGGCTGGAAATGTAGTAAGAATCTATTTGCTTTTATTTCAAGTGTTTCTTATAAGTTTTTTATCATTACTGGAAACAATAATTGCGTATTTGAAGAGTTTTACCACAATGAGAGAGTGTTCCTACAACTATATACTGGATTCGTCAGCATTTTAACTGATTCACACAGAAAACGCCAGAGAAATTAGGCCTCAAATGTAAACATAAACAGTATATTGCACACTTACAGTCTTCCTACACAAATTTTGAGCTGTATAAACCTGAAATCCTAATATTTGAAAGCCAATTCAAGTGAAAACTCTCCATAAACCAGCCGGAGTTGTAAATATTATCAGTTTTCTTGTCATGTCGTAGCTTTACACTGAAAACCTCTTTGATTGAAAACGGCTGGAAATGCAGTACGAATCTATTTCTTTTAATTTCACGTGTTTCTTACCAGTTTTTAATTATTTCTGGAAACTATAATTGCGTATTTGAAAGTTTTACCACAATTAGAGAGTTTTCCTACAACTACATACTGGAATCGTCAGCATTGTAACTGATTCACACAGGAAACACCAAAGAAATTCGGCCTCCAATTGTAAACATAAACTGTATAGTCTTCACTTACAGTCTTTCTACACAAATTTTGAGCTGTATAAACCTGAATTCCTAATATTTAAAGCAAACTCAAGTGAAAACTCACCCTAAAATAGACTGAGTTTTAAGTATTATCAGTTTTCTGGTCATGACCAGCTTCCACTGGTAAACTCCGTGATTGAAAACGGCTGGAAATGTAGTAAGAATAAATTTCCTTTCATTTCAAGTGTTTCTTACAAGTTTTTTTATCATTTCTGGAAACTATAATTGCGTATTTGAAGAGTTTTACCACAATTAGAGAGTGTTCCTACAACTATATACTGGAATCGGCAGCATTTTAACTGATTCACACAGAAAACGCCAGAGAAATTAGGCCTCAAATGTCAACATAAACAGTATATTGCAAACTTACAGTCTTCCTACACAAATTTTGAGCTGTATAAACCTGAAATCCTAATATTTGAAAGCCAATTCAAGTGAAAACTCTCCATAAACTAGCCGGTGTTGTAAATATTATCAGTTTTCTTGTCATGTCGTAGCTTTACACTGAAAACCTCCTTGATTGAAAACGGCTGGAAATGCAGTACGAATCTATTTCTTTTAATTTCACGTGTTTCCTACCAGTTTTTAATCATTTCTGGAAACTATAATTGCGTATTTGAAGAGTTTTACCACAATTAGAGAGTGTTCCTACAACTATATACTGGAATCGGCAGCATTTTAACTGATTCACACAGAAAACGCCAGAGATTAGGCCTCAAATGTCAACATAAACAGTATATTGCACACTGACAGTCTTCCTACACAAATTTTGAGCTGTATAAACCTGAAATCCTAATATTTGAAAGCCAATTCAAGTGAACACTCTCCATAAACTAGCCGGAGTTGTAAATATTATCAGTTTTCTGGCTATGTGCCACCTTTCCACTGGTAACCTCGGTGATTGCAAACGGCTGGAAATGTAGTAAGAATCTATTTGCTTTTATTTCAAGTGTTTCTTATAAGTTTTTTATCATTACTGGAAACAATAATTGCGTATTTGAAGAGTTTTACCACAATTAGAGAGTGTTCCTACAACTACATAATGGAATCTTCAGCATTTTAACTGATTCACACAGGAAACACCAGAGAAATTCGGCCTCCAATTGTTAACATAAACAGTATAGTCTTCACATACAGTCTTTCTACACAAATTTTGAGCTGAATAAACCTGAATTCCTAATATTTGAAAGCGAACTCAAGTGAAAACTCACCCTAAACTAGACGGAGTTGTAACTATTATCAGTTTGCTGGTCATGACCCAGCTTTCCACTGGTAAACTCCGTGATTGAAAACGGCTGGAAATGTAGTAAGAATAAATTTCCTTTCAATTCAAGTGTTTCTTACAAGTTTTTTATCATTTCTGGAAACTATAATTGCGTATTTGAAGAGTTTTACCACAATTAGAGAGTGTTCCTACAACTGTATACTGGAATCGGCAGCATTTTAACTGATTCACACAGAAAACGCCAGAGAAATTAGGCCTCAAATGTAAACATAAACAGTATATTGCACACTTACAGTCTTCCTACACAAATTTTGAGCTGTATAAACCTAAAATCCTAATATTTGAAAGCCAATTCAAGTGAAAACTCTCCATAAACTAGCCGGTGTTGTAAATATTATCAGTTTTCTTGTCATGTCGTAGCTTTACACTGAAAACCTCCTTGATTGAAAACGGCTGGAAATGCAGTGCGAATCTATTTCTTTTAATTTCACGTGTTTCCTACCAGTTTTTAATCATTTCTGGAAACTATAATTGCGTATTTGAAAGTTTTACCACAATTAGAGAGTTTTCCTACAACTACATACTGGAATCGTCAGCATTTTAACTGATTCACACAGGAAACACCAAAGAAATTCGGCCTCCAATTGTAAACATAAACTGTATAGTCTTCACTTACAGTCTTTCTACACAAATTTTGAGCTGTATAAACCTGAATTCCTAATATTTGAAAGCGAACTCAAGTGAAAACTCACCCTAAAATAGACTGAGTTTTAAGTATTATCAGTTTTCTGGTCATGACCCAGCTTCCACTGGTAAACTCCGTGATGGAAAACGGCTGGAAATGTAGTAAGAATAAATTTCCTTTCATTTCAAGTGTTTCTTACAAGTTTTTTATCATTTCTGGAAACTATAATTGCGTATTTGAAGAGTTTTACCACAATTAGAGAGTGTTCCTACAACTATATACTGGAATCGGCAGCATTTTAACTGATTCACACAGAAAACGCCAGAGAAATTAGGCCTCAAATGTCAACATAAACAGTATATTGCACACTTACAGTCTTCCTACACAAATTTTGAGATGTATAAACCGGAAATCCTAATATTTGAAAGCCAATTCAAGTGAAAACTCTCCCTAAACTAGCCGGAGTTGTAAATATTATCAGTTTTCGGGCTATGTGCCACCTTTCCACTGGTAACCTCCGTGATTGAAAACGGCTGGAAATCTAGTAAGAATCTATTTGCTTTTATTTCAAGTGTTTCTTACGAGTTATTTATCATTTCTGGAAACTATAATTGCGTATTTGAAGAGTTGTACCACAATTAGAGAGTGTACCTACAACTACATACTGGAATCGTCAGCATTTTAACTGATTCACACAGGAAACACCAGAGAAATTAGGCCTCAAATGTCAACATAAACAGTATATTGCACACTTACAGTCTTCCTACACAAATTTTGAGCTGTATAAACCTAAAATCCTAATATTTGAAAGCCAATTCAAGTGAAAACTCTCCATAAACTAGCCAGTGTTGTAAATATTATCAGTTTTCTTGTCATGTCGTAGCTTTACACTGAAAACCTCCTTGATTGAAAACGGCTGGAAATGCAGTACGAATCTATTTCTTTTAATTTCACGTGTTTCCTACCAGTTTTTAATCATTTCTGGAAACTATAATTGCGTATTTGAAAGTTTTACCACAATTAGAGAGTTTTCCTACAACTACATACCGGAATCGTCAGCATTTTAACTGATTCACACAGGAAACACCAAAGAAATTCGGCCTCCAATTGTAAACATAAACTGTATAGTCTTCACTTACAGTCTTTCTACACAAATTTTGAGCTGAATAAACCTGAATTCCTAATATTTGAAAGCGAACTCAAGTGAAAACTCACCCTAAACTAGACGGAGTTGTAACTATTATCAGTTTGCTGGTCATGACCCAGCTTTCCACTGGTAAACTCCGTGATTGAAAACGGCTGTAAATGTAGTAAGAATAAATTTCCTTTCAATTCAAGTGTTTCTTACAAGTTTTTTATCATTTCTGGAAACTATAATTGCGTATTTGAAGAGTTTTACCACAATTAGAGAGTGTTCCTACAACTGTATACTGGAATCGGCAGCATTTTAACTGATTCACACAGAAAACGCCAGAGAAATTAGGCCTCAAATGTCAACATAAACAGTATATTGCACACTTACAGTCTTCCTACACAAATTTTGAGCTGTATAAACCTAAAATCCTAATATTTGAAAGCCAATTCAAGTGAAAACTCTCCATAAACTAGCCGGTGTTGTAAATATTATCAGTTTTCTTGTCATGTCGTAGCTTTACACTGAAAACCTCCTTGATTGAAAACGGCTGGAAATGCAGTGCGAATCTATTTCTTTTAATTTCACGTGTTTCCTACCAGTTTTTAATCATTTCTGGAAACTATAATTGCGTATTTGAAAGTTTTACCACAATTAGAGAGTTTTCCTACAACTACATACTGGAATCGTCAGCATTTTAACTGATTCACACAGGAAACACCAAAGAAATTCGGCCTCCAATTGTAAACATAAACTGTATAGTCTTCACTTACAGTCTTTCTACACAAATTTTGAGCTGTATAAACCTGAATTCCTAATATTTGAAAGCGAACTCAAGTGAAAACTCACCCTAAAATAGACTGAGTTTTAAGTATTATCAGTTTTCTGGTCATGACCCAGCTTCCACTGGTAAACTCCGTGATGGAAAACGGCTGGAAATGTAGTAAGAATAAATTTCCTTTCATTTCAAGTGTTTCTTACAAGTTTTTTATCATTTCTGGAAACTATAATTGCGTATTTGAAGAGTTTTACCACAATTAGAGAGTGTTCCTACAACTATATACTGGAATCGGCAGCATTTTAACTGATTCACACAGAAAACGCCAGAGAAATTAGGCCTCAAATGTCAACATAAACAGTATATTGCACACTTACAGTCTTCCTACACAAATTTTGAGCTGTATAAACCGGAAATCCTAATATTTGAAAGCCAATTCAAGTGAAAACTCTCCCTAAACTAGCCGGAGTTGTAAATATTATCAGTTTTCGGGCTATGTGCCACCTTTCCACTGGTAACCTCCGTGATTGAAAACGGCTGGAAATCTAGTAAGAATCTATTTGCTTTTATTTCAAGTGTTTCTTACGAGTTATTTATCATTTCTGGAAACTATAATTGCGTATTTGAAGAGTTGTACCACAATTAGAGAGTGTACCTACAACTACATACTGGAATCGTCAGCATTTTAACTGATTCACACAGGAAACACCAGAGAAATTAGGCCTCAAATGTCAACATAAACAGTATATTGCACACTTACAGTCTTCCTACACAAATGTTGAGCTGTATAAACCTAAAATCCTAATATTTGAAAGCCAATTCAAGTGAAAACTCTCCATAAACTAGCCGGAGTTGTAAATATTATCAGTTTTCTGGCTATGTGCCACCTTTCCACTGGTAACCTCCGTGATTGAAAACGGCTGGAAATGTAGTAAGAATCTATTTGCTTTTATTTCAAGTGTTTCTTATAAGTTTTTTATCATTACTGGAAACAATAATTGCGTATTTGAAGAGTTTTACCACAATTAAAGAGTGATCCTACAACTACATACTGGAATCATCAGCATTTTAACTGATTCACACAGGAAACACCAGAGAAATTCGGCCTCCAATTTTTAACATAAACAGTATAGCCTTCACATACAGTCTTTCTACACAAATTTTGAGCTGAATAAACCTGAATTCCTAATATTTGAAAGCGAACTCAAGTGAAAACTCACCGTAAACTAGACGGAGTTGTAAGTATTATCAGTTTGATGGTCATGACCCAGCTTTCCACTGGTAAACTCCGTGATTGAAAACGGCTGGAAATGTAGTAAGAATAAATTTCCTTTCATTTCAAGTGTTTCTTACAAGTTTTTTATCATTTCTGGAAACTATAATTGCGTATTTGAAGAGTTTTACCACAATTAGAGAGTGTTCCTACAACTGTATACTGGAATCGGCAGCATTTTAACTGATTCACACAGAAAACGCCAGAGAAATTAGGCCTCAAATGTCAACATAAACAATATATTGCACACTTACAGTCTTCCTACACAAATTTTGAGCTGTATAAACCTGAAATCCTAATATTTGAAAGCCAATTCAAGTGAAAACTCTCCCTAAACTAGCCGGAGTTGTAAATATTATCAGTTTTCTGGCTATGTGCCACCTTTCCACTGGTAACCTCCGTGATTGAAAACGGCTGGAAATGTAGTAAGAATCTATTTGCTTTTATTTCAAGTGTTTCTTATAAGTTTTTTATCATTACTGGAAACAATAATTGCGTATTTGAAGAGTTTTACCACAATGAGAGAGTGTTCCTACAACTATATACTGGATTCGTCAGCATTTTAACTGATTCACACAGAAAACGCCAGAGAAATTAGGCCTCAAATGTAAACATAAACAGTATATTGCACACTTACAGTCTTCCTACACAAATTTTGAGCTGTATAAACCTGAAATCCTAATATTTGAAAGCCAATTCAAGTGAAAACTCTCCATAAACCAGCCGGAGTTGTAAATATTATCAGTTTTCTTGTCATGTCGTAGCTTTACACTGAAAACCTCTTTGATTGAAAACGGCTGGAAATGCAGTACGAATCTATTTCTTTTAATTTCACGTGTTTCTTACCAGTTTTTAATTATTTCTGGAAACTATAATTGCGTATTTGAAAGTTTTACCACAATTAGAGAGTTTTCCTACAACTACATACTGGAATCGTCAGCATTGTAACTGATTCACACAGGAAACACCAAAGAAATTCGGCCTCCAATTGTAAACATAAACTGTATAGTCTTCACTTACAGTCTTTCTACACAAATTTTGAGCTGTATAAACCTGAATTCCTAATATTTAAAGCAAACTCAAGTGAAAACTCACCCTAAAATAGACTGAGTTTTAAGTATTATCAGTTTTCTGGTCATGACCAGCTTCCACTGGTAAACTCCGTGATTGAAAACGGCTGGAAATGTAGTAAGAATAAATTTCCTTTCATTTCAAGTGTTTCTTACAAGTTTTTTTATCATTTCTGGAAACTATAATTGCGTATTTGAAGAGTTTTACCACAATTAGAGAGTGTTCCTACAACTATATACTGGAATCGGCAGCATTTTAACTGATTCACACAGAAAACGCCAGAGAAATTAGGCCTCAAATGTCAACATAAACAGTATATTGCAAACTTACAGTCTTCCTACACAAATTTTGAGCTGTATAAACCTGAAATCCTAATATTTGAAAGCCAATTCAAGTGAAAACTCTCCATAAACTAGCCGGTGTTGTAAATATTATCAGTTTTCTTGTCATGTCGTAGCTTTACACTGAAAACCTCCTTGATTGAAAACGGCTGGAAATGCAGTACGAATCTATTTCTTTTAATTTCACGTGTTTCCTACCAGTTTTTAATCATTTCTGGAAACTATAATTGCGTATTTGAAGAGTTTTACCACAATTAGAGAGTGTTCCTACAACTATATACTGGAATCGGCAGCATTTTAACTGATTCACACAGAAAACGCCAGAGATTAGGCCTCAAATGTCAACATAAACAGTATATTGCACACTGACAGTCTTCCTACACAAATTTTGAGCTGTATAAACCTGAAATCCTAATATTTGAAAGCCAATTCAAGTGAACACTCTCCATAAACTAGCCGGAGTTGTAAATATTATCAGTTTTCTGGCTATGTGCCACCTTTCCACTGGTAACCTCGGTGATTGCAAACGGCTGGAAATGTAGTAAGAATCTATTTGCTTTTATTTCAAGTGTTTCTTATAAGTTTTTTATCATTACTGGAAACAATAATTGCGTATTTGAAGAGTTTTACCACAATTAGAGAGTGTTCCTACAACTACATAATGGAATCTTCAGCATTTTAACTGATTCACACAGGAAACACCAGAGAAATTCGGCCTCCAATTGTTAACATAAACAGTATAGTCTTCACATACAGTCTTTCTACACAAATTTTGAGCTGAATAAACCTGAATTCCTAATATTTGAAAGCGAACTCAAGTGAAAACTCACCCTAAACTAGACGGAGTTGTAACTATTATCAGTTTGCTGGTCATGACCCAGCTTTCCACTGGTAAACTCCGTGATTGAAAACGGCTGGAAATGTAGTAAGAATAAATTTCCTTTCAATTCAAGTGTTTCTTACAAGTTTTTTATCATTTCTGGAAACTATAATTGCGTATTTGAAGAGTTTTACCACAATTAGAGAGTGTTCCTACAACTGTATACTGGAATCGGCAGCATTTTAACTGATTCACACAGAAAACGCCAGAGAAATTAGGCCTCAAATGTAAACATAAACAGTATATTGCACACTTACAGTCTTCCTACACAAATTTTGAGCTGTATAAACCTAAAATCCTAATATTTGAAAGCCAATTCAAGTGAAAACTCTCCATAAACTAGCCGGTGTTGTAAATATTATCAGTTTTCTTGTCATGTCGTAGCTTTACACTGAAAACCTCCTTGATTGAAAACGGCTGGAAATGCAGTGCGAATCTATTTCTTTTAATTTCACGTGTTTCCTACCAGTTTTTAATCATTTCTGGAAACTATAATTGCGTATTTGAAAGTTTTACCACAATTAGAGAGTTTTCCTACAACTACATACTGGAATCGTCAGCATTTTAACTGATTCACACAGGAAACACCAAAGAAATTCGGCCTCCAATTGTAAACATAAACTGTATAGTCTTCACTTACAGTCTTTCTACACAAATTTTGAGCTGTATAAACCTGAATTCCTAATATTTGAAAGCGAACTCAAGTGAAAACTCACCCTAAAATAGACTGAGTTTTAAGTATTATCAGTTTTCTGGTCATGACCCAGCTTCCACTGGTAAACTCCGTGATGGAAAACGGCTGGAAATGTAGTAAGAATAAATTTCCTTTCATTTCAAGTGTTTCTTACAAGTTTTTTATCATTTCTGGAAACTATAATTGCGTATTTGAAGAGTTTTACCACAATTAGAGAGTGTTCCTACAACTATATACTGGAATCGGCAGCATTTTAACTGATTCACACAGAAAACGCCAGAGAAATTAGGCCTCAAATGTCAACATAAACAGTATATTGCACACTTACAGTCTTCCTACACAAATTTTGAGATGTATAAACCGGAAATCCTAATATTTGAAAGCCAATTCAAGTGAAAACTCTCCCTAAACTAGCCGGAGTTGTAAATATTATCAGTTTTCGGGCTATGTGCCACCTTTCCACTGGTAACCTCCGTGATTGAAAACGGCTGGAAATCTAGTAAGAATCTATTTGCTTTTATTTCAAGTGTTTCTTACGAGTTATTTATCATTTCTGGAAACTATAATTGCGTATTTGAAGAGTTGTACCACAATTAGAGAGTGTACCTACAACTACATACTGGAATCGTCAGCATTTTAACTGATTCACACAGGAAACACCAGAGAAATTAGGCCTCAAATGTCAACATAAACAGTATATTGCACACTTACAGTCTTCCTACACAAATTTTGAGCTGTATAAACCTAAAATCCTAATATTTGAAAGCCAATTCAAGTGAAAACTCTCCATAAACTAGCCAGTGTTGTAAATATTATCAGTTTTCTTGTCATGTCGTAGCTTTACACTGAAAACCTCCTTGATTGAAAACGGCTGGAAATGCAGTACGAATCTATTTCTTTTAATTTCACGTGTTTCCTACCAGTTTTTAATCATTTCTGGAAACTATAATTGCGTATTTGAAAGTTTTACCACAATTAGAGAGTTTTCCTACAACTACATACCGGAATCGTCAGCATTTTAACTGATTCACACAGGAAACAACAAAGAAATTCGGCCTCCAATTGTAAACATAAACTGTATAGTCTTCACTTACAGTCTTTCTACACAAATTTTGAGCTGTATAAACCTGAATTCCTAATATTTGAAAGCGAACTCAAGAGAAAACTCACCCTAAAATAGACTGAGTTTTAAGCATTATCAGTTTTCTGGTCATGACCCGGGTTCCACTGGTAAACTCCGTGATGGAAAACGGCTGGAAATGTAGTAAGAATAAATTTCCTTTCATTTCAAGTGTTTCTTACAAGTTTTTTATCATTTCTGGAAACTATAATTGCGTATTTGAAGAGTTTTACCACAATTAGAGAGTGTTCCTACAACTATATACTGGAATCGGCAGCATTTTAACTGATTCACACAGAAAACGCCAGAGAAATTAGGCCTCAAATGTCAACATAAACAGTATATTGCACACTTACAGTCTTCCTACACAAATTTTGAGCTGTATAAACCTGAAATCCTAATATTTGAAAGCCAATTCAAGTGAAAACTCTCCATAAACTAGCCGGAGTTGTAAATATTATCAGTTTTCTGGCTATGTGCCACCTTTCCACTGGTAACCTCCGTGATTGAAAACGGCTGGAAATGTAGTAAGAATCTATTTGCTTTTATTTCAAGTGTTTCTTATAAGTTTTTTATCATTACTGGAAACAATAATTGCGTATTTGAAGAGTTTTACCACAATTAGAGAGTGTTCCTACAACTACATACTGGAATCGTCAGCATTTTAACTGATTCACACAGGAAACACCAGAGAAATTCGGCCTCCAATTGTTAACATAAACAGTATAGCCTTCACGTACAGTCTTTCTACACAAATTTTGAGCTGAATAAACCTGAATTCCTAATATTTGAAAGCGAACTCAAGTGAAAACTCACCCTAAACTAGACGGAGTTGTAAGTATTATCAGTTTTCTGGTCATGACCCAGCTTTCCACTGGTAAACTCCGTGATTGAAAACGGCTGGAAATGTAGTAAGAATAAATTTCCTTTCATTTCAAGAGTTTCTTACAAGTTTTTTTATCATTTCTGGAACTTATAATTGCGTATTTGAAGAGTTTTACCACAATTAGAGAGTGTTCCTACAACTACATACTGGAATTATCAGCATTTTAACTGATTCACACAGGAAACACCAAAGAAATTCGGCCTCCAATTGTTAACATAAACAGTATAGTCTTCACATACAGTCTTTCTACACAAATTTTGAGCTGAATAAACCTGAATTCCTAATATTTGAAAGCGAACTCAAGTGAAAACTCACCCTAAACTAGACGGAGTTGTAAGTATTATCAGTTTTCTGGTCATGACCCAGCTTCCACTGGTAAACTCCGTGATTGAAAACGGCTGGAAATATAGTAAGAATAAATTTCCTTTCATTTCAAGTGTTTCTTACAAGTTTTTTATCATTTCTGGAAACTATAATTGCGTATTTGAAGAGTTATACCACAATTAGAGAGTGTTCCAACAACTATATACTGGAATCGGCAGCATTTAAACTGATTCACACAGAAAACGCCAGAGAAATTAGGCCTCAAATGTCAACATAAACAGTATATTGCACACTTACAGTCTTCCTACACAAATTTTAAGCTGAATAAACCTGAATTCCTAATATTTGAAAGCGAACTGAAGTGAAAACTCACCCTAAACTAGACGGAGTTGTAAGTATTATCAGTTTTCTGGTCATGACCCAGCTTTCCACTGGTAAACTCCGTGATTGAAAACGGCTGGAAATGTAGTAAGAATCTATTTGCTTTTATTTCAAGTGTTTCTTATAAGTTTTTTATCATTACTGGAAACAATAATTGCGTATTTGAAGAGTTTTACCACAATTAGAGAGTGTTCCTACAACTACATACTGGAATCGTCAGCATTTTAACTGATTCACACAGGAAACACCAGAGATATTCGGCCTCCAATTGTTAACATAAACAGTATAGCCTTCACGTACAGTCTTTCTACACAAATTTTGAGCTGTATAAACCTGAAATCCTAATATTTGAAAGCCAATTCAAGTGAAAACTCTCCATAAACTAGCCGGAGTTGTAAATATTATCAGTTTTCTGGCTATGTGCCACCTTTCCACTGGTAACCTCCGTGATTGAAAACGGCTGGAAATGTAGTAAGAATCTATTTGCTTTTATTTCAAGTGTTTCTTATAAGTTTTTTATCATTACTGGAAACAATAATTGCGTATTTGAAGAGTTTTACCACAATTAAAGAGTGATCCTACAACTACATACTGGAATCATCAGCATTTTAACTGATTCACACAGGAAACACCAGAGAAATTCGGCCTCCAATTTTTAACATAAACAGTATAGCCTTCACATACAGTCTTTCTACACAAATTTTGAGCTGAATAAACCTGAATTCCTAATATTTGAAAGCGAACTCAAGTGAAAACTCACCCTAAACTAGACGGAGTTGTAAGTATTATCAGTTTGATGGTCATGACCCAGCTTTCCACTGGTAAACTCCGTGATTGAAAACGGCTGGAAATGTAGTAAGAATAAATTTCCTTTCATTTCAAGTGTTTCTTACAAGTTTTTTATCATTTCTGGAAACTATAATTGCGTATTTGAAGAGTTTTACCACAATTAGAGAGTGTTCCTACAACTGTATACTGGAATCGGCAGCATTTTAACTGATTCACACAGAAAACGCCAGAGAAATTAGGCCTCAAATGTCAACATAAACAATATATTGCACACTTACAGTCTTCCTACACAAATTTTGAGCTGTATAAACCTGAAATCCTAATATTTGAAAGCCAATTCAAGTGAAAACTCTCCCTAAACTAGCCGGAGTTGTAAATATTATCAGTTTTCTGGCTATGTGCCACCTTTCCACTGGTAACCTCCGTGATTGAAAACGGCTGGAAATGTAGTAAGAATCTATTTGCTTTTATTTCAAGTGTTTCTTATAAGTTTTTTATCATTACTGGAAACAATAATTGCGTATTTGAAGAGTTTTACCACAATTAGAGAGTGTTCCTACAACTACATACTGGAATCATCAGCATTTTAACTGATTCACACAGGAAACACCAGAGAAATTAGGCCTCAAATGTCAACATAAACAGTATATTGCACACTTACAGTCTTCCTACACAAATTTTGAGCTGTATAAACCTGAAATCCTAATATTTGAAAGCCAATTCAAGTGAAAACTCTCCATAAACTAGCCGGAGTTGTAAATATTATCAGTTTTCTGGCTATGTGCCACCTTTCCACTGGTAACCTCCGTGATTGAAAACAGCTGGAAATGTAGTAAGAATCTATTTGCTTTTATTTCAAGTGTTTCTTATAAGTTTTTTATCATTACTGGAAACAATAATTGCGTATTTGAAGAGTTTTACCACAATTAGAGAGTGTTCCTACAACTACATACTTTATCATCAGCATTTTAACTGATTCACACAGGAAACACCAGAGAAATTCTGCCTCCAATTGTTAACATAAACAGTATAGTCTTCACGTACAGTCTTTCTACACAAATTTTGAGCTGAATAAACCTGAATTCCTAATATTTGAAAGCGAACTCAAGTGAAAACTCACCCTAAACTAGACAGAGTTGTAAGTATTATCAGTTTGCTGGTCATGACCCAGCTTTCCACTGGTAAACTCCGTGATAGAAAACGGCTGGAAATGTAGTAAGAATAAATTTCCTTTCATTTCAAGTGTTTCTTACAAGTTTTTTATCATTTCTGGAACTTATAATTGCGTATTTGAAGAGTTTTACCACAATGAGAGAGTGTTCCTACAACTATATACTGGATTCGTCAGCATTTTAACTGATTCACACAGAAAACGCCAGAGAAATTAGGCCTCAAATGTAAACATAAACAGTATATTGCACACTTACAGTCTTCCTACACAAATTTTGAGCTGTATAAACCTGAAATCCTAATATTTGAAAGCCAATTCAAGTGAAAACTCTCCATAAACCAGCCGGAGTTGTAAATATTATCAGTTTTCTTGTCATGTCGTAGCTTTACACTGAAAACCTCTTTGATTGAAAACGGCTGGAAATGCAGTACGAATCTATTTCTTTTAATTTCACGTGTTTCTTACCAGTTTTTAATTATTTCTGGAAACTATAATTGCGTATTTGAAAGTTTTACCACAATTAGAGAGTTTTCCTACAACTACATACTGGAATCGTCAGCATTGTAACTGATTCACACAGGAAACACCAAAGAAATTCGGCCTCCAATTGTAAACATAAACTGTATAGTCTTCACTTACAGTCTTTCTACACAAATTTTGAGCTGTATAAACCTGAATTCCTAATATTTAAAGCAAACTCAAGTGAAAACTCACCCTAAAATAGACTGAGTTTTAAGTATTATCAGTTTTCTGGTCATGACCAGCTTCCACTGGTAAACTCCGTGATTGAAAACGGCTGGAAATGTAGTAAGAATAAATTTCCTTTCATTTCAAGTGTTTCTTACAAGTTTTTTTATCATTTCTGGAAACTATAATTGCGTATTTGAAGAGTTTTACCACAATTAGAGAGTGTTCCTACAACTATATACTGGAATCGGCAGCATTTTAACTGATTCACACAGAAAACGCCAGAGAAATTAGGCCTCAAATGTCAACATAAACAGTATATTGCACACTTACAGTTTTCCTACACAAATTTTGAGCTGTATAAACCTGAAATCCTAATATTTGAAAGCCAATTCAAGTGAAAACTCTCCATAAACTAGCCGGAGTTGTAAATATTATCAGTTTTCTGGCTATGTGCCACCTTTCGACTGGTAACCTCCGTGATTGAAAACGGCTGGAAATGTAGTAAGAATCTATTTGCTTTTATTTCAAGTGTTTCTTATAAGTTTTTTATCATTACTGGAAACAATAATTGCGTATTTGAAGAGTTTTACCACAATTAAAGAGTGATCCTACAACTACATACTGGAATCATCAGCATTTTAACTGATTCACACAGGAAACACCAGAGAAATTCGGCCTCCAATTGTTAACATAAACAGTATAGCCTTCACATACAGTCTTTCTACACAAATTTTGAGCTGAATAAACCTGAATTCCTAATATTTGAAAGCGAACTGAAGTGAAAACTCACCCTAAACTAGACGGAGTTGTAAGTATTATCAGTTTGATGGTCATGACCCAGCTTTCCACTGGTAAACTCCGTGATTGAAAACGGCTGGAAATGTAGTAAGAATAAATTTCCTTTCATTTCAAGTGTTTCTTACAAGTTTTTTATCATTTCTGGAAACTATAATTGCGTATTTGAAGAGTTTTACCACAATTAGAGAGTGTTCCTACAACTGTATACTGGAATCGGCAGCATTTTAACTGATTCACACAGAAAACGCCAGAGAAATTAGGCCTCAAATGTCAACATAAACAGTATATTGCACACTTACAGTCTTCCTACACAAATTTTGAGCTGTATAAACCTGAAATCCTAATATTTGAAAGCCAATTCAAGTGAAAACTCTCCATAAACTAGCCGGAGTTGTAAATATTATCAGTTTTCTGGCTATGTGCCACCTTTCCACTGGTAACCTCCGTGATTGAAAACGGCTGGAAATGTAGTAAGAATCTATTTGCTTTTATTTCAAGTGTTTCTTATAAGTTTTTTATCATTACTGGAAACAATAATTGCGTATTTGAAGAGTTTTACCACAATTAAAGAGTGATCCTACAACTACATACTGGAATCATCAGCATTTTAACTGATTCACACAGGAAACACCAGAGAAATTCGGCCTCCAATTGTTAACATAAACAGTATAGCCTTCACATACAGTCTTTCTACACAAATTTTGAGCTGAATAAACCTGAATTCCTAATATTTGAAAGCGAACTGAAGTGAAAACTCACCCTAAACTAGACGGAGTTGTAAGTATTATCAGTTTGATGGTCATGACCCAGCTTTCAACTGGTAAACTCCGTGATTGAAAACGGCTGGAAATGTAGTAAGAATAAATTTCCTTTCATTTCAAGTGTTTCTTACAAGTTTTTTATCATTTCTGGAACTTATAATTGCGTATTTGAAGAGTTTTACCACAATGAGAGAGTGTTCCTACAACTATATACTGGATTCGTCAGCATTTTAACTGATTCACACAGAAAACGCCAGAGAAATTAGGCCTCAAATGTAAACATAAACAGTATATTGCACACTTACAGTCTTCCTACACAAATTTTGAGCTGTATAAACCTGAAATCCTAATATTTGAAAGCCAATTCAAGTGAAAACTCTCCATAAACTAGCCGGTGTTGTAAATATTATCAGTTTTCTTGTCATGTCGTAGCTTTACACTGAAAACCTCCTTGATTGAAAACGGCTGGAAATGCAGTAGGAATCTATTTCTTTTAATTTCACGTGTTCCCTACCAGTTTTTAATTATTTCTGGAAACTATAATTGCGTATTTGAAAGTTTTACCACAATTAGAGAGTTTTCCTACAACTACATGCTGGAATCGTCAGCATTTTAACTGATTCACACAGGAAACACCAAAGAAATTCGGCCTCCAATTGTAAACATAAACTGTATAGTCTTCATTTACAGTCTTTCTACACAAATTTTGAGCTGTATAAACCTGAATTCCTAATATTTAAAGCAAACTCAAGTGAAAACTCACCCTAAAATAGACTGAGTTTTAAGTATTATCAGTTTTCTGGTCATGACCAGCTTCCACTGGTAAACTCCGTGATTGAAAACGGCTGGAAATGTAGTAAGAATAAATTTCCTTTCATTTCAAGTGTTTCTTACAAGTTTTTTTATCATTTCTGGAAACTATAATTGCGTATTTGAAGAGTTTTACCACAATTAGAGAGTGTTCCTACAACTATATACTGGAATCGGCAGCATTTTAACTGATTCACACAGAAAACGCCAGAGAAATTAGGCCTCAAATGTAAACATAAACAGTATATTGCACACTTACAGTTTTCCTACACAAATTTTGAGCTGTATAAACCTGAAATCCTAATATTTGAAAGCCAATTCAAGTGAAAACTCTCCATAAACTAGCCGGAGTTGTAAATATTATCAGTTTTCTGGCTATGTGCCACCTTTCGACTGGTAACCTCCGTGATTGAAAACGGCTGGAAATGTAGTAAGAATCTATTTGCTTTTATTTCAAGTGTTTCTTATAAGTTTTTTATCATTACTGGAAACAATAATTGCGTATTTGAAGAGTTTTACCACAATTAAAGAGTGATCCTACAACTACATACTGGAATCATCAGCATTTTAACTGATTCACACAGGAAACACCAGAGAAATTCGGCCTCCAATTGTTAACATAAACAGTATAGCCTTCACATACAGTCTTTCTACACAAATTTTGAGCTGAATAAACCTGAATTCCTAATATTTGAAAGCGAACTGAAGTGAAAACTCACCCTAAACTAGACGGAGTTGTAAGTATTATCAGTTTGATGGTCATGACCCAGCTTTCCACTGGTAAACTCCGTGATTGAAAACGGCTGGAAATGTAGTAAGAATAAATTTCCTTTCATTTCAAGTGTTTCTTACAAGTTTTTTATCATTTCTGGAAACTATAATTGCGTATTTGAAGAGTTTTACCACAATTAGAGAGTGTTCCTACAACTGTATACTGGAATCGGCAGCATTTTAACTGATTCACACAGAAAACGCCAGAGAAATTAGGCCTCAAATGTCAACATAAACAGTATATTGCACACTTACAGTCTTCCTACACAAATTTTGAGCTGTATAAACCTGAAATCCTAATATTTGAAAGCCAATTCAAGTGAAAACTCTCCATAAACTAGCCGGAGTTGTAAATATTATCAGTTTTCTGGCTATGTGCCACCTTTCCACTGGTAACCTCCGTGATTGAAAACGGCTGGAAATGTAGTAAGAATCTATTTGCTTTTATTTCAAGTGTTTCTTATAAGTTTTTTATCATTACTGGAAACAATAATTGCGTATTTGAAGAGTTTTACCACAATTAAAGAGTGATCCTACAACTACATACTGGAATCATCAGCATTTTAACTGATTCACACAGGAAACACCAGAGAAATTCGGCCTCCAATTGTTAACATAAACAGTATAGCCTTCACATACAGTCTTTCTACACAAATTTTGAGCTGAATAAACCTGAATTCCTAATATTTGAAAGCGAACTGAAGTGAAAACTCACCCTAAACTAGACGGAGTTGTAAGTATTATCAGTTTGATGGTCATGACCCAGCTTTCAACTGGTAAACTCCGTGATTGAAAACGGCTGGAAATGTAGTAAGAATAAATTTCCTTTCATTTCAAGTGTTTCTTACAAGTTTTTTATCATTTCTGGAACTTATAATTGCGTATTTGAAGAGTTTTACCACAATGAGAGAGTGTTCCTACAACTATATACTGGATTCGTCAGCATTTTAACTGATTCACACAGAAAACGCCAGAGAAATTAGGCCTCAAATGTAAACATAAACAGTATATTGCACACTTAAAGTCTTCCTACACAAATTTTGAGCTGTATAAACCTGAAATCCTAATATTTGAAAGCCAATTCAAGTGAAAACTCTCCATAAACTAGCCGGTGTTGTAAATATTATCAGTTTTCTTGTCATGTCGTAGCTTTACACTGAAAACCTCCTTGATTGAAAACGGCTGGAAATGCAGTAGGAATCTATTTCTTTTAATTTCACGTGTTCCCTACCAGTTTTTAATTATTTCTGGAAACTATAATTGCGTATTTGAAAGTTTTACCACAATTAGAGAGTTTTCCTACAACTACATGCTGGAATCGTCAGCATTTTAACTGATTCACACAGGAAACACCAAAGAAATTCGGCCTCCAATTGTAAACATAAACTGTATAGTCTTCATTTACAGTCTTTCTACACAAATTTTGAGCTGTATAAACCTGAATTCCTAATATTTAAAGCAAACTCAAGTGAAAACTCACCCTAAAATAGACTGAGTTTTAAGTATTATCAGTTTTCTGGTCATGACCAGCTTCCACTGGTAAACTCCGTGATTGAAAACGGCTGGAAATGTAGTAAGAATAAATTTCCTTTCATTTCAAGTGTTTCTTACAAGTTTTTTTATCATTTCTGGAAACTATAATTGCGTATTTGAAGAGTTTTACCACAATTAGAGAGTGTTCCTACAACTATATACTGGAATCGGCAGCATTTTAACTGATTCACACAGAAAACGCCAGAGAAATTAGGCCTCAAATGTAAACATAAACAGTATATTGCACACTTACAGTTTTCCTACACAAATTTTGAGCTGTATAAACCTGAAATCCTAATATTTGAAAGCCAATTCAAGTGAAAACTCTCCATAAACTAGCCGGAGTTGTAAATATTATCAGTTTTCTGGCTATGTGCCACCTTTCGACTGGTAACCTCCGTGATTGAAAACGGCTGGAAATGTAGTAAGAATCTATTTGCTTTTATTTCAAGTGTTTCTTATAAGTTTTTTATCATTACTGGAAACAATAATTGCGTATTTGAAGAGTTTTACCACAATTAAAGAGTGATCCTACAACTACATACTGGAATCATCAGCATTTTAACTGATTCACACAGGAAACACCAGAGAAATTCGGCCTCCAATTGTTAACATAAACAGTATAGCCTTCACATACAGTCTTTCTACACAAATTTTGAGCTGAATAAACCTGAATTCCTAATATTTGAAAGCGAACTGAAGTGAAAACTCACCCTAAACTAGACGGAGTTGTAAGTATTATCAGTTTGATGGTCATGACCCAGCTTTCCACTGGTAAACTCCGTGATTGAAAACGGCTGGAAATGTAGTAAGAATAAATTTCCTTTCATTTCAAGTGTTTCTTACAAGTTTTTTATCATTTCTGGAAACTATAATTGCGTATTTGAAGAGTTTTACCACAATTAGAGAGTGTTCCTACAACTGTATACTGGAATCGGCAGCATTTTAACTGATTCACACAGAAAACGCCAGAGAAATTAGGCCTCAAATGTCAACATAAACAGTATATTGCACACTTACAGTCTTCCTACACAAATTTTGAGCTGTATAAACCTGAAATCCTAATATTTGAAAGCCAATTCAAGTGAAAACTCTCCATAAACTAGCCGGAGTTGTAAATATTATCAGTTTTCTGGCTATGTGCCACCTTTCCACTGGTAACCTCCGTGATTGAAAACGGCTGGAAATGTAGTAAGAATCTATTTGCTTTTATTTCAAGTGTTTCTTATAAGTTTTTATCATTACTGGAAACAATAATTGCGTATTTGAAGAGTTTTACCACAATTAAAGAGTGATCCTACAACTACATACTGGAATCATCAGCATTTTAACTGATTCACACAGGAAACACCAGAGAAATTCGGCCTCCAATTGTTAACATAAACAGTATAGCCTTCACATACAGTCTTTCTACACAAATTTTGAGCTGAATAAACCTGAATTCCTAATATTTGAAAGCGAACTGAAGTGAAAACTCACCCTAAACTAGACGGAGTTGTAAGTATTATCAGTTTGATGGTCATGACCCAGCTTTCAACTGGTAAACTCCGTGATTGAAAACGGCTGGAAATGTAGTAAGAATAAATTTCCTTTCATTTCAAGTGTTTCTTACAAGTTTTTTATCATTTCTGGAACTTATAATTGCGTATTTGAAGAGTTTTACCACAATGAGAGAGTGTTCCTACAACTATATACTGGATTCGTCAGCATTTTAACTGATTCACACAGAAAACGCCAGAGAAATTAGGCCTCAAATGTAAACATAAACAGTATATTGCACACTTACAGTCTTCCTACACAAATTTTGAGCTGTATAAACCTGAAATCCTAATATTTGAAAGCCAATTCAAGTGAAAACTCTCCATAAACTAGCCGGTGTTGTAAATATTATCAGTTTTCTTGTCATGTCGTAGCTTTACACTGAAAACCTCCTTGATTGAAAACGGCTGGAAATGCAGTAGGAATCTATTTCTTTTAATTTCACGTGTTCCCTACCAGTTTTTAATCATTTCTGGAAACTATAATTGCGTATTTGAAAGTTTTACCACAATTAGAGAGTTTTCCTACAACTACATGCTGGAATCGTCAGCATTTTAACTGATTCACACAGGAAACACCAAAGAAATTCGGCATCAAGTTTAAACATAAACAGTATATTGCACACTTACAGTCTTTCTATACAAATTTTGAGCTGTATAAACCTGAAATCATAATCTTTGAAAGCCAATTCAAGTGAAAACTCTCCCTAAACTAGCCGGAGTTGTAAATATTATCAGTTTTCTGGCTATGTGCCACCTTTCCACTGGTAACCTCCGTGATTGAAAACGGCTGGAAATGTAGTAAGAATCTATTTGCTTTTATTTCAAGTGTTTCTTATAAGTTTTTTATCATTACTGGAAACAATAATTGCGTATTTGAAGAGTTTTACCACAATTAGAGAGTGTTCCTACAACTACATACTTTATCATCAGCATTTTAACTGATTCACACAGGAAACACCAGAGAAATTCTGCCTCCAATTGTTAACATAAACAGTATAGTCTTCACGTACAGTCTTTCTACACAAATTTTGAGCTGAATAAACCTGAATTCCTAATATTTGAAAGCGAACTCAAGTGAAAACTCACCCTAAACTAGACAGAGTTGTAAGTATTATCAGTTTGCTGGTCATGACCCAGCTTTCCACTGGTAAACTCCGTGATAGAAAACGGCTGGAAATGTAGTAAGAATAAATTTCCTTTCATTTCAAGTGTTTCTTACAAGTTTTTTATCATTTCTGGAACTTATAATTGCGTATTTGAAGAGTTTTACCACAATGAGAGAGTGTTCCTACAACTATATACTGGATTCGTCAGCATTTTAACTGATTCACACAGAAAACGCCAGAGAAATTAGGCCTCAAATGTAAACATAAACAGTATATTGCACACTTACAGTCTTCCTACACAAATTTTGAGCTGTATAAACCTGAAATCCTAATATTTGAAAGCCAATTCAAGTGAAAACTCTCCATAAACCAGCCGGAGTTGTAAATATTATCAGTTTTCTTGTCATGTCGTAGCTTTACACTGAAAACCTCTTTGATTGAAAACGGCTGGAAATGCAGTACGAATCTATTTCTTTTAATTTCACGTGTTTCTTACCAGTTTTTAATTATTTCTGGAAACTATAATTGCGTATTTGAAAGTTTTACCACAATTAGAGAGTTTTCCTACAACTACATACTGGAATCGTCAGCATTGTAACTGATTCACACAGGAAACACCAAAGAAATTCGGCCTCCAATTGTAAACATAAACTGTATAGTCTTCACTTACAGTCTTTCTACACAAATTTTGAGCTGTATAAACCTGAAATCCTAATATTTGAAAGCCAATTCAAGTGAAAACTCTCCATAAACTAGCCGGTGTTGTAAATATTATCAGTTTTCTTGTCATGTCGTAGCTTTACACTGAAAACCTCCTTGATTGAAAACGGCTGGAAATGCAGTAGGAATCTATTTCTTTTAATTTCACGTGTTCCCTACCAGTTTTTAATTATTTCTGGAAACTATAATTGCGTATTTGAAAGTTTTACCACAATTAGAGAGTTTTCCTACAACTACATGCTGGAATCGTCAGCATTTTAACTGATTCACACAGGAAACACCAAAGAAATTCGGCCTCCAATTGTAAACATAAACTGTATAGTCTTCACTTACAGTCTTTCTACACAAATTTTGAGCTGTATAAACCTGAATTCCTAATATTTAAAGCAAACTCAAGTGAAAACTCACCCTAAAATAGACTGAGTTTTAAGTATTATCAGTTTTCTGGTCATGACCAGCTTCCACTGGTAAACTCCGTGATTGAAAATGGCTGGAAATGTAGTAAGAATAAATTTCCTTTCATTTCAAGTGTTTCTTACAAGTTTTTTTATCATTTATGGAAACTATAATTGCGTATTTGAAGAGTTTTACCACAATTAGAGAGTGTTCCTACAACTATATACTGGAATCGGCAGCATTTTAACTGATTCACACAGAAAACGCCAGAGAAATTAGGCCTCAAATGTCAACATAAACAGTATATTGCACACTTACAGTTTTCCTACACAAATTTTGAGCTGTATAAACCTGAAATCCTAATATTTGAAAGCCAATTCAAGTGAAAACTCTCCATAAACTAGCCGGAGTTGTAAATATTATCAGTTTTCTGGCTATGTGCCACCTTTCGACTGGTAACCTCCGTGATTGAAAACGGCTGGAAATGTAGTAAGAATCTATTTGCTTTTATTTCAAGTGTTTCTTATAAGTTTTTTATCATTACTGGAAACAATAATTGCGTATTTGAAGAGTTTTACCACAATTAAAGAGTGATCCTACAACTACACACTGGAATCATCAGCATTTTAACTGATTCACACAGGAAACACCAGAGAAATTCGGCCTCCAATTGTTAACATAAACAGTATAGCCTTCACATACAGTCTTTCTACACAAATTTTGAGCTGAATAAACCTGAATTCCTAATATTTGAAAGCGAACTGAAGTGAAAACTCACCCTAAACTAGACGGAGTTGTAAGTATTATCAGTTTGATGGTCATGACCCAGCTTTCCACTGGTAAACTCCGTGATTGAAAACGGCTGGAAATGTAGTAAGAATAAATTTCCTTTCATTTCAAGTGTTTCTTACAAGTTTTTTATCATTTCTGGAACTTATAATTGCGTATTTGAAGAGTTTTACCACAATGAGAGAGTGTTCCTACAACTATATACTGGATTCGTCAGCATTTTAACTGATTCACACAGAAAACGCCAGAGAAATTAGGCCTCAAATGTAAACATAAACAGTATATTGCACACTTACAGTCTTCCTACACAAATTTTGAGCTGTATAAACCTGAAATCCTAATATTTGAAAGCCAATTCAAGTGAAAACTCTCCATAAACTAGCCGGTGTTGTAAATATTATCAGTTTTCTTGTCATGTCGTAGCTTTACACTGAAAACCTCCTTGATTGAAAACGGCTGGAAATGCAGTAGGAATCTATTTCTTTTAATTTCACGTGTTCCCTACCAGTTTTTAATTATTTCTGGAAACTATAATTGCGTATTTGAAAGTTTTACCACAATTAGAGAGTTTTCCTACAACTACATGCTGGAATCGTCAGCATTTTAACTGATTCACACAGGAAACACCAAAGAAATTCGGCCTCCAATTGTAAACATAAACTGTATAGTCTTCACTTACAGTCTTTCTACACAAATTTTGAGCTGTATAAACCTGAATTCCTAATATTTAAAGCAAACTCAAGTGAAAACTCACCCTAAAATAGACTGAGTTTTAAGTATTATCAGTTTTCTGGTCATGACCAGCTTCCACTGGTAAACTCCGTGATTGAAAATGGCTGGAAATGTAGTAAGAATAAATTTCCTTTCATTTCAAGTGTTTCTTACAAGTTTTTTTATCATTTCTGGAAACTATAATTGCGTATTTGAAGAGTTTTACCACAATTAGAGAGTGTTCCTACAACTATATACTGGAATCGGCAGCATTTTAACTGATTCACACAGAAAACGCCAGAGAAATTAGGCCTCAAATGTCAACATAAACAGTATATTGCACACTTACAGTTTTCCTACACAAATTTTGAGCTGTATAAACCTGAAATCCTAATATTTGAAAGCCAATTCAAGTGAAAACTCTCCATAAACTAGCCGGAGTTGTAAATATTATCAGTTTTCTGGCTATGTGCCACCTTTCCACTGGTAACCTCCGTGATTGAAAACGGCTGGAAATGTAGTAAGAATCTATTTGCTTTTATTTCAAGTGTTTCTTATAAGTTTTTATCATTACTGGAAACAATAATTGCGTATTTGAAGAGTTTTACCACAATTAAAGAGTGATCCTACAACTACATACTGGAATCATCAGCATTTTAACTGATTCACACAGGAAACACCAGAGAAATTCGGCCTCCAATTGTTAACATAAACAGTATAGCCTTCACATACAGTCTTTCTACACAAATTTTGAGCTGAATAAACCTGAATTCCTAATATTTGAAAGCGAACTGAAGTGAAAACTCACCCTAAACTAGACGGAGTTGTAAGTATTATCAGTTTGATGGTCATGACCCAGCTTTCAACTGGTAAACTCCGTGATTGAAAACGGCTGGAAATGTAGTAAGAATAAATTTCCTTTCATTTCAAGTGTTTCTTACAAGTTTTTTATCATTTCTGGAACTTATAATTGCGTATTTGAAGAGTTTTACCACAATGAGAGAGTGTTCCTACAACTATATACTGGATTCGTCAGCATTTTAACTGATTCACACAGAAAACGCCAGAGAAATTAGGCCTCAAATGTAAACATAAACAGTATATTGCACACTTACAGTCTTCCTACACAAATTTTGAGCTGTATAAACCTGAAATCCTAATATTTGAAAGCCAATTCAAGTGAAAACTCTCCATAAACTAGCCGGTGTTGTAAATATTATCAGTTTTCTTGTCATGTCGTAGCTTTACACTGAAAACCTCCTTGATTGAAAACGGCTGGAAATGCAGTAGGAATCTATTTCTTTTAATTTCACGTGTTCCCTACCAGTTTTTAATCATTTCTGGAAACTATAATTGCGTATTTGAAAGTTTTACCACAATTAGAGAGTTTTCCTACAACTACATGCTGGAATCGTCAGCATTTTAACTGATTCACACAGGAAACACCAAAGAAATTCGGCATCAAGTTTAAACATAAACAGTATATTGCACACTTACAGTCTTTCTATACAAATTTTGAGCTGTATAAACCTGAAATCATAATCTTTGAAAGCCAATTCAAGTGAAAACTCTCCCTAAACTAGCCGGAGTTGTAAATATTATCAGTTTTCTGGCTATGTGCCACCTTTCCACTGGTAACCTCCGTGATTGAAAACGGCTGGAAATGTAGTAAGAATCTATTTGCTTTTATTTCAAGTGTTTCTTATAAGTTTTTTATCATTACTGGAAACAATAATTGCGTATTTGAAGAGTTTTACCACAATTAGAGAGTGTTCCTACAACTACATACTTTATCATCAGCATTTTAACTGATTCACACAGGAAACACCAGAGAAATTCTGCCTCCAATTGTTAACATAAACAGTATAGTCTTCACGTACAGTCTTTCTACACAAATTTTGAGCTGAATAAACCTGAATTCCTAATATTTGAAAGCGAACTCAAGTGAAAACTCACCCTAAACTAGACAGAGTTGTAAGTATTATCAGTTTGCTGGTCATGACCCAGCTTTCCACTGGTAAACTCCGTGATAGAAAACGGCTGGAAATGTAGTAAGAATAAATTTCCTTTCATTTCAAGTGTTTCTTACAAGTTTTTTATCATTTCTGGAACTTATAATTGCGTATTTGAAGAGTTTTACCACAATGAGAGAGTGTTCCTACAACTATATACTGGATTCGTCAGCATTTTAACTGATTCACACAGAAAACGCCAGAGAAATTAGGCCTCAAATGTAAACATAAACAGTATATTGCACACTTACAGTCTTCCTACACAAATTTTGAGCTGTATAAACCTGAAATCCTAATATTTGAAAGCCAATTCAAGTGAAAACTCTCCATAAACCAGCCGGAGTTGTAAATATTATCAGTTTTCTTGTCATGTCGTAGCTTTACACTGAAAACCTCTTTGATTGAAAACGGCTGGAAATGCAGTACGAATCTATTTCTTTTAATTTCACGTGTTTCTTACCAGTTTTTAATTATTTCTGGAAACTATAATTGCGTATTTGAAAGTTTTACCACAATTAGAGAGTTTTCCTACAACTACATACTGGAATCGTCAGCATTGTAACTGATTCACACAGGAAACACCAAAGAAATTCGGCCTCCAATTGTAAACATAAACTGTATAGTCTTCACTTACAGTCTTTCTACACAAATTTTGAGCTGTATAAACCTGAAATCCTAATATTTGAAAGCCAATTCAAGTGAAAACTCTCCATAAACTAGCCGGTGTTGTAAATATTATCAGTTTTCTTGTCATGTCGTAGCTTTACACTGAAAACCTCCTTGATTGAAAACGGCTGGAAATGCAGTAGGAATCTATTTCTTTTAATTTCACGTGTTCCCTACCAGTTTTTAATTATTTCTGGAAACTATAATTGCGTATTTGAAAGTTTTACCACAATTAGAGAGTTTTCCTACAACTACATGCTGGAATCGTCAGCATTTTAACTGATTCACACAGGAAACACCAAAGAAATTCGGCCTCCAATTGTAAACATAAACTGTATAGTCTTCACTTACAGTCTTTCTACACAAATTTTGAGCTGTATAAACCTGAATTCCTAATATTTAAAGCAAACTCAAGTGAAAACTCACCCTAAAATAGACTGAGTTTTAAGTATTATCAGTTTTCTGGTCATGACCAGCTTCCACTGGTAAACTCCGTGATTGAAAATGGCTGGAAATGTAGTAAGAATAAATTTCCTTTCATTTCAAGTGTTTCTTACAAGTTTTTTTATCATTTATGGAAACTATAATTGCGTATTTGAAGAGTTTTACCACAATTAGAGAGTGTTCCTACAACTATATACTGGAATCGGCAGCATTTTAACTGATTCACACAGAAAACGCCAGAGAAATTAGGCCTCAAATGTCAACATAAACAGTATATTGCACACTTACAGTTTTCCTACACAAATTTTGAGCTGTATAAACCTGAAATCCTAATATTTGAAAGCCAATTCAAGTGAAAACTCTCCATAAACTAGCCGGAGTTGTAAATATTATCAGTTTTCTGGCTATGTGCCACCTTTCGACTGGTAACCTCCGTGATTGAAAACGGCTGGAAATGTAGTAAGAATCTATTTGCTTTTATTTCAAGTGTTTCTTATAAGTTTTTTATCATTACTGGAAACAATAATTGCGTATTTGAAGAGTTTTACCACAATTAAAGAGTGATCCTACAACTACACACTGGAATCATCAGCATTTTAACTGATTCACACAGGAAACACCAGAGAAATTCGGCCTCCAATTGTTAACATAAACAGTATAGCCTTCACATACAGTCTTTCTACACAAATTTTGAGCTGAATAAACCTGAATTCCTAATATTTGAAAGCGAACTGAAGTGAAAACTCACCCTAAACTAGACGGAGTTGTAAGTATTATCAGTTTGATGGTCATGACCCAGCTTTCCACTGGTAAACTCCGTGATTGAAAACGGCTGGAAATGTAGTAAGAATAAATTTCCTTTCATTTCAAGTGTTTCTTACAAGTTTTTTATCATTTCTGGAACTTATAATTGCGTATTTGAAGAGTTTTACCACAATGAGAGAGTGTTCCTACAACTATATACTGGATTCGTCAGCATTTTAACTGATTCACACAGAAAACGCCAGAGAAATTAGGCCTCAAATGTAAACATAAACAGTATATTGCACACTTACAGTCTTCCTACACAAATTTTGAGCTGTATAAACCTGAAATCCTAATATTTGAAAGCCAATTCAAGTGAAAACTCTCCATAAACCAGCCGGAGTTGTAAATATTATCAGTTTTCTTGTCATGTCGTAGCTTTACACTGAAAACCTCTTTGATTGAAAACGGCTGGAAATGCAGTACGAATCTATTTCTTTTAATTTCACGTGTTTCTTACCAGTTTTTAATTATTTCTGGAAACTATAATTGCGTATTTGAAAGTTTTACCACAATTAGAGAGTTTTCCTACAACTACATACTGGAATCGTCAGCATTGTAACTGATTCACACAGGAAACACCAAAGAAATTCGGCCTCCAATTGTAAACATAAACTGTATAGTCTTCACTTACAGTCTTTCTACACAAATTTTGAGCTGTATAAACCTGAATTCCTAATATTTAAAGCAAACTCAAGTGAAAACTCACCCTAAAATAGACTGAGTTTTAAGTATTATCAGTTTTCTGGTCATGACCAGCTTCCACTGGTAAACTCCGTGATTGAAAACGGCTGGAAATGTAGTAAGAATAAATTTCCTTTCATTTCAAGTGTTTCTTACAAGTTTTTTTTATCATTTCTGGAAACTATAATTGCGTATTTGAAGAGTTTTACCACAATTAGAGAGTGTTCCTACAACTATATACTGGAATCGGCAGCATTTTAACTGATTCACACAGAAAACGCCAGAGAAATTAGGCCTCAAATGTCAACATAAACAGTATATTGCACACTTACAGTTTTCCTACACAAATTTTGAGCTGTATAAACCTGAAATCCTAATATTTGAAAGCCAATTCAAGTGAAAACTCTCCATAAACTAGCCGGAGTTGTAAATATTATCAGTTTTCTGGCTATGTGCCACCTTTCGACTGGTAACCTCCGTGATTGAAAACGGCTGGAAATGTAGTAAGAATCTATTTGCTTTTATTTCAAGTGTTTCTTATAAGTTTTTTATCATTACTGGAAACAATAATTGCGTATTTGAAGAGTTTTACCACAATTAAAGAGTGATCCTACAACTACATACTGGAATCATCAGCATTTTAACTGATTCACACAGGAAACACCAGAGAAATTCGGCCTCCAATTGTTAACATAAACAGTATAGCCTTCACATACAGTCTTTCTACACAAATTTTGAGCTGAATAAACCTGAATTCCTAATATTTGAAAGCGAACTGAAGTGAAAACTCACCCTAAACTAGACGGAGTTGTAAGTATTATCAGTTTGATGGTCATGACCCAGCTTTCCACTGGTAAACTCCGTGATTGAAAACGGCTGGAAATGTAGTAAGAATAAATTTCCTTTCATTTCAAGTGTTTCTTACAAGTTTTTTATCATTTCTGGAAACTATAATTGCGTATTTGAAGAGTTTTACCACAATTAGAGAGTGTTCCTACAACTGTATACTGGAATCGGCAGCATTTTAACTGATTCACACAGAAAACGCCAGAGAAATTAGGCCTCAAATGTCAACATAAACAGTATATTGCACACTTACAGTCTTCCTACACAAATTTTGAGCTGTATAAACCTGAAATCCTAATATTTGAAAGCCAATTCAAGTGAAAACTCTCCATAAACTAGCCGGAGTTGTAAATATTATCAGTTTTCTGGCTATGTGCCACCTTTCCACTGGTAACCTCCGTGATTGAAAACGGCTGGAAATGTAGTAAGAATCTATTTGCTTTTATTTCAAGTGTTTCTTATAAGTTTTTTATCATTACTGGAAACAATAATTGCGTATTTGAAGAGTTTTACCACAATTAAAGAGTGATCCTACAACTACATACTGGAATCATCAGCATTTTAACTGATTCACACAGGAAACACCAGAGAAATTCGGCCTCCAATTGTTAACATAAACAGTATAGCCTTCACATACAGTCTTTCTACACAAATTTTGAGCTGAATAAACCTGAATTCCTAATATTTGAAAGCGAACTGAAGTGAAAACTCACCCTAAACTAGACGGAGTTGTAAGTATTATCAGTTTGATGGTCATGACCCAGCTTTCAACTGGTAAACTCCGTGATTGAAAACGGCTGGAAATGTAGTAAGAATAAATTTCCTTTCATTTCAAGTGTTTCTTACAAGTTTTTTATCATTTCTGGAACTTATAATTGCGTATTTGAAGAGTTTTACCACAATGAGAGAGTGTTCCTACAACTATATACTGGATTCGTCAGCATTTTAACTGATTCACACAGAAAACGCCAGAGAAATTAGGCCTCAAATGTAAACATAAACAGTATATTGCACACTTACAGTCTTCCTACACAAATTTTGAGCTGTATAAACCTGAAATCCTAATATTTGAAAGCCAATTCAAGTGAAAACTCTCCATAAACTAGCCGGTGTTGTAAATATTATCAGTTTTCTTGTCATGTCGTAGCTTTACACTGAAAACCTCCTTGATTGAAAACGGCTGGAAATGCAGTAGGAATCTATTTCTTTTAATTTCACGTGTTCCCTACCAGTTTTTAATTATTTCTGGAAACTATAATTGCGTATTTGAAAGTTTTACCACAATTAGAGAGTTTTCCTACAACTACATGCTGGAATCGTCAGCATTTTAACTGATTCACACAGGAAACACCAAAGAAATTCGGCCTCCAATTGTAAACATAAACTGTATAGTCTTCACTTACAGTCTTTCTACACAAATTTTGAGCTGTATAAACCTGAATTCCTAATATTTAAAGCAAACTCAAGTGAAAACTCACCCTAAAATAGACTGAGTTTTAAGTATTATCAGTTTTCTGGTCATGACCAGCTTCCACTGGTAAACTCCGTGATTGAAAACGGCTGGAAATGTAGTAAGAATAAATTTCCTTTCATTTCAAGTGTTTCTTACAAGTTTTTTTATCATTTCTGGAAACTATAATTGCGTATTTGAAGAGTTTTACCACAATTAGAGAGTGTTCCTACAACTATATACTGGAATCGGCAGCATTTTAACTGATTCACACAGAAAACGCCAGAGAAATTAGGCCTCAAATGTCAACATAAACAGTATATTGCACACTTACAGTTTTCCTACACAAATTTTGAGCTGTATAAACCTGAAATCCTAATATTTGAAAGCCAATTCAAGTGAAAACTCTCCATAAACTAGCCGGAGTTGTAAATATTATCAGTTTTCTGGCTATGTGCCACCTTTCGACTGGTAACCTCCGTGATTGAAAACGGCTGGAAATGTAGTAAGAATCTATTTGCTTTTATTTCAAGTGTTTCTTATAAGTTTTTTATCATTACTGGAAACAATAATTGCGTATTTGAAGAGTTTTACCACAATTAAAGAGTGATCCTACAACTACATACTGGAATCATCAGCATTTTAACTGATTCACACAGGAAACACCAGAGAAATTCGGCCTCCAATTGTTAACATAAACAGTATAGCCTTCACATACAGTCTTTCTACACAAATTTTGAGCTGAATAAACCTGAATTCCTAATATTTGAAAGCGAACTGAAGTGAAAACTCACCCTAAACTAGACGGAGTTGTAAGTATTATCAGTTTGATGGTCATGACCCAGCTTTCCACTGGTAAACTCCGTGATTGAAAACGGCTGGAAATGTAGTAAGAATAAATTTCCTTTCATTTCAAGTGTTTCTTACAAGTTTTTTATCATTTCTGGAAACTATAATTGCGTATTTGAAGAGTTTTACCACAATTAGAGAGTGTTCCTACAACTGTATACTAGAATCGGCAGCATTTTAACTGATTCACACAGAAAACGCCAGAGAAATTAGGCCTCAAATGTCAACATAAACAGTATATTGCACACTTACAGTCTTCCTACACAAATTTTGAGCTGTATAAACCTGAAATCCTAATATTTGAAAGCCAATTCAAGTGAAAACTCTCCATAAACTAGCCGGAGTTGTAAATATTATCAGTTTTCTGGCTATGTGCCACCTTTCCACTGGTAACCTCCGTGATTGAAAACGGCTGGAAATGTAGTAAGAATCTATTTGCTTTTATTTCAAGTGTTTCTTATAAGTTTTTATCATTACTGGAAACAATAATTGCGTATTTGAAGAGTTTTACCACAATTAAAGAGTGATCCTACAACTACATACTGGAATCATCAGCATTTTAACTGATTCACACAGGAAACACCAGAGAAATTCGGCCTCCAATTGTTAACATAAACAGTATAGCCTTCACATACAGTCTTTCTACACAAATTTTGAGCTGAATAAACCTGAATTCCTAATATTTGAAAGCGAACTGAAGTGAAAACTCACCCTAAACTAGACGGAGTTGTAAGTATTATCAGTTTGATGGTCATGACCCAGCTTTCAACTGGTAAACTCCGTGATTGAAAACGGCTGGAAATGTAGTAAGAATAAATTTCCTTTCATTTCAAGTGTTTCTTACAAGTTTTTTATCATTTCTGGAACTTATAATTGCGTATTTGAAGAGTTTTACCACAATGAGAGAGTGTTCCTACAACTATATACTGGATTCGTCAGCATTTTAACTGATTCACACAGAAAACGCCAGAGAAATTAGGCCTCAAATGTAAACATAAACAGTATATTGCACACTTACAGTCTTCCTACACAAATTTTGAGCTGTATAAACCTGAAATCCTAATATTTGAAAGCCAATTCAAGTGAAAACTCTCCATAAACTAGCCGGTGTTGTAAATATTATCAGTTTTCTTGTCATGTCGTAGCTTTACACTGAAAACCTCCTTGATTGAAAACGGCTGGAAATGCAGTAGGAATCTATTTCTTTTAATTTCACGTGTTCCCTACCAGTTTTTAATCATTTCTGGAAACTATAATTGCGTATTTGAAAGTTTTACCACAATTAGAGAGTTTTCCTACAACTACATGCTGGAATCGTCAGCATTTTAACTGATTCACACAGGAAACACCAAAGAAATTCGGCATCAAGTTTAAACATAAACAGTATATTGCACACTTACAGTCTTTCTATACAAATTTTGAGCTGTATAAACCTGAAATCATAATCTTTGAAAGCCAATTCAAGTGAAAACTCTCCCTAAACTAGCCGGAGTTGTAAATATTATCAGTTTTCTGGCTATGTGCCACCTTTCCACTGGTAACCTCCGTGATTGAAAACGGCTGGAAATGTAGTAAGAATCTATTTGCTTTTATTTCAAGTGTTTCTTATAAGTTTTTTATCATTACTGGAAACAATAATTGCGTATTTGAAGAGTTTTACCACAATTAGAGAGTGTTCCTACAACTACATACTTTATCATCAGCATTTTAACTGATTCACACAGGAAACACCAGAGAAATTCTGCCTCCAATTGTTAACATAAACAGTATAGTCTTCACGTACAGTCTTTCTACACAAATTTTGAGCTGAATAAACCTGAATTCCTAATATTCGAAAGCGAACTCAAGTGAAAACTCACCCTAAACTAGACAGAGTTGTAAGTATTATCAGTTTGCTGGTCATGACCCAGCTTTCCACTGGTAAACTCCGTGATAGAAAACGGCTGGAAATGTAGTAAGAATAAATTTCCTTTCATTTCAAGTGTTTCTTACAAGTTTTTTATCATTTCTGGAACTTATAATTGCGTATTTGAAGAGTTTTACCACAATGAGAGAGTGTTCCTACAACTATATACTGGATTCGTCAGCATTTTAACTGATTCACACAGAAAACGCCAGAGAAATTAGGCCTCAAATGTCAACATAAACAGTATATTGCACACTTACAGTCTTCCTACACAAATTTTGAGCTGTATAAACCTGAAATCCTAATATTTGAAAGCCAATTCAAGTGAAAACTCTCCATAAACCAGCCGGAGTTGTAAATATTATCAGTTTTCTTGTCATGTCGTAGCTTTACACTGAAAACCTCTTTGATTGAAAACGGCTGGAAATGCAGTACGAATCTATTTCTTTTAATTTCACGTGTTTCTTACCAGTTTTTAATTATTTCTGGAAACTATAATTGCGTATTTGAAAGTTTTACCACAATTAGAGAGTTTTCCTACAACTACATACTGGAATCGTCAGCATTGTAACTGATTCACACAGGAAACACCAAAGAAATTCGGCCTCCAATTGTAAACATAAACTGTATAGTCTTCACTTACAGTCTTTCTACACAAATTTTGAGCTGTATAAACCTGAAATCCTAATATTTGAAAGCCAATTCAAGTGAAAACTCTCCATAAACTAGCCGGTGTTGTAAATATTATCAGTTTTCTTGTCATGTCGTAGCTTTACACTGAAAACCTCCTTGATTGAAAACGGCTGGAAATGCAGTAGGAATCTATTTCTTTTAATTTCACGTGTTCCCTACCAGTTTTTAATTATTTCTGGAAACTATAATTGCGTATTTGAAAGTTTTACCACAATTAGAGAGTTTTCCTACAACTACATGCTGGAATCGTCAGCATTTTAACTGATTCACACAGGAAACACCAAAGAAATTCGGCCTCCAATTGTAAACATAAACTGTATAGTCTTCACTTACAGTCTTTCTACACAAATTTTGAGCTGTATAAACCTAAATTCCTAATATTTAAAGCAAACTCAAGTGAAAACTCACCCTAAAATAGACTGAGTTTTAAGTATTATCAGTTTTCTGGTCATGACCAGCTTCCACTGGTAAACTCCGTGATTGAAAATGGCTGGAAATGTAGTAAGAATAAATTTCCTTTCATTTCAAGTGTTTCTTACAAGTTTTTTTATCATTTCTGGAAACTATAATTGCGTATTTGAAGAGTTTTACCACAATTAGAGAGTGTTCCTACAACTATATACTGGAATCGGCAGCATTTTAACTGATTCACACAGAAAACGCCAGAGAAATTAGGCCTCAAATGTCAACATAAACAGTATATTGCACACTTACAGTTTTCCTACACAAATTTTGAGCTGTATAAACCTGAAATCATAATCTTTGAAAGCCAATTCAAGTGAAAACTCTCCATAAACTAGCCGGAGTTGTAAATATTATCAGTTTTCTGGCTATGTGCCACCTTTCGACTGGTAACCTCCGTGATTGAAAACGGCTGGAAATGTAGTAAGAATCTATTTGCTTTTATTTCAAGTGTTTCTTATAAGTTTTTTATCATTACTGGAAACAATAATTGCGTATTTGAAGAGTTTTACCACAATTAAAGAGTGATCCTACAACTACACACTGGAATCATCAGCATTTTAACTGATTCACACAGGAAACACCAGAGAAATTCGGCCTCCAATTGTTAACATAAACAGTATAGCCTTCACATACAGTCTTTCTACACAAATTTTGAGCTGAATAAACCTGAATTCCTAATATTTGAAAGCGAACTGAAGTGAAAACTCACCCTAAACTAGACGGAGTTGTAAGTATTATCAGTTTGATGGTCATGACCCAGCTTTCCACTGGTAAACTCCGTGATTGAAAACGGCTGGAAATGTAGTAAGAATAAATTTCCTTTCATTTCAAGTGTTTCTTACAAGTTTTTTATCATTTCTGGAACTTATAATTGCGTATTTGAAGAGTTTTACCACAATGAGAGAGTGTTCCTACAACTATATACTGGATTCGTCAGCATTTTAACTGATTCACACAGAAAACGCCAGAGAAATTAGGCCTCAAATGTAAACATAAACAGTATATTGCACACTTACAGTCTTCCTACACAAATTTTGAGCTGTATAAACCTGAAATCCTAATATTTGAAAGCCAATTCAAGTGAAAACTCTCCATAAACTAGCCGGTGTTGTAAATATTATCAGTTTTCTTGTCATGTCGTAGCTTTACACTGAAAACCTCCTTGATTGAAAACGGCTGGAAATGCAGTAGGAATCTATTTCTTTTAATTTCACGTGTTCCCTACCAGTTTTTAATCATTTCTGGAAACTATAATTGCGTATTTGAAAGTTTTACCACAATTAGAGAGTTTTCCTACAACTACATGCTGGAATCGTCAGCATTTTAACTGATTCACACAGGAAACACCAAAGAAATTCGGCATCAAGTTTAAACATAAACAGTATATTGCACACTTACAGTCTTTCTATACAAATTTTGAGCTGTATAAACCTGAAATCATAATCTTTGAAAGCCAATTCAAGTGAAAACTCTCCCTAAACTAGCCGGAGTTGTAAATATTATCAGTTTTCTGGCTATGTGCCACCTTTCCACTGGTAACCTCCGTGATTGAAAACGGCTGGAAATGTAGTAAGAATCTATTTGCTTTTATTTCAAGTGTTTCTTATAAGTTTTTTATCATTACTGGAAACAATAATTGCGTATTTGAAGAGTTTTACCACAATTAGAGAGTGTTCCTACAACTACATACTTTATCATCAGCATTTTAACTGATTCACACAGGAAACACCAGAGAAATTCTGCCTCCAATTGTTAACATAAACAGTATAGTCTTCACGTACAGTCTTTCTACACAAATTTTGAGCTGAATAAACCTGAATTCCTAATATTTGAAAGCGAACTCAAGTGAAAACTCACCCTAAACTAGACAGAGTTGTAAGTATTATCAGTTTGCTGGTCATGACCCAGCTTTCCACTGGTAAACTCCGTGATAGAAAACGGCTGGAAATGTAGTAAGAATAAATTTCCTTTCATTTCAAGTGTTTCTTACAAGTTTTTTATCATTTCTGGAACTTATAATTGCGTATTTGAAGAGTTTTACCACAATGAGAGAGTGTTCCTACAACTATATACTGGATTCGTCAGCATTTTAACTGATTCACACAGAAAACGCCAGAGAAATTAGGCCTCAAATGTAAACATAAACAGTATATTGCACACTTACAGTCTTCCTACACAAATTTTGAGCTGTATAAACCTGAAATCCTAATATTTGAAAGCCAATTCAAGTGAAAACTCTCCATAAACCAGCCGGAGTTGTAAATATTATCAGTTTTCTTGTCATGTCGTAGCTTTACACTGAAAACCTCTTTGATTGAAAACGGCTGGAAATGCAGTACGAATCTATTTCTTTTAATTTCACGTGTTTCTTACCAGTTTTTAATTATTTCTGGAAACTATAATTGCGTATTTGAAAGTTTTACCACAATTAGAGAGTTTTCCTACAACTACATACTGGAATCGTCAGCATTGTAACTGATTCACACAGGAAACACCAAAGAAATTCGGCCTCCAATTGTAAACATAAACTGTATAGTCTTCACTTACAGTCTTTCTACACAAATTTTGAGCTGTATAAACCTGAAATCCTAATATTTGAAAGCCAATTCAAGTGAAAACTCTCCATAAACTAGCCGGTGTTGTAAATATTATCAGTTTTCTTGTCATGTCGTAGCTTTACACTGAAAACCTCCTTGATTGAAAACGGCTGGAAATGCAGTAGGAATCTATTTCTTTTAATTTCACGTGTTCCCTACCAGTTTTTAATTATTTCTGGAAACTATAATTGCGTATTTGAAAGTTTTACCACAATTAGAGAGTTTTCCTACAACTACATGCTGGAATCGTCAGCATTTTAACTGATTCACACAGGAAACACCAAAGAAATTCGGCCTCCAATTGTAAACATAAACTGTATAGTCTTCACTTACAGTCTTTCTACACAAATTTTGAGCTGTATAAACCTGAATTCCTAATATTTAAAGCAAACTCAAGTGAAAACTCACCCTAAAATAGACTGAGTTTTAAGTATTATCAGTTTTCTGGTCATGACCAGCTTCCACTGGTAAACTCCGTGATTGAAAATGGCTGGAAATGTAGTAAGAATAAATTTCCTTTCATTTCAAGTGTTTCTTACAAGTTTTTTTATCATTTCTGGAATCTATAATTGCGTATTTGAAGAGTTTTACCACAATTAGAGAGTGTTCCTACAACTATATACTGGAATCGGCAGCATTTTAACTGATTCACACAGAAAACGCCAGAGAAATTAGGCCTCAAATGTCAACATAAACAGTATATTGCACACTTACAGTTTTCCTACACAAATTTTGAGCTGTATAAACCTGAAATCCTAATATTTGAAAGCCAATTCAAGTGAAAACTCTCCATAAACTAGCCGGAGTTGTAAATATTATCAGTTTTCTGGCTATGTGCCACCTTTCGACTGGTAACCTCCGTGATTGAAAACGGCTGGAAATGTAGTAAGAATCTATTTGCTTTTATTTCAAGTGTTTCTTATAAGTTTTTTATCATTACTGGAAACAATAATTGCGTATTTGAAGAGTTTTACCACAATTAAAGAGTGATCCTACAACTACACACTGGAATCATCAGCATTTTAACTGATTCACACAGGAAACACCAGAGAAATTCGGCCTCCAATTGTTAACATAAACAGTATAGCCTTCACATACAGTCTTTCTACACAAATTTTGAGCTGAATAAACCTGAATTCCTAATATTTGAAAGCGAACTGAAGTGAAAACTCACCCTAAACTAGACGGAGTTGTAAGTATTATCAGTTTGATGGTCATGACCCAGCTTTCCACTGGTAAACTCCGTGATTGAAAACGGCTGGAAATGTAGTAAGAATAAATTTCCTTTCATTTCAAGTGTTTCTTACAAGTTTTTTATCATTTCTGGAAACTATAATTGCGTATTTGAAGAGTTTTACCACAATTAGAGAGTGTTCCTACAACTGTATACTGGAATCGGCAGCATTTTAACTGATTCACACAGAAAACGCCAGAGAAATTAGGCCTCAAATGTCAACATAAACAGTATATTGCACACTTACAGTCTTCCTACACAAATTTTGAGCTGTATAAACCTGAAATCCTAATATTTGAAAGCCAATTCAAGTGAAAACTCTCCCTAAACTAGCCGGAGTTGTAAATATTATCAGTTTTCTGGCTATGTGCCACCTTTCCACTGGTAACCTCCGTGATTGAAAACGGCTGGAAATGTAGTAAGAATCTATTTGCTTTTATTTCAAGTGTTTCTTATAAGTTTTTTATCATTACTGGAAACAATAATTGCGTATTTGAAGAGTTTTACCACAATTAGAGAGTGTTCCTACAACTACATACTTTATCATCAGCATTTTAACTGATTCACACAGGAAACACCAGAGAAATTCTGCCTCCAATTGTTAACATAAACAGTATAGTCTTCACGTACAGTCTTTCTACACAAATTTTGAGCTGAATAAACCTGAATTCCTAATATTTGAAAGCGAACTCAAGTGAAAACTCACCCTAAACTAGACAGAGTTGTAAGTATTATCAGTTTGCTGGTCATGACCCAGCTTTCCACTGGTAAACTCCGTGATAGAAAACGGCTGGAAATGTAGTAAGAATAAATTTCCTTTCATTTCAAGTGTTTCTTACAAGTTTTTTATCATTTCTGGAACTTATAATTGCGTATTTGAAGAGTTTTACCACAATGAGAGAGTGTTCCTACAACTATATACTGGATTCGTCAGCATTTTAACTGATTCACACAGAAAACGCCAGAGAAATTAGGCCTCAAATGTAAACATAAACAGTATATTGCACACTTACAGTCTTCCTACACAAATTTTGAGCTGTATAAACCTGAAATCCTAATATTTGAAAGCCAATTCAAGTGAAAACTCTCCATAAACCAGCCGGAGTTGTAAATATTATCAGTTTTCTTGTCATGTCGTAGCTTTACACTGAAAACCTCTTTGATTGAAAACGGCTGGAAATGCAGTACGAATCTATTTCTTTTAATTTCACGTGTTTCTTACCAGTTTTTAATTATTTCTGGAAACTATAATTGCGTATTTGAAAGTTTTACCACAATTAGAGAGTTTTCCTACAACTACATACTGGAATCGTCAGCATTGTAACTGATTCACACAGGAAACACCAAAGAAATTCGGCCTCCAATTGTAAACATAAACTGTATAGTCTTCACTTACAGTCTTTCTACACAAATTTTGAGCTGTATAAACCTGAATTCCTAATATTTAAAGCAAACTCAAGTGAAAACTCACCCTAAAATAGACTGAGTTTTAAGTATTATCAGTTTTCTGGTCATGACCAGCTTCCACTGGTAAACTCCGCGATTGAAAACGGCTGGAAATGTAGTAAGAATAAATTTCCTTTCATTTCAAGTGTTTCTTACAAGTTTTTTTATCATTTCTGGAAACTATAATTGCGTATTTGAAGAGTTTTACCACAATTAGAGAGTGTTCCTACAACTATATACTGGAATCGGCAGCATTTTAACTGATTCACACAGAAAACGCCAGAGAAATTAGGCCTCAAATGTCAACATAAACAGTATATTGCACACTTACAGTTTTCCTACACAAATTTTGAGCTGTATAAACCTGAAATCCTAATATTTGAAAGCCAATTCAAGTGAAAACTCTCCATAAACTAGCCGGAGTTGTAAATATTATCAGTTTTCTGGCTATGTGCCACCTTTCGACTGGTAACCTCCGTGATTGAAAACGGCTGGAAATGTAGTAAGAATCTATTTGCTTTTATTTCAAGTGTTTCTTATAAGTTTTTTATCATTACTGGAAACAATAATTGCGTATTTGAAGAGTTTTACCACAATTAAAGAGTGATCCTACAACTACACACTGGAATCATCAGCATTTTAACTGATTCACACAGGAAACACCAGAGAAATTCGGCCTCCAATTGTTAACATAAACAGTATAGCCTTCACATACAGTCTTTCTACACAAATTTTGAGCTGAATAAACCTGAATTCCTAATATTTGAAAGCGAACTGAAGTGAAAACTCACCCTAAACTAGACGGAGTTGTAAGTATTATCAGTTTGATGGTCATGACCCAGCTTTCCACTGGTAAACTCCGTGATTGAAAACGGCTGGAAATGTAGTAAGAATAAATTTCCTTTCATTTCAAGTGTTTCTTACAAGTTTTTTATCATTTCTGGAAACTATAATTGCGTATTTGAAGAGTTTTACCACAATTAGAGAGTGTTCCTACAACTGTATACTGGAATCGGCAGCATTTTAACTGATTCACACAGAAAACGCCAGAGAAATTAGGCCTCAAATGTCAACATAAACAGTATATTGCACACTTACAGTCTTCCTACACAAATTTTGAGCTGTATAAACCTGAAATCCTAATATTTGAAAGCCAATTCAAGTGAAAACTCTCCCTAAACTAGCCGGAGTTGTAAATATTATCAGTTTTCTGGCTATGTGCCACCTTTCCACTGGTAACCTCCGTGATTGAAAACGGCTGGAAATGTAGTAAGAATCTATTTGCTTTTATTTCAAGTGTTTCTTATAAGTTTTTTATCATTACTGGAAACAATAATTGCGTATTTGAAGAGTTTTACCACAATTAGAGAGTGTTCCTACAACTACATACTTTATCATCAGCATTTTAACTGATTCACACAGGAAACACCAGAGAAATTCTGCCTCCAATTGTTAACATAAACAGTATAGTCTTCACGTACAGTCTTTCTACACAAATTTTGAGCTGAATAAACCTGAATTCCTAATATTTGAAAGCGAACTCAAGTGAAAACTCACCCTAAACTAGACAGAGTTGTAAGTATTATCAGTTTGCTGGTCATGACCCAGCTTTCCACTGGTAAACTCCGTGATAGAAAACGGCTGGAAATGTAGTAAGAATAAATTTCCTTTCATTTCAAGTGTTTCTTACAAGTTTTTTATCATTTCTGGAACTTATAATTGCGTATTTGAAGAGTTTTACCACAATGAGAGAGTGTTCCTACAACTATATACTGGATTCGTCAGCATTTTAACTGATTCACACAGAAAACGCCAGAGAAATTAGGCCTCAAATGTAAACATAAACAGTATATTGCACACTTACAGTCTTCCTACACAAATTTTGAGCTGTATAAACCTGAAATCCTAATATTTGAAAGCCAATTCAAGTGAAAACTCTCCATAAACCAGCCGGAGTTGTAAATATTATCAGTTTTCTTGTCATGTCGTAGCTTTACACTGAAAACCTCTTTGATTGAAAACGGCTGGAAATGCAGTACGAATCTATTTCTTTTAATTTCACGTGTTTCTTACCAGTTTTTAATTATTTCTGGAAACTATAATTGCGTATTTGAAAGTTTTACCACAATTAGAGAGTTTTCCTACAACTACATACTGGAATCGTCAGCATTGTAACTGATTCACACAGGAAACACCAAAGAAATTCGGCCTCCAATTGTAAACATAAACTGTATAGTCTTCACTTACAGTCTTTCTACACAAATTTTGAGCTGTATAAACCTGAATTCCTAATATTTAAAGCAAACTCAAGTGAAAACTCACCCTAAAATAGACTGAGTTTTAAGTATTATCAGTTTTCTGGTCATGACCAGCTTCCACTGGTAAACTCCGCGATTGAAAACGGCTGGAAATGTAGTAAGAATAAATTTCCTTTCATTTCAAGTGTTTCTTACAAGTTTTTTTATCATTTCTGGAAACTATAATTGCGTATTTGAAGAGTTTTACCACAATTAGAGAGTGTTCCTACAACTATATACTGGAATCGGCAGCATTTTAACTGATTCACACAGAAAACGCCAGAGAAATTAGGCCTCAAATGTCAACATAAACAGTATATTGCACACTTACAGTTTTCCTACACAAATTTTGAGCTGTATAAACCTGAAATCCTAATATTTGAAAGCCAATTCAAGTGAAAACTCTCCATAAACTAGCCGGAGTTGTAAATATTATCAGTTTTCTGGCTATGTGCCACCTTTCGACTGGTAACCTCCGTGATTGAAAACGGCTGGAAATGTAGTAAGAATCTATTTGCTTTTATTTCAACTGTTTCTTATAAGTTTTTTATCATTACTGGAAACAATAATTGCGTATTTGAAGAGTTTTACCACAATTAAAGAGTGATCCTACAACTACATACTGGAATCATCAGCATTTTAACTGATTCACACAGGAAACACCAGAGAAATTCGGCCTCCAATTGTTAACATAAACAGTATAGCCTTCACATACAGTCTTTCTACACAAATTTTGAGCTGAATAAACCTGAATTCCTAATATTTGAAAGCGAACTGAAGTGAAAACTCACCCTAAACTAGACGGAGTTGTAAGTATTATCAGTTTGATGGTCATGACCCAGCTTTCCACTGGTAAACTCCGTGATTGAAAACGGCTGGAAATGTAGTAAGAATAAATTTCCTTTCATTTCAAGTGTTTCTTACAAGTTTTTTATCATTTCTGGAAACTATAATTGCGTATTTGAAGAGTTTTACCACAATTAGAGAGTGTTCCTACAACTGTATACTGGAATCGGCAGCATTTTAACTGATTCACACAGAAAACGCCAGAGAAATTAGGCCTCAAATGTCAACATAAACAGTATATTGCACACTTACAGTCTTCCTACACAAATTTTGAGCTGTATAAACCTGAAATCCTAATATTTGAAAGCCAATTCAAGTGAAAACTCTCCATAAACTAGCCGGAGTTGTAAATATTATCAGTTTTCTGGCTATGTGCCACCTTTCGACTGGTAACCTCCGTGATTGAAAACGGCTGGAAATGTAGTAAGAATCTATTTCCTTTTATTTCAAGTGTTTCTTATAAGTTTTTTATCATTACTGGAAACAATAATTGCGTATTTGAAGAGTTTTACCACAATTAAAGAGTGATCCTACAACTACATACTGGAATCATCAGCATTTTAACTGATTCACACAGGAAACACCAGAGAAATCCGGCCTCCAATTGTTAACATAAACAGTATAGCCTTCACATACAGTCTTTCTACACAAATTTTGAGCTGAATAAACCTGAATTCCTAATATTTGAAAGCGAACTGAAGTGAAAACTCACCCTAAACTAGACGGAGTTGTAAGTATTATCAGTTTGATGGTCATGACCCAGCTTTCCACTGGTAAACTCCGTGATTGAAAACGGCTGGAAATGTAGTAAGAATAAATTTCCTTTCATTTCAAGTGTTTCTTACAAGTTTTTTATCATTTCTGGAAACTATAATTGCGTATTTGAAGAGTTTTACCACAATTAGAGAGTGTTCCTACAACTGTATACTGGAATCGGCAGCATTTTAACTGATTCACACAGAAAACGCCAGAGAAATTAGGCCTCAAATGTCAACATAAACAGTATATTGCACACTTACAGTCTTCCTACACAAATTTTGAGCTGTATAAACCTGAAATCCTAATATTTGAAAGCCAATTCAAGTGAAAACTCTCCCTAAACTAGCCGGAGTTGTAAATATTATCAGTTTTCTGGCTATGTGCCACCTTTCCACTGGTAACCTCCGTGATTGAAAACGGCTGGAAATGTAGTAAGAATCTATTTGCTTTTATTTCAAGTGTTTCTTATAAGTTTTTTATCATTACTGGAAACAATAATTGCGTATTTGAAGAGTTTTACCACAATTAAAGAGTGTTCCTACAACTACATACTTTATCATCAGCATTTTAACTGATTCACACAGGAAACACCAGAGAAATTCGGCCTCCAATTGTTAACATAAACAGTATAGCCTTCAAGTACAGTCTTTCTACACAAATTTTGAGCTGAATAAACCTGAATTCCTAATATTTGAAAGCGAACTCAAGTGAAAACTCACCCTAAACTAGACGGAGTTGTAAGTATTATCAGTTTGCTGGTCATGACCCAGCTTTCCACTGGTAAACTCCGTGATTGAAAACGGCTGGAAATGTAGTAAGAATAAACTTCCTTTCATTTCAAGTGTTTCTTACAAGTTTTTTATCATTTCTGGAAACTATAATTGCGTATTTGAAGAGTTTTACCACAAATAGAGAGTGTTCCTACAACTATATACTGGAATCGGCAGCATTTTAACTGATTCACACAGAAAACGCCAGAGAAATTAGGCCTCAAATGTAAACATAAACAGTATATTGCAAACTTACAGTCTTCCTACACAAATTTTGAGCTGTATAAACCTGAAATCCTAATATTTGAAAGCCAATTCAAGTGAAAACTCTCCATAAACTAGCCGGTGTTGTAAATATTATCAGTTTTCTTGTCATGTCGTAGCTTTACACTGAAAACCTCCTTGATTGAAAACGGCTGGAAATGCAGTAGGAATCTATTTCTTTTAATTTCACGTGTTCCCTACCAGTTTTTAATCATTTCTGGAAACTATAATTGCGTATTTGAAAGTTTTACCACAATTAGAGAGTTTTCCTACAACTACATGCTGGAATCGTCAGCATTTTAACTGATTCACACAGGAAACACCAAAGAAATTCGGCCTCCAATTGTAAACATAAACTGTATAGTCTTCACTTACAGTCTTTCTACACAAATTTTGAGCTGTATAAACCTGAATTCCTAATTTAAAAGCAAACTCAAGTGAAAACTCTCCCTAAACTAGCCGGAGTTGTAAATATTATCAGTTTTCTGGCTATGTGCCACCTTTCCACTGGTAACCTCCGTGATTGAAAACGGCTGGAAATGTAGTAAGAATCTATTTGCTTTTATTTCAAGTGTTTCTTATAAGTTTTTTATCATTACTGGAAACAATAATTGCGTATTTGAAGAGTTTTACCACAATTAGAGAGTGTTCCTACAACTACATACTTTATCATCAGCATTTTAACTGATTCACACAGGAAACACCAGAGAAATTCGGCCTCCAATTGTTAACATAAACAGTATAGCCTTCACGTACAGTCTTTCTACACAAATTTTGAGCTGAATAAACCTGAATTCCTAATATTTGAAAGCGAACTCAAGTGAAAACTCACCCTAAACTAGACGGAGTTGTAAGTATTATCAGTTTGCTGGTCATGACCCAGCTTTCCACTGGTAAACTCCGTGATTGAAAACGGCTGGAAATGTAGTAAGAATAAACTTCCTTTCATTTCAAGTGTTTCTTACAAGTTTTTTATCATTTCTGGAAACTATAATTGCGTATTTGAAGAGTTTTACCACAAATAGAGAGTGTTCCTACAACTATATACTGGAATCGGCAGCATTTTAACTGATTCACACAGAAAACGCCAGAGAAATTAGGCCTCAAATGTAAACATAAACAGTATATTGCAAACTTACAGTCTTCCTACACAAATTTTGAGCTGTATAAACCTGAAATCCTAATATTTGAAAGCCAATTCAAGTGAAAACTCTCCATAAACTAGCCGGTGTTGTAAATATTATCAGTTTTCTTGTCATGTCGTAGCTTTACACTGAAAACCTCCTTGAATGAAAACGGCTGGAAATGCAGTAGGAATCTATTTCTTTTAATTTCACGTGTTCCCTACCAGTTTTTAATCATTTCTGGAAACTATAATTGCGTATTTGAAAGTTTTACCACAATTAGAGAGTTTTCCTACAACTACATGCTGGAATCGTCAGCATTTTAACTGATTCACACAGGAAACACCAAAGAAATTCGGCCTCCAATTGTAAACATAAACTGTATAGTCTTCACTTACAGTCTTTCTACACAAATTTTGAGCTGTATAAACCTGAATTCCTAATTTTAAAGCAAACTCAAGTGAAAACTCACCCTAAAATAGACTGAGTTTTAAGTATTATCAGTTTTCTGGTCATGACCCAGCTTCCACTGGTAAACTCCGTGATTGAAAACGGCTGGAAATGTAGTAAGAATAAATTTCCTTTCATTTCAAGTGTTTCTTACAAGTTTTTTATCATTTCTGGAAACTATAATTGCGTATTTGAAGAGTTTTACCACAATTAGAGAGTGTTCCTACAACTGTATACTGGAATCGGCAGCATTTTAACTGATTCACACAGAAAACGCCAGAGAAATTAGGCCTCAAATGTCAACATAAACAATATATTGCACACTTACAGTCTTCCTACACAAATTTTGAGCTGTATAAACCTGAAATCCTAATATTTGAAAGCCAATTCAAGTGAAAACTCTCCCTAAACTAGCCGGAGTTGTAAATATTATCAGTTTTCTGGCTATGTGCCACCTTTCCACTGGTAACCTCCGTGATTGAAAACGGCTGGAAATGTAGTAAGAATCTATTTGCTTTTATTTCAAGTGTTTCTTATAAGTTTTTTATCATTACTGGAAACAATAATTGCGTATTTGAAGAGTTTTACCACAATTAGAGAGTGTTCCTACAACTACATACTTTATCATCAGCATTTTAACTGATTCACACAGGAAACACCAGAGAAATTCGGCCTCCAATTGTTAACATAAACAGTATAGTCTTCACGTACAGTCTTTCTACACAAATTTTGAGCTGAATAAACCTGAATTCCTAATATTTGAAAGCGAACTCAAGTGAAAACTCACCCTAAACTAGACGGAGTTGTAAGTAATATCAGTTTGCTGGTCATGACCCAGCTTTCCACTGGTAAACTCCGTGATTGAAAACGGCTGGAAATGTAGTAAGAATAAATTTCCTTTCATTTCAAGTGTTTCTTACAAGTTTTTTATCATTTCTGGAACTTATAATTGCGTATTTGAAGAGTTTTACCACAATGAGAGAGTGTTCCTACAACTATATACTGGATTCGTCAGCATTTTAACTGATTCACACAGAAAACGCCAGAGAAATTAGGCCTCAAATGTAAACATAAACAGTATATTGCACACTTACAGTCTTCCTACACAAATTTTGAGCTGTATAAACCTGAAATCCTAATATTTGAAAGCCAATTCAAGTGAAAACTCTCCATAAACTAGCCGGTGTTGTAAATATTATCAGTTTTCTTGTCATGTCGTAGCTTTACACTGAAAACCTCTTTGATTGAAAACGGCTGGAAATGCAGTACGAATCTATTTCTTTTAATTTCACGTGTTTCTTACCAGTTTTTAATCATTTCTGGAAATTATAATTGCGTATTTGAAAGTTTTACCACAATTAGAGAGTTTTCCTACAAGTACATACTGGAATCGTCAGCATTGTAACTGATTCACACAGGAAACACCAAAGAAATTCGGCCTCCAATTGTAAACATAAACTGTATAGTCTTCACTTACAGTCTTTCTACACAAATTTTGAGCTGTATAAACCTGAATTCCTAATATTTAAAGCAAACTCAAGTGAAAACTCACCCTAAAATAGACTGAGTTTTAAGTATTATCAGTTTTCTGGTCATGACCCAGCTTCCACTGGTAAACTCCGTGATTGAAAACGGCTGGAAATGTGGTAAGAATAAATTTCCTTTCATTTCAAGTGTTTCTTACAAGTTTTTTATCATTTTTGGAAACTATAATTGCGTATTTGAAGAGTTTTACCACAATTAGAGAGTGTTCCTACAACTATATACTGGAATCGGCAGCATTTTAACTGATTCACACAGAAAACGCCAGAGAAATTAGGCCTCAAATGTCAACATAAACAGTATATTGCACACTTACAGTCTTCCTACACAAATTTTGAGCTGTATAAACCTGAAATCCTAATATTTGAAAGCCAATTCAAGTGAAAACTCTCCATAAACTAGCCGGAGTTGTAAATATTATCAGTTTTCTGGCTATGTGCCACCTTTCGACTGGTAACCTCCGTGATTGAAAACGGCTGGAAATGTAGTAAGAATCTATTTGCTTTTATTTCAAGTGTTTCTTATAAGTTTTTTATCATTACTGGAAACAATAATTGCGTATTTGAAGAGTTTTACCACAATTAAAGAGTGATCCTACAACTACACACTGGAATCATCAGCATTTTAACTGATTCACACAGGAAACACCAGAGAAATTCGGCCTCCAATTGTTAACATAAACAGTATAGCCTTCACATACAGTCTTTCTACACAAATTTTGAGCTGAATAAACCTGAATTCCTAATATTTGAAAGCGAACTGAAGTGAAAACTCACCCTAAACTAGACGGAGTTGTAAGTATTATCAGTTTGATGGTCATGACCCAGCTTTCCACTGGTAAACTCCGTGATTGAAAACGGCTGGAAATGTAGTAAGAATAAATTTCCTTTCATTTCAAGTGTTTCTTACAAGTTTTTTATCATTTCTGGAAACTATAATTGCGTATTTGAAGAGTTTTACCACAATTAGAGAGTGTTCCTACAACTGTATACTGGAATCGGCAGCATTTTAACTGATTCACACAGAAAACGCCAGAGAAATTAGGCCTCAAATGTCAACATAAACAGTATATTGCACACTTACAGTCTTCCTACACAAATTTTGAGCTGTATAAACCTGAAATCCTAATATTTGAAAGCCAATTCAAGTGAAAACTCTCCCTAAACTAGCCGGAGTTGTAAATATTATCAGTTTTCTGGCTATGTGCCACCTTTCCACTGGTAACCTCCGTGATTGAAAACGGCTGGAAATGTAGTAAGAATCTATTTGCTTTTATTTCAAGTGTTTCTTATAAGTTTTTTATCATTACTGGAAACAATAATTGCGTATTTGAAGAGTTTTACCACAATTAGAGAGTGTTCCTACAACTACATACTTTATCATCAGCATTTTAACTGATTCACACAGGAAACACCAGAGAAATTCTGCCTCCAATTGTTAACATAAACAGTATAGTCTTCACGTACAGTCTTTCTACACAAATTTTGAGCTGAATAAACCTGAATTCCTAATATTTGAAAGCGAACTCAAGTGAAAACTCACCCTAAACTAGACAGAGTTGTAAGTATTATCAGTTTGCTGGTCATGACCCAGCTTTCCACTGGTAAACTCCGTGATAGAAAACGGCTGGAAATGTAGTAAGAATAAATTTCCTTTCATTTCAAGTGTTTCTTACAAGTTTTTTATCATTTCTGGAACTTATAATTGCGTATTTGAAGAGTTTTACCACAATGAGAGAGTGTTCCTACAACTATATACTGGATTCGTCAGCATTTTAACTGATTCACACAGAAAACGCCAGAGAAATTAGGCCTCAAATGTAAACATAAACAGTATATTGCACACTTACAGTCTTCCTACACAAATTTTGAGCTGTATAAACCTGAAATCCTAATATTTGAAAGCCAATTCAAGTGAAAACTCTCCATAAACCAGCCGGAGTTGTAAATATTATCAGTTTTCTTGTCATGTCGTAGCTTTACACTGAAAACCTCTTTGATTGAAAACGGCTGGAAATGCAGTACGAATCTATTTCTTTTAATTTCACGTGTTTCTTACCAGTTTTTAATTATTTCTGGAAACTATAATTGCGTATTTGAAAGTTTTACCACAATTAGAGAGTTTTCCTACAACTACATACTGGAATCGTCAGCATTGTAACTGATTCACACAGGAAACACCAAAGAAATTCGGCCTCCAATTGTAAACATAAACTGTATAGTCTTCACTTACAGTCTTTCTACACAAATTTTGAGCTGTATAAACCTGAATTCCTAATATTTAAAGCAAACTCAAGTGAAAACTCACCCTAAAATAGACTGAGTTTTAAGTATTATCAGTTTTCTGGTCATGACCAGCTTCCACTGGTAAACTCCGCGATTGAAAACGGCTGGAAATGTAGTAAGAATAAATTTCCTTTCATTTCAAGTGTTTCTTACAAGTTTTTTTATCATTTCTGGAAACTATAATTGCGTATTTGAAGAGTTTTACCACAATTAGAGAGTGTTCCTACAACTATATACTGGAATCGGCAGCATTTTAACTGATTCACACAGAAAACGCCAGAGAAATTAGGCCTCAAATGTCAACATAAACAGTATATTGCACACTTACAGTTTTCCTACACAAATTTTGAGCTGTATAAACCTGAAATCCTAATATTTGAAAGCCAATTCAAGTGAAAACTCTCCATAAACTAGCCGGAGTTGTAAATATTATCAGTTTTCTGGCTATGTGCCACCTTTCGACTGGTAACCTCCGTGATTGAAAACGGCTGGAAATGTAGTAAGAATCTATTTGCTTTTATTTCAACTGTTTCTTATAAGTTTTTTATCATTACTGGAAACAATAATTGCGTATTTGAAGAGTTTTACCACAATTAAAGAGTGATCCTACAACTACATACTGGAATCATCAGCATTTTAACTGATTCACACAGGAAACACCAGAGAAATTCGGCCTCCAATTGTTAACATAAACAGTATAGCCTTCACATACAGTCTTTCTACACAAATTTTGAGCTGAATAAACCTGAATTCCTAATATTTGAAAGCGAACTGAAGTGAAAACTCACCCTAAACTAGACGGAGTTGTAAGTATTATCAGTTTGATGGTCATGACCCAGCTTTCCACTGGTAAACTCCGTGATTGAAAACGGCTGGAAATGTAGTAAGAATAAATTTCCTTTCATTTCAAGTGTTTCTTACAAGTTTTTTATCATTTCTGGAAACTATAATTGCGTATTTGAAGAGTTTTACCACAATTAGAGAGTGTTCCTACAACTGTATACTGGAATCGGCAGCATTTTAACTGATTCACACAGAAAACGCCAGAGAAATTAGGCCTCAAATGTCAACATAAACAGTATATTGCACACTTACAGTCTTCCTACACAAATTTTGAGCTGTATAAACCTGAAATCCTAATATTTGAAAGCCAATTCAAGTGAAAACTCTCCATAAACTAGCCGGAGTTGTAAATATTATCAGTTTTCTGGCTATGTGCCACCTTTCGACTGGTAACCTCCGTGATTGAAAACGGCTGGAAATGTAGTAAGAATCTATTTGCTTTTATTTCAAGTGTTTCTTATAAGTTTTTTATCATTACTGGAAACAATAATTGCGTATTTGAAGAGTTTTACCACAATTAAAGAGTGATCCTACAACTACATACTGGAATCATCAGCATTTTAACTGATTCACACAGGAAACACCAGAGAAATCCGGCCTCCAATTGTTAACATAAACAGTATAGCCTTCACATACAGTCTTTCTACACAAATTTTGAGCTGAATAAACCTGAATTCCTAATATTTGAAAGCGAACTGAAGTGAAAACTCACCCTAAACTAGACGGAGTTGTAAGTATTATCAGTTTGATGGTCATGACCCAGCTTTCCACTGGTAAACTCCGTGATTGAAAACGGCTGGAAATGTAGTAAGAATAAATTTCCTTTCATTTCAAGTGTTTCTTACAAGTTTTTTATCATTTCTGGAAACTATAATTGCGTATTTGAAGAGTTTTACCACAATTAGAGAGTGTTCCTACAACTGTATACTGGAATCGGCAGCATTTTAACTGATTCACACAGAAAACGCCAGAGAAATTAGGCCTCAAATGTCAACATAAACAGTATATTGCACACTTACAGTCTTCCTACACAAATTTTGAGCTGTATAAACCTGAAATCCTAATATTTGAAAGCCAATTCAAGTGAAAACTCTCCCTAAACTAGCCGGAGTTGTAAATATTATCAGTTTTCTGGCTATGTGCCACCTTTCCACTGGTAACCTCCGTGATTGAAAACGGCTGGAAATGTAGTAAGAATCTATTTGCTTTTATTTCAAGTGTTTCTTATAAGTTTTTTATCATTACTGGAAACAATAATTGCGTATTTGAAGAGTTTTACCACAATTAAAGAGTGTTCCTACAACTACATACTTTATCATCAGCATTTTAACTGATTCACACAGGAAACACCAGAGAAATTCGGCCTCCAATTGTTAACATAAACAGTATAGCCTTCAAGTACAGTCTTTCTACACAAATTTTGAGCTGAATAAACCTGAATTCCTAATATTTGAAAGCGAACTCAAGTGAAAACTCACCCTAAACTAGACGGAGTTGTAAGTATTATCAGTTTGCTGGTCATGACCCAGCTTTCCACTGGTAAACTCCGTGATTGAAAACGGCTGGAAATGTAGTAAGAATAAACTTCCTTTCATTTCAAGTGTTTCTTACAAGTTTTTTATCATTTCTGGAAACTATAATTGCGTATTTGAAGAGTTTTACCACAAATAGAGAGTGTTCCTACAACTATATACTGGAATCGGCAGCATTTTAACTGATTCACACAGAAAACGCCAGAGAAATTAGGCCTCAAATGTAAACATAAACAGTATATTGCAAACTTACAGTCTTCCTACACAAATTTTGAGCTGTATAAACCTGAAATCCTAATATTTGAAAGCCAATTCAAGTGAAAACTCTCCATAAACTAGCCGGTGTTGTAAATATTATCAGTTTTCTTGTCATGTCGTAGCTTTACACTGAAAACCTCCTTGATTGAAAACGGCTGGAAATGCAGTAGGAATCTATTTCTTTTAATTTCACGTGTTCCCTACCAGTTTTTAATCATTTCTGGAAACTATAATTGCGTATTTGAAAGTTTTACCACAATTAGAGAGTTTTCCTACAACTACATGCTGGAATCGTCAGCATTTTAACTGATTCACACAGGAAACACCAAAGAAATTCGGCCTCCAATTGTAAACATAAACTGTATAGTCTTCACTTACAGTCTTTCTACACAAATTTTGAGCTGTATAAACCTGAATTCCTAATTTAAAAGCAAACTCAAGTGAAAACTCTCCCTAAACTAGCCGGAGTTGTAAATATTATCAGTTTTCTGGCTATGTGCCACCTTTCCACTGGTAACCTCCGTGATTGAAAACGGCTGGAAATGTAGTAAGAATCTATTTGCTTTTATTTCAAGTGTTTCTTATAAGTTTTTTATCATTACTGGAAACAATAATTGCGTATTTGAAGAGTTTTACCACAATTAGAGAGTGTTCCTACAACTACATACTTTATCATCAGCATTTTAACTGATTCACACAGGAAACACCAGAGAAATTCGGCCTCCAATTGTTAACATAAACAGTATAGCCTTCACGTACAGTCTTTCTACACAAATTTTGAGCTGAATAAACCTGAATTCCTAATATTTGAAAGCGAACTCAAGTGAAAACTCACCCTAAACTAGACGGAGTTGTAAGTATTATCAGTTTGCTGGTCATGACCCAGCTTTCCACTGGTAAACTCCGTGATTGAAAACGGCTGGAAATGTAGTAAGAATAAACTTCCTTTCATTTCAAGTGTTTCTTACAAGTTTTTTATCATTTCTGGAAACTATAATTGCGTATTTGAAGAGTTTTACCACAAATAGAGAGTGTTCCTACAACTATATACTGGAATCGGCAGCATTTTAACTGATTCACACAGAAAACGCCAGAGAAATTAGGCCTCAAATGTAAACATAAACAGTATATTGCAAACTTACAGTCTTCCTACACAAATTTTGAGCTGTATAAACCTGAAATCCTAATATTTGAAAGCCAATTCAAGTGAAAACTCTCCATAAACTAGCCGGTGTTGTAAATATTATCAGTTTTCTTGTCATGTCGTAGCTTTACACTGAAAACCTCCTTGAATGAAAACGGCTGGAAATGCAGTAGGAATCTATTTCTTTTAATTTCACGTGTTCCCTACCAGTTTTTAATCATTTCTGGAAACTATAATTGCGTATTTGAAAGTTTTACCACAATTAGAGAGTTTTCCTACAACTACATGCTGGAATCGTCAGCATTTTAACTGATTCACACAGGAAACACCAAAGAAATTCGGCCTCCAATTGTAAACATAAACTGTATAGTCTTCACTTACAGTCTTTCTACACAAATTTTGAGCTGTATAAACCTGAATTCCTAATTTTAAAGCAAACTCAAGTGAAAACTCACCCTAAAATAGACTGAGTTTTAAGTATTATCAGTTTTCTGGTCATGACCCAGCTTCCACTGGTAAACTCCGTGATTGAAAACGGCTGGAAATGTAGTAAGAATAAATTTCCTTTCATTTCAAGTGTTTCTTACAAGTTTTTTATCATTTCTGGAAACTATAATTGCGTATTTGAAGAGTTTTACCACAATTAGAGAGTGTTCCTACAACTGTATACTGGAATCGGCAGCATTTTAACTGATTCACACAGAAAACGCCAGAGAAATTAGGCCTCAAATGTCAACATAAACAATATATTGCACACTTACAGTCTTCCTACACAAATTTTGAGCTGTATAAACCTGAAATCCTAATATTTGAAAGCCAATTCAAGTGAAAACTCTCCCTAAACTAGCCGGAGTTGTAAATATTATCAGTTTTCTGGCTATGTGCCACCTTTCCACTGGTAACCTCCGTGATTGAAAACGGCTGGAAATGTAGTAAGAATCTATTTGCTTTTATTTCAAGTGTTTCTTATAAGTTTTTTATCATTACTGGAAACAATAATTGCGTATTTGAAGAGTTTTACCACAATTAGAGAGTGTTCCTACAACTACATACTTTATCATCAGCATTTTAACTGATTCACACAGGAAACACCAGAGAAATTCGGCCTCCAATTGTTAACATAAACAGTATAGTCTTCACGTACAGTCTTTCTACACAAATTTTGAGCTGAATAAACCTGAATTCCTAATATTTGAAAGCGAACTCAAGTGAAAACTCACCCTAAACTAGACGGAGTTGTAAGTAATATCAGTTTGCTGGTCATGACCCAGCTTTCCACTGGTAAACTCCGTGATTGAAAACGGCTGGAAATGTAGTAAGAATAAATTTCCTTTCATTTCAAGTGTTTCTTACAAGTTTTTTATCATTTCTGGAACTTATAATTGCGTATTTGAAGAGTTTTACCACAATGAGAGAGTGTTCCTACAACTATATACTGGATTCGTCAGCATTTTAACTGATTCACACAGAAAACGCCAGAGAAATTAGGCCTCAAATGTAAACATAAACAGTATATTGCACACTTACAGTCTTCCTACACAAATTTTGAGCTGTATAAACCTGAAATCCTAATATTTGAAAGCCAATTCAAGTGAAAACTCTCCATAAACTAGCCGGTGTTGTAAATATTATCAGTTTTCTTGTCATGTCGTAGCTTTACACTGAAAACCTCTTTGATTGAAAACGGCTGGAAATGCAGTACGAATCTATTTCTTTTAATTTCACGTGTTTCTTACCAGTTTTTAATCATTTCTGGAAATTATAATTGCGTATTTGAAAGTTTTACCACAATTAGAGATTTTTCCTACAAGTACATACTGGAATCGTCAGCATTGTAACTGATTCACACAGGAAACACCAAAGAAATTCGGCCTCCAATTGTAAACATAAACTGTATAGTCTTCACTTACAGTCTTTCTACACAAATTTTGAGCTGTATAAACCTGAATTCCTAATATTTAAAGCAAACTCAAGTGAAAACTCACCCTAAAATAGACTGAGTTTTAAGTATTATCAGTTTTCTGGTCATGACCCAGCTTCCACTGGTAAACTCCGTGATTGAAAACGGCTGGAAATGTGGTAAGAATAAATTTCCTTTCATTTCAAGTGTTTCTTACAAGTTTTTTATCATTTTTGGAAACTATAATTGCGTATTTGAAGAGTTTTACCACAATTAGAGAGTGTTCCTACAACTATATACTGGAATCGGCAGCATTTTAACTGATTCACACAGAAAACGCCAGAGAAATTAGGCCTCAAATGTCAACATAAACAGTATATTGCACACTTACAGTCTTCCTACACAAATTTTGAGCTGTATAAACCTGAAATCCTAATATTTGAAAGCCAATTCAAGTGAAAACTCTCCATAAACTAGCCGGAGTTGTAAATATTATCAGTTTTCTGGCTATGTGCCACCTTTCCACTGGTAACCTCCGTGATTGAAAACGGCTGGAAATGTAGTAAGAATCTATTTGCTTTTATTTCAAGTGTTTCTTATAAGTTTTTTATCATTACTGGAAACAATAATTGCGTATTTGAAGAGTTTTACCACAATTAAAGAGTGACCTTACAACTACATACTGGAATCATCAGCATTTTAACTGATTCACACAGGAAACACCAGAGAAATTCGGCCTCCAATTGTTAACATAAACAGTATAGCCTTCAAGTACAGTCTTTCTACACAAATTTTGAGCTGAATAAACCTGAATTCCTAATATTTGAAAGCGAACTCAAGTGAAAACTCACCCTAAACTAGACGGAGTTGTAAGTATTATCAGTTTGCTGGTCATGACCCAGCTTTCCACTGGTAAACTCCGTGATTGAAAACGGCTGGAAATGTAGTAAGAATAAACTTCCTTTCATTTCAAGTGTTTCTTACAAGTTTTTTATCATTTCTGGAAACTATAATTGCGTATTTGAAGAGTTTTACCACAAATAGAGAGTGTTCCTACAACTATATACTGGAATCGGCAGCATTTTAACTGATTCACACAGGAAACACCAAAGAAATTCGGCCTCCAATTGTAAACATAAACTGTATAGTCTTCACTTACAGTCTTTCTACACAAATTTTGAGCTGTATAAACCTGAATTCCTAATTTAAAAGCAAACTCAAGTGAAAACTCTCCCTAAACTAGCCGGAGTTGTAAATATTATCAGTTTTCTGGCTATGTGCCACCTTTCCACTGGTAACCTCCGTGATTGAAAACGGCTGGAAATGTAGTAAGAATCTATTTGCTTTTATTTCAAGTGTTTCTTATAAGTTTTTTATCATTACTGGAAACAATAATTGCGTATTTGAAGAGTTTTACCACAATTAGAGAGTGTTCCTACAACTACATACTTTATCATCAGCATTTTAACTGATTCACACAGGAAACACCAGAGAAATTCGGCCTCCAATTGTTAACATAAACAGTATAGCCTTCACGTACAGTCTTTCTACACAAATTTTGAGCTGAATAAACCTGAATTCCTAATATTTGAAAGCGAACTCAAGTGAAAACTCACCCTAAACTAGACGGAGTTGTAAGTATTATCAGTTTGCTGGTCATGACCCAGCTTTCCACTGGTAAACTCCGTGATTGAAAACGGCTGGAAATGTAGTAAGAATAAACTTCCTTTCATTTCAAGTGTTTCTTACAAGTTTTTTATCATTTCTGGAAACTATAATTGCGTATTTGAAGAGTTTTACCACAAATAGAGAGTGTTCCTACAACTATATACTGGAATCGGCAGCATTTTAACTGATTCACACAGAAAACGCCAGAGAAATTAGGCCTCAAATGTAAACATAAACAGTATATTGCAAACTTACAGTCTTCCTACACAAATTTTGAGCTGTATAAACCTGAAATCCTAATATTTGAAAGCCAATTCAAGTGAAAACTCTCCATAAACTAGCCGGTGTTGTAAATATTATCAGTTTTCTTGTCATGTCGTAGCTTTACACTGAAAACCTCCTTGAATGAAAACGGCTGGAAATGCAGTAGGAATCTATTTCTTTTAATTTCACGTGTTCCCTACCAGTTTTTAATCATTTCTGGAAACTATAATTGCGTATTTGAAAGTTTTACCACAATTAGAGAGTTTTCCTACAACTACATGCTGGAATCGTCAGCATTTTAACTGATTCACACAGGAAACACCAAAGAAATTCGGCCTCCAATTGTAAACATAAACTGTATAGTCTTCACTTACAGTCTTTCTACACAAATTTTGAGCTGTATAAACCTGAATTCCTAATTTTAAAGCAAACTCAAGTGAAAACTCACCCTAAAATAGACTGAGTTTTAAGTATTATCAGTTTTCTGGTCATGACCCAGCTTCCACTGGTAAACTCCGTGATTGAAAACGGCTGGAAATGTAGTAAGAATAAATTTCCTTTCATTTCAAGTGTTTCTTACAAGTTTTTTATCATTTCTGGAAACTATAATTGCGTATTTGAAGAGTTTTACCACAATTAGAGAGTGTTCCTACAACTGTATACTGGAATCGGCAGCATTTTAACTGATTCACACAGAAAACGCCAGAGAAATTAGGCCTCAAATGTCAACATAAACAATATATTGCACACTTACAGTCTTCCTACACAAATTTTGAGCTGTATAAACCTGAAATCCTAATATTTGAAAGCCAATTCAAGTGAAAACTCTCCCTAAACTAGCCGGAGTTGTAAATATTATCAGTTTTCTGGCTATGTGCCACCTTTCCACTGGTAACCTCCGTGATTGAAAACGGCTGGAAATGTAGTAAGAATCTATTTGCTTTTATTTCAAGTGTTTCTTATAAGTTTTTTATCATTACTGGAAACAATAATTGCGTATTTGAAGAGTTTTACCACAATTAGAGAGTGTTCCTACAACTACATACTTTATCATCAGCATTTTAACTGATTCACACAGGAAACACCAGAGAAATTCGGCCTCCAATTGTTAACATAAACAGTATAGTCTTCACGTACAGTCTTTCTACACAAATTTTGAGCTGAATAAACCTGAATTCCTAATATTTGAAAGCGAACTCAAGTGAAAACTCACCCTAAACTAGACGGAGTTGTAAGTAATATCAGTTTGCTGGTCATGACCCAGCTTTCCACTGGTAAACTCCGTGATTGAAAACGGCTGGAAATGTAGTAAGAATAAATTTCCTTTCATTTCAAGTGTTTCTTACAAGTTTTTTATCATTTCTGGAACTTATAATTGCGTATTTGAAGAGTTTTACCACAATGAGAGAGTGTTCCTACAACTATATACTGGATTCGTCAGCATTTTAACTGATTCACACAGAAAACGCCAGAGAAATTAGGCCTCAAATGTAAACATAAACAGTATATTGCACACTTACAGTCTTCCTACACAAATTTTGAGCTGTATAAACCTGAAATCCTAATATTTGAAAGCCAATTCAAGTGAAAACTCTCCATAAACTAGCCGGTGTTGTAAATATTATCAGTTTTCTTGTCATGTCGTAGCTTTACACTGAAAACCTCTTTGATTGAAAACGGCTGGAAATGCAGTACGAATCTATTTCTTTTAATTTCACGTGTTTCTTACCAGTTTTTAATCATTTCTGGAAATTATAATTGCGTATTTGAAAGTTTTACCACAATTAGAGATTTTTCCTACAAGTACATACTGGAATCGTCAGCATTGTAACTGATTCACACAGGAAACACCAAAGAAATTCGGCCTCCAATTGTAAACATAAACTGTATAGTCTTCACTTACAGTCTTTCTACACAAATTTTGAGCTGTATAAACCTGAATTCCTAATATTTAAAGCAAACTCAAGTGAAAACTCACCCTAAAATAGACTGAGTTTTAAGTATTATCAGTTTTCTGGTCATGACCCAGCTTCCACTGGTAAACTCCGTGATTGAAAACGGCTGGAAATGTGGTAAGAATAAATTTCCTTTCATTTCAAGTGTTTCTTACAAGTTTTTTATCATTTTTGGAAACTATAATTGCGTATTTGAAGAGTTTTACCACAATTAGAGAGTGTTCCTACAACTATATACTGGAATCGGCAGCATTTTAACTGATTCACACAGAAAACGCCAGAGAAATTAGGCCTCAAATGTCAACATAAACAGTATATTGCACACTTACAGTCTTCCTACACAAATTTTGAGCTGTATAAACCTGAAATCCTAATATTTGAAAGCCAATTCAAGTGAAAACTCTCCATAAACTAGCCGGAGTTGTAAATATTATCAGTTTTCTGGCTATGTGCCACCTTTCCACTGGTAACCTCCGTGATTGAAAACGGCTGGAAATGTAGTAAGAATCTATTTGCTTTTATTTCAAGTGTTTCTTATAAGTTTTTTATCATTACTGGAAACAATAATTGCGTATTTGAAGAGTTTTACCACAATTAGAGAGTGTTCCTACAACTACATACTTTATCATCAGCATTTTAACTGATTCACACAGGAAACACCAGAGAAATTCGGCCTCCAATTGTTAACATAAACAGTATAGCCTTCACGTACAGTCTTTCTACACAAATTTTGAGCTGAATAAACCTGAATTCCTAATATTTGAAAGCGAACTCAAGTGAAAACTCACCCTAAACTAGACGGAGTTGTAAGTATTATCAGTTTGCTGGTCATGACCCAGCTTTCCACTGGTAAACTCCGTGATTGAAAACGGCTGGAAATGTAGTAAGAATAAACTTCCTTTCATTTCAAGTGTTTCTTACAAGTTTTTTATCATTTCTGGAAACTATAATTGCGTATTTGAAGAGTTTTACCACAAATAGAGAGTGTTCCTACAACTATATACTGGAATCGGCAGCATTTTAACTGATTCACACAGAAAACGCCAGAGAAATTAGGCCTCAAATGTAAACATAAACAGTATATTGCAAACTTACAGTCTTCCTACACAAATTTTGAGCTGTATAAACCTGAAATCCTAATATTTGAAAGCCAATTCAAGTGAAAACTCTCCATAAACTAGCCGGTGTTGTAAATATTATCAGTTTTCTTGTCATGTCGTAGCTTTACACTGAAAACCTCCTTGAATGAAAATGGCTGGAAATGCAGTAGGAATCTATTTCTTTTAATTTCACGTGTTCCCTACCAGTTTTTAATCATTTCTGGAAACTATAATTGCGTATTTGAAAGTTTTACCACAATTAGAGAGTTTTCCTACAACTACATGCTGGAATCGTCAGCATTTTAACTGATTCACACAGGAAACACCAAAGAAATTCGGCCTCCAATTGTAAACATAAACTGTATAGTCTTCACTTACAGTCTTTCTACACAAATTTTGAGCTGTATAAACCTGAATTCCTAATTTTAAAGCAAACTCAAGTGAAAACTCACCCTAAAATAGACTGAGTTTTAAGTATTATCAGTTTTCTTGTCATGACCCAGCTTCCACTGGTAAACTCCGTGATTGAAAACGGCTGGAAATGTAGTAAGAATAAATTTCCTTTCATTTCAAGTGTTTCTTACAAGTTTTTTATCATTTCTGGAAACTATAATTGCGTATTTGAAGAGTTTTACCACAATTAGAGAGTGTTCCTACAACTGTATACTGGAATCGGCAGCATTTTAACTGATTCACACAGAAAACGCCAGAGAAATTAGGCCTCAAATGTCAACATAAACAATATATTGCACACTTACAGTCTTCCTACACAAATTTTGAGCTGTATAAACCTGAAATCCTAATATTTGAAAGCCAATTCAAGTGAAAACTCTCCCTAAACTAGCCGGAGTTGTAAATATTATCAGTTTTCTGGCTATGTGCCACCTTTCCACTGGTAACCTCCGTGATTGAAAACGGCTGGAAATGTAGTAAGAATCTATTTGCTTTTATTTCAAGTGTTTCTTATAAGTTTTTTATCATTACTGGAAACAATAATTGCGTATTTGAAGAGTTTTACCACAATTAGAGAGTGTTCCTACAACTACATACTTTATCATCAGCATTTTAACTGATTCACACAGGAAACACCAGAGAAATTCGGCCTCCAATTGTTAACATAAACAGTATAGTCTTCACGTACAGTCTTTCTACACAAATTTTGAGCTGAATAAACCTGAATTCCTAATATTTGAAAGCGAACTCAAGTGAAAACTCACCCTAAACTAGACGGAGTTGTAAGTAATATCAGTTTGCTGGTCATGACCCAGCTTTCCACTGGTAAACTCCGTGATTGAAAACGGCTGGAAATGTAGTAAGAATAAATTTCCTTTCATTTCAAGTGTTTCTTACAAGTTTTTTATCATTTCTGGAACTTATAATTGCGTATTTGAAGAGTTTTACCACAATGAGAGAGTGTTCCTACAACTATATACTGGATTCGTCAGCATTTTAACTGATTCACACAGAAAACGCCAGAGAAATTAGGCCTCAAATGTAAACATAAACAGTATATTGCACACTTACAGTCTTCCTACACAAATTTTGAGCTGTATAAACCTGAAATCCTAATATTTGAAAGCCAATTCAAGTGAAAACTCTCCATAAACTAGCCGGTGTTGTAAATATTATCAGTTTTCTTGTCATGTCGTAGCTTTACACTGAAAACCTCTTTGATTGAAAACGGCTGGAAATGCAGTACGAATCTATTTCTTTTAATTTCACGTGTTTCTTACCAGTTTTTAATCATTTCTGGAAATTATAATTGCGTATTTGAAAGTTTTACCACAATTAGAGAGTTTTCCTACAAGTACATACTGGAATCGTCAGCATTGTAACTGATTCACACAGGAAACACCAAAGAAATTCGGCCTCCAATTGTAAACATAAACTGTATAGTCTTCACTTACAGTCTTTCTACACAAATTTTGAGCTGTATAAACCTGAATTCCTAATATTTAAAGCAAACTCAAGTGAAAACTCACCCTAAAATAGACTGAGTTTTAAGTATTATCAGTTTTCTGGTCATGACCCAGCTTCCACTGGTAAACTCCGTGATTGAAAACGGCTGGAAATGTGGTAAGAATAAATTTCCTTTCATTTCAAGTGTTTCTTACAAGTTTTTTATCATTTTTGGAAACTATAATTGCGTATTTGAAGAGTTTTACCACAATTAGAGAGTGTTCCTACAACTATATACTGGAATCGGCAGCATTTTAACTGATTCACACAGAAAACGCCAGAGAAATTAGGCCTCAAATGTCAACATAAACAGTATATTGCACACTTACAGTCTTCCTACACAAATTTTGAGCTGTATAAACCTGAAATCCTAATATTTGAAAGCCAATTCAAGTGAAAACTCTCCATAAACTAGCCGGAGTTGTAAATATTATCAGTTTTCTGGCTATGTGCCACCTTTCCACTGGTAACCTCCGTGATTGAAAACGGCTGGAAATGTAGTAAGAATCTATTTGCTTTTATTTCAAGTGTTTCTTATAAGTTTTTTATCATTACTGGAAACAATAATTGCGTATTTGAAGAGTTTTACCACAATTAAAGAGTGACCTTACAACTACATACTGGAATCATCAGCATTTTAACTGATTCACACAGGAAACACCAGAGAAATTCGGCCTCCAATTGTTAACATAAACAGTATAGCCTTCAAGTACAGTCTTTCTACACAAATTTTGAGCTGAATAAACCTGAATTCCTAATATTTGAAAGCGAACTCAAGTGAAAACTCACCCTAAACTAGACGGAGTTGTAAGTATTATCAGTTTGCTGGTCATGACCCAGCTTTCCACTGGTAAACTCCGTGATTGAAAACGGCTGGAAATGTAGTAAGAATAAACTTCCTTTCATTTCAAGTGTTTCTTACAAGTTTTTTATCATTTCTGGAAACTATAATTGCGTATTTGAAGAGTTTTACCACAAATAGAGAGTGTTCCTACAACTATATACTGGAATCGGCAGCATTTTAACTGATTCACACAGGAAACACCAAAGAAATTCGGCCTCCAATTGTAAACATAAACTGTATAGTCTTCACTTACAGTCTTTCTACACAAATTTTGAGCTGTATAAACCTGAATTCCTAATTTAAAAGCAAACTCAAGTGAAAACTCTCCCTAAACTAGCCGGAGTTGTAAATATTATCAGTTTTCTGGCTATGTGCCACCTTTCCACTGGTAACCTCCGTGATTGAAAACGGCTGGAAATGTAGTAAGAATCTATTTGCTTTTATTTCAAGTGTTTCTTATAAGTTTTTTATCATTACTGGAAACAATAATTGCGTATTTGAAGAGTTTTACCACAATTAGAGAGTGTTCCTACAACTACATACTTTATCATCAGCATTTTAACTGATTCACACAGGAAACACCAGAGAAATTCGGCCTCCAATTGTTAACATAAACAGTATAGCCTTCACGTACAGTCTTTCTACACAAATTTTGAGCTGAATAAACCTGAATTCCTAATATTTGAAAGCGAACTCAAGTGAAAACTCACCCTAAACTAGACGGAGTTGTAAGTATTATCAGTTTGCTGGTCATGACCCAGCTTTCCACTGGTAAACTCCGTGATTGAAAACGGCTGGAAATGTAGTAAGAATAAACTTCCTTTCATTTCAAGTGTTTCTTACAAGTTTTTTATCATTTCTGGAAACTATAATTGCGTATTTGAAGAGTTTTACCACAAATAGAGAGTGTTCCTACAACTATATACTGGAATCGGCAGCATTTTAACTGATTCACACAGAAAACGCCAGAGAAATTAGGCCTCAAATGTAAACATAAACAGTATATTGCAAACTTACAGTCTTCCTACACAAATTTTGAGCTGTATAAACCTGAAATCCTAATATTTGAAAGCCAATTCAAGTGAAAACTCTCCATAAACTAGCCGGTGTTGTAAATATTATCAGTTTTCTTGTCATGTCGTAGCTTTACACTGAAAACCTCCTTGAATGAAAACGGCTGGAAATGCAGTAGGAATCTATTTCTTTTAATTTCACGTGTTCCCTACCAGTTTTTAATCATTTCTGGAAACTATAATTGCGTATTTGAAAGTTTTACCACAATTAGAGAGTTTTCCTACAACTACATGCTGGAATCGTCAGCATTTTAACTGATTCACACAGGAAACACCAAAGAAATTCGGCCTCCAATTGTAAACATAAACTGTATAGTCTTCACTTACAGTCTTTCTACACAAATTTTGAGCTGTATAAACCTGAATTCCTAATTTTAAAGCAAACTCAAGTGAAAACTCACCCTAAAATAGACTGAGTTTTAAGTATTATCAGTTTTCTGGTCATGACCCAGCTTCCACTGGTAAACTCCGTGATTGAAAACGGCTGGAAATGTAGTAAGAATAAATTTCCTTTCATTTCAAGTGTTTCTTACAAGTTTTTTATCATTTCTGGAAACTATAATTGCGTATTTGAAGAGTTTTACCACAATTAGAGAGTGTTCCTACAACTGTATACTGGAATCGGCAGCATTTTAACTGATTCACACAGAAAACGCCAGAGAAATTAGGCCTCAAATGTCAACATAAACAATATATTGCACACTTACAGTCTTCCTACACAAATTTTGAGCTGTATAAACCTGAAATCCTAATATTTGAAAGCCAATTCAAGTGAAAACTCTCCCTAAACTAGCCGGAGTTGTAAATATTATCAGTTTTCTGGCTATGTGCCACCTTTCCACTGGTAACCTCCGTGATTGAAAACGGCTGGAAATGTAGTAAGAATCTATTTGCTTTTATTTCAAGTGTTTCTTATAAGTTTTTTATCATTACTGGAAACAATAATTGCGTATTTGAAGAGTTTTACCACAATTAGAGAGTGTTCCTACAACTACATACTTTATCATCAGCATTTTAACTGATTCACACAGGAAACACCAGAGAAATTCGGCCTCCAATTGTTAACATAAACAGTATAGTCTTCACGTACAGTCTTTCTACACAAATTTTGAGCTGAATAAACCTGAATTCCTAATATTTGAAAGCGAACTCAAGTGAAAACTCACCCTAAACTAGACGGAGTTGTAAGTAATATCAGTTTGCTGGTCATGACCCAGCTTTCCACTGGTAAACTCCGTGATTGAAAACGGCTGGAAATGTAGTAAGAATAAATTTCCTTTCATTTCAAGTGTTTCTTACAAGTTTTTTATCATTTCTGGAACTTATAATTGCGTATTTGAAGAGTTTTACCACAATGAGAGAGTGTTCCTACAACTATATACTGGATTCGTCAGCATTTTAACTGATTCACACAGAAAACGCCAGAGAAATTAGGCCTCAAATGTAAACATAAACAGTATATTGCACACTTACAGTCTTCCTACACAAATTTTGAGCTGTATAAACCTGAAATCCTAATATTTGAAAGCCAATTCAAGTGAAAACTCTCCATAAACTAGCCGGTGTTGTAAATATTATCAGTTTTCTTGTCATGTCGTAGCTTTACACTGAAAACCTCTTTGATTGAAAACGGCTGGAAATGCAGTACGAATCTATTTCTTTTAATTTCACGTGTTTCTTACCAGTTTTTAATCATTTCTGGAAATTATAATTGCGTATTTGAAAGTTTTACCACAATTAGAGAGTTTTCCTACAAGTACATACTGGAATCGTCAGCATTGTAACTGATTCACACAGGAAACACCAAAGAAATTCGGCCTCCAATTGTAAACATAAACTGTATAGTCTTCACTTACAGTCTTTCTAAACAAATTTTGAGCTGTATAAACCTGAATTCCTAATATTTAAAGCAAACTCAAGTGAAAACTCACCCTAAAATAGACTGAGTTTTAAGTATTATCAGTTTTCTGGTCATGACCCAGCTTCCACTGGTAAACTCCGTGATTGAAAACGGCTGGAAATGTGGTAAGAATAAATTTCCTTTCATTTCAAGTGTTTCTTACAAGTTTTTTATCATTTTTGGAAACTATAATTGCGTATTTGAAGAGTTTTACCACAATTAGAGAGTGTTCCTACAACTATATACTGGAATCGGCAGCATTTTAACTGATTCACACAGAAAACGCCAGAGAAATTAGGCCTCAAATGTCAACATAAACAGTATATTGCACACTTACAGTCTTCCTACACAAATTTTGAGCTGTATAAACCTGAAATCCTAATATTTGAAAGCCAATTCAAGTGAAAACTCTCCATAAACTAGCCGGAGTTGTAAATATTATCAGTTTTCTGGCTATGTGCCACCTTTCCACTGGTAACCTCCGTGATTGAAAACGGCTGGAAATGTAGTAAGAATCTATTTGCTTTTATTTCAAGTGTTTCTTATAAGTTTTTTATCATTACTGGAAACAATAATTGCGTATTTGAAGAGTTTTACCACAATTAGAGAGTGACCTTACAACTACATACTGGAATCATCAGCATTTTAACTGATTCACACAGGAAACACCAGAGAAATTCGGCCTCCAATTGTTAACATAAACAGTATAGCCTTCAAGTACAGTCTTTCTACACAAATTTTGAGCTGAATAAACCTGAATTCCTAATATTTGAAAGCGAACTCAAGTGAAAACTCACCCTAAACTAGACGGAGTTGTAAGTATTATCAGTTTGCTGGTCATGACCCAGCTTTCCACTGGTAAACTCCGTGATTGAAAACGGCTGGAAATGTAGTAAGAATAAACTTCCTTTCATTTCAAGTGTTTCTTACAAGTTTTTTATCATTTCTGGAAACTATAATTGCGTATTTGAAGAGTTTTACCACAAATAGAGAGTGTTCCTACAACTATATACTGGAATCGGCAGCATTTTAACTGATTCACACAGAAAACGCCAGAGAAATTAGGCCTCAAATGTAAACATAAACAGTATATTGCAAACTTACAGTCTTCCTACACAAATTTTGAGCTGTATAAACCTGAAATCCTAATATTTGAAAGCCAATTCAAGTGAAAACTCTCCATAAACTAGCCGGTGTTGTAAATATTATCAGTTTTCTTGTCATGTCGTAGCTTTACACTGAAAACCTCCTTGATTGAAAACGGCTGGAAATGCAGTAGGAATCTATTTCTTTTAATTTCACGTGTTCCCTACCAGTTTTTAATCATTTCTGGAAACTATAATTGCGTATTTGAAAGTTTTACCACAATTAGAGAGTTTTCCTACAACTACATGCTGGAATCGTCAGCATTTTAACTGATTCACACAGGAAACACCAAAGAAATTCGGCCTCCAATTGTAAACATAAACTGTATAGTCTTCACTTACAGTCTTTCTACACAAATTTTGAGCTGTATAAACCTGAATTCCTAATTTTAAAGCAAACTCAAGTGAAAACTCTCCCTAAACTAGCCGGAGTTGTAAATATTATCAGTTTTCTGGCTATGTGCCACCTTTCCACTGGTAACCTCCGTGATTGAAAACGGCTGGAAATGTAGTAAGAATCTATTTGCTTTTATTTCAAGTGTTTCTTATAAGTTTTTTATCATTACTGGAAACAATAATTGCGTATTTGAAGAGTTTTACCACAATTAGAGAGTGTTCCTACAACTACATACTTTATCATCAGCATTTTAACTGATTCACACAGGAAACACCAGAGAAATTCGGCCTCCAATTGTTAACATAAACAGTATAGCCTTCACGTACAGTCTTTCTACACAAATTTTGAGCTGAATAAACCTGAATTCCTAATATTTGAAAGCGAACTCAAGTGAAAACTCACCCTAAACTAGACGGAGTTGTAAGTATTATCAGTTTGCTGGTCATGACCCAGCTTTCCACTGGTAAACTCCGTGATTGAAAACGGCTGGAAATGTAGTAAGAATAAACTTCCTTTCATTTCAAGTGTTTCTTACAAGTTTTTTATCATTTCTGGAAACTATAATTGCGTATTTGAAGAGTTTTACCACAAATAGAGAGTGTTCCTACAACTATATACTGGAATCGGCAGCATTTTAACTGATTCACACAGAAAACGCCAGAGAAATTAGGCCTCAAATGTAAACATAAACAGTATATTGCAAACTTACAGTCTTCCTACACAAATTTTGAGCTGTATAAACCTGAAATCCTAATATTTGAAAGCCAATTCAAGTGAAAACTCTCCATAAACTAGCCGGTGTTGTAAATATTATCAGTTTTCTTGTCATGTCGTAGCTTTACACTGAAAACCTCCTTGAATGAAAACGGCTGGAAATGCAGTAGGAATCTATTTCTTTTAATTTCACGTGTTCCCTACCAGTTTTTAATCATTTCTGGAAACTATAATTGCGTATTTGAAAGTTTTACCACAATTAGAGAGTTTTCCTACAACTACATACTGGAATCGTCAGCATTTTAACTGATTCACACAGGAAACACCAAAGAAATTCGGCCTCCAATTGTAAACATAAACTGTATAGTCTTCACTTACAGTCTTTCTACACAAATTTTGAGCTGTATAAACCTGAATTCCTAATTTTAAAGCAAACTCAAGTGAAAACTCACCCTAAAATAGACTGAGTTTTAAGTATTATCAGTTTTCTGGTCATGACCCAGCTTCCACTGGTAAACTCCGTGATTGAAAACGGCTGGAAATGTAGTAAGAATAAATTTCCTTTCATTTCAAGTGTTTCTTACAAGTTTTTTATCATTTCTGGAAACTATAATTGCGTATTTGAAGAGTTTTACCACAATTAGAGAGTGTTCCTACAACTGTATACTGGAATCGGCAGCATTTTAACTGATTCACACAGAAAACGCCAGAGAAATTAGGCCTCAAATGTCAACATAAACAATATATTGCACACTTACAGTCTTCCTACACAAATTTTGAGCTGTATAAACCTGAAATCCTAATATTTGAAAGCCAATTCAAGTGAAAACTCTCCCTAAACTAGCCGGAGTTGTAAATATTATCAGTTTTCTGGCTATGTGCCACCTTTCCACTGGTAACCTCCGTGATTGAAAACGGCTGGAAATGTAGTAAGAATCTATTTGCTTTTATTTCAAGTGTTTCTTATAAGTTTTTTATCATTACTGGAAACAATAATTGCGTATTTGAAGAGTTTTACCACAATTAGAGAGTGTTCCTACAACTACATACTTTATCATCAGCATTTTAACTGATTCACACAGGAAACACCAGAGAAATTCGGCCTCCAATTGTTAACATAAACAGTATAGTCTTCACGTACAGTCTTTCTACACAAATTTTGAGCTGAATAAACCTGAATTCCTAATATTTGAAAGCGAACTCAAGTGAAAACTCACCCTAAACTAGACGGAGTTGTAAGTAATATCAGTTTGCTGGTCATGACCCAGCTTTCCACTGGTAAACTCCGTGATTGAAAACGGCTGGAAATGTAGTAAGAATAAATTTCCTTTCATTTCAAGTGTTTCTTACAAGTTTTTTATCATTTCTGGAACTTATAATTGCGTATTTGAAGAGTTTTACCACAATGAGAGAGTGTTCCTACAACTATATACTGGATTCGTCAGCATTTTAACTGATTCACACAGAAAACGCCAGAGAAATTAGGCCTCAAATGTAAACATAAACAGTATATTGCACACTTACAGTCTTCCTACACAAATTTTGAGCTGTATAAACCTGAAATCCTAATATTTGAAAGCCAATTCAAGTGAAAACTCTCCATAAACTAGCCGGTGTTGTAAATATTATCAGTTTTCTTGTCATGTCGTAGCTTTACACTGAAAACCTCTTTGATTGAAAACGGCTGGAAATGCAGTACGAATCTATTTCTTTTAATTTCACGTGTTTCTTACCAGTTTTTAATCATTTCTGGAAATTATAATTGCGTATTTGAAAGTTTTACCACAATTAGAGAGTTTTCCTACAAGTACATACTGGAATCGTCAGCATTGTAACTGATTCACACAGGAAACACCAAAGAAATTCGGCCTCCAATTGTAAACATAAACTGTATAGTCTTCACTTACAGTCTTTCTACCCAAATTTTGAGCTGTATAAACCTGAATTCCTAATATTTAAAGCAAACTCAAGTGAAAACTCACCCTAAAATAGACTGAGTTTTAAGTATTATCAGTTTTCTGGTCATGACCCAGCTTCCACTGGTAAACTCCGTGATTGAAAACGGCTGGAAATGTGGTAAGAATAAATTTCCTTTCATTTCAAGTGTTTCTTACAAGTTTTTTATCATTTTTGGAAACTATAATTGCGTATTTGAAGAGTTTTACCACAATTAGAGAGTGTTCCTACAACTATATACTGGAATCGGCAGCATTTTAACTGATTCACACAGAAAACGCCAGAGAAATTAGGCCTCAAATGTCAACATAAACAGTATATTGCACACTTACAGTCTTCCTACACAAATTTTGAGCTGTATAAACCTGAAATCCTAATATTTGAAAGCCAATTCAAGTGAAAACTCTCCATAAACTAGCCGGAGTTGTAAATATTATCAGTTTTCTGGCTATGTGCCACCTTTCCACTGGTAACCTCCGTGATTGAAAACGGCTGGAAATGTAGTAAGAATCTATTTGCTTTTATTTCAAGTGTTTCTTATAAGTTTTTTATCATTACTGGAAACAATAATTGCGTATTTGAAGAGTTTTACCACAATTAAAGAGTGACCTTACAACTACATACTGGAATCATCAGCATTTTAACTGATTCACACAGGAAACACCAGAGAAATTCGGCCTCCAATTGTTAACATAAACAGTATAGCCTTCACATACAGTCTTTCTACACAAATTTTGAGCTGAATAAACCTGAATTCCTAATATTTGAAAGCGAACTGAAGTGAAAACTCACCCTAAACTAGACGGAGTTGTAAGTATTATCAGTTTGATGGTCATGACCCAGCTTTCCACTGGTAAACTCCGTGATTGAAAACGGCTGGAAATGTAGTAAGAATAAATTTCCTTTCATTTCAAGTGTTTCTTACAAGTTTTTTATCATTTCTGGAAACTATAATTGCGTATTTGAAAGTTTTACCACAATTAGAGAGTTTTCCTACAACTACATGCTGGAATCGTCAGCATTTTAACTGATTCACACAGGAAACACCAAAGAAATTCGGCCTCCAATTGTAAACATAAACTGTATAGTCTTCACGTACAGTCTTTCTACACAAATTTTGAGCTGTATAAACCTGAATTCCTAATATTTAAAGCGAACTCAAGTGAAAACTCACCCTAAAATAGACTGAGTTTTAAGTATTATCAGTTTTCTTGTCATGACCCAGCTTCCACTGGTAAACTCCGTGATTGAAAACGGCTGGAAATGTAGTAAGAATAAATTTCCTTTCATTTCAAGTGTTTCTTACAAGTTTTTTATCATTTCTGGAAACTATAATTGCGTATTTGAAGAGTTTTACCACAATTAGAGAGTGTTCCTACAACTGTATACTGGAATCGGCAGCATTTTAACTGATTCACACAGAAAACGCCAGAGAAATTAGGCCTCAAATGTCAACATAAACAGTATATTGCACACTTACCGTCTTCCTACACAAATTTTGAGCTGTATAAACCTGAAATCCTAATATTTGAAAGCCAATTCAAGTGAAAACTCTCCCTAAACTAGCCGGAGTTGTAAATATTATCAGTTTTCTGGCTATGTGCCACCTTTCCACTGGTAACCTCCGTGATTGAAAACGGCTGGAAATGTAGTAAGAATCCATTTGCTTTTATTTCAAGTGTTTCTTATAAGTTTTTTATCATTACTGGAAACAATAATTGCGTATTTGAAGAGTTTTACCACAATTAGAGAGTGTTCCTACAACTACATACTGGAATCATCAGCATTTTAACTGATTCACACAGGAAACACCAGAGAAATTAGGCCTCAAATGTCAACATAAACAGTATATTGCACACTTACAGTCTTCCTACACAAATTTTGAGCTGTATAAACCTGAAATCCTAATATTTGAAAGCCAATTCAAGTGAAAACTCTCCATAAACTAGCCGGAGTTGTAAATATTATCAGTTTTCTGGCTATGTGCCACCTTTCCACTGGTAACCTCCGTGATTGAAAACGGCTGGAAATGTAGTAAGAATCTATTTGCTTTTATTTCAAGTGTTTCTTACAAGTTTTTTATCATTTCTGGAACTTATAATTGCGTATTTGAAGAGTTTTACCACAATGAGAGAGTGTTCCTACAACTATATACTGGATTCGTCAGCATTTTAACTGATTCACACAGAAAACGCCAGAGAAATTAGGCCTCAAATGTAAACATAAACAGTATATTGCACACTTACAGTCTTCCTACACAAATTTTGAGCTGTATAAACCTGAAATCCTAATATTTGAAAGCCAATTCAAGTGAAAACTCTCCATAAACTAGCCGGTGTTGTAAATATTATCAGTTTTCTTGTCATGTCGTAGCTTTACACTGAAAACCTCTTTGATTGAAAACGGCTGGAAATGCAGTACGAATCTATTTCTTTTAATTTCACGTGTTTCTTACCAGTTTTTAATCATTTCTGGAAATTATAATTGCGTATTTGAAAGTTTTACCACAATTAGAGAGTTTTCCTACAAGTACATACTGGAATCGTCAGCATTGTAACTGATTCACACAGGAAACACCAAAGAAATTCGGCCTCCAATTGTAAACATAAACTGTATAGTCTTCACTTACAGTCTTTCTACACAAATTTTGAGCTGTATAAACCTGAATTCCTAATATTTAAAGCAAACTCAAGTGAAAACTCACCCTAAAATAGACTGAGTTTTAAGTATTATCAGTTTTCTGGTCATGACCCAGCTTCCACTGGTAAACTCCGTGATTGAAAACGGCTGGAAATGTGGTAAGAATAAATTTCCTTTCATTTCAAGTGTTTCTTACAAGTTTTTTATCATTTTTGGAAACTATAATTGCGTATTTGAAGAGTTTTACCACAATTAGAGAGTGTTCCTACAACTATATACTGGAATCGGCAGCATTTTAACTGATTCACACAGAAAACGCCAGAGAAATTAGGCTTCAAATGTCAACATAAACAGTATATTGCACACTTACAGTCTTCCTACACAAATTTTGAGCTGTATAAACCTGAAATCCTAATATTTGAAAGCCAATTCAAGTGAAAACTCTCCATAAACTAGCCGGAGTTGTAAATATTATCAGTTTTCTGGCTATGTGCCACCTTTCCACTGGTAACCTCCGTGATTGAAAACGGCTGGAAATGTAGTAAGAATCTATTTGCTTTTATTTCAAGTGTTTCTTATAAGTTTTTTATCATTACTGGAAACAATAATTGCGTATTTGAAGAGTTTTACCACAATTAAAGAGTGACCTTACAACTACATACTGGAATCATTAGCATTTTAACTGATTCACACAGGAAACACCAGAGAAATTCGGCCTCCAATTGTTAACATAAACAGTATAGCCTTCACATACAGTCTTTCTACACAAATTTTGAGCTGAATAAACCTGAATTCCTAATATTTGAAAGCGAACTGAAGTGAAAACTCACCCTAAACTAGACGGAGTTGAAAGTATTATCAGTTTGATGGTCATGACCCAGCTTTCCACTGGTAAACTCCGTGATTGAAAACGGCTGGAAATGTAGTAAGAATAAATTTCCTTTCATTTCAAGTGTTTCTTACAAGTTTTTTATCATTTCTGGAAACTATAATTGCGTATTTGAAAGTTTTACCACAATTAGAGAGTTTTCCTACAACTACATGCTGGAATCGTCAGCATTTTAACTGATTCACACATGAAACACCAAAGAAATTCGGCCTCCAATTCTAAACATAAACTGTATAGTCTTCACTTACAGTCTTTCTACACAAATTTTGAGCTGAATAAACCTGAATTCCTAATATTTGAAAGCGAACTCAAGTGAAAACTCACCCTAAACTAGACGGAGTTGTAAGTAATATCAGTTTGCTGGTCATGACCCAGCTTTCCACTGGTAAACTCCGTGATTGAAAACGGCTGGAAATGTAGTAAGAATAAATTTCCTTTCATTTCAAGTGTTTCTTACAAGTTTTTTATCATTTCTGGAACTTATAATTGCGTATTTGAAGAGTTTTACCACAATGAGAGAGTGTTCCTACAACTATATACTGGATTCGTCAGCATTTTAACTGATTCACACAGAAAACGCCAGAGAAATTAGGCCTCAAATGTAAACATAAACAGTATATTGCACACTTACAGTCTTCCTACACAAATTTTGAGCTGTATAAACCTGAAATCCTAATATTTGAAAGCCAATTCAAGTGAAAACTCTCCATAAACTAGCCGGTGTTGTAAATATTATCAGTTTTCTTGTCATGTCGTAGCTTTACACTGAAAACCTCTTTGATTGAAAACGGCTGGAAATGCAGTACGAATCTATTTCTTTTAATTTCACGTGTTTCTTACCAGTTTTTAATCATTTCTGGAAATTATAATTGCGTATTTGAAAGTTTTACCACAATTAGAGAGTTTTCCTACAAGTACATACTGGAATCGTCAGCATTGTAACTGATTCACACAGGAAACACCAAAGAAATTCGGCCTCCAATTGTAAACATAAACTGTATAGTCTTCACTTACAGTCTTTCTACACAAATTTTGAGCTGTATAAACCTGAATTCCTAATATTTAAAGCAAACTCAAGTGAAAACTCACCCTAAAATAGACTGAGTTTTAAGTATTATCAGTTTTCTGGTCATGACCCAGCTTCCACTGGTAAACTCCGTGATTGAAAACGGCTGGAAATGTGGTAAGAATAAATTTCCTTTCATTTCAAGTGTTTCTTACAAGTTTTTTATCATTTTTGGAAACTATAATTGCGTATTTGAAGAGTTTTACCACAATTAGAGAGTGTTCCTACAACTGTATACTGGAATCGGCAGCATTTTAACTGATTCACACAGAAAACGCCAGAGAAATTAGGCCTCAAATGTCAACATAAACAGTATATTGCACACTTACCGTCTTCCTACACAAATTTTGAGCTGTATAAACCTGAAATCCTAATATTTGAAAGCCAATTCAAGTGAAAACTCTCCCTAAACTAGCCGGAGTTGTAAATATTATCAGTTTTCTGGCTATGTGCCACCTTTCCACTGGTAACCTCCGTGATTGAAAACGGCTGGAAATGTAGTAAGAATCCATTTGCTTTTATTTCAAGTGTTTCTTATAAGTTTTTTATCATTACTGGAAACAATAATTGCGTATTTGAAGAGTTTTACCACAATTAGAGAGTGTTCCTACAACTACATACTGGAATCATCAGCATTTTAACTGATTCACACAGGAAACACCAGAGAAATTAGGCCTCAAATGTCAACATAAACAGTATATTGCACACTTACAGTCTTCCTACACAAATTTTGAGCTGTATAAACCTGAAATCCTAATATTTGAAAGCCAATTCAAGTGAAAACTCTCCATAAACTAGCCGGAGTTGTAAATATTATCAGTTTTCTGGCTATGTGCCACCTTTCCACTGGTAACCTCCGTGATTGAAAACGGCTGGAAATGTAGTAAGAATCTATTTGCTTTTATTTCAAGTGTTTCTTACAAGTTTTTTATCATTTCTGGAACTTATAATTGCGTATTTGAAGAGTTTTACCACAATGAGAGAGTGTTCCTACAACTATATACTGGATTCGTCAGCATTTTAACTGATTCACACAGAAAACGCCAGAGAAATTAGGCCTCAAATGTAAACATAAACAGTATATTGCACACTTACAGTCTTCCTACACAAATTTTGAGCTGTATAAACCTGAAATCCTAATATTTGAAAGCCAATTCAAGTGAAAACTCTCCATAAACTAGCCGGTGTTGTAAATATTATCAGTTTTCTTGTCATGTCGTAGCTTTACACTGAAAACCTCTTTGATTGAAAACGGCTGGAAATGCAGTACGAATCTATTTCTTTTAATTTCACGTGTTTCTTACCAGTTTTTAATCATTTCTGGAAATTATAATTGCGTATTTGAAAGTTTTACCACAATTAGAGAGTTTTCCTACAAGTACATACTGGAATCGTCAGCATTGTAACTGATTCACACAGGAAACACCAAAGAAATTCGGCCTCCAATTGTAAACATAAACTGTATAGTCTTCACTTACAGTCTTTCTACACAAATTTTGAGCTGTATAAACCTGAATTCCTAATATTTAAAGCAAACTCAAGTGAAAACTCACCCTAAAATAGACTGAGTTTTAAGTATTATCAGTTTTCTGGTCATGACCCAGCTTCCACTGGTAAACTCCGTGATTGAAAACGGCTGGAAATGTGGTAAGAATAAATTTCCTTTCATTTCAAGTGTTTCTTACAAGTTTTTTATCATTTTTGGAAACTATAATTGCGTATTTGAAGAGTTTTACCACAATTAGAGAGTGTTCCTACAACTATATACTGGAATCGGCAGCATTTTAACTGATTCACACAGAAAACGCCAGAGAAATTAGGCTTCAAATGTCAACATAAACAGTATATTGCACACTTACAGTCTTCCTACACAAATTTTGAGCTGTATAAACCTGAAATCCTAATATTTGAAAGCCAATTCAAGTGAAAACTCTCCATAAACTAGCCGGAGTTGTAAATATTATCAGTTTTCTGGCTATGTGCCACCTTTCCACTGGTAACCTCCGTGATTGAAAACGGCTGGAAATGTAGTAAGAATCTATTTGCTTTTATTTCAAGTGTTTCTTATAAGTTTTTTATCATTACTGGAAACAATAATTGCGTATTTGAAGAGTTTTACCACAATTAAAGAGTGACCTTACAACTACATACTGGAATCATTAGCATTTTAACTGATTCACACAGGAAACACCAGAGAAATTCGGCCTCCAATTGTTAACATAAACAGTATAGCCTTCACATACAGTCTTTCTACACAAATTTTGAGCTGAATAAACCTGAATTCCTAATATGTGAAAGCGAACTGAAGTGAAAACTCACCCTAAACTAGACGGAGTTGTAAGTATTATCAGTTTGATGGTCATGACCCAGCTTTCCACTGGTAAACTCCGTGATTGAAAACGGCTGGAAATGTAGTAAGAATAAATTTCCTTTCATTTCAAGTGTTTCTTACAAGTTTTTTATCATTTCTGGAAACTATAATTGCGTATTTGAAAGTTTTACCACAATTAGAGAGTTTTCCTACAACTACATGCTGGAATCGTCAGCATTTTAACTGATTCACACATGAAACACCAAAGAAATTCGGCCTCCAATTCTAAACATAAACTGTATAGTCTTCACTTACAGTCTTTCTACACAAATTTTGAGCTGTATAAACCTGAATTCCTAATATTTAAAGCGAACTCAAGTGAAAACTCACCCTAAAATAGACTGAGTTTTAAGTATTATCAGTTTTCTTGTCATGACCCAGCTTCCACTGGTAAACTCCGTGATTGAAAACGGCTGGAAATGTAGTAAGAATAAATTTCCTTTCATTTCAAGTGTTTCTTACAAGTTTTTTATCATTTCTGGAAACTATAATTGCGTATTTGAAGAGTTTTACCACAATTAGAGAGTGTTCCTACAACTGTATACTGGAATCGGCAGCATTTTAACTGATTCACACAGAAAACGCCAGAGAAATTAGGCCTCAAATGTCAACGTAAACAGTATATTGCACACTTACCGTCTTCCTACACAAATTTTGAGCTGTATAAACCTGAAATCCTAATATTTGAAAGCCAATTCAAGTGAAAACTCTCCCTAAACTAGCCGGAGTTGTAAATATTATCAGTTTTCTGGCTATGTGCCACCTTTCCACTGGTAACCTCCGTGATTGAAAACGGCTGGAAATGTAGTAAGAATCTATTTGCTTTTATTTCAAGTGTTTCTTATAAGTTTTTTATCATTACTGGAAACAATAATTGCGTATTTGAAGAGTTTTACCACAATTAGAGAGTGTTCCTACAACTACATACTGGAATCATCAGCATTTTAACTGATTCACACAGGAAACACCAGAGAAATTAGGCCTCAAATGTCAACATAAACAGTATATTGCACATTTACAGTCTTCCTACACAAATTTTGAGCTGTATAAACCTGAAATCCTAATATTTGAAAGCCAATTCAAGTGAAAACTCTCCATAAACTAGCCGGAGTTGTAAATATTATCAGTTTTCTGGCTATGTGCCACCTTTCCACTGGTAACCTCCGTGATTGAAAACAGCTGGAAATGTAGTAAGAATCTATTTGCTTTTATTTCAAGTGTTTCTTATAAGTTTTTTATCATTACTGGAAACAATAATTGCGTATTTGAAGAGTTTTACCACAATTAGAGAGTGTTCCTACAACTACATACTTTATCATCAGCATTTTAACTGATTCACACAGGAAACACCAGAGAAATTAGGCCTCAAATGTAAACATAAACAGTATATTGCACACTTACAGTCTTCCTACACAAATTTTGAGCTGTATAAACCTGAAATCCTAATATTTGAAAGCCAATTCAAGTGAAAACTCTCCATAAACCAGCCGGAGTTGTAAATATTATCAGTTTTCTTGTCATGTCGTAGCTTTACACTGAAAACCTCTTTGATTGAAAACGGCTGGAAATGCAGTACGAATCTATTTCTTTTAATTTCACGAGTTTCTTACCAGTTTTAAATCATTTCTGGAAACTATAATTGCGTATTTGAAAGTTTTACCACAATTAGAGAGTTTTCCTACAACTACATACTGGAATCGTCAGCATTGTAACTGATTCACACAGGAAACACCAAAGAAATTCGGCCTCCAATTGTAAACATAAACTGTATAGTCTTCACTTACAGTCTTTCTACACAAATTTTGAGCTGTATAAACCTGAAATCCTAATATTTGAAAGCCAATTCAAGTGAAAACTCTCCATAAACTAGCCGGTGTTGTAAATATTATCAGTTTTCTGGCTATGTGCCACCTTTCCACTGGAAACCTCCGTGATTGAAAACGGCTGGAAATGTAGTAAGAATAAATTTCCTTTCATTTCAAGTGTTTCTTACAAGTTTTTTATCATTTCTGGAAACTATAATTGCGTATTTGAAGAGTTTTACCACAATTAGAGAGTGTTCCTACAACTGTATACTGGAATCAGCAGCATTTTAACTGATTCACACAGAAAACGCCAGAGAAATTAGGCCTCAAATGTCAACATAAACAGTATATTGCACACTTACAGTCTTCCTACACAAATTTTGAGCTGTATAAACCTGAAGTCCTAATATTTGAAAGCCAATTCAAGTGAAAACTCTCCATAAACTAGCCGGAGTTGTAAATATTATCAGTTTTCTGGCTATGTGCCACCTTTCCACTGGTAACCTCCGTGATTGAAAACGGCTGGAAATGTAGTAAGAATCTATTTGCTTTTATTTCAAGTGTTTCTTATAAGTTTTTTATCATTACTGGAAACAATAATTGCGTATTTGAAGAGTTTTACCACAATTAGAGAGTGTTCCTACAACTACATACTTTATCATCAGCATTTTAACTGATTCACACAGGAAACTCCAGAGAAATTCGGCCTCCAATTGTTAACCTAAACAGTATAGTCTTCACGTACAGTCTTTCTACACAAATTTTGAGCTGAATAAACCTGAATTCCTAATATTTGAAAGCGAACTGAAGTGAAAACTCACCCTAAACTAGACGGAGTTGTAAGTATTATCAGTTTGCTGGTCATGACCCAGCTTTCCACTGGTAAACTCCGTGATTGAAAACGGCTGGAAATGTAGTAAGAATAAATTTCCTTTCATTTCAAGTTTTTCTTACAAGTTTTTTATCATTTCTGGAACTTATAATTGCGTATTTGAAGAGTTTTACCACAATGAGAGAGTGTTCCTACAACTATATACTGGATTCGTCAGCATTTTAACTGATTCACACAGAAAACGCCAGAGAAATTAGGCCTCAAATGTAAACATAAACAGTATATTGCACACTTACAGTCTTCCTACACAAATTTTGAGCTGTATAAACCTGAAATCCTAATATTTGAAAGCCAATTCAAGTGAAAACTCTCCATAAACCAGCCGGAGTTGTAAATATTATCAGTTTTCTTATCATGTCGTAGCTTTACACTGAAAACCTCTTTGATTGAAAACGGCTGGAAATGCAGTACGAATCTATTTCTTTTAATTTCACGTGTTTCTTACCAGTTTTTAATCATTTCTGGAAACTATAATTGCGTATTTGATAGTTTTACCACAATTAGAGAGTTTTCCTACAAGTACATACTTTATCATCAGCATTTTAACTGATTCACACAGGAAACACCAGAGAAATTCGGCCTCCAATTGTTAACATAAACAGTATAGTCTTCACGTACAGTCTTTCTACACAAATTTTGAGCTGAATAAACCTGAATTCCTAATATTTGAAAGCGAACTCAAGTGAAAACTCACCCTAAACTAGACGGAGTTGTAAGTATTATCAGTTTGCTGGTCATGACCCAGCTTTCCACTGGTAAACTCCGTGATTGAAAACGGCTGGAAATGTAGTAAGAATAAATTTCCTTTCATTTCAAGTGTTTCTTACAAGTTTTTTATCATTTCTGGAACTTATAATTGCGTATTTGAAGAGTTTTACCACAATGAGAGAGTGTTCCTACAACTATATACTGGATTCGTCAGCATTTTAACTGATTCACACAGAAAACGCCAGAGAAATTAGGCCTCAAATGTAAACATAAACAGTATATTGCACACTTACAGTCTTCCTACACAAATTTTGAGCTGTATAAACCTGAAATCCTAATATTTGAAAGCCAATTCAAGTGAAAACTCTCCATAAACCAGCCGGAGTTGTAAATATTATCAGTTTTCTTATCATGTCGTAGCTTTACACAGAAAACCTCCTTGATTGAAAACGGCTGGAAATGCAGTACGAATCTATTTCTTTTAATTTCACGTGTTTCCTACCAGTTTTTAATCATTTCTGGAAACTATAATTGCGTATTTGAAAGTTTTACCACAATTAGAGAGTTTTCCTACAACTACATGCTGGAATCGTCAGCATTGTAACTGATTCACACAGGAAACACCAAAGAAATTCGGCCTCCAATTGTAAACATAAACTGTATAGTCTTCACTTACAGTCTTTCTACACAAATTTTGAGCTGTATAAACCTGAAATCCTAATATTTGAAAGCCAATTCAAGTGAAAACTCTCCATAAACTAGCCTATGTTGTAAATATTATCAGTTTTCTGGCTATGTGCCACCTTTCCACTGGTAACCTCCGTGATTGAAAACGGCTGGAAATGTAGTAAGAATAAATTTCCTTTCATTTCAAGTGTTTCTTACAAGTTTTTTTATCATTTCTGGAACTTATAATTGCGTATTTGAAGAGTTTTACCACAATGAGAGAGTGTTCCTACAACTATATACTGGATTCGTCAGCATTTTAACTGATTCACACAGAAAACGCCAGAGAAATTAGGCCTCAAATGTCAACATAAACAGTATATTGCACACTTACAGTCTTCCTACACAAATTTTGAGCTGTATAAACCTGAAATCCTAATATTTGAAAGCCAATTCAAGTGAAAACTCTCCATAAACTAGCCGGAGTTGTAAATATTATCAGTTTTCTGGCTATGTGCCACCTTTCCACTGGTAACCTCCGTGATTGAAAACGGCTGGAAATGTAGTAAGAATCTATTTGCTTTTATTTCAAGTGTTTCTTATAATTTTTTTATCATTACTGGAAACAATAATTGCGTATTTGAAGAGTTTTACCACAATTAAAGAGTGTTCCTACAACTACATACTGGAATCATCAGCATTTTAACTGATTCACACAGGAAACACCAGAGAAATTCGGCCTCCAATTGTTAACATAAACAGTATAGCCTTCACGTACAGTCTTTCTACACAAATTTTGAGCAGAATAAACCTGAATTCCTAATATTTGAAATCGAACTGAAGTGAAAACTCACCCTAAACTAGACGGAGTTGTAAGTATTATCAGTTTGATGGTCATGACCCAGCTTTCCACTGGTAAACTCCGTGATTGAAAACGGCTGGAAATGTAGTAAGAATAAATTTCCTTTCATTTCAAGTGTTTCTTACAAGTTTTTTATCATTTCTGGAAACTATAATTGCGTATTTGAAGAGTTTTACCACAATTAGAGAGTGTTCCTACAACTGTATACTGGAATCAGCAGCATTTTAACTGATTCACACAGAAAACGCCAGAGAAATTAGGCCTCAAATGTCAACATAAACAGTATATTGCACACTTACAGTCTTCCTACACAAATTTTGAGCTGTATAAACCTGAAGTCCTAATATTTGAAAGCCAATTCAAGTGAAAACTCTCCATAAACTAGCCGGAGTTGTAAATATTATCAGTTTTCTGGCTATGTGCCACCTTTCCACTGGTAACCTCCGTGATTGAAAACGGCTGGAAATGTAGTAAGAATCTATTTGCTTTTATTTCAAGTGTTTCTTATAAGTTTTTTATCATTACTGGAAACAATAATTGCGTATTTGAAGAGTTTTATCACAATTAGAGAGTGTTCCTACAACTACATACATTATCATCAGCATTTTAACTGATTCACACAGGAAACACCAGAGAAATTCGGCCTCCAATTGTTAACATAAACAGTATAGTCTTCACGTACAGTCTTTCTACACAAATTTTGAGCTGAATAAACCTGAATTCCTAATATTTGAAAGCGAACTCAAGTGAAAACTCACCCTAAACTAGACGGAGTTGTAAGTAATATCAGTTTGCTGGTCATGACCCAGCTTTCCACTGGTAAACTCCGTGATTGAAAACGGCTGGAAATGTAGTAAGAATAAATTTCCTTTCATTTCAAGTGTTTCTTACAAGTTTTTTATCATTTCTGGAACTTATAATTGCGTATTTGAAGAGTTTTACCACAATGAGAGAGTGTTCCTACAACTATATACTGGATTCGTCAGCATTTTAACTGATTCACACAGAAAACGCCAGAGAAATTAGGCCTCAAATGTAAACATAAACAGTATATTGCACACTTACAGTCTTCCTACAAAAATTTTGAGCTGTATAAACCTGAAATCCTAATATTTGAAAGCCAATTCAAGTGAAAACTCTCCATAAACCAGCCGGAGTTGTAAATATTATCAGTTTTCTTGTCATGTCGTAGCTTTACACTGAAAACCTCTTTGATTGAAAACGGCTGGAAATGCAGTACGAATCTATTTCTTTTAATTTCACGTGTTTCTTACCAGTTTTTAATCATTTCTGGAAACTATAATTGCGTATTTGAAAGTTTTACCACAATTAGAGAGTTTTCCTACAAGTACATACTGGAATCGTCAGCATTGTAACTGATTCACACAGGAAACACCAAAGAAATTCGGCCTCCAATTGTAAACATAAACTGTATAGTCTTCACTTACAGTCTTTCTACACAAATTTTGAGCTGTATAAACCTGAATTCCTAATATTTAAAGCAAACTCAAGTGAAAACTCACCCTAAAATAGACTGAGTTTTAAGTATTATCAGTTTTCTGGTCATGACCCAGCTTCCACTGGTAAACTCCGTGATTGAAAACGGCTGGAAATGTAGTAAGAATAAATTTCCTTTCATTTCAAGTGTTTCTTACAAGTTTTTTATCATTTCTGGAAACTATAATTGCGTATTTGAAGAGTTTTACCACAATTAGAGAGTGTTCCTACAACTGTATACTGGAATCAGCAGCATTTTAACTGATTCACACGGAAAACGCCAGAGAAATTAGGCCTCAAATGTCAACATAAACAGTATATTGCACACTTACAGTCTTCCTACACAAATTTTGAGCTGTATAAACCTGAAGTCCTAATATTTGAAAGCCAATTCAAGTGAAAACTCTCCATAAACTAGCCGGAGTTGTAAATATTATCAGTTTTCTGGCTATGTGCCACCTTTCCACTGGTAACCTCCGTGATTGAAAACGGCTGGAAATGTAGTAAGAATCTATTTGCTTTTATTTCAAGTGTTTCTTATAAGTTTTTTATCATTACTGGAAACAATAATTGCGTATTTGAAGAGTTTTACCACAATTAGAGAGTGTTCCTACAACTACATACTTTATCATCAGCATTTTAACTGATTCACACAGGAAACTCCAGAGAAATTCGGCCTCCAATTGTTAACCTAAACAGTATAGTCTTCACGTACAGTCTTTCTACACAAATTTTGAGCTGAATAAACCTGAATTCCTAATATTTGAAAGCGAACTGAAGTGAAAACTCACCCTAAACTAGACGGAGTTGTAAGTATTATCAGTTTGCTGGTCATGACCCAGCTTTCCACTGGTAAACTCCGTGATTGAAAACGGCTGGAAATGTAGTAAGAATAAATTTCCTTTCATTTCAAGTGTTTCTTACAAGTTTTTTATCATTTCTGGAACTTATAATTGCGTATTTGAAGAGTTTTACCACAATGAGAGAGTGTTCCTACAACTATATACTGGATTCGTCAGCATTTTAACTGATTCACACAGAAAACGCCAGAGAAATTAGGCCTCAAATGTAAACATAAACAGTATATTGCACACTTACAGTCTTCCTACACAAATTTTGAGCTGTATAAACCTGAAATCCTAATATTTGAAAGCCAATTCAAGTGAAAACTCTCCATAAACCAGCCGGAGTTGTAAATATTATCAGTTTTCTTATCATGTCGTAGCTTTACACTGAAAACCTCTTTGATTGAAAACGGCTGGAAATGCAGTACGAATCTATTTCTTTTAATTTCACGTGTTTCTTACCAGTTTTTAATCATTTCTGGAAACTATAATTGCGTATTTGAAAGTTTTACCACAATTAGAGAGTTTTCCTACAAGTACATACTTTATCATCAGCATTTTAACTGATTCACACAGGAAACACCAGAGAAATTCGGCCTCCAATTGTTAACATAAACAGTATAGTCTTCACGTACAGTCTTTCTACACAAATTTTGAGCTGAATAAACCTGAATTCCTAATATTTGAAAGCGAACTCAAGTGAAAACTCACCCTAAACTAGACGGAGTTGTAAGTATTATCAGTTTGCTGGTCATGACCCAGCTTTCCACTGGTAAACTCCGTGATTGAAAACGGCTGGAAATGTAGTAAGAATAAATTTCCTTTCATTTCAAGTGTTTCTTACAAGTTTTTTATCATTTCTGGAACTTATAATTGCGTATTTGAAGAGTTTTACCACAATGAGAGAGTGTTCCTACAACTATATACTGGATTCGTCAGCATTTTAACTGATTCACACAGAAAACGCCAGAGAAATTAGGCCTCAAATGTAAACATAAACAGTATATTGCACACTTACAGTCTTCCTACACAAATTTTGAGCTGTATAAACCTGAAATCCTAATATTTGAAAGCCAATTCAAGTGAAAACTCTCCATAAACCAGCCGGAGTTGTAAATATTATCAGTTTTCTTATCATGTCGTAGCTTTACACAGAAAACCTCCTTGATTGAAAACGGCTGGAAATGCAGTACGAATCTATTTCTTTTAATTTCACGTGTTTCCTACCAGTTTTTAATCATTTCTGGAAACTATAATTGCGTATTTGAAAGTTTTACCACAATTAGAGAGTTTTCCTACAACTACATGCTGGAATCGTCAGCATTGTAACTGATTCACACAGGAAACACCAAAGAAATTCGGCCTCCAATTGTAAACATAAACTGTATAGTCTTCACTTACAGTCTTTCTACACAAATTTTGAGCTGTATAAACCTGAAATCCTAATATTTGAAAGCCAATTCAAGTGAAAACTCTCCATAAACTAGCCTATGTTGTAAATATTATCAGTTTTCTGGCTATGTGCCACCTTTCCACTGGTAACCTCCGTGATTGAAAACGGCTGGAAATGTAGTAAGAATAAATTTCCTTTCATTTCAAGTGTTTCTTACAAGTTTTTTTATCATTTCTGGAACTTATAATTGCGTATTTGAAGAGTTTTACCACAATGAGAGAGTGTTCCTACAACTATATACTGGATTCGTCAGCATTTTAACTGATTCACACAGAAAACGCCAGAGAAATTAGGCCTCAAATGTAAACATAAACAGTATATTGCACACTTACAGTCTTCCTACACAAATTTTGAGCTGTATAAACCTGAAATCCTAATATTTGAAAGCCAATTCAAGTGAAAACTCTCCATAAACCAGCCGGAGTTGTAAATATTATCAGTTTTCTTGTCATGTCGTAGCTTTACACTGAAAACCTCTTTGATTGAAAACGGCTGGAAATGCAGTACGAATCTATTTCTTTTAATTTCACGTGTTTCTTACCAGTTTTTAATCATTTCTGGAAACTATAATTGCGTATTTGAAAGTTTTACCACAATTAGAGAGTTTTCCTACAACTACATACTGGAATCGTCAGCATTGTAACTGATTCACACAGGAAACACCAAAGAAATTCGGCCTCCAATTGTAAACATAAACTGTATAGTCTTCACTTACAGTCTTTCTACACAAATTTTGAGCTGTATAAACCTGAATTCCTAATATTTAAAGCGAACTCAAGTGAAAACTCACCCTAAAATAGACTGAGTTTTAAGTATTATCAGTTTTCTGGTCATGACCCAGCTTCCACTGGTAAACTCCGTGATTGAAAACGGCTGGAAATGTAGTAAGAATAAATTTCCTTTCATTTCAAGTGTTTCTTACAAGTTTTTTATCATTTCTGGAAACTATAATTGCGTATTTGAAGAATTTTACCACAATTAGAGAGTGTTCCTACAACTATATACTGGAATCGGCAGCATTTTAACTGATTCACACAGAAAACGCCAGAGAAATTAGGCCTCAAATGTCAACATAAACAGTATATTGCACACTTACAGTCTTCCTACACAAATTTTGAGCTGTATAAACCTGAAATCCTAATATTTGAAAGCCAATTCAAGTGAAAACTCTCCATAAACTAGCCGGTGTTGTAAATATTATCAGTTTTCTTGTCATGTCGTAGCTTTACACTGAAAACCTCCTTGATTGAAAACGGCTGGAAATGCAGTACGAATCTATTTCTTTTAATTTCACGTGTTCCCTACCAGTTTCTAATCATTTCTGGAAACTATAATTGCGTATTTGAAAGTTTTACCACAATTAGAGAGTGTTCCTACAACTGTATACTGGAATCGGCAGCATTTTAACTGATTCACACAGAAAACGCCAGAGAAATTAGGCCTCAAATGTCAACATAAACAGTATATTGCACACTTACAGTCTTCCTACACAAATTTTGAGCTGTATAAACCTGAAATCCTAATATTTGAAAGCCAATTCAAGTGAAAACTCTCCATAAACTAGCCGGAGTTGTAAATATTATCAGTTTTCTGGCTATATGCCACCTGTCCACTGGTAACCTCCGTGATTGAAAACGGCTGGAAATGTAGTAAGAATCTATTTGCTTTTATTTCAAGTGTTTCTTATAAGTTTTTTATCATTACTGGAAACAATAATTGCGTATTTGAAGAGTTTTACCACAATTAAAGAGTGTTCCTACAACTACATACTGGAATCATCAGCATTTTAACTGATTCACACAGGAAACACCAGAGAAATTCGGCCTCCAATTGTTAACATAAACAGTATAGCCTTCACGTACAGTCTTTCTACACAAATTTTGAGCAGAATAAACCTGAATTCCTAATATTTGAAATCGAACTGAAGTGAAAACTCACCCTAAACTAGACGGAGTTGTAAGTATTATCAGTTTGATGGTCATGACCCAGCTTTCCACTGGTAAACTCCGTGATTGAAAACGGCTGGAAATGTAGTAAGAATAAATTTCCTTTCATTTCAAGTGTTTCTTACAAGTTTTTTATCATTTCTGGAAACTATAATTGCGTATTTGAAGAGTTTTACCACAATTAGAGAGTGTTCCTACAACTGTATACTGGAATCAGCAGCATTTTAACTGATTCACACAGAAAACGCCAGAGAAATTAGGCCTCAAATGTCAACATAAACAGTATATTGCACACTTACAGTCTTCCTACACAAATTTTGAGCTGTATAAACCTGAAGTCCTAATATTTGAAAGCCAATTCAAGTGAAAACTCTCCCTAAACTAGCCGGAGTTGTAAATATTATCAGTTTTCTGGCTATGTGCCACCTTTCCACTGGTAACCTCCGTGATTGAAAACGGCTGGAAATGTAGTAAGAATCTATTTGCTTTTATTTCAAGTGTTTCTTATAAGTTTTTTATCATTACTGGAAACAATAATTGCGTATTTGAAGAGTTTTACCACAATTAGAGAGTGTTCCTACAACTACATACTTTATCATCAGCATTTTAACTGATTCACAAAGGAAACACCAGAGAAATTCGGCCTCCAATTGTTAACATAAACAGTATAGTCTTCACGTACAGTCTTTCTACACAAATTTTGAGCTGAATAAACCTGAATTCCTAATATTTGAAAGCGAACTCAAGTGAAAACTCACCCTAAACTAGACGGAGTTGTAAGTAATATCAGTTTGCTGGTCATGACCCAGCTTTCCACTGGTAAACTCCGTGATTGAAAACGGCTGGAAATGTAGTAAGAATAAATTTCCTTTCATTTCAAGTGTTTCTTACAAGTTTTTTATCATTTCTGGAACTTATAATTGCGTATTTGAAGAGTTTTACCACAATGAGAGAGTGTTCCTACAACTATATACTGGATTCGTCAGCATTTTAACTGATTCACACAGAAAACGCCAGAGAAATTAGGCCTCAAATGTAAACATAAACAGTATATTGCACACTTACAGTCTTCCTACACAAATTTTGAGCTGTATAAACCTGAAATCCTAATATTTGAAAGCCAATTCAAGTGAAAACTCTCCATAAACCAGCCGGAGTTGTAAATATTATCAGTTTTCTTGTCATGTCGTAGCTTTACACTGAAAACCTCTTTGATTGAAAACGGCTGGAAATGCAGTACGAATCTATTTCTTTTAATTTCACGTGTTTCTTACCAGTTTTTAATCATTTCTGGAAACTATAATTGCGTATTTGAAAGTTTTACCACAATTAGAGAGTTTTCCTACAAGTACATACTGGAATCGTCAGCATTGTAACTGATTCACACAGGAAACACCAAAGAAATTCGGCCTCCAATTGTAAACATAAACTGTATAGTCTTCACTTACAGTCTTTCTACACAAATTTTGAGCTGTATAAACCTGAATTCCTAATATTTAAAGCAAACTCAAGTGAAAACTCACCCTAAAATAGACTGAGTTTTAAGTATTATCAGTTTTCTGGTCATGACCCAGCTTCCACTGGTAAACTCCGTGATTGAAAACGGCTGGAAATGTAGTAAGAATAAATTTCCTTTCATTTCAAGTGTTTCTTACAAGTTTTTTATCATTTCTGGAAACTATAATTGCGTATTTGAAGAGTTTTACCACAATTAGAGAGTGTTCCTACAACTGTATACTGGAATCAGCAGCATTTTAACTGATTCACACAGAAAACGCCAGAGAAATTAGGCCTCAAATGTCAACATAAACAGTATATTGCACACTTACAGTCTTCCTACACAAATTTTGAGCTGTATAAACCTGAAGTCCTAATATTTGAAAGCCAATTCAAGTGAAAACTCTCCATAAACTAGCCGGAGTTGTAAATATTATCAGTTTTCTGGCTATGTGCCACCTTTCCACTGGTAACCTCCGTGATTGAAAACGGCTGGAAATGTAGTAAGAATCTATTTGCTTTTATTTCAAGTGTTTCTTATAAGTTTTTTATCATTACTGGAAACAATAATTGCGTATTTGAAGAGTTTTACCACAATTAGAGAGTGTTCCTACAACTACATACTTTATCATCAGCATTTTAACTGATTCACACAGGAAACACCAGAGAAATTCGGCCTCCAAGTGTTAACCTAAACAGTATAGTCTTCACGTACAGTCTTTCTACACAAATTTTGAGCTGAATAAACCTGAATTCCTAATATTTGAAAGCGAACTGAAGTGAAAACTCACCCTAAACTAGACGGAGTTGTAAGTATTATCAGTTTGCTGGTCATGACCCAGCTTTCCACTGGTAAACTCCGTGATTGAAAACGGCTGGAAATGTAGTAAGAATAAATTTCCTTTCATTTCAAGTGTTTCTTACAAGTTTTTTATCATTTCTGGAACTTATAATTGCGTATTTGAAGAGTTTTACCACAATGAGAGAGTGTTCCTACAACTATATACTGGATTCGTCAGCATTTTAACTGATTCACACAGAAAACGCCAGAGAAATTAGGCCTCAAATGTAAACATAAACAGTATATTGCACACTTACAGTCTTCCTACACAAATTTTGAGCTGTATAAACCTGAAATCCTAATATTTGAAAGCCAATTCAAGTGAAAACTCTCCATAAACCAGCCGGAGTTGTAAATATTATCAGTTTTCTTATCATGTCGTAGCTTTACACTGAAAACCTCTTTGATTGAAAACGGCTGGAAATGCAGTACGAATCTATTTCTTTTAATTTCACGTGTTTCTTACCAGTTTTTAATCATTTCTGGAAACTATAATTGCGTATTTGAAAGTTTTACCACAATTAGAGAGTTTTCCTACAAGTACATACTTTATCATCAGCATTTTAACTGATTCACACAGGAAACACCAGAGAAATTCGGCCTCCAATTGTTAACATAAACAGTATAGTCTTCACGTACAGTCTTTCTACACAAATTTTGAGCTGAATAAACCTGAATTCCTAATATTTGAAAGCGAACTCAAGTGAAAACTCACCCTAAACTAGACGGAGTTGTAAGTATTATCAGTTTGCTGGTCATGACCCAGCTTTCCACTGGTAAACTCCGTGATTGAAAACGGCTGGAAATGTAGTAAGAATAAATTTCCTTTCATTTCAAGTGTTTCTTACAAGTTTTTTATCATTTCTGGAACTTATAATTGCGTATTTGAAGAGTTTTACCACAATGAGAGAGTGTTCCTACAACTATATACTGGATTCGTCAGCATTTTAACTGATTCACACAGAAAACGCCAAAGAAATTAGGCCTCAAATGTAAACATAAACAGTATATTGCACACTTACAGTCTTCCTACACAAATTTTGAGCTGTATAAACCTGAAATCCTAATATTTGAAAGCCAATTCAAGTGAAAACTCTCCATAAACTAGCCGGAGTTGTAAATATTATCAGTTTTCTGGCTATGTGCCACCTTTCCACTGGTAACCTCCGTGATTGAAAACGGCTGGAAATGTAGTAAGAATCTATTTGCTTTTATTTCAAGTGTTTCTTATAAGTTTTTTATCATTACTGGAAACAATAATTGCGTATTTGAAGAGTTTTACCACAATTAGAGAGTGTTCCTACAACTACATACTTTATCATCAGCATTTTAACTGATTCACACAGGAAACACCAGAGAAATTCGGCCTCCAATTGTTAACATAAACACTATAGTCTTCACGTACAGTCTTTCTACACAAATTTTGAGCTGAATAAACCTGAATTCCTAATATTTGAAAGCGAACTCAAGTGAAAACTCACCCTAAACTAGACGGAGTTGTAAGTAATATCAGTTTGCTGGTCATGACCCAGCTTTCCACTGGTAAACTCCGTGATTGAAAACGGCTGGAAATGTAGTAAGAATAAATTTCCTTTCATTTCAAGTGTTTCTTACAAGTTTTTTATCATTTCTGGAACTTATAATTGCGTATTTGAAGAGTTTTACCACAATGAGAGAGTGTTCCTACAACTATATACTGGATTCGTCAGCATTTTAACTGATTCACACAGAAAACGCCAGAGAAATTAGGCCTCAAATGTAAACATAAACAGTATATTGCACACTTACAGTCTTCCTACACAAATTTTGAGCTGTATAAACCTGAAATCCTAATATTTGAAAGCCAATTCAAGTGAAAACTCTCCATAAACCAGCCGGAGTTGTAAATATTATCAGTTTTCTTGTCATGTCGTAGCTTTACACTGAAAACCTCTTTGATTGAAAACGGCTGGAAATGCAGTACGAATCTATTTCTTTTAATTTCACGTGTTTCTTACCAGTTTTTAATCATTTCTGGAAACTATAATTGCGTATTTGAAAGTTTTACCACAATTAGAGAGTTTTCCTACAAGTACATACTGGAATCGTCAGCATTGTAACTGATTCACACAGGAAACACCAAAGAAATTCGGCCTCCAATTGTAAACATAAACTGTATAGTCTTCACTTACAGTCTTTCTACACAAATTTTGAGCTGTATAAACCTGAATTCCTAATATTTAAAGCAAACTCAAGTGAAAACTCACCCTAAAATAGACTGAGTTTTAAGTATTATCAGTTTTCTGGTCATGACCCAGCTTCCACTGGTAAACTCCGTGATTGAAAATGGCTGGAAATGTAGTAAGAATAAATTTCCTTTCATTTCAAGTGTTTCTTACAAGTTTTTTATCATTTCTGGAAACTATAATTGCGTATTTGAAGAGTTTTACCACAATTAGAGAGTGTTCCTACAACTGTATACTGGAATCAGCAGCATTTTAACTGATTCACACAGAAAACGCCAGAGAAATTAGGCCTCAAATGTCAACATAAACAGTATATTGCACACTTACAGTCTTCCTACACAAATTTTGAGCTGTATAAACCTGAAGTCCTAATATTTGAAAGCCAATTCAAGTGAAAACTCTCCATAAACTAGCCGGAGTTGTAAATATTATCAGTTTTCTGGCTATGTGCCACCTTTCCACTGGTAACCTCCGTGATTGAAAACGGCTGGAAATGTAGTAAGAATCTATTTGCTTTTATTTCAAGTGTTTCTTATAAGTTTTTTATCATTACTGGAAACAATAATTGCGTATTTGAAGAGTTTTACCACAATTAGAGAGTGTTCCTACAACTACATACTTTATCATCAGCATTTTAACTGATTCACACAGGAAACACCAGAGAAATTCGGCCTCCAATTGTTAACCTAAACAGTATAGTCTTCACGTACAGTCTTTCTACACAAATTTTGAGCTGAATAAACCTGAATTCCTAATATTTGAAAGCGAACTGAAGTGAAAACTCACCCTAAACTAGACGGAGTTGTAAGTATTATCAGTTTGCTGGTCATGACCCAGCTTTCCACTGGTAAACTCCGTGATTGAAAACGGCTGGAAATGTAGTAAGAATAAATTTCCTTTCATTTCAAGTGTTTCTTACAAGTTTTTTATCATTTCTGGAACTTATAATTGCGTATTTGAAGAGTTTTACCACAATGAGAGAGTGTTCCTACAACTATATACTGGATTCGTCAGCATTTTAACTGATTCACACAGAAAACGCCAGAGAAATTAGGCCTCAAATGTAAACATAAACAGTATATTGCACACTTACAGTCTTCCTACACAAATTTTGAGCTGTATAAACCTGAAATCCTAATATTTGAAAGCCAATTCAAGTGAAAACTCTCCATAAACCAGCCGGAGTTGTAAATATTATCAGTTTTCTTATCATGTCGTAGCTTTACACTGAAAACCTCTTTGATTGAAAACGGCTGGAAATGCAGTACGAATCTATTTCTTTTAATTTCACGTGTTTCTTACCAGTTTTTAATCATTTCTGGAAACTATAATTGCGTATTTGAAAGTTTTACCACAATTAGAGAGTTTTCCTACAAGTACATACTTTATCATCAGCATTTTAACTGATTCACACAGGAAACACCAGAGAAATTCGGCCTCCAATTGTTAACATAAACAGTATAGTCTTCACGTACAGTCTTTCTACACAAATTTTGAGCTGAATAAACCTGAATTCCTAATATTTGAAAGCGAACTCAAGTGAAAACTCACCCTAAACTAGACGGAGTTGTAAGTATTATCAGTTTGCTGGTCATGACCCAGCTTTCCACTGGTAAACTCCGTGATTGAAAACGGCTGGAAATGTAGTAAGAATAAATTTCCTTTCATTTCAAGTGTTTCTTACAAGTTTTTTATCATTTCTGGAACTTATAATTGCGTATTTGAAGAGTTTTACCACAATGAGAGAGTGTTCCTACAACTATATACTGGATTCGTCAGCATTTTAACTGATTCACACAGAAAACGCCAGAGAAATTAGGCCTCAAATGTAAACATAAACAGTATATTGCACACTTACAGTCTTCCTACACAAATTTTGAGCTGTATAAACCTGAAATCCTAATATTTGAAAGCCAATTCAAGTGAAAACTCTCCATAAACCAGCCGGAGTTGTAAATATTATCAGTTTTCTTGTCATGTCGTAGCTTTACACAGAAAACCTCCTTGATTGAAAACGGCTGGAAATGCAGTACGAATCTATTTCTTTTAATTTCACGTGTTTCCTACCAGTTTTTAATCATTTCTGGAAACTATAATTGCGTATTTGAAAGTTTTACCACAATTAGAGAGTTTTCCTAAAACTACATGCTGGAATCGTCAGCATTGTAACTGATTCACACAGGAAACACCAAAGAAATTCGGCCTCCAATTGTAAACATAAACTGTATAGTCTTCACTTACAGTCTTTCTACACAAATTTTGAGCTGTATAAACCTGAAATCCTAATATTTGAAAGCCAATTCAAGTGAAAACTCTCCATAAACTAGCCTATGTTGTAAATATTATCAGTTTTCTGGCTATGTGCCACCTTTCCACTGGTAACCTCCGTGATTGAAAACGGCTGGAAATGTAGTAAGAATAAATTTCCTTTCATTTCAAGTGTTTCTTACAAGTTTTTTATCATTTCTGGAAACTATAATTGCGTATTTGAAGAGTTTTACCACAATTAGAGAGTGTTCCTACAACTGTATACTGGAATCGGCAGCATTTTAACTGATTCACACAGAAAACGCCAGAGAAATTAGGCCTCAAATGTCAACATAAACAGTATATTGTACACTTACAGTCTTCCTACACAAATTTTGAGCTGTATAAACCTGAAATCCTAATATTTGAAAGCTTATTCAAGTGAAAACTCTCCATAAACTAGCCGGTGTTGTAAATATTATCAGTTTTCTGGCTATGTGCCACCTTTCCACTGGTAACCTCCGTGATTGAAAACGGCTGGAAATGTAGTAAGAATCTATTCGCTTTTATTTCAAGTGTTTCTTATAAGTTTTTTATCATTACTGGAAACAATAATTGCGTATTTGAAGAGTTTTACCACAATTAAAGAGTGATCCTACAACTACATACTGAAATCATCAGCATTTTAACTGATTCACACAGGAAACACCAGAGAAATTCGGCCTCCAATTGTTAACATAAACAGTATAGCCTTCACATACAGTCTTTCTACACAAATTTTGAGCTGAATAAACCTGAATTCCTAATATTTGAAAGCGAACTGAAGTGAAAACTCACCCTAAACTAGACGGAGTTGTAAGTATTATCAGTTTTCTGGTCATGACCCAGCTTCCACTGGTAAACTCCGTGATTGAAAACGGCTGGAAATGTAGTAAGAATAAATTTCCTTTCATTTCAAGTGTTTCTTACAAGTTTTTTATCATTTCTGGAAACTATAATTGCGTATTTGAAGAGTTTTACCACAATTAGAGAGTGTTCCTAGAACTATATACTGGAATCGGCAGCATTTTAACTGATTCACACTGAAAACGCCAGAGAAATTAGGCCTCAAATGTAAACATAAACAGTATATTGCACACTTACAGTCTTCCTACACAAATTTTGAGCTGTATAAACCTGAAATCCTAATATTTGAAAGCCAATTCAAGTGAAAACTCTCCATAAACTAGCCGGTGTTGTAAATATTATCAGTTTTCTTGTCATGTCGTAGCTTTACACTGAAAACCTCCTTGATTGAAAACGGCTGGAAATGCAGTACGAATCTATTTCTTTTAATTTCACGTGTTCCCTACCAGTTTTTAATCATTTCTTGAAACTATAATTGCGTATTTGAAAGTTTTACCACAATTAGAGAGTTTTCCTACAACTACATGCTGGAATCGTCAGCATTTTAACTGATTCACACAGGAAACACCAAAGAAATTCGGCCTCCAATTGTAAACATAAACTGTATAGTCTTCACTTACAGTCTTTCTACACAAATTTTGAGCTGTATAAACCTGAATTCCTAATATTTAAAGCGAACTCAAGTGAAAACTCACCCTAAAATAGACTGAGTTTTAAGTATTATCAGTTTTCTGGTCATGACCCAGCTTCCACTGGTAAACTCCGTGATTGAAAACGGCTGGAAATGTAGTAAGAATAAATTTCCTTTCATTTCAAGTGTTTCTTACAAGTTTTTTATCATTTCTGGAAACTATAATTGCGTATTTGAAGAGTTTTACCACAAATAGAGAGTGTTCCTACAACTATATACTGGAATCGGCAGCATTTTAACTGATTCACACAGAAAACGCCAGAGAAATTAGGCCTCAAATGTCAACATAAACAGTATATTGCACACTTACAGTCTTCCTACACAAATTTTGAGCTGTATAAACCTGAAATCCTAATATTTGAAAGCCAATTCAAGTGAAAACTCTCCCTAAACTAGCCGGAGTTGTAAATATTATCAGTTTTCTGGCTATGTGCCACCTTTCCACTGGTAAACTCCGTGATTGAAAACGGCTGGAAATGTAGTAAGAATCTATTTGCTTTTATTTCAAGTGTTTCTTATAAGTTTTTTATCATTACTGGAAACAATAATTGCGTATTTGAAGAGTTTTACCACAATTAGAGAGTGTTCCTACAACTACATACTTTATCATCAGCATTTTAACTGATTCACACAGGAAACACCAGAGAAATTCGGCCTCCAATTGTTAACATAAACAGTATAGTCTTCACGTACAGTCTTTCTACACAAATTTTGAGCTGAATAAACCTGAATTCCTAATATTTGAAAGCGAACTCAAGTGAAAACTCACCCTAAACTAGACGGAGTTGTAAGTATTATCAGTTTGCTGGTCATGACCCAGCTTTCCACTGGTAAACTCCGTGATTGAAAACGGCTGGAAATGTAGTAAGAATAAATTTCCTTTCATTTCAAGTGTTTCTTACAAGTTTTTTTATCATTTCTGGAACTTATAATTGCGTATTTGAAGAGTTTTACCACAATGAGAGAGTGTTCCTACAACTATATACTGGATTCGTCAGCATTTTAACTGATTCACACAGAAAACGCCAGAGAAATTAGGCCTCAAATGTCAACATAAACAGTATATTGCACACTTACAGTCTTCCTACACAAATTTTGAGCTGTATAAACCTGAAATCCTAATATTTGAAAGCCAATTCAAGTGAAAACTCTCCATAAACCAGCCGGAGTTGTAAATATTATCAGTTTTCTTGTCATGTCGTAGCTTTACACTGAAAACCTCTTTGATTGAAAACGGCTGGAAATGCAGTACGAATCTATTTCTTTTAATTTCACGTGTTTCTTACCAGTTTTTAATCATTTCTGGAAACTATAATTGCGTATTTGAAAGTTTTACCACAATTAGAGAGTTTTCCTACAAGTACATACTGGAATCGTCAGCATTGTAACTGATTCACACAGGAAACACCAAAGAAATTCGGCCTCCAATTGTAAACATAAACTGTATAGTCTTCACTTACAGTCTTTCTACACAAATTTTGAGCTGTATAAACCTGAATTCCTAATATTTAAAGCAAACTCAAGTGAAAACTCACCCTAAAATAGACTGAGTTTTAAGTATTATCAGTTTTCTGGTCATGACCCAGCTTCCACTGGTAAACTCTGTGATTGAAAACGGCTGGAAATGTAGTAAGAATAAATTTCCTTTCATTTCAAGTGTTTCTTACAAGTTTTTTATCATTTCTGGAAACTATAATTGCGTATTTGAAGAGTTTTACCACAATTAGAGAGTGTTCCTACAACTATATACTGGAATCGGCAGCATTTTAACTGATTCACACAGAAAACGCCAGAGAAATTAGGCCTCAAATGTCAACATAAACAGTATATTGCACACTTACAGTCTTCCTACACAAATTTTGAGCTGTATAAACCTGAAATCCTAATATTTGAAAGCCAATTCAAGTGAAAACTCTCCATAAACCAGCCGGAGTTGTAAATATTATCAGTTTTCTTGTCATGTCGTAGCTTTACACTGAAAACCTCTTTGATTGAAAACGGCTGGAAATGCAGTACGAATCTATTTCTTTTAATTTCACGTGTTTCTTACCAGTTTTTAATCATTTCTGGAAACTATAATTGCGTATTTGAAAGTTTTACCACAATTAGAGAGTTTTCCTACAACTACATACTGGAATCGTCAGCATTGTAACTGATTCACACAGGAAACACCAGAGAAATTCGGCCTCCAATTGTTAACATAAACAGTATAGCCTTCACGTACAGTCTTTCTACACAAATTTTGAGCTGTATAAACCTGAATTCCTAATATTTAAAGCAAACTCAAGTGAAAACTCACCCTAAAATAGACTGAGTTTTAAGTATTATCAGTTTTCTGGTCATGACCCAGCTTCCACTGGTAAACTCCGTGATTGAAAACGGCTGGAAATGTAGTAAGAATAAATTTCCTTTCATTTCAAGTGTTTCTTACAAGTTTTTTATCATTTCTGGAAACTATAATTGCGTATTTGAAGAGTTTTACCACAATTACAGAGTGTTCCTACAACTATATACTGGAATCGGCAGCATTTTAACTGATTCACACAGAAAACGCCAGAGAAATTAGGCCTCAAATGTAAACATAAACAGTATATTGCACACTTACAGTCTTCCTACACAAATTTTGAGCTGTATAAACCTGAAATCCTAATATTTGAAAGCCAATTCAAGTGAAAACTCTCCATAAACTAGCCGGTGTTGTAAATATTATCAGTTTTCTTGTCATGTCGTAGCTTTACACTGAAAACCTCCTTGATTGAAAACGGCTGGAAATGCAGTGCGAATCTATTTCTTTTAATTTCACGTGTTTCCTACCAGTTTTTAATCATTTCTGGAAACTATAATTGCGTATTTGAAAGTTTTACCACAATTAGAGAGTTTTCCTACAACTACATACTGGAATCGTCAGCATTTTAACTGATTCACACAGGAAACACCAAAGAAATTCGGCCTCCAATTGTAAACATAAACTGTATAGTCTTCACTTACAGTCTTTCTACACAAATTTTGAGCTGTATAAACCTGAATTCCTAATATTTGAAAGCGAACTCAAGTGAAAACTCACCCTAAAATAGACTGAGTTTTAAGTATTATCAGTTTTCTGGTCATGACCCAGCTTCCACTGGTAAACTCCGTGATGGAAAACGGCTGGAAATGTAGTAAGAATAAATTTCCTTTCATTTCAAGTGTTTCTTACAAGTTTTTTATCATTTCTGGAAACTATAATTGCGTATTTGAAGAGTTTTACCACAATTAGAGAGTGTTCCTACAACTATATACTGGAATCGGCAGCATTTTAACTGATTCACACAGAAAACGCCAGAGAAATTAGGCCTCAAATGTCAACATAAACAGTATATTGCACACTTACAGTCTTCCTACACAAATTTTGAGCTGTATAAACCGGAAATCCTAATATTTGAAAGCCAATTCAAGTGAAAACTCTCCCTAAACTAGCCGGAGTTGTAAATATTATCAGTTTTCGGGCTATGTGCCACCTTTCCACTGGTAACCTCCGTGATTGAAAACGGCTGGAAATCTAGTAAGAATCTATTTGCTTTTATTTCAAGTGTTTCTTACGAGTTATTTATCATTTCTGGAAACTATAATTGCGTATTTGAAGAGTTGTACCACAATTAGAGAGTGTACCTACAACTACATACTGGAATCGTCAGCATTTTAACTGATTCACACAGGAAACACCAGAGAAATTAGGCCTCAAATGTCAACATAAACAGTATATTGCACACTTACAGTCTTCCTACACAAATTTTGAGCTGTATAAACCTAAAATCCTAATATTTGAAAGCCAATTCAAGTGAAAACTCTCCATAAACTAGCCAGTGTTGTAAATATTATCAGTTTTCTTGTCATGTCGTAGCTTTACACTGAAAACCTCCTTGATTGAAAACGGCTGGAAATGCAGTACGAATCTATTTCTTTTAATTTCACGTGTTTCCTACCAGTTTTTAATCATTTCTGGAAACTATAATTGCGTATTTGAAAGTTTTACCACAATTAGAGAGTTTTCCTACAACTACATACCGGAATCGTCAGCATTTTAACTGATTCACACAGGAAACAACAAAGAAATTCGGCCTCCAATTGTAAACATAAACTGTATAGTCTTCACTTACAGTCTTTCTACACAAATTTTGAGCTGTATAAACCTGAATTCCTAATATTTGAAAGCGAACTCAAGAGAAAACTCACCCTAAAATAGACTGAGTTTTAAGCATTATCAGTTTTCTGGTCATGACCCGGGTTCCACTGGTAAACTCCGTGATGGAAAACGGCTGGAAATGTAGTAAGAATAAATTTCCTTTCATTTCAAGTGTTTCTTACAAGTTTTTTATCATTTCTGGAAACTATAATTGCGTATTTGAAGAGTTTTACCACAATTAGAGAGTGTTCCTACAACTATATACTGGAATCGGCAGCATTTTAACTGATTCACACAGAAAACGCCAGAGAAATTAGGCCTCAAATGTCAACATAAACAGTATATTGCACACTTACAGTCTTCCTACACAAATTTTGAGCTGTATAAACCTGAAATCCTAATATTTGAAAGCCAATTCAAGTGAAAACTCTCCATAAACTAGCCGGAGTTGTAAATATTATCAGTTTTCTGGCTATGTGCCACCTTTCCACTGGTAACCTCCGTGATTGAAAACGGCTGGAAATGTAGTAAGAATCTATTTGCTTTTATTTCAAGTGTTTCTTATAAGTTTTTTATCATTACTGGAAACAATAATTGCGTATTTGAAGAGTTTTACCACAATTAGAGAGTGTTCCTACAACTACATACTGGAATCGTCAGCATTTTAACTGATTCACACAGGAAACACCAGAGAAATTCGGCCTCCAATTGTTAACATAAACAGTATAGCCTTCACGTACAGTCTTTCTACACAAATTTTGAGCTGAATAAACCTGAATTCCTAATATTTGAAAGCGAACTCAAGTGAAAACTCACCCTAAACTAGACGGAGTTGTAAGTATTATCAGTTTTCTGGTCATGACCCAGCTTTCCACTGGTAAACTCCGTGATTGAAAACGGCTGGAAATGTAGTAAGAATAAATTTCCTTTCATTTCAAGAGTTTCTTACAAGTTTTTTTTTATCATTTCTGGAACTTATAATTGCGTATGTGAAGAGTTTTACCACAATTAGAGAGTGTTCCTACAACTACATACTGGAATTATCAGCATTTTAACTGATTCACACAGGAAACACCAAAGAAATTCGGCCTCCAATTGTTAACATAAACAGTATAGTCTTCACATACAGTCTTTCTACACAAATTTTGAGCTGAATAAACCTGTATTCCTAATATTTGAAAGCGAACTCAAGTGAAAACTCACCCTAAACTAGACGGAGTTGTAAGTATTATCAGTTTTCTGGTCATGACCCAGCTTCCACTGGTAAACTCCGTGATTGAAAACGGCTGGAAATATAGTAAGAATAAATTTCCTTTCATTTCAAGTGTTTCTTACAAGTTTTTTATCATTTCTGGAAACTATAATTGCGTATTTGAAGAGTTATACCACAATTAGAGAGTGTTCCAACAACTATATACTGGAATCGGCAGCATTTAAACTGATTCACACAGAAAACGCCAGAGAAATTAGGCCTCAAATGTCAACATAAACAGTATATTGCACACTTACAGTCTTCCTACACAAATTTTAAGCTGAATAAACCTGAATTCCTAATATTTGAAAGCGAACTGAAGTGAAAACTCACCCTAAACTAGACGGAGTTGTAAGTATTATCAGTTTTTTGGTCATGACCCAGCTTTCCACTGGTAAACTCCGTGATTGAAAACGGCTGGAAATGTAGTAAGAATCTATTTGCTTTTATTTCAAGTGTTTCTTATAAGTTTTTTATCATTACTGGAAACAATGATTGCGTATTTGAAGAGTTTTACCACAATTAGAGAGTGTTCCTACAACTACATACTGGAATCGTCAGCATTTTAACTGATTCACACAGGAAACACCAGAGATATTCGGCCTCCAATTGTTAACATAAACAGTATAGCCTTCACGTACAGTCTTTCTACACAAATTTTGAGCTGAATAAACCTGAATTCCTAATATTTGAAAGCGAACTCAAGTGAAAACTCACCCTAAACAAGACGGAGTTGTAAGTATTATCAGTTTTCTGGTCATGACCCAGCTTTCCACTGGTAAACTCCGTGATTGAAAACGGCTGGAAATGTAGTAAGAATAAATTTCCTTTCATTTCAAGTGTTTCTTACAAGTTTTTTATCATTTCTGGAAACTATAATTGCGTATTTGAAGAGTTTTACCACAATTAGAGAGTGTTCCTACAACTGTATACTGGAATCGGCAGCATTTTAACTGATTCACACAGAAAACGCCAGAGAAATTAGGCCTCAAATGTCAACATAAACAGTATATTGCACACTTACAGTCTTCCTACACAAATTTTGAGCTGTATAAACCTGAAATCCTAATATTTGAAAGCCAATTCAAGTGAAAACTCTCCATAAACTAGCCGGAGTTGTAAATATTATCAGTTTTCTGGCTATGTGCCACCTTTCCACTGGTAACCTCCGTGATTGAAAACGGCTGGAAATGTAGTAAGAATCTATTTGCTTTTATTTCAAGTGTTTCTTATAAGTTTTTTATCATTACTGGAAACAATAATTGCGTATTTGAAGAGTTTTACCACAATTAAAGAGTGATCCTACAACTACGTACTGGAATCATCAGCATTTTAACTGATTCACACAGGAAACACCAGAGAAATTCGGCCTCCAATTTTTAACATAAACAGTATAGCCTTCACATACAGTCTTTCTACACAAATTTTGAGCTGAATAAACCTGAATTCCTAATATTTGAAAGCGAACTCAAGTGAAAACTCACCCTAAACTAGACGGAGTTGTAAGTATTATCAGTTTGATGGTCATGACCCAGCTTTCCACTGGTAAACTCCGTGATTGAAAACGGCTGGAAATGTAGTAAGAATAAATTTCCTTTCATTTCAAGTGTTTCTTACAAGTTTTTTATCATTTCTGGAAACTATAATTGCGTATTTGAAGAGTTTTACCACAATTAGAGAGTGTTCCTACAACTGTATACTGGAATCGGCAGCATTTTAACTGATTCACACAGAAAACGCCAGAGAAATTAGGCCTCAAATGTCAACATAAACAATATATTGCACACTTACAGTCTTCCTACACAAATTTTGAGCTGTATAAACCTGAAATCCTAATATTTGAAAGCCAATTCAAGTGAAAACTCTCCCTAAACTAGCCGGAGTTGTAAATATTATCAGTTTTCTGGCTATGTGCCACCTTTCCACTGGTAACCTCCGTGATTGAAAACGGCTGGAAATGTAGTAAGAATCTATTTGCTTTTATTTCAAGTGTTTCTTATAAGTTTTTTATCATTACTGGAAACAATAATTGCGTATTTGAAGAGTTTTACCACAATTAGAGAGTGTTCCTACAACTACATACTGGAATCATCAGCATTTTAACTGATTCACACAGGAAACACCAGAGAAATTAGGCCTCAAATGTCAACATAAACAGTATATTGCACACTTACAGTCTTCCTACACAAATTTTGAGCTGTATAAACCTGAAATCCTAATATTTGAAAGCCAATTCAAGTGAAAACTCTCCATAAACTAGCCGGTGTTGTAAATATTATCAGTTTTCTTGTCATGTCGTAGCTTTACACTGAAAACCTCCTTGATTGAAAACGGCTGGAAATGCAGTAGGAATCTATTTCTTTTAATTTCACGTGTTCCCTACCAGTTTTTAATTATTTCTGGAAACTATAATTGCGTATTTGAAAGTTTTACCACAATTAGAGAGTTTTCCTACAACTACATGCTGGAATCGTCAGCATTTTAACTGATTCACACAGGAAACACCAAAGAAATTCGGCCTCCAATTGTAAACATAAACTGTATAGTCTTCACTTACAGTCTTTCTACACAAATTTTGAGCTGTATAAACCTGAATTCCTAATATTTAAAGCAAACTCAAGTGAAAACTCACCCTAAAATAGACTGAGTTTTAAGTATTATCAGTTTTCTGGTCATGACCAGCTTCCACTGGTAAACTCCGTGATTGAAAACGGCTGGAAATGTAGTAAGAATAAATTTCCTTTCATTTCAAGTGTTTCTTACAAGTTTTTTTATCATTTCTGGAAACTATAATTGCGTATTTGAAGAGTTTTACCACAATTAGAGAGTGTTCCTACAACTATATACTGGAATCGGCAGCATTTTAACTGATTCACACAGAAAACGCCAGAGAAATTAGGCCTCAAATGTCAACATAAACAGTATATTGCACACTTACAGTTTTCCTACACAAATTTTGAGCTGTATAAACCTGAAATCCTAATATTTGAAAGCCAATTCAAGTGAAAACTCTCCATAAACTAGCCGGAGTTGTAAATATTATCAGTTTTCTGGCTATGTGCCACCTTTCGACTGGTAACCTCCGTGATTGAAAACGGCTGGAAATGTAGTAAGAATCTATTTGCTTTTATTTCAAGTGTTTCTTATAAGTTTTTTATCATTACTGGAAACAATAATTGCGTATTTGAAGAGTTTTACCACAATTAAAGAGTGATCCTACAACTACATACTGGAATCATCAGCATTTTAACTGATTCACACAGGAAACACCAGAGAAATTCGGCCTCCAATTGTTAACATAAACAGTATAGCCTTCACATACAGTCTTTCTACACAAATTTTGAGCTGAATAAACCTGAATTCCTAATATTTGAAAGCGAACTGAAGTGAAAACTCACCCTAAACTAGACGGAGTTGTAAGTATTATCAGTTTGATGGTCATGACCCAGCTTTCCACTGGTAAACTCCGTGATTGAAAACGGCTGGAAATGTAGTAAGAATAAATTTCCTTTCATTTCAAGTGTTTCTTACAAGTTTTTTATCATTTCTGGAAACTATAATTGCGTATTTGAAGAGTTTTACCACAATTAGAGAGTGTTCCTACAACTGTATACTGGAATCGGCAGCATTTTAACTGATTCACACAGAAAACGCCAGAGAAATTAGGCCTCAAATGTCAACATAAACAGTATATTGCACACTTACAGTCTTCCTACACAAATTTTGAGCTGTATAAACCTGAAATCCTAATATTTGAAAGCCAATTCAAGTGAAAACTCTCCATAAACTAGCCGGAGTTGTAAATATTATCAGTTTTCTGGCTATGTGCCACCTTTCCACTGGTAACCTCCGTGATTGAAAACGGCTGGAAATGTAGTAAGAATCTATTTGCTTTTATTTCAAGTGTTTCTTATAAGTTTTTTATCATTACTGGAAACAATAATTGCGTATTTGAAGAGTTTTACCACAATTAAAGAGTGATCCTACAACTACATACTGGAATCATCAGCATTTTAACTGATTCACACAGGAAACACCAGAGAAATTCGGCCTCCAATTGTTAACATAAACAGTATAGCCTTCACATACAGTCTTTCTACACAAATTTTGAGCTGAATAAACCTGAATTCCTAATATTTGAAAGCGAACTGAAGTGAAAACTCACCCTAAACTAGACGGAGTTGTAAGTATTATCAGTTTGATGGTCATGACCCAGCTTTCAACTGGTAAACTCCGTGATTGAAAACGGCTGGAAATGTAGTAAGAATAAATTTCCTTTCATTTCAAGTGTTTCTTACAAGTTTTTTATCATTTCTGGAACTTATAATTGCGTATTTGAAGAGTTTTACCACAATGAGAGAGTGTTCCTACAACTATATACTGGATTCGTCAGCATTTTAACTGATTCACACAGAAAACGCCAGAGAAATTAGGCCTCAAATGTCAACATAAACAGTATATTGCACACTTACAGTTTTCCTACACAAATTTTGAGCTGTATAAACCTGAAATCCTAATATTTGAAAGCCAATTCAAGTGAAAACTCTCCATAAACTAGCCGGTGTTGTAAATATTATCAGTTTTCTTGTCATGTCGTAGCTTTACACTGAAAACCTCCTTGATTGAAAACGGCTGGAAATGCAGTAGGAATCTATTTCTTTTAATTTCACGTGTTCCCTACCAGTTTTTAATTATTTCTGGAAACTATAATTGCGTATTTGAAAGTTTTACCACAATTAGAGAGTTTTCCTACAACTACATGCTGGAATCGTCAGCATTTTAACTGATTCACACAGGAAACACCAAAGAAATTCGGCCTCCAATTGTAAACATAAACTGTATAGTCTTCACTTACAGTCTTTCCACACAAATTTTGAGCTGTATAAACCTGAATTCCTAATATTTAAAGCAAACTCAAGTGAAAACTCACCCTAAAATAGACTGAGTTTTAAGTATTATCAGTTTTCTGGTCATGACCAGCTTCCACTGGTAAACTCCGTGATTGAAAACGGCTGGAAATGTAGTAAGAATAAATTTCCTTTCATTTCAAGTGTTTCTTACAAGTTTTTTTATCATTTCTGGAAACTATAATTGCGTATTTGAAGAGTTTTACCACAATTAGAGAGTGTTCCTACAACTATATACTGGAATCGGCAGCATTTTAACTGATTCATACAGAAAACGCCAGAGAAATTAGGCCTCAAATGTCAACATAAACAGTATATTGCACACTTACAGTTTTCCTACACAAATTTTGAGCTGTATAAACCTGAAATCCTAATATTTGAAAGCCAATTCAAGTGAAAACTCTCCATAAACTAGCCGGAGTTGTAAATATTATCAGTTTTCTGGCTATGTGCCACCTTTCGACTGGTAACCTCCGTGATTGAAAACGGCTGGAAATGTAGTAAGAATCTATTTGCTTTTATTTCAAGTGTTTCTTATAAGTTTTTTATCATTACTGGAAACAATAATTGCGTATTTGAAGAGTTTTACCACAATTAAAGAGTGATCCTACAACTACATACTGGAATCATCAGCATTTTAACTGATTCACACAGGAAACACCAGAGAAATTCGGCCTCCAATTGTTAACATAAACAGTATAGCCTTCACATACAGTCTTTCTACACAAATTTTGAGCTGAATAAACCTGAATTCCTAATATTTGAAAGCGAACTGAAGTGAAAACTCACCCTAAACTAGACGGAGTTGTAAGTATTATCAGTTTGATGGTCATGACCCAGCTTTCCACTGGTAAACTCCGTGATTGAAAACGGCTGGAAATGTAGTAAGAATAAATTTCCTTTCATTTCAAGTGTTTCTTACAAGTTTTTTATCATTTCTGGAAACTATAATTGCGTATTTGAAGAGTTTTACCACAATTAGAGAGTGTTCCTACAACTGTATACTGGAATCGGCAGCATTTTAACTGATTCACACAGAAAACGCCAGAGAAATTAGGCCTCAAATGTCAACATAAACAGTATATTGCACACTTACAGTCTTCCTACACAAATTTTGAGCTGTATAAACCTGAAATCCTAATATTTGAAAGCCAATTCAAGTGAAAACTCTCCATAAACTAGCCGGAGTTGTAAATATTATCAGTTTTCTGGCTATGTGCCACCTTTCCACTGGTAACCTCCGTGATTGAAAACGGCTGGAAATGTAGTAAGAATCTATTTGCTTTTATTTCAAGTGTTTCTTATAAGTTTTTTATCATTACTGGAAACAATAATTGCGTATTTGAAGAGTTTTACCACAATTAAAGAGTGATCCTACAACTACATACTGGAATCATCAGCATTTTAACTGATTCACACAGGAAACACCAGAGAAATTCGGCCTCCAATTGTTAACATAAACAGTATAGCCTTCACATACAGTCTTTCTACACAAATTTTGAGCTGAATAAACCTGAATTCCTAATATTTGAAAGCGAACTCAAGTGAAAACTCACCCTAAACTAGACGGAGTTGTAAGTATTATCAGTTTGCTGGTCATGACCCAGCTTTCCACTGGTAAACTCCGTGATTGAAAACGGCTGGAAATGTAGTAAGAATAAACTTCCTTTCATTTCAAGTGTTTCTTACAAGTTTTTTATCATTTCTGGAAACTATAATTGCGTATTTGAAGAGTTTTACCACAAATAGAGAGTGTTCCTACAACTATATACTGGAATCGGCAGCATTTTAACTGATTCACACAGAAAACGCCAGAGAAATTAGGCCTCAAATGTAAACATAAACAGTATATTGCAAACTTACAGTCTTCCTACACAAATTTTGAGCTGTATAAACCTGAAATCCTAATATTTGAAAGCCAATTCAAGTGAAAACTCTCCATAAACTAGCCGGTGTTGTAAATATTATCAGTTTTCTTGTCATGTCGTAGCTTTACACTGAAAACCTCCTTGATTGAAAACGGCTGGAAATGCAGTAGGAATCTATTTTTTTTAATTTCACGTGTTCCCTACCAGTTTTTAATCATTTCTGGAAACTATAATTGCGTATTTGAAAGTTTTACCACAATTAGAGAGTTTTCCTACAACTACATGCTGGAATCGTCAGCATTTTAACTGATTCACACAGGAAACACCAAAGAAATTCGGCCTCCAATTGTAAACATAAACTGTATAGTCTTCACTTACAGTCTTTCTACACAAATTTTGAGCTGTATAAACCTGAATTCCTAATTTTAAAGCAAACTCAAGTGAAAACTCACCCTAAAATAGACTGAGTTTTAAGTATTATCAGTTTTCTGGTCATGACCCAGCTTCCACTGGTAAACTCCGTGATTGAAAACGGCTGGAAATGTAGTAAGAATAAATTTCCTTTCATTTCAAGTGTTTCTTACAAGTTTTTTATCATTTCTGGAAACTATAATTGCGTATTTGAAGAGTTTTACCACAATTAGAGAGTGTTCCTAGAACTATATACTGGAATCGGCAGCATTTTAACTGATTCACACAGAAAACGCCAGAGAAATTAGGCCTCAAATGTCAACATAAACAGTATATTGCACACTTACAGTCTTCCTACACAAATTTTGAGCTGTATAAACCTGAAATCCTAATATTTGAAAGCCAATTCAAGTGAAAACTCTCCCTAAACTAGCCGGAGTTGTAAATATTATCAGTTTTCTGGCTATGTGCCACCTTTCCACTGGTAACCTCCATGATTGAAAACGGCTGGAAATGTAGTAAGAATCCATTTGCTTTTATTTCAAGTGTTTCTTATAAGTTTTTTATCATTACTGGAAACAATAATTGCGTATTTGAAGAGTTTTACCACAATTAGAGAGTGTTCCTACAACTACATACTGGAATCATCAGCATTTTAACTGATTCACACAGGAAACACCAGAGAAATTCGGCCTCCAATTGTTAACATAAACAGTATAGCCTTCACATACAGTCTTTCTACACAAATTTTGAGCTGAATAAACCTGAATTCCTAATATTTGAAAGCGAACTGAAGTGAAAACTCACCCTAAACTAGACGGAGTTGTAAGTATTATCAGTTTGATGGTCATGACCCAGCTTTCCACTGGTAAACTCCGTGATTGAAAACGGCTGGAAATGTAGTAAGAATAAATTTCCTTTCATTTCAAGTGTTTCTTACAAGTTTTTTATCATTTCTGGAAACTATAATTGCGTATTTGAAGAGTTTTACCACAATTAGAGAGTGTTCCTACAACTGTATACTGGAATCGGCAGCATTTTAACTGATTCACACAGAAAACGCCAGAGAAATTGGGCCTCAAATGTCAACATAAACAGTATATTGCACACTTACAGTCTTCCTACACAAATTTTGAGCTGTATAAACCTGAAATCCTAATATTTGAAAGCCAATTCAAGTGAAAACTCTCCATAAACTAGACGGAGTTGTAAATATTATCAGTTTTCTGGCTATGTGCCACCTTTCCACTGGTAACCTCCGTGATTGAAAACGGCTGGAAATGTAGTAAGAATCTATTTGCTTTTATTTCAAGTGTTTCTTATAAGTTTTTTATCATTACTGGAAACAATAATTGCGTATTTGAAGAGTTTTACCACAATTAAAGAGTGATCCTACAACTACATACTGGAATCATCAGCATTTTAACTGATTCACACAGGAAACACCAGAGAAATTCGGCCTCCAATTTTTAACATAAACAGTATAGCCTTCACATACAGTCTTTCTACACAAATTTTGAGCTGAATAAACCTGAATTCCTAATATTTGAAAGCGAACTGAAGTGAAAACTCACCCTAAACTAGACGGAGTTGTAAGTATTATCAGTTTGATGGTCATGACCCAGCTTTCCACTGGTAAACTCCGTGATTGAAAACGGCTGGAAATGTAGTAAGAATAAATTTCCTTTCATTTCAAGTGTTTCTTACAAGTTTTTTATCATTTCTGGAAACTATAATTGCGTATTTGAAGAGTTTTACCACAATTAGAGAGTGTTCCTACAACTGTATACTGGAATCGGCAGCATTTTAACTGATTCACACAGAAAACGCCAGAGAAATTAGGCCTCAAATGTCAACATAAACAATATATTGCACACTTACAGTCTTCCTACACAAATTTTGAGCTGTATAAACCTGAAATCCTAATATTTGAAAGCCAATTCAAGTGAAAACTCTCCCTAAACTAGCCGGAGTTGTAAATATTATCAGTTTTCTGGCTATGTGCCACCTTTCCACTGGTAACCTCCGTGATTGAAAACGGCTGGAAATGTAGTAAGAATCTATTTGCTTTTATTTCAAGTGTTTCTTATAAGTTTTTTATCATTACTGGAAACAATAATTGCGTATTTGAAGAGTTTTACCACAATTAGAGAGTGTTCCTACAACTACATACTTTATCATCAGCATTTTAACTGATTCACACAGGAAACACCAGAGAAATTCGGCCTCCAATTGTTAACATAAACAGTATAGCCTTCACGTACAGTCTTTCTACACAAATTTTGAGCTGAATAAACCTGAATTCCTAATATTTGAAAGCGAACTCAAGTGAAAACTCACCCTAAACTAGACGGAGTTGTAAGTATTATCAGTTTGCTGGTCATGACCCAGCTTTCCACTGGTAAACTCCGTGATTGAAAACGGCTGGAAATGTAGTAAGAATAAACTTCCTTTCATTTCAAGTGTTTCTTACAAGTTTTTTATCATTTCTGGAAACTATAATTGCGTATTTGAAGAGTTTTACCACAAATAGAGAGTGTTCCTACAACTATATACTGGAATCGGCAGCATTTTAACTGATTCACACAGAAAACGCCAGAGAAATTAGGCCTCAAATGTAAACATAAACAGTATATTGCAAACTTACAGTCTTCCTACACAAATTTTGAGCTGTATAAACCTGAAATCCTAATATTTGAAAGCCAATTCAAGTGAAAACTCTCCATAAACTAGCCGGTGTTGTAAATATTATCAGTTTTCTTGTCATGTCGTAGCTTTACACTGAAAACCTCCTTGAATGAAAACGGCTGGAAATGCAGTAGGAATCTATTTCTTTTAATTTCACGTGTTCCCTACCAGTTTTTAATCATTTCTGGAAACTATAATTGCGTATTTGAAAGTTTTACCACAATTAGAGAGTTTTCCTACAACTACATGCTGGAATCGTCAGCATTTTAACTGATTCACACAGGAAACACCAAAGAAATTCGGCCTCCAATTGTAAACATAAACTGTATAGTCTTCACTTACAGTCTTTCTACACAAATTTTGAGCTGTATAAACCTGAATTCCTAATTTTAAAGCAAACTCAAGTGAAAACTCACCCTAAAATAGACTGAGTTTTAAGTATTATCAGTTTTCTGGTCATGACCCAGCTTCCACTGGTAAACTCCGTGATTGAAAACGGCTGGAAATGTAGTAAGAATAAATTTCCTTTCATTTCAAGTGTTTCTTACAAGTTTTTTATCATTTCTGGAAACTATAATTGCGTATTTGAAGAGTTTTACCACAATTAGAGAGTGTTCCTACAACTGTATACTGGAATCGGCAGCATTTTAACTGATTCACACAGAAAACGCCAGAGAAATTAGGCCTCAAATGTCAACATAAACAATATATTGCACACTTACAGTCTTCCTACACAAATTTTGAGCTGTATAAACCTGAAATCCTAATATTTGAAAGCCAATTCAAGTGAAAACTCTCCCTAAACTAGCCGGAGTTGTAAATATTATCAGTTTTCTGGCTATGTGCCACCTTTCCACTGGTAACCTCCGTGATTGAAAACGGCTGGAAATGTAGTAAGAATCTATTTGCTTTTATTTCAAGTGTTTCTTATAAGTTTTTTATCATTACTGGAAACAATAATTGCGTATTTGAAGAGTTTTACCACAATTAGAGAGTGTTCCTACAACTACATACTTTATCATCAGCATTTTAACTGATTCACACAGGAAACACCAGAGAAATTCGGCCTCCAATTGTTAACATAAACAGTATAGCCTTCAAGTACAGTCTTTCTACACAAATTTTGAGCTGAATAAACCTGAATTCCTAATATTTGAAAGCGAACTCAAGTGAAAACTCACCCTAAACTAGACGGAGTTGTAAGTATTATCAGTTTGCTGGTCATGACCCAGCTTTCCACTGGTAAACTCCGTGATTGAAAACGGCTGGAAATGTAGTAAGAATAAACTTCCTTTCATTTCAAGTGTTTCTTACAAGTTTTTTATCATTTCTGGAAACTATAATTGCGTATTTGAAGAGTTTTACCACAAATAGAGAGTGTTCCTACAACTATATACTGGAATCGGCAGCATTTTAAATAATTCACACAGAAAACGCCAGAGAAATTAGGCCTCAAATGTAAACATAAACAGTATATTGCAAACTTACAGTCTTCCTACACAAATTTTGAGCTGTATAAACCTGAAATCCTAATATTTGAAAGCCAATTCAAGTGAAAACTCTCCATAAACTAGCCGGTGTTGTAAATATTATCAGTTTTCTTGTCATGTCGTAGCTTTACACTGAAAACCTCCTTGATTGAAAACGGCTGGAAATGCAGTAGGAATCTATTTCTTTTAATTTCACGTGTTCCCTACCAGTTTTTAATCATTTCTGGAAACTATAATTGCGTATTTGAAAGTTTTACCACAATTAGAGAGTTTTCCTACAACTACATGCTGGAATCGTCAGCATTTTAACTGATTCACACAGGAAACACCAAAGAAATTCGGCCTCCAATTGTAAACATAAACTGTATAGTCTTCACTTACAGTCTTTCTACACAAATTTTGAGCTGTATAAACCTGAATTCCTAATTTTAAAGCAAACTCAAGTGAAAACTCACCCTAAAATAGACTGAGTTTTAAGTATTATCAGTTTTCTGGTCATGACCCAGCTTCCACTGGTAAACTCCGTGATTGAAAACGGCTGGAAATGTAGTAAGAATAAATTTCCTTTCATTTCAAGTGTTTCTTACAAGTTTTTTATCATTTCTGGAAACTATAATTGCGTATTTGAAGAGTTTTACCACAATTAGAGAGTGTTCCTACAACTACATACTTTATCATCAGCATTTTAACTGATTCACACAGGAAACACCAGAGAAATTCTGCCTCCAATTGTTAACATAAACAGTATAGTCTTCACGTACAGTCTTTCTACACAAATTTTGAGCTGAATAAACCTGAATTCCTAATATTTGAAAGCGAACTCAAGTGAAAACTCACCCTAAACTAGACAGAGTTGTAAGTATTATCAGTTTGCTGGTCATGACCCAGCTTTCCACTGGTAAACTCCGTGATAGAAAACGGCTGGAAATGTAGTAAGAATAAATTTCCTTTCATTTCAAGTGTTTCTTACAAGTTTTTTATCATTTCTGGAACTTATAATTGCGTATTTGAAGAGTTTTACCACAATGAGAGAGTGTTCCTACAACTATATACTGGATTCGTCAGCATTTTAACTGATTCACACAGAAAACGCCAGAGAAATTAGGCCTCAAATGTAAACATAAACAGTATATTGCACACTTACAGTCTTCCTACACAAATTTTGAGCTGTATAAACCTGAAATCCTAATATTTGAAAGCCAATTCAAGTGAAAACTCTCCATAAACCAGCCGGAGTTGTAAATATTATCAGTTTTCTTGTCATGTCGTAGCTTTACACTGAAAACCTCTTTGATTGAAAACGGCTGGAAATGCAGTATGAATCTATTTCTTTTAATTTCACGTGTTTCTTACCAGTTTTTAATTATTTCTGGAAACTATAATTGCGTATTTGAAAGTTTTACCACAATTAGAGAGTTTTCCTACAACTACATACTGGAATCGTCAGCATTGTAACTGATTCACACAGGAAACACCAAAGAAATTCGGCCTCCAATTGTAAACATAAACTGTATAGTCTTCACTTACAGTCTTTCTACACAAATTTTGAGCTGTATAAACCTGAATTCCTAATATTTAAAGCAAACTCAAGTGAAAACTCACCCTAAAATAGACTGAGTTTTAAGTATTATCAGTTTTCTGGTCATGACCAGCTTCCACTGGTAAACTCCGTGATTGAAAACGGCTGGAAATGTAGTAAGAATAAATTTCCTTTCATTTCAAGTGTTTCTTACAAGTTTTTTTATCATTTCTGGAAACTATAATTGCGTATTTGAAGAGTTTTACCACAATTAGAGAGTGTTCCTACAACTATATACTGGAATCGGCAGCATTTTAACTGATTCACACAGAAAACGCCAGAGAAATTAGGCCTCAAATGTCAACATAAACAGTATATTGCACACTTACAGTTTTCCTACACAAATTTTGAGCTGTATAAACCTGAAATCCTAATATTTGAAAGCCAATTCAAGTGAAAACTCTCCATAAACTAGCCGGAGTTGTAAATATTATCAGTTTTCTGGCTATGTGCCACCTTTCCACTGGTAACCTCCGTGATTGAAAACGGCTGGAAATGTAGTAAGAATCTATTTGCTTTTATTTCAACTGTTTCTTATAAGTTTTTTATCATTACTGGAAACAATAATTGCGTATTTGAAGAGTTTTACCACAATTAAAGAGTGATCCTACAACTACATACTGGAATCATCAGCATTTTAACTGATTCACACAGGAAACACCAGAGAAATTCGGCCTCCAATTGTTAACATAAACAGTATAGCCTTCACATACAGTCTTTCTACACAAATTTTGAGCTGAATAAACCTGAATTCCTAATATTTGAAAGCGAACTGAAGTGAAAACTCACCCTAAACTAGACGGAGTTGTAAGTATTATCAGTTTGATGGTCATGACCCAGCTTTCCACTGGTAAACTCCGTGATTGAAAACGGCTGGAAATGTAGTAAGAATAAATTTCCTTTCATTTCAAGTGTTTCTTACAAGTTTTTTATCATTTCTGGAAACTATAATTGCGTATTTGAAGAGTTTTACCACAATTAGAGAGTGTTCCTACAACTGTATACTGGAATCGGCAGCATTTTAACTGATTCACACAGAAAACGCCAGAGAAATTAGGCCTCAAATGTCAACATAAACAGTATATTGCACACTTACAGTCTTCCTACACAAATTTTGAGCTGTATAAACCTGAAATCCTAATATTTGAAAGCCAATTCAAGTGAAAACTCTCCATAAACTAGCCGGAGTTGTAAATATTATCAGTTTTCTGGCTATGTGCCACCTTTCGACTGGTAACCTCCGTGATTGAAAACGGCTGGAAATGTAGTAAGAATCTATTTGCTTTTATTTCAAGTGTTTCTTATAAGTTTTTTATCATTACTGGAAACAATAATTGCGTATTTGAAGAGTTTTACCACAATTAAAGAGTGATCCTACAACTACATACTGGAATCATCAGCATTTTAACTGATTCACACAGGAAACACCAGAGAAATCCGGCCTCCAATTGTTAACATAAACAGTATAGCCTTCACATACAGTCTTTCTACACAAATTTTGAGCTGAATAAACCTGAATTCCTAATATTTGAAAGCGAACTGAAGTGAAAACTCACCCTAAACTAGACGGAGTTGTAAGTATTATCAGTTTGATGGTCATGACCCAGCTTTCCACTGGTAAACTCCGTGATTGAAAACGGCTGGAAATGTAGTAAGAATAAATTTCCTTTCATTTCAAGTGTTTCTTACAAGTTTTTTATCATTTCTGGAAACTATAATTGCGTATTTGAAGAGTTTTACCACAATTAGAGAGTGTTCCTACAACTGTATACTGGAATCGGCAGCATTTTAACTGATTCACACAGAAAACGCCAGAGAAATTAGGCCTCAAATGTCAACATAAACAGTATATTGCACACTTACAGTCTTCCTACACAAATTTTGAGCTGTATAAACCTGAAATCCTAATATTTGAAAGCCAATTCAAGTGAAAACTCTCCCTAAACTAGCCGGAGTTGTAAACATTATCAGTTTTCTGGCTATGTGCCACCTTTCCACTGGTAACCTCCGTGATTGAAAACGGCTGGAAATGTAGTAAGAATCTATTTGCTTTTATTTCAAGTGTTTCTTATAAGTTTTTTATCATTACTGGAAACAATAATTGCGTATTTGAAGAGTTTTACCACAATTAAAGAGTGTTCCTACAACTACATACTTTATCATCAGCATTTTAACTGATTCACAAAGGAAACACCAGAGAAATTCGGCCTCCAATTGTTAACATAAACAGTATAGCCTTCAAGTACAGTCTTTCTACACAAATTTTGAGCTGAATAAACCTGAATTCCTAATATTTGAAAGCGAACTGAAGTGAAAACTCACCCTAAACTAGACGGAGTTGTAAGTATTATCAGTTTGCTGGTCATGACCCAGCTTTCCACTGGTAAACTCCGTGATTGAAAACGGCTGGAAATGTAGTAAGAATAAACTTCCTTTCATTTCAAGTGTTTCTTACAAGTTTTTTATCATTTCTGGAAACTATAATTGCGTATTTGAAGAGTTTTACCACAAATAGAGAGTGTTCCTACAACTATATACTGGAATCGGCAGCATTTTAACTGATTCACACAGAAAACGCCAGAGAAATTAGGCCTCAAATGTAAACATAAACAGTATATTGCAAACTTACAGTCTTCCTACACAAATTTTGAGCTGTATAAACCTGAAATCCTAATATTTGAAAGCCAATTCAAGTGAAAACTCTCCATAAACTAGCCGGTGTTGTAAATATTATCAGTTTTCTTGTCATGTCGTAGCTTTACACTGAAAACCTCCTTGATTGAAAACGGCTGGAAATGCAGTAGGAATCTATTTCTTTTAATTTCACGTGTTCCCTACCAGTTTTTAATCATTTCTGGAAACTATAATTGCGTATTTGAAAGTTTTACCACAATTAGAGAGTTTTCCTACAACTACATGCTGGAATCGTCAGCATTTTAACTGATTCACACAGGAAACACCAAAGAAATTCGGCCTCCAATTGTAAACATAAACTGTATAGTCTTCACTTACAGTCTTTCTACACAAATTTTGAGCTGAATAAACCTGAATTCCTAATATTTGAAAGCGAACTGAAGTGAAAACTCACCCTAAACTAGACGGAGTTGTAAGTATTATCAGTTTGATGGTCATGACCCAGCTTTCCACTGGTAAACTCCGTGATTGAAAACGGCTGGAAATGTAGTAAGAATAAATTTCCTTTCATTTCAAGTGTTTCTTACAAGTTTTTTATCATTTCTGGAAACTATAATTGCGTATTTGAAGAGTTTTACCACAATTAGAGAGTGTTCCTACAACTGTATACTGGAATCGGCAGCATTTTAACTGATTCACACAGAAAACGCCAGAGAAATTAGGCCTCAAATGTCAACATAAACAGTATATTGCACACTTACAGTCTTCCTACACAAATTTTGAGCTGTATAAACCTGAAATCCTAATATTTGAAAGCCAATTCAAGTGAAAACTCTCCCTAAACTAGCCGGAGTTGTAAATATTATCAGTTTTCTGGCTATGTGCCACCTTTCCACTGGTAACCTCCGTGATTGAAAACGGCTGGAAATGTAGTAAGAATCTATTTGCTTTTATTTCAAGTGTTTCTTATAAGTTTTTTATCATTACTGGAAACAATAATTGCGTATTTGAAGAGTTTTACCACAATTAAAGAGTGTTCCTACAACTACATACTTTATCATCAGCATTTTAACTGATTCACACAGGAAACACCAGAGAAATTCGGCCTCCAATTGTTAACATAAACAGTATAGCCTTCAAGTACAGTCTTTCTACACAAATTTTGAGCTGAATAAACCTGAATTCCTAATATTTGAAAGCGAACTGAAGTGAAAACTCACCCTAAACTAGACGGAGTTGTAAGTATTATCAGTTTGCTGGTCATGACCCAGCTTTCCACTGGTAAACTCCGTGATTGAAAACGGCTGGAAATGTAGTAAGAATAAACTTCCTTTCATTTCAAGTGTTTCTTACAAGTTTTTTATCATTTCTGGAAACTATAATTGCGTATTTGAAGAGTTTTACCACAAATAGAGAGTGTTCCTACAACTATATACTGGAATCGGCAGCATTTTAACTGATTCACACAGAAAACGCCAGAGAAATTAGGCCTCAAATGTAAACATAAACAGTATATTGCAAACTTACAGTCTTCCTACACAAATTTTGAGCTGTATAAACCTGAAATCCTAATATTTGAAAGCCAATTCAAGTGAAAACTCTCCATAAACTAGCCGGTGTTGTAAATATTATCAGTTTTCTTGTCATGTCGTAGCTTTACACTGAAAACCTCCTTGATTGAAAACGGCTGGAAATGCAGTAGGAATCTATTTCTTTTAATTTCACGTGTTCCCTACCAGTTTTTAATCATTTCTGGAAACTATAATTGCGTATTTGAAAGTTTTACCACAATTAGAGAGTTTTCCTACAACTACATGCTGGAATCGTCAGCATTTTAACTGATTCACACAGGAAACACCAAAGAAATTCGGCCTCCAATTGTAAACATAAACTGTATAGTCTTCACTTACAGTCTTTCTACACAAATTTTGAGCTGAATAAACCTGAATTCCTAATATTTGAAAGCGAACTGAAGTGAAAACTCACCCTAAACTAGACGGAGTTGTAAGTATTATCAGTTTGATGGTCATGACCCAGCTTTCCACTGGTAAACTCCGTGATTGAAAACGGCTGGAAATGTAGTAAGAATAAATTTCCTTTCATTTCAAGTGTTTCTTACAAGTTTTTTATCATTTCTGGAAACTATAATTGCGTATTTGAAGAGTTTTACCACAATTAGAGAGTGTTCCTACAACTGTATACTGGAATCGGCAGCATTTTAACTGATTCACACAGAAAACGCCAGAGAAATTAGGCCTCAAATGTCAACATAAACAGTATATTGCACACTTACAGTCTTCCTACACAAATTTTGAGCTGTATAAACCTGAAATCCTAATATTTGAAAGCCAATTCAAGTGAAAACTCTCCATAAACCAGCCGGAGTTGTAAATATTATCAGTTTTCTTGTCATGTCGTAGCTTTACACTGAAAACCTCTTTGATTGAAAACGGCTGGAAATGCAGTATGAATCTATTTCTTTTAATTTCACGTGTTTCTTACCAGTTTTTAATTATTTCTGGAAACTATAATTGCGTATTTGAAAGTTTTACCACAATTAGAGAGTTTTCCTACAACTACATACTGGAATCGTCAGCATTGTAACTGATTCACACAGGAAACACCAAAGAAATTCGGCCTCCAATTGTAAACATAAACTGTATAGTCTTCACTTACAGTCTTTCTACACAAATTTTGAGCTGTATAAACCTGAATTCCTAATATTTAAAGCAAACTCAAGTGAAAACTCACCCTAAAATAGACTGAGTTTTAAGTATTATCAGTTTTCTGGTCATGACCAGCTTCCACTGGTAAACTCCGTGATTGAAAACGGCTGGAAATGTAGTAAGAATAAATTTCCTTTCATTTCAAGTGTTTCTTACAAGTTTTTTTATCATTTCTGGAAACTATAATTGCGTATTTGAAGAGTTTTACCACAATTAAAGAGTGATCCTACAACTACATACTGGAATCATCAGCATTTTAACTGATTCACACAGGAAACACCAGAGAAATTCGGCCTCCAATTGTTAACATAAACAGTATAGCCTTCACATACAGTCTTTCTACACAAATTTTGAGCTGAATAAACCTGAATTCCTAATATTTGAAAGCGAACTGAAGTGAAAACTCACCCTAAACTAGACGGAGTTGTAAGTATTATCAGTTTGATGGTCATGACCCAGCTTTCCACTGGTAAACTCCGTGATTGAAAACGGCTGGAAATGTAGTAAGAATAAATTTCCTTTCATTTCAAGTGTTTCTTACAAGTTTTTTATCATTTCTGGAAACTATAATTGCGTATTTGAAGAGTTTTACCACAATTAGAGAGTGTTCCTACAACTGTATACTGGAATCGGCAGCATTTTAACTGATTCACACAGAAAACGCCAGAGAAATTAGGCCTCAAATGTCAACATAAACAGTATATTGCACACTTACAGTCTTCCTACACAAATTTTGAGCTGTATAAACCTGAAATCCTAATATTTGAAAGCCAATTCAAGTGAAAACTCTCCATAAACTAGCCGGAGTTGTAAATATTATCAGTTTTCTGGCTATGTGCCACCTTTCGACTGGTAACCTCCGTGATTGAAAACGGCTGGAAATGTAGTAAGAATCTATTTGCTTTTATTTCAAGTGTTTCTTATAAGTTTTTTATCATTACTGGAAACAATAATTGCGTATTTGAAGAGTTTTACCACAATTAAAGAGTGATCCTACAACTACATACTGGAATCATCAGCATTTTAACTGATTCACACAGGAAACACCAGAGAAATCCGGCCTCCAATTGTTAACATAAACAGTATAGCCTTCACATACAGTCTTTCTACACAAATTTTGAGCTGAATAAACCTGAATTCCTAATATTTGAAAGCGAACTGAAGTGAAAACTCACCCTAAACTAGACGGAGTTGTAAGTATTATCAGTTTGATGGTCATGACCCAGCTTTCCACTGGTAAACTCCGTGATTGAAAACGGCTGGAAATGTAGTAAGAATAAATTTCCTTTCATTTCAAGTGTTTCTTACAAGTTTTTTATCATTTCTGGAAACTATAATTGCGTATTTGAAGAGTTTTACCACAATTAGAGAGTGTTCCTACAACTGTATACTGGAATCGGCAGCATTTTAACTGATTCACACAGAAAACGCCAGAGAAATTAGGCCTCAAATGTCAACATAAACAGTATATTGCACACTTACAGTCTTCCTACACAAATTTTGAGCTGTATAAACCTGAAATCCTAATATTTGAAAGCCAATTCAAGTGAAAACTCTCCCTAAACTAGCCGGAGTTGTAAACATTATCAGTTTTCTGGCTATGTGCCACCTTTCCACTGGTAACCTCCGTGATTGAAAACGGCTGGAAATGTAGTAAGAATCTATTTGCTTTTATTTCAAGTGTTTCTTATAAGTTTTTTATCATTACTGGAAACAATAATTGCGTATTTGAAGAGTTTTACCACAATTAAAGAGTGTTCCTACAACTACATACTTTATCATCAGCATTTTAACTGATTCACAAAGGAAACACCAGAGAAATTCGGCCTCCAATTGTTAACATAAACAGTATAGCCTTCAAGTACAGTCTTTCTACACAAATTTTGAGCTGAATAAACCTGAATTCCTAATATTTGAAAGCGAACTGAAGTGAAAACTCACCCTAAACTAGACGGAGTTGTAAGTATTATCAGTTTGCTGGTCATGACCCAGCTTTCCACTGGTAAACTCCGTGATTGAAAACGGCTGGAAATGTAGTAAGAATAAACTTCCTTTCATTTCAAGTGTTTCTTACAAGTTTTTTATCATTTCTGGAAACTATAATTGCGTATTTGAAGAGTTTTACCACAAATAGAGAGTGTTCCTACAACTATATACTGGAATCGGCAGCATTTTAACTGATTCACACAGAAAACGCCAGAGAAATTAGGCCTCAAATGTAAACATAAACAGTATATTGCAAACTTACAGTCTTCCTACACAAATTTTGAGCTGTATAAACCTGAAATCCTAATATTTGAAAGCCAATTCAAGTGAAAACTCTCCATAAACTAGCCGGTGTTGTAAATATTATCAGTTTTCTTGTCATGTCGTAGCTTTACACTGAAAACCTCCTTGATTGAAAACGGCTGGAAATGCAGTAGGAATCTATTTCTTTTAATTTCACGTGTTCCCTACCAGTTTTTAATCATTTCTGGAAACTATAATTGCGTATTTGAAAGTTTTACCACAATTAGAGAGTTTTCCTACAACTACATGCTGGAATCGTCAGCATTTTAACTGATTCACACAGGAAACACCAAAGAAATTCGGCCTCCAATTGTAAACATAAACTGTATAGTCTTCACTTACAGTCTTTCTACACAAATTTTGAGCTGAATAAACCTGAATTCCTAATATTTGAAAGCGAACTGAAGTGAAAACTCACCCTAAACTAGACGGAGTTGTAAGTATTATCAGTTTGATGGTCATGACCCAGCTTTCCACTGGTAAACTCCGTGATTGAAAACGGCTGGAAATGTAGTAAGAATAAATTTCCTTTCATTTCAAGTGTTTCTTACAAGTTTTTTATCATTTCTGGAAACTATAATTGCGTATTTGAAGAGTTTTACCACAATTAGAGAGTGTTCCTACAACTGTATACTGGAATCGGCAGCATTTTAACTGATTCACACAGAAAACGCCAGAGAAATTAGGCCTCAAATGTCAACATAAACAGTATATTGCACACTTACAGTCTTCCTACACAAATTTTGAGCTGTATAAACCTGAAATCCTAATATTTGAAAGCCAATTCAAGTGAAAACTCTCCCTAAACTAGCCGGAGTTGTAAATATTATCAGTTTTCTGGCTATGTGCCACCTTTCCACTGGTAACCTCCGTGATTGAAAACGGCTGGAAATGTAGTAAGAATCTATTTGCTTTTATTTCAAGTGTTTCTTATAAGTTTTTTATCATTACTGGAAACAATAATTGCGTATTTGAAGAGTTTTACCACAATTAAAGAGTGTTCCTACAACTACATACTTTATCATCAGCATTTTAACTGATTCACACAGGAAACACCAGAGAAATTCGGCCTCCAATTGTTAACATAAACAGTATAGCCTTCAAGTACAGTCTTTCTACACAAATTTTGAGCTGAATAAACCTGAATTCCTAATATTTGAAAGCGAACTGAAGTGAAAACTCACCCTAAACTAGACGGAGTTGTAAGTATTATCAGTTTGCTGGTCATGACCCAGCTTTCCACTGGTAAACTCCGTGATTGAAAACGGCTGGAAATGTAGTAAGAATAAACTTCCTTTCATTTCAAGTGTTTCTTACAAGTTTTTTATCATTTCTGGAAACTATAATTGCGTATTTGAAGAGTTTTACCACAAATAGAGAGTGTTCCTACAACTATATACTGGAATCGGCAGCATTTTAACTGATTCACACAGAAAACGCCAGAGAAATTAGGCCTCAAATGTAAACATAAACAGTATATTGCAAACTTACAGTCTTCCTACACAAATTTTGAGCTGTATAAACCTGAAATCCTAATATTTGAAAGCCAATTCAAGTGAAAACTCTCCATAAACTAGCCGGTGTTGTAAATATTATCAGTTTTCTTGTCATGTCGTAGCTTTACACTGAAAACCTCCTTGATTGAAAACGGCTGGAAATGCAGTAGGAATCTATTTCTTTTAATTTCACGTGTTCCCTACCAGTTTTTAATCATTTCTGGAAACTATAATTGCGTATTTGAAAGTTTTACCACAATTAGAGAGTTTTCCTACAACTACATGCTGGAATCGTCAGCATTTTAACTGATTCACACAGGAAACACCAAAGAAATTCGGCCTCCAATTGTAAACATAAACTGTATAGTCTTCACTTACAGTCTTTCTACACAAATTTTGAGCTGTATAAACCTGAATTCCTAATATTTAAAGCGAACTCAAGTGAAAACTCACCCTAAAATAGACTGAGTTTTAAGTATTATCAGTTTTCTTGTCATGACCCAGCTTCCACTGGTAAACTCCGTGATTGAAAACGGCTGGAAATGTAGTAAGAATAAATTTCCTTTCATTTCAAGTGTTTCTTACAAGTTTTTTATCATTTCTGGAAACTATAATTGCGTATTTGAAGAGTTTTACCACAATTAGAGAGTGTTCCTACAACTGTATACTGGAATCGGCAGCATTTTAACTGATTCACACAGAAAACGCCAGAGAAATTAGGCCTCAAATGTCAACATAAACAGTATATTGCACACTTACAGTCTTCCTACACAAATTTTGAGCTGTATAAACCTGAAATCCTAATATTTGAAAGCCAATTCAAGTGAAAACTCTCCCTAAACTAGCCGGAGTTGTAAATATTATCAGTTTTCTGGCTATGTGCCACCTTTCCACTGGTAACCTCCGTGATTGAAAACGGCTGGAAATGTAGTAAGAATCTATTTGCTTTTATTTCAAGTGTTTCTTATAAGTTTTTTATCATTACTGGAAACAATAATTGCGTATTTGAAGAGTTTTACCACAATTACAGAGTGATCCTTCAACTACATACTGGAATCATCAGCATTTTAACTGATTCACACAGGAAACACCAGAGAAATTCGGCCTCCAATTGTTAACATAAACAGTATAGCCTTCACATACAGTCTTTCTACACAAATTTTGAGCTGAATAAACCTGAATTCCTAATGTTTGAAAGCGAACTGAAGTGAAAACTCACCCTAAACTAGACGGAGTTGTAAGTATTATCAGTTTGATGGTCATGACCCAGCTTTCCACTGGTAAACTCCGTGATTGAAAACGGCTGGAAATGTAGTAAGAATAAATTTCCTTTCATTTCAAGTGTTTCTTACAAGTTTTTTATCATTTCTGGAAACTATAATTGCGTATTTGAAGAGTTTTACCACAATTAGAGAGTGTTCCTACAACTGTATACTGGAATCGGCAGCATTTTAACTGATTCACACAGAAAACGCCAGAGAAATTGGGCCTCAAATGTCAACATAAACAGTATATTGCACACTTACAGTCTTCCTACACAAATTTTGAGCTGTATAAACCTGAAATCCTAATATTTGAAAGCCAATTCAAGTGAAAACTCTCCATAAACTAGCCGGAGTTGTAAATATTATCAGTTTTCTGGCTATGTGCCACCTTTCCACTGGTAAACTCCGTGATTGAAAACGGCTGGAAATGTAGTAAGAATCTATTTGCTTTTATTTCAAGTGTTTCTTATAAGTTTTTTATCATTACTGGAAACAATAATTGCGTATTTGAAGAGTTTTACCACAATTAAAGAGTGATCCTACAACTACATACTGGAATCATCAGCATTTTAACTGATTCACACAGGAAACACCAGAGAAATCCGGCCTCCAATTGTTAACATAAACAGTATAGCCTTCACATACAGTCTTTCTACACAAATTTTGAGCTGAATAAACCTGAATTCCTAATATTTGAAAGCGAACTGAAGTGAAAACTCACCCTAAACTAGACGGAGTTGTAAGTATTATCAGTTTGATGGTCATGACCCAGCTTTCCACTGGTAAACTCCGTGATTGAAAACGGCTGGAAATGTAGTAAGAATAAATTTCCTTTCATTTCAAGTGTTTCTTACAAGTTTTTTATCATTTCTGGAAACTATAATTGCGTATTTGAAGAGTTTTACCACAATTAGAGAGTGTTCCTACAACTGTATACTGGAATCGGCAGCATTTTAACTGATTCACACAGAAAACGCCAGAGAAATTAGGCCTCAAATGTCAACATAAACAGTATATTGCACACTTACAGTCTTCCTACACAAATTTTGAGCTGTATAAACCTGAAATCCTAATATTTGAAAGCCAATTCAAGTGAAAACTCTCCCTAAACTAGCCGGAGTTGTAAATATTATCAGTTTTCTGGCTATGTGCCACCTTTCCACTGGTAACCTCCGTGATTGAAAACGGCTGGAAATGTAGTAAGAATCTATTTGCTTTTATTTCAAGTGTTTCTTATAAGTTTTTTATCATTACTGGAAACAATAATTGCGTATTTGAAGAGTTTTACCACAATTAAAGAGTGTTCCTACAACTACATACTTTATCATCAGCATTTTAACTGATTCACACAGGAAACACCAGAGAAATTCGGCCTCCAATTGTTAACATAAACAGTATAGCCTTCAAGTACAGTCTTTCTACACAAATTTTGAGCTGAATAAACCTGAATTCCTAATATTTGAAAGCGAACTCAAGTGAAAACTCACCCTAAACTAGACGGAGTTGTAAGTATTATCAGTTTGCTGGTCATGACCCAGCTTTCCACTGGTAAACTCCGTGATTGAAAACGGCTGGAAATGTAGTAAGAATAAACTTCCTTTCATTTCAAGTGTTTCTTACAAGTTTTTTATCATTTCTGGAAACTATAATTGCGTATTTGAAGAGTTTTACCACAAATAGAGAGTGTTCCTACAACTATATACTGGAATCGGCAGCATTTTAACTGATTCACACAGAAAACGCCAGAGAAATTAGGCCTCAAATGTAAACATAAACAGTATATTGCAAACTTACAGTCTTCCTACACAAATTTTGAGCTGTATAAACCTGAAATCCTAATATTTGAAAGCCAATTCAAGTGAAAACTCTCCATAAACTAGCCGGTGTTGTAAATATTATCAGTTTTCTTGTCATGTCGTAGCTTTACACTGAAAACCTCCTTGATTGAAAACGGCTGGAAATGCAGTAGGAATCTATTTCTTTTAATTTCACGTGTTCCCTACCAGTTTTTAATCATTTCTGGAAACTATAATTGCGTATTTGAAAGTTTTACCACAATTAGAGAGTTTTCCTACAACTACATGCTGGAATCGTCAGCATTTTAACTGATTCACACAGGAAACACCAAAGAAATTCGGCCTCCAATTGTAAACATAAACTGTATAGTCTTCACTTACAGTCTTTCTACACAAATTTTGAGCTGTATAAACCTGAATTCCTAATATTTAAAGCGAACTCAAGTGAAAACTCACCCTAAAATAGACTGAGTTTTAAGTATTATCAGTTTTCTTGTCATGACCCAGCTTCCACTGGTAAACTCCGTGATTGAAAACGGCTGGAAATGTAGTAAGAATAAATTTCCTTTCATTTCAAGTGTTTCTTACAAGTTTTTTATCATTTCTGGAAACTATAATTGCGTATTTGAAGAGTTTTACCACAATTAGAGAGTGTTCCTACAACTGTATACTGGAATCGGCAGCATTTTAACTGATTCACACAGAAAACGCCAGAGAAATTAGGCCTCAAATGTCAACATAAACAGTATATTGCACACTTACAGTCTTCCTACACAAATTTTGAGCTGTATAAACCTGAAATCCTAATATTTGAAAGCCAATTCAAGTGAAAACTCTCCCTAAACTAGCCGGAGTTGTAAATATTATCAGTTTTCTGGCTATGTGCCACCTTTCCACTGGTAACCTCCGTGATTGAAAACGGCTGGAAATGTAGTAAGAATCTATTTGCTTTTATTTCAAGTGTTTCTTATAAGTTTTTTATCATTACTGGAAACAATAATTGCGTATTTGAAGAGTTTTACCACAATTACAGAGTGATCCTTCAACTACATACTGGAATCATCAGCATTTTAACTGATTCACACAGGAAACACCAGAGAAATTCGGCCTCCAATTGTTAACATAAACAGTATAGCCTTCACATACAGTCTTTCTACACAAATTTTGAGCTGAATAAACCTGAATTCCTAATGTTTGAAAGCGAACTGAAGTGAAAACTCACCCTAAACTAGACGGAGTTGTAAGTATTATCAGTTTGATGGTCATGACCCAGCTTTCCACTGGTAAACTCCGTGATTGAAAACGGCTGGAAATGTAGTAAGAATAAATTTCCTTTCATTTCAAGTGTTTCTTACAAGTTTTTTATCATTTCTGGAAACTATAATTGCGTATTTGAAGAGTTTTACCACAATGAGAGAGTGTTCCTACAACTGTATACTGGAATCGGCAGCATTTTAACTGATTCACACAGAAAACGCCAGAGAAATTGGGCCTCAAATGTCAACATAAACAGTATATTGCACACTTACAGTCTTCCTACACAAATTTTGAGCTGTATAAACCTGAAATCCTAATATTTGAAAGCCAATTCAAGTGAAAACTCTCCATAAACTAGACGGAGTTGTAAATATTATCAGTTTTCTGGCTATGTGCCACCTTTCCACTGGTAACCTCCGTGATTGAAAACGGCTGGAAATGTAGTAAGAATCTATTTGCTTTTATTTCAAGTGTTTCTTATAAGTTTTTTATCATTACTGGAAACAATAATTGCGTATTTGAAGAGTTTTACCACAATTAAAGAGTTATACTACAACTACATACTGGAATCATCAGCATTTTAACTGATTCACACAGGAAACACCAGAGAAATTCGGCCTCCAATTTTTAACATAAACAGTATAGCCTTCACATACAGTCTTTCTACACAAATTTTGAGCTGAATAAACCTGAATTCCTAATATTTGAAAGCGAACTGAAGTGAAAACTCACCCTAAACTAGACGGAGTTGTAAGTATTATCAGTTTGATGGTCATGACCCAGCTTTCCACTGGTAAACTCCGTGATTGAAAACGGCTGGAAATGTAGTAAGAATAAATTTCCTTTCATTTCAAGTGTTTCTTACAAGTTTTTTATCATTTCTGGAAACTATAATTGCGTATTTGAAGAGTTTTACCACAATTAGAGAGTGTTCCTACAACTGTATACTGGAATCGGCAGCATTTTAACTGATTCACACAGAAAACGCCAGAGAAATTAGGCCTCAAATGTCAACATAAACAATATATTGCACACTTACAGTCTTCCTACACAAATTTTGAGCTGTATAAACCTGAAATCCTAATATTTGAAAGCCAATTCAAGTGAAAACTCTCCCTAAACTAGCCGGAGTTGTAAATATTATCAGTTTTCTGGCTATGTGCCACCTTTCCACTGGTAACCTCCGTGATTGAAAACGGCTGGAAATGTAGTAAGAATCTATTTGCTTTTATTTCAAGTGTTTCTTATAAGTTTTTTATCATTACTGGAAACAATAATTGCGTATTTGAAGAGTTTTACCACAATTAGAGAGTGTTCCTACAACTACATACTTTATCATCAGCATTTTAACTGATTCACACAGGAAACACCAGAGAAATTCGGCCTCCAATTGTTAACATAAACAGTATAGCCTTCACGTACAGTCTTTCTACACAAATTTTGAGCTGAATAAACCTGAATTCCTAATATTTGAAAGCGAACTCAAGTGAAAACTCACCCTAAACTAGACGGAGTTGTAAGTATTATCAGTTTGCTGGTCATGACCCACCTTTCCACTGGTAAACTCCGTGATTGAAAACGGCTGGAAATGTAGTAAGAATAAACTTCCTTTCATTTCAAGTGTTTCTTACAAGTTTTTTATCATTTCTGGAAACTATAATTGCGTATTTGAAGAGTTTTACCACAAATAGAGAGTGTTCCTACAACTATATACTGGAATCGGCAGCATTTTAACTGATTCACACAGAAAACGCCAGAGAAATTAGGCCTCAAATGTAAACATAAACAGTATATTGCAAACTTACAGTCTTCCTACACAAATTTTGAGCTGTATAAACCTGAAATCCTAATATTTGAAAGCCAATTCAAGTGAAAACTCTCCATAAACTAGCCGGTGTTGTAAATATTATCAGTTTTCTTGTCATGTCGTAGCTTTACACTGAAAACCTCCTTGAATGAAAACGGCTGGAAATGCAGTAGGAATCTATTTCTTTTAATTTCACGTGTTCCCTACCAGTTTTTAATCATTTCTGGAAACTATAATTGCGTATTTGAAAGTTTTACCACAATTAGAGAGTTTTCCTACAACTACATGCTGGAATCGTCAGCATTTTAACTGATTCACACAGGAAACACCAAAGAAATTCGGCCTCCAATTGTAAACATAAACTGTATAGTCTTCACTTACAGTCTTTCTACACAAATTTTGAGCTGTATAAACCTGAATTCCTAATTTTAAAGCAAACTCAAGTGAAAACTCACCCTAAAATAGACTGAGTTTTAAGTATTATCAGTTTTCTGGTCATGACCCAGCTTCCACTGGTAAACTCCGTGATTGAAAACGGCTGGAAATGTAGTAAGAATAAATTTCCTTTCATTTCAAGTGTTTCTTACAAGTTTTTTATCATTTCTGGAAACTATAATTGCGTATTTGAAGAGTTTTACCACAAATAGAGAGTGTTCCTACAACTATATACTGGAATCGGCAGCATTTTAACTGATTCACACAGAAAACGCCAGAGAAATTAGGCCTCAAATGTAAACATAAACAGTATATTGCAAACTTACAGTCTTCCTACACAAATTTTGAGCTGTATAAACCTGAAATCCTAATATTTGAAAGCCAATTCAAGTGAAAACTCTCCATAAACTAGCCGGTGTTGTAAATATTATCAGTTTTCTTGTCATGTCGTAGCTTTACACTGAAAACCTCCTTGAATGAAAACGGCTGGAAATGCAGTAGGAATCTATTTCTTTTAATTTCACGTGTTCCCTACCAGTTTTTAATCATTTCTGGAAACTATAATTGCGTATTTGAAAGTTTTACCACAATTAGAGAGTTTTCCTACAACTACATGCTGGAATCGTCAGCATTTTAACTGATTCACACAGGAAACACCAAAGAAATTCGGCCTTCAATTGTAAACATAAACTGTATAGTCTTCACTTACAGTCTTTCTACACAAATTTTGAGCTGTATAAACCTGAATTCCTAATTTTAAAGCAAACTCAAGTGAAAACTCACCCTAAAATAGACTGAGTTTTAAGTATTATCAGTTTTCTGGTCATGACCCAGCTTCCACTGGTAAACTCCGTGATTGAAAACGGCTGGAAATGTAGTAAGAATAAATTTCCTTTCATTTCAAGTGTTTCTTACAAGTTTTTTATCATTTCTGGAAACTATAATTGCGTATTTGAAGAGTTTTACCACAATTAGAGAGTGTTCCTACAACTGTATACTGGAATCGGCAGCATTTTAACTGATTCACACAGAAAACGCCAGAGAAATTAGGCCTCAAATGTCAACATAAACAATATATTGCACACTTACAGTCTTCCTACACAAATTTTGAGCTGTATAAACCTGAAATCCTAATATTTGAAAGCCAATTCAAGTGAAAACTCTCCCTAAACTAGCCGGAGTTGTAAATATTATCAGTTTTCTGGCTATGTGCCACCTTTCCACTGGTAACCTCCGTGATTGAAAACGGCTGGAAATGTAGTAAGAATCTATTTGCTTTTATTTCAAGTGTTTCTTATAAGTTTTTTATCATTACTGGAAACAATAATTGCGTATTTGAAGAGTTTTACCACAATTAGAGAGTGTTCCTACAACTACATACTTTATCATCAGCATTTTAACTGATTCACACAGGAAACACCAGAGAAATTCGGCCTCCAATTGTTAACATAAACAGTATAGCCTTCAAGTACAGTCTTTCTACACAAATTTTGAGCTGAATAAACCTGAATTCCTAATATTTGAAAATGAACTCAAGTGAAAACTCACCCTAAACTAGACGGAGTTGTAAGTATTATCAGTTTGCTGGTCATGACCCAGCTTTCCACTGGTAAACTCCGTGATTGAAAACGGCTGGAAATGTAGTAAGAATAAACTTCCTTTCATTTCAAGTGTTTCTTACAAGTTTTTTATCATTTCTGGAAACTATAATTGCGTATTTGAAGAGTTTTACCACAAATAGAGAGTGTTCCTACAACTATATACTGGAATCGACAGCATTTTAACTGATTCACACAGAAAACGCCAGAGAAATTAGGCCTCAAATGTAAACATAAACAGTATATTGCAAACTTACAGTCTTCCTACACAAATTTTGAGCTGTATAAACCTGAAATCCTAATATTTGAAAGCCAATTCAAGTGAAAACTCTCCATAAACTAGCCGGTGTTGTAAATATTATCAGTTTTCTTGTCATGTCGTAGCTTTACACTGAAAACCTCCTTGATTGAAAACGGCTGGAAATGCAGTAGGAATCTATTTCTTTTAATTTCACGTGTTCCCTACCAGTTTTTAATCATTTCTGGAAACTATAATTGCGTATTTGAAAGTTTTACCACAATTAGAGAGTTTTCCTACAACTACATGCTGGAATCGTCAGCATTTTAACTGATTCACACAGGAAACACCAAAGAAATTCGGCCTCCAATTGTAAACATAAACTGTATAGTCTTCACTTACAGTCTTTCTACACAAATTTTGAGCTGTATAAACCTGAATTCCTAATTTTAAAGCAAACTCAAGTGAAAACTCACCCTAAAATAGACTGAGTTTTAAGTATTATCAGTTTTCTGGTCATGACCCAGCTTCCACTGGTAAACTCCGTGATTGAAAACGGCTGGAAATGTAGTAAGAATAAATTTTCTTTCATTTCAAGTGTTTCTTACAAGTTTTTTATCATTTCTGGAAACTATAATTGCGTATTTGAAGAGTTTTACCACAATTAGAGAGTGTTCCTAGAACTGTATACTGGAATCGGCAGCATTTTAACTGATTCACACAGAAAACGCCAGAGAAATTAGGCCTCAAATGTCAACATAAACAGTATATTGCACACTTACAGTCTTCCTACACAAATTTTGAGCTATATAAACCTGAAATCCTAATATTTGAAAGCCAATTCAAGTGAAAACTCTCCATAAACTAGCCGGAGTTGTAAATATTATCAGTTTTCTGGCTATGTGCCACCTTTCCACTGGTAACCTCCGTGATTGAAAACGGCTGGAAATGTAGTAAGAATCCATTTGCTTTTATTTCAAGTGTTTCTTATAAGTTTTTTATCATTACTGGAAACAATAATTGCGTATTTGAAGAGTTTTACCACAATTAGAGAGTGTTCCTACAACTACATACTGGAATCATCAGCATTTTAACTGATTCACACAGGAAACACCAGAGAAATTAGGCCTCAAATGTCAACATAAACAGTATATTGCACACTTACAGTCTTCCTACACAAATTTTGAGCTGTATAAACCTGAAATCCTAATATTTGAAAGCCAATTCAAGTGAAAACTCTCCATAAACTAGCCGGAGTTGTAAATATTATCAGTTTTCTGGCTATGTGCCACCTTTCCACTGGTAACCTCCGTGATTGAAAACGGCTGGAAATGTAGTAAGAATCTATTTGCTTTTATTTCAAGTGTTTCTTACAAGTTTTTTATCATTTCTGGAACTTATAATTGCGTATTTGAAGAGTTTTACCACAATGAGAGAGTGTTCCTACAACTATATACTGGATTCGTCAGCATTTTAACTGATTCACACAGAAAACGCCAGAGAAATTAGGCCTCAAATGTAAACATAAACAGTATATTGCACACTTACAGTCTTCCTACACAAATTTTGAGCTGTATAAACCTGAAATCCTAATATTTGAAAGCCAATTCAAGTGAAAACTCTCCATAAACTAGCCGGTGTTGTAAATATTATCAGTTTTCTTGTCATGTCGTAGCTTTACACTGAAAACCTCTTTGATTGAAAACGGCTGGAAATGCAGTACGAATCTATTTCTTTTAATTTCACGTGTTTCTTACCAGTTTTTAATCATTTCTGGAAATTATAATTGCGTATTTGAAAGTTTTACCACAATTAGAGAGTTTTCCTACAAGTACATACTGGAATCGTCAGCATTGTAACTGATTCACACAGGAAACACCAAAGAAATTCGGCCTCCAATTGTAAACATAAACTGTATAGTCTTCACTTACAGTCTTTCTACACAAATTTTGAGCTGTATAAACCTGAATTCCTAATATTTAAAGCAAACTCAAGTGAAAACTCACCCTAAAATAGACTGAGTTTTAAGTATTATCAGTTTTCTGGTCATGACCCAGCTTCCACTGGTAAACTCCGTGATTGAAAACGGCTGGAAATGTGGTAAGAATAAATTTCCTTTCATTTCAAGTTTTTCTTACAAGTTTTTTATCATTTTTGGAAACTATAATTGCGTATTTGAAGAGTTTTACCACAATTAGAGAGTGTTCCTACAACTATATACTGGAATCGGCAGCATTTTAACTGATTCACACAGAAAACGCCAGAGAAATTAGGCTTCAAATGTCAACATAAACAGTATATTGCACACTTACAGTCTTCCTACACAAATTTTGAGCTGTATAAACCTGAAATCCTAATATTTGAAAGCCAATTCAAGTGAAAACTCTCCATAAACTAGCCGGAGTTGTAAATATTATCAGTTTTCTGGCTATGTGCCACCTTTCCACTGGTAACCTCCGTGATTGAAAACGGCTGGAAATGTAGTAAGAATCTATTTGCTTTTATTTCAAGTGTTTCTTATAAGTTTTTTATCATTACTGGAAACAATAATTGCGTATTTGAAGAGTTTTACCACAATTAAAGAGTGACCTTACAACTACATACTGGAATCATCAGCATTTTAACTGATTCACACAGGAAACACCAGAGAAATTCGGCCTCCAATTGTTAACATAAACAGTATAGCCTTCACATACAGTCTTTCTACACAAATTTTGAGCTGAATAAACCTGAATTCCTAATATTTGAAAGCGAACTGAAGTGAAAACTCACCCTAAACTAGACGGAGTTGTAAGTATTATCAGTTTGATGGTCATGACCCAGCTTTCCACTGGTAAACTCCGTGATTGAAAACGGCTGGAAATGTAGTAAGAATAAATTTCCTTTCATTTCAAGTGTTTCTTACAAGTTTTTTATCATTTCTGGAAACTATAATTGCGTATTTGAAAGTTTTACCACAATTAGAGAGTTTTCCTACAACTACATGCTGGAATCGTCAGCATTTTAACTGATTCACACAGGAAACACCAAAGAAATTCGGCCTCCAATTGTAAACATAAACTGTATAGTCTTCACTTACAGTCTTTCTACACAAATTTTGAGCTGTATAAACCTGAATTCCTAATATTTAAAGCGAACTCAAGTGAAAACTCACCCTAAAATAGACTGAGTTTTAAGTATTATCAGTTTTCTTGTCATGACCCAGCTTCCACTGGTAAACTCCGTGATTGAAAACGGCTGGAAATGTAGTAAGAATAAATTTCCTTTCATTTCAAGTGTTTCTTACAAGTTTTTTATCATTTCTGGAAACTATAATTGCGTATTTGAAGAGTTTTACCACAATTAGAGAGTGTTCCTACAACTGTATACTGGAATCGGCAGCATTTTAACTGATTCACACAGAAAACGCCAGAGAAATTAGGCCTCAAATGTCAACATAAACAGTATATTGCACACTTACCGTCTTCCTACACAAATTTTGAGCTGTATAAACCTGAAATCCTAATATTTGAAAGCCAATTCAAGTGAAAACTCTCCCTAAACTAGCCGGAGTTGTAAATATTATCAGTTTTCTGGCTATGTGCCACCTTTCCACTGGTAACCTCCGTGATTGAAAACGGCTGGAAATGTAGTAAGAATCTATTTGCTTTTATTTCAAGTGTTTCTTATAAGTTTTTTATCATTACTGGAAACAATAATTGCGTATTTGAAGAGTTTTACCACAATTAGAGAGTGTTCCTACAACTACATACTGGAATCATCAGCATTTTAACTGATTCACACAGGAAACACCAGAGAAATTAGGCCTCAAATGTCAACATAAACAGTATATTGCACACTTACAGTCTTCCTACACAAATTTTGAGCTGTATAAACCTGAAATCCTAATATTTGAAAGCCAATTCAAGTGAAAACTCTCCATAAACTAGCCGGAGTTGTAAATATTATCAGTTTTCTGGCTATGTGCCACCTTTCCACTGGTAACCTCCGTGATTGAAAACAGCTGGAAATGTAGTAAGAATCTATTTGCTTTTATTTCAAGTGTTTCTTATAAGTTTTTTATCATTACTGGAAACAATAATTGCGTATTTGAAGAGTTTTACCACAATTAGAGAGTGTTCCTACAACTACATACTTTATCATCAGCATTTTAACTGATTCACACAGGAAACACCAGAGAAATTAGGCCTCAAATGTAAACATAAACAGTATATTGCACACTTACAGTCTTCCTACACAAATTTTGAGCTGTATAAACCTGAAATCCTAATATTTGAAAGCCAATTCAAGTGAAAACTCTCCATAAACCAGCCGGAGTTGTAAATATTATCAGTTTTCTTGTCATGTCGTAGCTTTACACTGAAAACCTCTTTGATTGAAAACGGCTGGAAATGCAGTACGAATCTATTTCTTTTAATTTCACGAGTTTCTTACCAGTTTTAAATCATTTCTGGAAACTATAATTGCGTATTTGAAAGTTTTACCACAATTAGAGAGTTTTCCTACAACTACATACTGGAATCGTCAGCATTGTAACTGATTCACACAGGAAACACCAAAGAAATTCGGCCTCCAATTGTAAACATAAACTGTATAGTCTTCACTTACAGTCTTTCTACACAAATTTTGAGCTGTATAAACCTGAAATCCTAATATTTGAAAGCCAATTCAAGTGAAAACTCTCCATAAACTAGCCGGTGTTGTAAATATTATCAGTTTTCTGGCTATGTGCCACCTTTCCACTGGTAACCTCCGTGATTGAAAACGGCTGGAAATGTAGTAAGAATAAATTTCCTTTCATTTCAAGTGTTTCTTACAAGTTTTTTATCATTTCTGGAAACTATAATTGCGTATTTGAAGAGTTTTACCACAATTAGAGAGTGTTCCTACAACTATATACTGGAATCGGCAGCATTTTAACTGATTCACACAGAAAACGCCAGAGAAATTAGGCCTCAAATGTCAACATAAACAGTATATTGCACACTTACAGTCTTCCTACACAAATTTTGAGCTGTATAAACCTGAAATCCTAATATTTGAAAGCCAATTCAAGTGAAAACTCTCCCTAAACTAGCCGGAGTTGTAAATATTATCAGTTTTCGGGCTATGTGCCACCTTTCCACTGGTAACCTCCGTGATTGAAAACGGCTGGAAATGTAGTAAGAATCTATTTGCTTTTATTTCAAGTGTTTCTTATAAGTTTTTTATCATTACTGGAAACAATAATTGCGTATTTGAAGAGTTTTACCACAATTAGAGAGTGTTCCTACAACTACATACTGGAATCATCAGCATTTTAACTGATTCACACAGGAAACACCAGAGAAATTAGGCCTCAAATGTCAACATAAACAGTATATTGCACACTTACAGTCTTCCTACACAAATTTTGAGCTGTATAAACCTAAAATCCTAATATTTGAAAGCCAATTCAAGTGAAAACTCTCCATAAACTAGCCAGTGTTGTAAATATTATCAGTTTTCTTGTCATGTCGTAGCTTTACACTGAAAACCTCCTTGATTGAAAACGGCTGGAAATGCAGTACGAATCTATTTCTTTTAATTTCACGTGTTTCCTACCAGTTTTTAATCATTTCTGGAAACTATAATTGCGTATTTGAAAGTTTTACCACAATTAGAGAGTTTTCCTACAACTACATACCGGAATCGTCAGCATTTTAACTGATTCACACAGGAAACACCAAAGAAATTCGGCCTCCAATTGTAAACATAAACTGTATAGTCTTCACTTACAGTCTTTCTACACAAATTTTGAGCTGTATAAACCTGAATTCCTAATATTTAAAGCGAACTCAAGTGAAAACTCACCCTAAAATAGACTGAGTTTTAAGTATTATCAGTTTTCTTGTCATGACCCAGCTTCCACTGGTAAACTCCGTGATTGAAAACGGCTGGAAATGTAGTAAGAATAAATTTCCTTTCATTTCAAGTGTTTCTTACAAGTTTTTTATCATTTCTGGAAACTATAATTGCGTATTTGAAGAGTTTTACCACAATTAGAGAGTGTTCCTACAACTGTATACTGGAATCGGCAGCATTTTAACTGATTCACACAGAAAACGCCAGAGAAATTAGGCCTCAAATGTCAACATAAACAGTATATTGCACACTTACCGTCTTCCTACACAAATTTTGAGCTGTATAAACCTGAAATCCTAATATTTGAAAGCCAATTCAAGTGAAAACTCTCCCTAAACTAGCCGGAGTTGTAAATATTATCAGTTTTCTGGCTATGTGCCACCTTTCCACTGGTAACCTCCGTGATTGAAAACGGCTGGAAATGTAGTAAGAATCTATTTGCTTTTATTTCAAGTGTTTCTTATAAGTTTTTTATCATTACTGGAAACAATAATTGCGTATTTGAAGAGTTTTACCACAATTAGAGAGTGTTCCTACAACTACATACTGGAATCATCAGCATTTTAACTGATTCACACAGGAAACACCAGAGAAATTAGGCCTCAAATGTCAACATAAACAGTATATTGCACACTTACAGTCTTCCTACACAAATTTTGAGCTGTATAAACCTGAAATCCTAATATTTGAAAGCCAATTCAAGTGAAAACTCTCCATAAACTAGCCGGAGTTGTAAATATTATCAGTTTTCTGGCTATGTGCCACCTTTCCACTGGTAACCTCCGTGATTGAAAACAGCTGGAAATGTAGTAAGAATCTATTTGCTTTTATTTCAAGTGTTTCTTATAAGTTTTTTATCATTACTGGAAACAATAATTGCGTATTTGAAGAGTTTTACCACAATTAGAGAGTGTTCCTACAACTACATACTTTATCATCAGCATTTTAACTGATTCACACAGGAAACACCAGAGAAATTAGGCCTCAAATGTAAACATAAACAGTATATTGCACACTTACAGTCTTCCTACACAAATTTTGAGCTGTATAAACCTGAAATCCTAATATTTGAAAGCCAATTCAAGTGAAAACTCTCCATAAACCAGCCGGAGTTGTAAATATTATCAGTTTTCTTGTCATGTCGTAGCTTTACACTGAAAACCTCTTTGATTGAAAACGGCTGGAAATGCAGTACGAATCTATTTCTTTTAATTTCACGAGTTTCTTACCAGTTTTAAATCATTTCTGGAAACTATAATTGCGTATTTGAAAGTTTTACCACAATTAGAGAGTTTTCCTACAACTACATACTGGAATCGTCAGCATTGTAACTGATTCACACAGGAAACACCAAAGAAATTCGGCCTCCAATTGTAAACATAAACTGTATAGTCTTCACTTACAGTCTTTCTACACAAATTTTGAGCTGTATAAACCTGAAATCCTAATATTTGAAAGCCAATTCAAGTGAAAACTCTCCATAAACTAGCCGGTGTTGTAAATATTATCAGTTTTCTGGCTATGTGCCACCTTTCCACTGGTAACCTCCGTGATTGAAAACGGCTGGAAATGTAGTAAGAATAAATTTCCTTTCATTTCAAGTGTTTCTTACAAGTTTTTTATCATTTCTGGAAACTATAATTGCGTATTTGAAGAGTTTTACCACAATTAGAGAGTGTTCCTACAACTATATACTGGAATCGGCAGCATTTTAACTGATTCACACAGAAAACGCCAGAGAAATTAGGCCTCAAATGTCAACATAAACAGTATATTGCACACTTACAGTCTTCCTACACAAATTTTGAGCTGTATAAACCTGAAATCCTAATATTTGAAAGCCAATTCAAGTGAAAACTCTCCATAAACTAGCCGGTGTTGGAAATATTATCAGTTTTCTGGCTATGTGCCACCTTTCCACTGGTAACCTCCGTGATTGAAAACGGCTGGAAATGTAGTAAGAATCTATTTGCTTTTATTTCAAGTGTTTCTTATAAGTTTTTTATCATTACTGGAAACAATAATTGCGTATTTGAAGAGTTTTACCACAATTAGAGAGTGTTCCTACAACTACATACTTTATCATCAGCATTTTAACTGATTCACACAGGAAACTCCAGAGAAATTCGGCCTCCAATTGTTAACCTAAACAGTATAGTCTTCACGTACAGTCTTTCTACACAAATTTTGAGCTGAATAAACCTGAATTCCTAATATTTGAAAGCGAACTGAAGTGAAAACTCACCCTAAACTAGACGGAGTTGTAAGTATTATCAGTTTGCTGGTCATGACCCAGCTTTCCACTGGTAAACTCCGTGATTGAAAACGGCTGGAAATGTAGTAAGAATAAATTTCCTTTCATTTCAAGTGTTTCTTACAAGTTTTTTATCATTTCTGGAACTTATAATTGCGTATTTGAAGAGTTTTACCACAATGAGAGAGTGTTCCTACAACTATATACTGGATTCGTCAGCATTTTAACTGATTCACACAGAAAACGCCAGAGAAATTAGGCCTCAAATGTAAACATAAACAGTATATTGCACACTTACAGTCTTCCTACACAAATTTTGAGCTGTATAAACCTGAAATCCTAATATTTGAAAGCCAATTCAAGTGAAAACTCTCCATAAACCAGCCGGAGTTGTAAATATTATCAGTTTTCTTATCATGTCGTAGCTTTACACTGAAAACCTCTTTGATTGAAAACGGCTGGAAATGCAGTACGAATCTATTTCTTTTAATTTCACGTGTTTCTTACCAGTTTTTAATCATTTCTGGAAACTATAATTGCGTATTTGAAAGTTTTACCACAATTAGAGAGTTTTCCTACAAGTACATACTTTATCATCAGCATTTTAACTGATTCACACAGGAAACACCAGAGAAATTCGGCCTCCAATTGTTAACATAAACAGTATAGTCTTCACGTACAGTCTTTCTACACAAATTTTGAGCTGAATAAACCTGAATTCCTAATATTTGAAAGCGAACTCAAGTGAAAACTCACCCTAAACTAGACGGAGTTGTAAGTATTATCAGTTTGCTGGTCATGACCCAGCTTTCCACTGGTAAACTCCGTGATTGAAAACGGCTGGAAATGTAGTAAGAATAAATTTCCTTTCATTTCAAGTGTTTCTTACAAGTTTTTTATCATTTCTGGAACTTATAATTGCGTATTTGAAGAGTTTTACCACAATGAGAGAGTGTTCCTACAACTATATACTGGATTCGTCAGCATTTTAACTGATTCACACAGAAAACGCCAGAGAAATTAGGCCTCAAATGTAAACATAAACAGTATATTGCACACTTACAGTCTTCCTACACAAATTTTGAGCTGTATAAACCTGAAATCCTAATATTTGAAAGCCAATTCAAGTGAAAACTCTCCATAAACCAGCCGGAGTTGTAAATATTATCAGTTTTCTTATCATGTCGTAGCTTTACACAGAAAACCTCCTTGATTGAAAACGGCTGGAAATGCAGTACGAATCTATTTCTTTTAATTTCACGTGTTTCCTACCAGTTTTTAATCATTTCTGGAAACTATAATTGCGTATTTGAAAGTTTTACCACAATTAGAGAGTTTTCCTACAACTACATGCTGGAATCGTCAGCATTGTAACTGATTCACACAGGAAACACCAAAGAAATTCGGCCTCCAATTGTAAACATAAACTGTATAGTCTTCACTTACAGTCTTTCTACACAAATTTTGAGCTGTATAAACCTGAAATCCTAATATTTGAAAGCCAATTCAAGTGAAAACTCTCCATAAACTAGCCTATGTTGTAAATATTATCAGTTTTCTGGCTATGTGCCACCTTTCCACTGGTAACCTCCGTGATTGAAAACGGCTGGAAATGTAGTAAGAATAAATTTCCTTTCATTTCAAGTGTTTCTTACAAGTTTTTTTATCATTTCTGGAACTTATAATTGCGTATTTGAAGAGTTTTACCACAATGAGAGAGTGTTCCTACAACTATATACTGTATTCGTCAGCATTTTAACTGATTCACACAGAAAACGCCAGAGAAATTAGGCCTCAAATGTCAACATAAACAGTATATTGCACACTTACAGTCTTCCTACACAAATTTTGAGCTGTATAAACCTGAAATCCTAATATTTGAAAGCCAATTCAAGTGAAAACTCTCCATAAACCAGCCGGAGTTGTAAATATTATCAGTTTTCTGGCTATGTGCCACCTTTCCACTGGTAACCTCCGTGATTGAAAACGGCTGGAAATGTAGTAAGAATCTATTTGCTTTTATTTCAAGTGTTTCTTATAATTTTTTTATCATTACTGGAAACAATAATTGCGTATTTGAAGAGTTTTACCACAATTAAAGAGTGTTCCTACAACTACATACTGGAATCATCAGCATTTTAACTGATTCACACAGGAAACACCAGAGAAATTCGGCCTCCAATTCGTAACATAAACAGTATAGCCTTCACGTACAGTCTTTCTACACAAATTTTGAGCAGAATAAACCTGAATTCCTAATATTTGAAATCGAACTGAAGTGAAAACTCACCCTAAACTAGACGGAGTTGTAAGTATTATCAGTTTGATGGTCATGACCCAGCTTTCCACTGGTAAACTCCGTGATTGAAAACGGCTGGAAATGTAGTAAGAATAAATTTCCTTTCATTTCAAGTGTTTCTTACAAGTTTTTTATCATTTCTGGAAACTATAATTGCGTATTTGAAGAGTTTTACCACAATTAGAGAGTGTTCCTACAACTGTATACTGGAATCGGCAGCATTTTAACTGATTCACACAGAAAACGCCAGAGAAATTAGGCCTCAAATGTCAACATAAACAGTATATTGCACACTTACAGTCTTCCTACACAAATTTTGAGCTGTATAAACCTGAAGTCCTAATATTTGAAAGCCAATTCAAGTGAAAACTCTCCATAAACTAGCCGGAGTTGTAAATATTATCAGTTTTCTGGCTATGTGCCACCTTTCCACTGGTAACCTCCGTGATTGAAAACGGCTGGAAATGTAGTAAGAATCTATTTGCTTTTATTTCAAGTGTTTCTTATAAGTTTTTTATCATTACTGGAAACAATAATTGCGTATTTGAAGAGTTTTATCACAATTAGAGAGTGTTCCTACAACTACATAATTTATCATCAGCATTTTAACTGATTCACACAGGAAACACCAGAGAAATTCGGCCTCCAATTGTTAACATAAACAGTATAGTCTTCACGTACAGTCTTTCTACACAAATTTTGAGCTGAATAAACCTGAATTCCTAATATTTGAAAGCGAACTGAAGTGAAAACTCACCCTAAACTAGACGGAGTTGTAAGTAATATCAGTTTGCTGGTCATGACCCAGCTTTCCACTGGTAAACTCCGTGATTGAAAACGGCTGGAAATGTAGTAAGAATAAATTTCCTTTCATTTCAAGTGTTTCTTACAAGTTTTTTATCATTTCTGGAACTTATAATTGCGTATTTGAAGAGTTTTACCACAATGAGAGAGTGTTCCTACAACTATATACTGGATTCATCAGCATTTTAACTGATTCACACAGAAAACGCCAGAGAAATTAGGCCTCAAATGTAAACATAAACAGTATATTGCACACTTACAGTCTTCCTACACAAATTTTGAGCTGTATAAACCTGAAATCCTAATATTTGAAAGCCAATTCAAGTGAAAACTCTCCATAAACCAGCCGGAGTTGTAAATATTATCAGTTTTCTTGTCATGTCGTAGCTTTACACTGAAAACCTCTTTGATTGAAAACGGCTGGAAATGCAGTACGAATCTATTTCTTTTAATTTCACGTGTTTCTTACCAGTTTTTAATCATTTCTGGAAACTATAATTGCGTATTTGAAAGTTTTACCACAATTAGAGAGTTTTCCTACAAGTACATACTGGAATCGTCAGCATTGTAACTGATTCACACAGGAAACACCAAAGAAATTCGGCCTCCAATTGTAAACATAAACTGTATAGTCTTCACTTACAGTCTTTCTACACAAATTTTGAGCTGTATAAACCTGAATTCCTAATATTTAAAGCAAACTCAAGTGAAAACTCACCCTAAAATAGACTGAGTTTTAAGTATTATCAGTTTTCTGGTCATGACCCAGCTTCCACTGGTAAACTCCGTGATTGAAAACGGCTGGAAATGTAGTAAGAATAAATTTCCTTTCATTTCAAGTGTTTCTTACAAGTTTTTTATCATTTCTGGAAACTATAATTGCGTATTTGAAGAGTTTTACCACAATTAGAGAGTGTTCCTACAACTGTATACTGGAATCAGCAGCATTTTAACTGATTCACACAGAAAACGCCAGAGAAATTAGGCCTCAAATGTCAACATAAACAGTATATTGCACACTTACAGTCTTCCTACACAAATTTTGAGCTGTATAAACCTGAAGTCCTAATATTTGAAAGCCAATTCAAGTGAAAACTCTCCATAAACTAGCCGGAGTTGTAAATATTATCAGTTTTCTGGCTATGTGCCACCTTTCCACTGGTAACCTCCGTGATTGAAAACGGCTGGAAATGTAGTAAGAATCTATTTGCTTTTATTTCAAGTGTTTCTTATAAGTTTTTTATCATTACTGGAAACAATAATTGCGTATTTGAAGAGTTTTACCACAATTAGAGAGTGTTCCTACAACTACATACTTTATCATCAGCATTTTAACTGATTCACACAGGAAACTCCAGAGAAATTCGGCCTCCAATTGTTAACCTAAACAGTATAGTCTTCACGTACAGTCTTTCTACACAAATTTTGAGCTGAATAAACCTGAATTCCTAATATTTGAAAGCGAACTGAAGTGAAAACTCACCCTAAACTAGACGGAGTTGTAAGTATTATCAGTTTGCTGGTCATGACCCAGCTTTCCACTGGTAAACTCCGTCATTGAAAACGGCTGGAAATGTAGTAAGAATAAATTTCCTTTCATTTCAAGTGTTTCTTACAAGTTTTTTATCATTTCTGGAACTTATAATTGCGTATTTGAAGAGTTTTACCACAATGAGAGAGTGTTCCTACAACTATATACTGGATTCGTCAGCATTTTAACTGATTCACACAGAAAACGCCAGAGAAATTAGGCCTCAAATGTAAACATAAACAGTATATTGCACACTTACAGTCTTCCTACACAAATTTTGAGCTGTATAAACCTGAAATCCTAATATTTGAAAGCCAATTCAAGTGAAAACTCTCCATAAACCAGCCGGAGTTGTAAATATTATCAGTTTTCTTATCATGTCGTAGCTTTACACTGAAAACCTCTTTGATTGAAAACGGCTGGAAATGCAGTACGAATCTATTTCTTTTAATTTCACGTGTTTCTTACCAGTTTTTAATCATTTCTGGAAACTATAATTGCGTATTTGAAAGTTTTACCACAATTAGAGAGTTTTCCTACAAGTACATACTTTATCATCAGCATTTTAACTGATTCACACAGGAAACACCAGAGAAATTCGGCCTCCAATTGTTAACATAAACAGTATAGTCTTCACGTACAGTCTTTCTACACAAATTTTGAGCTGAATAAACCTGAATTCCTAATATTTGAAAGCGAACTCAAGTGAAAACTCACCCTAAACTAGACGGAGTTGTAAGTATTATCAGTTTGCTGGTCATGACCCAGCTTTCCACTGGTAAACTCCGTGATTGAAAACGGCTGGAAATGTAGTAAGAATAAATTTCCTTTCATTTCAAGTGTTTCTTACAAGTTTTTTATCATTTCTGGAAATTATAATTGCGTATTTGAAGAGTTTTACCACAATTAGAGAGTGTTCCTACAACTATATACTGGATTCGTCAGCATTTTAACTGATTCACACAGAAAACGCCAGAGAAATTAGGCCTCAAATGTCAACATAAACAGTATATTGCACACTTACAGTCTTCCTACACAAATTTTGAGCTGTATAAACCTGAAATCCTAATATTTGAAAGCCAATTCAAGTGAAAACTCTCCATAAACCAGCCGGAGTTGTAAATATTATCAGTTTTCTTATCATGTCGTAGCTTTACACAGAAAACCTCCTTGATTGAAAACGGCTGGAAATGCAGTACGAATCTATTTCTTTTAATTTCACGTGTTTCCTACCAGTTTTTAATCATTTCTGGAAACTATAATTGCGTATTTGAAAGTTTTACCACAATTAGAGAGTTTTCCTACAACTACATGCTGGAATCGTCAGCATTGTAACTGATTCACACAGGAAACACCAAAGAAATTCGGCCTCCAATTGTAAACATAAACTGTATAGTCTTCACTTACAGTCTTTCTACACAAATTTTGAGCTGTATAAACCTGAAATCCTAATATTTGAAAGCCAATTCAAGTGAAAACTCTCCATAAACTAGCCTATGTTGTAAATATTATCAGTTTTCTGGCTATGTGCCACCTTTCCACTGGTAACCTCCGTGATTGAAAACGGCTGGAAATGTAGTAAGAATAAATTTCCTTTCATTTCAAGTGTTTCTTACAAGTTTTTTTATCATTTCTGGAACTTATAATTGCGTATTTGAAGAGTTTTACCACAATGAGAGAGTGTTCCTACAACTATATACTGGATTCGTCAGCATTTTAACTGATTCACACAGAAAACGCCAGAGAAATTAGGCCTCAAATGTCAACATAAACAGTATATTGCACACTTACAGTCTTCCTACACAAATTTTGAGCTGTATAAACCTGAAATCCTAATATTTGAAAGCCAATTCAAGTGAAAACTCTCCATAAACCAGCCGGAGTTGTAAATATTATCAGTTTTCTGGCTATGTGCCACCTTTCCACTGGTAACCTCCGTGATTGAAAACGGCTGGAAATGTAGTAAGAATCTATTTGCTTTTATTTCAAGTGTTTCTTATAATTTTTTTATCATTACTGGAAACAATAATTGCGTATTTGAAGAGTTTTACCACAATTAAAGAGTGTTCCTACAACTACATACTGGAATCATCAGCATTTTAACTGATTCACACAGGAAACACCAGAGAAATTCGGCCTCCAATTCTTAACATAAACAGTATAGCCTTCACGTACAGTCTTTCTACACAAATTTTGAGCAGAATAAACCTGAATTCCTAATATTTGAAATCGAACTGAAGTGAAAACTCACCCTAAACTAGACGGAGTTGTAAGTATTATCAGTTTGATGGTCATGACCCAGCTTTCCACTGGTAAACTCCGTGATTGAAAACGGCTGGAAATGTAGTAAGAATAAATTTCCTTTCATTTCAAGTGTTTCTTACAAGTTTTTTATCATTTCTGGAAACTATAATTGCGTATTTGAAGAGTTTTACCACAATTAGAGAGTGTTCCTACAACTGTATACTGGAATCGGCAGCATTTTAACTGATTCACACAGAAAACGCCAGAGAAATTAGGCCTCAAATGTCAACATAAACAGTATATTGCACACTTACAGTCTTCCTACACAAATTTTGAGCTGTATAAACCTGAAGTCCTAATATTTGAAAGCCAATTCAAGTGAAAACTCTCCATAAACTAGCCGGAGTTGTAAATATTATCAGTTTTCTGGCTATGTGCCACCTTTCCACTGGTAACCTCCGTGATTGAAAACGGCTGGAAATGTAGTAAGAATCTATTTGCTTTTATTTCAAGTGTTTCTTATAAGTTTTTTATCATTACTGGAAACAATAATTGCGTATTTGAAGAGTTTTATCACAATTAGAGAGTGTTCCTACAACTACATAATTTATCATCAGCATTTTAACTGATTCACACAGGAAACACCAGAGAAATTCGGCCTCCAATTGTTAACATAAACAGTATAGTCTTCACGTACAGTCTTTCTACACAAATTTTGAGCTGAATAAACCTGAATTCCTAATATTTGAAAGCGAACTCAAGTGAAAACTCACCCTAAACTAGACGGAGTTGTAAGTAATATCAGTTTGCTGGTCATGACCCAGCTTTCCACTGGTAAACTCCGTGATTGAAAACGGCTGGAAATGTAGTAAGAATAAATTTCCTTTCATTTCAAGTGTTTCTTACAAGTTTTTTATCATTTCTGGAACTTATAATTGCGTATTTGAAGAGTTTTACCACAATGAGAGAGTGTTCCTACAACTATATACTGGATTCGTCAGCATTTTAACTGATTCACACAGAAAACGCCAGAGAAATTAGGCCTCAAATGTAAACATAAACAGTATATTGCACACTTACAGTCTTCCTACACAAATTTTGAGCTGTATAAACCTGAAATCCTAATATTTGAAAGCCAATTCAAGTGAAAACTCTCCATAAACCAGCCGGAGTTGTAAATATTATCAGTTTTCTTGTCATGTCGTAGCTTTACACTGAAAACCTCTTTGATTGAAAACGGCTGGAAATGCAGTACGAATCTATTTCTTTTAATTTCACGTGTTTCTTACCAGTTTTTAATCATTTCTGGAAACTATAATTGCGTATTTGAAAGTTTTACCACAATTAGAGAGTTTTCCTACAAGTACATACTGGAATCGTCAGCATTGTAACTGATTCACACAGGAAACACCAAAGAAATTCGGCCTCCAATTGTAAACATAAACTGTATAGTCTTCACTTACAGTCTTTCTACACAAATTTTGAGCTGTATAAACCTGAATTCCTAATATTTAAAGCAAACTCAAGTGAAAACTCACCCTAAAATAGACTGAGTTTTAAGTATTATCAGTTTTCTGGTCATGACCCAGCTTCCACTGGTAAACTCCGTGATTGAAAACGGCTGGAAATGTAGTAAGAATAAATTTCCTTTCATTTCAAGTGTTTCTTACAAGTTTTTTATCATTTCTGGAAACTATAATTGCGTATTTGAAGAGTTTTACCACAATTAGAGAGTGTTCCTACAACTGTATACTGGAATCAGCAGCATTTTAACTGATTCACACAGAAAACGCCAGAGAAATTAGGCCTCAAATGTCAACATAAACAGTATATTGCACACTTACAGTCTTCCTACACAAATTTTGAGCTGTATAAACCTGAAGTCCTAATATTTGAAAGCCAATTCAAGTGAAAACTCTCCATAAACTAGCCGGAGTTGTAAATATTATCAGTTTTCTGGCTATGTGCCACCTTTCCACTGGTAACCTCCGTGATTGAAAACGGCTGGAAATGTAGTAAGAATCTATTTGCTTTTATTTCAAGTGTTTCTTATAAGTTTTTTATCATTACTGGAAACAATAATTGCGTATTTGAAGAGTTTTACCACAATTAGAGAGTGTTCCTACAACTACATACTTTATCATCAGCATTTTAACTGATTCACACAGGAAACTCCAGAGAAATTCGGCCTCCAATTGTTAACCTAAACAGTATAGTCTTCACGTACAGTCTTTCTACACAAATTTTGAGCTGAATAAACCTGAATTCCTAATATTTGAAAGCGAACTGAAGTGAAAACTCACCCTAAACTAGACGGAGTTGTAAGTATTATCAGTTTGCTGGTCATGACCCAGCTTTCCACTGGTAAACTCCGTGATTGAAAACGGCTGGAAATGTAGTAAGAATAAATTTCCTTTCATTTCAAGTGTTTCTTACAAGTTTTTTATCATTTCTGGAACTTATAATTGCGTATTTGAAGAGTTTTACCACAATGAGAGAGTGTTCCTACAACTATATACTGGATTCGTCAGCATTTTAACTGATTCACACAGAAAACGCCAGAGAAATTAGGCCTCAAATGTAAACATAAACAGTATATTGCACACTTACAGTCTTCCTACACAAATTTTGAGCTGTATAAACCTGAAATCCTAATATTTGAAAGCCAATTCAAGTGAAAACTCTCCATAAACCAGCCGGAGTTGTAAATATTATCAGTTTTCTTATCATGTCGTAGCTTTACACTGAAAACCTCTTTGATTGAAAACGGCTGGAAATGCAGTACGAATCTATTTCTTTTAATTTCACGTGTTTCTTACCAGTTTTTAATCATTTCTGGAAACTATAATTGCGTATTTGAAAGTTTTACCACAATTAGAGAGTTTTCCTACAAGTACATACTTTATCATCAGCATTTTAACTGATTCACACAGGAAACACCAGAGAAATTCGGCCTCCAATTGTTAACATAAACAGTATAGTCTTCACGTACAGTCTTTCTACACAAATTTTGAGCTGAATAAACCTGAATTCCTAATATTTGAAAGCGAACTCAAGTGAAAACTCACCCTAAACTAGACGGAGTTGTAAGTATTATCAGTTTGCTGGTCATGACCCAGCTTTCCACTGGTAAACTCCGTGATTGAAAACGGCTGGAAATGTAGTAAGAATAAATTTCCTTTCATTTCAAGTGTTTCTTACAAGTTTTTTATCATTTCTGGAACTTATAATTGCGTATTTGAAGAGTTTTACCACAATGAGAGAGTGTTCCTACAACTATATACTGGATTCGTCAGCATTTTAACTGATTCACACAGAAAACGCCAGAGAAATTAGGCCTCAAATGTCAACATAAACAGTATATTGCACACTTACAGTCTTCCTACACAAATTTTGAGCTGTATAAACCTGAAATCCTAATATTTGAAAGCCAATTCAAGTGAAAACTCTCCATAAACCAGCCGGAGTTGTAAATATTATCAGTTTTCTTATCATGTCGTAGCTTTACACAGAAAACCTCCTTGATTGAAAACGGCTGGAAATGCAGTACGAATCTATTTCTTTTAATTTCACGTGTTTCCTACCAGTTTTTAATCATTTCTGGAAACTATAATTGCGTATTTGAAAGTTTTACCACAATTAGAGAGTTTTCCTACAACTACATGCTGGAATCGTCAGCATTGTAACTGATTCACACAGGAAACACCAAAGAAATTCGGCCTCCAATTGTAAACATAAACTGTATAGTCTTCACTTACAGTCTTTCTACACAAATTTTGAGCTGTATAAACCTGAAATCCTAATATTTGAAAGCCAATTCAAGTGAAAACTCTCCATAAACTAGCCTATGTTGTAAATATTATCAGTTTTCTGGCTATGTGCCACCTTTCCACTGGTAACCTCCGTGATTGAAAACGGCTGGAAATGTAGTAAGAATAAATTTCCTTTCATTTCAAGTGTTTCTTACAAGTTTTTTTATCATTTCTGGAACTTATAATTGCGTATTTGAAGAGTTTTACCACAATGAGAGAGTGTTCCTACAACTATATACTGGATTCGTCAGCATTTTAACTGATTCACACAGAAAACGCCAGAGAAATTAGGCCTCAAATGTCAACATAAACAGTATATTGCACACTTACAGTCTTCCTACACAAATTTTGAGCTGTATAAACCTGAAATCCTAATATTTGAAAGCCAATTCAAGTGAAAACTCTCCATAAACCAGCCGGAGTTGTAAATATTATCAGTTTTCTGGCTATGTGCCACCTTTCCACTGGTAACCTCCGTGATTGAAAACGGCTGGAAATGTAGTAAGAATCTATTTGCTTTTATTTCAAGTGTTTCTTATAATTTTTTTATCATTACTGGAAACAATAATTGCGTATTTGAAGAGTTTTACCACAATTAAAGAGTGTTCCTACAACTACATACTGGAATCATCAGCATTTTAACTGATTCACACAGGAAACACCAGAGAAATTCGGCCTCCAATTCTTAACATAAACAGTATAGCCTTCACGTACAGTCTTTCTACACAAATTTTGAGCAGAATAAACCTGAATTCCTAATATTTGAAATCGAACTGAAGTGAAAACTCACCCTAAACTAGACGGAGTTGTAAGTATTATCAGTTTGATGGTCATGACCCAGCTTTCCACTGGTAAACTCCGTGATTGAAAACGGCTGGAAATGTAGTAAGAATAAATTTCCTTTCATTTCAAGTGTTTCTTACAAGTTTTTTATCATTTCTGGAAACTATAATTGCGTATTTGAAGAGTTTTACCACAATTGGAGAGTGTTCCTACAACTGTATACTGGAATCGGCAGCATTTTAACTGATTCACACAGAAAACGCCAGAGAAATTAGGCCTCAAATGTCAACATAAACAGTATATTGCACACTTACAGTCTTCCTACACAAATTTTGAGCTGTATAAACCTGAAGTCCTAATATTTGAAAGCCAATTCAAGTGAAAACTCTCCATAAACTAGCCGGAGTTGTAAATATTATCAGTTTTCTGGCTATGTGCCACCTTTCCACTGGTAACCTCCGTGATTGAAAACGGCTGGAAATGTAGTAAGAATCTATTTGCTTTTATTTCAAGTGTTTCTTATAAGTTTTTTATCATTACTGGAAACAATAATTGCGTATTTGAAGAGTTTTATCACAATTAGAGAGTGTTCCTACAACTACATAATTTATCATCAGCATTTTAACTGATTCACACAGGAAACACCAGAGAAATTCGGCCTCCAATTGTTAACATAAACAGTATAGTCTTCACGTACAGTCTTTCTACACAAATTTTGAGCTGAATAAACCTGAATTCCTAATATTTGAAAGCGAACTCAAGTGAAAACTCACCCTAAACTAGACGGAGTTGTAAGTAATATCAGTTTGCTGGTCATGACCCAGCTTTCCACTGGTAAACTCCGTGATTGAAAACGGCTGGAAATGTAGTAAGAATAAATTTCCTTTCATTTCAAGTGTTTCTTACAAGTTTTTTATCATTTCTGGAACTTATAATTGCGTATTTGAAGAGTTTTACCACAATGAGAGAGTGTTCCTACAACTATATACTGGAATCGGCAGCATTTTAACTGATTCACACAGAAAACGCCAGAGAAATTAGGCCTCAAATGTCAACATAAACAGTATATTGCACACTTACAGTCTTCCTACACAAATTTTGAGCTGTATAAACCTGAAATCCTAATATTTGAAAGCCAATTCAAGTGAAAACTCTCCATAAACCAGCCGGAGTTGTAAATATTATCAGTTTTCTTGTCATGTCGTAGCTTTACACTGAAAACCTCTTTGATTGAAAACGGCTGGAAATGCAGTACGAATCTATTTCTTTTAATTTCACGTGTTTCTTACCAGTTTTTAATCATTTCTGGAAACTATAATTGCGTATTTGAAAGTTTTACCACAATTAGAGAGTTTTCCTACAAGTACATACTGGAATCGTCAGCATTGTAACTGATTCACACAGGAAACACCAAAGAAATTCGGCCTCCAATTGTAAACATAAACTGTATAGTCTTCACTTACAGTCTTTCTACACAAATTTTGAGCTGTATAAACCTGAATTCCTAATATTTAAAGCAAACTCAAGTGAAAACTCACCCTAAAATAGACTGAGTTTTAAGTATTATCAGTTTTCTGGTCATGACCCAGCTTCCACTGGTAAACTCCGTGATTGAAAACGGCTGGAAATGTAGTAAGAATAAATTTCCTTTCATTTGAAGTGTTTCTTACAAGTTTTTTATCATTTCTGGAAACTATAATTGCGTATTTGAAGAGTTTTACCACAATTAGAGAGTGTTCCTACAACTGTATACTGGAATCAGCAGCATTTTAACTGATTCACACAGAAAACGCCAGAGAAATTAGGCCTCAAATGTCAACATAAACAGTATATTGCACACTTACAGTCTTCCTACACAAATTTTGAGCTGTATAAACCTGAAGTCCTAATATTTGAAAGCCAATTCAAGTGAAAACTCTCCATAAACTAGCCGGAGTTGTAAATATTATCAGTTTTCTGGCTATGTGCCACCTTTCCACTGGTAACCTCCGTGATTGAAAACGGCTGGAAATGTAGTAAGAATCTATTTGCTTTTATTTCAAGTGTTTCTTATAAGTTTTTTATCATTACTGGAAACAATAATTGCGTATTTGAAGAGTTTTACCACAATTAGAGAGTGTTCCTACAACTACATACTTTATCATCAGCATTTTAACTGATTCACACAGGAAACTCCAGAGAAATTCGGCCTCCAATTGTTAACCTAAACAGTATAGTCTTCACGTACAGTCTTTCTACACAAATTTTGAGCTGAATAAACCTGAATTCCTAATATTTGAAAGCGAACTCAAGTGAAAACTCACCCTAAACTAGACGGAGTTGTAAGTAATATCAGTTTGCTGGTCATGACCCAGCTTTCCACTGGTAAACTCCGTGATTGAAAACGGCTGGAAATGTAGTAAGAATAAATTTCCTTTCATTTCAAGTGTTTCTTACAAGTTTTTTATCATTTCTGGAACTTATAATTGCGTATTTGAAGAGTTTTACCACAATGAGAGAGTGTTCCTACAACTATATACTGGAATCGGCAGCATTTTAACTGATTCACACAGAAAACGCCAGAGAAATTAGGCCTCAAATGTCAACATAAACAGTATATTGCACACTTACAGTCTTCCTACACAAATTTTGAGCTGTATAAACCTGAAATCCTAATATTTGAAAGCCAATTCAAGTGAAAACTCTCCATAAACCAGCCGGAGTTGTAAATATTATCAGTTTTCTTGTCATGTCGTAGCTTTACACTGAAAACCTCTTTGATTGAAAACGGCTGGAAATGCAGTACGAATCTATTTCTTTTAATTTCACGTGTTTCTTACCAGTTTTTAATCATTTCTGGAAACTATAATTGCGTATTTGAAAGTTTTACCACAATTAGAGAGTTTTCCTACAAGTACATACTGGAATCGTCAGCATTGTAACTGATTCACACAGGAAACACCAAAGAAATTCGGCCTCCAATTGTAAACATAAACTGTATAGTCTTCACTTACAGTCTTTCTACACAAATTTTGAGCTGTATAAACCTGAATTCCTAATATTTAAAGCAAACTCAAGTGAAAACTCACCCTAAAATAGACTGAGTTTTAAGTATTATCAGTTTTCTGGTCATGACCCAGCTTCCACTGGTAAACTCCGTGATTGAAAACGGCTGGAAATGTAGTAAGAATAAATTTCCTTTCATTTGAAGTGTTTCTTACAAGTTTTTTATCATTTCTGGAAACTATAATTGCGTATTTGAAGAGTTTTACCACAATTAGAGAGTGTTCCTACAACTGTATACTGGAATCAGCAGCATTTTAACTGATTCACACAGAAAACGCCAGAGAAATTAGGCCTCAAATGTCAACATAAACAGTATATTGCACACTTACAGTCTTCCTACACAAATTTTGAGCTGTATAAACCTGAAGTCCTAATATTTGAAAGCCAATTCAAGTGAAAACTCTCCATAAACTAGCCGGAGTTGTAAATATTATCAGTTTTCTGGCTATGTGCCACCTTTCCACTGGTAACCTCCGTGATTGAAAACGGCTGGAAATGTAGTAAGAATCTATTTGCTTTTATTTCAAGTGTTTCTTATAAGTTTTTTATCATTACTGGAAACAATAATTGCGTATTTGAAGAGTTTTACCACAATTAGAGAGTGTTCCTACAACTACATACTTTATCATCAGCATTTTAACTGATTCACACAGGAAACTCCAGAGAAATTCGGCCTCCAATTGTTAACCTAAACAGTATAGTCTTCACGTACAGTCTTTCTACACAAATTTTGAGCTGAATAAACCTGAATTCCTAATATTTGAAAGCGAACTGAAGTGAAAACTCACCCTAAACTAGACGGAGTTGTAAGTATTATCAGTTTGCTGGTCATGACCCAGCTTTCCACTGGTAAACTCCGTGATTGAAAACGGCTGGAAATGTAGTAAGAATAAATTTCCTTTCATTTCAAGTGTTTCTTACAAGTTTTTTATCATTTCTGGAACTTATAATTGCGTATTTGAAGAGTTTTACCACAATGAGAGAGTGTTCCTACAACTATATACTGGATTCGTCAGCATTTTAACTGATTCACACAGAAAACGCCAGAGAAATTAGGCCTCAAATGTAAACATAAACAGTATATTGCACACTTACAGTCTTCCTACACAAATTTTGAGCTGTATAAACCTGAAATCCTAATATTTGAAAGCCAATTCAAGTGAAAACTCTCCATAAACCAGCCGGAGTTGTAAATATTATCAGTTTTCTTATCATGTCGTAGCTTTACACTGAAAACCTCTTTGATTGAAAACGGCTGGAAATGCAGTACGAATCTATTTCTTTTAATTTCACGTGTTTCTTACCAGTTTTTAATCATTTCTGGAAACTATAATTGCGTATTTGAAAGTTTTACCACAATTAGAGAGTTTTCCTACAAGTACATACTTTATCATCAGCATTTTAACTGATTCACACAGGAAACACCAGAGAAATTCGGCCTCCAATTGTTAACATAAACAGTATAGTCTTCACGTACAGTCTTTCTACACAAATTTTGAGCTGAATAAACCTGAATTCCTAATATTTGAAAGCGAACTCAAGTGAAAACTCACCCTAAACTAGACGGAGTTGTAAGTATTATCAGTTTGCTGGTCATGACCCAGCTTTCCACTGGTAAACTCCGTGATTGAAAACGGCTGGAAATGTAGTAAGAATAAATTTCCTTTCATTTCAAGTGTTTCTTACAAGTTTTTTATCATTTCTGGAAATTATAATTGCGTATTTGAAGAGTTTTACCACAATGAGAGAGTGTTCCTACAACTATATACTGGATTCGTCAGCATTTTAACTGATTCACACAGAAAACGCCAGAGAAATTAGGCCTCAAATGTCAACATAAACAGTATATTGCACACTTACAGTCTTCCTACACAAATTTTGAGCTGTATAAACCTGAAATCCTAATATTTGAAAGCCAATTCAAGTGAAAACTCTCCATAAACCAGCCGGAGTTGTAAATATTATCAGTTTTCTTATCATGTCGTAGCTTTACACAGAAAACCTCCTTGATTGAAAACGGCTGGAAATGCAGTACGAATCTATTTCTTTTAATTTCACGTGTTTCCTACCAGTTTTTAATCATTTCTGGAAACTATAATTGCGTATTTGAAAGTTTTACCACAATTAGAGAGTTTTCCTACAACTACATGCTGGAATCGTCAGCATTGTAACTGATTCACACAGGAAACACCAAAGAAATTCGGCCTCCAATTGTAAACATAAACTGTATAGTCTTCACTTACAGTCTTTCTACACAAATTTTGAGCTGTATAAACCTGAAATCCTAATATTTGAAAGCCAATTCAAGTGAAAACTCTCCATAAACTAGCCTATGTTGTAAATATTATCAGTTTTCTGGCTATGTGCCACCTTTCCACTGGTAACCTCCGTGATTGAAAACGGCTGGAAATGTAGTAAGAATAAATTTCCTTTCATTTCAAGTGTTTCTTACAAGTTTTTTTATCATTTCTGGAACTTATAATTGCGTATTTGAAGAGTTTTACCACAATGAGAGAGTGTTCCTACAACTATATACTGGATTCGTCAGCATTTTAACTGATTCACACAGAAAACGCCAGAGAAATTAGGCCTCAAATGTCAACATAAACAGTATATTGCACACTTACAGTCTTCCTACACAAATTTTGAGCTGTATAAACCTGAAATCCTAATATTTGAAAGCCAATTCAAGTGAAAACTCTCCATAAACCAGCCGGAGTTGTAAATATTATCAGTTTTCTGGCTATGTGCCACCTTTCCACTGGTAACCTCCGTGATTGAAAACGGCTGGAAATGTAGTAAGAATCTATTTGCTTTTATTTCAAGTGTTTCTTATAATTTTTTTATCATTACTGGAAACAATAATTGCGTATTTGAAGAGTTTTACCACAATTAAAGAGTGTTCCTACAACTACATACTGGAATCATCAGCATTTTAACTGATTCACACAGGAAACACCAGAGAAATTCGGCCTCCAATTGTTAACATAAACAGTATAGCCTTCACGTACAGTCTTTCTACACAAATTTTGAGCAGAATAAACCTGAATTCCTAATATTTGAAATCGAACTGAAGTGAAAACTCACCCTAAACTAGACGGAGTTGTAAGTATTATCAGTTTGATGGTCATGACCCAGCTTTCCACTGGTAAACTCCGTGATTGAAAACGGCTGGAAATGTAGTAAGAATAAATTTCCTTTCATTTCAAGTGTTTCTTACAAGTTTTTTATCATTTCTGGAAACTATAATTGCGTATTTGAAGAGTTTTACCACAATTAGAGAGTGTTCCTACAACTGTATACTGGAATCGGCAGCATTTTAACTGATTCACACAGAAAACGCCAGAGAAATTAGGCCTCAAATGTCAACATAAACAGTATATTGCACACTTACAGTCTTCCTACACAAATTTTGAGCTGTATAAACCTGAAGTCCTAATATTTGAAAGCCAATTCAAGTGAAAACTCTCCATAAACTAGCCGGAGTTGTAAATATTATCAGTTTTCTGGCTATGTGCCACCTTTCCACTGGTAACCTCCGTGATTGAAAACGGCTGGAAATGTAGTAAGAATCTATTTGCTTTTATTTCAAGTGTTTCTTATAAGTTTTTTATCATTACTGGAAACAATAATTGCGTATTTGAAGAGTTTTATCACAATTAGAGAGTGTTCCTACAACTACATAATTTATCATCAGCATTTTAACTGATTCACACAGGAAACACCAGAGAAATTCGGCCTCCAATTGTTAACATAAACAGTATAGTCTTCACGTACAGTCTTTCTACACAAATTTTGAGCTGAATAAACCTGAATTCCTAATATTTGAAAGCGAACTCAAGTGAAAACTCACCCTAAACTAGACGGAGTTGTAAGTAATATCAGTTTGCTGGTCATGACCCAGCTTTCCACTGGTAAACTCCGTGATTGAAAACGGCTGGAAATGTAGTAAGAATAAATTTCCTTTCATTTCAAGTGTTTCTTACAAGTTTTTTATCATTTCTGGAACTTATAATTGCGTATTTGAAGAGTTTTACCACAATGAGAGAGTGTTCCTACAACTATATACTGGAATCGGCAGCATTTTAACTGATTCACACAGAAAACGCCAGAGAAATTAGGCCTCAAATGTCAACATAAACAGTATATTGCACACTTACAGTCTTCCTACACAAATTTTGAGCTGTATAAACCTGAAATCCTAATATTTGAAAGCCAATTCAAGTGAAAACTCTCCATAAACCAGCCGGAGTTGTAAATATTATCAGTTTTCTTATCATGTCGTAGCTTTACACAGAAAACCTCCTTGATTGAAAACGGCTGGAAATGCAGTACGAATCTATTTCTTTTAATTTCACGTGTTTCTTACCAGTTTTTAATCATTTCTGGAAACTATAATTGCGTATTTGAAAGTTTTACCACAATTAGAGAGTTTTCCTACAACTACATGCTGGAATCGTCAGCATTGTAACTGATTCACACAGGAAACACCAAAGAAATTCGGCCTCCAATTGTAAACATAAACTGTATAGTCTTCACTTACAGTCTTTCTACACAAATTTTGAGCTGTATAAACCTGAAATCCTAATATTTGAAAGCCAATTCAAGTGAAAACTCTCCATAAACTAGCCTATGTTGTAAATATTATCAGTTTTCTGGCTATGTGCCACCTTTCCACTGGTAACCTCCGTGATTGAAAACGGCTGGAAATGTAGTAAGAATAAATTTCCTTTCATTTCAAGTGTTTCTTACAAGTTTTTTTATCATTTCTGGAACTTATAATTGCGTATTTGAAGAGTTTTACCACAATGAGAGAGTGTTCCTACAACTATATACTGGATTCGTCAGCATTTTAACTGATTCACACAGAAAACGCCAGAGAAATTAGGCCTCAAATGTCAACATAAACAGTATATTGCACACTTACAGTCTTCCTACACAAATTTTGAGCTGTATAAACCTGAAATCCTAATATTTGAAAGCCAATTCAAGTGAAAACTCTCCATAAACCAGCCGGAGTTGTAAATATTATCAGTTTTCTTGTCATGTCGTAGCTTTACACTGAAAACCTCTTTGATTGAAAACGGCTGGAAATGCAGTACGAATCTATTTCTTTTAATTTCACGTGTTTCTTACCAGTTTTTAATCATTTCTGGAAACTATAATTGCGTATTTGAAAGTTTTACCACAATTAGAGAGTTTTCCTACAACTACATACTGGAATCGTCAGCATTGTAACTGATTCACACAGGAAACACCAAAGAAATTCGGCCTCCAATTGTAAACATAAACTGTATAGTCTTCACTTACAGTCTTTCTACACAAATTTTGAGCTGTATAAACCTGAATTCCTAATATTTAAAGCAAACTCAAGTGAAAACTCACCCTAAAATAGACTGAGTTTTAAGTATTATCAGTTTTCTGGTCATGACCCAGCTTCCACTGGTAAACTCTGTGATTGAAAACGGCTGGAAATGTAGTAAGAATAAATTTCCTTTCATTTCAAGTGTTTCTTACAAGTTTTTTATCATTTCTGGAAACTATAATTGCGTATTTGAAGAGTTTTACCACAATTAGAGAGTGTTCCTACAACTATATACTGGAATCGGCAGCATTTTAACTGATTCACACAGAAAACGCCAGAGAAATTAGGCCTCAAATGTCAACATAAACAGTATATTGCACACTTACAGTCTTCCTACACAAATTTTGAGCTGTATAAACCTGAAATCCTAATATTTGAAAGCCAATTCAAGTGAAAACTCTCCATAAACCAGCCGGAGTTGTAAATATTATCAGTTTTCTTGTCATGTCGTAGCTTTACACTGAAAACCTCTTTGATTGAAAACGGCTGGAAATGCAGTACGAATCTATTTCTTTTAATTTCACGTGTTTCTTACCAGTTTTTAATCATTTCTGGAAACTATAATTGCGTATTTGAAAGTTTTACCACCATTAGAGAGTTTTCCTACAAGTACATACTGGAATCGTCAGCATTGTAACTGATTCACACAGGAAACACCAAAGAAATTCGGCCTCCAATTGTAAACATAAACTGTATAGTCTTCACTTACAGTCTTTCTACACAAATTTTGAGCTGTATAAACCTGAATTCCTAATATTTAAAGCGAACTCAAGTGAAAACTCACCCTAAAATAGACTGAGTTTTAAGTATTATCAGTTTTCTGGTCATGACCCAGCTTCCACTGGTAAACTCCGTGATTGAAAACGGCTGGAAATGTAGTAAGAATAAATTTCCTTTCATTTCAAGTGTTTCTTACAAGTTTTTTATCATTTCTGGAACTTATAATTGCGTATTTGAAGAGTTTTACCACAATGAGAGAGTGTTCCTACAACTATATACTGGATTCATCAGCATTTTAACTGATTCACACAGAAAACGCCAGAGAAATTAGGCCTCAAATGTAAACATAAACAGTATATTGCACACTTACAGTCTTCCTACACAAATTTTGAGCTGTATAAACCTGAAATCCTAATATTTGAAAGCCAATTCAAGTGAAAACTCTCCATAAACCAGCCGGAGTTGTAAATATTATCAGTTTTCTTGTCATGTCGTAGCTTTACACTGAAAACCTCTTTGATTGAAAACGGCTGGAAATGCAGTACGAATCTATTTCTTTTAATTTCACGTGTTTCTTACCAGTTTTTAATCATTTCTGGAAACTATAATTGCGTATTTGAAAGTTTTACCACAATTAGAGAGTTTTCCTACAAGTACATACTGGAATCGTCAGCATTGTAACTGATTCACACAGGAAACACCAAAGAAATTCGGCCTCCAATTGTAAACATAAACTGTATAGTCTTCACTTACAGTCTTTCTACACAAATTTTGAGCTGTATAAACCTGAATTCCTAATATTTAAAGCAAACTCAAGTGAAAACTCACCCTAAAATAGACTGAGTTTTAAGTATTATCAGTTTTCTGGTCATGACCCAGCTTCCACTGGTAAACTCCGTGATTGAAAACGGCTGGAAATGTAGTAAGAATAAATTTCCTTTCATTTCAAGTGTTTCTTACAAGTTTTTTATCATTTCTGGAAACTATAATTGCGTATTTGAAGAGTTTTACCACAATTAGAGAGTGTTCCTACAACTATATACTGGATTCGTCAGCATTTTAACTGATTCACACAGAAAACGCCAGAGAAATTAGGCCTCAAATGTCAACATAAACAGTATATTGCACACTTACAGTCTTCCTACACAAATTTTGAGCTGTATAAACCTGAAATCCTAATATTTGAAAGCCAATTCAAGTGAAAACTCTCCATAAACCAGCCGGAGTTGTAAATATTATCAGTTTTCTGGCTATGTGCCACCTTTCCACTGGTAACCTCCGTGATTGAAAACGGCTGGAAATGTAGTAAGAATCTATTTGCTTTTATTTCAAGTGTTTCTTATAATTTTTTTATCATTACTGGAAACAATAATTGCGTATTTGAAGAGTTTTACCACAATTAAAGAGTGTTCCTACAACTACATACTGGAATCATCAGCATTTTAACTGATTCACACAGGAAACACCAGAGAAATTCGGCCTCCAATTCTTAACATAAACAGTATAGCCTTCACGTACAGTCTTTCTACACAAATTTTGAGCAGAATAAACCTGAATTCCTAATATTTGAAATCGAACTGAAGTGAAAACTCACCCTAAACTAGACGGAGTTGTAAGTATTATCAGTTTGATGGTCATGACCCAGCTTTCCACTGGTAAACTCCGTGATTGAAAACGGCTGGAAATGTAGTAAGAATAAATTTCCTTTCATTTCAAGTGTTTCTTACAAGTTTTTTATCATTTCTGGAAACTATAATTGCGTATTTGAAGAGTTTTACCACAATTAGAGAGTGTTCCTACAACTGTATACTGGAATCGGCAGCATTTTAACTGATTCACACAGAAAACGCCAGAGAAATTAGGCCTCAAATGTCAACATAAACAGTATATTGCACACTTACAGTCTTCCTACACAAATTTTAAGCTGTATAAACCTGAAGTCCTAATATTTGAAAGCCAATTCAAGTGAAAACTCTCCATAAACTAGCCGGAGTTGTAAATATTATCAGTTTTCTGGCTATGTGCCACCTTTCCACTGGTAACCTCCGTGATTGAAAACGGCTGGAAATGTAGTAAGAATCTATTTGCTTTTATTTCAAGTGTTTCTTATAAGTTTTTTATCATTACTGGAAACAATAATTGCGTATTTGAAGAGTTTTATCACAATTAGAGAGTGTTCCTACAACTACATAATTTATCATCAGCATTTTAACTGATTCACACAGGAAACACCAGAGAAATTCGGCCTCCAATTGTTAACATAAACAGTATAGTCTTCACGTACAGTCTTTCTACACAAATTTTGAGCTGAATAAACCTGAATTCCTAATATTTGAAAGCGAACTCAAGTGAAAACTCACCCTAAACTAGACGGAGTTGTAAGTAATATCAGTTTGCTGGTCATGACCCAGCTTTCCACTGGTAAACTCCGTGATTGAAAACGGCTGGAAATGTAGTAAGAATAAATTTCCTTTCATTTCAAGTGTTTCTTACAAGTTTTTTATCATTTCTGGAACTTATAATTGCGTATTTGAAGAGTTTTACCACAATGAGAGAGTGTTCCTACAACTATATACTGGATTCGTCAGCATTTTAACTGATTCACACAGAAAACGCCAGAGAAATTAGGCCTCAAATGTCAACATAAACAGTATATTGCACACTTACAGTCTTCCTACACAAATTTTGAGCTGTATAAACCTGAAATCCTAATATTTGAAAGCCAATTCAAGTGAAAACTCTCCATAAACCAGCCGGAGTTGTAAATATTATCAGTTTTCTTGTCATGTCGTAGCTTTACACTGAAAACCTCTTTGATTGAAAACGGCTGGAAATGCAGTACGAATCTATTTCTTTTAATTTCACGTGTTTCTTACCAGTTTTTAATCATTTCTGGAAACTATAATTGCGTATTTGAAAGTTTTACCACAATTAGAGAGTTTTCCTACAAGTACATACTGGAATCGTCAGCATTGTAACTGATTCACACAGGAAACACCAAAGAAATTCGGCCTCCAATTGTAAACATAAACTGTATAGTCTTCACTTACAGTCTTTCTACACAAATTTTGAGCTGTATAAACCTGAATTCCTAATATTTAAAGCAAACTCAAGTGAAAACTCACCCTAAAATAGACTGAGTTTTAAGTATTATCAGTTTTCTGGTCATGACCCAGCTTCCACTGGTAAACTCCGTGATTGAAAACGGCTGGAAATGTAGTAAGAATAAATTTCCTTTCATTTCAAGTGTTTCTTACAAGTTTTTTATCATTTCTGGAAACTATAATTGCGTATTTGAAGAGTTTTACCACAATTAGAGAGTGTTCCTACAACTGTATACTGGAATCAGCAGCATTTTAACTGATTCACACAGAAAACGCCAGAGAAATTAGGCCTCAAATGTCAACATAAACAGTATATTGCACACTTACAGTCTTCCTACACAAATTTTGAGCTGTATAAACCTGAAGTCCTAATATTTGAAAGCCAATTCAAGTGAAAACTCTCCATAAACTAGCCGGAGTTGTAAATATTATCAGTTTTCTGGCTATGTGCCACCTTTCCACTGGTAACCTCCGTGATTGAAAACGGCTGGAAATGTAGTAAGAATCTATTTGCTTTTATTTCAAGTGTTTCTTATAAGTTTTTTATCATTACTGGAAACAATAATTGCGTATTTGAAGAGTTTTACCACAATTAGAGAGTGTTCCTACAACTACATACTTTATCATCAGCATTTTAACTGATTCACACAGGAAACTCCAGAGAAATTCGGCCTCCAATTGTTAACCTAAACAGTATAGTCTTCACGTACAGTCTTTCTACACAAATTTTGAGCTGAATAAACCTGAATTCCTAATATTTGAAAGCGAACTGAAGTGAAAACTCACCCTAAACTAGACGGAGTTGTAAGTATTATCAGTTTGCTGGTCATGACCCAGCTTTCCACTGGTAAACTCCGTGATTGAAAACGGCTGGAAATGTAGTAAGAATAAATTTCCTTTCATTTCAAGTGTTTCTTACAAGTTTTTTATCATTTCTGGAACTTATAATTGCGTATTTGAAGAGTTTTACCACAATGAGAGAGTGTTCCTACAACTATATACTGGATTCGTCAGCATTTTAACTGATTCACACAGAAAACGCCAGAGAAATTAGGCCTCAAATGTAAACATAAACAGTATATTGCACACTTACAGTCTTCCTACACAAATTTTGAGCTGTATAAACCTGAAATCCTAATATTTGAAAGCCAATTCAAGTGAAAACTCTCCATAAACCAGCCGGAGTTGTAAATATTATCAGTTTTCTTATCATGTCGTAGCTTTACACTGAAAACCTCTTTGATTGAAAACGGCTGGAAATGCAGTACGAATCTATTTCTTTTAATTTCACGTGTTTCTTACCAGTTTTTAATCATTTCTGGAAACTATAATTGCGTATTTGAAAGTTTTACCACAATTAGAGAGTTTTCCTACAAGTACATACTTTATCATCAGCATTTTAACTGATTCACACAGGAAACACCAGAGAAATTCGGCCTCCAATTGTTAACATAAACAGTATAGTCTTCACGTACAGTCTTTCTACACAAATTTTGAGCTGAATAAACCTGAATTCCTAATATTTGAAAGCGAACTCAAGTGAAAACTCACCCTAAACTAGACGGAGTTGTAAGTATTATCAGTTTGCTGGTCATGACCCAGCTTTCCACTGGTAAACTCCGTGATTGAAAACGGCTGGAAATGTAGTAAGAATAAATTTCCTTTCATTTCAAGTGTTTCTTACAAGTTTTTTATCATTTCTGGAAATTATAATTGCGTATTTGAAGAGTTTTACCACAATGAGAGAGTGTTCCTACAACTATATACTGGATTCGTCAGCATTTTAACTGATTCACACAGAAAACGCCAGAGAAATTAGGCCTCAAATGTCAACATAAACAGTATATTGCACACTTACAGTCTTCCTACACAAATTTTGAGCTGTATAAACCTGAAATCCTAATATTTGAAAGCCAATTCAAGTGAAAACTCTCCATAAACCAGCCGGAGTTGTAAATATTATCAGTTTTCTTATCATGTCGTAGCTTTACACAGAAAACCTCCTTGATTGAAAACGGCTGGAAATGCAGTACGAATCTATTTCTTTTAATTTCACGTGTTTCCTACCAGTTTTTAATCATTTCTGGAAACTATAATTGCGTATTTGAAAGTTTTACCACAATTAGAGAGTTTTCCTACAACTACATGCTGGAATCGTCAGCATTGTAACTGATTCACACAGGAAACACCAAAGAAATTCGGCCTCCAATTGTAAACATAAACTGTATAGTCTTCACTTACAGTCTTTCTACACAAATTTTGAGCTGTATAAACCTGAAATCCTAATATTTGAAAGCCAATTCAAGTGAAAACTCTCCATAAACTAGCCTATGTTGTAAATATTATCAGTTTTCTGGCTATGTGCCACCTTTCCACTGGTAACCTCCGTGATTGAAAACGGCTGAAATGTAGTAAGAATAAATTTCCTTTCATTTCAAGTGTTTCTTACAAGTTTTTTTATCATTTCTGGAACTTATAATTGCGTATTTGAAGAGTTTTACCACAATGAGAGAGTGTTCCTACAACTATATACTGGATTCGTCAGCATTTTAACTGATTCACACAGAAAACGCCAGAGAAATTAGGCCTCAAATGTCAACATAAACAGTATATTGCACACTTACAGTCTTCCTACACAAATTTTGAGCTGTATAAACCTGAAATCCTAATATTTGAAAGCCAATTCAAGTGAAAACTCTCCATAAACCAGCCGGAGTTGTAAATATTATCAGTTTTCTGGCTATGTGCCACCTTTCCACTGGTAACCTCCGTGATTGAAAACGGCTGGAAATGTAGTAAGAATCTATTTGCTTTTATTTCAAGTGTTTCTTATAATTTTTTTATCATTACTGGAAACAATAATTGCGTATTTGAAGAGTTTTACCACAATTAAAGAGTGTTCCTACAACTACATACTGGAATCATCAGCATTTTAACTGATTCACACAGGAAACACCAGAGAAATTCGGCCTCCAATTGTTAACATAAACAGTATAGCCTTCACGTACAGTCTTTCTACACAAATTTTGAGCAGAATAAACCTGAATTCCTAATATTTGAAATCGAACTGAAGTGAAAACTCACCCTAAACTAGACGGAGTTGTAAGTATTATCAGTTTGATGGTCATGACCCAGCTTTCCACTGGTAAACTCCGTGATTGAAAACGGCTGGAAATGTAGTAAGAATAAATTTCCTTTCATTTCAAGTGTTTCTTACAAGTTTTTTATCATTTCTGGAAACTATAATTGCGTATTTGAAGAGTTTTACCACAATTAGAGAGTGTTCCTACAACTGTATACTGGAATCGGCAGCATTTTAACTGATTCACACAGAAAACGCCAGAGAAATTAGGCCTCAAATGTCAACATAAACAGTATATTGCACACTTACAGTCTTCCTACACAAATTTTGAGCTGTATAAACCTGAAGTCCTAATATTTGAAAGCCAATTCAAGTGAAAACTCTCCATAAACTAGCCGGAGTTGTAAATATTATCAGTTTTCTGGCTATGTGCCACCTTTCCACTGGTAACCTCCGTGATTGAAAACGGCTGGAAATGTAGTAAGAATCTATTTGCTTTTATTTCAAGTGTTTCTTATAAGTTTTTTATCATTACTGGAAACAATAATTGCGTATTTGAAGAGTTTTACCACAATTAGAGAGTGTTCCTACAACTACATAATTTATCATCAGCATTTTAACTGATTCACACAGGAAACACCAGAGAAATTCGGCCTCCAATTGTTAACATAAACAGTATAGTCTTCACGTACAGTCTTTCTACACAAATTTTGAGCTGAATAAACCTGAATTCCTAATATTTGAAAGCGAACTCAAGTGAAAACTCACCCTAAACTAGACGGAGTTGTAAGTAATATCAGTTTGCTGGTCATGACCCAGCTTTCCACTGGTAAACTCCGTGATTGAAAACGGCTGGAAATGTAGTAAGAATAAATTTCCTTTCATTTCAAGTGTTTCTTACAAGTTTTTTATCATTTCTGGAACTTATAATTGCGTATTTGAAGAGTTTTACCACAATGAGAGAGTGTTCCTACAACTATATACTGGAATCGGCAGCATTTTAACTGATTCACACAGAAAACGCCAGAGAAATTAGGCCTCAAATGTCAACATAAACAGTATATTGCACACTTACAGTCTTCCTACACAAATTTTGAGCTGTATAAACCTGAAATCCTAATATTTGAAAGCCAATTCAAGTGAAAACTCTCCATAAACCAGCCGGAGTTGTAAATATTATCAGTTTTCTTGTCATGTCGTAGCTTTACACTGAAAACCTCTTTGATTGAAAACGGCTGGAAATGCAGTACGAATCTATTTCTTTTAATTTCACGTGTTTCTTACCAGTTTTTAATCATTTCTGGAAACTATAATTGCGTATTTGAAAGTTTTACCACAATTAGAGAGTTTTCCTACAAGTACATACTGGAATCGTCAGCATTGTAACTGATTCACACAGGAAACACCAAAGAAATTCGGCCTCCAATTGTAAACATAAACTGTATAGTCTTCACTTACAGTCTTTCTACACAAATTTTGAGCTGTATAAACCTGAATTCCTAATATTTAAAGCAAACTCAAGTGAAAACTCACCCTAAAATAGACTGAGTTTTAAGTATTATCAGTTTTCTGGTCATGACCCAGCTTCCACTGGTAAACTCCGTGATTGAAAACGGCTGGAAATGTAGTAAGAATAAATTTCCTTTCATTTCAAGTGTTTCTTACAAGTTTTTTATCATTTCTGGAAACTATAATTGCGTATTTGAAGAGTTTTACCACAATTAGAGAGTGTTCCTACAACTGTATACTGGAATCAGCAGCATTTTAACTGATTCACACAGAAAACGCCAGAGAAATTAGGCCTCAAATGTCAACATAAACAGTATATTGCACACTTACAGTCTTCCTACACAAATTTTGAGCTGTATAAACCTGAAGTCCTAATATTTGAAAGCCAATTCAAGTGAAAACTCTCCATAAACTAGCCGGAGTTGTAAATATTATCAGTTTTCTGGCTATGTGCCACCTTTCCACTGGTAACCTCCGTGATTGAAAACGGCTGGAAATGTAGTAAGAATCTATTTGCTTTTATTTCAAGTGTTTCTTATAAGTTTTTTATCATTACTGGAAACAATAATTGCGTATTTGAAGAGTTTTACCACAATTAGAGAGTGTTCCTACAACTACATACTTTATCATCAGCATTTTAACTGATTCACACAGGAAACTCCAGAGAAATTCGGCCTCCAATTGTTAACCTAAACAGTGTAGTCTTCACGTACAGTCTTTCTACACAAATTTTGAGCTGAATAAACCTGAATTCCTAATATTTGAAAGCGAACTGAAGTGAAAACTCACCCTAAACTAGACGGAGTTGTAAGTATTATCAGTTTGCTGGTCATGACCCAGCTTTCCACTGGTAAACTCCGTGATTGAAAACGGCTGGAAATGTAGTAAGAATAAATTTCCTTTCATTTCAAGTGTTTCTTACAAGTTTTTTATCATTTCTGGAACTTATAATTGCGTATTTGAAGAGTTTTACCACAATGAGAGAGTGTTCCTACAACTATATACTGGATTCGTCAGCATTTTAACTGATTCACACAGAAAACGCCAGAGAAATTAGGCCTCAAATGTAAACATAAACAGTATATTGCACACTTACAGTCTTCCTACACAAATTTTGAGCTGTATAAACCTGAAATCCTAATATTTGAAAGCCAATTCAAGTGAAAACTCTCCATAAACCAGCCGGAGTTGTAAATATTATCAGTTTTCTTATCATGTCGTAGCTTTACACTGAAAACCTCTTTGATTGAAAACGGCTGGAAATGCAGTACGAATCTATTTCTTTTAATTTCACGTGTTTCTTACCAGTTTTTAATCATTTCTGGAAACTATAATTGCGTATTTGAAAGTTTTACCACAATTAGAGAGTTTTCCTACAAGTACATACTTTATCATCAGCATTTTAACTGATTCACACAGGAAACACCAGAGAAATTCGGCCTCCAATTGTTAACATAAACAGTATAGTCTTCACGTACAGTCTTTCTACACAAATTTTGAGCTGAATAAACCTGAATTCCTAATATTTGAAAGCGAACTCAAGTGAAAACTCACCCTAAACTAGACGGAGTTGTAAGTATTATCAGTTTGCTGGTCATGACCCAGCTTTCCACTGGTAAACTCCGTGATTGAAAACGGCTGGAAATGTAGTAAGAATAAATTTCCTTTCATTTCAAGTGTTTCTTACAAGTTTTTTATCATTTCTGGAACTTATAATTGCGTATTTGAAGAGTTTTACCACAATGAGAGAGTGTTCCTACAACTATATACTGGATTCGTCAGCATTTTAACTGATTCACACAGAAAACGCCAGAGAAATTAGGCCTCAAATGTAAACATAAACAGTATATTGCACACTTACAGTCTTCCTACACAAATTTTGAGCTGTATAAACCTGAAATCCTAATATTTGAAAGCCAATTCAAGTGAAAACTCTCCATAAACCAGCCGGAGTTGTAAATATTATCAGTTTTCTTATCATGTCGTAGCTTTACACAGAAAACCTCCTTGATTGAAAACGGCTGGAAATGCAGTACGAATCTATTTCTTTTAATTTCACGTGTTTCCTACCAGTTTTTAATCATTTCTGGAAACTATAATTGCGTATTTGAAAGTTTTACCACAATTAGAGAGTTTTCCTACAACTACATGCTGGAATCGTCAGCATTGTAACTGATTCACACAGGAAACACCAAAGAAATTCGGCCTCCAATTGTAAACATAAACTGTATAGTCTTCACTTACAGTCTTTCTACACAAATTTTGAGCTGTATAAACCTGAAATCCTAATATTTGAAAGCCAATTCAAGTGAAAACTCTCCATAAACTAGCCTATGTTGTAAATATTATCAGTTTTCTGGCTATGTGCCACCTTTCCACTGGTAACCTCCGTGATTGAAAACGGCTGGAAATGTAGTAAGAATAAATTTCCTTTCATTTCAAGTGTTTCTTACAAGTTTTTTTATCATTTCTGGAACTTATAATTGCGTATTTGAAGAGTTTTACCACAATGAGAGAGTGTTCCTACAACTATATACTGGATTCGTCAGCATTTTAACTGATTCACACAGAAAACGCCAGAGAAATTAGGCCTCAAATGTCAACATAAACAGTATATTGCACACTTACAGTCTTCCTACACAAATTTTGAGCTGTATAAACCTGAAATCCTAATATTTGAAAGCCAATTCAAGTGAAAACTCTCCATAAACCAGCCGGAGTTGTAAATATTATCAGTTTTCTTGTCATGTCGTAGCTTTACACTGAAAACCTCTTTGATTGAAAACGGCTGGAAATGCAGTACGAATCTATTTCTTTTAATTTCACGTGTTTCTTACCAGTTTTTAATCATTTCTGGAAACTATAATTGCGTATTTGAAAGTTTTACCACAATTAGAGAGTTTTCCTACAACTACATACTGGAATCGTCAGCATTGTAACTGATTCACACAGGAAACACCAAAGAAATTCGGCCTCCAATTGTAAACATAAACTGTATAGTCTTCACTTACAGTCTTTCTACACAAATTTTGAGCTGTATAAACCTGAATTCCTAATATTTAAAGCAAACTCAAGTGAAAACTCACCCTAAAATAGACTGAGTTTTAAGTATTATCAGTTTTCTGGTCATGACCCAGCTTCCACTGGTAAACTCTGTGATTGAAAACGGCTGGAAATGTAGTAAGAATAAATTTCCTTTCATTTCAAGTGTTTCTTACAAGTTTTTTATCATTTCTGGAAACTATAATTGCGTATTTGAAGAGTTTTACCACAATTAGAGAGTGTTCCTACAACTATATACTGGAATCGGCAGCATTTTAACTGATTCACACAGAAAACGCCAGAGAAATTAGGCCTCAAATGTCAACATAAACAGTATATTGCACACTTACAGTCTTCCTACACAAATTTTGAGCTGTATAAACCTGAAATCCTAATATTTGAAAGCCAATTCAAGTGAAAACTCTCCATAAACCAGCCGGAGTTGTAAATATTATCAGTTTTCTTGTCATGTCGTAGCTTTACACTGAAAACCTCTTTGATTGAAAACGGCTGGAAATGCAGTACGAATCTATTTCTTTTAATTTCACGTGTTTCTTACCAGTTTTTAATCATTTCTGGAAACTATAATTGCGTATTTGAAAGTTTTACCACCATTAGAGAGTTTTCCTACAAGTACATACTGGAATCGTCAGCATTGTAACTGATTCACACAGGAAACACCAAAGAAATTCGGCCTCCAATTGTAAACATAAACTGTATAGTCTTCACTTACAGTCTTTCTACACAAATTTTGAGCTGTATAAACCTGAATTCCTAATATTTAAAGCGAACTGAAGTGAAAACTCACCCTAAAATAGACTGAGTTTTAAGTATTATCAGTTTTCTGGTCATGACCCAGCTTCCACTGGTAAACTCCGTGATTGAAAACGGCTGGAAATGTAGTAAGAATAAATTTCCTTTCATTTCAAGTGTTTCTTACAAGTTTTTTATCATTTCTGGAAACTATAATTGCGTATTTGAAGAATTTTACCACAATTAGAGAGTGTTCCTACAACTATATACTGGAATCGGCAGCATTTTAACTGATTCACACAGAAAACGCCAGAGAAATTAGGCCTCAAATGTCAACATAAACAGTATATTGCACACTTACAGTCTTCCTACACAAATTTTGAGCTGTATAAACCTGAAATCCTAATATTTGAAAGCCAATTCAAGTGAAAACTCTCCATAAACTAGCCGGTGTTGTAAATATTATCAGTTTTCTTGTCATGTCGTAGCTTTACACTGAAAACCTCCTTGATTGAAAACGGCTGGAAATGCAGTACGAATCTATTTCTTTTAATTTCACGGGTTCCCTACCAGTTTTTAATCATTTCTGGAAACTATAATTGCGTATTTGAAAGTTTTACCACAATTAGAGAGTGTTCCTACAACTGTATACTGGAATCGGCAGCATTTTAACTGATTCACACAGAAAACGCCAGAGAAATTAGGCCTCAAATGTCAACATAAACAGTATATTGCACACTTACAGTCTTCCTACACAAATTTTGAGCTGTATAAACCTGAAATCCTAATATTTGAAAGCCAATTCAAGTGAAAACTCTCCATAAACTAGCCGGAGTTGTAAATATTATCAGTTTTCTGGCTATATGCCACCTTTCCACTGGTAACCTCCGTGATTGAAAACGGCTGGAAATGTAGTAAGAATCTATTTGCTTTTATTTCAAGTGTTTCTTATAAGTTTTTTATCATTACTGGAAACAATAATTGCGTATTTGAAGAGTTTTACCACAATTAAAGAGTGTTCCTACAACTACATACTGGAATCATCAGCATTTTAACTGATTCACACAGGAAACACCAGAGAAATTCGGCCTCCAATTGTTAACATAAACAGTATAGCCTTCACGTACAGTCTTTCTACACAAATTTTGAGCAGAATAAACCTGAATTCCTAATATTTGAAATCGAACTGAAGTGAAAACTCACCCTAAACTAGACGGAGTTGTAAGTATTATCAGTTTGATGGTCATGACCCAGCTTTCCACTGGTAAACTCCGTGATTGAAAACGGCTGGAAATGTAGTAAGAATAAATTTCCTTTCATTTCAAGTGTTTCTTACAAGTTTTTTATCATTTCTGGAAACTATAATTGCGTATTTGAAGAGTTTTACCACAATTAGAGAGTGTTCCTACAACTGTATACTGGAATCAGCAGCATTTTAACTGATTCACACAGAAAACGCCAGAGAAATTAGGCCTCAAATGTCAACATAAACAGTATATTGCACACTTACAGTCTTCCTACACAAATTTTGAGCTGTATAAACCTGAAGTCCTAATATTTGAAAGCCAATTCAAGTGAAAACTCTCCATAAACTAGCCGGAGTTGTAAATATTATCAGTTTTCTGGCTATGTGCCACCTTTCCACTGGTAACCTCCGTGATTGAAAACGGCTGGAAATGTAGTAAGAATCTATTTGCTTTTATTTCAAGTGTTTCTTATAAGTTTTTTATCATTACTGGAAACAATAATTGCGTATTTGAAGAGTTTTACCACAATTAGAGAGTGTTCCTACAACTACATACTTTATCATCAGCATTTTAACTGATTCACAAAGGAAACACCAGAGAAATTCGGCCTCCAATTGTTAACATAAACAGTATAGTCTTCACGTACAGTCTTTCTACACAAATTTTGAGCTGAATAAACCTGAATTCCTAATATTTGAAAGCGAACTCAAGTGAAAACTCACCCTAAACTAGACGGAGTTGTAAGTAATATCAGTTTGCTGGTCATGACCCAGCTTTCCACTGGTAAACTCCGTGATTGAAAACGGCTGGAAATGTAGTAAGAATAAATTTCCTTTCATTTCAAGTGTTTCTTACAAGTTTTTTATCATTTCTGGAACTTATAATTGCGTATTTGAAGAGTTTTACCACAATGAGAGAGTGTTCCTACAACTATATACTGGATTCGTCAGCATTTTAACTGATTCACACAGAAAACGCCAGAGAAATTAGGCCTCAAATGTAAACATAAACAGTATATTGCACACTTACAGTCTTCCTACACAAATTTTGAGCTGTATAAACCTGAAATCCTAATATTTGAAAGCCAATTCAAGTGAAAACTCTCCATAAACCAGCCGGAGTTGTAAATATTATCAGTTTTCTTGTCATGTCGTAGCTTTACACTGAAAACCTCTTTGATTGAAAACGGCTGGAAATGCAGTACGAATCTATTTCTTTTAATTTCACGTGTTTCTTACCAGTTTTTAATCATTTCTGGAAACTATAATTTCGTATTTGAAAGTTTTACCACAATTAGAGAGTTTTCCTACAAGTACATACTGGAATCGTCAGCATTGTAACTGATTCACAAAGGAAACACCAAAGAAATTCGGCCTCCAATTGTAAACATAAACTGTATAGTCTTCACTTACAGACTTTCTACACAAATTTTGAGCTGTATAAACCTGAATTCCTAATATTTAAAGCAAACTCAAGTGAAAACTCACCCTAAAATAGACTGAGTTTTAAGTATTATCAGTTTTCTGGTCATGACCCAGCTTCCACTGGTAAACTCCGTGATTGAAAACGGCTGGAAATGTAGTAAGAATAAATTTCCTTTCATTTCAAGTGTTTCTTACAAGTTTTTTATCATTTCTGGAAACTATAATTGCGTATTTGAAGAGTTTTACCACAATTAGAGAGTGTTCCTACAACTGTATACTGGAATCAGCAGCATTTTAACTGATTCACACAGAAAACGCCAGAGAAATTAGGCCTCAAATGTCAACATAAACAGTATATTGCACACTTACAGTCTTCCTACACAAATTTTGAGCTGTATAAACCTGAAGTCCTAATATTTGAAAGCGAATTCAAGTGAAAACTCTCCATAAACTAGCCGGAGTTGTAAATATTATCAGTTTTCTGGCTATGTGCCACCTTTCCACTGGTAACCTCCGTGATTGAAAACGGCTGGAAATGTAGTAAGAATCTATTTGCTTTTATTTCAAGTGTTTCTTATAAGTTTTTTATCATTACTGGAAACAATAATTGCGTATTTGAAGAGTTTTACCACAATTAGAGAGTGTTCCTACAACTACATACTTTATCATCAGCATTTTAACTGATTCACACAGGAAACACCAGAGAAATTCGGCCTCCAATTGTTAACCTAAACAGTATAGTCTTCACGTACAGTCTTTCTACACAAATTTTGAGCTGAATAAACCTGAATTCCTAATATTTGAAAGCGAACTCAAGTGAAAACTCACCCTAAACTAGACGGAGTTGTAAGTATTATCAGTTTGCTGGTCATGACCCAGCTTTCCACTGGTAAACTCCGTGATTGAAAACGGCTGGAAATGTAGTAAGAATAAATTTCCTTTCATTTCAAGTGTTTCTTACAAGTTTTTTATCATTTCTGGAACTTATAATTGCGTATTTGAAGAGTTTTACCACAATGAGAGAGTGTTCCTACAACTATATACTGGATTCGTCAGCATTTTAACTGATTCACACAGAAAACGCCAGAGAAATTAGGCCTCAAATGTAAACATAAACAGTATATTGCACACTTACAGTCTTCCTACACAAATTTTGAGCTGTATAAACCTGAAATCCTAATATTTGAAAGCCAATTCAAGTGAAAACTCTCCATAAACCAGCCGGAGTTGTAAATATTATCAGTTTTCTTGTCATGTCGTAGCTTTACACTGAAAACCTCTTTGATTGAAAACGGCTGGAAATGCAGTACGAATCTATTTCTTTTAATTTCACGTGTTTCTTACCAGTTTTTAATCATTTCTGGAAACTATAATTGCGTATTTGAAAGTTTTACCACAATTAGAGAGTTTTCCTACAAGTACATACTGGAATCGTCAGCATTGTAACTGATTCACACAGGAAACACCAAAGAAATTCGGCCTCCAATTGTAAACATAAACTGTATAGTCTTCACTTACAGTCTTTCTACACAAATTTTGAGCTGTATAAACCTGAATTCCTAATATTTAAAGCAAACTCAAGTGAAAACTCACCCTAAAATAGACTGAGTTTTAAGTATTATCAGTTTTCTGGTCATGACCCAGCTTCCACTGGTAAACTCCGTGATTGAAAACGGCTGGAAATGTAGTAAGAATAAATTTCCTTTCATTTCAAGTGTTTCTTACAAGTTTTTTATCATTTCTGGAAACTATAATTGCGTATTTGAAGAGTTTTACCACAATTAGAGAGTGTTCCTACAACTGTATACTGGAATCAGCAGCATTTTAACTGATTCACACAGAAAACGCCAGAGAAATTAGGCCTCAAATGTCAACATAAACAGTATATTGCACACTTACAGTCTTCCTACACAAATTTTGAGCTGTATAAACCTGAAGTCCTAATATTTGAAAGCCAATTCAAGTGAAAACTCTCCATAAACTAGCCGGAGTTGTAAATATTATCAGTTTTCTGGCTATGTGCCACCTTTCCACTGGTAACCTCCGTGATTGAAAACGGCTGGAAATGTAGTAAGAATCTATTTGCTTTTATTTCAAGTGTTTCTTATAAGTTTTTTATCATTACTGGAAACAATAATTGCGTATTTGAAGAGTTTTACCACAATTAGAGAGTGTTCCTACAACTACATACTTTATCATCAGCATTTTAACTGATTCACACAGGAAACACCAGAGAAATTCGGCCTCCAATTGTTAACCTAAACAGTATAGTCTTCACGTACAGTCTTTCTACACAAATTTTGAGCTGAATAAACCTGAATTCCTAATATTTGAAAGCGAACTGAAGTGAAAACTCACCCTAAACTAGACGGAGTTGTAAGTATTATCAGTTTGCTGGTCATGACCCAGCTTTCCACTGGTAAACTCCGTGATTGAAAACGGCTGGAAATGTAGTAAGAATAAATTTCCTTTCATTTCAAGTGTTTCTTACAAGTTTTTTATCATTTCTGGAACTTATAATTGCGTATTTGAAGAGTTTTACCACAATGAGAGAGTGTTCCTACAACTATATACTGGATTCGTCAGCATTTTAACTGATTCACACAGAAAACGCCAGAGAAATTAGGCCTCAAATGTAAACATAAACAGTATATTGCACACTTACAGTCTTCCTACACAAATTTTGAGCTGTATAAACCTGAAATCCTAATATTTGAAAGCCAATTCAAGTGAAAACTCTCCATAAACCAGCCGGAGTTGTAAATATTATCAGTTTTCTTATCATGTCGTAGCTTTACACTGAAAACCTCTTTGATTGAAAACGGCTGGAAATGCAGTACGAATCTATTTCTTTTAATTTCACGTGTTTCTTACCAGTTTTTAATCATTTCTGGAAACTATAATTGCGTATTTGAAAGTTTTACCACAATTAGAGAGTTTTCCTACAAGTACATACTTTATCATCAGCATTTTAACTGATTCACACAGGAAACACCAGAGAAATTCGGCCTCCAATTGTTAACATAAACAGTATAGTCTTCACGTACAGTCTTTCTACACAAATTTTGAGCTGAATAAACCTGAATTCCTAATATTTGAAAGCGAACTCAAGTGAAAACTCACCCTAAACTAGACGGAGTTGTAAGTATTATCAGTTTGCTGGTCATGACCCAGCTTTCCACTGGTAAACTCCGTGATTGAAAACGGCTGGAAATGTAGTAAGAATAAATTTCCTTTCATTTCAAGTGTTTCTTACAAGTTTTTTTATCATTTCTGGAACTTATAATTGCGTATTTGAAGAGTTTTACCACAATGAGAGAGTGTTCCTACAACTATATACTGGATTCGTCAGCATTTTAACTGATTCACACAGAAAACGCCAGAGAAATTAGGCCTCAAATGTAAACATAAACAGTATATTGCACACTTACAGTCTTCCTACACAAATTTTGAGCTGTATAAACCTGAAATCCTAATATTTGAAAGCCAATTCAAGTGAAAACTCTCCATAAACTAGCCGGAGTTGTAAATATTATCAGTTTTCTGGCTATGTGCCACCTTTCCACTGGTAACCTCCGTGATTGAAAACGGCTGGAAATGTAGTAAGAATCTATTTGCTTTTATTTCAAGTGTTTCTTATAAGTTTTTTATCATTACTGGAAACAATAATTGCGTATTTGAAGAGTTTTACCACAATTAGAGAGTGTTCCTACAACTACATACTTTATCATCAGCATTTTAACTGATTCACACAGGAAACACCAGAGAAATTCGGCCTCCAATTGTTAACATAAACAGTATAGTCTTCACGTACAGTCTTTCTACACAAATTTTGAGCTGAATAAACCTGAATTCCTAATATTTGAAAGCGAACTCAAGTGAAAACTCACCCTAAACTAGACGGAGTTGTAAGTAATATCAGTTTGCTGGTCATGACCCAGCTTTCCACTGGTAAACTCCGTGATTGAAAACGGCTGGAAATGTAGTAAGAATAAATTTCCTTTCATTTCAAGTGTTTCTTACAAGTTTTTTATCATTTCTGGAACTTATAATTGCGTATTTGAAGAGTTTTACCACAATGAGAGAGTGTTCCTACAACTATATACTGGATTCGTCAGCATTTTAACTGATTCACACAGAAAACGCCAGAGAAATTAGGCCTCAAATGTAAACATAAACAGTATATTGCACACTTACAGTCTTCCTACACAAATTTTGAGCTGTATAAACCTGAAATCCTAATATTTGAAAGCCAATTCAAGTGAAAACTCTCCATAAACCAGCCGGAGTTGTAAATATTATCAGTTTTCTTGTCATGTCGTAGCTTTACACTGAAAACCTCTTTGATTGAAAACGGCTGGAAATGCAGTACGAATCTATTTCTTTTAATTTCACGTGTTTCTTACCAGTTTTTAATCATTTCTGGAAACTATAATTGCGTATTTGAAAGTTTTACCACAATTAGAGAGTTTTCCTACAAGTACATACTGGAATCGTCAGCATTGTAACTGATTCACACAGGAAACACCAAAGAAATTCGGCCTCCAATTGTAAACATAAACTGTATAGTCTTCACTTACAGTCTTTCTACACAAATTTTGAGCTGTATAAACCTGAATTCCTAATATTTAAAGCAAACTCAAGTGAAAACTCACCCTAAAATAGACTGAGTTTTAAGTATTATCAGTTTTCTGGTCATGACCCAGCTTCCACTGGTAAACTCCGTGATTGAAAACGGCTGGAAATGTAGTAAGAATAAATTTCCTTTCATTTCAAGTGTTTCTTACAAGTTTTTTATCATTTCTGGAAACTATAATTGCGTATTTGAAGAGTTTTACCACAATTAGAGAGTGTTCCTACAACTGTATACTGGAATCAGCAGCATTTTAACTGATTCACACAGAAAACGCCAGAGAAATTAGGCCTCAAATGTCAACATAAACAGTATATTGCACACTTACAGTCTTCCTACACAAATTTTGAGCTGTATAAACCTGAAGTCCTAATATTTGAAAGCCAATTCAAGTGAAAACTCTCCATAAACTAGCCGGAGTTGTAAATATTATCAGTTTTCTGGCTATGTGCCACCTTTCCACTGGTAACCTCCGTGATTGAAAACGGCTGGAAATGTAGTAAGAATCTATTTGCTTTTATTTCAAGTGTTTCTTATAAGTTTTTTATCATTACTGGAAACAATAATTGCGTATTTGAAGAGTTTTACCATAATTAGAGAGTGTTCCTACAACTACATACTTTATCATCAGCATTTTAACTGATTCACACAGGAAACACCAGAGAAATTCGGCCTCCAATTGTTAACCTAAACAGTATAGTCTTCACGTACAGTCTTTCTACACAAATTTTGAGCTGAATAAACCTGAATTCCTAATATTTGAATGCGAACTCAAGTGAAAACTCACCCTAAACTAGACGGAGTTGTAAGTATTATCAGTTTGCTGGTCATGACCCAGCTTTCCACTGGTAAACTCCGTGATTGAAAACGGCTGGAAATGTAGTAAGAATAAATTTCCTTTCATTTCAAGTGTTTCTTACAAGTTTTTTATCATTTCTGGAACTTATAATTGCGTATTTGAAGAGTTTTACCACAATGAGAGAGTGTTCCTACAACTGTATACTGGAATCGGCAGCATTTTAACTGATTCACACAGAAAACGCCAGAGAAATTAGGCCTCAAATGTCAACATAAACAGTATATTGTACACTTACAGTCTTCCTACACAAATTTTGAGCTGTATAAACCTGAAATCCTAATATTTGAAAGCTTATTCAAGTGAAAACTCTCCATAAACTAGCCGGTGTTGTAAATATTATCAGTTTTCTGGCTATGTGCCACCTTTCCACTGGTAACCTCCGTGATTGAAAACGGCTGGAAATGTAGTAAGAATCTATTCGCTTTTATTTCAAGTGTTTCTTATAAGTTTTTTATCATTACTGGAAACAATAATTGCGTATTTGAAGAGTTTTACCACAATTAAAGAGTGATCCTACAACTACATACTTTATCATCAGCATTTTAACTGATTCACACAGGAAACACCAGAGAAATTCGGCCTCCAATTGTTAACATAAACAGTATAGTCTTCACGTACAGTCTTTCTACACAAATTTTGAGCTGAATAAACCTGAATTCCTAATATTTGAAAGCGAACTCAAGTGAAAACTCACCCTAAACTAGACGGAGTTGTAAGTATTATCAGTTTGCTGGTCATGACCCAGCTTTCCACTGGTAAACTCCGTGATTGAAAACGGCTGGAAATGTAGTAAGAATAAATTTCCTTTCATTTCAAGTGTTTCTTACAAGTTTTTTTATCATTTCTGGAACTTATAATTGCGTATTTGAAGAGTTTTACCACAATGAGAGAGTGTTCCTACAACTATATACTGGATTCGTCAGCATTTTAACTGATTCACACAGAAAACGCCAGAGAAATTAGGCCTCAAATGTCAACATAAACAGTATATTGCACACTTACAGTCTTCCTACACAAATTTTGAGCTGTATAAACCTGAAATCCTAATATTTGAAAGCCAATTCAAGTGAAAACTCTCCATAAACCAGCCGGAGTTGTAAATATTATCAGTTTTCTTGTCATGTCGTAGCTTTACACTGAAAACCTCTTTGATTGAAAACGGCTGGAAATGCAGTACGAATCTATTTCTTTTAATTTCACGTGTTTCTTACCAGTTTTTAATCATTTCTGGAAACTATAATTGCGTATTTGAAAGTTTTACCACAATTAGAGAGTTTTCCTACAAGTACATACTGGAATCGTCAGCATTGTAACTGATTCACACAGGAAACACCAAAGAAATTCGGCCTCCAATTGTAAACATAAACAGTATAGTCTTCACGTACAGTCTTTCTACACAAATTTTGAGCTGAATAAACCTGAATTCCTAATATTTGAAAGCGAACTCAAGTGAAAACTCACCCTAAACTAGACGGAGTTGTAAGTAATATCAGTTTGCTGGTCATGACCCAGCTTTCCACTGGTAAACTCCGTGATTGAAAACGGCTGGAAATGTAGTAAGAATAAATTTCCTTTCATTTCAAGTGTTTCTTACAAGTTTTTTATCATTTCTGGAACTTATAATTGCGTATTTGAAGAGTTTTACCACAATGAGAGAGTGTTCCTACAACTATATACTGGATTCGTCAGCATTTTAACTGATTCACACAGAAAACGCCAGAGAAATTAGGCCTCAAATGTCAACATAAACAGTATATTGCACACTTACAGTCTTCCTACACAAATTTTGAGCTGTATAAACCTGAAATCCTAATATTTGAAAGCCAATTCAAGTGAAAACTCTCCATAAACCAGCCGGAGTTGTAAATATTATCAGTTTTCTTGTCATGTCGTAGCTTTACACTGAAAACCTCTTTGATTGAAAACGGCTGGAAATGCAGTACGAATCTATTTCTTTTAATTTCACGTGTTTCTTACCAGTTTTTAATCATTTCTGGAAACTATAATTGCGTATTTGAAAGTTTTACCACAATTAGAGAGTTTTCCTACAAGTACATACTTTATCATCAGCATTTTAACTGATTCACACAGGAAACACCAGAGAAATTCGGCCTCCAATTGTTAACATAAACAGTATAGTCTTCACATACAGTCTTTCTACACAAATTTTGAGCTGAATAAACCTGAATTCCTAATATTTGAATGCGAACTCAAGTGAAAACTCACCCTAAACTAGACGGAGTTGTAAGTATTATCAGTTTGCTGGTCATGACCCAGCTTTCCACTGGTAAACTCCGTGATTGAAAACGGCTGGAAATGTAGTAAGAATAAATTTCCTTTCATTTCAAGTGTTTCTTACAAGTTTTTTATCATTTCTGGAACTTATAATTGCGTATTTGAAGAGTTTTACCACAATGAGAGAGTGTTCCTACAACTGTATACTGGAATCGGCAGCATTTTAACTGATTCACACAGAAAACGCCAGAGAAATTAGGCCTCAAATGTCAACATAAACAGTATATTGTACACTTACAGTCTTCCTACACAAATTTTGAGCTGTATAAACCTGAAATCCTAATATTTGAAAGCTTATTCAAGTGAAAACTCTCCATAAACTAGCCGGTGTTGTAAATATTATCAGTTTTCTGGCTATGTGCCACCTTTCCACTGGTAACCTCCGTGATTGAAAACGGCTGGAAATGTAGTAAGAATCTATTCGCTTTTATTTCAAGTGTTTCTTATAAGTTTTTTATCATTACTGGAAACAATAATTGCGTATTTGAAGAGTTTTACCACAATGAGAGAGTGTTCCTACAACTATATACTGGATTCGTCAGCATTTTAACTGATTCACACAGAAAACGCCAGAGAAATTAGGCCTCAAATGTAAACATAAACAGTATATTGCACACTTACAGTCTTCCTACACAAATTTTGAGCTGTATAAACCTGAAATCCTAATATTTGAAAGCCAATTCAAGTGAAAACTCTCCATAAACCAGCCGGAGTTGTAAATATTATCAGTTTTCTTGTCATGTCGTAGCTTTACACTGAAAACCTCTTTGATTGAAAACGGCTGGAAATGCAGTACGAATCTATTTCTTTTAATTTCACGTGTTTCTTACCAGTTTTTAATCATTTCTGGAAACTATAATTGCGTATTTGAAAGTTTTACCACAATTAGAGAGTTTTCCTACAAGTACATACTGGAATCGTCAGCATTGTAACTGATTCACACAGGAAACACCAAAGAAATTCGGCCTCCAATTGTAAACATAAACTGTATAGTCTTCACTTACAGTCTTTCTACACAAATTTTGAGCTGTATAAACCTGAATTCCTAATATTTAAAGCAAACTCAAGTGAAAACTCACCCTAAAATAGACTGAGTTTTAAGTATTATCAGTTTTCTGGTCATGACCCAGCTTCCACTGGTAAACTCCGTGATTGAAAACGGCTGGAAATGTAGTAAGAATAAATTTCCTTTCATTTCAAGTGTTTCTTACAAGTTTTTTATCATTTCTGGAAACTATAATTGCGTATTTGAAGAGTTTTACCACAATTAGAGAGTGTTCCTACAACTGTATACTGGAATCAGCAGCATTTTAACTGATTCACACAGAAAACGCCAGAGAAATTAGGCCTCAAATGTCAACATAAACAGTATATTGCACACTTACAGTCTTCCTACACAAATTTTGAGCTGTATAAACCTGAAATCCTAATATTTGAAAGCCAATTCAAGTGAAAACTCTCCATAAACTAGCCGGAGTTGTAAATATTATCAGTTTTCTGGCTATGTGCCACCTTTCCACTGGTAACCTCCGTGATTGAAAACGGCTGGAAATGTAGTAAGAATCTATTTGCTTTTATTTCAAGTGTTTCTTATAAGTTTTTTATCATTACTGGAAACAATAATTGCGTATTTGAAGAGTTTTACCACAATTAGAGAGTGTTCCTACAACTACATACTTTATCATCAGCATTTTAACTGATTCACACAGGAAACACCAGAGAAATTCGGCCTCCAATTGTTAACCTAAACAGTATAGTCTTCACGTACAGTCTTTCTACACAAATTTTGAGCTGAATAAACCTGAATTCCTAATATTTGAAAGCGAACTGAAGTGAAAACTCACCCTAAACTAGACGGAGTTGTAAGTATTATCAGTTTGCTGGTCATGACCCAGCTTTCCACTGGTAAACTCCGTGATTGAAAACGGCTGGAAATGTAGTAAGAATAAATTTCCTTTCATTTCAAGTGTTTCTTACAAGTTTTTTATCATTTCTGGAACTTATAATTGCGTATTTGAAGAGTTTTACCACAATGAGAGAGTGTTCCTACAACTATATACTGGATTCGTCAGCATTTTAACTGATTCACACAGAAAACGCCAGAGAAATTAGGCCTCAAATGTCAACATAAACAGTATATTGCACACTTACAGTCTTCCTACACAAATTTTGAGCTGTATAAACCTGAAATCCTAATATTTGAAAGCCAATTCAAGTGAAAACTCTCCATAAACCAGCCGGAGTTGTAAATATTATCAGTTTTCTTATCATGTCGTAGCTTTACACTGAAAACCTCTTTGATTGAAAACGGCTGGAAATGCAGTACGAATCTATTTCTTTTAATTTCACGTGTTTCTTACCAGTTTTTAATCATTTCTGGAAACTATAATTGCGTATTTGAAAGTTTTACCACAATTAGAGAGTTTTCCTACAAGTACATACTTTATCATCAGCATTTTAACTGATTCACACAGGAAACACCAGAGAAATTCGGCCTCCAATTGTTAACATAAACAGTATAGTCTTCACATACAGTCTTTCTACACAAATTTTGAGCTGAATAAACCTGAATTCCTAATATTTGAATGCGAACTCAAGTGAAAACTCACCCTAAACTAGACGGAGTTGTAAGTATTATCAGTTTGCTGGTCATGACCCAGCTTTCCACTGGTAAACTCCGTGATTGAAAACGGCTGGAAATGTAGTAAGAATAAATTTCCTTTCATTTCAAGTGTTTCTTACAAGTTTTTTATCATTTCTGGAACTTATAATTGCGTATTTGAAGAGTTTTACCACAATGAGAGAGTGTTCCTACAACTGTATACTGGAATCGGCAGCATTTTAACTGATTCACACAGAAAACGCCAGAGAAATTAGGCCTCAAATGTCAACATAAACAGTATATTGTACACTTACAGTCTTCCTACACAAATTTTGAGCTGTATAAACCTGAAATCCTAATATTTGAAAGCTTATTCAAGTGAAAACTCTCCATAAACTAGCCGGTGTTGTAAATATTATCAGTTTTCTGGCTATGTGCCACCTTTCCACTGGTAACCTCCGTGATTGAAAACGGCTGGAAATGTAGTAAGAATCTATTTGCTTTTATTTCAAGTGTTTCTTATAAGTTTTTTATCATTACTGGAAACAATAATTGCGTATTTGAAGAGTTTTACCACAATTAAAGAGTGATCCTACAACTACATACTGAAATCATCAGCATTTTAACTGATTCACACAGGAAACACCAGAGAAATTCGGCCTCCAATTGTTAACATAAACAGTATAGCCTTCACATACAGTCTTTCTACACAAATTTTGAGCTGAATAAACCTGAATTCCTAATATTTGAAAGCGAACTGAAGTGAAAACTCACCCTAAACTAGACGGAGTTGTAAGTATTATCAGTTTTCTGGTCATGACCCAGCTTCCACTGGTAAACTCCGTGATTGAAAACGGCTGGAAATGTAGTAAGAATAAATTTCCTTTCATTTCAAGTGTTTCTTACAAGTTTTTTATCATTTCTGGAAACTATAATTGCGTATTTGAAGAGTTTTACCACAATTAGAGAGTGTTCCTAGAACTATATACTGGAATCGGCAGCATTTTAACTGATTCACACTGAAAACGCCAGAGAAATTAGGCCTCAAATGTAAACATAAACAGTATATTGCACACTTACAGTCTTCCTACACAAATTTTGAGCTGTATAAACCTGAAATCCTAATATTTGAAAGCCAATTCAAGTGAAAACTCTCCATAAACTAGCCGGTGTTGTAAATATTATCAGTTTTCTTGTCATGTCGTAGCTTTACACTGAAAACCTCCTTGATTGAAAACGGCTGGAAATGCAGTACGAATCTATTTCTTTTAATTTCACGTGTTCCCTACCAGTTTTTAATCATTTCTTGAAACTATAATTGTGTATTTGAAAGTTTTACCACAATTAGAGAGTTTTCCTACAACTACATGCTGGAATCGTCAGCATTTTAACTGATTCACACAGGAAACACCAAAGAAATTCGGCCTCCAATTGTAAACATAAACTGTATAGTCTTCACTTACAGTCTTTCTACACAAATTTTGAGCTGTATAAACCTGAATTCCTAATATTTAAAGCGAACTCAAGTGAAAACTCACCCTAAAATAGACTGAGTTTTAAGTATTATCAGTTTTCTGGTCATGACCCAGCTTCCACTGGTAAACTCCGTGATTGAAAACGGCTGGAAATGTAGTAAGAATAAATTTCCTTTCATTTCAAGTGTTTCTTACAAGTTTTTTATCATTTCTGGAAACTATAATTGCGTATTTGAAGAGTTTTACCACAATTAGAGAGTGTTCCTACAACTATATACTGGAATCGGCAGCATTTTAACTGATTCACACAGAAAACGCCAGAGAAATTAGGCCTCAAATGTCAACATAAACAGTATATTGCACACTTACAGTCTTCCTACACAAATTTTGAGCTGTATAAACCTGAAATCCTAATATTTGAAAGCCAATTCAAGTGAAAACTCTCCCTAAACTAGCCGGAGTTGTAAATATTATCAGTTTTCTGGCTATGTGCCACCTTTCCACTGGTAAACTCCGTGATTGAAAACGGCTGGAAATGTAGTAAGAATCTATTTGCTTTTATTTCAAGTGTTTCTTATAAGTTTTTTATCATTACTGGAAACAATAATTGCGTATTTGAAGAGTTTTACCACAATTAGAGAGTGTTCCTACAACTACATACTTTATCATCAGCATTTTAACTGATTCACACAGGAAACACCAGAGAAATTCGGCCTCCAATTGTTAACATAAACAGTATAGTCTTCACGTACAGTCTTTCTACACAAATTTTGAGCTGAATAAACCTGAATTCCTAATATTTGAAAGCGAACTCAAGTGAAAACTCACCCTAAACTAGACGGAGTTGTAAGTATTATCAGTTTGCTGGTCATGACCCAGCTTTCCACTGGTAAACTCCGTGATTGAAAACGGCTGGAAATGTAGTAAGAATAAATTTCCTTTCATTTCAAGTGTTTCTTACAAGTTTTTTTATCATTTCTGGAACTTATAATTGCGTATTTGAAGAGTTTTACCACAATGAGAGAGTGTTCCTACAACTATATACTGGATTCGTCAGCATTTTAACTGATTCACACAGAAAACGCCAGAGAAATTAGGCCTCAAATGTCAACATAAACAGTATATTGCACACTTACAGTCTTCCTACACAAATTTTGAGCTGTATAAACCTGAAATCCTAATATTTGAAAGCCAATTCAAGTGAAAACTCTCCATAAACCAGCCGGAGTTGTAAATATTATCAGTTTTCTTGTCATGTCGTAGCTTTACACTGAAAACCTCTTTGATTGAAAACGGCTGGAAATGCAGTACGAATCTATTTCTTTTAATTTCACGTGTTTCTTACCAGTTTTTAATCATTTCTGGAAACTATAATTGCGTATTTGAAAGTTTTACCACAATTAGAGAGTTTTCCTACAAGTACATACTGGAATCGTCAGCATTGTAACTGATTCACACAGGAAACACCAAAGAAATTCGGCCTCCAATTGTAAACATAAACTGTATAGTCTTCACTTACAGTCTTTCTACACAAATTTTGAGCTGTATAAACCTAATTCCTAATATTTGAAAGCAAATTCAAGTGAAAACGCTTCCTAAAGTAGTCAGAGTTGTAAATATTATCAGTTTTCTAGTCATTTACGAACTTTCCACTGGTAACCTCCATGATTGAAAATGGCAGGAAATGTAGTAAGAACCTATTTCTTTTTATTTCAAGTGTTTCTTACAAGTTTTTAGTCATTTCCGGAAACTATAATTGGGTATTTGAAGAGTTTGTCCAGAATTAGAGAGTGTTCCTACAACTATATACTGGAATCTTCAGCATTTTAACTGATTCATACAGAAAACGCCAGAGAAATTCGGCCTCCAATTGTAAACATAAACAGTATAGTCCTTACTTACAGTGTTTCTAAACAAATTTTGAGCTCTATAAACCTGAATTCCTAACCTTTGAAAGCAAATTGTGCTGAAAACGCTCCATAAAGTAACCGGAGTTGTAAATATTATCAGTTTTCTGGAAATATCTGAACTTTCCACTGGTAACCTCCGTGATTGAAAACTGCAGGAAATGTAGTAAGAATAAATTTCCTTTCATTTCAAGTGTTTCTTACAAGTTTTTTATCATTTCTGGAAACTATAATTGCATATTTGAAGAATTTTACCACAATTAGAGAGTTTTCCTACAACTACATACTGGAATCGTCAGCATTGTAACTGATTCACACAGGAAAAACCAAAGAAATTCGGCCTCCAATTGTAAACATAAACTGTATAGTCTTCACTTACAGTCTTTCTACACAAATTTTGAGCTGTATAAACCTGAATTCCTAATATTTAAAGCAAACTCAAGTGAAAACTCACCCTAAAATAGACTGAGTTTTAAGTATTATCAGTTTTATGGTCATGACCCAGCTTCCACTGGTAAACTCTGTGATTGAAAACGGCTGGAAATGTAGTAAGAATAAATTTCCTTTCATTTCAAGTGTTTCTTACAAGTTTTTTATCATTTCTGGAAACTATAATTGCGTATTTGAAGAGTTTTACCACAATTAGAGAGTGTTCCTACAACTATATACTGGAATCGGCAGCATTTTAACTGATTCACACAGAAAACGCCAGAGAAATTAGGCCTCAAATGTCAACATAAACAGTATATTGCACACTTACAGTCTTCCTACACAAATTTTGAGCTGTATAAACCTGAAATCCTAATATTTGAAAGCCAATTCAAGTGAAAACTCTCCATAAACCAGCCGGAGTTGTAAATATTATCAGTTTTCTTGTCATGTCGTAGCTTTACACTGAAAACCTCTTTGATTGAAAACGGCTGGAAATGCAGTACGAATCTATTTCTTTTAATTTCACGTGTTTCTTACCAGTTTTTAATCATTTCTGGAAACTATAATTGCGTATTTGAAAGTTTTACCACAATTAGAGAGTTTTCCTACAACTACATACTGGAATCGTCAGCATTGTAACTGATTCACACAGGAAACACCAGAGAAATTCGGCCTCCAATTGTTAACATAAACAGTATAGCCTTCACGTACAGTCTTTCTACACAAATTTTGAGCTGTATAAACCTGAATTCCTAATATTTAAAGCAAACTCAAGTGAAAACTCACCCTAAAATAGACTGAGTTTTAAGTATTATCAGTTTTCTGGTCATGACCCAGCTTCCACTGGTAAACTCCGTGATTGAAAACGGCTGGAAATGTAGTAAGAATAAATTTCCTTTCATTTCAAGTGTTTCTTACAAGTTTTTTATCATTTCTGGAAACTATAATTGCGTATTTGAAGAGTTTTACCACAATTACAGAGTGTTCCTACAACTATATACTGGAATCGGCAGCATTTTAACTGATTCACACAGAAAACGCCAGAGAAATTAGGCCTCAAATGTAAACATAAACAGTATATTGCACACTTACAGTCTTCCTACACAAATTTTGAGCTGTATAAACCTGAAATCCTAATATTTGAAAGCCAATTCAAGTGAAAACTCTCCATAAACTAGCCGGTGTTGTAAATATTATCAGTTTTCTTGTCATGTCGTAGCTTTACACTGAAAACCTCCTTGATTGAAAACGGCTGGAAATGCAGTACGAATCTATTTCTTTTAATTTCACGTGTTCCCTACCAGTTTTTAATCATTTCTTGAAACTATAATTGCGTATTTGAAAGTTTTACCACAATTAGAGAGTTTTCCTACAACTACATGCTGGAATCGTCAGCATTTTAACTGATTCACACAGGAAACACCAGAGAAATTCGGCCTCCAATTGTTAACATAAACAGTATAGTCTTCACGTACAGTCTTTCTACACAAATTTTGAGCTGAATAAACCTGAATTCCTAATATTTGAAAGCGAACTCAAGTGAAAACTCACCCTAAACTAGACGGAGTTGTAAGTAATATCAGTTTGCTGGTCATGACCCAGCTTTCCACTGGTAAACTCCGTGATTGAAAACGGCTGGAAATGTAGTAAGAATAAATTTCCTTTCATTTCAAGTGTTTCTTACAAGTTTTTTATCATTTCTGGAACTTATAATTGCGTATTTGAAGAGTTTTACCACAATGAGAGAGTGTTCCTACAACTATATACTGGATTCGTCAGCATTTTAACTGATTCACACAGAAAACGCCAGAGAAATTAGGCCTCAAATGTAAACATAAACAGTATATTGCACACTTACAGTCTTCCTACACAAATTTTGAGCTGTATAAACCTGAAATCCTAATATTTGAAAGCCAATTCAAGTGAAAACTCTCCATAAACCAGCCGGAGTTGTAAATATTATCAGTTTTCTTGTCATGTCGTAGCTTTACACTGAAAACCTCTTTGATTGAAAACGGCTGGAAATGCAGTACGAATCTATTTTAATTTCACGTGTTTCTTACCAGTTTTTAATCATTTCTGGAAACTATAATTGCGTATTTGAAAGTTTTACCACAATTAGAGAGTTTTCCTACAACTACATACTGGAATCGTCAGCATTGTAACTGATTCACACAGGAAACACCAAAGAAATTCGGCCTCCAATTGTAAACATAAACTGTATAGTCTTCACTTACAGTCTTTCTACACAAATTTTGAGCTGTATAAACCTGAATTCCTAATATTTAAAGCAAACTCAAGTGAAAACTCACCCTAAAATAGACTGAGTTTTAAGTATTATCAGTTTTCTGGTCATGACCCAGCTTCCACTGGTAAACTCCGTGATTGAAAACGGCTGGAAATGTAGTAAGAATAAATTTCCTTTCATTTCAAGTGTTTCTTACAAGTTTTTTATCATTTCTGGAAACTATAATTGCGTATTTGAAGAGTTTTACCACAATTACAGAGTGTTCCTAGAACTATATACTGGAATCGGCAGCATTTTAACTGATTCACACAGAAAACGCCAGAGAAATTAGGCCTCAAATGTAAACATAAACAGTATATTGCACACTTACAGTCTTCCTACACAAATTTTGAGCTGTATAAACCTGAAATCCTAATATTTGAAAGCCAATTCAAGTGAAAACTCTCCATAAACTAGCCGGTGTTGTAAATATTATCAGTTTTCTTGTCATGTCGTAGCTTTACACTGAAAACCTCCTTGATTGAAAACGGCTGGAAATGCAGTACGAATCTATTTCTTTTAATTTCACGTGTTCCCTACCAGTTTTTAATCATTTCTGGAAACTATAATTGCGTATTTGAAAGTTTTACCACAATTAGAGAGTGTTCCTACAACTGTATACTGGAATCGGCAGCATTTTAACTGATTCACACAGAAAACGCCAGAGAAATTAGGCCTCAAATGTCAACATAAACAGTATATTGCACACTTACAGTCTTCCTACACAAATTTTGAGCTGTATAAACCTGAAATCCTAATATTTGAAAGCCAATTCAAGTGAAAACTCTCCATAAACTAGCCGGAGTCGTAAATATTATCAGTTTTCTGGCTATGTGCCACCTTTCCACTGGTAACCTCCGTGATTGAAAACGGCTGGAAATGTAGTAAGAATCTATTTGCTTTTATTTCAAGTGTTTCTTATAAGTTTTTTATCATTACTGGAAACAATAATTGCGTATTTGAAGAGTTTTACCACAATTAAAGAGTGTTCCTACAACTACATACTGGAATCATCAGCATTTTAACTGATTCACACAGGAAACACCAGAGAAATTCGGACTCCAATTGTTAACATAAACAGTATAGCCTTCACGTACAGTCTTTCTACACAAATTTTGAGCAGAATAAACCTGAATTCCTAATATTTGAAAGCGAACTCAAGTGAAAACTCACCCTAAACTAGACGGAGTTGTAAGTATTATCAGTTTGATGGTCATGACCCAGCTTTCCACTGGTAAACTCCGTGATTGAAAACGGCTGGAAATGTAGTAAGAATAAATTTCCTTTCATTTCAAGTGTTTCTTACAAGTTTTTTATCATTTCTGGAAACTATAATTGCGTATTTGAAGAGTTTTACCACAATTAGAGAGTGTTCCTACAACTGTATACTGGAATCAGCAGCATTTTAACTGATTCACACAGGAAACACCAGAGAAATTAGGCCTCAAATGTAAACATAAACAGTATATTGCACACTTACAGTCTTCCTACACAAATTTTGAGCTGTATAAACCTGAAATCCTAATATTTGAAAGCCAATTCAAGTGAAAACTCTCCATAAACTAGCCGGTGTTGTAAATATTATCAGTTTTCTTGTCATGTCGTAGCTTTACACTGAAAACCTCCTTGATTGAAAACGGCTGGAAATGCAGTACGAATCTATTTCTTTTAATTTCACGTGTTCCCTACCAGTTTTTAATCATTTCTTGAAACTATAATTGCGTATTTGAAAGTTTTACCACAATTAGAGAGTTTTCCTACAACTACATGCTGGAATCGTCAGCATTTTAACTGATTCACACAGGAAACACCAAAGAAATTCGGCCTCCAATTGTAAACATAAACTGTATAGTCTTCACTTACAGTCTTTCTACACAAATTTTGAGCTGTATAAACCTGAATTCCTAATATTTAAAGCGAACTCAAGTGAAAACTCACCCTAAAATAGACTGAGTTTTAAGTATTATCAGTTTTCTGGTCATGACCCAGCTTCCACTGGTAAACTCCGTGATTGAAAACGGCTGGAAATGTAGTAAGAATAAATTTCCTTTCATTTCAAGTGTTTCTTACAAGTTTTTTATCATTTCTGGAAACTATAATTGCGTATTTGAAGAGTTTTACCACAATTAGAGAGTGTTCCTACAACTATATACTGGAATCGGCAGCATTTTAACTGATTCACACAGAAAACGCCAGAGAAATTAGGCCTCAAATGTCAACATAAACAGTATATTGCACACTTACAGTCTTCCTACACAAATTTTGAGCTGTATAAACCTGAAATCCTAATATTTGAAAGCCAATTCAAGTGAAAACTCTCCCTAAACTAGCCGGAGTTGTAAATATTATCAGTTTTCTGGCTATGTGCCACCTTTCCACTGGTAAACTCCGTGATTGAAAACGGCTGGAAATGTAGTAAGAATCTATTTGCTTTTATTTCAAGTGTTTCTTATAAGTTTTTTATCATTACTGGAAACAATAATTGCGTATTTGAAGAGTTTTACCACAATTAGAGAGTGTTCCTACAACTACATACTTTATCATCAGCATTTTAACTGATTCACACAGGAAACACCAGAGAAATTCGGCCTCCAATTGTTAACATAAACAGTATAGTCTTCACGTACAGTCTTTCTACACAAATTTTGAGCTGAATAAACCTGAATTCCTAATATTTGAAAGCGAACTCAAGTGAAAACTCACCCTAAACTAGACGGAGTTGTAAGTATTATCAGTTTGCTGGTCATGACCCAGCTTTCCACTGGTAAACTCCGTGATTGAAAACGGCTGGAAATGTAGTAAGAATAAATTTCCTTTCATTTCAAGTGTTTCTTACAAGTTTTTTTATCATTTCTGGAACTTATAATTGCGTATTTGAAGAGTTTTACCACAATGAGAGAGTGTTCCTACAACTATATACTGGATTCGTCAGCATTTTAACTGATTCACACAGAAAACGCCAGAGAAATTAGGCCTCAAATGTCAACATAAACAGTATATTGCACACTTACAGTCTTCCTACACAAATTTTGAGCTGTATAAACCTGAAATCCTAATATTTGAAAGCCAATTCAAGTGAAAACTCTCCATAAACCAGCCGGAGTTGTAAATATTATCAGTTTTCTTGTCATGTCGTAGCTTTACACTGAAAACCTCTTTGATTGAAAACGGCTGGAAATGCAGTACGAATCTATTTCTTTTAATTTCACGTGTTTCTTACCAGTTTTTAATCATTTCTGGAAACTATAATTGCGTATTTGAAAGTTTTACCACAATTAGAGAGTTTTCCTACAAGTACATACTGGAATCGTCAGCATTGTAACTGATTCACACAGGAAACACCAAAGAAATTCGGCCTCCAATTGTAAACATAAACTGTATAGTCTTCACTTACAGTCTTTCTACACAAATTTTGAGCTGTATAAACCTGAATTCCTAATATTTAAAGCAAACTCAAGTGAAAACTCACCCTAAAATAGACTGAGTTTTAAGTATTATCAGTTTTCTGGTCATGACCCAGCTTCCACTGGTAAACTCTGTGATTGAAAACGGCTGGAAATGTAGTAAGAATAAATTTCCTTTCATTTCAAGTGTTTCTTACAAGTTTTTTATCATTTCTGGAAACTATAATTGCGTATTTGAAGAGTTTTACCACAATTAGAGAGTGTTCCTACAACTATATACTGGAATCGGCAGCATTTTAACTGATTCACACAGAAAACGCCAGAGAAATTAGGCCTCAAATGTCAACATAAACAGTATATTGCACACTTACAGTCTTCCTACACAAATTTTGAGCTGTATAAACCTGAAATCCTAATATTTGAAAGCCAATTCAAGTGAAAACTCTCCATAAACCAGCCGGAGTTGTAAATATTATCAGTTTTCTTGTCATGTCGTAGCTTTACACTGAAAACCTCTTTGATTGAAAACGGCTGGAAATGCAGTACGAATCTATTTCTTTTAATTTCACGTGTTTCTTACCAGTTTTTAATCATTTCTGGAAACTATAATTGCGTATTTGAAAGTTTTACCACAATTAGAGAGTTTTCCTACAACTACATACTGGAATCGTCAGCATTGTAACTGATTCACACAGGAAACACCAGAGAAATTCGGCCTCCAATTGTTAACATAAACAGTATAGCCTTCACGTACAGTCTTTCTACACAAATTTTGAGGTGTATAAACCTGAATTCCTAATATTTAAAGCAAACTCAAGTGAAAACTCACCCTAAAATAGACTGAGTTTTAAGTATTATCAGTTTTCTGGTCATGACCCAGCTTCCACTGGTAAACTCCGTGATTGAAAAAGGCTGGAAATGTAGTAAGAATAAATTTCCTTTCATTTCAAGTGTTTCTTACAAGTTTTTTATCATTTCTGGAAACTATAATTGCGTATTTGAAGAGTTTTACCACAATTACAGAGTGTTCCTACAACTATATACTGGAATCGGCAGCATTTTAACTGATTCACACAGAAAACGCCAGAGAAATTAGGCCTCAAATGTAAACATAAACAGTATATTGCACACTTACAGTCTTCCTACACAAATTTTGAGCTGTATAAACCTGAAATCCTAATATTTGAAAGCCAATTCAAGTGAAAACTCTCCATAAACTAGCCGGTGTTGTAAATATTATCAGTTTTCTTGTCATGTCGTAGCTTTACACTGAAAACCTCCTTGATTGAAAACGGCTGGAAATGCAGTACGAATCTATTTCTTTTAATTTCACGTGTTCCCTACCAGTTTTTAATCATTTCTTGAAACTATAATTGCGTATTTGAAAGTTTTACCACAATTAGAGAGTTTTCCTACAACTACATGCTGGAATCGTCAGCATTTTAACTGATTCACACAGGAAACACCAGAGAAATTCGGCCTCCAATTGTTAACATAAACAGTATAGTCTTCACGTACAGTCTTTCTACACAAATTTTGAGCTGAATAAACCTGAATTCCTAATATTTGAAAGCGAACTCAAGTGAAAACTCACCCTAAACTAGACGGAGTTGTAAGTAATATCAGTTTGCTGGTCATGACCCAGCTTTCCACTGGTAAACTCCGTGATTGAAAACGGCTGGAAATGTAGTAAGAATAAATTTCCTTTCATTTCAAGTGTTTCTTACAAGTTTTTTATCATTTCTGGAACTTATAATTGCGTATTTGAAGAGTTTTACCACAATGAGAGAGTGTTCCTACAACTATATACTGGATTCGTCAGCATTTTAACTGATTCACACAGAAAACGCCAGAGAAATTAGGCCTCAAATGTAAACATAAACAGTATATTGCACACTTACAGTCTTCCTACACAAATTTTGAGCTGTATAAACCTGAAATCCTAATATTTGAAAGCCAATTCAAGTGAAAACTCTCCATAAACCAGCCGGAGTTGTAAATATTATCAGTTTTCTTGTCATGTCGTAGCTTTACACTGAAAACCTCTTTGATTGAAAACGGCTGGAAATGCAGTACGAATCTATTTTAATTTCACGTGTTTCTTACCAGTTTTTAATCATTTCTGGAAACTATAATTGCGTATTTGAAAGTTTTACCACAATTAGAGAGTTTTCCTACAACTACATACTGGAATCGTCAGCATTGTAACTGATTCACACAGGAAACACCAAAGAAATTCGGCCTCCAATTGTAAACATAAACTGTATAGTCTTCACTTACAGTCTTTCTACACAAATTTTGAGCTGTATAAACCTGAATTCCTAATATTTAAAGCAAACTCAAGTGAAAACTCACCCTAAAATAGACTGAGTTTTAAGTATTATCAGTTTTCTGGTCATGACCCAGCTTCCACTGGTAAACTCCGTGATTGAAAATGGCTGGAAATGTAGTAAGAATAAATTTCCTTTCATTTCAAGTGTTTCTTACAAGTTTTTTATCATTTCTGGAAACTATAATTGCGTATTTGAAGAGTTTTACCACAATTACAGAGTGTTCCTAGAACTATATACTGGAATCGGCAGCATTTTAACTGATTCACACAGAAAACGCCAGAGAAATTAGGCCTCAAATGTAAACATAAACAGTATATTGCACACTTACAGTCTTCCTACACAAATTTTGAGCTGTATAAACCTGAAATCCTAATATTTGAAAGCCAATTCAAGTGAAAACTCTCCATAAACTAGCCGGTGTTGTAAATATTATCAGTTTTCTTGTCATGTCGTAGCTTTACACTGAAAACCTCCTTGATTGAAAACGGCTGGAAATGCAGTACGAATCTATTTCTTTTAATTTCACGTGTTCCCTACCAGTTTTTAATCATTTCTGGAAACTATAATTGCGTATTTGAAAGTTTTACCACAATTAGAGAGTGTTCCTACAACTGTATACTGGAATCGGCAGCATTTTAACTGATTCACACAGAAAACGCCAGAGAAATTAGGCCTCAAATGTCAACATAAACAGTATATTGCACACTTACAGTCTTCCTACACAAATTTTGAGCTGTATAAACCTGAAATCCTAATATTTGAAAGCCAATTCAAGTGAAAACTCTCCATAAACTAGCCGGAGTCGTAAATATTATCAGTTTTCTGGCTATGTGCCACCTTTCCACTGGTAACCTCCGTGATTGAAAACGGCTGGAAATGTAGTAAGAATCTATTTGCTTTTATTTCAAGTGTTTCTTATAAGTTTTTTATCATTACTGGAAACAATAATTGCGTATTTGAAGAGTTTTACCACAATTAAAGAGTGTTCCTACAACTACATACTGGAATCATCAGCATTTTAACTGATTCACACAGGAAACACCAGAGAAATTCGGACTCCAATTGTTAACATAAACAGTATAGCCTTCACGTACAGTCTTTCTACACAAATTTTGAGCAGAATAAACCTGAATTCCTAATATTTGAAATCGAACTGAAGTGAAAACTCACCCTAAACTAGACGGAGTTGTAAGTATTATCAGTTTGATGGTCATGACCCAGCTTTCCACTGGTAAACTCCGTGATTGAAAACGGCTGGAAATGTAGTAAGAATAAATTTCCTTTCATTTCAAGTGTTTCTTACAAGTTTTTTATCATTTCTGGAAACTATAATTGCGTATTTGAAGAGTTTTACCACAATTAGAGAGTGTTCCTACAACTGTATACTGGAATCAGCAGCATTTTAACTGATTCACACAGAAAACGCCAGAGAAATTAGGCCTCAAATGTCAACATAAACAGTATATTGCACACTTACAGTCTTCCTACACAAATTTTGAGCTGTATAAACCTGAAGTCCTAATATTTGAAAGCCAATTCAAGTGAAAACTCTCCATAAACTAGCCGGAGTTGTAAATATTATCAGTTTTCTGGCTATGTGCCACCTTTCCACTGGTAACCTCCGTGATTGAAAACGGCTGGAAATGTAGTAAGAATCTATTTGCTTTTATTTCAAGTGTTTCTTATAAGTTTTTTATCATTGCTGGAAACAATAATTGCGTATTTGAAGAGTTTTACCACAATTAGAGAGTGTTCCTACAACTACATACTTTATCATCAGCATTTTAACTGATTCACACAGGAAACACCAGAGAAATTCGGCCTCCAATTGTTAACATAAACAGTATAGTCTTCACGTACAGTCTTTCTACACAAATTTTGAGCTGAATAAACCTGAATTCCTAATATTTGAAAGCGAACTCAAGTGAAAACTCACCCTAAACTAGACGGAGTTGTAAGTATTATCAGTTTGCTGGTCATGACCCAGCTTTCCACTGGTAAACTCCGTGATTGAAAACGGCTGGAAATGTAGTAAGAATAAATTTCCTTTCATTTCAAGTGTTTCTTACAAGTTTTTTATCATTTCTGGAACTTATAATTGCGTATTTGAAGTGTTTTACCACAATGAGAGAGTGTTCCTACAACTATATACTGGATTCGTCAGCATTTTAACTGATTCACACAGAAAACGCCAGAGAAATTAGGCCTCAAACGTAAACATAAACAGTATATTGCACACTTACAGTCTTCCTACACAAATTTTGAGCTGTATAAACCTGAAATCCTAATATTTGAAAGCCAATTCAAGTGAAAACTCTCCATAAACCAGCCGGAGTTGTAAATATTATCAGTTTTCTTGTCATGTCGTAGCTTTACACTGAAAACCTCTTTGATTGAAAACGGCTGGAAATGCAGTACGAATCTATTTCTTTTAATTTCACGTGTTTCTTACCAGTTTTTAATCATTTCTGGAAACTATAATTGCGTATTTGAAAGTTTTACCACAATTAGAGAGTTTTCCTACAAGTACATACTGGAATCGTCAGCATTGTAACTGATTCACACAGGAAACACCAAAGAAATTCGGCCTCCAATTGTAAACATAAACTGTATAGTCTTCACTTACAGTCTTTCTACACAAATTTTGAGCTGTATAAACCTGAATTCCTAATATTTAAAGCAAACTCAAGTGAAAACTCACCCTAAAATAGACTGAGTTTTAAGTATTATCAGTTTTCTGGTCATGACCCAGCTTCCACTGGTAAACTCCGTGATTGAAAACGGCTGGAAATGTAGTAAGAATAAATTTCCTTTCATTTCAAGTGTTTCTTACAAGTTTTTTATCATTTCTGGAAACTATAATTGCGTATTTGAAGAGTTTTACCACAATTAGAGAGTGTTCCTACAACTGTATACTGGAATCAGCAGCATTTTAACTGATTCACACAGAAAACGCCAGAGAAATTAGGCCTCAAATGTCAACATAAACAGTATATTGCACACTTACAGTCTTCCTACACAAATTTTGAGCTGTATAAACCTGAAGTCCTATTATTTGAAAGCCAATTCAAGTGAAAACTCTCCATAAACTAGCCGGAGTTGTAAATATTATCAGTTTTCTGGCTATGTGCCACCTTTCCACTGGTAACCTCCGTGATTGAAAACGGCTGGAAATGTAGTAAGAATCTATTTGCTTTTATTTCAAGTGTTTCTTATAAGTTTTTTATCATTACTGGAAACAATAATTGCGTATTTGAAGAGTTTTACCACAATTAGAGAGTGTTCCTACAACTACATACTTTATCATCAGCATTTTAACTGATTCACACAGGAAACACCAGAGAAATTCGGCCTCCAATTGTTAACATAAACAGAATAGTCTTCACGTACAGTCTTTCTACACAAATTTTGAGCTGAATAAACCTGAATTCCTAATATTTGAAAGCGAACTCAAGTGAAAACTCACCCTAAACTAGACGGAGTTGTAAGTATTATCAGTTTGCTGGTCATGACCCAGCTTTCCACTGGTAAACTCCGTGATTGAAAACGGCTGGAAATGTAGTAAGAATAAATTTCCTTTCATTTCAAGTGTTTCTTACAAGTTTTTTATCATTTCTGGAACTTATAATTGCGTATTTGAAGAGTTTTACCACAATGAGAGAGTGTTCCTACAACTATATACTGGATTCGTCAGCATTTTAACTGATTCACACAGAAAACGCCAGAGAAATTAGGCCTCAAACGTAAACATAAACAGTATATTGCACACTTACAGTCTTCCTACACAAATTTTGAGCTGTATAAACCTGAAATCCTAATATTTGAAAGCCAATTCAAGTGAAAACTCTCCATAAACCAGCCGGAGTTGTAAATATTATCAGTTTTCTTGTCATGTCGTAGCTTTACACTGAAAACCTCTTTGATTGAAAACGGCTGGAAATGCAGTACGAATCTATTTCTTTTAATTTCACGTGTTTCTTACCAGTTTTTAATCATTTCTGGAAACTATAATTGCGTATTTGAAAGTTTTACCACAATTAGAGAGTTTTCCTACAAGTACATACTGGAATCGTCAGCATTGTAACTGATTCACACAGGAAACACCAAAGAAATTCGGCCTCCAATTGTAAACATAAACTGTATAGTCTTCACTTACAGTCTTTCTACACAAATTTTGAGCTGTATAAACCTGAATTCCTAATATTTAAAGCAAACTCAAGTGAAAACTCACCCTAAACTAGACGGAGTTGTAAGTATTATCAGTTTGCTGGTCATGACCCAGCTTTCCACTGGTAAACTCCGTGATTGAAAACGGCTGGAAATGTAGTAAGAATAAATTTCCTTTCATTTCAAGTGTTACTTACAAGTTTTTTATCATTTCTGGAAACTATAATTGCGTATTTGAAGAGTTTTACCACAATGAGAGAGTGTTCCTACAACTATATACTGGATTCGTCAGCATTTTAACTGATTCACACAGAAAACGCCAGAGAAATTAGGCCTCAAATGTAAACATAAACAGTATATTGCACACTTACAGTCTTCCTACACAAATTTTGAGCTGTATAAACCTGAAATCCTAATATTTGAAAGCCAATTCAAGTGAAAACTCTCCATAAACCAGCCGGAGTTGTAAATATTATCAGTTTTCTTATCATGTCGTAGCTTTACACTGAAAACCTCTTTGATTGAAAACGGCTGGAAATGCAGTACGAATCTATTTCTTTTAATTTCACGTGTTTCTTACCAGTTTTTAATCATTTCTGGAAACTATAATTGCGTATTTGAAAGTTTTACCACAATTAGAGAGTTTTCCTACAAGTACATACTTTATCATCAGCATTTTAACTGATTCACACAGGAAACACCAGAGAAATTCGGCCTCCAATTGTTAACATAAACAGTATAGTCTTCACGTACAGTCTTTCTACACAAATTTTGAGCTGAATAAACCTGAATTCCTAATATTTGAAAGCGAACTCAAGTGAAAACTCACCCTAAACTAGACGGAGTTGTAAGTATTATCAGTTTGCTGGTCATGACCCAGCTTTCCACTGGTAAACTCCGTGATTGAAAACGGCTGGAAATGTAGTAAGAATAAATTTCCTTTCATTTCAAGTGTTTCTTACAAGTTTTTTATCATTTCTGGAACTTATAATTGCGTATTTGAAGAGTTTTACCACAATGAGAGAGTGTTCCTACAACTATATACTGGAATCGGCAGCATTTTAACTGATTCACACAGAAAACGCCAGAGAAATTAGGCCTCAAATGTCAACATAAACAGTATATTGCACACTTACAGTCTTCCTACACAAATTTTGAGCTGTATAAACCTGAAATCCTAATATTTGAAAGCCAATTCAAGTGAAAACTCTCCATAAACTAGCCGGTGTTGTAAATATTATCAGTTTTCTTGTCATGTCGTAGCTTTACACTGAAAACCTCCTTGATTGAAAACGGCTGGAAATGCAGTACGAATCTATTTCTTTTAATTTCACGTGTTCCCTACCAGTTTTTAATCATTTCTGGAAACTATAATTGCGTATTTGAAAGTTTTACCACAATTAGAGAGTGTTCCTACAACTGTATACTGGAATCGGCAGCATTTTAACTGATTCACACAGAAAACGCCAGAGAAATTAGGCCTCAAATGTAAACATAAACAGTATATTGCACACTTACAGTCTTCCTACACAAATTTTGAGCTGTATAAACCTGAAATCCTAATATTTGAAAGCCAATTCAAGTGAAAACTCTCCATAAACCAGCCGGAGTTCTAAATATTATCAGTTTTCTTGTCATGTCGTAGCTTTACACTGAAAACCTCTTTGATTGAAAACGGCTGGAAATGCAGTACGAATCTATTTTAATTTCACGTGTTTCTTACCAGTTTTTAATCATTTCTGGAAACTATAATTGCGTATTTGAAAGTTTTACCACAATTAGAGAGTTTTCCTACAACTACATACTGGAATCGTCAGCATTGTAACTGATTCACACAGGAAACACCAAAGAAATTCGGCCTCCAATTGTAAACATAAACTGTATAGTCTTCACTTACAGTCTTTCTACACAAATTTTGAGCTGTATAAACCTGAAATCCTAATATTTGAAAGCCAATTCAAGTGAAAACTCTCCATAAACTAGCCGGAGTCGTAAATATTATCAGTTTTCTGGCTATGTGCCACCTTTCCACTGGTAACCTCCGTGATTGAAAACGGCTGGAAATGTAGTAAGAATCTATTTGCTTTTATTTCAAGTGTTTCTTATAAGTTTTTTATCATTACTGGAAACAATAATTGCGTATTTGAAGAGTTTTACCACAATTAAAGAGTGTTCCTACAACTACATACTGGAATCATCAGCATTTTAACTGATTCACACAGGAAACACCAGAGAAATTCGGACTCCAATTGTTAACATAAACAGTATAGCCTTCACGTACAGTCTTTCTACACAAATTTTGAGCAGAATAAACCTGAATTCCTAATATTTGAAATCGAACTGAAGTGAAAACTCACCCTAAACTAGACGGAGTTGTAAGTATTATCAGTTTGATGGTCATGACCCAGCTTTCCACTGGTAAACTCCGTGATTGAAAACGGCTGGAAATGTAGTAAGAATAAATTTCCTTTCATTTCAAGTGTTTCTTACAAGTTTTTTATCATTTCTGGAAACTATAATTGCGTATTTGAAGAGTTTTACCACAATTAGAGAGTGTTCCTACAACTGTATACTGGAATCAGCAGCATTTTAACTGATTCACACAGAAAACGCCAGAGAAATTAGGCCTCAAATGTCAACATAAACAGTATATTGCACACTTACAGTCTTCCTACACAAATTTTGAGCTGTATAAACCTGAAGTCCTAATATTTGAAAGCCAATTCAAGTGAAAACTCTCCATAAACTAGCCGGAGTTGTAAATATTATCAGTTTTCTGGCTATGTGCCACCTTTCCACTGGTAACCTCCGTGATTGAAAACGGCTGGAAATGTAGTAAGAATCTATTTGCTTTTATTTCAAGTGTTTCTTATAAGTTTTTTATCATTGCTGGAAACAATAATTGCGTATTTGAAGAGTTTTACCACAATTAGAGAGTGTTCCTACAACTACATACTTTATCATCAGCATTTTAACTGATTCACACAGGAAACACCAGAGAAATTCGGCCTCCAATTGTTAACATAAACAGTATAGTCTTCACGTACAGTCTTTCTACACAAATTTTGAGCTGAATAAACCTGAATTCCTAATATTTGAAAGCGAACTCAAGTGAAAACTCACCCTAAACTAGACGGAGTTGTAAGTATTATCAGTTTGCTGGTCATGACCCAGCTTTCCACTGGTAAACTCCGTGATTGAAAACGGCTGGAAATGTAGTAAGAATAAATTTCCTTTCATTTCAAGTGTTTCTTACAAGTTTTTTATCATTTCTGGAACTTATAATTGCGTATTTGAAGAGTTTTACCACAATGAGAGAGTGTTCCTACAACTATATACTGGATTCGTCAGCATTTTAACTGATTCACACAGAAAACGCCAGAGAAATTAGGCCTCAAACGTAAACATAAACAGTATATTGCACACTTACAGTCTTCCTACACAAATTTTGAGCTGTATAAACCTGAAATCCTAATATTTGAAAGCCAATTCAAGTGAAAACTCTCCATAAACCAGCCGGAGTTGTAAATATTATCAGTTTTCTTGTCATGTCGTAGCTTTACACTGAAAACCTCTTTGATTGAAAACGGCTGGAAATGCAGTACGAATCTATTTCTTTTAATTTCACGTGTTTCTTACCAGTTTTTAATCATTTCTGGAAACTATAATTGCGTATTTGAAAGTTTTACCACAATTAGAGAGTTTTCCTACAAGTACATACTGGAATCGTCAGCATTGTAACTGATTCACACAGGAAACACCAAAGAAATTCGGCCTCCAATTGTAAACATAAACTGTATAGTCTTCACTTACAGTCTTTCTACACAAATTTTGAGCTGTATAAACCTGAATTCCTAATATTTAAAGCAAACTCAAGTGAAAACTCACCCTAAAATAGACTGAGTTTTAAGTATTATCAGTTTTCTGGTCATGACCCAGCTTCCACTGGTAAACTCCGTGATTGAAAACGGCTGGAAATGTAGTAAGAATAAATTTCCTTTCATTTCAAGTGTTTCTTACAAGTTTTTTATCATTTCTGGAAACTATAATTGCGTATTTGAAGAGTTTTACCACAATTAGAGAGTGTTCCTACAACTGTATACTGGAATCAGCAGCATTTTAACTGATTCACACAGAAAACGCCAGAGAAATTAGGCCTCAAATGTCAACATAAACAGTATATTGCACACTTACAGTCTTCCTACACAAATTTTGAGCTGTATAAACCTGAAGTCCTATTATTTGAAAGCCAATTCAAGTGAAAACTCTCCATAAACTAGCCGGAGTTGTAAATATTATCAGTTTTCTGGCTATGTGCCACCTTTCCACTGGTAACCTCCGTGATTGAAAACGGCTGGAAATGTAGTAAGAATCTATTTGCTTTTATTTCAAGTGTTTCTTATAAGTTTTTTATCATTACTGGAAACAATAATTGCGTATTTGAAGAGTTTTACCACAATTAGAGAGTGTTCCTACAACTACATACTTTATCATCAGCATTTTAACTGATTCACACAGGAAACACCAGAGAAATTCGGCCTCCAATTGTTAACCTAAACAGTATAGTCTTCACGTACAGTCTTTCTACACAAATTTTGAGCTGAATAAACCTGAATTCCTAATATTTGAAAGCGAACTGAAGTGAAAACTCACCCTAAACTAGACGGAGTTGTAAGTATTATCAGTTTGCTGGTCATGACCCAGCTTTCCACTGGTAAACTCCGTGATTGAAAACGGCTGGAAATGTAGTAAGAATAAATTTCCTTTCATTTCAAGTGTTACTTACAAGTTTTTTATCATTTCTGGAAACTATAATTGCGTATTTGAAGAGTTTTACCACAATGAGAGAGTGTTCCTACAACTATATACTGGATTCGTCAGCATTTTAACTGATTCACACAGAAAACGCCAGAGAAATTAGGCCTCAAATGTAAACATAAACAGTATATTGCACACTTACAGTCTTCCTACACAAATTTTGAGCTGTATAAACCTGAAATCCTAATATTTGAAAGCCAATTCAAGTGAAAACTCTCCATAAACCAGCCGGAGTTGTAAATATTATCAGTTTTCTTATCATGTCGTAGCTTTACACTGAAAACCTCTTTGATTGAAAACGGCTGGAAATGCAGTACGAATCTATTTCTTTTAATTTCACGTGTTTCTTACCAGTTTTTAATCATTTCTGGAAACTATAATTGCGTATTTGAAAGTTTTACCACAATTAGAGAGTTTTCCTACAAGTACATACTTTATCATCAGCATTTTAACTGATTCACACAGGAAACACCAGAGAAATTCGGCCTCCAATTGTTAACATAAACAGTATAGTCTTCACGTACAGTCTTTCTACACAAATTTTGAGCTGAATAAACCTGAATTCCTAATATTTGAAAGCGAACTCAAGTGAAAACTCACCCTAAACTAGACGGAGTTGTAAGTATTATCAGTTTGCTGGTCATGACCCAGCTTTCCACTGGTAAACTCCGTGATTGAAAACGGCTGGAAATGTAGTAAGAATAAATTTCCTTTCATTTCAAGTGTTTCTTACAAGTTTTTTATCATTTCTGGAACTTATAATTGCGTATTTGAAGAGTTTTACCACAATGAGAGAGTGTTCCTACAACTATATACTGGAATCGGCAGCATTTTAACTGATTCACACAGAAAACGCCAGAGAAATTAGGCCTCAAATGTCAACATAAACAGTATATTGCACACTTACAGTCTTCCTACACAAATTTTGAGCTGTATAAACCTGAAATCCTAATATTTGAAAGCCAATTCAAGTGAAAACTCTCCATAAACTAGCCGGTGTTGTAAATATTATCAGTTTTCTTGTCATGTCGTACCTTTACACTGAAAACCTCCTTGATTGAAAACGGCTGGAAATGCAGTACGAATCTATTTCTTTTAATTTCACGTGTTCCCTACCAGTTTTTAATCATTTCTGGAAACTATAATTGCGTATTTGAAAGTTTTACCACAATTAGAGAGTGTTCCTACAACTGTATACTGGAATCGGCAGCATTTTAACTGATTCACACAGAAAACGCCAGAGAAATTAGGCCTCAAATGTAAACATAAACAGTATATTGCACACTTACAGTCTTCCTACACAAATTTTGAGCTGTATAAACCTGAAATCCTAATATTTGAAAGCCAATTCAAGTGAAAACTCTCCATAAACCAGCCGGAGTTCTAAATATTATCAGTTTTCTTGTCATGTCGTAGCTTTACACTGAAAACCTCTTTGATTGAAAACGGCTGGAAATGCAGTACGAATCTATTTTAATTTCACGTGTTTCTTACCAGTTTTTAATCATTTCTGGAAATTATAATTGCGTATTTGAAAGTTTTACCACAATTAGAGAGTTTTCCTACAACTACATACTGGAATCGTCAGCATTGTAACTGATTCACACAGGAAACACCAAAGAAATTCGGCCTCCAATTGTAAACATAAACTGTATAGTCTTCACTTACAGTCTTTCTACACAAATTTTGAGCTGTATAAACCTGAAATCCTAATATTTGAAAGCCAATTCAAGTGAAAACTCTCCATAAACTAGCCGGAGTCGTAAATATTATCAGTTTTCTGGCTATGTGCCACCTTTCCACTGGTAACCTCCGTGATTGAAAACGGCTGGAAATGTAGTAAGAATCTATTTGCTTTTATTTCAAGTGTTTCTTATAAGTTTTTTATCATTACTGGAAACAATAATTGCGTATTTGAAGAGTTTTACCACAATTAAAGAGTGTTCCTACAACTACATACTGGAATCATCAGCATTTTAACTGATTCACACAGGAAACACCAGAGAAATTCGGACTCCAATTGTTAACATAAACAGTATAGCCTTCACGTACAGTCTTTCTACACAAATTTTGAGCAGAATAAACCTGAATTCCTAATATTTGAAATCGAACTGAAGTGAAAACTCACCCTAAACTAGACGGAGTTGTAAGTATTATCAGTTTGATGGTCATGACCCAGCTTTCCACTGGTAAACTCCGTGATTGAAAACGGCTGGAAATGTAGTAAGAATAAATTTCCTTTCATTTCAAGTGTTTCTTACAAGTTTTTTATCATTTCTGGAAACTATAATTGCGTATTTGAAGAGTTTTACCACAATTAGAGAGTGTTCCTACAACTGTATACTGGAATCAGCAGCATTTTAACTGATTCACACAGAAAACGCCAGAGAAATTAGGCCTCAAATGTCAACATAAACAGTATATTGCACACTTACAGTCTTCCTACACAAATTTTGAGCTGTATAAACCTGAAGTCCTAATATTTGAAAGCCAATTCAAGTGAAAACTCTCCATAAACCAGCCGGAGTTGTAAATATTATCAGTTTTCTTATCATGTCGTAGCTTTACACTGAAAACCTCTTTGATTGAAAACGGCTGGAAATGCAGTACGAATCTATTTCTTTTAATTTCACGTGTTTCTTACCAGTTTTTAATCATTTCTGGAAACTATAATTGCGTATTTGAAAGTTTTACCACAATTAGAGAGTTTTCCTACAAGTACATACTTTATCATCAGCATTTTAACTGATTCACACAGGAAACACCAGAGAAATTCGGCCTCCAATTGTTAACATAAACAGTATAGTCTTCACGTACAGTCTTTCTACACAAATTTTGAGCTGAATAAACCTGAATTCCTAATATTTGAAAGCGAACTCAAGTGAAAACTCACCCTAAACTAGACGGAGTTGTAAGTATTATCAGTTTGCTGGTCATGACCCAGCTTTCCACTGGTAAACTCCGTGATTGAAAACGGCTGGAAATGTAGTAAGAATAAATTTCCTTTCATTTCAAGTGTTTCTTACAAGTTTTTTATCATTTCTGGAACTTATAATTGCGTATTTGAAGAGTTTTACCACAATGAGAGAGTGTTCCTACAACTATATACTGGAATCGGCAGCATTTTAACTGATTCACACAGAAAACGCCAGAGAAATTAGGCCTCAAATGTCAACATAAACAGTATATTGCACACTTACAGTCTTCCTACACAAATTTTGAGCTGTATAAACCTGAAATCCTAATATTTGAAAGCCAATTCAAGTGAAAACTCTCCATAAACTAGCCGGTGTTGTAAATATTATCAGTTTTCTTGTCATGTCGTACCTTTACACTGAAAACCTCCTTGATTGAAAACGGCTGGAAATGCAGTACGAATCTATTTCTTTTAATTTCACGTGTTCCCTACCAGTTTTTAATCATTTCTGGAAACTATAATTGCGTATTTGAAAGTTTTACCACAATTAGAGAGTGTTCCTACAACTGTATACTGGAATCGGCAGCATTTTAACTGATTCACACAGAAAACGCCAGAGAAATTAGGCCTCAAATGTAAACATAAACAGTATATTGCACACTTACAGTCTTCCTACACAAATTTTGAGCTGTATAAACCTGAAATCCTAATATTTGAAAGCCAATTCAAGTGAAAACTCTCCATAAACCAGCCGGAGTTCTAAATATTATCAGTTTTCTTGTCATGTCGTAGCTTTACACTGAAAACCTCTTTGATTGAAAACGGCTGGAAATGCAGTACGAATCTATTTTAATTTCACGTGTTTCTTACCAGTTTTTAATCATTTCTGGAAACTATAATTGCGTATTTGAAAGTTTTACCACAATTAGAGAGTTTTCCTACAACTACATACTGGAATCGTCAGCATTGTAACTGATTCACACAGGAAACACCAAAGAAATTCGGCCTCCAATTGTAAACATAAACTGTATAGTCTTCACTTACAGTCTTTCTACACAAATTTTGAGCTGTATAAACCTGAAATCCTAATATTTGAAAGCCAATTCAAGTGAAAACTCTCCATAAACTAGCCGGAGTCGTAAATATTATCAGTTTTCTGGCTATGTGCCACCTTTCCACTGGTAACCTCCGTGATTGAAAACGGCTGGAAATGTAGTAAGAATCTATTTGCTTTTATTTCAAGTGTTTCTTATAAGTTTTTTATCATTACTGGAAACAATAATTGCGTATTTGAAGAGTTTTACCACAATTAAAGAGTGTTCCTACAACTACATACTGGAATCATCAGCATTTTAACTGATTCACACAGGAAACACCAGAGAAATTCGGACTCCAATTGTTAACATAAACAGTATAGCCTTCACGTACAGTCTTTCTACACAAATTTTGAGCAGAATAAACCTGAATTCCTAATATTTGAAATCGAACTGAAGTGAAAACTCACCCTAAACTAGACGGAGTTGTAAGTATTATCAGTTTGATGGTCATGACCCAGCTTTCCACTGGTAAACTCCGTGATTGAAAACGGCTGGAAATGTAGTAAGAATAAATTTCCTTTCATTTCAAGTGTTTCTTACAAGTTTTTTATCATTTCTGGAAACTATAATTGCGTATTTGAAGAGTTTTACCACAATTAGAGAGTGTTCCTACAACTGTATACTGGAATCAGCAGCATTTTAACTGATTCACACAGAAAACGCCAGAGAAATTAGGCCTCAAATGTCAACATAAACAGTATATTGCACACTTACAGTCTTCCTACACAAATTTTGAGCTGTATAAACCTGAAATCCTAATATTTGAAAGCCAATTCAAGTGAAAACTCTCCATAAACCAGCCGGAGTTGTAAATATTATCAGTTTTCTTGTCATGTCGTAGCTTTACACTGAAAACCTCTTTGATTGAAAACGGCTGGAAATGCAGTACGAATCTATTTCTTTTAATTTCACGTGTTTCTTACCAGTTTTTAATCATTTCTGGAAACTATAATTGCGTATTTGAAAGTTTTACCACAATTAGAGAGTTTTCCTACAAGTACATACTTTATCATCAGCATTTTAACTGATTCACACAGGAAACACCAGAGAAATTCGGCCTCCAATTGTTAACATAAACAGTATAGTCTTCACGTACAGTCTTTCTACACAAATTTTGAGCTGAATAAACCTGAATTCCTAATATTTGAAAGCGAACTCAAGTGAAAACTCACCCTAAACTAGACGGAGTTGTAAGTATTATCAGTTTGCTGGTCATGACCCAGCTTTCCACTGGTAAACTCCGTGATTGAAAACGGCTGGAAATGTAGTAAGAATAAATTTCCTTTCATTTCAAGTGTTTCTTACAAGTTTTTTATCATTTCTGGAAACTATAATTGCGTATTTGAAGAGTTTTACCACAATTACAGAGTGTTCCTACAACTATATACTGGAATCGGCAGCATTTTAACTGATTCACACAGAAAACGCCAGAGAAATTAGGCCTCAAATGTCAACATAAACAGTATATTGCACACTTACAGTCTTCCTACACAAATTTTGAGCTGTATAAACCTGAAATCCTAATATTTGAAAGCCAATTCAAGTGAAAACTCTCCATAAACTAGCCGGTGTTGTAAATATTATCAGTTTTCTTGTCATGTCGTACCTTTACACTGAAAACCTCCTTGATTGAAAACGGCTGGAAATGCAGTACGAATCTATTTCTTTTAATTTCACGTGTTCCCTACCAGTTTTTAATCATTTCTGGAAACTATAATTGCGTATTTGAAAGTTTTACCACAATTAGAGAGTGTTCCTACAACTGTATACTGGAATCGGCAGCATTTTAACTGATTCACACAGAAAACGCCAGAGAAATTAGGCCTCAAATGTAAACATAAACAGTATATTGCACACTTACAGTCTTCCTACACAAATTTTGAGCTGTATAAACCTGAAATCCTAATATTTGAAAGCCAATTCAAGTGAAAACTCTCCATAAACCAGCCGGAGTTCTAAATATTATCAGTTTTCTTGTCATGTCGTAGCTTTACACTGAAAACCTCTTTGATTGAAAACGGCTGGAAATGCAGTACGAATCTATTTCTTTTAATTTCACGTGTTTCTTACCAGTTTTTAATCATTTCTGGAAACTATAATTGCGTATTTGAAAGTTTTACCACAATTAGAGAGTTTTCCTACAACTACATACTGGAATCGTCAGCATTGTAACTGATTCACACAGGAAACACCAAAGAAATTCGGCCTCCAATTGTAAACATAAACTGTATAGTCTTCACTTACAGTCTTTCTACACAAATTTTGAGCTGTATAAACCTGAAATCCTAATATTTGAAAGCCAATTCAAGTGAAAACTCTCCATAAACTAGCCGGAGTCGTAAATATTATCAGTTTTCTGGCTATGTGCCACCTTTCCACTGGTAACCTCCGTGATTGAAAACGGCTGGAAATGTAGTAAGAATCTATTTGCTTTTATTTCAAGTGTTTCTTATAAGTTTTTTATCATTACTGGAAACAATAATTGCGTATTTGAAGAGTTTTACCACAATTAAAGAGTGTTCCTACAACTACATACTGGAATCATCAGCATTTTAACTGATTCACACAGGAAACACCAGAGAAATTCGGACTCCAATTGTTAACATAAACAGTATAGCCTTCACGTACAGTCTTTCTACACAAATTTTGAGCAGAATAAACCTGAATTCCTAATATTTGAAATCGAACTGAAGTGAAAACTCACCCTAAACTAGACGGAGTTGTAAGTATTATCAGTTTGATGGTCATGACCCAGCTTTCCACTGGTAAACTCCGTGATTGAAAACGGCTGGAAATGTAGTAAGAATAAATTTCCTTTCATTTCAAGTGTTTCTTACAAGTTTTTTATCATTTCTGGAAACTATAATTGCGTATTTGAAGAGTTTTACCACAATTAGAGAGTGTTCCTACAACTGTATACTGGAATCAGCAGCATTTTAACTGATTCACACAGAAAACGCCAGAGAAATTAGGCCTCAAATGTCAACATAAACAGTATATTGCACACTTACAGTCTTCCTACACAAATTTTGAGCTGTATAAACCTGAAGTCCTAATATTTGAAAGCCAATTCAAGTGAAAACTCTCCATAAACTAGCCGGAGTTGTAAATATTATCAGTTTTCTGGCTATGTGCCACCTTTCCACTGGTAACCTCCGTGATTGAAAACGGCTGGAAATGTAGTAAGAATCTATTTGCTTTTATTTCAAGTGTTTCTTATAAGTTTTTTATCATTGCTGGAAACAATAATTGCGTATTTGAAGAGTTTTACCACAATTAGAGAGTGTTCCTACAACTACATACTTTATCATCAGCATTTTAACTGATTCACACAGGAAACACCAGAGAAATTCGGCCTCCAATTGTTAACATAAACAGTATAGTCTTCACGTACAGTCTTTCTACACAAATTTTGAGCTGAATAAACCTGAATTCCTAATATTTGAAAGCGAACTGAAGTGAAAACTCACCCTAAACTAGACGGAGTTGTAAGTATTATCAGTTTGCTGGTCATGACCCAGCTTTCCACTGGTAAACTCCGTGATTGAAAACGGCTGGAAATGTAGTAAGAATAAATTTCCTTTCATTTCAAGTGTTACTTACAAGTTTTTTATCATTTCTGGAAACTATAATTGCGTATTTGAAGAGTTTTACCACAATGAGAGAGTGTTCCTACAACTATATACTGGATTCGTCAGCATTTTAACTGATTCACACAGAAAACGCCAGAGAAATTAGGCCTCAAACGTAAACATAAACAGTATATTGCACACTTACAGTCTTCCTACACAAATTTTGAGCTGTATAAACCTGAAATCCTAATATTTGAAAGCCAATTCAAGTGAAAACCCTCCATAAACCAGCCGGAGTTGTAAATATTATCAGTTTTCTTATCATGTCGTAGCTTTACACTGAAAACCTCTTTGATTGAAAACGGCTGGAAATGCAGTACGAATCTATTTCTTTTAATTTCACGTGTTTCTTACCAGTTTTTAATCATTTCTGGAAACTATAATTGCGTATTTGAAAGTTTTACCACAATTAGAGAGTTTTCCTACAAGTACATACTTTATCATCAGCATTTTAACTGATTCACACAGGAAACACCAGAGAAATTCGGCCTCCAATTGTTAACATAAACAGTATAGTCTTCACGTACAGTCTTTCTACACAAATTTTGAGCTGAATAAACCTGAATTCCTAATATTTGAAAGCGAACTCAAGTGAAAACTCACCCTAAACTAGACGGAGTTGTAAGTATTATCAGTTTGCTGGTCATGACCCAGCTTTCCACTGGTAAACTCCGTGATTGAAAACGGCTGGAAATGTAGTAAGAATAAATTTCCTTTCATTTCAAGTGTTTCTTACAAGTTTTTTATCATTTCTGGAACTTATAATTGCGTATTTGAAGAGTTTTACCACAATGAGAGAGTGTTCCTACAACTATATACTGGAATCGGCAGCATTTTAACTGATTCACACAGAAAACGCCAGAGAAATTAGGCCTCAAATGTCAACATAAACAGTATATTGCACACTTACAGTCTTCCTACACAAATTTTGAGCTGTATAAACCTGAAATCCTAATATTTGAAAGCCAATTCAAGTGAAAACTCTCCATAAACTAGCCGGTGTTGTAAATATTATCAGTTTTCTTGTCATGTCGTACCTTTACACTGAAAACCTCCTTGATTGAAAACGGCTGGAAATGCAGTACGAATCTATTTCTTTTAATTTCACGTGTTCCCTACCAGTTTTTAATCATTTCTGGAAACTATAATTGCGTATTTGAAAGTTTTACCACAATTAGAGAGTGTTCCTACAACTGTATACTGGAATCGGCAGCATTTTAACTGATTCACACAGAAAACGCCAGAGAAATTAGGCCTCAAATGTAAACATAAACAGTATATTGCACACTTACAGTCTTCCTACACAAATTTTGAGCTGTATAAACCTGAAATCCTAATATTTGAAAGCCAATTCAAGTGAAAACTCTCCATAAACCAGCCGGAGTTCTAAATATTATCAGTTTTCTTGTCATGTCGTAGCTTTACACTGAAAACCTCTTTGATTGAAAACGGCTGGAAATGCAGTACGAATCTATTTTAATTTCACGTGTTTCTTACCAGTTTTTAATCATTTCTGGAAACTATAATTGCGTATTTGAAAGTTTTACCACAATTAGAGAGTTTTCCTACAACTACATACTGGAATCGTCAGCATTGTAACTGATTCACACAGGAAACACCAAAGAAATTCGGCCTCCAATTGTAAACATAAACTGTATAGTCTTCACTTACAGTCTTTCTACACAAATTTTGAGCTGTATAAACCTGAAATCCTAATATTTGAAAGCCAATTCAAGTGAAAACTCTCCATAAACTAGCCGGAGTTGTAAATATTATCAGTTTTCTGGCTATGTGCCACCTTTCCACTGGTAACCTCCGTGATTGAAAACGGCTGGAAATGTAGTAAGAATCTATTTGCTTTTATTTCAAGTGTTTCTTATAAGTTTTTTATCATTACTGGAAACAATAATTGCGTATTTGAAGAGTTTTACCACAATTAAAGAGTGTTCCTACAACTACATACTGGAATCATCAGCATTTTAACTGATTCACACAGGAAACACCAGAGAAATTCGGACTCCAATTGTTAACATAAACAGTATAGCCTTCACGTACAGTCTTTCTACACAAATTTTGAGCAGAATAAACCTGAATTCCTAATATTTGAAATCGAACTGAAGTGAAAACTCACCCTAAACTAGACGGAGTTGTAAGTATTATCAGTTTGATGGTCATGACCCAGCTTTCCACTGGTAAACTCCGTGATTGAAAACGGCTGGAAATGTAGTAAGAATAAATTTCCTTTCATTTCAAGTGTTTCTTACAAGTTTTTTATCATTTCTGGAAACTATAATTGCGTATTTGAAGAGTTTTACCACAATTAGAGAGTGTTCCTACAACTGTATACTGGAATCAGCAGCATTTTAACTGATTCACACAGAAAACGCCAGAGAAATTAGGCCTCAAATGTCAACATAAACAGTATATTGCACACTTACAGTCTTCCTACACAAATTTTGAGCTGTATAAACCTGAAGTCCTAATATTTGAAAGCCAATTCAAGTGAAAACTCTCCATAAACTAGCCGGAGTTGTAAATATTATCAGTTTTCTGGCTATGTGCCACCTTTCCACTGGTAACCTCCGTGATTGAAAACGGCTGGAAATGTAGTAAGAATCTATTTGCTTTTATTTCAAGTGTTTCTTATAAGTTTTTTATCATTGCTGGAAACAATAATTGCGTATTTGAAGAGTTTTACCACAATTAGAGAGTGTTCCTACAACTACATACTTTATCATCAGCATTTTAACTGATTCACACAGGAAACACCAGAGAAATTCGGCCTCCAATTGTTAACATAAACAGTATAGTCTTCACGTACAGTCTTTCTACACAAATTTTGAGCTGAATAAACCTGAATTCCTAATATTTGAAAGCGAACTCAAGTGAAAACTCACCCTAAACTAGACGGAGTTGTAAGTATTATCAGTTTGCTGGTCATGACCCAGCTTTCCACTGGTAAACTCCGTGATTGAAAACGGCTGGAAATGTAGTAAGAATAAATTTCCTTTCATTTCAAGTGTTTCTTACAAGTTTTTTATCATTTCTGGAACTTATAATTGCGTATTTGAAGAGTTTTACCACAATGAGAGAGTGTTCCTACAACTATATACTGGATTCGTCAGCATTTTAACTGATTCACACAGAAAACGCCAGAGAAATTAGGCCTCAAACGTAAACATAAACAGTATATTGCACACTTACAGTCTTCCTACACAAATTTTGAGCTGTATAAACCTGAAATCCTAATATTTGAAAGCCAATTCAAGTGAAAACTCTCCATAAACCAGCCGGAGTTGTAAATATTATCAGTTTTCTTGTCATGTCGTAGCTTTACACTGAAAACCTCTTTGATTGAAAACGGCTGGAAATGCAGTACGAATCTATTTCTTTTAATTTCACGTGTTTCTTACCAGTTTTTAATCATTTCTGGAAACTATAATTGCGTATTTGAAAGTTTTACCACAATTAGAGAGTTTTCCTACAAGTACATACTGGAATCGTCAGCATTGTAACTGATTCACACAGGAAACACCAGAGAAATTCGGCCTCCAATTGTTAACATAAACAGTATAGTCTTCACGTACAGTCTTTCTACACAAATTTTGAGCTGAATAAACCTGAATTCCTAATATTTGAAAGCGAACTCAAGTGAAAACTCACCCTAAACTAGACGGAGTTGTAAGTATTATCAGTTTGCTGGTCATGACCCAGCTTTCCACTGGTAAACTCCGTGATTGAAAACGGCTGGAAATGTAGTAAGAATAAATTTCCTTTCATTTCAAGTGTTTCTTACAAGTTTTTTATCATTTCTGGAACTTATAATTGCGTATTTGAAGAGTTTTACCACAATGAGAGAGTGTTCCTACAACTATATACTGGAATCGGCAGCATTTTAACTGATTCACACAGAAAACGCCAGAGAAATTAGGCCTCAAATGTCAACATAAACAGTATATTGCACACTTACAGTCTTCCTACACAAATTTTGAGCTGTATAAACCTGAAATCCTAATATTTGAAAGCCAATTCAAGTGAAAACTCTCCATAAACTAGCCGGTGTTGTAAATATTATCAGTTTTCTTGTCATGTCGTACCTTTACACTGAAAACCTCCTTGATTGAAAACGGCTGGAAATGCAGTACGAATCTATTTCTTTTAATTTCACGTGTTCCCTACCAGTTTTTAATCATTTCTGGAAACTATAATTGCGTATTTGAAAGTTTTACCACAATTAGAGAGTGTTCCTACAACTGTATACTGGAATCGGCAGCATTTTAACTGATTCACACAGAAAACGCCAGAGAAATTAGGCCTCAAATGTAAACATAAACAGTATATTGCACACTTACAGTCTTCCTACACAAATTTTGAGCTGTATAAACCTGAAATCCTAATATTTGAAAGCCAATTCAAGTGAAAACTCTCCATAAACCAGCCGGAGTTCTAAATATTATCAGTTTTCTTGTCATGTCGTAGCTTTACACTGAAAACCTCTTTGATTGAAAACGGCTGGAAATGCAGTACGAATCTATTTTAATTTCACGTGTTTCTTACCAGTTTTTAATCATTTCTGGAAACTATAATTGCGTATTTGAAAGTTTTACCACAATTAGAGAGTGTTCCTACAACTGTATACTGGAATCAGCAGCATTTTAACTGATTCACACAGAAAACGCCAGAGAAATTAGGCCTCAAATGTCAACATAAACAGTATATTGCACACTTACAGTCTTCCTACACAAATTTTGAGCTGTATAAACCTGAAGTCCTAATATTTGAAAGCCAATTCAAGTGAAAACTCTCCATAAACTAGCCGGAGTTGTAAATATTATCAGTTTTCTGGCTATGTGCCACCTTTCCACTGGTAACCTCCGTGATTGAAAACGGCTGGAAATGTAGTAAGAATCTATTTGCTTTTATTTCAAGTGTTTCTTATAAGTTTTTTATCATTGCTGGAAACAATAATTGCGTATTTGAAGAGTTTTACCACAATTAGAGAGTGTTCCTACAACTACATACTTTATCATCAGCATTTTAACTGATTCACACAGGAAACACCAGAGAAATTCGGCCTCCAATTGTTAACATAAACAGTATAGTCTTCACGTACAGTCTTTCTACACAAATTTTGAGCTGAATAAACCTGAATTCCTAATATTTGAAAGCGAACTCAAGTGAAAACTCACCCTAAACTAGACGGAGTTGTAAGTATTATCAGTTTGCTGGTCATGACCCAGCTTTCCACTGGTAAACTCCGTGATTGAAAACGGCTGGAAATGTAGTAAGAATAAATTTCCTTTCATTTCAAGTGTTTCTTACAAGTTTTTTATCATTTCTGGAACTTATAATTGCGTATTTGAAGAGTTTTACCACAATGAGAGAGTGTTCCTACAACTATATACTGGATTCGTCAGCATTTTAACTGATTCACACAGAAAACGCCAGAGAAATTAGGCCTCAAACGTAAACATAAACAGTATATTGCACACTTACAGTCTTCCTACACAAATTTTGAGCTGTATAAACCTGAAATCCTAATATTTGAAAGCCAATTCAAGTGAAAACTCTCCATAAACCAGCCGGAGTTGTAAATATTATCAGTTTTCTTGTCATGTCGTAGCTTTACACTGAAAACCTCTTTGATTGAAAACGGCTGGAAATGCAGTACGAATCTATTTCTTTTAATTTCACGTGTTTCTTACCAGTTTTTAATCATTTCTGGAAACTATAATTGCGTATTTGAAAGTTTTACCACAATTAGAGAGTTTTCCTACAAGTACATACTGGAATCGTCAGCATTGTAACTGATTCACACAGGAAACACCAAAGAAATTCGGCCTCCAATTGTAAACATAAACTGTATAGTCTTCACTTACAGTCTTTCTACACAAATTTTGAGCTGTATAAACCTGAATTCCTAATATTTAAAGCAAACTCAAGTGAAAACTCACCCTAAAATAGACTGAGTTTTAAGTATTATCAGTTTTCTGGTCATGACCCAGCTTCCACTGGTAAACTCCGTGATTGAAAACGGCTGGAAATGTAGTAAGAATAAATTTCCTTTCATTTCAAGTGTTTCTTACAAGTTTTTTATCATTTCTGGAAACTATAATTGCGTATTTGAAGAGTTTTACCACAATTAGAGAGTGTTCCTACAACTGTATACTGGAATCAGCAGCATTTTAACTGATTCACACAGAAAACGCCAGAGAAATTAGGCCTCAAATGTCAACATAAACAGTATATTGCACACTTACAGTCTTCCTACACAAATTTTGAGCTGTATAAACCTGAAGTCCTATTATTTGAAAGCCAATTCAAGTGAAAACTCTCCATAAACTAGCCGGAGTTTTAAATATTATCAGTTTTCTGGCTATGTGCCACCTTTCCACTGGTAACCTCCGTGATTGAAAACGGCTGGAAATGTAGTAAGAATCTATTTGCTTTTATTTCAAGTGTTTCTTATAAGTTTTTTATCATTACTGGAAACAATAATTGCGTATTTGAAGAGTTTTACCACAATTAGAGAGTGTTCCTACAACTACATACTTTATCATCAGCATTTTAACTGATTCACACAGGAAACACCAGAGAAATTCGGCCTCCAATTGTTAACCTAAACAGTATAGTCTTCACGTACAGTCTTTCTACACAAATTTTGAGCTGAATAAACCTGAATTCCTAATATTTGAAAGCGAACTGAAGTGAAAACTCACCCTAAACTAGACGGAGTTGTAAGTATTATCAGTTTGCTGGTCATGACCCAGCTTTCCACTGGTAAACTCCGTGATTGAAAACGGCTGGAAATGTAGTAAGAATAAATTTCCTTTCATTTCAAGTGTTACTTACAAGTTTTTTATCATTTCTGGAAACTATAATTGCGTATTTGAAGAGTTTTACCACAATGAGAGAGTGTTCCTACAACTATATACTGGATTCGTCAGCATTTTAACTGATTCACACAGAAAACGCCAGAGAAATTAGGCCTCAAATGTAAACATAAACAGTATATTGCACACTTACAGTCTTCCTACACAAATTTTGAGCTGTATAAACCTGAAATCCTAATATTTGAAAGCCAATTCAAGTGAAAACTCTCCATAAACCAGCCGGAGTTGTAAATATTATCAGTTTTCTTATCATGTCGTAGCTTTACACTGAAAACCTCTTTGATTGAAAACGGCTGGAAATGCAGTACGAATCTATTTCTTTTAATTTCACGTGTTTCTTACCAGTTTTTAATCATTTCTGGAAACTATAATTGCGTATTTGAAAGTTTTACCACAATTAGAGAGTTTTCCTACAAGTACATACTTTATCATCAGCATTTTAACTGATTCACACAGGAAACACCAGAGAAATTCGGCCTCCAATTGTTAACATAAACAGTATAGTCTTCACGTACAGTCTTTCTACACAAATTTTGAGCTGAATAAACCTGAATTCCTAATATTTGAAAGCGAACTCAAGTGAAAACTCACCCTAAACTAGACGGAGTTGTAAGTATTATCAGTTTGCTGGTCATGACCCAGCTTTCCACTGGTAAACTCCGTGATTGAAAACGGCTGGAAATGTAGTAAGAATAAATTTCCTTTCATTTCAAGTGTTTCTTACAAGTTTTTTATCATTTCTGGAACTTATAATTGCGTATTTGAAGAGTTTTACCACAATGAGAGAGTGTTCCTACAACTATATACTGGAATCGGCAGCATTTTAACTGATTCACACAGAAAACGCCAGAGAAATTAGGCCTCAAATGTCAACATAAACAGTATATTGCACACTTACAGTCTTCCTACACAAATTTTGAGCTGTATAAACCTGAAATCCTAATATTTGAAAGCCAATTCAAGTGAAAACTCTCCATAAACTAGCCGGTGTTGTAAATATTATCAGTTTTCTTGTCATGTCGTACCTTTACACTGAAAACCTCCTTGATTGAAAACGGCTGGAAATGCAGTACGAATCTATTTCTTTTAATTTCACGTGTTCCCTACCAGTTTTTAATCATTTCTGGAAACTATAATTGCGTATTTGAAAGTTTTACCACAATTAGAGAGTGTTCCTACAACTGTATACTGGAATCGGCAGCATTTTAACTGATTCACACAGAAAACGCCAGAGAAATTAGGCCTCAAATGTAAACATAAACAGTATATTGCACACTTACAGTCTTCCTACACAAATTTTGAGCTGTATAAACCTGAAATCCTAATATTTGAAAGCCAATTCAAGTGAAAACTCTCCATAAACCAGCCGGAGTTCTAAATATTATCAGTTTTCTTGTCATGTCGTAGCTTTACACTGAAAACCTCTTTGATTGAAAACGGCTGGAAATGCAGTACGAATCTATTTTAATTTCACGTGTTTCTTACCAGTTTTTAATCATTTCTGGAAACTATAATTGCGTATTTGAAAGTTTTACCACAATTAGAGAGTTTTCCTACAACTACATACTGGAATCGTCAGCATTGTAACTGATTCACACAGGAAACACCAAAGAAATTCGGCCTCCAATTGTAAACATAAACTGTATAGTCTTCACTTACAGTCTTTCTACACAAATTTTGAGCTGTATAAACCTGAAATCCTAATATTTGAAAGCCAATTCAAGTGAAAACTCTCCATAAACTAGCCGGAGTCGTAAATATTATCAGTTTTCTGGCTATGTGCCACCTTTCCACTGGTAACCTCCGTGATTGAAAACGGCTGGAAATGTAGTAAGAATCTATTTGCTTTTATTTCAAGTGTTTCTTATAAGTTTTTTATCATTACTGGAAACAATAATTGCGTATTTGAAGAGTTTTACCACAATTAAAGAGTGTTCCTACAACTACATACTGGAATCATCAGCATTTTAACTGATTCACACAGGAAACACCAGAGAAATTCGGCCTCCAATTGTTAACATAAACAGTATAGCCTTCACGTACAGTCTTTCTACACAAATTTTGAGCAGAATAAACCTGAATTCCTAATATTTGAAATCGAACTGAAGTGAAAACTCACCCTAAACTAGACGGAGTTGTAAGTATTATCAGTTTGATGGTCATGACCCAGCTTTCCACTGGTAAACTCCGTGATTGAAAACGGCTGGAAATGTAGTAAGAATAAATTTCCTTTCATTTCAAGTGTTTCTTACAAGTTTTTTATCATTTCTGGAAACTATAATTGCGTATTTGAAGAGTTTTACCACAATTAGAGAGTGTTCCTACAACTGTATACTGGAATCAGCAGCATTTTAACTGATTCACACAGAAAACGCCAGAGAAATTAGGCCTCAAATGTCAACATAAACAGTATATTGCACACTTACAGTCATCCTACACAAATTTTGAGCTGTATAAACCTGAAGTCCTAATATTTGAAAGCCAATTCAAGTGAAAACTCTCCATAAACTAGCCGGAGTTGTAAATATTATCAGTTTTCTGGCTATGTGCCACCTTTCCACTGGTAACCTCCGTGATTGAAAACGGCTGGAAATGTAGTAAGAATCTATTTGCTTTTATTTCAAGTGTTTCTTATAAGTTTTTTATCATTGCTGGAAACAATAATTGCGTATTTGAAGAGTTTTACCACAATTAGAGAGTGTTCCTACAACTACATACTTTATCATCAGCATTTTAACTGATTCACACAGGAAACACCAGAGAAATTCGGCCTCCAATTGTTAACATAAACAGTATAGTCTTCACGTACAGTCTTTCTACACAAATTTTGAGCTGAATAAACCTGAATTCCTAATATTTGAAAGCGAACTGAAGTGAAAACTCACCCTAAACTAGACGGAGTTGTAAGTATTATCAGTTTGCTGGTCATGACCCAGCTTTCCACTGGTAAACTCCGTGATTGAAAACGGCTGGAAATGTAGTAAGAATAAATTTCCTTTCATTTCAAGTGTTACTTACAAGTTTTTTATCATTTCTGGAAACTATAATTGCGTATTTGAAGAGTTTTACCACAATGAGAGAGTGTTCCTACAACTATATACTGGATTCGTCAGCATTTTAACTGATTCACACAGAAAACGCCAGAGAAATTAGGCCTCAAATGTAAACATAAACAGTATATTGCACACTTACAGTCTTCCTACACAAATTTTGAGCTGTATAAACCTGAAATCCTAATATTTGAAAGCCAATTCAAGTGAAAACTCTCCATAAACCAGCCGGAGTTGTAAATATTATCAGTTTTCTTATCATGTCGTAGCTTTACACTGAAAACCTCTTTGATTGAAAACGGCTGGAAATGCAGTACGAATCTATTTCTTTTAATTTCACGTGTTTCTTACCAGTTTTTAATCATTTCTGGAAACTATAATTGCGTATTTGAAAGTTTTACCACAATTAGAGAGTTTTCCTACAAGTACATACTTTATCATCAGCATTTTAACTGATTCACACAGGAAACACCAGAGAAATTCGGCCTCCAATTGTTAACATAAACAGTATAGTCTTCACGTACAGTCTTTCTACACAAATTTTGAGCTGAATAAACCTGAATTCCTAATATTTGAAAGCGAACTCAAGTGAAAACTCACCCTAAACTAGACGGAGTTGTAAGTATTATCAGTTTGCTGGTCATGACCCAGCTTTCCACTGGTAAACTCCGTGATTGAAAACGGCTGGAAATGTAGTAAGAATAAATTTCCTTTCATTTCAAGTGTTTCTTACAAGTTTTTTATCATTTCTGGAACTTATAATTGCGTATTTGAAGAGTTTTACCACAATGAGAGAGTGTTCCTACAACTATATACTGGAATCGGCAGCATTTTAACTGATTCACACAGAAAACGCCAGAGAAATTAGGCCTCAAATGTCAACATAAACAGTATATTGCACACTTACAGTCTTCCTACACAAATTTTGAGCTGTATAAACCTGAAATCCTAATATTTGAAAGCCAATTCAAGTGAAAACTCTCCATAAACTAGCCGGTGTTGTAAATATTATCAGTTTTCTTGTCATGTCGTACCTTTACACTGAAAACCTCCTTGATTGAAAACGGCTGGAAATGCAGTACGAATCTATTTCTTTTAATTTCACGTGTTCCCTACCAGTTTTTAATCATTTCTGGAAACTATAATTGCGTATTTGAAAGTTTTACCACAATTAGAGAGTGTTCCTACAACTGTATACTGGAATCGGCAGCATTTTAACTGATTCACACAGAAAACGCCAGAGAAATTAGGCCTCAAATGTAAACATAAACAGTATATTGCACACTTACAGTCTTCCTACACAAATTTTGAGCTGTATAAACCTGAAATCCTAATATTTGAAAGCCAATTCAAGTGAAAACTCTCCATAAACCAGCCGGAGTTCTAAATATTATCAGTTTTCTTGTCATGTCGTAGCTTTACACTGAAAACCTCTTTGATTGAAAACGGCTGGAAATGCAGTACGAATCTATTTTAATTTCACGTGTTTCTTACCAGTTTTTAATCATTTCTGGAAACTATAATTGCGTATTTGAAAGTTTTACCACAATTAGAGAGTTTTCCTACAACTACATACTGGAATCGTCAGCATTGTAACTGATTCACACAGGAAACACCAAAGAAATTCGGCCTCCAATTGTAAACATAAACTGTATAGTCTTCACTTACAGTCTTTCTACACAAATTTTGAGCTGTATAAACCTGAAATCCTAATATTTGAAAGCCAATTCAAGTGAAAACTCTCCATAAACTAGCCGGAGTTGTAAATATTATCAGTTTTCTGGCTATGTGCCACCTTTCCACTGGTAACCTCCGTGATTGAAAACGGCTGGAAATGTAGTAAGAATCTATTTGCTTTTATTTCAAGTGTTTCTTATAAGTTTTTTATCATTACTGGAAACAATAATTGCGTATTTGAAGAGTTTTACCACAATTAAAGAGTGTTCCTACAACTACATACTGGAATCATCAGCATTTTAACTGATTCACACAGGAAACACCAGAGAAATTCGGACTCCAATTGTTAACATAAACAGTATAGCCTTCACGTACAGTCTTTCTACACAAATTTTGAGCAGAATAAACCTGAATTCCTAATATTTGAAATCGAACTGAAGTGAAAACTCACCCTAAACTAGACGGAGTTGTAAGTATTATCAGTTTGATGGTCATGACCCAGCTTTCCACTGGTAAACTCCGTGATTGAAAACGGCTGGAAATGTAGTAAGAATAAATTTCCTTTCATTTCAAGTGTTTCTTACAAGTTTTTTATCATTTCTGGAAACTATAATTGCGTATTTGAAGAGTTTTACCACAATTAGAGAGTGTTCCTACAACTGTATACTGGAATCAGCAGCATTTTAACTGATTCACACAGAAAACGCCAGAGAAATTAGGCCTCAAATGTCAACATAAACAGTATATTGCACACTTACAGTCTTCCTACACAAATTTTGAGCTGTATAAACCTGAAGTCCTAATATTTGAAAGCCAATTCAAGTGAAAACTCTCCATAAACTAGCCGGAGTTGTAAATATTATCAGTTTTCTGGCTATGTGCCACCTTTCCACTGGTAACCTCCGTGATTGAAAACGGCTGGAAATGTAGTAAGAATCTATTTGCTTTTATTTCAAGTGTTTCTTATAAGTTTTTTATCATTGCTGGAAACAATAATTGCGTATTTGAAGAGTTTTACCACAATTAGAGAGTGTTCCTACAACTACATACTTTATCATCAGCATTTTAACTGATTCACACAGGAAACACCAGAGAAATTCGGCCTCCAATTGTTAACATAAACAGTATAGTCTTCACGTACAGTCTTTCTACACAAATTTTGAGCTGAATAAACCTGAATTCCTAATATTTGAAAGCGAACTCAAGTGAAAACTCACCCTAAACTAGACGGAGTTGTAAGTATTATCAGTTTGCTGGTCATGACCCAGCTTTCCACTGGTAAACTCCGTGATTGAAAACGGCTGGAAATGTAGTAAGAATAAATTTCCTTTCATTTCAAGTGTTTCTTACAAGTTTTTTATCATTTCTGGAACTTATAATTGCGTATTTGAAGAGTTTTACCACAATGAGAGAGTGTTCCTACAACTATATACTGGATTCGTCAGCATTTTAACTGATTCACACAGAAAACGCCAGAGAAATTAGGCCTCAAACGTAAACATAAACAGTATATTGCACACTTACAGTCTTCCTACACAAATTTTGAGCTGTATAAACCTGAAATCCTAATATTTGAAAGCCAATTCAAGTGAAAACTCTCCATAAACCAGCCGGAGTTGTAAATATTATCAGTTTTCTTGTCATGTCGTAGCTTTACACTGAAAACCTCTTTGATTGAAAACGGCTGGAAATGCAGTACGAATCTATTTCTTTTAATTTCACGTGTTTCTTACCAGTTTTTAATCATTTCTGGAAACTATAATTGCGTATTTGAAAGTTTTACCACAATTAGAGAGTTTTCCTACAAGTACATACTGGAATCGTCAGCATTGTAACTGATTCACACAGGAAACACCAAAGAAATTCGGCCTCCAATTGTAAACATAAACTGTATAGTCTTCACTTACAGTCTTTCTACACAAATTTTGAGCTGTATAAACCTGAATTCCTAATATTTAAAGCAAACTCAAGTGAAAACTCACCCTAAAATAGACTGAGTTTTAAGTATTATCAGTTTTCTGGTCATGACCCAGCTTCCACTGGTAAACTCCGTGATTGAAAACGGCTGGAAATGTAGTAAGAATAAATTTCCTTTCATTTCAAGTGTTTCTTACAAGTTTTTTATCATTTCTGGAAACTATAATTGCGTATTTGAAGAGTTTTACCACAATTAGAGAGTGTTCCTACAACTGTATACTGGAATCAGCAGCATTTTAACTGATTCACACAGAAAACGCCAGAGAAATTAGGCCTCAAATGTCAACATAAACAGTATATTGCACACTTACAGTCTTCCTACACAAATTTTGAGCTGTATAAACCTGAAATCCTAATATTTGAAAGCCAATTCAAGTGAAAACTCTCCATAAACTAGCCGGTGTTGTAAATATTATCAGTTTTCTTGTCATGTCGTAGCTTTACACTGAAAACCTCCTTGATTGAAAACGGCTGGAAATGCAGTACGAATCTATTTCTTTTAATTTCACGTGTTCCCTACCAGTTTTTAATCATTTCTGGAAACTATAATTGCGTATTTGAAAGTTTTACCACAATTAGAGAGTGTTCCTACAACTGTATACTGGAATCGGCAGCATTTTAACTGATTCACACAGAAAACGCCAGAGAAATTAGGCCTCAAATGTAAACATAAACAGTATATTGCACACTTACAGTCTTCCTACACAAATTTTGAGCTGTATAAACCTGAAATCCTAATATTTGAAAGCCAATTCAAGTGAAAACTCTCCATAAACCAGCCGGAGTTCTAAATATTATCAGTTTTCTTGTCATGTCGTAGCTTTACACTGAAAACCTCTTTGATTGAAAACGGCTGGAAATGCAGTACGAATCTATTTTAATTTCACGTGTTTCTTACCAGTTTTTAATCATTTCTGGAAACTATAATTGCGTATTTGAAAGTTTTACCACAATTAGAGAGTTTTCCTACAACTACATACTGGAATCGTCAGCATTGTAACTGATTCACACAGGAAACACCAAAGAAATTCGGCCTCCAATTGTAAACATAAACTGTATAGTCTTCACTTACAGTCTTTCTACACAAATTTTGAGCTGTATAAACCTGAAATCCTAATATTTGAAAGCCAATTCAAGTGAAAACTCTCCATAAACTAGCCGGAGTCGTAAATATTATCAGTTTTCTGGCTATGTGCCACCTTTCCACTGGTAACCTCCGTGATTGAAAACGGCTGGAAATGTAGTAAGAATCTATTTGCTTTTATTTCAAGTGTTTCTTATAAGTTTTTTATCATTACTGGAAACAATAATTGCGTATTTGAAGAGTTTTACCACAATTAAAGAGTGTTCCTACAACTACATACTGGAATCATCAGCATTTTAACTGATTCACACAGGAAACACCAGAGAAATTCGGACTCCAATTGTTAACATAAACAGTATAGCCTTCACGTACAGTCTTTCTACACAAATTTTGAGCAGAATAAACCTGAATTCCTAATATTTGAAATCGAACTGAAGTGAAAACTCACCCTAAACTAGACGGAGTTGTAAGTATTATCAGTTTGATGGTCATGACCCAGCTTTCCACTGGTAAACTCCGTGATTGAAAACGGCTGGAAATGTAGTAAGAATAAATTTCCTTTCATTTCAAGTGTTTCTTACAAGTTTTTTATCATTTCTGGAAACTATAATTGCGTATTTGAAGAGTTTTACCACAATTAGAGAGTGTTCCTACAACTGTATACTGGAATCAGCAGCATTTTAACTGATTCACACAGAAAACGCCAGAGAAATTAGGCCTCAAATGTCAACATAAACAGTATATTGCACACTTACAGTCTTCCTACACAAATTTTGAGCTGTATAAACCTGAAGTCCTAATATTTGAAAGCCAATTCAAGTGAAAACTCTCCATAAACTAGCCGGAGTTGTAAATATTATCAGTTTTCTGGCTATGTGCCACCTTTCCACTGGTAACCTCCGTGATTGAAAACGGCTGGAAATGTAGTAAGAATCTATTTGCTTTTATTTCAAGTGTTTCTTATAAGTTTTTTATCATTGCTGGAAACAATAATTGCGTATTTGAAGAGTTTTACCACAATTAGAGATTGTTCCTACAACTACATACTTTATCATCAGCATTTTAACTGATTCACACAGGAAACACCAGAGAAATTCGGCCTCCAATTGTTAACATAAACAGTATAGTCTTCACGTACAGTCTTTCTACACAAATTTTGAGCTGAATAAACCTGAATTCCTAATATTTGAAAGCGAACTCAAGTGAAAACTCACCCTAAACTAGACGGAGTTGTAAGTATTATCAGTTTGCTGGTCATGACCCAGCTTTCCACTGGTAAACTCCGTGATTGAAAACGGCTGGAAATGTAGTAAGAATAAATTTCCTTTCATTTCAAGTGTTTCTTACAAGTTTTTTATCATTTCTGGAACTTATAATTGCGTATTTGAAGAGTTTTACCACAATGAGAGAGTGTTCCTACAACTATATACTGGATTCGTCAGCATTTTAACTGATTCACACAGAAAACGCCAGAGAAATTAGGCCTCAAACGTAAACATAAACAGTATATTGCACACTTACAGTCTTCCTACACAAATTTTGAGCTGTATAAACCTGAAATCCTAATATTTGAAAGCCAATTCAAGTGAAAACTCTCCATAAACCAGCCGGAGTTGTAAATATTATCAGTTTTCTTGTCATGTCGTAGCTTTACACTGAAAACCTCTTTGATTGAAAACGGCTGGAAATGCAGTACGAATCTATTTCTTTTAATTTCACGTGTTTCTTACCAGTTTTTAATCATTTCTGGAAACTATAATTGCGTATTTGAAAGTTTTACCACAATTAGAGAGTTTTCCTACAAGTACATACTGGAATCGTCAGCATTGTAACTGATTCACACAGGAAACACCAAAGAAATTCGGCCTCCAATTGTAAACATAAACTGTATAGTCTTCACTTACAGTCTTTCTACACAAATTTTGAGCTGTATAAACCTGAATTCCTAATATTTAAAGCAAACTCAAGTGAAAACTCACCCTAAAATAGACTGAGTTTTAAGTATTATCAGTTTTCTGGTCATGACCCAGCTTCCACTGGTAAACTCCGTGATTGAAAACGGCTGGAAATGTAGTAAGAATAAATTTCCTTTCATTTCAAGTGTTTCTTACAAGTTTTTTATCATTTCTGGAAACTATAATTGCGTATTTGAAGAGTTTTACCACAATTAGAGAGTGTTCCTACAACTACATAATTTATCATCAGCATTTTAACTGATTCACACAGGAAACACCAGAGAAATTCGGCCTCCAATTGTTAACCTAAACAGTATAGTCTTCACGTACAGTCTTTCTACACAAATTTTGAGCTGAATAAACCTGAATTCCTAATATTTGAAAGCGAACTGAAGTGAAAACTCACCCTAAACTAGACGGAGTTGTAAGTATTATCAGTTTGCTGGTCATGACCCAGCTTTCCACTGGTAAACTCCGTGATTGAAAACGGCTGGAAATGTAGTAAGAATAAATTTCCTTTCATTTCAAGTGTTACTTACAAGTTTTTTATCATTTCTGGAAACTATAATTGCGTATTTGAAGAGTTTTACCACAATGAGAGAGTGTTCCTACAACTATATACTGGATTCGTCAGCATTTTAACTGATTCACACAGAAAACGCCAGAGAAATTAGGCCTCAAATGTAAACATAAACAGTATATTGCACACTTACAGTCTTCCTACACAAATTTTGAGCTGTATAAACCTGAAATCCTAATATTTGAAAGCCAATTCAAGTGAAAACTCTCCATAAACCAGCCGGAGTTGTAAATATTATCAGTTTTCTTATCTTGTCGTAGCTTTACACTGAAAACCTCTTTGATTGAAAACGGCTGGAAATGCAGTACGAATCTATTTCTTTTAATTTCACGTGTTTCTTACCAGTTTTTAATCATTTCTGGAAACTATAATTGCGTATTTGAAAGTTTTACCACAATTAGAGAGTTTTCCTACAAGTACATACTTTATCATCAGCATTTTAACTGATTCACACAGGAAACACCAGAGAAATTCGGCCTCCAATTGTTAACATAAACAGTATAGTCTTCACGTACAGTCTTTCTACACAAATTTTGAGCTGAATAAACCTGAATTCCTAATATTTGAAAGCGAACTCAAGTGAAAACTCACCCTAAACTAGACGGAGTTGTAAGTATTATCAGTTTGCTGGTCATGACCCAGCTTTCCACTGGTAAACTCCGTGATTGAAAACGGCTGGAAATGTAGTAAGAATAAATTTCCTTTCATTTCAAGTGTTTCTTACAAGTTTTTTATCATTTCTGGAACTTATAATTGCGTATTTGAAGAGTTTTACCACAATGAGAGAGTGTTCCTACAACTATATACTGGAATCGGCAGCATTTTAACTGATTCACACAGAAAACGCCAGAGAAATTAGGCCTCAAATGTCAACATAAACAGTATATTGCACACTTACAGTCTTCCTACACAAATTTTGAGCTGTATAAACCTGAAATCCTAATATTTGAAAGCCAATTCAAGTGAAAACTCTCCATAAACTAGCCGGAGTTGTAAATATTATCAGTTTTCTGGCTATGTGCCACCTTTCCACTGGTAACCTCCGTGATTGAAAACGGCTGGAAATGTAGTAAGAATCTATTTGCTTTTATTTCAAGTGTTTCTTATAAGTTTTTTATCATTACTGGAAACAATAATTGCGTATTTGAAGAGTTTTACCACAATTAAAGAGTGTTCCTACAACTACATACTGGAATCATCAGCATTTTAACTGATTCACACAGGAAACACCAGAGAAATTCGGACTCCAATTGTTAACATAAACAGTATAGCCTTCACGTACAGTCTTTCTACACAAATTTTGAGCAGAATAAACCTGAATTCCTAATATTTGAAATCGAACTGAAGTGAAAACTCACCCTAAACTAGACGGAGTTGTAAGTATTATCAGGTTGATGGTCATGACCCAGCTTTCCACTGGTAAACTCCGTGATTGAAAACGGCTGGAAATGTAGTAAGAATAAATTTCCTTTCATTTCAAGTGTTTCTTACAAGTTTTTTATCATTTCTGGAAACTATAATTGCGTATTTGAAGAGTTTTACCACAATTAGAGAGTGTTCCTACAACTGTATACTGGAATCAGCAGCATTTTAACTGATTCACACAGAAAACGCCAGAGAAATTAGGCCTCAAATGTCAACATAAACAGTATATTGCACACTTACAGTCTTCCTACACAAATTTTGAGCTGTATAAACCTGAAGTCCTAATATTTGAAAGCCAATTCAAGTGAAAACTCTCCATAAACTAGCCGGAGTTGTAAATATTATCAGTTTTCTGGCTATGTGCCACCTTTCCACTGGTAACCTCCGTGATTGAAAACGGCTGGAAATGTAGTAAGAATCTATTTGCTTTTATTCCAAGTGTTTCTTATAAGTTTTTTATCATTGCTGGAAACAATAATTGCGTATTTGAAGAGTTTTACCACAATTAGAGAGTGTTCCTACAACTACATACTTTATCATCAGCATTTTAACTGATTCACACAGGAAACACCAGAGAAATTCGGCCTCCAATTGTTAACATAAACAGTATAGTCTTCACGTACAGTCTTTCTACACAAATTTTGAGCCAAATAAACCTGAATTCCTAATATTTGAAAGCGAACTCAAGTGAAAACTCACCCTAAACTAGACGGAGTTGTAAGTATTATCAGTTTGCTGGTCATGACCCAGCTTTCCACTGGTAAACTCCGTGATTGAAAACGGCTGGAAATGTAGTAAGAATAAATTTCCTTTCATTTCAAGTGTTTCTTACAAGTTTTTTATCATTTCTGGAACTTATAATTGCGTATTTGAAGAGTTTTACCACAATGAGAGAGTGTTCCTACAACTATATACTGGATTCGTCAGCATTTTAACTGATTCACACAGAAAACGCCAGAGAAATTAGGCCTCAAACGTAAACATAAACAGTATATTGCACACTTACAGTCTTCCTACACAAATTTTGAGCTGTATAAACCTGAAATCCTAATATTTGAAAGCCAATTCAAGTGAAAACTCTCCATAAACCAGCCGGAGTTGTAAATATTATCAGTTTTCTTGTCATGTCGTAGCTTTACACTGAAAACCTCTTTGATTGAAAACGGCTGGAAATGCAGTACGAATCTATTTCTTTTAATTTCACGTGTTTCTTACCAGTTTTTAATCATTTCTGGAAACTATAATTGCGTATTTGAAAGTTTTACCACAATTAGAGAGTTTTCCTACAAGTACATACTGGAATCGTCAGCATTGTAACTGATTCACACAGGAAACACCAAAGAAATTCGGCCTCCAATTGTAAACATAAACTGTATAGTCTTCACTTACAGTCTTTCTACACAAATTTTGAGCTGTATAAACCTGAATTCCTAATATTTAAAGCAAACTCAAGTGAAAACTCACCCTAAAATAGACTGAGTTTTAAGTATTATCACATTTCTAGTCATGACCCAGCTTCCACTGGTAAACTCCGTGATTGAAAACGGCTGGAAATGTAGTAAGAATAAATTTCCTTTCATTTCAAGTGTTTCTTACAAGTTTTTTATCATTTCTGGAAACTATAATTGCGTATTTGAAGAGTTTTACCACAATTAGAGAGTGTTCCTACAACTGTATACTGGAATCAGCAGCATTTTAACTGATTCACACAGAAAACGCCAGAGAAATTAGGCCTCAAATGTCAACATAAACAGTATATTGCACACTTACAGTCTTCCTACACAAATTTTGAGCTGTATAAACCTGAAGTCCTAATATTTGAAAGCCAATTCAAGTGAAAACTCTCCATAAACTAGCCGGAGTTGTAAATATTATCAGTTTTCTGGCTATGTGCCACCTTTCCACTGGTAACCTCCGTGATTGAAAACGGCTGGAAATGTAGTAAGAATCTATTTGCTTTTATTTCAAGTGTTTCTTATAAGTTTTTTATCATTACTGGAAACAATAATTGCGTATTTGAAGAGTTTTACCACAATTAGAGAGTGTTCCTACAACTACATACTTTATCATCAGCATTTTAACTGATTCACACAGGAAACACCAGAGAAATTCGGCCTCCAATTGTTAACCTAAACAGTATAGTCTTCACGTACAGTCTTTCTACACAAATTTTGAGCTGAATAAACCTGAATTCCTAATATTTGAAAGCGAACTGAAGTGAAAACTCACCCTAAACTAGACGGAGTTGTAAGTATTATCAGTTTGCTGGTCATGACCCAGCTTTCCACTGGTAAACTCCGTGATTGAAAACGGCTGGAAATGTAGTAAGAATAAATTTCCTTTCATTTCAAGTGTTACTTACAAGTTTTTTATCATTTCTGGAAACTATAATTGCGTATTTGAAGAGTTTTACCACAATGAGAGAGTGTTCCTACAACTATATACTGGATTCGTCAGCATTTTAACTGATTCACACAGAAAACGCCAGAGAAATTAGGCCTCAAATGTAAACATAAACAGTATATTGCACACTTACAGTCTTCCTACACAAATTTTGAGCTGTATAAACCTGAAATCCTAATATTTGAAAGCCAATTCAAGTGAAAACTCTCCATAAACCAGCCGGAGTTGTAAATATTATCAGTTTTCTTATCATGTCGTAGCTTTACACTGAAAACCTCTTTGATTGAAAACGGCTGGAAATGCAGTACGAATCTATTTCTTTTAATTTCACGTGTTTCTTACCAGTTTTTAATCATTTCTGGAAACTATAATTGCGTATTTGAAAGTTTTACCACAATTAGAGAGTTTTCCTACAAGTACATACTTTATCATCAGCATTTTAACTGATTCACACAGGAAACACCAGAGAAATTCGGCCTCCAATTGTTAACATAAACAGTATAGTCTTCACGTACAGTCTTTCTACACAAATTTTGAGCTGAATAAACCTGAATTCCTAATATTTGAAAGCGAACTCAAGTGAAAACTCACCCTAAACTAGACGGAGTTGTAAGTATTATCAGTTTGCTGGTCATGACCCAGCTTTCCACTGGTAAACTCCGTGATTGAAAACGGCTGGAAATGTAGTAAGAATAAATTTCCTTTCATTTCAAGTGTTTCTTACAAGTTTTTTATCATTTCTGGAACTTATAATTGCGTATTTGAAGAGTTTTACCACAATGAGAGAGTGTTCCTACAACTATATACTGGATTCGTCAGCATTTTAACTGATTCACACAGAAAACGCCAGAGAAATTAGGCCTCAAATGTCAACATAAACAGTATATTGCACACTTACAGTCTTCCTACACAAATTTTGAGCTGTATAAACCTGAAATCCTAATATTTGAAAGCCAATTCAAGTGAAAACTCTCCATAAACTAGCCGGAGTTGTAAATATTATCAGTTTTCTGGCTATGTGCCACCTTTCCACTGGTAACCTCCGTGATTGAAAACGGCTGGAAATGTAGTAAGAATCTATTTGCTTTTATTTCAAGTGTTTCTTATAAGTTTTTTATCATTACTGGAAACAATAATTGCGTATTTGAAGAGTTTTACCACAATTAGAGAGTGTTCCTACAACTACATACTTTATCATCAGCATTTTAACTGATTCACACAGGAAACACCAGAGAAATTCGGCCTCCAATTGTTAACATAAACAGTATAGTCTTCATGTACAGTCTTTCTACACAAATTTTGAGCTGAATAAACCTGAATTCCTAATATTTGAAAGCGAACTGAAGTGAAAACTCACCCTAAACTAGACGGAGTTGTAAGTATTATCAGTTTTCTGGTCATGACCCAGCTTCCACTGGTAAACTCCGTGATTCAAAACGGCTGGAAATGTAGTAAGAATAAATTTCCTTTCATTTCAAGTGTTTCTTACAAGTTTTTTATCATTTCTGGAAACTATAATTGCGTATTTGAAGAGTTTTACCACAATTAGAGAGTGTTCCTACAACTGTATACTGGAATCGGCAGCATTTTAACTGATTCACACAGAAAACGCCAGAGAAATTAGGCCTCAAATGTAAACATAAAGAGTATATTGCACACTTACAGTCTTCCTACACAAATTTTGAGCTGTATAAACCTAAAATCCTAATATTTGAAAGCCAATTCATGTGAAAACTCTCCATAAACTAGCCGGTGTTGTAAATATTATCAGTTTTCTTGTCATGTCGTAGCTTTACACTGAAAACCTCCTTGATTGAAAACGGCTGGAAATGCAGTACGAATCTATTTCTTTTAATTTCACGTGTTTCCTACCAGTTTTTAATCATTTCTGGAAACTATAATTGCGTATTTGAAAGTTTTACCACAATTAGAGAGTTTTCCTACAACTACATACCGGAATCGTCATCATTTTAACTGATTCACACAGGAAACAACAAAGAAATTCGGTCTCCAATTGTAAACATAAACTGTATAGTCTTCACTTACAGTCTTTCTACACAAATTTTGAGCTGTATAAACCTGAATTCCTAATATTTGAAAGCGAACTCAAGTGAAAACTCACCCTAAACTAGACGGAGTTGTAAGTATTATCAGTTTCTGGTCATGACCCAGCTTTCCACTGGTAAACTCCGTGATTGAAAACGGCTGGAAATGTAGTAAGAATAAATTTCCTTTCATTTCAAGAGTTTCTTACAAGTTTTTTATCATTTCTGGGACTTATAATTGCGTATTTGAAGAGTTTTACCACAATTAGAGAGTGTTCCTACAACTACATACTGGAATTATCAGCATTTTAACTGATTCACACAGGAAACACCAGAGAAATTCGGCCTCCAATTGTTAACATAAACAGTATAGTCTTCACATACAGTCTTTCTACACAAATTTTGAGCTGAATAAACCTGAATTCCTACTATTTGAAAGCGACCTCAAGTGAAAACTCACCCTAAACTAGACGGAGTTGTAAGTATTATCAGTTTTCTGGTCATGACCCAGCTTCCACTGGTAAACTCCGTGATTGAAAATGGCTGGAAATGTAGTAAGATTAAATTTTCTTTCATTTCAAGTGTTTCTTACAAGTTTTTTATCATTTCTGGAAACTATAATTGCGTATTTGAAGAGTTATACCACAATTAGAGAGTGTTCCTACAACTATATACTGGAATCGGCAGCATTTTAACTGATTCACACAGAAAACGCCAGAGAAATTAGGCCTCAAATGTCAACATAAACAGTATATTGCACACTTACAGTCTTCCTCCACAAATTTTGAGCTGTATAAACCTGAAATCCTAATATTTGAAAGCCAATTCAAGTGAAAACTCTCCATAAACTAGCCGGTGTTGTAAATATTATCAGTTTTCTTGTCATGTCGTCGCTTTACACTGAAAACCTCCTTGATTGAAAACGGCTGGAAATGCAGTACGAATCTATTTCTTTTAATTTCACGTGTTTCCTACCAGTTTTTAATCATTTCTGGAAACTATAATTGCGTATTTGAAAGTTTTACCACAATTAGAGAGTTTTCCTACAACTACATACTGGAATCGTCAGCATTTTAACTGATTCACACAGGAAACAACAAAGAAATTCGGCCTCCAATTGTAAACATAAACTGTATAGTCTTCACTTACAGTCTTTCTACACAAATTTTGAGCTGTATAAACCTGAATTCCTAATATTTAAAGCGAACTCAAGTGAAAACTCACCCTAAAATAGACTGAGTTTTAAGTATTATCAGTTTTCTGGTCATGACCCAGCTTCCACTGGTAAACTCCGTGATTCAAAACGGCTGGAAATGTAGTAAGAATAAATTTCCTTTCATTTCAAGTGTTTCTTACAAGTTTTTTTATCATTTCTGGAAACTATAATTGCGTATTTGAAGAGTTTTACCACAATTAGAGAGTGTTCCTACAACTATATACTGGAATCGGCAGCATTTTAACTGATTCACACAGAAAACGCCAGAGAAATTAGGCCTCAAATGTCAACATAAACAGTATATTGCACACTGACAGTCTTCCTACACAAATTTTGAGCTGTATAAACCTGAATTCCTAATATTTGAAAGCCAATTCAAGTGAAAACTCTCCCTAAACTAGCCGGAGTTGTAAATATTATCAGTTTTCTGGCTATGTGCCACCTTTCCACTGGTAACCTCCGTGATTGAAAACGGCTGGAAATGTAGTAAGAATCTATTTGCTTTTATTTCAAGTGTTTCTTATAAGTTTTTTATCATTACTGGAAACAATAATTGCGTATTCGAAGAGTTTTACCACAATTAGAGAGTGTTCCTACAACTACATACTGGAATCATCAGCATTTTAACTGATTCACACAGGAAACACCAGAGAAATTCGGCCTCCAATTGTTAACATAAACAGTATAGTCTTCACGTACAGTCTTTCTACACAAATTTTGAGCTGAATAAACCTGAATTCCTACTATTTGAAAGCGACCTCAAGTGAAAACTCACCCTAAACTAGACGGAGTTGTAAGTATTATCAGTTTTCTGGTCATGACCCAGCTTCCACTGGTAAACTCCGTGATTGAAAATGGCTGGAAATGTAGTAAGATTAAATTTCCTTTCATTTCAAGTGTTTCTTACAAGTTTTTTATCATTTCTGGAAACTATAATTGCGTATTTGAAGAGTTATACCACAATTAGAGAGTGTTCCTACAACTATATACTGGAATCGGCAGCATTTTAACTGATTCACACAGAAAACGCCAGAGAAATTAGGCCTCAAATGTCAACATAAACAGTATATTGCACACTTACAGTCTTCCTCCACAAATTTTGAGCTGTATAAACCTGAAATCCTAATATTTGAAAGCCAATTCAAGTGAAAACTCTCCATAAACTAGCCGGTGTTGTAAATATTATCAGTTTTCTTGTCATGTCGTCGCTTTACACTGAAAACCTCCTTGATTGAAAACGGCTGGAAATGCAGTACGAATCTATTTCTTTTAATTTCACGTGTTTCCTACCAGTTTTTAATCATTTCTGGAAACTATAATTGCGTATTTGAAAGTTTTACCACAATTAGAGAGTTTTCCTACAACTACATACCGGAATCGTCATCATTTTAACTGATTCACACAGGAAACAACAAAGAAATTCGGTCTCCAATTGTAAACATAAACTGTATAGTCTTCACTTACAGTCTTTCTACACAAATTTTGAGCTGTATAAACCTGAATTCCTAATATTTGAAAGCGAACTCAAGTGAAAACTCACCCTAAACTAGACGGAGTTGTAAGTATTATCAGTTTTCTGGTCATGACCCAGCTTTCCACTGGTAAACTCCGTGATTGAAAACGGCTGGAAATGTAGTAAGAATAAATTTCCTTTCATTTCAAGAGTTTCTTACAAGTTTTTTATCATTTCTGGAACTTATAATTGCGTATTTGAAGAGTTTTACCACAATTAGAGAGTGTTCCTACAACAACATACTGGAATCATCAGCATTTTAACTGATTCACACAGGAAACACCAGAGAAATTCGGCCTCCAATTGTTAACATAAACAGTATAGTCTTCACGTACAGTCTTTCTACACAAATTTTGAGCTCAATAAACCTGAATTCCTAATATTTGAAAGCGAACTCAAGTGAAAACTCACCCTAAAATAGACTGAGTTTTAAGTATTATCAGTTTTCTGGTCATGACCCAGCTTCCACTGGTAAACTCCGTGATTCAAAACGGCTGGAAATGTAGTAAGAATAAATTTCCTTTCATTTCAAGTGTTTCTTACAAGTTTTTTATCATTTCTGGAAACTATAATTGCGTATTTGAAGAGTTTTACCACAATTAGAGAGTGTTCCTACAACTGTATACTGGAATCGGCAGCATTTTAACTGATTCACACAGAAAACGCCAGAGAAATTAGGCCTCAAATGTAAACATAAAGAGTATATTGCACACTTACAGTCTTCCTACACAAATTTTGAGCTGTATAAACCTGAAATCCTAATATTTGAAAGCCAATTCAAGTGAAAACTCTCCATAAACCAGCCGGAGTTGTAAATATTATCAGTTTTCTTGTCATGTCGTAGCTTTACACAGAAAACCTCCTTGATTGAAAACGGCTGGAAATGCAGTACGAATCTATTTCTTTTAATTTCACGTGTTTCCTACCAGTTTTTAATCATTTCTGGAAACTATAATTGCGTATTTGAAAGTTTTACCACAATTAGAGAGTTTTCCTACAACTACATGCTGGAATCGTCAGCATTGTAACTGATTCACACAGGAAACACCAAAGAAATTCGGCCTCCAATTGTAAACATAAACTGTATAGTCTTCACTTACAGTCTTTCTACACAAATTTTGCGCTGTATAAACCTGAATTCCTAATATTTAAAGCAAACTCAAGTGAAAACTCACCCTAAAATAGACTGAGTTTTAAGTATTATCAGTTTTCTGGTCATGACCCAGCTTCCACTGGTAAACTCCGTGATTGAAAACGGCTGGAAATGTAGTAAGAATAAATTTCCTTTCATTTCAAGTGTTTCTTACAAGTTTTTTATCATTTCTGGAAACTATAATTGCGTATTTGAAGAGTTTTACCACAATTAGAGAGTGTTCCTACAACTGTATACTGGAATCGGCAGCATTTTAACTGATTCACACAGAAAACGCCAGAGAAATTAGGCCTCAAATGTCAACATAAACAGTATATTGCACACTGACAGTCTTCCTACACAAATTTTGAGCTGTATAAACCTGAATTCCTAATATTTGAAAGCCAATTCAAGTGAAAACTCTCCCTAAACTAGCCGGAGTTGTAAATATTATCAGTTTTCTGGCTATGTGCCACCTTTCCACTGGTAACCTCCGTGATTGAAAACGGCTGGAAATGTAGTAAGAATCTATTTGCTTTTATTTCAAGTGTTTCTTATAAGTTTTTTATCATTACTGGAAACAATAATTGCGTATTCGAAGAGTTTTACCACAATTAGAGAGTGTTCCTACAACTACATACTGGAATCATCAGCATTTTAACTGATTCACACAGGAAACACCAGAGAAATTCGGCCTCCAATTGTTAACATAAACAGTATAGTCTTCACGTACAGTCTTTCTACACAAATTTTGAGCTGAATAAACCTGAATTCCTACTATTTGAAAGCGACCTCAAGTGAAAACTCACCCTAAACTAGACGGAGTTGTAAGTATTATCAGTTTTCTGGTCATGACCCAGCTTCCACTGGTAAACTCCGTGATTGAAAATGGCTGGAAATGTAGTAAGATTAAATTTCCTTTCATTTCAAGTGTTTCTTACAAGTTTTTTATCATTTCTGGAAACTATAATTGCGTATTTGAAGAGTTATACCACAATTAGAGAGTGTTCCTACAACTATATACTGGAATCGGCAGCATTTTAACTGATTCACACAGAAAACGCCAGAGAAATTAGGCCTCAAATGTCAACATAAACAGTATATTGCACACTTACAGTCTTCCTCCACAAATTTTGAGCTGTATAAACCTGAAATCCTAATATTTGAAAGCCAATTCAAGTGAAAACTCTCCATAAACTAGCCGGTGTTGTAAATATTATCAGTTTTCTTGTCATGTCGTCGCTTTACACTGAAAACCTCCTTGATTGAAAACGGCTGGAAATGCAGTACGAATCTATTTCTTTTAATTTCACGTGTTTCCTACCAGTTTTTAATCATTTCTGGAAACTATAATTGCGTATTTGAAAGTTTTACCACAATTAGAGAGTTTTCCTACAACTACATACCGGAATCGTCATCATTTTAACTGATTCACACAGGAAACAACAAAGAAATTCGGTCTCCAATTGTAAACATAAACTGTATAGTCTTCACTTACAGTCTTTCTACACAAATTTTGAGCTGTATAAACCTGAATTCCTAATATTTGAAAGCGAACTCAAGTGAAAACTCACCCTAAACTAGACGGAGTTGTAAGTATTATCAGTTTTCTGGTCATGACCCAGCTTTCCACTGGTAAACTCCGTGATTGAAAACGGCTGGAAATGTAGTAAGAATAAATTTCCTTTCATTTCAAGAGTTTCTTACAAGTTTTTTATCATTTCTGGAACTTATAATTGCGTATTTGAAGAGTTTTACCACAATTAGAGAGTGTTCCTACAACAACATACTGGAATCATCAGCATTTTAACTGATTCACACAGGAAACACCAGAGAAATTCGGCCTCCAATTGTTAACATAAACAGTATAGTCTTCACGTACAGTCTTTCTACACAAATTTTGAGCTCAATAAACCTGAATTCCTAATATTTGAAAGCGAACTCAAGTGAAAACTCACCCTAAAATAGACTGAGTTTTAAGTATTATCAGTTTTCTGGTCATGACCCAGCTTCCACTGGTAAACTCCGTGATTCAAAACGGCTGGAAATGTAGTAAGAATAAATTTCCTTTCATTTCAAGTGTTTCTTACAAGTTTTTTATCATTTCTGGAAACTATAATTGCGTATTTGAAGAGTTTTACCACAATTAGAGAGTGTTCCTACAACTGTATACTGGAATCGGCAGCATTTTAACTGATTCACACAGAAAACGCCAGAGAAATTAGGCCTCAAATGTAAACATAAAGAGTATATTGCACACTTACAGTCTTCCTACACAAATTTTGAGCTGTATAAACCTGAAATCCTAATATTTGAAAGCCAATTCAAGTGAAAACTCTCCATAAACCAGCCGGAGTTGTAAATATTATCAGTTTTCTTGTCATGTCGTAGCTTTACACAGAAAACCTCCTTGATTGAAAACGGCTGGAAATGCAGTACGAATCTATTTCTTTTAATTTCACGTGTTTCCTACCAGTTTTTAATCATTTCTGGAAACTATAATTGCGTATTTGAAAGTTTTACCACAATTAGAGAGTTTTCCTACAACTACATGCTGGAATCGTCAGCATTGTAACTGATTCACACAGGAAACACCAAAGAAATTCGGCCTCCAATTGTAAACATAAACTGTATAGTCTTCACTTACAGTCTTTCTACACAAATTTTGCGCTGTATAAACCTGAATTCCTAATATTTAAAGCAAACTCAAGTGAAAACTCACCCTAAAATAGACTGAGTTTTAAGTATTATCAGTTTTCTGGTCATGACCCAGCTTCCACTGGTAAACTCCGTGATTGAAAACGGCTGGAAATGTAGTAAGAATAAATTTCCTTTCATTTCAAGTGTTTCTTACAAGTTTTTTATCATTTCTGGAAACTATAATTGCGTATTTGAAGAGTTTTACCACAATTAGAGAGTGTTCCTACAACTGTATACTGGAATCGGCAGCATTTTAACTGATTCACACAGAAAACGCCAGAGAAATTAGGCCTCAAATGTCAACATAAACAGTATATTGCACACTTACAGTCTTCCTACACAAATTTTGAGCTGTATAAACCTGAAATCCTAATATTTGAAAGCCAATTCAAGTGAAAACTCTCCATAAACTAGCCGGAGTTGTAAATATTATCAGTTTTCTGGCTATGTGCCACCTTTCCACTGGTAACCTCCGTGATTGAAAACGGCTGGAAATGTAGTAAGAATCTATTTGCTTTTATTTCAAGTGTTTCTTATAAGTTTTTTATCATTACTGGAAACAATAATTGCGTATTTGAAGAGTTTTACCACAATTAAAGAGTGTTCCTACAACTACATACTGGAATCATCAGCATTTTAACTGATTCACACAGGAAACACCAGAGAAATTCGGCCTCCAATTGTTAACATAAACAGTATAGCCTTCACGTACAGTCTTTCTACACAAATTTTGAGCAGAATAAACCTGAATTCCTAATATTTGAAAGCGAACTGAAGTGAAAACTCACCCTAAACTAGACGGAGTTGTAAGTATTATCAGTTTGATGGTCATGACCCAGCTTTCCACTGGTAAACTCCGTCATTGAAAACGGCTGGAAATGTAGTAAGAATAAATTTCCTTTCATTTCAAGTGTTTCTTACAAGTTTTTTATCATTTCTGGAAACTATAATTGCGTATTTGAAGAGTTTTACCACAATTAGAGAGTGTTCCTACAACTGTATACTGGAATCAGCAGCATTTTAACTGATTCACACAGAAAACGCCAGAGAAATTAGGCCTCAAATGTCAACATAAACAGTATATTGCACACTTACAGTCTTCCTACACAAATTTTGAGCTGTATAAACCTGAAGTCCTAATATTTGAAAGCCAATTCAAGTGAAAACTCTCCCTAAACTAGCCGGAGTTGTAAATATTATCAGTTTTCTGGCTATGTGCCACCTTTCCACAGGTAACCTCCGTGATTGAAAACGGCTGGAAATGTAGTAAGAATCTATTTGCTTTTATTTCAAGTGTTTCTTATAAGTTTTTTATCATTACTGGAAACAATAATTGCGTATTTGAAGAGTTTTACCACAATTAGAGAGTGTTCCTACAACTACATACTTTATCATCAGCATTTTAACTGATTCATACAAGAAACACCAGAGAAATTCGGCCTCCAATTGTTAACCTAAACAGTATAGTCTTCACGTACAGTCTTTCTACACAAATTTTGAGCTGAATAAACCTGAATTCCTAATATTTGAAAGCGAACTGAAGTGAAAACTCACCCTAAACTAGACGGAGTTGTAAGTATTATCAGTTTGCTGGTCATGACCCAGCTTTCCACTGGTAAACTCCGTGATTGAAAACGGCTGGAAATGTAGTAAGAATAAATTTCCTTTCATTTCAAGTGTTTCTTACAAGTTTTTTATCATTTCTGGAACTTATAATTGCGTATTTGAAGAGTTTTACCACAATGAGAGAGTGTTCCTACAACTATATACTGGATTCGTCAGCATTTTAACTGATTCACACAGAAAACGCCAGAGAAATTAGGCCTCAAATGTAAACATAAACAGTATATTGCACACTTACAGTCTTCCTACACAAATTTTGAGCTGTATAAACCTGAAATCCTAATATTTGAAAGCCAATTCAAGTGAAAACTCTCCATAAACTAGCCGGAGTTGTAAATATTATCAGTTTTCTGGCTATGTGCCACCTTTCCACTGGTAACCTCCGTGATTGAGAACGGCTGGAAATGTAGTAAGAATCTATTTGCTTTTATTTCAAGTGTTTCTTATAAGTTTTTTATCATTACTGGAAACAATAATTGCGTATTTGAAGAGTTTTACCACAATTAGAGAGTGTTCCTACAACTACATACTTTATCATCAGCATTTTAACTGATTCACACAGGAAACACCAGAGAAATTCGGCCTCCAATTGTTAACATAAACAGTATAGTCTTCACGTACAGTCTTTCTACACAAATTTTGAGCTGAATAAACCTGAATTCCTAATATTTGAAAGCGAACTGAAGTGAAAACTCACCCTAAACTAGACGGAGTTGTAAGTATTATCAGTTTGCTGGTCATGACCCAGCTTTCCACTGGTAAACTCCGTCATTGAAAACGGCTGGAAATGTAGTAAGAATAAATTTCCTTTCATTTCAAGTGTTTCTTACAAGTTTTTTATCATTTCTGGAACTTATAATTGCGTATTTGAAGAGTTTTACCACAATGAGAGAGTGTTCCTACAACTATATACTGGATTCGTCAGCATTTTAACTGATTCACACAGAAAACGCCAGAGAAATTAGGCCTCAAATGTAAACATAAACAGTATATTGCACACTTACAGTCTTCCTACACAAATTTTGAGCTGTATAAACCTGAAATCCTAATATTTGAAAGCCAATTCAAGTGAAAACTCTCCATAAACCAGCCGGAGTTGTAAATATTATCAGTTTTCTTGTCATGTCTAGCTTTACACAGAAAACCTCCTTGATTGAAAACGGCTGGAAATGCAGTACGAATCTATTTCTTTTAATTTCACGTGTTTCCTACCAGTTTTTAATCATTTCTGGAAACTATAATTGCGTATTTGAAAGTTTTACCACAATTAGAGAGTTTTCCTACAACTACATGCTGGAATCGTCAGCATTGTAACTGATTCACACAGGAAACACCAAAGAAATTCGGCCTCCAATTGTAAACATAAACTGTATAGTCTTCACTTACAGTCTTTCTACACAAATTTTGAGCTGAATAAACCTGAATTCCTAATATTTGAAAGCGAACTCAAGTGAAAACTCACCCTAAACTAGACGGAGTTGTAAGTATTATCAGTTTGCTGGTCATGACCCAGCTTTCCACTGGTAAACTCCGTGATTGAAAACGGCTGGAAATGTAGTAAGAATAAATTTCCTTTCATTTCAAGTGTTTCTTACAAGTTTTTTATCATTTCTGGAACTTATAATTGCGTATTTGAAGAGTTTTACCACAATGAGAGAGTGTTCCTACAACTATATACTGGATTCGTCAGCATTTTAACTGATTCACACAGAAAACGCCAGAGAAATTAGGCCTCAAATGTCAACATAAACAGTATATTGCACACTTACAGTCTTCCTACACAAATTTTGAGCTGTATAAACCTGAAATCCTAATATTTGAAAGCCAATTCAAGTGAAAACTCTCCATAAACTAGCCGGAGTTGTAAATATTATCAGTTTTCTGGCTATGTGCCACCTTTCCACTGGTAACCTCCGTGATTGAAAACGGCTGGAAATGTAGTAAGAATCTATTTGCTTTTATTTCAAGTGTTTCTTATAAGTTTTTTATCATTACTGGAAACAATAATTGCGTATTTGAAGAGTTTTACCACAATTAGAGAGTGTTCCTACAACTACATACTTTATCATCAGCATTTTAACTGATTCACACAGGAAACACCAGAGAAATTCGGCCTCCAATTGTTAACATAAACAGTATAGTCTTCATGTACAGTCTTTCTACACAAATTTTGAGCTGAATAAACCTGAATTCCTAATATTTGAAAGCGAACTGAAGTGAAAACTCACCCTAAACTAGACGGAGTTGTAAGTATTATCAGTTTGCTGGTCATGACCCAGCTTTCCACTGGTAAACTCCGTGATTGAAAACGGCTGGAAATGTAGTAAGAATAAATTTCCTTTCATTTCAAGTGTTTCTTACAAGTTTTTTATCATTTCTGGAACTTATAATTGCGTATTTGAAGAGTTTTACCACAATGAGAGAGTGTTCCTACAACTATATACTGGATTCGTCAGCATTTTAACTGATTCACACAGAAAACGCCAGAGAAATTAGGCCTCAAATGTAAACATAAACAGTATATTGCACACTTACAGTCTTCCTACACAAATTTTGAGCTGTATAAACCTGAAATCCTAATATTTGAAAGCCAATTCAAGTGAAAACTCTCCATAAACCAGCCGGAGTTGTAAATATTATCAGTTTTCTTGTCATGTCGTAGCTTTACACAGAAAACCTCCTTGATTGAAAACGGCTGGAAATGCAGTACGAATCTATTTCTTTTAATTTCACGTGTTTCCTACCAGTTTTTAATCATTTCTGGAAACTATAATTGCGTATTTGAAAGTTTTACCACAATTAGAGAGTTTTCCTACAACTACATGCTGGAATCGTCAGCATTGTAACTGATTCACACAGGAAACACCAAAGAAATTCGGCCTCCAATTGTAAACATAAACTGTATAGTCTTCACTTACAGTCTTTCTACACAAATTTTGCGCTGTATAAACCTGAATTCCTAATATTTAAAGCAAACTCAAGTGAAAACTCACCCTAAAATAGACTGAGTTTTAAGTATTATCAGTTTTCTGGTCATGACCCAGCTTCCACTGGTAAACTCCGTGATTGAAAACGGCTGGAAATGTAGTAAGAATAAATTTCCTTTCATTTCAAGTGTTTCTTACAAGTTTTTTTATCATTTCTGGAAACTATAATTGCGTATTTGAAGAGTTTTACCACAATTAGAGAGTGTTCCTACAACTGTATACTGGAATCGGCAGCATTTTAACTGATTCACACAGAAAACGCCAGAGAAATTAGGCCTCAAATGTCAACATAAACAGTATATTGCACACTTACAGTCTTCCTACACAAATTTTGAGCTGTATAAACCTGAAATCCTAATATTTGAAAGCCAATTCAAGTGAAAACTCTCCATAAACTAGCCGGAGTTGTAAATATTATCAGTTTTCTGGCTATGTGCCACCTTTCCACTGGTAACCTCCGTGATTGAAAACGGCTGGAAATGTAGTAAGAATCTATTTGCTTTTATTTCAAGTGTTTCTTATAAGTTTTTTATCATTACTGGAAACAATAATTGCGTATTTGAAGAGTTTTACCACAATTAAAGAGTGTTCCTACAACTACATACTGGAATCATCAGCATTTTAACTGATTCACACAGGAAACACCAGAGAAATTCGGCCTCCAATTGTTAACATAAACAGTATAGCCTTCACGTACAGTCTTTCTACACAAATTTTGAGCAGAATAAACCTGAATTCCTAATATTTGAAAGCGAACTGAAGTGAAAACTCACCCTAAACTAGACGGAGTTGTAAGTATTATCAGTTTGATGGTCATGACCCAGCTTTCCACTGGTAAACTCCGTCATTGAAAACGGCTGGAAATGTAGTAAGAATAAATTTCCTTTCATTTCAAGTGTTTCTTACAAGTTTTTTATCATTTCTGGAAACTATAATTGCGTATTTGAAGAGTTTTACCACAATTAGAGAGTGTTCCTACAACTGTATACTGGAATCAGCAGCATTTTAACTGATTCACACAGAAAACGCCAGAGAAATTAGGCCTCAAATGTCAACATAAACAGTATATTGCACACTTACAGTCTTCCTACACAAATTTTGAGCTGTATAAACCTGAAGTCCTAATATTTGAAAGCCAATTCAAGTGAAAACTCTCCCTAAACTAGCCGGAGTTGTAAATATTATCAGTTTTCTGGCTATGTGCCACCTTTCCACAGGTAACCTCCGTGATTGAAAACGGCTGGAAATGTAGTAAGAATCTATTTGCTTTTATTTCAAGTGTTTCTTATAAGTTTTTTATCATTACTGGAAACAATAATTGCGTATTTGAAGAGTTTTACCACAATTAGAGAGTGTTCCTACAACTACATACTTTATCATCAGCATTTTAACTGATTCATACAAGAAACACCAGAGAAATTCGGCCTCCAATTGTTAACCTAAACAGTATAGTCTTCACGTACAGTCTTTCTACACAAATTTTGAGCTGAATAAACCTGAATTCCTAATATTTGAAAGCGAACTGAAGTGAAAACTCACCCTAAACTAGACGGAGTTGTAAGTATTATCAGTTTGCTGGTCATGACCCAGCTTTCCACTGGTAAACTCCGTGATTGAAAACGGCTGGAAATGTAGTAAGAATAAATTTCCTTTCATTTCAAGTGTTTCTTACAAGTTTTTTATCATTTCTGGAACTTATAATTGCGTATTTGAAGAGTTTTACCACAATGAGAGAGTGTTCCTACAACTATATACTGGATTCGTCAGCATTTTAACTGATTCACACAGAAAACGCCAGAGAAATTAGGCCTCAAATGTAAACATAAACAGTATATTGCACACTTACAGTCTTCCTACACAAATTTTGAGCTGTATAAACCTGAAATCCTAATATTTGAAAGCCAATTCAAGTGAAAACTCTCCATAAACTAGCCGGAGTTGTAAATATTATCAGTTTTCTGGCTATGTGCCACCTTTCCACTGGTAACCTCCGTGATTGAGAACGGCTGGAAATGTAGTAAGAATCTATTTGCTTTTATTTCAAGTGTTTCTTATAAGTTTTTTATCATTACTGGAAACAATAATTGCGTATTTGAAGAGTTTTACCACAATTAGAGAGTGTTCCTACAACTACATACTTTATCATCAGCATTTTAACTGATTCACACAGGAAACACCAGAGAAATTCGGCCTCCAATTGTTAACATAAACAGTATAGTCTTCACGTACAGTCTTTCTACACAAATTTTGAGCTGAATAAACCTGAATTCCTAATATTTGAAAGCGAACTGAAGTGAAAACTCACCCTAAACTAGACGGAGTTGTAAGTATTATCAGTTTGCTGGTCATGACCCAGCTTTCCACTGGTAAACTCCGTCATTGAAAACGGCTGGAAATGTAGTAAGAATAAATTTCCTTTCATTTCAAGTGTTTCTTACAAGTTTTTTATCATTTCTGGAACTTATAATTGCGTATTTGAAGAGTTTTACCACAATGAGAGAGTGTTCCTACAACTATATACTGGATTCGTCAGCATTTTAACTGATTCACACAGAAAACGCCAGAGAAATTAGGCCTCAAATGTAAACATAAACAGTATATTGCACACTTAAAGTCTTCCTACACAAATTTTGAGCTGTATAAACCTGAAATCCTAATATTTGAAAGCCAATTCAAGTGAAAACTCTCCATAAACCAGCCGGAGTTGTAAATATTATCAGTTTTCTTGTCATGTCTAGCTTTACACAGAAAACCTCCTTGATTGAAAACGGCTGGAAATGCAGTACGAATCTATTTCTTTTAATTTCACGTGTTTCCTACCAGTTTTTAATCATTTCTGGAAACTATAATTGCGTATTTGAAAGTTTTACCACAATTAGAGAGTTTTCCTACAACTACATGCTGGAATCGTCAGCATTGTAACTGATTCACACAGGAAACACCAAAGAAATTCGGCCTCCAATTGTAAACATAAACTGTATAGTCTTCACTTACAGTCTTTCTACACAAATTTTGAGCTGTATAAACCTGAATTCCTAATATTTAAAGCAAACTCAAGTGAAAACTCACCCTAAAATAGACTGAGTTTTAAGTATTATCAGTTTTCTGGTCATGACCCAGCTTCCACTGGTAAACTCCGTGATTGAAAACGGCTGGAAATGTAGTAAGAATAAATTTCCTTTCATTTCAAGTGTTTCTTACAAGTTTTTTATCATTTCTGGAAACTATAATTGCGTATTTGAAGAGTTTTACCACAATTAGAGAGTGTTCCTAGAACTATATACTGGAATCGGCAGCATTTTAACTGATTCACACAGAAAACGCCAGAGAAATTAGGCCTCAAATGTCAACATAAACAGTATATTGCACACTTACAGTCTTCCTACACAAATTTTGAGCTGTATAAACCTGAAGTCCTAACATTTGAAAGCCAATTCAAGTGAAAACTCTCCATAATCTAGCCGGAGTTGTAAATATTATCAGTTTTCTGGCTATGTGCCACCTTTCCACTGGTAACCTCCGTGATTGAAAACGGCTGGAAATGTAGTAAGAATCTATTTGCTTTTATTTCAAGTGTTTCTTATAAGTTTTTTATCATTACTGGAAACAATAATTGCGTATTTGAAGAGTTTTACCACAATTAGAGAGTGTTCCTACAACTACATACTTTATCATCAGCATTTTAACTGATTCACACAGGAAACACCAGAGAAATTCGGCCTCCAATTGTTAACATAAACAGTATAGTCTTCACGTACAGTCTTTCTACACAAATTTTGAGCTGAATAAACCTGAATTCCTAATATCTGAAAGCGAACTGAAGTGAAAACTCACCCTAAACTAGACGGAGTTGTAAGTATTATCAGTTTGCTGGTCATGACCCAGCTTTCCACTGGTAAACTCCGTGATTGAAAACGGCTGGAAATGTAGTAAGAATAAATTTCCTTTCATTTCAAGTGTTTCTTACAAGTTTTTTATCATTTCTGGAACTTATAATTGCGTATTTGAAGAGTTTTACCACAATGAGAGAGTGTTCCTACAACTATATACTGGATTCGTCAGCATTTTAACTGATTCACACAGAAAACGCCAGAGAAATTAGGCCTCAAATGTAAACATAAACAGTATATTGCACACTTACAGTCTTCCTACACAAATTTTGAGCTGTATAAACCTGAAATCCTAAGATTTGAAAGCCAATTCAAGTGAAAACTCTCCATAAACCAGCCGGAGTTGTAAATATTATCAGTTTTCTTGTCATGTCGTAGCTTTACACTGAAAACCTCTTTGATTGAAAACGGCTGGAAATGCAGTACGAATCTATTTCTTTTAATTTCACGTGTTTCTTACCAGTTTTTAATCATTTCTGGAAACTATAATTGCGTATTTGAAAGTTTTACCACAATTAGAGAGTTTTCCTACAAGTACATACTGGAATCGTCAGCATTGTAACTGATTCACACAGGAAACACCAAAGAAATTCGGCCTCCAATTGTAAACATAAACTGTATAGTCTTCACTTAGTCTTTCTACACAAATTTTGAGCTGTATAAACCTGAATTCCTAATATTTAAAGCAAACTCAAGTGAAAACTCACCCTAAAATAGACTGAGTTTTAAGTATTATCAGTTTTCTGGTCATGACCCAGCTTCCACTGGTAAACTCCGTGATTGAAAACGGCTGGAAATGTAGTAAGAATAAATTTCCTTTCATTTAAAGTGTTTCTTACAAGTTTTTTATCATTTCTGGAAACTATAATTGCGTATTTGAAGAGCTTTACCACAATTAGAGAGTGTTCCTACAACTACATACTTTATCATCAGCATTTTAACTGATTCACACAGGAAACACCAGAGAAATTCGGCCTCCAATTGTTAACATAAACAGTATAGTCTTCACGTACAGTCTTTCTACACAAATTTTGAGCTGAATAAACCTGAATTCCTAATATTTGAAAGCGAACTGAAGTGAAAACTCACCCTAAACTAGACGGAGTTGTATTATCAGTTTGCTGGTCATGACCCAGCTTTCCACTGGTAAACTCCGTGATTGAAAACGGCTGGAAATGTAGTAAGAATAAATTTCCTTTCATTTAAAGTGTTTCTTACAAGTTTTTTATCATTTCTGGAAACTATAATTGCGTATTTGAAGAGTTTTACCACAATTAGAGAGTGTTCCTACAACTATATACTGGAATCGGCAGCATTTTAACTGATTCACACAGAAAACGCCAGAGAAATTAGGCCTCAAATGTAAACATAAACAGTATATTGCAAACTTACAGTCTTCCTACACAAATTTTGAGCTGTATAAACCTGAAATCCTAATATTTGAAAGCCAATTCAAGTGAAAACTCTCCATAAACTAGCCGGTGTTGTAAATATTATCAGTTTTCTTGTCATGTCGTAGCTTTACACTGAAAACCTCCTCGATTGAAAACGGCTGGAAATGCAGTACGAATCTATTTCTTTTAATTTCACGTGTTTCCTACCAGTTTTTAATCATTTCTGGAAACTATAATTGCGTATTTGAAAGTTTTACCACAATTAGAGAGTTTTCCTACAACTACATGCTGGAATCGTCAGCATTTTAACTGATTCACACAGGAAACACCAAAGAAATTCGGCCTCCAATTGTAAACATAAACTGTATAGTCTTCACTTACAGTCTTTCTACACAAATTTTGAGCTGTATAAACCTGAATTCCTAATATTTAAAGCGAACTCAAGTGAAAACTCACCCTAAAATAGACTGAGTTTTAAGTATTATCAGTTTTCTGGTCATGACCCAGCTTCCACTGGTAAACTCCGTGATTGAAAACGGCTGGAAATGTAGTAAGAATAAATTTCCTTTCATTTCAAGTGTTTCTTACAAGTTTTTTATCATTTCTGGAAACTATAATTGCGTATTTGAAGAGTTTTACCACAATTAGAGAGTGTTCCTAGAACTATATACTGGAATCAGCAGCATTTTAACTGATTCACACAGAAAACGCCGGAGAAATTAGGCCTCAAATGTCAACCTAAACAGTATATTGCACACTTACAGTCTTCCTACACAAATTTTGAGCTGTATAAACCTGAAATCCTAATATTTGAAAGCCAATTCAAGTGAAAACTCTCCATAAACTAGCCGGAGTTGTAAATATTATCAGTTTTCTGGCTATGTGCCACCTTTCCACTGGTAACCTCCGTGATTGAAAACGGCTGGAAATGTAGTAAGAATCTATTTGCTTTTATTTCAAGTGTTTCTTAAAAGTTTTTTATCATTACTGGAAACAATAATTGCGTATTTGAAAAGTTTTACCACAATTAAAGAGTGTTCCTACAACTACATACTGGAATCATCAGCATTTTAACTGATTCACACAGGAAACACCAGAGAAATTCGGCCTCCAATTGTTAACATAAACAGTATAGCCTTCACGTACAGTCTTTCTACACAAATTTTGAGCTGAATAAACCTGAATTCCTAATATTTGAAAGCGAACTGAAGTGAAAACTCACCCTAAACTAGACGGAGTTGTAAGTACTATCAGTTTGATGGTCATGACCCAGCTTTCCACTGGTAAACTCCGTGATTGAAAACGGCTGGAAATGTAGTAAGAATAAATTTCCTTTCATTTCAAGTGTTTCTTACAAGTTTTTTATCATTTCTGGAAACTATAATTGCGTATTTGAAGAGTTTTACCACAATTAGAGAGTGTTCCTACAACTGTATACTGGAATCGGCAGCATTTTAACTGATTCACACAGAAAACGCCAGAGAAATTAGGCCTCAAATGTCAACATAAACAGTATATTGCACACTTACAGTCTTCCTACACAAATATTGAGCTGTATAAACCTGAAGTCCTAATATTTGAAAGCCAATTCAAGTGAAAACTCTCCATAAACTAGCCGGAGTTGTAAATATTATCAGTTTTCTGGCTATATGCCACCTTTCCACTGGTAACCTCCGTGATTGAAAACGGCTGGAAATGTAGTAAGAATCTATTTGCTTTTATTTCAAGTGTTTCTTATAAGTTTTTTTATCATTACTGGAAACAATAATTGCGTATTTGAAGAGTTTTACCACAATTAGAGAGTGTTCCTACAACTACATACTTTATCATCAGCATTTTAACTGATTCACACAGGAAACACCAGAGAAATTCGGCCTCCAATTGTTAACATAAACAGTATAGTCTTCACGTACAGTCTTTCTACACAAATTTTGAGCTGAATAAACCTGAATTCCTAATATTTGAAAGCGAACTGAAGTGAAAACTCACCCTAAACTAGACGGAGTTGTATTATCAGTTTGCTGGTCATGACCCAGCTTTCCACTGGTAAACTCCGTGATTGAAAACGGCTGGAAATGTAGTAAGAATAAATTTCCTTTCATTTCAAGTGTTTCTTACAAGTTTTTTATCATTTCTGGAAACTATAATTGCGTATTTGAAGAGTTTTACCACAATGAGAGAGTGTTCCTACAACTATATACTGGATTCGTCAGCATTTTAACTGATTCACACAGAAAACGCCAGAGAAATTAGGCCTCAAATGTCAACATAAACAGTATATTGCACACTTACAGTCTTCCTACACAAATTTTGAGCTGTATAAACCTGAAATCCTAATATTTGAAAGCCAATTCAAGTGAAAACTCTCCATAAACTAGCCGGTGTTGTAAATATTATCAGTTTTCTTGTCATGTCGTAGCTTTACACTGAAAACCTCCTTGATTGAAAACGGCTGGAAATGCAGTACGAATCTATTTCTTTTAATTTCACGTGTTTCCTACCAGTTTTTAATCATTTCTGGAAACTATAATTGCGTATTTGAAAGTTTTACCACAATTAGAGAGTTTTCCTACAACTACATACTGGAATCGTCAGCATTGTAACTGATTCACACAGGAAACACCAAAGAAATTCGGCCTCCAATTGTAAACATAAACAGTATAGTCTTCACTTACAGTCTTTCTACACAAATTTTGAGCTGTATAAACCTGAATTCCTAATATTTAAAGCGAACTCAAGTGAAAACTCACCCTAAAATAGACTGAGTTTTAAGTATTATCAGTTTTCTGGTCATGACCCAGCTTCCACTGGTAAACTCCGTGATTGAAAACGGCTGGAAATGTAGTAAGAATAAATTTCCTTTCATTTCAAGTGTTTCTTACAAGTTTTTTATCATTTCTGGAAACTATAATTGCGTATTTGAAGAGTTTTACCACAATTAGAGAGTGTTCCTACAACTGTATACTGGAATCGGCAGCATTTTAACTGATTCACACAGAAAACGCCAGAGAAATTAGGCCTCAAATGTCAACATAAACAGTATATTGCACACTTACAGTCTTCCTACACAAATTTTGAGCTGTATAAACCTGAAATCCTAATATTAGAAAGCCAATTCAAGTGAAAACTCTCCATAAACTAGCCGGAGTTGTAAATATTATCAGTTTTCTGGCTATGTGCCACCTTTCCACTGGTAACCTCCGTGATTGAAAACGGCTGGAAATGTAGTAAGAATCTATTTGCTTTTATTTCAAGTGTTTCTTATAAGTTTTTTATCATTACTGGAAACAATAATTGCGTATTTGAAGAGTTATACCACAATTAGAGAGTGTTCCTACAACTACATACTTTATCATCAGCATTTTAACTGATTCACACAGGAAACACCAGAGAAATTCGGCCTCCAATTGTTAACCTAAACAGTATAGTCTTCACGTACAGTCTTTCTACACAAATTTTGAGCTGAATAAACCTGAATTCCTAATATTTGAAAGCGAACTCAAGTGAAAACTCACCCTAAACTAGACGGAGTTGTAAGTATTATCAGTTTGCTGGTCATGACCCAGCTTTCCACTGGTAAACTCCGTGATTGAAAACGGCTGGAAATGTAGTAAGAATAAATTTCCTTTCATTTCAAGTGTTTCTTACAAGTTTTTTATCATTTCTGGAAACTATAATTGCGTATTTGAAGAGTTTTACCACAATTAGAGAGTGTTCCTACAACTATATACTGGATTCGTCAGCATTTTAACTGATTCACACAGAAAACGCCAGAGAAATTAGGCCTCAAATGTAAACATAAACAGTATATTGCACACTTACAGTCTTCCTACACAAATTTTGAGCTGTATAAACCTGAAATCCTAATATTTGAAAGCCAATTCAAGTGAAAACTCTCCATAAACCAGCCGGAGTTGTAAATATTATCAGTTTTCTTGTCATGTCGTAGCTTTACACAGAAAACCTCCTTGATTGAAAACGGCTGGAAATGCAGTACGAATCTATTTCTTTTAATTTCACGTGTTTCCTACCAGTTTTTAATCATTTCTGGAAACTATAATTGCGTATTTGAAAGTTTTACCACAATTAAAGTGTTCCTACAACTACATACTGGAATCATCAGCATTTTAACTGATTCACACAGGAAACACCAGAGAAATTCGGCCTCCAATTGTTAACATAAACAGTATAGCCTTCACGTACAGTCTTTCTACACAAATTTTGAGCAGAATAAACCTGAATTCCTAATATTTGAAAGCGAACTGAAGTGAAAACTCACCCTAAACTAGACGGAGTTGTAAGTATTATCAGTTTGATGGTCATGACCCAGCTTTCCACTGGTAAACTCCGTCATTGAAAACGGCTGGAAATGTAGTAAGAATAAATTTCCTTTCATTTCAAGTGTTTCTTACAAGTTTTTTATCATTTCTGGAAACTATAATTGCGTATTTGAAGAGTTTTACCACAATTAGAGAGTGTTCCTACAACTGTATACTGGAATCAGCAGCATTTTAACTGATTCACACAGAAAACGCCAGAGAAATTAGGCCTCAAATGTCAACATAAACAGTATATTGCACACTTACAGTCTTCCTACACAAATTTTGAGCTGTATAAACCTGAAGTCCTAATATTTGAAAGCCAATTCAAGTGAAAACTCTCCCTAAACTAGCCGGAGTTGTAAATATTATCAGTTTTCTGGCTATGTGCCACCTTTCCACAGGTAACCTCCGTGATTGAAAACGGCTGGAAATGTAGTAAGAATCTATTTGCTTTTATTTCAAGTGTTTCTTATAAGTTTTTTATCATTACTGGAAACAATAATTGCGTATTTGAAGAGTTTTACCACAATTAGAGAGTGTTCCTACAACTACATACTTTATCATCAGCATTTTAACTGATTCATACAAGAAACACCAGAGAAATTCGGCCTCCAATTGTTAACCTAAACAGTATAGTCTTCACGTACAGTCTTTCTACACAAATTTTGAGCTGAATAAACCTGAATTCCTAATATTTGAAAGCGAACTGAAGTGAAAACTCACCCTAAACTAGACGGAGTTGTAAGTATTATCAGTTTGCTGGTCATGACCCAGCTTTCCACTGGTAAACTCCGTGATTGAAAACGGCTGGAAATGTAGTAAGAATAAATTTCCTTTCATTTCAAGTGTTTCTTACAAGTTTTTTATCATTTCTGGAACTTATAATTGCGTATTTGAAGAGTTTTACCACAATGAGAGAGTGTTCCTACAACTATATACTGGATTCGTCAGCATTTTAACTGATTCACACAGAAAACGCCAGAGAAATTAGGCCTCAAATGTAAACATAAACAGTATATTGCACACTTACAGTCTTCCTACACAAATTTTGAGCTGTATAAACCTGAAATCCTAATATTTGAAAGCCAATTCAAGTGAAAACTCTCCATAAACTAGCCGGAGTTGTAAATATTATCAGTTTTCTGGCTATGTGCCACCTTTCCACTGGTAACCTCCGTGATTGAGAACGGCTGGAAATGTAGTAAGAATCTATTTGCTTTTATTTCAAGTGTTTCTTATAAGTTTTTTATCATTACTGGAAACAATAATTGCGTATTTGAAGAGTTTTACCACAATTAGAGAGTGTTCCTACAACTACATACTTTATCATCAGCATTTTAACTGATTCACACAGGAAACACCAGAGAAATTCGGCCTCCAATTGTTAACATAAACAGTATAGTCTTCACGTACAGTCTTTCTACACAAATTTTGAGCTGAATAAACCTGAATTCCTAATATTTGAAAGCGAACTGAAGTGAAAACTCACCCTAAACTAGACGGAGTTGTAAGTATTATCAGTTTGCTGGTCATGACCCAGCTTTCCACTGGTAAACTCCGTCATTGAAAACGGCTGGAAATGTAGTAAGAATAAATTTCCTTTCATTTCAAGTGTTTCTTACAAGTTTTTTATCATTTCTGGAACTTATAATTGCGTATTTGAAGAGTTTTACCACAATGAGAGAGTGTTCCTACAACTATATACTGGATTCGTCAGCATTTTAACTGATTCACACAGAAAACGCCAGAGAAATTAGGCCTCAAATGTAAACATAAACAGTATATTGCACACTTACAGTCTTCCTACACAAATTTTGAGCTGTATAAACCTGAAATCCTAATATTTGAAAGCCAATTCAAGTGAAAACTCTCCATAAACCAGCCGGAGTTGTAAATATTATCAGTTTTCTTGTCATGTCTAGCTTTACACAGAAAACCTCCTTGATTGAAAACGGCTGGAAATGCAGTACGAATCTATTTCTTTTAATTTCACGTGTTTCCTACCAGTTTTTAATCATTTCTGGAAACTATAATTGCGTATTTGAAAGTTTTACCACAATTAGAGAGTTTTCCTACAACTACATGCTGGAATCGTCAGCATTGTAACTGATTCACACAGGAAACACCAAAGAAATTCGGCCTCCAATTGTAAACATAAACTGTATAGTCTTCACTTACAGTCTTTCTACACAAATTTTGAGCTGAATAAACCTGAATTCCTAATATTTGAAAGCGAACTCAAGTGAAAACTCACCCTAAACTAGACGGAGTTGTAAGTATTATCAGTTTGCTGGTCATGACCCAGCTTTCCACTGGTAAACTCCGTGATTGAAAACGGCTGGAAATGTAGTAAGAATAAATTTCCTTTCATTTCAAGTGTTTCTTACAAGTTTTTTATCATTTCTGGAACTTATAATTGCGTATTTGAAGAGTTTTACCACAATGAGAGAGTGTTCCTACAACTATATACTGGATTCGTCAGCATTTTAACTGATTCACACAGAAAACGCCAGAGAAATTAGGCCTCAAATGTAAACATAAACAGTATATTGCACACTTACAGTCTTCCTACACAAATTTTGAGCTGTATAAACCTGAAATCCTAATATTTGAAAGCCAATTCAAGTGAAAACTCTCCATAAACTAGCCGGAGTTGTAAATATTATCAGTTTTCTGGCTATGTGCCACCTTTCCACTGGTAACCTCCGTGATTGAGAACGGCTGGAAATGTAGTAAGAATCTATTTGCTTTTATTTCAAGTGTTTCTTATAAGTTTTTTATCATTACTGGAAACAATAATTGCGTATTTGAAGAGTTTTACCACAATTAGAGAGTGTTCCTACAACTAGATACTTTATCATCAGCATTTTAACTGATTCACACAGGAAACACCAGAGAAATTCGGCCTCCAATTGTTAACCTAAACAGTATAGTCTTCACGTACAGTCTTTCTACACAAATTTTGAGCTGAATAAACCTGAATTCCTAATATTTGAAAGCGAACTGAAGTGAAAACTCACCCTAAACTAGACGGAGTTGTAAGTATTATCAGTTTGCTGGTCATGACCCAGCTTTCCACTGGTAAACTCCGTGATTGAAAACGGCTGGAAATGTAGTAAGAATAAATTTCCTTTCATTTCAAGTGTTTCTTACAAGTTTTTTATCATTTCTGGAACTTATAATTGCGTATTTGAAGAGTTTTACCACAATGAGAGAGTGTTCCTACAACTATATACTGGATTCGTCAGCATTTTAACTGATTCACACAGAAAACGCCAGAGAAATTAGGCCTCAAATGTAAACATAAACAGTATATTGCACACTTACAGTCTTCCTACACAAATTTTGAGCTGTATAAACCTGAAATCCTAATATTTGAAAGCCAATTCAAGTGAAAACTCTCCATAAACTAGCCGGAGTTGTAAATATTATCAGTTTTCTGGCTATGTGCCACCTTTCCACTGGTAACCTCCGTGATTGAGAACGGCTGGAAATGTAGTAAGAATCTATTTGCTTTTATTTCAAGTGTTTCTTATAAGTTTTTTATCATTACTGGAAACAATAATTGCGTATTTGAAGAGTTTTACCACAATTAGAGAGTGTTCCTACAACTACATACTTTATCATCAGCATTTTAACTGATTCACACAGGAAACACCAGAGAAATTCGGCCTCCAATTGTTAACATAAACAGTATAGTCTTCACGTACAGTCTTTCTACACAAATTTTGAGCTGAATAAACCTGAATTCCTAATATTTGAAAGCGAACTGAAGTGAAAACTCACCCTAAACTAGACGGAGTTGTAAGTATTATCAGTTTGCTGGTCATGACCCAGCTTTCCACTGGTAAACTCCGTCATTGAAAACGGCTGGAAATGTAGTAAGAATAAATTTCCTTTCATTTCAAGTGTTTCTTACAAGTTTTTTATCATTTCTGGAAACTATAATTGCGTATTTGAAGAGTTTTACCACAATTAGAGAGTGTTCCTACAACTATATACTGGAATCGGCAGCATTTTAACTGATTCACACAGAAAACGCCAGAGAAATTAGGCCTCAAATGTCAACATAAACAGTATATTGCACACTTACAGTCTTCCTACACAAATTTTGAGCTGTATAAACCTGAAATCCTAATATTTGAAAGCCAATTCAAGTGAAAACTCTCCATAAACTAGCCGGAGTTGTAAATATTATCAGTTTTCTGGCTATGTGCCACCTTTCCACTGGTAACCTCCGTGATTGAAAACGGCTGGAAATGTAGTAAGAATCTATTTGCTTTTATTTCAAGTGTTTCTTAAAAGTTTTTTATCATTACTGGAAACAATAATTGCGTATTTGAAAAGTTTTACCACAATTAAAGAGTGTTCCTACAACTACATACTGGAATCATCAGCATTTTAACTGATTCACACAGGAAACACCAGAGAAATTCGGCCTCCAATTGTTAACATAAACAGTATAGCCTTCACGTACAGTCTTTCTACACAAATTTTGAGCTGAATAAACCTGAATTCCTAATATTTGAAAGCGAACTGAAGTGAAAACTCACCCTAAACTAGACGGAGTTGTAAGTACTATCAGTTTGATGGTCATGACCCAGCTTTCCACTGGTAAACTCCGTGATTGAAAACGGCTGGAAATGTAGTAAGAATAAATTTCCTTTCATTTCAAGTGTTTCTTACAAGTTTTTTATCATTTCTGGAAACTATAATTGCGTATTTGAAGAGTTTTACCACAATTAGAGAGTGTTCCTACAACTGTATACTGGAATCGGCAGCATTTTAACTGATTCACACAGAAAACGCCAGAGAAATTAGGCCTCAAATGTCAACATAAACAGTATATTGCACACTTACAGTCTTCCTACACAAATATTGAGCTGTATAAACCTGAAGTCCTAATATTTGAAAGCCAATTCAAGTGAAAACTCTCCATAAACTAGCCGGAGTTGTAAATATTATCAGTTTTCTGGCTATATGCCACCTTTCCACTGGTAACCTCCGTGATTGAAAACGGCTGGAAATGTAGTAAGAATCTATTTGCTTTTATTTCAAGTGTTTCTTATAAGTTTTTTTATCATTACTGGAAACAATAATTGCGTATTTGAAGAGTTTTACCACAATTAGAGAGTGTTCCTACAACTACATACTTTATCATCAGCATTTTAACTGATTCACACAGGAAACACCAGAGAAATTCGGCCTCCAATTGTTAACATAAACAGTATAGTCTTCACGTACAGTCTTTCTACACAAATTTTGAGCTGAATAAACCTGAATTCCTAATATTTGAAAGCGAACTGAAGTGAAAACTCACCCTAAACTAGACGGAGTTGTATTATCAGTTTGCTGGTCATGACCCAGCTTTCCACTGGTAAACTCCGTGATTGAAAACGGCTGGAAATGTAGTAAGAATAAATTTCCTTTCATTTCAAGTGTTTCTTACAAGTTTTTTATCATTTCTGGAAACTATAATTGCGTATTTGAAGAGTTTTACCACAATGAGAGAGTGTTCCTACAACTATATACTGGATTCGTCAGCATTTTAACTGATTCACACAGAAAACGCCAGAGAAATTAGGCCTCAAATGTCAACATAAACAGTATATTGCACACTTACAGTCTTCCTACACAAATTTTGAGCTGTATAAACCTGAAATCCTAATATTTGAAAGCCAATTCAAGTGAAAACTCTCCATAAACTAGCCGGTGTTGTAAATATTATCAGTTTTCTTGTCATGTCGTAGCTTTACACTGAAAACCTCCTTGATTGAAAACGGCTGGAAATGCAGTACGAATCTATTTCTTTTAATTTCACGTGTTTCCTACCAGTTTTTAATCATTTCTGGAAACTATAATTGCGTATTTGAAAGTTTTACCACAATTAGAGAGTTTTCCTACAACTACATACTGGAATCGTCAGCATTGTAACTGATTCACACAGGAAACACCAAAGAAATTCGGCCTCCAATTGTAAACATAAACAGTATAGTCTTCACTTACAGTCTTTCTACACAAATTTTGAGCTGTATAAACCTGAATTCCTAATATTTAAAGCGAACTCAAGTGAAAACTCACCCTAAAATAGACTGAGTTTTAAGTATTATCAGTTTTCTGGTCATGACCCAGCTTCCACTGGTAAACTCCGTGATTGAAAACGGCTGGAAATGTAGTAAGAATAAATTTCCTTTCATTTCAAGTGTTTCTTACAAGTTTTTTATCATTTCTGGAAACTATAATTGCGTATTTGAAGAGTTTTACCACAATTAGAGAGTGTTCCTACAACTGTATACTGGAATCGGCAGCATTTTAACTGATTCACACAGAAAACGCCAGAGAAATTAGGCCTCAAATGTCAACATAAACAGTATATTGCACACTTACAGTCTTCCTACACAAATTTTGAGCTGTATAAACCTGAAATCCTAATATTAGAAAGCCAATTCAAGTGAAAACTCTCCATAAACTAGCTGGAGTTGTAAATATTATCAGTTTTCTGGCTATGTGCCACCTTTCCACTGGTAACCTCCGTGATTGAAAACGGCTGGAAATGTAGTAAGAATCTATTTGCTTTTATTTCAAGTGTTTCTTATAAGTTTTTTATCATTACTGGAAACAATAATTGCGTATTTGAAGAGTTATACCACAATTAGAGAGTGTTCCTACAACTACATACTTTATCATCAGCATTTTAACTGATTCACACAGGAAACACCAGAGAAATTCGGCCTCCAATTGTTAACATAAACAGTATAGTCTTCACGTACAGTCTTTCTACACAAATTTTGAGCTGAATAAACCTGAATTCCTAATATTTGAAAGCGAACTCAAGTGAAAACTCACCCTAAACTAGACGGAGTTGTAAGTATTATCAGTTTGCTGGTCATGACCCAGCTTTCCACTGGTAAACTCCGTGATTGAAAACGGCTGGAAATGTAGTAAGAATAAATTTCCTTTCATTTCAAGTGTTTCTTACAAGTTTTTTATCATTTCTGGAACTTATAATTGCGTATTTGAAGAGTTTTACCACAATGAGAGAGTGTTCCTACAACTATATACTGGATTCGTCAGCATTTTAACTGATTCACACAGAAAACGCCAGAGAAATTAGGCCTCAAATGTAAACATAAACAGTATATTGCACACTTACAGTCTTCCTACACAAATTTTGAGCTGTATAAACCTGAAATCCTAATATTTGAAAGCCAATTCAAGTGAAAACTCTCCATAAACCAGCCGGAGTTGTAAATATTATCAGTTTTCTTGTCATGTCGTAGCTTTACACAGAAAACCTCCTTGATTGAAAACGGCTGGAAATGCAGTACGAATCTATTTCTTTTAATTTCACGTGTTTCCTACCAGTTTTTAATCATTTCTGGAAACTATAATTGCGTATTTGAAAGTTTTACCACAATTAGAGAGTTTTCCTACAACTACATGCTGGAATCGTCAGCATTGTAACTGATTCACACAGGAAACACCAAAGAAATTCGGCCTCCAATTGTAAACATAAACTGTATAGTCTTCACTTACAGTCTTTCTACACAAATTTTGCGCTGTATAAACCTGAATTCCTAATATTTAAAGCAAACTCAAGTGAAAACTCACCCTAAAATAGACTGAGTTTTAAGTATTATCAGTTTTCTGGTCATGACCCAGCTTCCACTGGTAAACTCCGTGATTGAAAACGGCTGGAAATGTAGTAAGAATAAATTTCCTTTCATTTCAAGTGTTTCTTACAAGTTTTTTATCATTTCTGGAAACTATAATTGCGTATTTGAAGAGTTTTACCACAATTAGAGAGTGTTCCTACAACTGTATACTTGAATCGGCAGCATTTTAACTGATTCACACAGAAAACGCCAGAGAAATTAGGCCTCAAATGTCAACATAAACAGTATATTGCACACTTACAGTCTTCCTACACAAATTTTGAGCTGTATAAACCTGAAATCCTAATATTTGAAAGCCAATTCAAGTGAAAACTCTCCATAAACTAGCCGGAGTTGTAAATATTATCAGTTTTCTGGCTATGTGCCACCTTTCCACTGGTAACCTCCGTGATTGAAAACGGCTGGAAATGTAGTAAGAATCTATTTGCTTTTATTTCAAGTGTTTCTTATAAGTTTTTTATCATTACTGGAAACAATAATTGCGTATTTGAAGAGTTTTACCACAATTAAAGTGTTCCTACAACTACATACTGGAATCATCAGCATTTTAACTGATTCACACAGGAAACACCAGAGAAATTCGGCCTCCAATTGTTAACATAAACAGTATAGCCTTCACGTACAGTCTTTCTACACAAATTTTGAGCAGAATAAACCTGAATTCCTAATATTTGAAAGCGAACTGAAGTGAAAACTCACCCTAAACTAGACGGAGTTGTAAGTATTATCAGTTTGATGGTCATGACCCAGCTTTCCACTGGTAAACTCCGTCATTGAAAACGGCTGGAAATGTAGTAAGAATAAATTTCCTTTCATTTCAAGTGTTTCTTACAAGTTTTTTATCATTTCTGGAAACTATAATTGCGTATTTGAAGAGTTTTACCACAATTAGAGAGTGTTCCTACAACTGTATACTGGAATCAGCAGCATTTTAACTGATTCACACAGAAAACGCCAGAGAAATTAGGCCTCAAATGTCAACATAAACAGTATATTGCACACTTACAGTCTTCCTACACAAATTTTGAGCTGTATAAACCTGAAGTCCTAATATTTGAAAGCCAATTCAAGTGAAAACTCTCCCTAAACTAGCCGGAGTTGTAAATATTATCAGTTTTCTGGCTATGTGCCACCTTTCCACAGGTAACCTCCGTGATTGAAAACGGCTGGAAATGTAGTAAGAATCTATTTGCTTTTATTTCAAGTGTTTCTTATAAGTTTTTTATCATTACTGGAAACAATAATTGCGTATTTGAAGAGTTTTACCACAATTAGAGAGTGTTCCTACAACTACATACTTTATCATCAGCATTTTAACTGATTCATACAAGAAACACCAGAGAAATTCGGCCTCCAATTGTTAACCTAAACAGTATAGTCTTCACGTACAGTCTTTCTACACAAATTTTGAGCTGAATAAACCTGAATTCCTAATATTTGAAAGCGAACTGAAGTGAAAACTCACCCTAAACTAGACGGAGTTGTAAGTATTATCAGTTTGCTGGTCATGACCCAGCTTTCCACTGGTAAACTCCGTGATTGAAAACGGCTGGAAATGTAGTAAGAATAAATTTCCTTTCATTTCAAGTGTTTCTTACAAGTTTTTTATCATTTCTGGAACTTATAATTGCGTATTTGAAGAGTTTTACCACAATGAGAGAGTGTTCCTACAACTATATACTGGATTCGTCAGCATTTTAACTGATTCACACAGAAAACGCCAGAGAAATTAGGCCTCAAATGTAAACATAAACAGTATATTGCACACTTACAGTCTTCCTACACAAATTTTGAGCTGTATAAACCTGAAATCCTAATATTTGAAAGCCAATTCAAGTGAAAACTCTCCATAAACTAGCCGGAGTTGTAAATATTATCAGTTTTCTGGCTATGTGCCACCTTTCCACTGGTAACCTCCGTGATTGAGAACGGCTGGAAATGTAGTAAGAATCTATTTGCTTTTATTTCAAGTGTTTCTTATAAGTTTTTTATCATTACTGGAAACAATAATTGCGTATTTGAAGAGTTTTACCACAATTAGAGAGTGTTCCTACAACTACATACTTTATCATCAGCATTTTAACTGATTCACACAGGAAACACCAGAGAAATTCGGCCTCCAATTGTTAACATAAACAGTATAGTCTTCACGTACAGTCTTTCTACACAAATTTTGAGCTGAATAAACCTGAATTCCTAATATTTGAAAGCGAACTGAAGTGAAAACTCACCCTAAACTAGACGGAGTTGTAAGTATTATCAGTTTGCTGGTCATGACCCAGCTTTCCACTGGTAAACTCCGTCATTGAAAACGGCTGGAAATGTAGTAAGAATAAATTTCCTTTCATTTCAAGTGTTTCTTACAAGTTTTTTATCATTTCTGGAACTTATAATTGCGTATTTGAAGAGTTTTACCACAATGAGAGAGTGTTCCTACAACTATATACTGGATTCGTCAGCATTTTAACTGATTCACACAGAAAACGCCAGAGAAATTAGGCCTCAAATGTAAACATAAACAGTATATTGCACACTTACAGTCTTCCTACACAAATTTTGAGCTGTATAAACCTGAAATCCTAATATTTGAAAGCCAATTCAAGTGAAAACTCTCCATAAACCAGCCGGAGTTGTAAATATTATCAGTTTTCTTGTCATGTCTAGCTTTACACAGAAAACCTCCTTGATTGAAAACGGCTGGAAATGCAGTACGAATCTATTTCTTTTAATTTCACGTGTTTCCTACCAGTTTTTAATCATTTCTGGAAACTATAATTGCGTATTTGAAAGTTTTACCACAATTAGAGAGTTTTCCTACAACTACATGCTGGAATCGTCAGCATTGTAACTGATTCACACAGGAAACACCAAAGAAATTCGGCCTCCAATTGTAAACATAAACTGTATAGTCTTCACTTACAGTCTTTCTACACAAATTTTGAGCTGAATAAACCTGAATTCCTAATATTTGAAAGCGAACTCAAGTGAAAACTCACCCTAAACTAGACGGAGTTGTAAGTATTATCAGTTTGCTGGTCATGACCCAGCTTTCCACTGGTAAACTCCGTGATTGAAAACGGCTGGAAATGTAGTAAGAATAAATTTCCTTTCATTTCAAGTGTTTCTTACAAGTTTTTTATCATTTCTGGAACTTATAATTGCGTATTTGAAGAGTTTTACCACAATGAGAGAGTGTTCCTACAACTATATACTGGATTCGTCAGCATTTTAACTGATTCACACAGAAAACGCCAGAGAAATTAGGCCTCAAATGTCAACATAAACAGTATATTGCACACTTACAGTCTTCCTACACAAATTTTGAGCTGTATAAACCTGAAATCCTAATATTTGAAAGCCAATTCAAGTGAAAACTCTCCATAAACTAGCCGGAGTTGTAAATATTATCAGTTTTCTGGCTATGTGCCACCTTTCCACTGGTAACCTCCGTGATTGAAAACGGCTGGAAATGTAGTAAGAATCTATTTGCTTTTATTTCAAGTGTTTCTTATAATTTTTTTATCATTACTGGAAACAATAATTGCGTATTTGAAGAGTTATACCACAATTAGAGAGTGTTCCTACAACTACATACTTTATCATCAGCATTTTAACTGATTCACACAGGAAACACCAGAGAAATTCGGCCTCCAATTGTTAACATAAACAGTATAGTCTTCACGTACAGTCTTTCTACACAAATTTTGAGCTGAATAAACCTGAATTCCTAATATTTGAAAGCGAACTCAAGTGAAAACTCACCCTAAACTAGACGGAGTTGTAAGTATTATCAGTTTGCTGGTCATGACCCAGCTTTCCACTGGTAAACTCCGTGATTGAAAACGGCTGGAAATGTAGTAAGAATAAATTTCCTTTCATTTCAAGTGTTTCTTACAAGTTTTTTATCATTTCTGGAACTTATAATTGCGTATTTGAAGAGTTTTACCACAATGAGAGAGTGTTCCTACAACTATATACTGGATTCGTCAGCATTTTAACTGATTCACACAGAAAACGCCAGAGAAATTAGGCCTCAAATGTAAACATAAACAGTATATTGCACACTTACAGTCTTCCTACACAAATTTTGAGCTGTATAAACCTGAAATCCTAATATTTGAAAGCCAATTCAAGTGAAAACTCTCCATAAACCAGCCGGAGTTGTAAATATTATCAGTTTTCTTGTCATGTCGTAGCTTTACACAGAAAACCTCCTTGATTGAAAACGGCTGGAAATGCAGTACGAATCTATTTCTTTTAATTTCACGTGTTTCCTACCAGTTTTTAATCATTTCTGGAAACTATAATTGCGTATTTGAAAGTTTTACCACAATTAGAGAGTTTTCCTACAACTACATGCTGGAATCGTCAGCATTGTAACTGATTCACACAGGAAACACCAAAGAAATTCGGCCTCCAATTGTAAACATAAACTGTATAGTCTTCACTTACAGTCTTTCTACACAAATTTTGCGCTGTATAAACCTGAATTCCTAATATTTAAAGCAAACTCAAGTGAAAACTCACCCTAAAATAGACTGAGTTTTAAGTATTATCAGTTTTCTGGTCATGACCCAGCTTCCACTGGTAAACTCCGTGATTGAAAACGGCTGGAAATGTAGTAAGAATAAATTTCCTTTCATTTCAAGTGTTTCTTACAAGTTTTTTATCATTTCTGGAAACTATAATTGCGTATTTGAAGAGTTTTACCACAATTAGAGAGTGTTCCTACAACTGTATACTTGAATCGGCAGCATTTTAACTGATTCACACAGAAAACGCCAGAGAAATTAGGCCTCAAATGTCAACATAAACAGTATATTGCACACTTACAGTCTTCCTACACAAATTTTGAGCTGTATAAACCTGAAATCCTAATATTTGAAAGCCAATTCAAGTGAAAACTCTCCATAAACTAGCCGGAGTTGTAAATATTATCAGTTTTCTGGCTATGTGCCACCTTTCCACTGGTAACCTCCGTGATTGAAAACGGCTGGAAATGTAGTAAGAATCTATTTGCTTTTATTTCAAGTGTTTCTTATAAGTTTTTTATCATTACTGGAAACAATAATTGCGTATTTGAAGAGTTTTACCACAATTAAAGTGTTCCTACAACTACATACTGGAATCATCAGCATTTTAACTGATTCACACAGGAAACACCAGAGAAATTCGGCCTCCAATTGTTAACATAAACAGTATAGCCTTCACGTACAGTCTTTCTACACAAATTTTGAGCAGAATAAACCTGAATTCCTAATATTTGAAAGCGAACTGAAGTGAAAACTCACCCTAAACTAGACGGAGTTGTAAGTATTATCAGTTTGATGGTCATGACCCAGCTTTCCACTGGTAAACTCCGTCATTGAAAACGGCTGGAAATGTAGTAAGAATAAATTTCCTTTCATTTCAAGTGTTTCTTACAAGTTTTTTATCATTTCTGGAAACTATAATTGCGTATTTGAAGAGTTTTACCACAATTAGAGAGTGTTCCTACAACTGTATACTGGAATCAGCAGCATTTTAACTGATTCACACAGAAAACGCCAGAGAAATTAGGCCTCAAATGTCAACATAAACAGTATATTGCACACTTACAGTCTTCCTACACAAATTTTGAGCTGTATAAACCTGAAGTCCTAATATTTGAAAGCCAATTCAAGTGAAAACTCTCCCTAAACTAGCCGGAGTTGTAAATATTATCAGTTTTCTGGCTATGTGCCACCTTTCCACAGGTAACCTCCGTGATTGAAAACGGCTGGAAATGTAGTAAGAATCTATTTGCTTTTATTTCAAGTGTTTCTTATAAGTTTTTTATCATTACTGGAAACAATAATTGCGTATTTGAAGAGTTTTACCACAATTAGAGAGTGTTCCTACAACTACATAATTTATCATCAGCATTTTAACTGATTCATACAAGAAACACCAGAGAAATTCGGCCTCCAATTGTTAACCTAAACAGTATAGTCTTCACGTACAGTCTTTCTACACAAATTTTGAGCTGAATAAACCTGAATTCCTAATATTTGAAAGCGAACTGAAGTGAAAACTCACCCTAAACTAGACGGAGTTGTAAGTATTATCAGTTTGCTGGTCATGACCCAGCTTTCCACTGGTAAACTCCGTGATTGAAAACGGCTGGAAATGTAGTAAGAATAAATTTCCTTTCATTTCAAGTGTTTCTTACAAGTTTTTTATCATTTCTGGAACTTATAATTGCGTATTTGAAGAGTTTTACCACAATGAGAGAGTGTTCCTACAACTATATACTGGATTCGTCAGCATTTTAACTGATTCACACAGAAAACGCCAGAGAAATTAGGCCTCAAATGTAAACATAAACAGTATATTGCACACTTACAGTCTTCCTACACAAATTTTGAGCTGTATAAACCTGAAATCCTAATATTTGAAAGCCAATTCAAGTGAAAACTCTCCATAAACTAGCCGGAGTTGTAAATATTATCAGTTTTCTGGCTATGTGCCACCTTTCCACTGGTAACCTCCGTGATTGAGAACGGCTGGAAATGTAGTAAGAATCTATTTGCTTTTATTTCAAGTGTTTCTTATAAGTTTTTTATCATTACTGGAAACAATAATTGCGTATTTGAAGAGTTTTACCACAATTAGAGAGTGTTCCTACAACTACATACTTTATCATCAGCATTTTAACTGATTCACACAGGAAACACCAGAGAAATTCGGCCTCCAATTGTTAACATAAACAGTATAGTCTTCACGTACAGTCTTTCTACACAAATTTTGAGCTGAATAAACCTGAATTCCTAATATTTGAAAGCGAACTGAAGTGAAAACTCACCCTAAACTAGACGGAGTTGTAAGTATTATCAGTTTGCTGGTCATGACCCAGCTTTCCACTGGTAAACTCCGTCATTGAAAACGGCTGGAAATGTAGTAAGAATAAATTTCCTTTCATTTCAAGTGTTTCTTACAAGTTTTTTATCATTTCTGGAACTTATAATTGCGTATTTGAAGAGTTTTACCACAATGAGAGAGTGTTCCTACAACTATATACTGGATTCGTCAGCATTTTAACTGATTCACACAGAAAACGCCAGAGAAATTAGGCCTCAAATGTAAACATAAACAGTATATTGCACACTTACAGTCTTCCTACACAAATTTTGAGCTGTATAAACCTGAAATCCTAATATTTGAAAGCCAATTCAAGTGAAAACTCTCCATAAACCAGCCGGAGTTGTAAATATTATCAGTTTTCTTGTCATGTCTAGCTTTACACAGAAAACCTCCTTGATTGAAAACGGCTGGAAATGCAGTACGAATCTATTTCTTTTAATTTCACGTGTTTCCTACCAGTTTTTAATCATTTCTGGAAACTATAATTGCGTATTTGAAAGTTTTACCACAATTAGAGAGTTTTCCTACAACTACATGCTGGAATCGTCAGCATTGTAACTGATTCACACAGGAAACACCAAAGAAATTCGGCCTCCAATTGTAAACATAAACTGTATAGTCTTCACTTACAGTCTTTCTACACAAATTTTGAGCTGAATAAACCTGAATTCCTAATATTTGAAAGCGAACTCAAGTGAAAACTCACCCTAAACTAGACGGAGTTGTAAGTATTATCAGTTTGCTGGTCATGACCCAGCTTTCCACTGGTAAACTCCGTGATTGAAAACGGCTGGAAATGTAGTAAGAATAAATTTCCTTTCATTTCAAGTGTTTCTTACAAGTTTTTTATCATTTCTGGAACTTATAATTGCGTATTTGAAGAGTTTTACCACAATGAGAGAGTGTTCCTACAACTATATACTGGATTCGTCAGCATTTTAACTGATTCACACAGAAAACGCCAGAGAAATTAGGCCTCAAATGTCAACATAAACAGTATATTGCACACTTACAGTCTTCCTACACAAATTTTGAGCTGTATAAACCTGAAATCCTAATATTTGAAAGCCAATTCAAGTGAAAACTCTCCATAAACTAGCCGGAGTTGTAAATATTATCAGTTTTCTGGCTATGTGCCACCTTTCCACTGGTAACCTCCGTGATTGAAAACGGCTGGAAATGTAGTAAGAATCTATTTGCTTTTATTTCAAGTGTTTCTTATAAGTTTTTTATCATTACTGGAAACAATAATTGCGTATTTGAAGAGTTTTACCACAATTAGAGAGTGTTCCTACAACTACATACTTTATCATCAACATTTTAACTGATTCACACAGGAAACACCAGAGAAATTCGGCCTCCAATTGTTAACATAAACAGTATAGTCTTCATGTACAGTCTTTCTACACAAATTTTGAGCTGAATAAACCTGAATTCCTAATATTTGAAAGCGAACTGAAGTGAAAACTCACCCTAAACTAGACGGAGTTGTAAGTATTATCAGTTTGCTGGTCATGACCCAGCTTTCCACTGGTAAACTCCGTGATTGAAAACGGCTGGAAATGTAGTAAGAATAAATTTCCTTTCATTTCAAGTGTTTCTTACAAGTTTTTTATCATTTCTGGAACTTATAATTGCGTATTTGAAGAGTTTTACCACAATGAGAGAGTGTTCCTACAACTATATACTGGATTCGTCAGCATTTTAACTGATTCACACAGAAAACGCCAGAGAAATTAGGCCTCAAATGTAAACATAAACAGTATATTGCACACTTACAGTCTTCCTACACAAATTTTGAGCTGTATAAACCTGAAATCCTAATATTTGAAAGCCAATTCAAGTGAAAACTCTCCATAAACCAGCCGGAGTTGTAAATATTATCAGTTTTCTTGTCATGTCGTAGCTTTACACAGAAAACCTCCTTGATTGAAAACGGCTGGAAATGCAGTACGAATCTATTTCTTTTAATTTCACGTGTTTCCTACCAGTTTTTAATCATTTCTGGAAACTATAATTGCGTATTTGAAAGTTTTACCACAATTAGAGAGTTTTCCTACAACTACATGCTGGAATCGTCAGCATTGTAACTGATTCACACAGGAAACACCAAAGAAATTCGGCCTCCAATTGTAAACATAAACTGTATAGTCTTCACTTACAGTCTTTCTACACAAATTTTGAGCTGAATAAACCTGAATTCCTAATATTTAAAGCAAACTCAAGTGAAAACTCACCCTAAAATAGACTGAGTTTTAAGTATTATCAGTTTTCTGGTCATGACCCAGCTTCCACTGGTAAACTCCGTGATTGAAAACGGCTGGAAATGTAGTAAGAATAAATTTCCTTTCATTTCAAGTGTTTCTTACAAGTTTTTTATCATTTCTGGAAACTATAATTGCGTATTTGAAGAGTTTTACCACAATTAGAGAGTGTTCCTACAACTGTATACTGGAATCGGCAGCATTTTAACTGATTCACACAGAAAACGCCAGAGAAATTAGGCCTCAAATGTCAACATAAACAGTATATTGCACACTTACAGTCTTCCTACACAAATTTTGAGCTGTATAAACCTGAAATCCTAATATTTGAAAGCCAATTCAAGTGAAAACTCTCCATAAACTAGCCGGAGTTGTAAATATTATCAGTTTTCTGGCTATGTGCCACCTTTCCACTGGTAACCTCCGTGATTGAAAACGGCTGGAAATGTAGTAAGAATCTATTTGCTTTTATTTCAAGTGTTTCTTATAAGTTTTTTATCATTACTGGAAACAATAATTGCGTATTTGAAGAGTTTTACCACAATTAAAGAGTGTTCGTACAACTACATACTGGAATCATCAGCATTTTAACTGATTCACACAGGAAACACCAGAGAAATTCGGCCTCCAATTGTTAACATAAACAGTATAGCCTTCACGTACAGTCTTTCTACACAAATTTTGAGCAGAATAAACCTGAATTCCTAATATTTGAAAGCGAACTGAAGTGAAAACTCACCCTAAACTAGACGGAGTTGTAAGTATTATCAGTTTGATGGTCATGACCCAGCTTTCCACTGGTAAACTCCGTCATTGAAAACGGCTGGAAATGTAGTAAGAATAAATTTCCTTTCATTTCAAGTGTTTCTTACAAGTTTTTTATCATTTCTGGAAACTATAATTGCGTATTTGAAGAGTTTTACCACAATTAGAGAGTGTTCCTACAACTGTATACTGGAATCAGCAGCATTTTAACTGATTCACACAGAAAACGCCAGAGAAATTAGGCCTCAAATGTCAACATAAACAGTATATTGCACACTTACAGTCTTCCTACACAAATTTTGAGCTGTATAAACCTGAAGTCCTAATATTTGAAAGCCAATTCAAGTGAAAACTCTCCCTAAACTAGCCGGAGTTGTAAATATTATCAGTTTTCTGGCTATGTGCCACCTTTCCACAGGTAACCTCCGTGATTGAAAACGGCTGGAAATGTAGTAAGAATCTATTTGCTTTTATTTCAAGTGTTTCTTATAAGTTTTTTATCATTACTGGAAACAATAATTGCGTATTTGAAGAGTTTTACCACAATTAGAGAGTGTTCCTACAACTACATACTTTATCATCAGCATTTTAACTGATTCATACAAGAAACACCAGAGAAATTCGGCCTCCAATTGTTAACCTAAACAGTATAGTCTTCACGTACAGTCTTTCTACACAAATTTTGAGCTGAATAAACCTGAATTCCTAATATTTGAAAGCGAACTGAAGTGAAAACTCACCCTAAACTAGACGGAGTTGTAAGTATTATCAGTTTGCTGGTCATGACCCAGCTTTCCACTGGTAAACTCCGTGATTGAAAACGGCTGGAAATGTAGTAAGAATAAATTTCCTTTCATTTCAAGTGTTTCTTACAAGTTTTTTATCATTTCTGGAACTTATAATTGCGTATTTGAAGAGTTTTACCACAATGAGAGAGTGTTCCTACAACTATATACTGGATTCGTCAGCATTTTAACTGATTCACACAGAAAACGCCAGAGAAATTAGGCCTCAAATGTAAACATAAACAGTATATTGCACACTTACAGTCTTCCTACACAAATTTTGAGCTGTATAAACCTGAAATCCTAATATTTGAAAGCCAATTCAAGTGAAAACTCTCCATAAACTAGCCGGAGTTGTAAATATTATCAGTTTTCTGGCTATGTGCCACCTTTCCACTGGTAACCTCCGTGATTGAGAACGGCTGGAAATGTAGTAAGAATCTATTTGCTTTTATTTCAAGTGTTTCTTATAAGTTTTTTATCATTACTGGAAACAATAATTGCGTATTTGAAGAGTTTTACCACAATTAGAGAGTGTTCCTACAACTACATACTTTATCATCAGCATTTTAACTGATTCACACAGGAAACACCAGAGAAATTCGGCCTCCAATTGTTAACATAAACAGTATAGTCTTCACGTACAGTCTTTCTACACAAATTTTGAGCTGAATAAACCTGAATTCCTAATATTTGAAAGCGAACTGAAGTGAAAACTCACCCTAAACTAGACGGAGTTGTAAGTATTATCAGTTTGCTGGTCATGACCCAGCTTTCCACTGGTAAACTCCGTCATTGAAAACGGCTGGAAATGTAGTAAGAATAAATTTCCTTTCATTTCAAGTGTTTCTTACAAGTTTTTTATCATTTCTGGAACTTATAATTGCGTATTTGAAGAGTTTTACCACAATGAGAGAGTGTTCCTACAACTATATACTGGATTCGTCAGCATTTTAACTGATTCACACAGAAAACGCCAGAGAAATTAGGCCTCAAATGTAAACATAAACAGTATATTGCACACTTACAGTCTTCCTACACAAATTTTGAGCTGTATAAACCTGAAATCCTAATATTTGAAAGCCAATTCAAGTGAAAACTCTCCATAAACCAGCCGGAGTTGTAAATATTATCAGTTTTCTTGTCATGTCTAGCTTTACACAGAAAACCTCCTTGATTGAAAACGGCTGGAAATGCAGTACGAATCTATTTCTTTTAATTTCACGTGTTTCCTACCAGTTTTTAATCATTTCTGGAAACTATAATTGCGTATTTGAAAGTTTTACCACAATTAGAGAGTTTTCCTACAACTACATGCTGGAATCGTCAGCATTGTAACTGATTCACACAGGAAACACCAAAGAAATTCGGCCTCCAATTGTAAACATAAACTGTATAGTCTTCACTTACAGTCTTTCTACACAAATTTTGAGCTGTATAAACCTGAATTCCTAATATTTAAAGCAAACTCAAGTGAAAACTCACCCTAAAATAGACTGAGTTTTAAGTATTATCAGTTTTCTGGTCATGACCCAGCTTCCACTGGTAAACTCCGTGATTGAAAACGGCTGGAAATGTAGTAAGAATAAATTTCCTTTCATTTCAAGTGTTTCTTACAAGTTTTTTATCATTTCTGGAAACTATAATTGCGTATTTGAAGAGTTTTACCACAATTAGAGAGTGTTCCTAGAACTATATACTGGAATCGGCAGCATTTTAACTGATTCACACAGAAAACGCCAGAGAAATTAGGCCTCAAATGTCAACATAAACAGTATATTGCACACTTACAGTCTTCCTACACAAATTTTGAGCTGTATAAACCTGAAGTCCTAACATTTGAAAGCCAATTCAAGTGAAAACTCTCCATAATCTAGCCGGAGTTGTAAATATTATCAGTTTTCTGGCTATGTGCCACCTTTCCACTGGTAACCTCCGTGATTGAAAACGGCTGGAAATGTAGTAAGAATCTATTTGCTTTTATTTCAAGTGTTTCTTATAAGTTTTTTATCATTACTGGAAACAATAATTGCGTATTTGAAGAGTTTTACCACAATTAGAGAGTGTTCCTACAACTACATACTTTATCATCAGCATTTTAACTGATTCACACAGGAAACACCAGAGAAATTCGGCCTCCAATTGTTAACATAAACAGTATAGTCTTCACGTACAGTCTTTCTACACAAATTTTGAGCTGAATAAACCTGAATTCCTAATATCTGAAAGCGAACTGAAGTGAAAACTCACCCTAAACTAGACGGAGTTGTAAGTATTATCAGTTTGCTGGTCATGACCCAGCTTTCCACTGGTAAACTCCGTGATTGAAAACGGCTGGAAATGTAGTAAGAATAAATTTCCTTTCATTTCAAGTGTTTCTTACAAGTTTTTTATCATTTCTGGAACTTATAATTGCGTATTTGAAGAGTTTTACCACAATGAGAGAGTGTTCCTACAACTATATACTGGATTCGTCAGCATTTTAACTGATTCACACAGAAAACGCCAGAGAAATTAGGCCTCAAATGTAAACATAAACAGTATATTGCACACTTACAGTCTTCCTACACAAATTTTGAGCTGTATAAACCTGAAATCCTAAGATTTGAAAGCCAATTCAAGTGAAAACTCTCCATAAACCAGCCGGAGTTGTAAATATTATCAGTTTTCTTGTCATGTCGTAGCTTTACACTGAAAACCTCTTTGATTGAAAACGGCTGGAAATGCAGTACGAATCTATTTCTTTTAATTTCACGTGTTTCTTACCAGTTTTTAATCATTTCTGGAAACTATAATTGCGTATTTGAAAGTTTTACCACAATTAGAGAGTTTTCCTACAAGTACATACTGGAATCGTCAGCATTGTAACTGATTCACACAGGAAACACCAAAGAAATTCGGCCTCCAATTGTAAACATAAACTGTATAGTCTTCACTTAGTCTTTCTACACAAATTTTGAGCTGTATAAACCTGAATTCCTAATATTTAAAGCAAACTCAAGTGAAAACTCACCCTAAAATAGACTGAGTTTTAAGTATTATCAGTTTTCTGGTCATGACCCAGCTTCCACTGGTAAACTCCGTGATTGAAAACGGCTGGAAATGTAGTAAGAATAAATTTCCTTTCATTTAAAGTGTTTCTTACAAGTTTTTTATCATTTCTGGAAACTATAATTGCGTATTTGAAGAGCTTTACCACAATTAGAGAGTGTTCCTACAACTACATACTTTATCATCAGCATTTTAACTGATTCACACAGGAAACACCAGAGAAATTCGGCCTCCAATTGTTAACATAAACAGTATAGTCTTCACGTACAGTCTTTCTACACAAATTTTGAGCTGAATAAACCTGAATTCCTAATATTTGAAAGCGAACTGAAGTGAAAACTCACCCTAAACTAGACGGAGTTGTATTATCAGTTTGCTGGTCATGACCCAGCTTTCCACTGGTAAACTCCGTGATTGAAAACGGCTGGAAATGTAGTAAGAATAAATTTCCTTTCATTTCAAGTGTTTCTTACAAGTTTTTTATCATTTCTGGAAACTATAATTGCGTATTTGAAGAGTTTTACCACAATTAGAGAGTGTTCCTAGAACTATATACTGGAATCAGCAGCATTTTAACTGATTCACACAGAAAACGCCGGAGAAATTAGGCCTCAAATGTAAACATAAACAGTATATTGCACACTTACAGTCTTCCTACACAAATTTTGAGCTGTATAAACCTGAAATCCTAATATTTGAAAGCCAATTCAAGTGAAAACTCTCCATAAACTAGCCGGAGTTGTAAATATTATCAGTTTTCTGGCTATGTGCCACCTTTCCACTGGTAACCTCCGTGATTGAAAACGGCTGGAAATGTAGTAAGAATCTATTTGCTTTTATTTCAAGTGTTTCTTAAAAGTTTTTTATCATTACTGGAAACAATAATTGCGTATTTGAAAAGTTTTACCACAATTAAAGAGTGTTCCTACAACTACATACTGGAATCATCAGCATTTTAACTGATTCACACAGGAAACACCAGAGAAATTCGGCCTCCAATTGTTAACATAAACAGTATAGCCTTCACGTACAGTCTTTCTACACAAATTTTGAGCTGAATAAACCTGAATTCCTAATATTTGAAAGCGAACTGAAGTGAAAACTCACCCTAAACTAGACGGAGTTGTAAGTACTATCAGTTTGATGGTCATGACCCAGCTTTCCACTGGTAAACTCCGTGATTGAAAACGGCTGGAAATGTAGTAAGAATAAATTTCCTTTCATTTCAAGTGTTTCTTACAAGTTTTTTATCATTTCTGGAAACTATAATTGCGTATTTGAAGAGTTTTACCACAATTAGAGAGTGTTCCTACAACTGTATACTGGAATCGGCAGCATTTTAACTGATTCACACAGAAAACGCCAGAGAAATTAGGCCTCAAATGTCAACATAAACAGTATATTGCACACTTACAGTCTTCCTACACAAATTTTGAGCTGTATAAACCTGAAGTCCTAATATTTGAAAGCCAATTCAAGTGAAAACTCTCCATAAACTAGCCGGAGTTGTAAATATTATCAGTTTTCTGGCTATATGCCACCTTTCCACTGGTAACCTCCGTGATTGAAAATGGCTGGAAATGTAGTAAGAATCTATTTGCTTTTATTTCAAGTGTTTCTTATAAGTTTTTTTATCATTACTGGAAACAATAATTGCGTATTTGAAGAGTTTTACCACAATTAGAGAGTGTTCCTACAACTACATACTTTATCATCAGCATTTTAACTGATTCACACAGGAAACACCAGAGAAATTCGGCCTCCAATTGTTAACATAAACAGTATAGTCTTCACGTACAGTCTTTCTACACAAATTTTGAGCTGAATAAACCTGAATTCCTAATATTTGAAAGCGAACTGAAGTGAAAACTCACCCTAAACTAGACGGAGTTGTATTATCAGTTTGCTGGTCATGACCCAGCTTTCCACTGGTAAACTCCGTGATTGAAAACGGCTGGAAATGTAGTAAGAATAAATTTCCTTTCATTTCAAGTGTTTCTTACAAGTTTTTTATCATTTCTGGAAACTATAATTGCGTATTTGAAGAGTTTTACCACAATGAGAGAGTGTTCCTACAACTATATACTGGATTCGTCAGCATTTTAACTGATTCACACAGAAAACGCCAGAGAAATTAGGCCTCAAATGTCAACATAAACAGTATATTGCACACTTACAGTCTTCCTACACAAATTTTGAGCTGTATAAACCTGAAATCCTAATATTTGAAAGCCAATTCAAGTGAAAACTCTCCATAAACTAGCCGGTGTTGTAAATATTATCAGTTTTCTTGTCATGTCGTAGCTTTACACTGAAAACCTCCTTGATTGAAAACGGCTGGAAATGCAGTACGAATCTATTTCTTTTAATTTCACGTGTTTCCTACCAGTTTTTAATCATTTCTGGAAACTATAATTGCGTATTTGAAAGTTTTACCACAATTAGAGAGTTTTCCTACAACTACATACTGGAATCGTCAGCATTGTAACTGATTCACACAGGAAACACCAAAGAAATTCGGCCTCCAATTGTAAACATAAACAGTATAGTCTTCACTTACAGTCTTTCTACACAAATTTTGAGCTGTATAAACCTGAATTCCTAATATTTAAAGCGAACTCAAGTGAAAACTCACCCTAAAATAGACTGAGTTTTAAGTATTATCAGTTTTCTGGTCATGACCCAGCTTCCACTGGTAAACTCCGTGATTGAAAACGGCTGGAAATGTAGTAAGAATAAATTTCCTTTCATTTCAAGTGTTTCTTACAAGTTTTTTATCATTTCTGGAAACTATAATTGCGTATTTGAAGAGTTTTACCACAATTAGAGAGTGTTCCTACAACTGTATACTGGAATCGGCAGCATTTTAACTGATTCACACAGAAAACGCCAGAGAAATTAGGCCTCAAATGTCAACATAAACAGTATATTGCACACTTACAGTCTTCCTACACAAATTTTGAGCTGTATAAACCTGAAATCCTAATATTAGAAAGCCAATTCAAGTGAAAACTCTCCATAAACTAGCCGGAGTTGTAAATATTATCAGTTTTCTGGCTATGTGCCACCTTTCCACTGGTAACCTCCGTGATTGAAAACGGCTGGAAATGTAGTAAGAATCTATTTGCTTTTATTTCAAGTGTTTCTTATAAGTTTTTTATCATTACTGGAAACAATAATTGCGTATTTGAAGAGTTATACCACAATTAGAGAGTGTTCCTACAACTACATACTTTATCATCAGCATTTTAACTGATTCACACAGGAAACACCAGAGAAATTCGGCCTCCAATTGTTAACATAAACAGTATAGTCTTCACGTACAGTCTTTCTACACAAATTTTGAGCTGAATAAACCTGAATTCCTAATATTTGAAAGCGAACTCAAGTGAAAACTCACCCTAAACTAGACGGAGTTGTAAGTATTATCAGTTTGCTGGTCATGACCCAGCTTTCCACTGGTAAACTCCGTGATTGAAAACGGCTGGAAATGTAGTAAGAATAAATTTCCTTTCATTTCAAGTGTTTCTTACAAGTTTTTTATCATTTCTGGAACTTATAATTGCGTATTTGAAGAGTTTTACCACAATGAGAGAGTGTTCCTACAACTATATACTGGATTCGTCAGCATTTTAACTGATTCACACAGAAAACGCCAGAGAAATTAGGCCTCAAATGTAAACATAAACAGTATATTGCACACTTACAGTCTTCCTACACAAATTTTGAGCTGTATAAACCTGAAATCCTAATATTTGAAAGCCAATTCAAGTGAAAACTCTCCATAAACCAGCCGGAGTTGTAAATATTATCAGTTTTCTTGTCATGTCGTAGCTTTACACTGAAAACCTCCTTGATTGAAAACGGCTGGAAATGCAGTACGAATCTATTTCTTTTAATTTCACGTGTTTCCTACCAGTTTTTAATCATTTCTGGAAACTATAATTGCGTATTTGAAAGTTTTACCACAATTAGAGAGTTTTCCTACAACTACATGCTGGAATCGTCAGCATTTTAACTGATTCACACAGGAAACACCAAAGAAATTCGGCCTCCAATTGTAAACATAAACTGTATAGTCTTCACTTACAGTCTTTCTACACAAATTTTGAGCTGTATAAACCTGAATTCCTAATATTTAAAGCAAACTCAAGTGAAAACTCACCCTAAAATAGACTGAGTTTTAAGTATTATCAGTTTTCTGGTCATGACCCAGCTTCCACTGGTAAACTCCGTGATTGAAAACGGCTGGAAATGTAGTAAGAATAAATTTCCTTTCATTTCAAGTGTTTCTTACAAGTTTTTTATCATTTTTGGAAACTATAATTGCGTATTTGAAGAGTTTTACCACAATTAGAGAGTGTTCCTAGAACTATATACTGGAATCGGCAGCATTTTAACTGATTCACACAGAAAACGCCAGAGAAATTAGGCCTCAAATGTCAACATAAACAGTATATTGCACACTTACAGTCTTCCTACACAAATTTTGAGCTGTATAAACCTGAAGTCCTAATATTTGAAAGCCAATTCAAGTGAAAACTCTCCATAAACTAGCCGGAGTTGTAAATATTATCAGTTTTATGGCTATGTGCCACCTTTCCACTGGTAACCTCGGTGATTGAAAACGGCTGGAAATGTAGTAAGAATCTATTTGCTTTTATTTCAAGTGTTTCTTATAAGTTTTTTATCATTACTGGAAACAATAATTGCGTATTTGAAGAGTTTTACCACAATTAGAGAGTGTTCCTACAACTACATACTTTATCATCAGCATTTTAACTGATTCACACAGGAAACACCAGAGAAATTCGGCCTCCAATTGTTAACATAAACAGTATAGTCTTCACGTACAGTCTTTCTACACAAATTTTGAGCTGAATAAACCTGAATTCCTAATATTTGAAAGCGAACTCAAGTGAAAACTCACCCTAAACTAGACGGAGTTGTAAGTATTATCAGTTTGCTGGTCATGACCCAGCTTTCCGCTGGTAAACTCCGTGATTGAAAACGGCTGGAAATGTAGTAAGAATAAATTTCCTTTCATTTCAAGTGTTTCTTACATGTTTTTTATCATTTCTGGAACTTATAATTGCGTATTTGAAGAGTTTTACCACAATGAGAGAGTGTTCCTACAACTATATACTGGATTCGTCAGCATTTTAACTGATTCACACAGAAAACGCCAGAGAAATTAGGCCTCAAATGTAAACATAAACAGTATATTGCGCACTTACAGTCTTCCTACACAAAGTTTGAGCTGTATAAACCTGAAATCCTAATATTTGAAAGCCAATTCAAGTGAAAACTCTCCATAAACTAGCCGGAGTTGTAAATATTATCAGTTTTCTGGCTATGTGCCACCTTTCCACTGGTAACCTCCGTGATTGAAAACGGCTGGAAATGTAGTAAGAATCTATTTGCTTTTATTTCAAGTGTTTCTTATAAGTTTTTTATCATTACTGGAAACAATAATTGCGTATTTGAAGAGTTTTACCACAATTAGAGAGTGTTCCTACAACTACATACTGGAATCGTCAGCATTTTAACTGATTCACACAGGAAACACCAGAGAAATTCGGCCTCCAATTGTTAATATAAACAGTATAGCCTTCACGTACAGTCTTTCTACACAAATTTTGAGCTGAATAAACCTGAATTCCTAATATTTGAAAGCGAACTGAAGTGAAAACTCACCCTAAACTAGACGGAGTTGTAAGTATTATCAGTTTTCTGGTCATGACCCAGCTTTCCACTGGTAAACTCCGTGATTGAAAACGGCTGGAAATGTAGTAAGAATAAATTTCCGTTCTTTTCAAGAGTTTCTTACAAGTTTTTTATCATTTCTGGAACTTATAATTGCGTATTTGAAGAGTTTTACCACAATTAGAGAGTGTTCCTACAATTACATACTGGAATTATCAGCATTTTAACTGATTCACACAGGAAACACCAGAGAAATTAGGCCTCAAATGTCAACATAAACAGTATATTACACACTTACAGTCTTCCTACACAAATTTTGAGCTGTATAAACCTAAAATCCTAATATTTGAAAGCCAATTCAAGTGAAAACTCTCCATAAACTAGCCGGTGTTGTAAATATTATCAGTTTTCTTGTCATGTCGTAGCTTTACACTGAAAACCTCCTTGATTGAAAACGGCTGGAAATGCAGTACGAATCTATTTCTTTTAATTTCACGTGTTTCCTACCAGTTTTTAATCATTTCTGGAAACTATAATTGCGTATTTGAAAGTTTTACCACAATTAGAGAGTTTTCCTACAACTACATACCGGAATCGTCAGCATTTTAACTGATTCACACAGGAAACAACAAAGAAATTCGGCCTCCAATTGTAAACATAAACTGTATAGTCTTCACTTACAGTCTTTCTACACAAATTTTGAGCTGTATATACCTGAATTCCTAATATTTGAAAGCGAACTCAAGAGAAAACTCACCCTAAAATAGACTGAGTTTTAAGTATTATCAGTTTTCTGGTCATGACCCGGGTTCCACTGGTAAACTCCGTGATGGAAAACGGCTGGAAATGTAGTAAGAATAAATTTCCTTTCATTTCAAGTGTTTCTTACAAGTTTTTTATCATTTCTGGAAACTATAATTGCGTATTTGAAGAGTTATACCACAATTAGAGAGTGTTCCTACAACTATATACTGGAATCGGCAGCATTTTAACTGATTCACACAGAAAACGCCAGAGAAATTAGGCCTCAAATGTCAACATAAACAGTATATTGCACACTTACAGTCTTCCTACACAAATTTTGAGCTGTATAAACCTGAAATCCTAATATTTGAAAGCCAATTCAAGTGAAAACTCTCCATAAACTAGCCGGAGTTGTAAATATTATCAGTTTTCTGGCTATGTGCCACCTTTCCACTGGTAACCTCCGTGATTGAAAACGGCTGGAAATGTAGTAAGAATCTATTTGCTTTTATTTCAAGTGTTTCTTATAAGTTTTTTATCATTACTGGAAACAATAATTGCGTATTTGAAGAGTTTTACCACAATTAGAGAGTGTTCCTACAACTACATACTGGAATCGTCAGCATTTTAACTGATTCACACAGGAAACACCAGAGAAATTCGGCCTCCAATTGTTAACATAAACAGTATAGCCTTCACGTACAGTCTTTCTACACAAATTTTGAGCTGAATAAACCTGAATTCCTAATATTTGAAAGCGAACTCAAGTGAAAACTCACCCTAAACTAGACGGAGTTGTAAGTATTATCAGTTTTCTGGTCATGACCCAGCTTTCCACTGGTAAACTCCGTGATTGAAAACGGCTGGAAATGTAGTAAGAATAAATTTCCTTTCATTTCAAGAGTTTCTTACAAGTTTTTTATCATTTCTGGAACTTATAATTGCATATTTGAAGAGTTTTACCACAATTAGAGAGTGTTCCTACAACTACATACTGGAATCGTCAGCATTTTAACTGATTCACACAGGAAACACCAGAGAAATTCGGCCTCCAATTGTTAACATAAACAGTATAGTCTTCATTTACAGTCTTTCTACACAAATTTTGAGCTGTATAAACCTGAATTCCTAATATTTGAAAGCGAACTCAAGTGAAAACTCACCCTAAAATAGACTGAGTTTTAAGTATTATCAGTTTTCTGGTCAGGACCCAGCTTCCACTGGTAAACTCCGTGATGGAAAACGGCTGGAAATGTAGTAAGAATAAATTTCCTTTCATTTCAAGTGTTTCTTACAAGATTTTTTATCATTTCTGGAAACTATAATTGCGTATTTGAAGAGTTTTACCACAATTAGAGAGTGTTCCTACAACTATATACTGGAATCGGCAGCATTTAAACTGATTCACACAGAAAACGCCAGAGAAATTAGGCCTCAAATGTCAACATAAACAGTATATTGCACACTTACAGTCTTCCTACACAAATTTTAAGCTGAATAAACCTGAATTCCTAATATTTGAAAGCGAACTGAAGTGAAAACTAACCCTAAACTAGACGGAGTTGTAAGTATTATCAGTTTTTTGGTCATGACCCAGCTTCCACTGGTAAACTCCGTGATTGAAAACGGCTGGAAATGTAGTAAGAATAAATTTCCTTTCATTTCAAGTGTTTCTTACAAGTTTTTTATCATTTCTGGAAACTATAATTGCGTATTTGAAGAGTTTTACCACAATTAGAGAGTGTTCCTACAACTGTATACTGGAATCGGCAGCATTTTAACTGATTCACACAGAAAACGCCAGAGAAATTAGGCCTCAAATGTCAACATAAACAGTATATTGCACACTTACAGTCTTCCTACACAAATTTGGAGCCGTATAAACCTGAAATCCTAATATTTGAAAGCCAATTCAAGTGAAAACTCTCCCTAAACTAGCCGGAGTTTAAATATTATCAGTTTTCGGGCTATGTGCCACCTTTCCACTGGTAACCTCCGTGATTGAAAATGGCTGGAAATGTAGTAAGAATCTATTTGCTTTTATTTCAAGTGTTTCTTATAAGTTTTTTATCATTACTGGAAACAATAATTGCGTATTTGAAGAGTTTTACCACAATTAGAGCGTGTTCCTACAACTACATACTGGAATCGTCAGCATTTTAACTGATTCACACAGGAAACACCAGAGAAATTCGGCCTCCAGTTGTAAACATAAACAGTATAGTCCTCACTTACAGTCTTTCTACACAAATTTTGAGCTGAATAAACCTGAATTCCTAATATTTGAAAGCGAACTCAAGTGAAAACTCACCCTAAACTAGACGGAGTTGTAAGTATTATCAGTTTTCTGGTCATGACCCACCTTCCCACTGGTAAACTCCGTGATTGAAAACGGCTGGAAATGTAGTAAGAATAAATTTCCTTTCATTTCAAGAGTTTCTTACAAGTTTTTTATCATTTCTGGAACTTATAATTGCGTATTTGAAGAGTTTTACCACAATTAGAGAGTGTTCCTACAACTACATACTGGAATTATCAGCATTTTAACTGATTCACACAGGAAACACCAGAGAAATTCGGCCTCCAATTGTTAACATAAACAGTATAGTCTTCACATGCAGTCTTTCTACACAAATTTTGAGCTGAATAAACCTGAAATCCTCATATTTGAAAGCGAACTGAAGTGAAAACTCACCCTAAACTAGACGGAGTTGTAAGTATTATCAGTTTTCTTGTCATGACCCAGCTTCCACTGGTAAACTCCGTGATTGAAAACGGCTGGAAATGTAGTAAGAATAAATTTCCTTTCATTTCAAGTGTTTCTTACAAGTTTTTTTTATCATTTTTGGAAACTATAATTGCGTATTTGAAGAGTTATACCACAATTAGAGAGTGTTCCTACAACTATATACTGGAATCGGCAGCATTTAAACTGATTCACAGAGAAAACGCCAGAGAAATTAGGCCTCAAATGTAAACATAAACAGTATATTGCACACTTACAGTCTTCCTCCACAAATTTTGAGCTGTATAAACCTGAAATCCTAATATTTGAAAGCCAATTCAAGTGAAAACTCTCCATAAACTAGCCGGTGTTGTAAATATTATCAGTTTTCTTGTCATGTCGTAGCTTTACACTGAAAACCTCCTTGATTGAAAACGGCTGGAAATGCAGTACGAATATATTTCTTTTAATTTCACGTGTTTCCTACCAGTTTTTAATCATTTCTGGAAACTATAATTGCGTATTTGAAGAGTTTTACCACAATTAGAGAGTGTTCCTACAACTATATACTGGAATCGACAGCATTTTAACTGATTCACACAGAAAACGCCAGAGATTAGGCCTCAAATGTCAACATAAACAGTATATTGCACACTTACAGTCTTCCTACACAAATTTGGAGCCGTATAAACCTGAAATCCTAATATTTGAAAGCCAATTCAAGTGAAAACTCTCCCTAAACTAGCCGGAGTTTAAATATTATCAGTTTTCGGGCTATGTGCCACCTTTCCACTGGTAACCTCCGTGATTGAAAATGGCTGGAAATGTAGTAAGAATCTATTTGCTTTTATTTCAAGTGTTTCTTATAAGTTTTTTATCATTACTGGAAACAATAATTGCGTATTTGAAGAGTTTTACCACAATTAGAGCGTGTTCCTACAACTACATACTGGAATCGTCAGCATTTTAACTGATTCACACAGGAAACACCAGAGAAATTCGGCCTCCAGTTGTAAACATAAACAGTATAGTCCTCACTTAGAGTCTTTCTACACAAATTTTGAGCTGAATAAACCTGAATTCCTAATATTTGAAAGCGAACTCAAGTGAAAACTCACCCTAAACTAGACGGAGTTGTAAGTATTATCAGTTTTCTGGTCATGACCCAGCTTCCCACTGGTAAACTCCGTGATTGAAAACGGCTGGAAATGTAGTAAGAATAAATTTCCTTTCATTTCAAGAGTTTCTTACAAGTTTTTTATCATTTCTGGAACTTATAATTGCGTATTTGAAGAGTTTTACCACAATTAGAGAGTGTTCCTACAACTACATACTGGAATTATCAGCATTTTAACTGATTCACACAGGAAACACCAGAGAAATTCGGCCTCCAATTGTTAACATAAACAGTATAGTCTTCACATGCAGTCTTTCTACACAAATTTTGAGCTGAATAAACCTGAAATCCTCAGATTTGAAAGCGAACTGAAGTGAAAACTCACCCTAAACTAGACGGAGTTGTAAGTATTATCAGTTTTCTGGTCATGACCCAGCTTCCACTGGTAAACTCCGTGATTGAAAACGGCTGGAAATGTAGTAAGAATAAATTTCCTTTCATTTCAAGTGTTTCTTACAAGTTTTTTTTATCATTTTTGGAAACTATAATTGCGTATTTGAAGAGTTATACCACAATTAGAGAGTGTTCCTACAACTATATACTGGAATCGGCAGCATTTAAACTGATTCACAGAGAAAACGCCAGAGAAATTAGGCCTCAAATGTAAACATAAACAGTATATTGCACACTTACAGTCTTCCTCCACAAATTTTGAGCTGTATAAACCTGAAATCCTAATATTTGAAAGCCAATTCAAGTGAAAACTCTCCATAAACTAGCCGGTGTTGTAAATATTATCAGTTTTCTTGTCATGTCGTAGCTTTACACTGAAATCTCCTTGATTGAAAACGGCTGGAAATGCAGTACGAATATATTTCTTTTAATTTCACGTGTTTCCTACCAGTTTTTAATCATTTCTGGAAACTATAATTGCGTATTTGAAGAGTTTTACCACAATTAGAGAGTGTTCCTACAACTATATACTGGAATCGGCAGCATTTTAACTGATTCACACAGAAAACGCCAGAGATTAGGCCTCAAATGTCAACATAAACAGTATATTGCACACTTACAGTCTTCCTACACAAATTTTGAGCCGTATAAACCTGAAATCCTAATATTTGAAAGCCAATTCAAGTGAAAACTCTCCCTAAACTAGCCGGAGTTTAAATATTATCAGTTTTCGGGCTATGTGCCACCTTTCCACTGGTAACCTCCGTGATTGAAAATGGCTGGAAATGTAGTAAGAATCTATTTGCTTTTATTTCAAGTGTTTCTTATAAGTTTTTTATCATTACTGGAAACAATAATTGCGTATTTGAAGAGTTTTACCACAATTAGAGCGTGTTCCTACAACTACATACTGGAATCGTCAGCATTTTAACTGATTCACACAGGAAACACCAGAGAAATTCGGCCTCCAGTTGTAAACATAAACAGTATAGTCCTCACTTACAGTCTTTCTACACAAATTTTGAGCTGAATAAACCTGAATTCCTAATATTTGAAAGCGAACTCAAGTGAAAACTCACCCTAAACTAGACGGAGTTGTAAGTATTATCAGTTTTCTGGTCATGACCCAGCTTCCCACTGGTAAACTCCGTGATTGAAAACGGCTGGAAATGTAGTAAGAATAAATTTCCTTTCATTTCAAGAGTTTCTTACAAGTTTTTTATCATTTCTGGAACTTATAATTGCGTATTTGAAGAGTTTTACCACAATTAGAGAGTGTTCCTACAACTACATACTGGAATTATCAGCATTTTAACTGATTCACACAGGAAACACCAGAGAAATTCGGCCTCCAATTGTTAACATAAACAGTATAGTCTTCACATGCAGTCTTTCTACACAAATTTTGAGCTGAATAAACCTGAAATCCTCATATTTGAAAGCGAACTGAAGTGAAAACTCACCCTAAACTAGACGGAGTTGTAAGTATTATCAGTTTTCTTGTCATGACCCAGCTTCCACTGGTAAACTCCGTGATTGAAAACGGCTGGAAATGTAGTAAGAATAAATTTCCTTTCATTTCAAGTGTTTCTTACAAGTTTTTTTTATCATTTTTGGAAACTATAATTGCGTATTTGAAGAGTTATACCACAATTAGAGAGTGTTCCTACAACTATATACTGGAATCGGCAGCATTTAAACTGATTCACAGAGAAAACGCCAGAGAAATTAGGCCTCAAATGTAAACATAAACAGTATATTGCACACTTACAGTCTTCCTCCACAAATTTTGAGCTGTATAAACCTGAAATCCTAATATTTGAAAGCCAATTCAAGTGAAAACTCTCCATAAACTAGCCGGTGTTGTAAATATTATCAGTTTTCTTGTCATGTCGTAGCTTTACACTGAAAACCTCCTTGATTGAAAACGGCTGGAAATGCAGTACGAATATATTTCTTTTAATTTCACGTGTTTCCTACCAGTTTTTAATCATTTCTGGAAACTATAATTGCGTATTTGAAGAGTTTTACCACAATTAGAGAGTGTTCCTACAACTATATACTGGAATCGGCAGCATTTTAACTGATTCACACAGAAAACGCCAGAGATTAGGCCTCAAATGTCAACATAAACAGTATATTGCACACTTACAGTCTTCCTACACAAATTTTGAGCTGTATAAACCTGAAATCCTAATATTTGAAAGCCAATTCAAGTGAAAACTCTCCATAAACTAGCCGGAGTTGTAAATATTATCAGTTTTCTGGCTATGTGCCACCTTTCCACTGGTAACCTCGGTGATTGAAAACGGCTGGAAATGTAGTAAGAATCTATTTGCTTTTATTTCAAGTGTTTCTTATAAGTTTTTTATCATTACTGGAAACAATAATTGCGTATTTGAAGAGTTTTACCACAATTAGAGAGTGTTCCTACAACTACATAATGGAATCTTCAGCATTTTAACTGATTCACACAGGAAACAACAAAGAAATTCGGCCTCCAATTGTTAACATAAACAGTATAGTCTTCACATACAGTCTTTCTACACAAATTTTGAGCTGAATAAACCTGAATTCCTAATATTTGAAAGCGAACTCAAGTGAAAACTCACCCTAAACTAGACGGAGTTGTAACTATTATCAGTTTGCTGGTCATGACCCAGCTTTCCACTGGTAAACTCCGTGATTGAAAACGGCTGGAAATGTAGTAAGAATAAATTTCCTTTCATTTCAAGTGTTTCTTACAAGTTTTTTATCATTTCTGGAAACTATAATTGCGTATTTGAAGAGTTTTACCACAATTAGAGAGTGTTCCTACAACTGTATACTGGAATCGGCAGCATTTTAACTGATTCACACAGAAAACGCCAGAGAAATTAGGCCTCAAATGTAAACATAAACAGTATATTGCACACTTACAGTCTTCCTACACAAATTTTGAGCTGTATAAACCTAAAATCCTAATATTTGAAAGCCAATTCAAGTGAAAACTCTCCATAAACTAGCCGGTGTTGTAAATATTATCAGTTTTCTTATCATGTCGTAGCTTTACACTGAAAACCTCCTTGATTGAAAACGGCTGGAAATGCAGTACGAATCTATTTCTTTTAATTTCACGTGTTTCCTACCAGTTTTTAATCATTTCTGGAAACTATAATTGCGTATTTGAAAGTTTTACCACAATTAGAGAGTTTTCCTACAACTACATACTGGAATCGTCAGCATTTTAACTGATTCACACAGGAAACACCAAAGAAATTCGGCCTCCAATTGTAAACATAAACTGTATAGTCTTCACTTACAGTCTTTCTACACAAATTTTGAGCTGTATAAACCTGAATTCCTAATATTTGAAAGCGAACTCAAGTGAAAACTCACCCTAAAATAGACTGAGTTTTAAGTATTATCAGTTTTCTGGTCATGACCCAGCTTCCACTGGTAAACTCCGTGATGGAAAACGGCTGGAAATGTAGTAAGAATAAATTTCCTTTCATTTCAAGTGTTTCTTACAAGTTTTTTATCATTTCTGGAAACTATAATTGCGTATTTGAAGAGTTTTACCACAATTGGAGAGTGTTCCTACAACTACATACTGGAATCATCAGCATTTTAACTGATTCACACAGGAAACACCAGAGAAATTAGGCCTCAAATGTCAACATAAACAGTATATTGCACACTTACAGTCTTCCTACACAAATTTTGAGCTGTATAAACCTAAAATCCTAATATTTGAAAGCCAATTCAAGTGAAAACTCTCCATAAACTAGCCGGTGTTGTAAATATTATCAGTTTTCTTGTCATGTCGTAGCTTTACACTGAAAACCTCCTTGATTGAAAACGGCTGGAAATGCAGTACGAATCTATTTCTTTTAATTTCACGTGTTTCCTACCAGTTTTTAATCATTTCTGGAAACTATAATTGCGTATTTGAAAGTTTTACCACAATTAGAGAGTTTTCCTACAACTACATACCGGAATCGTCAGCATTTTAACTGATTCACACAGGAAACAACAAAGAAATTCGGCCTCCAATTGTAAACATAAACTGTATAGTCTTCACTTACAGTCTTTCTACACAAATTTTGAGCTGTATAAACCTGAATTCCTAATATTTGAAAGCGAACTCAAGAGAAAACTCACCCTAAAATAGACTGAGTTTTAAGTATTATCAGTTTTCTGGTCATGACCCGGGTTCCACTGGTAAACTCCGTGATGGAAAACGGCTGGAAATGTAGTAAGAATAAATTTCCTTTCATTTCAAGTGTTTCTTACAAGTTTTTTATCATTTCTGGAAACTATAATTGCGTATTTGAAGAGTTTTACCACAATTAGAGAGTGTTCCTACAACTATATACTGGAATCGGCAGCATTTTAACTGATTCACACAGAAAACGCCAGAGAAATTAGGCCTCAAATGTCAACATAAACAGTATATTGCACACTTACAGTCTTCCTACACAAATTTTGAGCTGTATAAACCTGAAATCCTAATATTTGAAAGCCAATTCAAGTGAAAACTCTCCATAAACTAGCCGGAGTTGTAAATATTATCAGTTTTCTGGCTATGTGCCACCTTTCCACTGGTAACCTCCGTGATTGAAAACGGCTGGAAATGTAGTAAGAATCTATTTGCTTTTATTTCAAGTGTTTCTTATAAGTTTTTTATCATTACTGGAAACAATAATTGCGTATTTGAAGAGTTTTACCACAATTAGAGAGTGTTCCTACAACTACATACTGGAATCGTCAGCATTTTAACTGATTCACACAGGAAACACCAGAGAAATTCGGCCTCCAATTGTTAACATAAACAGTATAGCCTTCACGTACAGTCTTTCTACACAAATTTTGAGCTGAATAAACCTGAATTCCTAATATTTGAAAGCGAACTCAAGTGAAAACTCACCCTAAACTAGACGGAGTTGTAAGTATTATCAGTTTTCTGGTCATGACCCAGCTTTCCACTGGTAAACTCCGTGATTGAAAACGGCTGGAAATGTAGTAAGAATAAATTTCCTTTCATTTCAAGAGTTTCTTACAAGTTTTTTATCATTTCTGGAACTTATAATTGCATATTTGAAGAGTTTTACCACAATTAGAGAGTGTTCCTACAACTACATACTGGAATCGTCAGCATTTTAACTGATTCACACAGGAAACACCAGAGAAATTCGGCCTCCAATTGTTAACATAAACAGTATAGTCTTCACTTACAGTCTTTCTACACAAATTTTGAGCTGTATAAACCTGAATTCCTAATATTTGAAAGCGAACTCAAGTGAAAACTCACCCTAAAATAGACTGAGTTTTAAGTATTATCAGTTTTCTGGTCATGACCCAGCTTCCACTGGTAAACTCCGTGATGGAAAACGGCTGGAAATGTAGTAAGAATAAATTTCCTTTCATTTCAAGTGTTTCTTACAAGGTTTTTTATCATTTCTGGAAACTATAATTGCGTATTTGAAGAGTTTTACCACAATTAGAGAGTGTTCCTACAACTATATACTGGAATCGGCAGCATTTAAACTGATTCACACAGAAAACGCCAGAGAAATTAGGCCTCAAATGTCAACATAAACAGTATATTGCACACTTACAGTCTTCCTACACAAATTTTAAGCTGAATAAACCTGAATTCCTAATATTTGAAAGCGAACTGAAGTGAAAACTAACCCTAAACTAGACGGAGTTGTAAGTATTATCAGTTTTTTGGTCATGACCCAGCTTCCACTGGTAAACTCCGTGATTGAAAACGGCTGGAAATGTAGTAGGAATAAATTTCCTTTCATTTCAAGTGTTTCTTACAAGTTTTTTATCATTTCTGGAAACTATAATTGCGTATTTGAAGAGTTTTACCACAATTAGAGAGTGTTCCTACAACTGTATACTGGAATCGGCAGCATTTTAACTGATTCACACAGAAAACGCCAGAGAAATTAGGCCTCAAATGTCAACATAAACAGTATATTGCACACTTACAGTCTTCCTACACAAATTTTGAGCCGTATAAACCTGAAATCCTAATATTTGAAAGCCAATTCAAGTGAAAACTCTCCCTAAACTAGCCGGAGTTTAAATATTATCAGTTTTCGGGCTATGTGCCACCTTTCCACTGGTAACCTCCGTGATTGAAAATGGCTGGAAATGTAGTAAGAATCTATTTGCTTTTATTTCAAGTGTTTCTTATAAGTTTTTTATCATTACTGGAAACAATAATTGCGTATTTGAAGAGTTTTACCACAATTAGAGCGTGTTCCTACAACTACATACTGGAATCATCAGCATTTTAACTGATTCACACAGGAAACACCAGAGAAATTCGGCCTCCAGTTGTAAACATAAACAGTATAGTCCTCACTTACAGTCTTTCTACACAAATTTTGAGCTGAATAAACCTGAATTCCTAATATTTGAAAGCGAACTCAAGAGAAAACTCACCCTAAAATAGACTGAGTTTTAAGTATTATCAGTTTTCTGGTCATGACCCGGGTTCCACTGGTAAACTCCGTGATGGAAAACGGCTGGAAATGTAGTAAGAATAAATTTCCTTTCATTTCAAGTGTTTCTTACAAGTTTTTTATCATTTCTGGAAACTATAATTGCGTATTTGAAGAGTTTTACCACAATTAGAGAGTGTTCCTACAACTGTATACTGGAATCGGCAGCATTTTAACTGATTCACACAGAAAACGCCAGAGAAATTAGGCCTCAAATGTAAACATAAACAGTATATTGCACACTTACAGTCTTCCTACACAAATTTTGAGCTGTATAAACCTAAAATCCTAATATTTGAAAGCCAATTCAAGTGAAAACTCTCCATAAACTAGCCGGTGTTGTAAATATTATCAGTTTTCTTATCATGTCGTAGCTTTACACTGAAAACCTCCTTGATTGAAAACGGCTGGAAATGCAGTACGAATCTATTTCTTTTAATTTCACGTGTTTCCTACCAGTTTTTAATCATTTCTGGAAACTATAATTGCGTATTTGAAAGTTTTACCACAATTAGAGAGTTTTCCTACAACTACATACTGGAATCGTCAGCATTTTAACTGATTCACACAGGAAACACCAAAGAAATTCGGCCTCCAATTGTAAACATAAACTGTATAGTCTTCACTTACAGTCTTTCTACACAAATTTTGAGCTGTATAAACCTGAATTCCTAATATTTGAAAGCGAACTCAAGTGAAAACTCACCCTAAAATAGACTGAGTTTTAAGTATTATCAGTTTTCTGGTCATGACCCAGCTTCCACTGGTAAACTCCGTGATGGAAAACGGCTGGAAATGTAGTAAGAATAAATTTCCTTTCATTTCAAGTGTTTCTTACAAGTTTTTTATCATTTCTGGAAACTATAATTGCGTATTTGAAGAGTTTTACCACAATTGGAGAGTGTTCCTACAACTACATACTGGAATCATCAGCATTTTAACTGATTCACACAGGAAACACCAGAGAAATTAGGCCTCAAATGTCAACATAAACAGTATATTGCACACTTACAGTCTTCCTACACAAATTTTGAGCTGTATAAACCTAAAATCCTAATATTTGAAAGCCAATTCAAGTGAAAACTCTCCATAAACTAGCCGGTGTTGTAAATATTATCAGTTTTCTTGTCATGTCGTAGCTTTACACTGAAAACCTCCTTGATTGAAAACGGCTGGAAATGCAGTACGAATCTATTTCTTTTAATTTCACGTGTTTCCTACCAGTTTTTAATCATTTCTGGAAACTATAATTGCGTATTTGAAAGTTTTACCACAATTAGAGAGTTTTCCTACAACTACATACCGGAATCGTCAGCATTTTAACTGATTCACACAGGAAACAACAAAGAAATTCGGCCTCCAATTGTAAACATAAACTGTATAGTCTTCACTTACAGTCTTTCTACACAAATTTTGAGCTGTATAAACCTGAATTCCTAATATTTGAAAGCGAACTCAAGAGAAAACTCACCCTAAAATAGACTGAGTTTTAAGTATTATCAGTTTTCTGGTCATGACCCGGGTTCCACTGGTAAACTCCGTGATGGAAAACGGCTGGAAATGTAGTAAGAATAAATTTCCTTTCATTTCAAGTGTTTCTTACAAGTTTTTTATCATTTCTGGAAACTATAATTGCGTATTTGAAGAGTTTTACCACAATTAGAGAGTGTTCCTACAACTATATACTGGAATCGGCAGCATTTTAACTGATTCACACAGAAAACGCCAGAGAAATTAGGCCTCAAATGTCAACATAAACAGTATATTGCACACTTACAGTCTTCCTACACAAATTTTGAGCTGTATAAACCTGAAATCCTAATATTTGAAAGCCAATTCAAGTGAAAACTCTCCATAAACTAGCCGGAGTTGTAAATATTATCAGTTTTCTGGCTATGTGCCACCTTTCCACTGGTAACCTCCGTGATTGAAAACGGCTGGAAATGTAGTAAGAATCTATTTGCTTTTATTTCAAGTGTTTCTTATAAGTTTTTTATCATTACTGGAAACAATAATTGCGTATTTGAAGAGTTTTACCACAATTAGAGAGTGTTCCTACAACTACATACTGGAATCGTCAGCATTTTAACTGATTCACACAGGAAACACCAGAGAAATTCGGCCTCCAATTGTTAACATAAACAGTATAGCCTTCACGTACAGTCTTTCTACACAAATTTTGAGCTGAATAAACCTGAATTCCTAATATTTGAAAGCGAACTCAAGTGAAAACTCACCCTAAACTAGACGGAGTTGTAAGTATTATCAGTTTTCTGGTCATGACCCAGCTTTCCACTGGTAAACTCCGTGATTGAAAACGGCTGGAAATGTAGTAAGAATAAATTTCCTTTCATTTCAAGAGTTTCTTACAAGTTTTTTATCATTTCTGGAACTTATAATTGCATATTTGAAGAGTTTTACCACAATTAGAGAGTGTTCCTACAACTACATACTGGAATCGTCAGCATTTTAACTGATTCACACAGGAAACACCAGAGAAATTCGGCCTCCAATTGTTAACATAAACAGTATAGTCTTCACTTACAGTCTTTCTACACAAATTTTGAGCTGTATAAACCTGAATTCCTAATATTTGAAAGCGAACTCAAGTGAAAACTCACCCTAAAATAGACTGAGTTTTAAGTATTATCAGTTTTCTGGTCATGACCCAGCTTCCACTGGTAAACTCCGTGATGGAAAACGGCTGGAAATGTAGTAAGAATAAATTTCCTTTCATTTCAAGTGTTTCTTACAAGGTTTTTTATCATTTCTGGAAACTATAATTGCGTATTTGAAGAGTTTTACCACAATTAGAGAGTGTTCCTACAACTATATACTGGAATCGGCAGCATTTAAACTGATTCACACAGAAAACGCCAGAGAAATTAGGCCTCAAATGTCAACATAAACAGTATATTGCACACTTACAGTCTTCCTACACAAATTTTAAGCTGAATAAACCTGAATTCCTAATATTTGAAAGCGAACTGAAGTGAAAACTAACCCTAAACTAGACGGAGTTGTAAGTATTATCAGTTTTTTGGTCATGACCCAGCTTCCACTGGTAAACTCCGTGATTGAAAACGGCTGGAAATGTAGTAGGAATAAATTTCCTTTCATTTCAAGTGTTTCTTACAAGTTTTTTATCATTTCTGGAAACTATAATTGCGTATTTGAAGAGTTTTACCACAATTAGAGAGTGTTCCTACAACTGTATACTGGAATCGGCAGCATTTTAACTGATTCACACAGAAAACGCCAGAGAAATTAGGCCTCAAATGTCAACATAAACAGTATATTGCACACTTACAGTCTTCCTACACAAATTTTGAGCCGTATAAACCTGAAATCCTAATATTTGAAAGCCAATTCAAGTGAAAACTCTCCCTAAACTAGCCGGAGTTTAAATATTATCAGTTTTCGGGCTATGTGCCACCTTTCCACTGGTAACCTCCGTGATTGAAAATGGCTGGAAATGTAGTAAGAATCTATTTGCTTTTATTTCAAGTGTTTCTTATAAGTTTTTTATCATTACTGGAAACAATAATTGCGTATTTGAAGAGTTTTACCACAATTAGAGCGTGTTCCTACAACTACATACTGGAATCATCAGCATTTTAACTGATTCACACAGGAAACACCAGAGAAATTCGGCCTCCAGTTGTAAACATAAACAGTATAGTCCTCACTTACAGTCTTTCTACACAAATTTTGAGCTGAATAAACCTGAATTCCTAATATTTGAAAGCGAACTCAAGAGAAAACTCACCCTAAAATAGACTGAGTTTTAAGTATTATCAGTTTTCTGGTCATGACCCGGGTTCCACTGGTAAACTCCGTGATGGAAAACGGCTGGAAATGTAGTAAGAATAAATTTCCTTTCATTTCAAGTGTTTCTTACAAGTTTTTTATCATTTCTGGAAACTATAATTGCGTATTTGAAGAGTTTTACCACAATTAGAGAGTGTTCCTACAACTATATACTGGAATCGGCAGCATTTTAACTGATTCACACAGAAAACGCCAGAGAAATTAGGCCTCAAATGTCAACATAAACAGTATATTGCACACTTACAGTCTTCCTACACAAATTTTGAGCTGTATAAACCTGAAATCCTAATATTTGAAAGCCAATTCAAGTGAAAACTCTCCATAAACTAGCCGGAGTTGTAAATATTATCAGTTTTCTGGCTATGTGCCACCTTTCCACTGGTAACCTCCGTGATTGAAAACGGCTGGAAATGTAGTAAGAATCTATTTGCTTTTATTTCAAGTGTTTCTTATAAGTTTTTTATCATTACTGGAAACAATAATTGCGTATTTGAAGAGTTTTACCACAATTAGAGAGTGTTCCTACAACTACATACTGGAATCGTCAGCATTTTAACTGATTCACACAGGAAACACCAGAGAAATTCGGCCTCCAATTGTTAACATAAACAGTATAGCCTTCACGTACAGTCTTTCTACACAAATTTTGAGCTGAATAAACCTGAATTCCTAATATTTGAAAGCGAACTCAAGTGAAAACTCACCCTAAACTAGACGGAGTTGTAAGTATTATCAGTTTTCTGGTCATGACCCAGCTTTCCACTGGTAAACTCCGTGATTGAAAACGGCTGGAAATGTAGTAAGAATAAATTTCCTTTCATTTCAAGAGTTTCTTACAAGTTTTTTATCATTTCTGGAACTTATAATTGCATATTTGAAGAGTTTTACCACAATTAGAGAGTGTTCCTACAACTACATACTGGAATCGTCAGCATTTTAACTGATTCACACAGGAAACACCAGAGAAATTCGGCCTCCAATTGTTAACATAAACAGTATAGTCTTCACTTACAGTCTTTCTACACAAATTTTGAGCTGTATAAACCTGAATTCCTAATATTTGAAAGCGAACTCAAGTGAAAACTCACCCTAAAATAGACTGAGTTTTAAGTATTATCAGTTTTCTGGTCATGACCCAGCTTCCACTGGTAAACTCCGTGATGGAAAACGGCTGGAAATGTAGTAAGAATAAATTTCCTTTCATTTCAAGTGTTTCTTACAAGGTTTTTTATCATTTCTGGAAACTATAATTGCGTATTTGAAGAGTTTTACCACAATTAGAGAGTGTTCCTACAACTATATACTGGAATCGGCAGCATTTAAACTGATTCACACAGAAAACGCCAGAGAAATTAGGCCTCAAATGTCAACATAAACAGTATATTGCACACTTACAGTCTTCCTACACAAATTTTAAGCTGAATAAACCTGAATTCCTAATATTTGAAAGCGAACTGAAGTGAAAACTAACCCTAAACTAGACGGAGTTGTAAGTATTATCAGTTTTTTGGTCATGACCCAGCTTCCACTGGTAAACTCCGTGATTGAAAACGGCTGGAAATGTAGTAGGAATAAATTTCCTTTCATTTCAAGTGTTTCTTACAAGTTTTTTATCATTTCTGGAAACTATAATTGCGTATTTGAAGAGTTTTACCACAATTAGAGAGTGTTCCTACAACTGTATACTGGAATCGGCAGCATTTTAACTGATTCACACAGAAAACGCCAGAGAAATTAGGCCTCAAATGTCAACATAAACAGTATATTGCACACTTACAGTCTTCCTACACAAATTTTGAGCCGTATAAACCTGAAATCCTAATATTTGAAAGCCAATTCAAGTGAAAACTCTCCCTAAACTAGCCGGAGTTTAAATATTATCAGTTTTCGGGCTATGTGCCACCTTTCCACTGGTAACCTCCGTGATTGAAAATGGCTGGAAATGTAGTAAGAATCTATTTGCTTTTATTTCAAGTGTTTCTTATAAGTTTTTTATCATTACTGGAAACAATAATTGCGTATTTGAAGAGTTTTACCACAATTAGAGCGTGTTCCTACAACTACATACTGGAATCGTCAGCATTTTAACTGATTCACACAGGAAACACCAGAGAAATTCGGCCTCCAGTTGTAAACATAAACAGTATAGTCCTCACTTACAGTCTTTCTACACAAATTTTGAGCTGAATAAACCTGAATTCCTAATATTTGAAAGCGAACTCAAGTGAAAACTCACCCTAAACTAGACGGAGTTGTAAGTATTATCAGTTTTCTGGTCATGACCCAGCTTCCCACTGGTAAACTCCGTGATTGAAAACGGCTGGAAATGTAGTAAGAATAAATTTCCTTTCATTTCAAGAGTTTCTTACAAGTTTTTTATCATTTCTGGAACTTATAATTGCGTATTTGAAGAGTTTTACCACAATTAGAGAGTGTTCCTACAACTACATACTGGAATTATCAGCATTTTAACTGATTCACACAGGAAACACCAGAGAAATTCGGCCTCCAATTGTTAACATAAACAGTATAGTCTTCACATGCAGTCTTTCTACACAAACTTTGAGCTGAATAAACCTGAAATCCTCATATTTGAAAGCGAACTGAAGTGAAAACTCACCCTAAACTAGACGGAGTTGTAAGTATTATCAGTTTTCTGGTCATGACCCAGCTTCCACTGGTAAACTCCGTGATTGAAAACGGCTGGAAATGTAGTAAGAATAAATTTCCTTTCATTTCAAGTGTTTCTTACAAGTTTTTTTTATCATTTTTGGAAACTATAATTGCGTATTTGAAGAGTTATACCACAATTAGAGAGTGTTCCTACAACTATATACTGGAATCGGCAGCATTTAAACTGATTCACAGAGAAAACGCCAGAGAAATTAGGCCTCAAATGTAAACATAAACAGTATATTGCACACTTACAGTCTTCCTCCACAAATTTTGAGCTGTATAAACCTGAAATCCTAATATTTGAAAGCCAATTCAAGTGAAAACTCTCCATAAACTAGCCGGTGTTGTAAATATTATCAGTTTTCTTGTCATGTCGTAGCTTTACACTGAAAACCTCCTTGATTGAAAACGGCTGGAAATGCAGTACGAATATATTTCTTTTAATTTCACGTGTTTCCTACCAGTTTTTAATCATTTCTGGAAACTATAATTGCGTATTTGAAGAGTTTTACCACAATTAGAGAGTGTTCCTACAACTATATACTGGAATCGGCAGCATTTTAACTGATTCACACAGAAAACGCCAGAGATTAGGCCTCAAATGTCAACATAAACAGTATATTGCACACTTACAGTCTTCCTACACAAATTTTGAGCTGTATAAACCTGAAATCCTAATATTTGAAAGCCAATTCAAGTGAAAACTCTCCATAAACTAGCCGGAGTTGTAAATATTATCAGTTTTCTGGCTATGTGCCACCTTTCCACTGGTAACCTCGGTGATTGAAAACGGCTGGAAATGTAGTAAGAATCTATTTGCTTTTATTTCAAGTGTTTCTTATAAGTTTTTTATCATTACTGGAAACAATAATTGCGTATTTGAAGAGTTTTACCACAATTAGAGAGTGTTCCTACAACTACATAATGGAATCTTCAGCATTTTAACTGATTCACACAGGAAACACCAGAGAAATTCGGCCTCCAATTGTTAACATAAACAGTATAGTCTTCACATACAGTCTTTCTACACAAATTTTGAGCTGAATAAACCTGAATTCCTAATATTTGAATGCGAACTCAAGTGAAAACTCACCCTAAACTAGACGGAGTTGTAAGTATTATCAGTTTGCTGGTCATGACCCAGCTTTCCACTGGTAAACTCTGTGATTGAAAACGGCTGGAAATGTAGTAAGAAAAAATTTCCTTTCATTTCAAGTGTTTCTTACAAGTTTTTTATCATTTCTGGAAACTATAATTGCGTATTTGAAGAGTTTTACCACAATTAGAGAGTGTTCCTACAACTGTATACTGGAATCGGCAGCATTTAAACTGATTCACACAGAAAACGCCAGAGGAATTAGGCCTCAAATGTAAACATAAACAGTATATTGCACACTTACAGTCTTCCTACACAAATTTTGAGCTGTATAAACCTAAAATCCTAATATTTGAAAGCCAATTCAAGTGAAAACTCTCCATAAACTAGCCGGTGTTGTAAATATTATCAGTTTTCTTGTCATGTCGTAGCTTTACACTGAAAACCTCTTTGATTGAAAACGGCTGGAAATGCAGTACGAATCTATTTCTTTTAATTTCACGTGTTTCCTACCAGTTTTTAATCATTTCTGGAAACTATACTTGCGTATTTGAAAGTTTTACCACAATTAGAGAGTTTTCCTACAACTACATACCGGAATCGTCAGCATTTTAACTGATTCACACAGGAAACAACAAAGAAATTCGGCCTCCAATTGTAAACATAAACTGTATAGTCTTCACTTACAGTCTTTCTACACAAATTTTGAGCTGTATAAACCTGAATTCCTAATATTTGAAAGCGAACTCAAGATAAAACTCACCCTAAAATAGACTGAGTTTTAAGTATTATCAGTTTTCTGGTCATGACCCAGGTTCCACTGGTAAACTCCGTGATGGAAAACGGCTGGAAATGTAGTAAGAATAAATTTCCTTTCATTTCAAGTGTTTCTTACAAGTTTTTTATCATTTCTGGAAACTATAATTGCGTATTTGAAGAGTTTTACCACAATTAGAGAGTGTTCCTACAACTATATACTGGAATCGGCAGCATTTTAACTGATTCACACAGAAAACGCCAGAGAAATTAGGCCTCAAATGTCAACATAAACAGTATATTGCACACTTACAGTCTTCCTACACAAATTTTGAGCTGTATAAACCTGAAATCCTAATATTTGAAAGCCAATTCAAGTGAAAACTCTCCATAAACTAGCCGGAGTTGTAAATATTATCAGTTTTCTGGCTATGTGCCACCTTTCCACTGGTAACCTCCGTGATTGAAAACGGCTGGAAATGTAGTAAGAATCTATTTGCTTTTATATCAAGTGTTTCTTATAAGTTTTTTATCATTACTGGAAACAATAATTGCGTATTTGAAGAGTTTTACCACAATTAGAGAGTGTTCCTACAACTACATACTGGAATCGTCAGCATTTTAACTGATTCACACAGGAAACACCAGAGAAATTCGGCCTCCAATTGTTAACATAAACAGTATAGCCTTCACAGATAGTCTTTCTACACAAATTTTGAGCTGAATAAACCTGAATTCCTAATATTTGAAAGCGAACTCAAGTGAAAACTCACCCTAAACTAGACGGAGTTGTAAGTATTATCAGTTTTCTGGTCATGACCCAGCTTTCCACTGGTAAACTCCGTGATTGAAAACGGCTGGAAATGTAGTAAGAATAAATTTCCTTTCATTTCAAGAGTTTCTTACAAGTTTTTTATCATTTCTGGAACTTATAATTGCGTATTTGAAGAGTTTTACCACAATTAGAGAGTGTTCCTACAACTACATACTGGAATTATCAGCATTTTAACTGATTCACACAGGAAACACCAGAGAAATTCGGCCTCCAATTGTTACCATAAACAGTATAGTCTTCACGTACAGTCTTTCTACACAAATTTTGAGCTGAATAAACCTGAATTCCTAATATTTGAAAGCGAACTCAAGTGAAAACTCACCCTAAACTAGACGGAGTTGTAAGTATTATCAGTTTTCTGGTCATGACCCAGCTTCCACTGGTAAACTCCGTGATTGAAAACGGCTGGAAATGTAGTAAGAATAAATTTCCTTTCATTTCAAGTGTTTCTTACAAGTTTTTTATCATTTCTGGAAACTATAATTGCGTATTTGAAGAGTTATACCACAATTAGAGAGTGTTCCTACAACTATATACTGGAATCGGCAGCATTTAAACTGATTCACACAGAAAACGCCAGAGAAATTAGGCCTCAAATGTCAACATAAACAGTATATTGCACACTTACAGTCTTCCTACACAAATTTTGAGCTGTATAAACCTGAAATCCTAATATTTGAAAGCCAATTCAAGTGAAAACTCTCCCTAAACTAGCCAGAGTTGTAAATATTATCAGTTTTCTGGCTATGTGCCACCTTTCCACTGGTAACCTCCGTGATTGAAAACGGCTGGAAATGTAGTAAGAATCTATTTGCTTTTATTTCAAGTGTTTCTTATAAGTTTTTTATCATTACTGGAAACAATAATTGCGTATTTGAACAGTTTTACCACAATTAGAGAGTTTTCCTACAAGTACATACTTTATCATCAGCATTTTAACTGATTCACACAGGAAACACCAGAGAAATTCGGCCTCCAATTGTTAACATAAACAGTATAGTCTTCACGTACAGTCTTTCTACACAAATTTTGAGCTGAATAAACCTGAATTCCTAATATTTGAAAGCGAACTCAAGTGAAAACTCACCCTAAACTAGACGGAGTTGTAAGTATTATCAGTTTGCTGGTCATGACCCAGCTTTCCACTGGTAAACTCCGTGATTGAAAACGGCTGGAAATGTAGTAAGAATAAATTTCCTTTCATTTCAAGTGTTTCTTACAAGTTTTTTATCATTTCTGGAAACTATAATTGCGTATTTGAAGAGTTTTACCACAATTAGAGAGTGTTCCTACAACTGTATACTGGAATCGGCAGCATTTTAACTGATTCACACAGGAAACACCAGAGAAATTCGGCCTCCAATTGTTAACATAAACAGTATAGCCTTCACAGATAGTCTTTCTACACAAATTTTGAGCTGAATAAACCTGAATTCCTAATATTTGAAAGCGAACTCAAGTGAAAACTCACCCTAAACTAGACGGAGTTGTAAGTATTATCAGTTTTCTGGTCATGACCCAGCTTTCCACTGGTAAACTCCGTGATTGAAAACGGCTGGAAATGTAGTAAGAATAAATTTCCTTTCATTTCAAGAGTTTCTTACAAGTTTTTTATCATTTCTGGAACTTATAATTGCGTATTTGAAGAGTTTTACCACAATTAGAGAGTGTTCCTACAACTACATACTGGAATTATCAGCATTTTAACTGATTCACACAGGAAACACCAGAGAAATTCGGCCTCCAATTGTTAACATAAACAGTATAGTCTTCACATACAGTCTTTCTACACAAATTTTGAGCTGAATAAACCTGAATTCCTAATATTTGAAAGCGAACTCAAGTGAAAACTCACCCTAAACTAGACGGAGTTGTAAGTGTTATCAGTTTTCTGGTCATGACCCAGCTTCCACTGGTAAACTCCGTGATTGAAAACGGCTGGAAATGTAGTAAGAATAAATTTCCTTTCATTTCAAGTGTTTCTTACAAGTTTTTTATCATTTCTGGAAACTATAATTGCGTATTTGAAGAGTTATACCACAATTAGAGAGTGTTCCTACAACTATATACTGGAATCGGCAGCATTTAAACTGATTCACACAGAAAACGCCAGAGAAATTAGGCCTCAAATGTCAACATAAACAGTATATTGCACACTTACAGTCTTCCTACACAAATTTTGAGCTGTATAAACCTGAAATCCTAATATTTGAAAGCCAATTCAAGTGAAAACTCTCCCTAAACTAGCCAGAGTTGTAAATATTATCAGTTTTCTGGCTATGTGCCACCTTTCCACTGGTAACCTCCGTGATTGAAAACGGCTGGAAATGTAGTAAGAATCTATTTGCTTTTATTTCAAGTGTTTCTTATAAGTTTTTTATCATTACTGGAAACAATAATTGCGTATTTGAAGAGTTTTACCACAATTAGAGAGTTTTCCTACAAGTACATACTTTATCATCAGCATTTTAACTGATTCACACAGGAAACACCAGAGAAATTCGGCCTCCAATTGTTAACATAAACAGTATAGTCTTCACGTACAGTCTTTCTACACAAATTTTGAGCTGAATAAACCTGAATTCCTAATATTTGAAAGCGAACTCAAGTGAAAACTCACCCTAAACTAGACGGAGTTGTAAGTATTATCAGTTTGCTGGTCATGACCCAGCTTTCCACTGGTAAACTCCGTGATTGAAAACGGCTGGAAATGTAGTAAGAATAAATTTCCTTTCATTTCAAGTGTTTCTTACAAGTTTTTTATCATTTCTGGAAACTATAATTGCGTATTTGAAGAGTTTTACCACAATTAGAGAGTGTTCCTACAACTGTATACTGGAATCGGCAGCATTTTAACTGATTCACACAGAAAACGCCAGAGAAATTAGGCCTCAAATGTAAACATAAACAGTATATTGCACACTTACAGTCTTTCTACACAAATTTTGAGCTGAATAAACCTGAATTCCTAATATTTGAAAGCGAACTGAAGTGAAAACTCACCCTAAACTAGACGGAGTTGTAAGTATTATCAGTTTTCTGGTCATGACCCAGCTTCCACTGGTAAACTCCGTGATTGAAAACGGCTGGAAATGTAGTAAGAATAAATTTCCTTTCATTTCAAGTGTTTCTTACAAGTTTTTTATCATTTCTGGAAACTATAATTGCGTATTTGAAGAGTTTTACCACAATTAGAGAGTGTTCCTACAACTATATACTGGAATCGGCAGCATTTTAACTGATTCACACAGAAAACGCCAGAGAAATTAGGCCTCAAATGACAACATAAACAGTATATTGCACACTTACGGTCTTCCTACACAAATTTTGAGCTGTATAAACCTGAAATCCTAATATTTGAAAGCCATTTCAAGTGAAAACTCTCCCTAAACTAGCCGGAGTTGTAAATATTATCAGTTTTCTGGCTATGTGCCACCTTTCCACTGGTAACCTCAGTGATTGAAAACGGCTAGAAATGTAGTAAGAATCTATTTGCTTTTATTTCAAGTGTTTCTTATAAGTTTTTTATCATTACTGGAAACAATAATTGCGTATTTGAAGAGTTTTACCACAATTAGAGAGTGTTCCTACAACTACATACTGGAATCATCAGCATTTTAACTGATTCACACAGGAAACACCAGAGAAATTAGGCCTCAAATGTCAACATAAACAGTATATTGCACACTTACAGTCTTCCTACACAAATTTTGTGCTGTATAAACCTAAAATCCTAATATTTGAAAGCCAATTCAAGTGAAAACTCTCCATAAACTAGCCGGTGTTGTAAATATTATCAGTTTTCTTGTCATGTCGTAGCTTTACACTGAAAACCTCCTTGATTGAAAACGGCTGGAAATGCAGTACGAATCTATTTCTTTTAATTTCACGTGTTTCCTACCAGTTTTTAATCATTTCTGGAAACTATAATTGCGTATTTGAAAGTTTTACCACAATTAGAGAGTTTTCTTACAACTACATACGGGAATCGACAGCATTTTAACTGATTCACACAGGAAACAACAAAGAAATTCGGCCTCCAATTGTAAACATAAACTGTATAGTCTTCACTTACAGTCTTTCTACACAAATTTTGAGCTGTATAAACCTGAATTCCTAATATTTAAAGCGAACTCAAGTGAAAACTCACCCTAAAATAGACTGAGTTTTAAGTATTATCAGTTTTCTGGTCATGACCCAGGTTCCACTGGTAAACTCCGTGATGGAAAACGGCTGGAAATGTAGTAAGAATAAATTTCCTTTCATTTCAAGTGTTTCTTACAAGTTTTTTATCATTTCTGGAAACTATAATTGCGTATTTGAAGAGTTTTACCACAATTAGAGAGTGTTCCTACAACTATATACTGGAATCGGCAGCATTTTAACTGATTCACACAGAAAACGCCAGAGAAATTAGGCCTCAAATGTCAACATAAACAGTATATTGCACACTTACAGTCTTCCTACACAAATTTTGAGCTGTATAAACCTGAAATCCTAATATTTGAAAGCCAATTCAAGTGAAAACTCTCCCTAAACTAGCCAGAGTTGTAAATATTATCAGTTTTCTGGCTATGTGCCACCTTTCCACTGGTAACCTCCGTGATTGAAAACGGCTGGAAATGTAGTAAGAATCTATTTGCTTTTATTTCAAGTGTTTCTTATAAGTTTTTTATCATTACTGGAAACAATAATTGCGTATTTGAAGAGTTTTACCACAATTAGAGAGTTTTCCTACAAGTACATACTTTATCATCAGCATTTTAACTGATTCACACAGGAAACACCAGAGAAATTCGGCCTCCAATTGTTAACATAAACAGTATAGTCTTCACGTACAGTCTTTCTACACAAATTTTGAGCTGAATAAACCTGAATTCCTAATATTTGAAAGCGAACTCAAGTGAAAACTCACCCTAAACTAGACGGAGTTGTAAGTATTATCAGTTTGCTGGTCATGACCCAGCTTTCCACTGGTAAACTCCGTGATTGAAAACGGCTGGAAATGTAGTAAGAATAAATTTCCTTTCATTTCAAGTGTTTCTTACAAGTTTTTTATCATTTCTGGAAACTATAATTGCGTATTTGAAGAGTTTTACCACAATTAGAGAGTGTTCCTACAACTGTATACTGGAATCGGCAGCATTTTAATTGATTCACACAGAAAACGCCAGAGAAATTAGGCCTCAAATGTAAACATAAACAGTATATTGCACACTTACAGTCTTTCTACACAAATTTTGAGCTGAATAAACCTGAATTCCTAATATTTGAAAGCGAACTGAAGTGAAAACTCACCCTAAACTAGACGGAGTTGTAAGTATTATCAGTTTTCTGGTCATGACCCAGCTTCCACTGGTAAACTCCGTGATTGAAAACGGCTGGAAATGTAGTAAGAATAAATTTCCTTTCATTTCAAGTGTTTCTTACAAGTTTTTTATCATTTCTGGAAACTATAATTGCGTATTTGAAGAGTTTTACCACAATTAGAGAGTGTTCCTACAACTATATACTGGAATCGGCAGCATTTTAACTGATTCACACAGAAAACGCCAGAGAAATTAGGCCTCAAATGACAACATAAACAGTATATTGCACACTTACGGTCTTCCTACACAAATTTTGAGCTGTATAAACCTGAAATCCTAATATTTGAAAGCCATTTCAAGTGAAAACTCTCCCTAAACTAGCCGGAGTTGTAAATATTATCAGTTTTCTGGCTATGTGACACCTTTCCACTGGTAACCTCAGTGATTGAAAACGGCTAGAAATGTAGTAAGAATCTATTTGCTTTTATTTCAAGTGTTTCTTATAAGTTTTTTATCATTACTGGAAACAATAATTGCGTATTTGAAGAGTTTTACCACAATTAGAGAGTGTTCCTACAACTACATACTGGAATCATCAGCATTTTAACTGATTCACACAGGAAACACCAGAGAAATTAGGCCTCAAATGTCAACATAAACAGTATATTGCACACTTACAGTCTTCCTACACAAATTTTGAGCTGTATAAACCTAAAATCCTAATATTTGAAAGCCAATTCAAGTGAAAACTCTCCATAAACTAGCCGGTGTTGTAAATATTATCAGTTTTCTTGTCATGTCGTAGCTTTACACTGAAAACCTCCTTGATTGAAAACGGCTGGAAATGCAGTACGAATCTATTTCTTTTAATTTCACGTGTTTCCTACCAGTTTTTAATCATTTCTGGAAACTATAATTGCGTATTTGAAAGTTTTACCACAATTAGAGAGTTTTCTTACAACTACATACGGGAATCGACAGCATTTTAACTGATTCACACAGGAAACAACAAAGAAATTCGGCCTCCAATTGTAAACATAAACTGTATAGTCTTCACTTACAGTCTTTCTACACAAATTTTGAGCTGTATAAACCTGAATTCCTAATATTTAAAGCGAACTCAAGTGAAAACTCACCCTAAAATAGACTGAGTTTTAAGTATTATCAGTTTTCTGGTCATGACCCAGGTTCCACTGGTAAACTCCGTGATGGAAAACGGCTGGAAATGTAGTAAGAATAAATTTCCTTTCATTTCAAGTGTTTCTTACAAGTTTTTTATCATTTCTGGAAACTATAATTGCGTATTTGAAGAGTTTTACCACAATTAGAGAGTGTTCCTACAACTATATACTGGAATCGGCAGCATTTTAACTGATTCACACAGAAAACGCCAGAGAAATTAGGCCTCAAATGTCAACATAAACAGTATATTGCACACTTACAGTCTTCCTACACAAATTTTGAGCTGTATAAACCTGAAATCCTAATATTTGAAAGCCAATTCAAGTGAAAACTCTCCATAAACTAGCGGGTGTTGTAAATATTATCAGTTTTCTAGCTATGTGCCACCTTTCCACTGGTAACCTCCGTGATTGAAAACGGCTGGAAATGTAGTAAGAATAAATTTCCTTTCATTTCAAGAGTTTCTTACAAGTTTTTTATCATTTCTGGAACTTATAATTGCGTATTTGAAGAGTTTTACCACAATTAGAGAGTGTTCCTACAACTACATACTGGAATTATCAGCATTTTAACTGATTCACACAGGAAACACCAGAGAAATTCGGCCTCCAATTGTTAACATAAACAGTATAGTCTTCACGTACAGTCTTTCCACACAAATTTTGAGCTGTATAAACCTGAATTCCTAATATTTAAAGTGAACTCAAGTGAAAACTCACCCTAAAATAGACTGAGTTTTAAGTATTATCAGTTTTCTGGTCATGACCCAGCTTCCACTGGTAAACTCCGTGATTGAAAACGGCTGGAAATGTAGTAAGAATAAATTTCCTTTCATTTCAAGTGTTTCTTACAAGTTTTTTATCATTTCTGGAAACTATAATTGCGTATTTGAAGAGTTATACCACAATTAGAGAGTGTTCCTACAACTATATACTGGAATCGGCAGCATTTAAACTGATTCACACAGAAAACGCCAGAGAAATTAGGCCTCAAATGTAAACATAAACAGTATATTGCACACTTACAGTCTTCCTCCACAAATTTTGAGCTGTATTAACCTGAAATCCTAATATTTGAAAGCCAATTCAAGTGAAAACTCTCCATAAACTAGCCGGTGTTGTAAATATTATCAGTTTTCTTGTCATGTCGTAGCTTTACACTGAAAACCTCCTTGATTGAAAACGGCTGGAAATGCAGTACGAATCTATTTCTTTTAATTTCACGTGTTTCCTACCAGTTTTTAATCATTTCTGGAAACTATAATTGCGTATTTGAAAGTTTTACCACAATTAGAGAGTTTTCCTACAACTACATACGGGAATCGACAGCATTTTAACTGATTCACACAGGAAACAACAAAGAAATTCGGCCTCCAATTGTAAACATAAACTGTATAGTCTTCACTTACAGTCTTTCTACACAAATTTTGAGCTGTATAAACCTGAATTCCTAATATTTAAAGTGAACTCAAGTGAAAACTCACCCTAAAATAGACTGAGTTTTAAGTACTATCAGTTTTCTGGTCATGACCCAGCTTCCACTGGTAAACTCCGTGATTCAAAACGGCTGGAAATGTAGTAAGAATAAATTTCCTTTCATTTCAAGTGTTTCTTACAAGTTTTTTATCATTTCTGGAAACTATAATTGCGTATTTGAAGAGTTTTACCACAATTAGAGAGTGTTCCTACAACTATATACTGGAATCGGCAGCATTTTAACTGATTCACACAGAAAACGCCAGAGAAATTAGGCCTCAAATGTAAACATAAACAGTATATTGCACACTTACAGTCTTCCTACACAAATTTTGAGCTGTATAAACCTGAAATCCTAATATTTGAAAGCCAATTCAAGTGAAAACTCTCCCTAAACTAGCCGGAGTTGTAAATATTATCAGTTTTCTGGCTATGTGCCACCTTTCCACTGGTAACCTCCGTGATTGAAAACGGCTGGAAATGTAGTAAGAATAAATTTCCTTTCATTTCAAGTGTTTCTTACAAGTTTTTTATCATTTCTGGAAACTATAATTGCGTATTTGAAGAGTTTTACCACAATTAGAGAGTGTTCCTACAACTATATACTGGAATCGGCAGCATTTTAACTGATTCACACAGAAAACGCCAGAGAAATTAGGCCTCAAATGTAAACATAAACAGTATATTGCACACTTACAGTCTTCCTACACAAATTTTGAGCTGTATAAACCTGAAATCCTAATATTTGAAAGCCAATTCAAGTGAAAACTCTCCCTAAACTAGCCGGAGTTGTAAATATTATCAGTTTTCTGGCTATGTGCCACCTTTCCACTGGTAACCTCCGTGATTGAAAACGGCTGGAAATGTAGTAAGAATCTATTTGCTTTTATTTCAAGTGTTTCTTATAAGTTTTTTATCATTACTGGAAACAATAATTGCGTATTTGAAGAGTTTTACCACAATTAGAGAGTGTTCCTACAACTACATACTGGAATCGTCAGCATTTTAACTGATTCACGCAGGAAAAACCAGAGAAATTCGGCCTCCAATTGTTATCATAAACAGTATAGTCTTCACATACAGTCTTTCTACACAAATTTTGAGCTGAATAAACCTGAATTCCTAATATTTGAAAGCGAACTCAAGTGAAAACTCACCCTAAACTAGACGGAGTTGTAAGTATTATCAGTTTTCTGGTCAGGACCCAGCTTTCCACTGGTAAACTCCGTGATTGAAAACGGCTGGAAATGTAGTAAGAATAAATTTCCTCTCATTTCAAGAGTTTCTTACAAGTTTTTTATCATTTCTGGAACTTATAATTGCGTATTTGAAGAGTTTTACCACAATTAGAGAGTGTTCCTACAACTACATACTGGAATTATCAGCATTTTAACTGATTCACACAGGAAACACCAGAGAAATTCGGCCTCCAATTGTTACCATAAACAGTATAGTCTTCACGTACAGTCTTTCTACACAAATTTTGAGCTGAATAAACCTGAATTCCTAATATTTGAAAGCGAACTGAAGTGAAAACTCACCCTAAACTAGACGGAGTTGTAAGTATTATCAGTTTTCTGGTCATGACCCAGCTTCCACTGGTAAACTCCGTGATTGAAAACGGCTGGAAATGTAGTAAGAATAAATTTCCTTTCATTTCAAGTTTTTCTTACAAGTTTTTTTATCATTTCTGGAAACTATAATTGCGTATTTGAAGAGTTTTACCACAATTAGAGAGTGTTCCTACAACTGTATACTGGAATCGGCAGCATTTTAACTGATTCACACAGAAAACGCCAGAGAAATTAGGCCTCAAATGTAAACATAAACAGTATATTGCACACTTACAGTCTTCCTCCACAAATTTTGAGCTGTATAAACCTGAAATCCTAATATTTGAAAGCCAATTCAAGTGAAAACTCTCCATAAACTAGCGGGTGTTGTAAATATTATCAGTTTTCTAGCTATGTGCCACCTTTCCACTGGTAACCTCCGTGATTGAAAACGGCTGGAAATGTAGTAAGAATAAATTTCCTTTCATTTCAAGAGTTTCTTACAAGTTTTTTATCATTTCTGGAACTTATAATTGCGTATTTGAAGAGTTTTACCACAATTAGAGAGTGTTCCTACAACTACATACTGGAATTATCAGCATTTTAACTGATTCACACAGGAAACACCAGAGAAATTCGGCCTCCAATTGTTAACATAAACAGTATAGTCTTCACGTACAGTCTTTCTACACAAATTTTGAGCTGTATAAACCTGAATTCCTAATATTTAAAGTGAACTCAAGTGAAAACTCACCCTAAAATAGACTGAGTTTTAAGTATTATCAGTTTTCTGGTCATGACCCAGCTTCCACTGGTAAACTCCGTGATTGAAAACGGCTGGAAATGTAGTAAGAATAAATTTCCTTTCATTTCAAGTGTTTCTTACAAGTTTTTTATCATTTCTGGAAACTATAATTGCGTATTTGAAGAGTTATACCACAATTAGAGAGTGTTCCTACAACTATATACTGGAATCGGCAGCATTTAAACTGATTCACACAGAAAACGCCAGAGAAATTAGGCCTCAAATGTAAACATAAACAGTATATTGCACACTTACAGTCTTCCTCCACAAATTTTGAGCTGTATTAACCTGAAATCCTAATATTTGAAAGCCAATTCAAGTGAAAACTCTCCATAAACTAGCCGGTGTTGTAAATATTATCAGTTTTCTTGTCATGTCGTAGCTTTACACTGAAAACCTCCTTGATTGAAAACGGCTGGAAATGCAGTACGAATCTATTTCTTTTAATTTCACGTGTTTCCTACCAGTTTTTAATCATTTCTGGAAACTATAATTGCGTATTTGAAAGTTTTACCACAATTAGAGAGTTTTCCTACAACTACATACGGGAATCGACAGCATTTTAACTGATTCACACAGGAAACAACAAAGAAATTCGGCCTCCAATTGTAAACATAAACTGTATAGTCTTCACTTACAGTCTTTCTACACAAATTTTGAGCTGTATAAACCTGAATTCCTAATATTTAAAGTGAACTCAAGTGAAAACTCACCCTAAAATAGACTGAGTTTTAAGTACTATCAGTTTTCTGGTCATGACCCAGCTTCCACTGGTAAACTCCGTGATTCAAAACGGCTGGAAATGTAGTAAGAATAAATTTCCTTTCATTTCAAGTGTTTCTTACAAGTTTTTTATCATTTCTGGAAACTATAATTGCGTATTTGAAGAGTTTTACCACAATTAGAGAGTGTTCCTACAACTATATACTGGAATCGGCAGCATTTTAACTGATTCACACAGAAAACGCCAGAGAAATTAGGCCTCAAATGTAAACATAAACAGTATATTGCACACTTACAGTCTTTCTACACAAATTTTGAGCTGTATAAACCTGAAATCCTAATATTTGAAAGCCAATTCAAGTGAAAACTCTCCCTAAACTAGCCGGAGTTGTAAATATTATCAGTTTTCTGGCTATGTGCCACCTTTCCACTGGTAACCTCCGTGATTGAAAACGGCTGGAAATGTAGTAAGAATCTATTTGCTTTTATTTCAAGTGTTTCTTATAAGTTTTTTATCATTACTGGAAACAATAATTGCGTATTTGAAGAGTTTTACCACAATTAGAGAGTGTTCCTACAACTACATACTGGAATCGTCAGCATTTTAACTGATTCACGCAGGAAAAACCAGAGAAATTCGGCCTCCAATTGTTATCATAAACAGTATAGTCTTCACATACAGTCTTTCTACACAAATTTTGAGCTGAATAAACCTGAATTCCTAATATTTGAAAGCGAACTCAAGTGAAAACTCACCCTAAACTAGACGGAGTTGTAAGTATTATCAGTTTTCTGGTCAGGACCCAGCTTTCCACTGGTAAACTCCGTGATTGAAAACGGCTGGAAATGTAGTAAGAATAAATTTCCTCTCATTTCAAGAGTTTCTTACAAGTTTTTTATCATTTCTGGAACTTATAATTGCGTATTTGAAGAGTTTTACCACAATTAGAGAGTGTTCCTACAACTACATACTGGAATTATCAGCATTTTAACTGATTCACACAGGAAACACCAGAGAAATTCGGCCTCCAATTGTTACCATAAACAGTATAGTCTTCACGTACAGTCTTTCTACACAAATTTTGAGCTGAATAAACCTGAATTCCTAATATTTGAAAGCGAACTGAAGTGAAAACTCACCCTAAACTAGACGGAGTTGTAAGAATTATCAGTTTTCTGGTCATGACCCATCTTCCACTGGTAAACTCCGTGATTGAAAACGGCTGGAAATGTAGTAAGAATAAATTTCCTTTCATTTCAAGTTTTTCTTACAAGTTTTTTTATCATTTCTGGAAACTATAATTGCGTATTTGAAGAGTTTTACCACAATTAGAGAGTGTTCCTACAACTGTATACTGGAATCGGCAGCATTTTAACTGATTCACACAGAAAACGCCAGAGAAATTAGGCCTCAAATGTAAACATAAACAGTATATTGCACACTTACAGTCTTCCTCCACAAATTTTGAGCTGTATAAACCTGAAATCCTAATATTTGAAAGCCAATTCAAGTGAAAACTCTCCATAAACTAGCCGGTGTTGTAAATATTATCAGTTTTCTTGTCATGTCGTAGCTTTACACTGAAAACCTCCTTGATTGAAAACGGCTGGAAATGCAGTACGAATCTATTTCTTTTAATTTCACGTGTTTCCTACCAGTTTTTAATCATTTCTGGAAACTATAATTGCGTATTTGAAAGTTGTACCACAATTAGAGAGTTTTCCTACAACTACATACTGGAATCGTCAGCATTTTAACTGATTCACACAGGAAACACCAAAGAAATTCGGCCTCCAATTGTAAACATAAACTGTATAGTCTTCACTTACAGTCTTTCTACACAAATTTTGAGCTGTATAAACCTGAATTCCTAATATTTGAAAGCGAACTCAAGTGAAAACTCACCCTAAAATAGACTGAGTTTTAAGTATTATCAGTTTTCTGGTCATGACCCAGCTTCCACTGGTAAACTCCGTGATTGAAAACGGCTGGAAATGTAGTAAGAATAAATTTCCTTTCATTTCAAGTGTTTCTTACAAGTTTTTTATCATTTCTGGAAACTATAATTGCGTATTTGAAGAGTTTTACCACAATTAGAGAGTGTTCCTACAACTATATACTGGAATTGGCAGCATTTTAACTGATTCACACAGAAAACGCCAGAGAAATTAGGCCTCAAATGTCAACATAAACAGTATATTGCACACTTACAGTCTTCCTACACAAATTTTGAGCTGTATAAACCTGAAATCCTAATATTTGAAAGCCAATTCAAGTGAAAACTCTCCATAAACTAGCCGGAGTTGTAAATATTATCAGTTTTCTGGCTATGTGCCACATTTCCACTGGTAACCTCCGTGATTGAAAACGGCTGGAAATGTAGTAAGAATCTATTTGCTTTTATTTCAAGTGTTTCTTATAAGTTTTTTGTCGTTACTGGAAACAATAATTGCGTATTTGAAGAATTTTACCACAATTAGGGAGTGTTCCTACAACTACATACTGGAATCATCAGCATTTTAACTGATTCACACAGGAAACACCAGAGAAATTCATCCTCCAATTGTTATCATAAACAGTATAGTCTTCACATACAGTCTTTCTACACAAATTTTGAGCTGAATAAACCTGAATTCCTAATATTTGAAAGCGAACTCAAGTGAAAACTCACCCTAAACTAGACGGAGTTGTAAGTATTATCAGTTTTCTGGTCAGGACCCAGCTTTCCACTGGTAAACTCCGTGATTGAAAACGGCTGGAAATGTAGTAAGAATAAATTTCCTCTCATTTCAAGAGTTTCTTACAAGTTTTTTATCATTTCTGGAACTTATAATTGCGTATTTGAAGAGTTTTACCACAATTAGAGAGTGTTCCTACAACTACATACTGGAATTATCAGCATTTTAACTGATTCACACAGGAAACACCAGAGAAATTCGGCCTCCAATTGTTACCATAAACAGTATAGTCTTCACGTACAGTCTTTCTACACAAATTTTGAGCTGAATAAACCTGAATTCCTAATATTTGAAAGCGAACTGAAGTGAAAACTCACCCTAAACTAGACGGAGTTGTAAGTATTATCAGTTTTCTGGTCATGACCCAGCTTCCACTGGTAAACTCCGTGATTGAAAACGGCTGGAAATGTAGTAAGAATAAATTTCCTTTCATTTCAAGTTTTTCTTACAAGTTTTTTTATCATTTCTGGAAACTATAATTGCGTATTTGAAGAGTTTTACCACAATTAGAGAGTGTTCCTACAACTGTATACTGGAATCGGCAGCATTTTAACTGATTCACACAGAAAACGCCAGAGAAATTAGGCCTCAAATGTAAACATAAACAGTATATTGCACACTTACAGTCTTCCTCCACAAATTTTGAGCTGTATAAACCTGAAATCCTAATATTTGAAAGCCAATTCAAGTGAAAACTCTCCATAAACTAGCCGGTGTTGTAAATATTATCAGTTTTCTTGTCATGTCGTAGCTTTACACTGAAAACCTCCTTGATTGAAAACGGCTGGAAATGCAGTACGAATCTATTTCTTTTAATTTCACGTGTTTCCTACCAGTTTTTAATCATTTCTGGAAACTATAATTGCGTATTTGAAAGTTGTACCACAATTAGAGAGTTTTCCTACAACTACATACTGGAATCGTCAGCATTTTAACTGATTCACACAGGAAACACCAAAGAAATTCGGCCTCCAATTGTAAACATAAACTGTATAGTCTTCACTTACAGTCTTTCTACACAAATTTTGAGCTGTATAAACCTGAATTCCTAATATTTGAAAGCGAACTCAAGTGAAAACTCACCCTAAAATAGACTGAGTTTTAAGTATTATCAGTTTTCTGGTCATGACCCAGCTTCCACTGGTAAACTCCGTGATTGAAAACGGCTGGAAATGTAGTAAGAATAAATTTCCTTTCATTTCAAGTGTTTCTTACAAGTTTTTTATCATTTCTGGAAACTATAATTGCGTATTTGAAGAGTTTTACCACAATTAGAGAGTGTTCCTACAACTATATACTGGAATTGGCAGCATTTTAACTGATTCACACAGAAAACGCCAGAGAAATTAGGCCTCAAATGTCAACATAAACAGTATATTGCACACTTACAGTCTTCCTACACAAATTTTGAGCTGTATAAACCTGAAATCCTAATATTTGAAAGCCAATTCAAGTGAAAACTCTCCATAAACTAGCGGGTGTTGTAAATATTATCAGTTTTCTAGCTATGTGCCACCTTTCCACTGGTAACCTCCGTGATTGAAAACGGCTGGAAATGTAGTAAGAATAAATTTCCTTTCATTTCAAGAGTTTCTTACAAGTTTTTTATCATTTCTGGAACTTATAATTGCGTATTTGAAGAGTTTTACCACAATTAGAGAGTGTTCCTACAACTACATACTGGAATTATCAGCATTTTAACTGATTCACACAGGAAACACCAGAGAAATTCGGCCTCCAATTGTTAACATAAACAGTATAGTCTTCACGTACAGTCTTTCTACACAAATTTTGAGCTGTATAAACCTGAATTCCTAATATTTAAAGTGAACTCAAGTGAAAACTCACCCTAAAATAGACTGAGTTTTAAGTATTATCAGTTTTCTGGTCATGACCCAGCTTCCACTGGTAAACTCCGTGATTGAAAACGGCTGGAAATGTAGTAAGAATAAATTTCCTTTCATTTCAAGTGTTTCTTACAAGTTTTTTATCATTTCTGGAAACTATAATTGCGTATTTGAAGAGTTATACCACAATTAGAGAGTGTTCCTACAACTATATACTGGAATCGGCAGCATTTAAACTGATTCACACAGAAAACGCCAGAGAAATTAGGCCTCAAATGTAAACATAAACAGTATATTGCACACTTACAGTCTTCCTCCACAAATTTTGAGCTGTATTAACCTGAAATCCTAATATTTGAAAGCCAATTCAAGTGAAAACTCTCCATAAACTAGCCGGTGTTGTAAATATTATCAGTTTTCTTGTCATGTCGTAGCTTTACACTGAAAACCTCCTTGATTGAAAACGGCTGGAAATGCAGTACGAATCTATTTCTTTTAATTTCACGTGTTTCCTACCAGTTTTTAATCATTTCTGGAAACTATAATTGCGTATTTGAAAGTTTTACCACAATTAGAGAGTTTTCCTACAACTACATACGGGAATCGACAGCATTTTAACTGATTCACACAGGAAACAACAAAGAAATTCGGCCTCCAATTGTAAACATAAACTGTATAGTCTTCACTTACAGTCTTTCTACACAAATTTTGAGCTGTATAAACCTGAATTCCTAATATTTAAAGTGAACTCAAGTGAAAACTCACCCTAAAATAGACTGAGTTTTAAGTATTATCAGTTTTCTGGTCATGACCCAGCTTCCACTGGTAAACTCCGTGATTCAAAACGGCTGGAAATGTAGTAAGAATAAATTTCCTTTCATTTCAAGTGTTTCTTACAAGTTTTTTATCATTTCTGGAAACTATAATTGCGTATTTGAAGAGTTTTACCACAATTAGAGAGTGTTCCTACAACTATATACTGGAATCGGCAGCATTTTAACTGATTCACACAGAAAACGCCAGAGAAATTAGGCCTCAAATGTAAACATAAACAGTATATTGCACACTTACAGTCTTCCTACACAAATTTTGAGCTGTATAAACCTGAAATCCTAATATTTGAAAGCCAATTCAAGTGAAAACTCTCCCTAAACTAGCCGGAGTTGTAAATATTATCAGTTTTCTGGCTATGTGCCACCTTTCCACTGGTAACCTCCGTGATTGAAAACGGCTGGAAATGTAGTAAGAATCTATTTGCTTTTATTTCAAGTGTTTCTTATAAGTTTTTTATCATTACTGGAAACAATAATTGCGTATTTGAAGAGTTTTACCACAATTAGAGAGTGTTCCTACAACTACATACTGGAATCGTCAGCATTTTAACTGATTCACGCAGGAAAAACCAGAGAAATTCGGCCTCCAATTGTTATCATAAACAGTATAGTCTTCACATACAGTCTTTCTACACAAATTTTGAGCTGAATAAACCTGAATTCCTAATATTTGAAAGCGAACTCAAGTGAAAACTCACCCTAAACTAGACGGAGTTGTAAGTATTATCAGTTTTCTGGTCAGGACCCAGCTTTCCACTGGTAAACTCCGTGATTGAAAACGGCTGGAAATGTAGTAAGAATAAATTTCCTCTCATTTCAAGAGTTTCTTACAAGTTTTTTATCATTTCTGGAACTTATAATTGCGTATTTGAAGAGTTTTACCACAATTAGAGAGTGTTCCTACAACTACATACTGGAATTATCAGCATTTTAACTGATTCACACAGGAAACACCAGAGAAATTCGGCCTCCAATTGTTACCATAAACAGTATAGTCTTCACGTACAGTCTTTCTACACAAATTTTGAGCTGAATAAACCTGAATTCCTAATATTTGAAAGCGAACTGAAGTGAAAACTCACCCTAAACTAGACGGAGTTGTAAGTATTATCAGTTTTCTGGTCATGACCCAGCTTCCACTGGTAAACTCCGTGATTGAAAACGGCTGGAAATGTAGTAAGAATAAATTTCCTTTCATTTCAAGTTTTTCTTACAAGTTTTTTTATCATTTCTGGAAACTATAATTGCGTATTTGAAGAGTTTTACCACAATTAGAGAGTGTTCCTACAACTGTATACTGGAATCGGCAGCATTTTAACTGATTCACACAGGAAACACCAGAGAAATTAGGCCTCAAATGTCAACATAAACAGTATATTGCACACTTACAGTCTTCCTACACAAATTTTGAGCTGTATAAACCTAAAATCCTAATATTTGAAAGCCAATTCAAGTGAAAACTCTCCATAAACTAGCCGGTGTTGTAAATATTATCAGTTTTCTTGTCATGTCGTAGCTTTACACTGAAAACCTCCTTGATTGAAAACGGCTGGAAATGCAGTACGAATCTATTTCTTTTAATTTCACGTGTTTCCTACCAGTTTTTAATCATTTCTGGAAACTATAATTGCGTATTTGAAAGTTTTACCACAATTAGAGAGTTTTCTTACAACTACATACGGGAATCGACAGCATTTTAACTGATTCACACAGGAAACAACAAAGAAATTCGGCCTCCAATTGTAAACATAAACTGTATAGTCTTCACTTACAGTCTTTCTACACAAATTTTGAGCTGTATAAACCTGAATTCCTAATATTTAAAGCGAACTCAAGTGAAAACTCACCCTAAAATAGACTGAGTTTTAAGTATTATCAGTTTTCTGGTCATGACCCAGGTTCCACTGGTAAACTCCGTGATGGAAAACGGCTGGAAATGTAGTAAGAATAAATTTCCTTTCATTTCAAGTGTTTCTTACAAGTTTTTTATCATTTCTGGAAACTATAATTGCGTATTTGAAGAGTTTTACCACAATTAGAGAGTGTTCCTACAACTATATACTGGAATCGGCAGCATTTTAACTGATTCACACAGAAAACGCCAGAGAAATTAGGCCTCAAATGTCAACATAAACAGTATATTGCACACTTACAGTCTTCCTACACAAATTTTGAGCTGTATAAACCTGAAATCCTAATATTTGAAAGCCAATTCAAGTGAAAACTCTCCATAAACTAGCGGGTGTTGTAAATATTATCAGTTTTCTAGCTATGTGCCACCTTTCCACTGGTAACCTCCGTGATTGAAAACGGCTGGAAATGTAGTAAGAATAAATTTCCTTTCATTTCAAGAGTTTCTTACAAGTTTTTTATCATTTCTGGAACTTATAATTGCGTATTTGAAGAGTTTTACCACAATTAGAGAGTGTTCCTACAACTACATACTGGAATTATCAGCATTTTAACTGATTCACACAGGAAACACCAGAGAAATTCGGCCTCCAATTGTTAACATAAACAGTATAGTCTTCACGTACAGTCTTTCTACACAAATTTTGAGCTGTATAAACCTGAATTCCTAATATTTAAAGTGAACTCAAGTGAAAACTCACCCTAAAATAGACTGAGTTTTAAGTATTATCAGTTTTCTGGTCATGACCCAGCTTCCACTGGTAAACTCCGTGATTGAAAACGGCTGGAAATGTAGTAAGAATAAATTTCCTTTCATTTCAAGTGTTTCTTACAAGTTTTTTATCATTTCTGGAAACTATAATTGCGTATTTGAAGAGTTATACCACAATTAGAGAGTGTTCCTACAACTATATACTGGAATCGGCAGCATTTAAACTGATTCACACAGAAAACGCCAGAGAAATTAGGCCTCAAATGTAAACATAAACAGTATATTGCACACTTACAGTCTTCCTCCACAAATTTTGAGCTGTATTAACCTGAAATCCTAATATTTGAAAGCCAATTCAAGTGAAAACTCTCCATAAACTAGCCGGTGTTGTAAATATTATCAGTTTTCTTGTCATGTCGTAGCTTTACACTGAAAACCTCCTTGATTGAAAACGGCTGGAAATGCAGTACGAATCTATTTCTTTTAATTTCACGTGTTTCCTACCAGTTTTTAATCATTTCTGGAAACTATAATTGCGTATTTGAAAGTTTTACCACAATTAGAGAGTTTTCCTACAACTACATACGGGAATCGACAGCATTTTAACTGATTCACACAGGAAACAACAAAGAAATTCGGCCTCCAATTGTAAACATAAACTGTATAGTCTTCACTTACAGTCTTTCTACACAAATTTTGAGCTGTATAAACCTGAATTCCTAATATTTAAAGTGAACTCAAGTGAAAACTCACCCTAAAATAGACTGAGTTTTAAGTACTATCAGTTTTCTGGTCATGACCCAGCTTCCACTGGTAAACTCCGTGATTCAAAACGGCTGGAAATGTAGTAAGAATAAATTTCCTTTCATTTCAAGTGTTTCTTACAAGTTTTTTATCATTTCTGGAAACTATAATTGCGTATTTGAAGAGTTTTACCACAATTAGAGAGTGTTCCTACAACTATATACTGGAATCGGCAGCATTTTAACTGATTCACACAGAAAACGCCAGAGAAATTAGGCCTCAAATGTAAACATAAACAGTATATTGCACACTTACAGTCTTCCTACACAAATTTTGAGCTGTATAAACCTGAAATCCTAATATTTGAAAGCCAATTCAAGTGAAAACTCTCCCTAAACTAGCCGGAGTTGTAAATATTATCAGTTTTCTGGCTATGTGCCACCTTTCCACTGGTAACCTCCGTGATTGAAAACGGCTGGAAATGTAGTAAGAATAAATTTCCTTTCATTTCAAGTGTTTCTTACAAGTTTTTTATCATTTCTGGAAACTATAATTGCGTATTTGAAGAGTTTTACCACAATTAGAGAGTGTTCCTACAACTATATACTGGAATCGGCAGCATTTTAACTGATTCACACAGAAAACGCCAGAGAAATTAGGCCTCAAATGTAAACATAAACAGTATATTGCACACTTACAGTCTTCCTACACAAATTTTGAGCTGTATAAACCTGAAATCCTAATATTTGAAAGCCAATTCAAGTGAAAACTCTCCCTAAACTAGCCGGAGTTGTAAATATTATCAGTTTTCTGGCTATGTGCCACCTTTCCACTGGTAACCTCCGTGATTGAAAACGGCTGGAAATGTAGTAAGAATCTATTTGCTTTTATTTCAAGTGTTTCTTATAAGTTTTTTATCATTACTGGAAACAATAATTGCGTATTTGAAGAGTTTTACCACAATTAGAGAGTGTTCCTACAACTACATACTGGAATCGTCAGCATTTTAACTGATTCACGCAGGAAAAACCAGAGAAATTCGGCCTCCAATTGTTATCATAAACAGTATAGTCTTCACATACAGTCTTTCTACACAAATTTTGAGCTGAATAAACCTGAATTCCTAATATTTGAAAGCGAACTCAAGTGAAAACTCACCCTAAACTAGACGGAGTTGTAAGTATTATCAGTTTTCTGGTCAGGACCCAGCTTTCCACTGGTAAACTCCGTGATTGAAAACGGCTGGAAATGTAGTAAGAATAAATTTCCTCTCATTTCAAGAGTTTCTTACAAGTTTTTTATCATTTCTGGAACTTATAATTGCGTATTTGAAGAGTTTTACCACAATTAGAGAGTGTTCCTACAACTACATACTGGAATTATCAGCATTTTAACTGATTCACACAGGAAACACCAGAGAAATTCGGCCTCCAATTGTTACCATAAACAGTATAGTCTTCACGTACAGTCTTTCTACACAAATTTTGAGCTGAATAAACCTGAATTCCTAATATTTGAAAGCGAACTGAAGTGAAAACTCACCCTAAACTAGACGGAGTTGTAAGTATTATCAGTTTTCTGGTCATGACCCAGCTTCCACTGGTAAACTCCGTGATTGAAAACGGCTGGAAATGTAGTAAGAATAAATTTCCTTTCATTTCAAGTTTTTCTTACAAGTTTTTTTATCATTTCTGGAAACTATAATTGCGTATTTGAAGAGTTTTACCACAATTAGAGAGTGTTCCTACAACTGTATACTGGAATCGGCAGCATTTTAACTGATTCACACAGAAAACGCCAGAGAAATTAGGCCTCAAATGTAAACATAAACAGTATATTGCACACTTACAGTCTTCCTCCACAAATTTTGAGCTGTATAAACCTGAAATCCTAATATTTGAAAGCCAATTCAAGTGAAAACTCTCCATAAACTAGCGGGTGTTGTAAATATTATCAGTTTTCTAGCTATGTGCCACCTTTCCACTGGTAACCTCCGTGATTGAAAACGGCTGGAAATGTAGTAAGAATAAATTTCCTTTCATTTCAAGAGTTTCTTACAAGTTTTTTATCATTTCTGGAACTTATAATTGCGTATTTGAAGAGTTTTACCACAATTAGAGAGTGTTCCTACAACTACATACTGGAATTATCAGCATTTTAACTGATTCACACAGGAAACACCAGAGAAATTCGGCCTCCAATTGTTAACATAAACAGTATAGTCTTCACGTACAGTCTTTCTACACAAATTTTGAGCTGTATAAACCTGAATTCCTAATATTTAAAGTGAACTCAAGTGAAAACTCACCCTAAAATAGACTGAGTTTTAAGTATTATCAGTTTTCTGGTCATGACCCAGCTTCCACTGGTAAACTCCGTGATTGAAAACGGCTGGAAATGTAGTAAGAATAAATTTCCTTTCATTTCAAGTGTTTCTTACAAGTTTTTTATCATTTCTGGAAACTATAATTGCGTATTTGAAGAGTTATACCACAATTAGAGAGTGTTCCTACAACTATATACTGGAATCGGCAGCATTTAAACTGATTCACACAGAAAACGCCAGAGAAATTAGGCCTCAAATGTAAACATAAACAGTATATTGCACACTTACAGTCTTCCTCCACAAATTTTGAGCTGTATTAACCTGAAATCCTAATATTTGAAAGCCAATTCAAGTGAAAACTCTCCATAAACTAGCCGGTGTTGTAAATATTATCAGTTTTCTTGTCATGTCGTAGCTTTACACTGAAAACCTCCTTGATTGAAAACGGCTGGAAATGCAGTACGAATCTATTTCTTTTAATTTCACGTGTTTCCTACCAGTTTTTAATCATTTCTGGAAACTATAATTGCGTATTTGAAAGTTTTACCACAATTAGAGAGTTTTCCTACAACTACATACGGGAATCGACAGCATTTTAACTGATTCACACAGGAAACAACAAAGAAATTCGGCCTCCAATTGTAAACATAAACTGTATAGTCTTCACTTACAGTCTTTCTACACAAATTTTGAGCTGTATAAACCTGAATTCCTAATATTTAAAGTGAACTCAAGTGAAAACTCACCCTAAAATAGACTGAGTTTTATGTACTATCAGTTTTCTGGTCATGACCCAGCTTCCACTGGTAAACTCCGTGATTCAAAACGGCTGGAAATGTAGTAAGAATAAATTTCCTTTCATTTCAAGTGTTTCTTACAAGTTTTTTATCATTTCTGGAAACTATAATTGCGTATTTGAAGAGTTTTACCACAATTAGAGAGTGTTCCTACAACTATATACTGGAATCGGCAGCATTTTAACTGATTCACACAGAAAACGCCAGAGAAATTAGGCCTCAAATGTAAACATAAACAGTATATTGCACACTTACAGTCTTTCTACACAAATTTTGAGCTGTATAAACCTGAAATCCTAATATTTGAAAGCCAATTCAAGTGAAAACTCTCCCTAAACTAGCCGGAGTTGTAAATATTATCAGTTTTCTGGCTATGTGCCACCTTTCCACTGGTAACCTCCGTGATTGAAAACGGCTGGAAATGTAGTAAGAATCTATTTGCTTTTATTTCAAGTGTTTCTTATAAGTTTTTTATCATTACTGGAAACAATAATTGCGTATTTGAAGAGTTTTACCACAATTAGAGAGTGTTCCTACAACTACATACTGGAATCGTCAGCATTTTAACTGATTCACGCAGGAAAAACCAGAGAAATTCGGCCTCCAATTGTTATCATAAACAGTATAGTCTTCACATACAGTCTTTCTACACAAATTTTGAGCTGAATAAACCTGAATTCCTAATATTTGAAAGCGAACTCAAGTGAAAACTCACCCTAAACTAGACGGAGTTGTAAGTATTATCAGTTTTCTGGTCAGGACCCAGCTTTCCACTGGTAAACTCCGTGATTGAAAACGGCTGGAAATGTAGTAAGAATAAATTTCCTCTCATTTCAAGAGTTTCTTACAAGTTTTTTATCATTTCTGGAACTTATAATTGCGTATTTGAAGAGTTTTACCACAATTAGAGAGTGTTCCTACAACTACATACTGGAATTATCAGCATTTTAACTGATTCACACAGGAAACACCAGAGAAATTCGGCCTCCAATTGTTACCATAAACAGTATAGTCTTCACGTACAGTCTTTCTACACAAATTTTGAGCTGAATAAACCTGAATTCCTAATATTTGAAAGCGAACTGAAGTGAAAACTCACCCTAAACTAGACGGAGTTGTAAGTATTATCAGTTTTCTGGTCATGACCCAGCTTCCACTGGTAAACTCCGTGATTGAAAACGGCTGGAAATGTAGTAAGAATAAATTTCCTTTCATTTCAAGTTTTTCTTACAAGTTTTTTTATCATTTCTGGAAACTATAATTGCGTATTTGAAGAGTTTTACCACAATTAGAGAGTGTTCCTACAACTGTATACTGGAATCGGCAGCATTTTAACTGATTCACACAGAAAACGCCAGAGAAATTAGGCCTCAAATGTAAACATAAACAGTATATTGCACACTTACAGTCTTCCTCCACAAATTTTGAGCTGTATAAACCTGAAATCCTAATATTTGAAAGCCAATTCAAGTGAAAACTCTCCATAAACTAGCCGGTGTTGTAAATATTATCAGTTTTCTTGTCATGTCGTAGCTTTACACTGAAAACCTCCTTGATTGAAAACGGCTGGAAATGCAGTACGAATCTATTTCTTTTAATTTCACGTGTTTCCTACCAGTTTTTAATCATTTCTGGAAACTATAATTGCGTATTTGAAAGTTGTACCACAATTAGAGAGTTTTCCTACAACTACATACTGGAATCGTCAGCATTTTAACTGATTCACACAGGAAACACCAAAGAAATTCGGCCTCCAATTGTAAACATAAACTGTATAGTCTTCACTTACAGTCTTTCTACACAAATTTTGAGCTGTATAAACCTGAATTCCTAATATTTGAAAGCGAACTCAAGTGAAAACTCACCCTAAAATAGACTGAGTTTTAAGTATTATCAGTTTTCTGGTCATGACCCAGCTTCCACTGGTAAACTCCGTGATTGAAAACGGCTGGAAATGTAGTAAGAATAAATTTCCTTTCATTTCAAGTGTTTCTTACAAGTTTTTTATCATTTCTGGAAACTATAATTGCGTATTTGAAGAGTTTTACCACAATTAGAGAGTGTTCCTACAACTATATACTGGAATTGGCAGCATTTTAACTGATTCACACAGAAAACGCCAGAGAAATTAGGCCTCAAATGTCAACATAAACAGTATATTGCACACTTACAGTCTTCCTACACAAATTTTGAGCTGTATAAACCTGAAATCCTAATATTTGAAAGCCAATTCAAGTGAAAACTCTCCATAAACTAGCCGGAGTTGTAAATATTATCAGTTTTCTGGCTATGTGCCACATTTCCACTGGTAACCTCCGTGATTGAAAACGGCTGGAAATGTAGTAAGAATCTATTTGCTTTTATTTCAAGTGTTTCTTATAAGTTTTTTGTCGTTACTGGAAACAATAATTGCGTATTTGAAGAATTTTACCACAATTAGGGAGTGTTCCTACAACTACATACTGGAATCATCAGCATTTTAACTGATTCACACAGGAAACACCAGAGAAATTCATCCTCCAATTGTTATCATAAACAGTATAGTCTTCACATACAGTCTTTCTACACAAATTTTGAGCTGAATAAACCTGAATTCCTAATATTTGAAAGCGAACTCAAGTGAAAACTCACCCTAAACTAGACGGAGTTGTAAGTATTATCAGTTTTCTGGTCAGGACCCAGCTTTCCACTGGTAAACTCCGTGATTGAAAACGGCTGGAAATGTAGTAAGAATAAATTTCCTCTCATTTCAAGAGTTTCTTACAAGTTTTTTATCATTTCTGGAACTTATAATTGCGTATTTGAAGAGTTTTACCACAATTAGAGAGTGTTCCTACAACTACATACTGGAATTATCAGCATTTTAACTGATTCACACAGGAAACACCAGAGAAATTCGGCCTCCAATTGTTACCATAAACAGTATAGTCTTCACGTACAGTCTTTCTACACAAATTTTGAGCTGAATAAACCTGAATTCCTAATATTTGAAAGCGAACTGAAGTGAAAACTCACCCTAAACTAGACGGAGTTGTAAGTATTATCAGTTTTCTGGTCATGACCCAGCTTCCACTGGTAAACTCCGTGATTGAAAACGGCTGGAAATGTAGTAAGAATAAATTTCCTTTCATTTCAAGTTTTTCTTACAAGTTTTTTTATCATTTCTGGAAACTATAATTGCGTATTTGAAGAGTTTTACCACAATTAGAGAGTGTTCCTACAACTGTATACTGGAATCGGCAGCATTTTAACTGATTCACACAGAAAACGCCAGAGAAATTAGGCCTCAAATGTAAACATAAACAGTATATTGCACACTTACAGTCTTCCTCCACAAATTTTGAGCTGTATAAACCTGAAATCCTAATATTTGAAAGCCAATTCAAGTGAAAACTCTCCATAAACTAGCCGGTGTTGTAAATATTATCAGTTTTCTTGTCATGTCGTAGCTTTACACTGAAAACCTCCTTGATTGAAAACGGCTGGAAATGCAGTACGAATCTATTTCTTTTAATTTCACGTGTTTCCTACCAGTTTTTAATCATTTCTGGAAACTATAATTGCGTATTTGAAAGTTGTACCACAATTAGAGAGTTTTCCTACAACTACATACTGGAATCGTCAGCATTTTAACTGATTCACACAGGAAACACCAAAGAAATTCGGCCTCCAATTGTAAACATAAACTGTATAGTCTTCACTTACAGTCTTTCTACACAAATTTTGAGCTGTATAAACCTGAATTCCTAATATTTGAAAGCGAACTCAAGTGAAAACTCACCCTAAAATAGACTGAGTTTTAAGTATTATCAGTTTTCTGGTCATGACCCAGCTTCCACTGGTAAACTCCGTGATTGAAAACGGCTGGAAATGTAGTAAGAATAAATTTCCTTTCATTTCAAGTGTTTCTTACAAGTTTTTTATCATTTCTGGAAACTATAATTGCGTATTTGAAGAGTTTTACCACAATTAGAGAGTGTTCCTACAACTATATACTGGAATTGGCAGCATTTTAACTGATTCACACAGAAAACGCCAGAGAAATTAGGCCTCAAATGTCAACATAAACAGTATATTGCACACTTACAGTCTTCCTACACAAATTTTGAGCTGTATAAACCTGAAATCCTAATATTTGAAAGCCAATTCAAGTGAAAACTCTCCATAAACTAGCGGGTGTTGTAAATATTATCAGTTTTCTAGCTATGTGCCACCTTTCCACTGGTAACCTCCGTGATTGAAAACGGCTGGAAATGTAGTAAGAATAAATTTCCTTTCATTTCAAGAGTTTCTTACAAGTTTTTTATCATTTCTGGAACTTATAATTGCGTATTTGAAGAGTTTTACCACAATTAGAGAGTGTTCCTACAACTACATACTGGAATTATCAGCATTTTAACTGATTCACACAGGAAACACCAGAGAAATTCGGCCTCCAATTGTTAACATAAACAGTATAGTCTTCACGTACAGTCTTTCTACACAAATTTTGAGCTGTATAAACCTGAATTCCTAATATTTAAAGTGAACTCAAGTGAAAACTCACCCTAAAATAGACTGAGTTTTAAGTATTATCAGTTTTCTGGTCATGACCCAGCTTCCACTGGTAAACTCCGTGATTGAAAACGGTTGGAAATGTAGTAAGAATAAATTTCCTTTCATTTCAAGTGTTTCTTACAAGTTTTTTATCATTTCTGGAAACTATAATTGCGTATTTGAAGAGTTATACCACAATTAGAGAGTGTTCCTACAACTATATACTGGAATCGGCAGCATTTAAACTGATTCACACAGAAAACGCCAGAGAAATTAGGCCTCAAATGTAAACATAAACAGTATATTGCACACTTACAGTCTTCCTCCACAAATTTTGAGCTGTATTAACCTGAAATCCTAATATTTGAAAGCCAATTCAAGTGAAAACTCTCCATAAACTAGCCGGTGTTGTAAATATTATCAGTTTTCTTGTCATGTCGTAGCTTTACACTGAAAACCTCCTTGATTGAAAACGGCTGGAAATGCAGTACGAATCTATTTCTTTTAATTTCACGTGTTTCCTACCAGTTTTTAATCATTTCTGGAAACTATAATTGCGTATTTGAAAGTTTTACCACAATTAGAGAGTTTTCCTACAACTACATACGGGAATCGACAGCATTTTAACTGATTCACACAGGAAACAACAAAGAAATTCGGCCTCCAATTGTAAACATAAACTGTATAGTCTTCACTTACAGTCTTTCTACACAAATTTTGAGCTGTATAAACCTGAATTCCTAATATTTAAAGTGAACTCAAGTGAAAACTCACCCTAAAATAGACTGAGTTTTAAGTATTATCAGTTTTCTGGTCATGACCCAGCTTCCACTGGTAAACTCCGTGATTCAAAACGGCTGGAAATGTAGTAAGAATAAATTTCCTTTCATTTCAAGTGTTTCTTACAAGTTTTTTATCATTTCTGGAAACTATAATTGCGTATTTGAAGAGTTTTACCACAATTAGAGAGTGTTCCTACAACTATATACTGGAATCGGCAGCATTTTAACTGATTCACACAGAAAACGCCAGAGAAATTAGGCCTCAAATGTAAACATAAACAGTATATTGCACACTTACAGTCTTCCTACACAAATTTTGAGCTGTATAAACCTGAAATCCTAATATTTGAAAGCCAATTCAAGTGAAAACTCTCCCTAAACTAGCCGGAGTTGTAAATATTATCAGTTTTCTGGCTATGTGCCACCTTTCCACTGGTAACCTCCGTGATTGAAAACGGCTGGAAATGTAGTAAGAATCTATTTGCTTTTATTTCAAGTGTTTCTTATAAGTTTTTTATCATTACTGGAAACAATAATTGCGTATTTGAAGAGTTTTACCACAATTAGAGAGTGTTCCTACAACTACATACTGGAATCGTCAGCATTTTAACTGATTCACGCAGGAAAAACCAGAGAAATTCGGCCTCCAATTGTTATCATAAACAGTATAGTCTTCACATACAGTCTTTCTACACAAATTTTGAGCTGAATAAACCTGAATTCCTAATATTTGAAAGCGAACTCAAGTGAAAACTCACCCTAAACTAGACGGAGTTGTAAGTATTATCAGTTTTCTGGTCAGGACCCAGCTTTCCACTGGTAAACTCCGTGATTGAAAACGGCTGGAAATGTAGTAAGAATAAATTTCCTCTCATTTCAAGAGTTTCTTACAAGTTTTTTATCATTTCTGGAACTTATAATTGCGTATTTGAAGAGTTTTACCACAATTAGAGAGTGTTCCTACAACTACATACTGGAATTATCAGCATTTTAACTGATTCACACAGGAAACACCAGAGAAATTCGGCCTCCAATTGTTACCATAAACAGTATAGTCTTCACGTACAGTCTTTCTACACAAATTTTGAGCTGAATAAACCTGAATTCCTAATATTTGAAAGCGAACTGAAGTGAAAACTCACCCTAAACTAGACGGAGTTGTAAGTATTATCAGTTTTCTGGTCATGACCCAGCTTCCACTGGTAAACTCCGTGATTGAAAACGGCTGGAAATGTAGTAAGAATAAATTTCCTTTCATTTCAAGTTTTTCTTACAAGTTTTTTTATCATTTCTGGAAACTATAATTGCGTATTTGAAGAGTTTTACCACAATTAGAGAGTGTTCCTACAACTGTATACTGGAATCGGCAGCATTTTAACTGATTCACACAGAAAACGCCAGAGAAATTAGGCCTCAAATGTAAACATAAACAGTATATTGCACACTTACAGTCTTCCTCCACAAATTTTGAGCTGTATAAACCTGAAATCCTAATATTTGAAAGCCAATTCAAGTGAAAACTCTCCATAAACTAGCCGGTGTTGTAAATATTATCAGTTTTCTTGTCATGTCGTAGCTTTACACTGAAAACCTCCTTGATTGAAAACGGCTGGAAATGCAGTACGAATCTATTTCTTTTAATTTCACGTGTTTCCTACCAGTTTTTAATCATTTCTGGAAACTATAATTGCGTATTTGAAAGTTGTACCACAATTAGAGAGTTTTCCTACAACTACATACTGGAATCGTCAGCATTTTAACTGATTCACACAGGAAACACCAAAGAAATTCGGCCTCCAATTGTAAACATAAACTGTATAGTCTTCACTTACAGTCTTTCTACACAAATTTTGAGCTGTATAAACCTGAATTCCTAATATTTGAAAGCGAACTCAAGTGAAAACTCACCCTAAAATAGACTGAGTTTTAAGTATTATCAGTTTTCTGGTCATGACCCAGCTTCCACTGGTAAACTCCGTGATTGAAAACGGCTGGAAATGTAGTAAGAATAAATTTCCTTTCATTTCAAGTGTTTCTTACAAGTTTTTTATCATTTCTGGAAACTATAATTGCGTATTTGAAGAGTTTTACCACAATTAGAGAGTGTTCCTACAACTATATACTGGAATTGGCAGCATTTTAACTGATTCACACAGAAAACGCCAGAGAAATTAGGCCTCAAATGTCAACATAAACAGTATATTGCACACTTACAGTCTTCCTACACAAATTTTGAGCTGTATAAACCTGAAATCCTAATATTTGAAAGCCAATTCAAGTGAAAACTCTCCATAAACTAGCCGGAGTTGTAAATATTATCAGTTTTCTGGCTATGTGCCACATTTCCACTGGTAACCTCCGTGATTGAAAACGGCTGGAAATGTAGTAAGAATCTATTTGCTTTTATTTCAAGTGTTTCTTATAAGTTTTTTGTCGTTACTGGAAACAATAATTGCGTATTTGAAGAATTTTACCACAATTAGGGAGTGTTCCTACAACTACATACTGGAATCATCAGCATTTTAACTGATTCACACAGGAAACACCAGAGAAATTCATCCTCCAATTGTTATCATAAACAGTATAGTCTTCACATACAGTCTTTCTACACAAATTTTGAGCTGAATAAACCTGAATTCCTAATATTTGAAAGCGAACTCAAGTGAAAACTCACCCTAAACTAGACGGAGTTGTAAGTATTATCAGTTTTCTGGTCAGGACCCAGCTTTCCACTGGTAAACTCCGTGATTGAAAACGGCTGGAAATGTAGTAAGAATAAATTTCCTTTCATTTCAAGAGTTTCTTACAAGTTTTTTATCATTTCTGGAACTTATAATTGCGTATTTGAAGAGTTTTACCACAATGAGACAGTGTTCCTACAACTATATACTGGATTCGGCAGCATTTTAACTGATTCACACAGAAAACGCCAGAGAAATTAGGCCTCAAATGTAAACATAAACAGTATATTGCACCCTTACAGTCTTCCTACACAAATTTTGAGCTGTATAAACCTAAAATCCTAATATTTGAAAGCCAATTCAAGTGAAAACTCTCCATAAACTAGCCGGTGTTGTAAATATTATCAGTTTTCTTGTCATGTCGTAGCTTTACACTGAAAACCTCCTTGATTGAAAACGGCTGGAAATGCAGTACGAATCTATTTCTTTTAATTTCACGTGTTTCCTACCAGTTTTTAATCATTTCTGGAAACTATAATTGCGTATTTGAAAGTTTTACCACAATTAGAGAGTTTTCCTACAACTACATACTGGAATCGTCAGCATTTTAACTGATTCACACAGGAAACACCAAAGAAATTCGGCCTCCAATTGTAAACATAAACTGTATAGTCTTCACTTAGTCTTTCTACACAAATTTTGAGCTGTATAAACCTGAATTCCTAATATTTAAAGTGAACTCAAGTGAAAACTCACCCTAAAATAGACTGAGTTTTAAGTATTATCAGTTTTCTGGTCATGACCCAGCTTCCACTGGTAAACTCCGTGATGGAAAACGGCTGGAAATGTAGTAAGAATAAATTTCCTTTCATTTCAAGTGTTTCTTACAAGTTTTTTATCATTTCTGGAAACTATAATTGCGTATTTGAAGAGTTTTACCACAATTAGAGAGTGTTCCTACAACTATATACTGGAATCGGCAGCATTTTAACTGATTCACACAGAAAACGCCAGAGAAATTAGGCCTCAAATGTCAACATAAACAGTATATTGCACACTTACAGTCTTCCTACACAAATTTTGAGCTGTATAAACCTGAAATCCTAATATTTGAAAGCCAATTCAAGTGAAAACTCTCCATAAACTAGCCGGAGTTGTAAATATTATCAGTTTTCTGGCTATGTGCCACATTTCCACTGGTAATCTCCGTGATTGAAAACGGCTGGAAATGTAGTAAGAATCTATTTGCTTTTATTTCAAGTGTTTCTTATAAGTTTTTTGTCGTTACTGGAAACAATAATTGCGTATTTGAAGAGTTTTACCACAATTAGAGAGTGTTCCTACAACAACATACTGGAATCATCAGCATTTTAACTGATTCACACAGGAAACACCAGAGAAATTCGGCCTCCAATTGTTAACATAAACAGTATAGTCTTCACATACAGTCTTTCTACACAAATTTTGAGCTCAGTAAACCTGAATTCCTAATATTTGAAAGCGAACTCAAGTGAAAACTCACCCTAAAATAGACTGAGTTTTAAGTATTATCAGTTTTCTGGTCATGACCCAGCTTCCACTGGTAAACTCCGTGATTGAAAACGGCTGGAAATGTAGTAAGAATAAATTTCCTTTCATTTCAAGTGTTTCTTACAAGTTTTTTATCATTTCTGGAAACTATAATTGCGTATTTGAAGAGTTTTACCACAATTAGAGAGTGTTCCTACAACTGTATACTGGAATCGGCAGCATTTTAACTGATTCACACAGAAAACGCCAGAGAAATTAGGCCTCAAATGTAAACATAAAGAGTATATTGCACACTTACAGTCTTCCTACAGTAATTTTGAGCTGTATAAACCTGAAATTCTAATATTTGAAAGCCAATTCATGTGAAAACTCTCCATAAACTAGCCGGTGTTGTAAATATTATCAGTTTTCTTGTCATGTCGTAGCTTTACACTGAAAACCTCCTTGATTGAAAACGGCTGGAAATGCAGTACGAATCTATTTCTTTTAATTTCACGTGTTTCCTACCAGTTTTTAATCATTTCTGGAAACTATAATTGCGTATTTGAAAGTTTTACCACAATTAGAGAGTGTTCCTACAACTACATACCGGAATCGTCATCATTTTAACTGATTCACACAGGAAACAACAAAGAAATTCGGCCTCCAATTGTAAACATAAACTGTATAGTCTTCACTTACAGTCTTTCTACACAAATTTTGAGCTGTATAAACCTGAATTCCTAATATTTGAAAGCGAACTCAAGTGAAAACTCACCCTAAACTAGACGGAGTTGTAAGTATTATCAGTTTTCTGGTCATGACCCAGCTTTCCACTGGTAAACTCCGTGATTGAAAACGGCTGGAAATGTAGTAAGAATAAATTTCCTTTCATTTCAAGAGTTTCTTACAAGTTTTTTATAATTTCTGGAACTTATAATTGCGTATTTGAAGAGTTTTACCACAATTAGAGAGTGTTCCTACAACAACATACTGGAATCATCAGCATTTTAACTGATTCACACAGGAAACACCAGAGAAATTCGGCCTCCAATTGTTAACATAAACAGTATAGTCTTCACGTACAGTCTTTCTACACAAATTTTGAGCTCAATAAACCTGAATTCCTAATATTTGAAAGCGAACTCAAGTGAAAACTCACCCTAAAATAGACTGAGTTTTAAGTATTATCAGTTTTCTGGTTATGACCCAGCTTCCACTGGTAAACTCCGTGATTCAAAACGGCTGGAAATGTAGTAAGAATAAATTTCCTTTCATTTCAAGTGTTTCTTACAAGTTTTTTATCATTTCTGGAAACTATAATTGCGTATTTGAAGAGTTTTACCCCAATTAGAGAGTGTTCCTACAACTGTATACTGGAATCGGCAGCATTTTAACTGATTCACACAGAAAACGCCAGAGAAATTAGGCCTCAAATGTAAACATAAAGAGTATATTGCACACTTACAGTCTTCCTACACAAATTTTGAGCTGTATAAACCTAAAATCCTAATATTTGAATGCCAATTCATGTGAAAACTCTCCATAAACTAGCCGGTGTTGTAAATATTATCAGTTTTCTTGTCATGTCGTAGCTTTACACTGAAAACCTCCTTGACTGAAAACGGCTGGAAATGCAGTACGAATCTATTTCTTTTAATTTCACGTGTTTCCTACCAGTTTTTAATCATTTCTGGAAACTATAATTGCGTATTTGAAAGTTTTACCACAATTAGAGAGTTTTCCTACAACTACATACCGGAATCGTCATCATTTTAACTGATTCACACAGGAAACAACAAAGAAATTCGGCCTCCAATTGTAAACATAAACTGTATAGTCTTCACTTACAGTCTTTCTACACAAATTTTGAGCTGTATAAACCTGAATTCCTAATATTTGAAAGCGAACTCAAGTGAAAACTCACCCTAAACTAGACGGAGTTGTAAGTATTATCAGTTTTCTGGTCATGACCCAGCTTTCCACTGGTAAACTCCGTGATTGAAAACGGCTGGAAATGTAGTAAGAATAAATTTCCTTTCATTTCAAGTGTTTCTTACAAGTTTTTTATCATTTCTGGAAACTATAATTGCGTATTTGAAGAGTTATACCACAATTAGAGAGTGTTCCTACAACTATATACTGGAATCGGCAGCATTTTAACTGATTCACACAGAAAACGCCAGAGAAATTAGGCCTCAAATGTCAACATAAACAGTATATTGCACACTTACAGTCTTCCTCCACAAATTTTGAGCTGTATAAACCTGAAATCCTAATATTTGAAAGCCAATTCAAGTGAAAACTCTCCATAAACTAGCCGGTGTTGTAAATATTACCAGTTTTCTTGTCATGTCGTCGCTTTACACTGAAAACCTTCTTGATTGAAAACGGCTGGAAATGCAGTACGAATCTATTTCTTTTAATTTCACGTGTTTCCTACCAGTTTTTAATCATTTCTGGAAACTATAATTGCGTATTTGAAAGTTTTACCACAATTAGAGAGTTTTCCTACAACTACATACTGGAATCGTCAGCATTTTAACTGATTCACACAGGAAACAACAAAGAAATTCGGCCTCCAATTGTAAACATAAACTGTATAGTCTTCACTTACAGTCTTTCTACACAAATTTTGAGCTGTATAAACCTGAATTCCTAATATTTAAAGCGAACTCAAGTGAAAAATCACCCTAAAATAGACTGAGTTTTAAGTATTATCAGTTTTCTGGTCATGACCCAGCTTCCACTGGTAAACTCCGTGATTCAAAACGGCTGGAAATGTAGTAAGAATAAATTTCCTTTCATTTCAAGTGTTTCTTACAAGTTTTTTTTATCATTTCTGGAAACTATAATTGCGTATTTGAAGAGTTTTACCACAATTAGAGAGTGTTCATACAACTATATACTGGAATCGGCAGCATTTTAACTGATTCACACAGAAAACGCCAGAGAAATTAGGCCTCAAATGTCAACATAAACAGTATATTGCACACTTACAGTCTTCCTACACAAATTTTGAGCTGTATAAACCTGAAATCCTAATATTTGAAAGCCAATTCAAGTGAAAACTCTCCCTAAACTAGCCGGAGTTGTAAATATTATCAGTTTTCTGGCTATGTGCCACCTTTCCACTGGTAACCTCCGTGATTGAAAACGGCTGGAAATGTAGTAAGAATCTATTTGCTTTTATTTCAAGTGTTTCTTATAAGTTTTTTATCATTACTGGAAACAATAATTGCGTATTCGAAGAGTTTTACCACAATTAGAGAGTGTTCCTACAACTACATACTGGAATCATCAGCATTTTAACTGATTCACACAGGAAACACCAGAGAAATTCGGCCTCCAATTGTTAACATAAACAGTATAGTCTTCACGTACAGTCTTTCTACACAAATTTTGAGCTGAATAAACCTGAATTCCTAATATATGAAAGCGAACTGAAGTGAAAACTCACCCTAAACTAGACGGAGTTGTAAGTATTATCAGTTTGCTGGTCATGACCCAGCTTTCCACTGGTAAACTCCGTGATTGAAAACGGCTGGAAATGTAGTAAGAATAAACTTCCTTACATTTCAAGTGTTTCTTACAAGTTTTTTATCATTTCTGGAAACTATAATTGCGTATTTGAAGAGTTTTACCACAATTAGAGAGTGTTCCTACAACTGTATACTGGAATCAGCAGCATTTTAACTGATTCACACAGAAAACGCCAGGGAAATTAGGCCTCAAATGTAAACATAAACAGTATACTGCACAATTACAGTCTTCCTCCACAAATTTTGAGCTGTATAAACCTGAAATCCTAATATTTGAAAGCCAATTCAAGTGAAAACTCTCCATAAACTAGCCGGTGTTGTAAATATTATCAGTTTTCTTGTCATGTCGTAGCTTTACACTGAAAACCTCCTTGATTGAAAACGGCTGGAAATGAAGTACGAATCTATTTCTTTTAATTTCACGTGTTTCCTACCAGTTTTTAATCATTTCTTGAAACTATAATTGCGTATTTGAAAGTTTTACCACAATTAGAGAGTTTTCCTACAACTACATACTGGAATCGTCAGCATTTTAACTGATTCACACAGGAAACACCAAAGAAATTCGGCCTCCAATTGTAAACATAAACTGTATAGTCTTCACTAACAGTCTTTCTACACAAATTTTGAGCTGTATAAACCTGAATTCCTAATATTTGAAAGCGAACTCAAGTGAAAACTCACCCTAAAATAGACTGAGTTTTAAGTATTATCAGTTTTCTGGTCATGACCCAGCTTCCACTGGTAAACTCCGTGATTGAAAACGGCTGGAAATGTAGTAAGAATAAATTCCCTTTCATTTCAAGTGTTTCTTACAAGTTTTTTATCATTTCTGGAAACTATAATTGCGTATTTGAAGAGTTTTACCACAATTAGAGAGTGTTCCTACAACTGTATACTGGAATCGGCAGCATTTTAACTGATTCACACAGAAAACGCCAGAGAAATTAGGCCTCAAATGTCAACATAAACAGTATATTGCACACTTACAGTCTTCCTACACAAATTTTGAGCTGTATAAACCTGAAATCCTAATATTTGAAAGCCAATTCAAGTGAAAACTCTCCCTAAACTAGCCGGAGTTGTAAATATTATCAGTTTTCTGGCTATGTGCCACCTTTCCACTGGTAACCTCCGTGATTGAAAACGGCTGGAAATGTAGTAAGAATCTATTTGCTTTTATTTCAAGTGTTTCTTATAAGTTTTTTATCATTACTGGAAACAATAATTGCGTATTCGAAGAGTTTTACCACAATTAGAGAGTGTTCCTACAACTACATACTGGAATCATCAGCATTTTAACTGATTCACACAGGAAACACCAGAGAAATTCGGCCTCCAATTGTTAACATAAACAGTATAGTCTTCACGTACAGTCTTTCTACACAAATTTTGAGCTGAATAAACCTGAATTCCTAATATTTGAAAGCGAACTGAAGTGAAAACTCACCCTAAACTAGACGGAGTTGTAAGTATTATCAGTTTGCTGGTCATGACCCAGCTTTCCACTGGTAAACTCCGTGATTGAAAACGGCTGGAAATGTAGTAAGAATAAACTTCCTTACGTTTCAAGTGTTTCTTACAAGTTTTTTATCATTTCTGGAAACTATAATTGCGTATTTGAAGAGTTTTACCACAATTAGAGAGTGTTCCTAGAACTGTATACTGGAATCGGCAGCATTTTAACTGAATCACACAGAAAACGCCAGAGAAATTAGGCCTCAAATGTAAACATAAACAGTATATTGCACACTTACAGTCTTCCTCCACAAATTTTGAGCTGTATAAACCTGAAATCCTAATATTTGAAAGCCAATTCAAGTGAAAACTCTCCATAAACTAGCCGGTGTTGTAAATATTATCAGTTTTCTTGTCATGTCGTAGCTTTACACTGAAAACCTCCTTGATTGAAAACGGCTGGAAATGCAGTACGAATCTATTTCTTTTAATTTCACGTGTTTCCTACCAGTTTTTAATCATTTCTGGAAACTATAATTGCGTATTTGAAAGTTGTACCACAATTAGAGAGTTTTCCTACAACTACATACTGGAATCGTCAGCATTTTAACTGATTCACACAGGAAACACCAAAGAAATTCGGCCTCCAATTGTAAACATAAACTGTATAGTCTTCACTTACAGTCTTTCTACACAAATTTTGAGCTGTATAAACCTGAATTCCTAATATTTGAAAGCGAACTCAAGTGAAAACTCACCCTAAAATAGACTGAGTTTTAAGTATTATCAGTTTTCTGGTCATGACCCAGCTTCCACTGGTAAACTCCGTGATTGAAAACGGCTGGAAATGTAGTAAGAATAAATTTCCTTTCATTTCAAGTGTTTCTTACAAGTTTTTTATCATTTCTGGAAACTATAATTGCGTATTTGAAGAGTTTTACCACAATTAGAGAGTGTTCCTACAACTATATACTGGAATTGGCAGCATTTTAACTGATTCACACAGAAAACGCCAGAGAAATTAGGCCTCAAATGTCAACATAAACAGTATATTGCACACTTACAGTCTTCCTACACAAATTTTGAGCTGTATAAACCTGAAATCCTAATATTTGAAAGCCAATTCAAGTGAAAACTCTCCATAAACTAGCCGGAGTTGTAAATATTATCAGTTTTCTGGCTATGTGCCACATTTCCACTGGTAACCTCCGTGATTGAAAACGGCTGGAAATGTAGTAAGAATCTATTTGCTTTTATTTCAAGTGTTTCTTATAAGTTTTTTGTCGTTACTGGAAACAATAATTGCGTATTTGAAGAATTTTACCACAATTAGGGAGTGTTCCTACAACTACATACTGGAATCATCAGCATTTTAACTGATTCACACAGGAAACACCAGAGAAATTCATCCTCCAATTGTTATCATAAACAGTATAGTCTTCACATACAGTCTTTCTACACAAATTTTGAGCTGAATAAACCTGAATTCCTAATATTTGAAAGCGAACTCAAGTGAAAACTCACCCTAAACTAGACGGAGTTGTAAGTATTATCAGTTTTCTGGTCAGGACCCAGCTTTCCACTGGTAAACTCCGTGATTGAAAACGGCTGGAAATGTAGTAAGAATAAATTTCCTTTCATTTCAAGAGTTTCTTACAAGTTTTTTATCATTTCTGGAACTTATAATTGCGTATTTGAAGAGTTTTACCACAATGAGACAGTGTTCCTACAACTATATACTGGATTCGGCAGCATTTTAACTGATTCACACAGAAAACGCCAGAGAAATTAGGCCTCAAATGTAAACATAAACAGTATATTGCACCCTTACAGTCTTCCTACACAAATTTTGAGCTGTATAAACCTAAAATCCTAATATTTGAAAGCCAATTCAAGTGAAAACTCTCCATAAACTAGCCGGTGTTGTAAATATTATCAGTTTTCTTGTCATGTCGTAGCTTTACACTGAAAACCTCCTTGATTGAAAACGGCTGGAAATGCAGTACGAATCTATTTCTTTTAATTTCACGTGTTTCCTACCAGTTTTTAATCATTTCTGGAAACTATAATTGCGTATTTGAAAGTTTTACCACAATTAGAGAGTTTTCCTACAACTACATACTGGAATCGTCAGCATTTTAACTGATTCACACAGGAAACACCAAAGAAATTCGGCCTCCAATTGTAAACATAAACTGTATAGTCTTCACTTAGTCTTTCTACACAAATTTTGAGCTGTATAAACCTGAATTCCTAATATTTAAAGTGAACTCAAGTGAAAACTCACCCTAAAATAGACTGAGTTTTAAGTATTATCAGTTTTCTGGTCATGACCCAGCTTCCACTGGTAAACTCCGTGATGGAAAACGGCTGGAAATGTAGTAAGAATAAATTTCCTTTCATTTCAAGTGTTTCTTACAAGTTTTTTATCATTTCTGGAAACTATAATTGCGTATTTGAAGAGTTTTACCACAATTAGAGAGTGTTCCTACAACTATATACTGGAATCGGCAGCATTTTAACTGATTCACACAGAAAACGCCAGAGAAATTAGGCCTCAAATGTCAACATAAACAGTATATTGCACACTTACAGTCTTCCTACACAAATTTTGAGCTGTATAAACCTGAAATCCTAATATTTGAAAGCCAATTCAAGTGAAAACTCTCCATAAACTAGCCGGAGTTGTAAATATTATCAGTTTTCTGGCTATGTGCCACATTTCCACTGGTAATCTCCGTGATTGAAAACGGCTGGAAATGTAGTAAGAATCTATTTGCTTTTATTTCAAGTGTTTCTTATAAGTTTTTTGTCGTTACTGGAAACAATAATTGCGTATTTGAAGAGTTTTACCACAATTAGAGAGTGTTCCTACAACAACATACTGGAATCATCAGCATTTTAACTGATTCACACAGGAAACACCAGAGAAATTCGGCCTCCAATTGTTAACATAAACAGTATAGTCTTCACATACAGTCTTTCTACACAAATTTTGAGCTCAGTAAACCTGAATTCCTAATATTTGAAAGCGAACTCAAGTGAAAACTCACCCTAAAATAGACTGAGTTTTAAGTATTATCAGTTTTCTGGTCATGACCCAGCTTCCACTGGTAAACTCCGTGATTCAAAACGGCTGGAAATGTAGTAAGAATAAATTTCCTTTCATTTCAAGTGTTTCTTACAAGTTTTTTATCATTTCTGGAAACTATAATTGCGTATTTGAAGAGTTTTACCACAATTAGAGAGTGTTCCTACAACTGTATACTGGAATCGGCAGCATTTTAACTGATTCACACAGAAAACGCCAGAGAAATTAGGCCTCAAATGTAAACATAAAGAGTATATTGCACACTTACAGTCTTCCTACAGAAATTTTGAGCTGTATAAACCTGAAATTCTAATATTTGAAAGCCAATTCATGTGAAAACTCTCCATAAACTAGCCGGTGTTGTAAATATTATCAGTTTTCTTGTCATGTCGTAGCTTTACACTGAAAACCTCCTTGATTGAAAACGGCTGGAAATGCAGTACGAATCTATTTCTTTTAATTTCACGTGTTTCCTACCAGTTTTTAATCATTTCTGGAAACTATAATTGCGTATTTGAAAGTTTTACCACAATTAGAGAGTGTTCCTACAACTACATACCGGAATCGTCATCATTTTAACTGATTCACACAGGAAACAACAAAGAAATTCGGCCTCCAATTGTAAACATAAACTGTATAGTCTTCACTTACAGTCTTTCTACACAAATTTTGAGCTGTATAAACCTGAATTCCTAATATTTGAAAGCGAACTCAAGTGAAAACTCACCCTAAACTAGACGGAGTTGTAAGTATTATCAGTTTTCTGGTCATGACCCAGCTTTCCACTGGTAAACTCCGTGATTGAAAACGGCTGGAAATGTAGTAAGAATAAATTTCCTTTCATTTCAAGAGTTTCTTACAAGTTTTTTATAATTTCTGGAACTTATAATTGCGTATTTGAAGAGTTTTACCACAATTAGAGAGTGTTCCTACAACAACATACTGGAATCATCAGCATTTTAACTGATTCACACAGGAAACACCAGAGAAATTCGGCCTCCAATTGTTAACATAAACAGTATAGTCTTCACGTACAGTCTTTCTACACAAATTTTGAGCTCAATAAACCTGAATTCCTAATATTTGAAAGCGAACTCAAGTGAAAACTCACCCTAAAATAGACTGAGTTTTAAGTATTATCAGTTTTCTGGTTATGACCCAGCTTCCACTGGTAAACTCCGTGATTCAAAACGGCTGGAAATGTAGTAAGAATAAATTTCCTTTCATTTCAAGTGTTTCTTACAAGTTTTTTATCATTTCTGGAAACTATAATTGCGTATTTGAAGAGTTTTACCCCAATTAGAGAGTGTTCCTACAACTGTATACTGGAATCGGCAGCATTTTAACTGATTCACACAGAAAACGCCAGAGAAATTAGGCCTCAAATGTAAACATAAAGAGTATATTGCACACTTACAGTCTTCCTACACAAATTTTGAGCTGTATAAACCTAAAATCCTAATATTTGAATGCCAATTCATGTGAAAACTCTCCATAAACTAGCCGGTGTTGTAAATATTATCAGTTTTCTTGTCATGTCGTAGCTTTACACTGAAAACCTCCTTGACTGAAAACGGCTGGAAATGCAGTACGAATCTATTTCTTTTAATTTCACGTGTTTCCTACCAGTTTTTAATCATTTCTGGAAACTATAATTGCGTATTTGAAAGTTTTACCACAATTAGAGAGTTTTCCTACAACTACATACCGGAATCGTCATCATTTTAACTGATTCACACAGGAAACAACAAAGAAATTCGGCCTCCAATTGTAAACATAAACTGTATAGTCTTCACTTACAGTCTTTCTACACAAATTTTGAGCTGTATAAACCTGAATTCCTAATATTTGAAAGCGAACTCAAGTGAAAACTCACCCTAAACTAGACGGAGTTGTAAGTATTATCAGTTTTCTGGTCATGACCCAGCTTTCCACTGGTAAACTCCGTGATTGAAAACGGCTGGAAATGTAGTAAGAATAAATTTCCTTTCATTTCAAGTGTTTCTTACAAGTTTTTTATCATTTCTGGAAACTATAATTGCGTATTTGAAGAGTTATACCACAATTAGAGAGTGTTCCTACAACTATATACTGGAATCGGCAGCATTTTAACTGATTCACACAGAAAACGCCAGAGAAATTAGGCCTCAAATGTCAACATAAACAGTATATTGCACACTTACAGTCTTCCTCCACAAATTTTGAGCTGTATAAACCTGAAATCCTAATATTTGAAAGCCAATTCAAGTGAAAACTCTCCATAAACTAGCCGGTGTTGTAAATATTACCAGTTTTCTTGTCATGTCGTCGCTTTACACTGAAAACCTTCTTGATTGAAAACGGCTGGAAATGCAGTACGAATCTATTTCTTTTAATTTCACGTGTTTCCTACCAGTTTTTAATCATTTCTGGAAACTATAATTGCGTATTTGAAAGTTTTACCACAATTAGAGAGTTTTCCTACAACTACATACTGGAATCGTCAGCATTTTAACTGATTCACACAGGAAACAACAAAGAAATTCGGCCTCCAATTGTAAACATAAACTGTATAGTCTTCACTTACAGTCTTTCTACACAAATTTTGAGCTGTATAAACCTGAATTCCTAATATTTAAAGCGAACTCAAGTGAAAAATCACCCTAAAATAGACTGAGTTTTAAGTATTATCAGTTTTCTGGTCATGACCCAGCTTCCACTGGTAAACTCCGTGATTCAAAACGGCTGGAAATGTAGTAAGAATAAATTTCCTTTCATTTCAAGTGTTTCTTACAAGTTTTTTTTATCATTTCTGGAAACTATAATTGCGTATTTGAAGAGTTTTACCACAATTAGAGAGTGTTCATACAACTATATACTGGAATCGGCAGCATTTTAACTGATTCACACAGAAAACGCCAGAGAAATTAGGCCTCAAATGTCAACATAAACAGTATATTGCACACTTACAGTCTTCCTACACAAATTTTGAGCTGTATAAACCTGAAATCCTAATATTTGAAAGCCAATTCAAGTGAAAACTCTCCCTAAACTAGCCGGAGTTGTAAATATTATCAGTTTTCTGGCTATGTGCCACCTTTCCACTGGTAACCTCCGTGATTGAAAACGGCTGGAAATGTAGTAAGAATCTATTTGCTTTTATTTCAAGTGTTTCTTATAAGTTTTTTATCATTACTGGAAACAATAATTGCGTATTTGAAGAGTTTTACCACAATTAGAGAGTGTTCCTACAACTACATACTGGAATCATCAGCATTTTAACTGATTCACACAGGAAACACCAGAGAAATTCGGCCTCCAATTGTTAACATAAACAGTATAGTCTTCACGTACAGTCTTTCTACACAAATTTTGAGCTGAATAAACCTGAATTCCTAATATATGAAAGCGAACTGAAGTGAAAACTCACCCTAAACTAGACGGAGTTGTAAGTATTATCAGTTTGCTGGTCATGACCCAGCTTTCCACTGGTAAACTCCGTGATTGAAAACGGCTGGAAATGTAGTAAGAATAAACTTCCTTACATTTCAAGTGTTTCTTACAAGTTTTTTATCATTTCTGGAAACTATAATTGCGTATTTGAAGAGTTTTACCACAATTAGAGAGTGTTCCTACAACTGTATACTGGAATCAGCAGCATTTTAACTGATTCACACAGAAAACGCCAGGGAAATTAGGCCTCAAATGTAAACATAAACAGTATACTGCACAATTACAGTCTTCCTCCACAAATTTTGAGCTGTATAAACCTGAAATCCTAATATTTGAAAGCCAATTCAAGTGAAAACTCTCCATAAACTAGCCGGTGTTGTAAATATTATCAGTTTTCTTGTCATGTCGTAGCTTTACACTGAAAACCTCCTTGATTGAAAACGGCTGGAAATGAAGTACGAATCTATTTCTTTTAATTTCACGTGTTTCCTACCAGTTTTTAATCATTTCTTGAAACTATAATTGCGTATTTGAAAGTTTTACCACAATTAGAGAGTTTTCCTACAACTACATACTGGAATCGTCAGCATTTTAACTGATTCACACAGGAAACACCAAAGAAATTCGGCCTCCAATTGTAAACATAAACTGTATAGTCTTCACTAACAGTCTTTCTACACAAATTTTGAGCTGTATAAACCTGAATTCCTAATATTTGAAAGCGAACTCAAGTGAAAACTCACCCTAAAATAGACTGAGTTTTAAGTATTATCAGTTTTCTGGTCATGACCCAGCTTCCACTGGTAAACTCCGTGATTGAAAACGGCTGGAAATGTAGTAAGAATAAATTCCCTTTCATTTCAAGTGTTTCTTACAAGTTTTTTATCATTTCTGGAAACTATAATTGCGTATTTGAAGAGTTTTACCACAATTAGAGAGTGTTCCTACAACTGTATACTGGAATCGGCAGCATTTTAACTGATTCACACAGAAAACGCCAGAGAAATTAGGCCTCAAATGTCAACATAAACAGTATATTGCACACTTACAGTCTTCCTACACAAATTTTGAGCTGTATAAACCTGAAATCCTAATATTTGAAAGCCAATTCAAGTGAAAACTCTCCCTAAACTAGCCGGAATTGTAAATATTATCAGTTTTCTGGCTATGTGCCACCTTTCCACTGGTAACCTCCGTGATTGAAAACGGCTGGAAATGTAGTAAGAATCTATTTGCTTTTATTTCAAGTGTTTCTTATAAGTTTTTTATCATTACTGGAAACAATAATTGCGTATTCGAAGAGTTTTACCACAATTAGAGAGTGTTCCTACAACTACATACTGGAATCATCAGCATTTTAACTGATTCACACAGGAAACACCAGAGAAATTCGGCCTCCAATTGTTAACATAAACAGTATAGTCTTCACGTACAGTCTTTCTACACAAATTTTGAGCTGAATAAACCTGAATTCCTAATATTTGAAAGCGAACTGAAGTGAAAACTCACCCTAAACTAGACGGAGTTGTAAGTATTATCAGTTTGCTGGTCATGACCCAGCTTTCCACTGGTAAACTCCGTGATTGAAAACGGCTGGAAATGTAGTAAGAATAAACTTCCTTACGTTTCAAGTGTTTCTTACAAGTTTTTTATCATTTCTGGAAACTATAATTGCGTATTTGAAGAGTTTTACCACAATTAGAGAGTGTTCCTAGAACTGTATACTGGAATCGGCAGCATTTTAACTGATTCACACAGAAAACGCCAGGGAAATTAGGCCTCAAATGTAAACATAAACAGTATACTGCACACTTACAGTCTTCCTCCACAAATTTTGAGCTGTATAAACCTGAAATCCTAATATTTGAAAGCCAATTCAAGTGAAAACTCTCCATAAACTAGCCGGTGTTGTAAATATTATCAGTTTTCTTGTCATGTCGTAGCTTTACACTGAAAACCTCCTTGCTTGAAAACGGCTGGAAATGCAGTACGAATCTATTTCTTTTAATTTCACGTGTTTCCTACCAGTTTTTAATCATTTCTTGAAACTATAATTGCGTATTTGAAAGTTTTACCACAATTAGAGAGTTTTCCTACAACTACATACTGGAATCGTCAGCATTTTAACTGATTCACACAGGAAACACCAAAGAAATTCGGCCTCCAATTGTAAACATAAACTGTATAGTCTTCACTAACAGTCTTTCTACACAAATTTTGAGCTGTATAAACCTGAATTCCTAATATTTGAAAGCGAACTCAAGTGAAAACTCACCCTAAACTAGACGGAGTTGTAAGTATTATCAGTTTTCTGGTCATGACCCAGCTTCCACTGGTAAACTCCGTGATTGAAAACGGCTGGAAATGTAGTAAGAATAAATTCCCTTTCATTTCAAGAGTTTCTTACAAGTTTTTTTATCATTTCTGGAACTTATAATTGCATATTTGAAGAGTTTTACCACAATTAGAGAGTGTTCCTACAACTACATACTGGAATTATCAGCATTTCAACTGATTCACACAGGAAACACCAGTGAAATTCGGCCTCCAATTGTTAACATAAACAGTATAGTCTTCACGTACAGTCTTTCTACACAAATTTTGAGCTGAATAAACCTGAATTCCTAATATTTGAAAGCGAACTGAAGTGAAAACTCACCCTAAACTAGACGGAGTTGTAAGTATTATCAGTTTTCTGGTCATGACCCAGCTTCCACTGGTAAACTCCGTGATTGAAAACGGCTGGAAATGTAGTAAGAATAAATTTCCTTTCATTTCAAGTGTTTCTTACAAGTTTTTTATCATTTCTGGAAACTATAATTGCGTATTTGAAGAGTTTTACCACAATTAGAGAGTGTTCCTACAACTGTATACTGGAATCGGCAGCATTTTAACTGATTCACACAGAAAACGCCAGAGAAATTAGGCCTCAAATGTAAACATAAACAGTATATTGCACACTTACAGTCTTCCTACACAAATTTTGAGCTGTATAAACCTGAAATCCTAATATTTGAAAGCCAATTCAAGTGAAAACTCTCCATAAACTAGCAGGTGTTGTAAATATTATCAGTTTTCTTGTCATGTCGTAGCTTTACACTGAAAACCTCCTTGATTGAAAACGGCTGGAAATGCAGTACGAATCTATTTCTTTTAATTTCACGTGTTTCCTACCAGTTTTTAATCATTTCTGGAAACTATAATTGCGTATTTGAAAGTTTTACCACAATTAGAGAGTTTTCCTACAACTACATACTGGAATCGTCAGCATTTTAACTGATTCACACAGGAAACACCAAAGAAATTCGGCCTCCAATTGTAAACATAAACTGTATAGTCTTCACTTACAGTCTTTCTACACAAATTTTGAGCTGTATAAACCTGAATTCCTAATATTTGAAAGCGAACTCAAGTGAAAACTCACCCTAAAATAGACTGAGTTTTAAGTATTATCAGTTTTCTGGTCATGACCCAGCTTCCACTGGTAAACTCCATGATGGAAAACGGCTGGAAATGTAGTAAGAATAAATTTCCTTTCATTTCAATGTTTCTTACAAGTTTTTTATCATTTCTGGAAACTATAATTGCGTATTTGAAGAGTTTTACCACAATTAGAGAGTGTTCCTACAACTATATACTGGAATCGGCAGCATTTTAACTGATTCACACAGAAAACGCCAGAGAAATTAGGCCTCAAATGTCAACATAAACAGTATATTGCACACTTACAGTCTTCCTACACAAACTTTGAGCTGTATAAACCTGAAATCCTAATATTTGAAAGCCAATTCAAGTGAAAACTCTCCCTAAACTAGCCGGAGTTGTAAATATTATCAGTTTTCTGGCTATGTGCCACCTTTCCACTGGTAACCTCCATGATTGAAAACGGCTGGAAATGCAGTTCGAATCTATTTCTTTTAATTTCACGTGTTTCCTACCAGTTTTTAATCATTTCTGGAAACTATAATTGCGTATTTGAAAGTTTTACCACAATTAGAGAGTTTTCCTACAACTACATGCTGGAATCATCAGCATTTTAACTGATTCAAACAGGAAACACCAAAGAAATTCGGCCTCCAATTGTAAACATAAACTGTGTAGTCTTCACTTACAGTCTTTCTACACAAATTTTGAGCTGTATAAACTTGAATTCCTAATATTTGAAAGGGAACTCAAGTGAAAACTCACCCTAAAATAGATTGAGTTTTAAGTATTATCAGTTTTCTGGTCATGACCCAGCTTCTACTGGTAAACTCCGTGATGGAAAACGGCTGGAAATGTAGTAAGAATAAATTTCCTTTCATTTCAAGTGTTTCTTACAAGTTTTTTATCATTTCTGGAAACTATAATTGCGTATTTGAAGAGTTTTACCACAATTAGAGAGTGTTCCTACAACTATATACTGGAATCGGCAGCATTTTAACTGATTCACACAGAAAACGCCAGAGAAATTAGGCCTCAAATGTCAACATAAACAGTATATTGCACACTTACAGTCTTCCTACACAAATTCTGAGCTGTATAAACCTGAAATCCTAATATTTGAAAGCCAATTCAAGTGAAAACTCTCCATAAACTAGCCGGAGATGTAAATATTATCAGTTTTCTGGCTATGTGCCACATTTCCACTGGTAACCTCCGTGATTGAAAACGGCTGGAAATGTAGTAAGAATCTATTTGCTTTTATTTCAAGTGTTTCTTATAAGTTTTTTATCATTACTGAAAACAATAATTGCGTATTTGAAGAGTTTTACCACAATTAGAGAGTGTTCCTACTACTACATACTGGAATCGTCAGCATTTTAACTGATTCACGCAGAAACACCAGAGAAATTCGGCCTCCAATTGTTATCATAAACAGTATAGTCTTCACATACAGTCTTTCTACACAAATTTTGAGCTGAATAAACCTGAATTCCTAATATTTGAAAGCGAACTCAAGTGAAAACTCACCCTAAACTAGACGGAGTTGTAAGTATTATCAGTTTTCTGGTCAGGACCCAGCTTTCCACTGGTAAACTCCGTGATTGAAAACGGCTGGAAATGTAGTAAGAATAAATTTCCTTTCATTTCAAGAGTTTCTTACAAGTTTTTTATCATTTCTGGAACTTATAATTGCGTATTTGAAGAGTTTTACCACAATGAGACAGTGTTCCTACAACTATATACTGGATTCGGCAGCATTTTAACTGATTCACACAGAAAACGCCAGAGAAATTAGGCCTCAAATGTAAACATAAACAGTATATTGCACACTTACAGTCTTCCTACACAAATTTTGAGCTGTATAAACCTAAAATCCTAATATTTGAAAGCCAATTCAAGTGAAAACTCTCCATAAACTAGCCGGTGTTGTAAATATTATCAGTTTTCTTGTCATGTCGTAGCTTTACACTGAAAACCTCCTTGATTGAAAACGGCTGGAAATGCAGTACGAATCTATTTCTTTTAATTTCACGTGTTTCCTACCAGGTTTTAATCATTTCTTGAAACTATAATTGCGTATTTGAAAGTTTTACCACAATTAGAGAGTTTTCCTACAACTACATGCAGGAATCATCAGCATTTTAACTGATTCACACAGGAAACACCAAAGAAATTCGGCCTCCAATTGTAAACATAAACTGTATAGTCTTCACTTACAGTCTTTCTACACAAATTTTGAGCTGTATAAACTTGAATTCCTAATATTTGAAAGCGAACTCAAGTGAAAACTCACCCTAAAATAGACTGAGTTTTAAGTATTATCAGTTTTCTGGTCATGACCCAGCTTCTACTGGTAAACTCCGTGATGGAAAACGGCTGGAAATGTAGTAAGAATAAATTTCCTTTCATTTCAAGTGTTTCTTACAAGTTTTTTATCATTTCTGGAAACTATAATTGTGTATTTGAAGAGTTTTACCACAATTAGAGAGTGTTCCTACAACTATATACTGGAATCGGCAGCATTTTAACTGATTCACACAGAAAACGCCAGAGAAATTAGGCCTCAAATGTCAACATAAACAGTATATTGCACACTTACAGTCTTCCTACACAAATTTTGAGCTGTATAAACCTGAAATCCTAATATTTGAAAGCCAATTCAAGTGAAAACTCTCCATAAACTAGCCGGAGTTGTAAATATTATCAGTTTTCTGGCTATGTGCCACATTTCCACTGGTAACCTCCGTGATTGAAAACGGCTGGAAATGTAGTAAGAATCTATTTGCTTTTATTTCAAGTGTTTCTTATAAGTTTTTTATCATTACTGGAAACAATAATTGCGTATTCGAAGAGTTTTACCACAATTAGAGAGTGTTCCTACAACTACATACTGGAATCATCAGCATTTTAACTGATTCACACAGGAAACACCAGAGAAATTCGGCCTCCAATTGTTAACATAAACAGTATAGTCTTCACGTACAGTCTTTCTACACAAATTTTGAGCTGAATAAACCTGAATTCCTAATATTTGAAAGCGAACTCAAGTGAAAACTCACCCTAAACTAGACGGAGTTGTAAGTATTATCAGTTTGCTGGTCATGACCCAGCTTTCCACTGGTAAACTCCGTGATTGAAAACGGCTGGAAATGTAGTAAGAATAAATTTCCTTTCATTTCAAGTGTTTCTTACAAGTTTTTTATCATTTCTGGAAACTATAATTGCGTATTTGAAGAGTTTTACCACAATTAGAGAGTGTTCCTACAACTGTATACTGGAATCGGCAGCATTTTAACTGATTCACACAGAAAACGCCAGAGAAATTAGGCCTCAAATGTAAACATAAACAGTATATTGCACACTTACAGTCTTCCTACACAAATTTTGAGCCGTATAAACCTGAAATCCTAATATTTGAAAGCCAATTCAAGTGAAAACTCTCCATAAACTAGCCGGTGTTGTAAATATTATCAGTTTTCTTGTCATGTCGTAGCTTTACACTGAAAACCTCCTTGATTGAAAACGGCTGGAAATGCAGTACGAATCTATTTCTTTTAATTTCACGTGTTTCCTACCAGTTTTTAATCATTTCTGGAAACTATAATTGCGTATTTGAAAGTTTTACCACAATTAGAGAGTTTTCCTACAACTACATGCTGGAATCATCAGCATTTTAACTGATTCAAACAGGAAACACCAAAGAAATTCGGCCTTCAATTGTAAACATAAACTGTATAGTCTTCACTTACAGTCTTTCTACACAAATTTTGAGCTGTATAAACTTGAATTCCTAATATTTGAAAGCGAACTCAAGTGAAAACTCACCCTAAAATAGACTGAGTTTTAAGTATTATCAGTTTTCTGGTCATGACCCAGCTTCTACTGGTAAACTCCGTGATGGAAAACGGCTGGAAATGTAGTAAGAATAAATTTCCTTTCATTTCAAGTGTTTCTTACAAGTTTTTTATCATTTCTGGAAACTATAATTGCGTATTTGAAGAGTTTTACCACAATTAGAGAGTGTTCCTACAACTATATACTGGAATCGGCAGCATTTTAACTGATTCACACAGAAAACGCCAGAGAAATTAGGCCTCAAATGTCAACATAAACAGTATATTGCACACTTACAGTCTTCCTACACAAATTCTGAGCTGTATAAACCTGAAATCCTAATATTTGAAAGCCAATTCAAGTGAAAACTCTCCATAAACTAGCCGGAGATGTAAATATTATCAGTTTTCTGGCTATGTGCCACATTTCCACTGGTAACCTCCGTGATTGAAAACGGCTGGAAATGTAGTAAGAATCTATTTGCTTTTATTTCAAGTGTTTCTTATAAGTTTTTTATCATTACTGAAAACAATAATTGCGTATTTGAAGAGTTTTACCACAATTAGAGAGTGTTCCTACTACTACATACTGGAATCGTCAGCATTTTAACTGATTCACGCAGAAACACCAGAGAAATTCGGCCTCCAATTGTTATCATAAACAGTATAGTCTTCACATACAGTCTTTCTACACAAATTTTGAGCTGAATAAACCTGAATTCCTAATATTTGAAAGCGAACTCAAGTGAAAACTCACCCTAAACTAGACGGAGTTGTAAGTATTATCAGTTTTCTGGTCAGGACCCAGCTTTCCACTGGTAAACTCCGTGATTGAAAACGGCTGGAAATGTAGTAAGAATAAATTTCCTTTCATTTCAAGAGTTTCTTACAAGTTTTTTATCATTTCTGGAACTTATAATTGCGTATTTGAAGAGTTTTACCACAATGAGACAGTGTTCCTACAACTATATACTGGATTCGGCAGCATTTTAACTGATTCACACAGAAAACGCCAGAGAAATTAGGCCTCAAATGTAAACATAAACAGTATATTGCACCCTTACAGTCTTCCTACACAAATTTTGAGCTGTATAAACCTAAAATCCTAATATTTGAAAGCCAATTCAAGTGAAAACTCTCCATAAACTAGCCGGTGTTGTAAATATTATCAGTTTTCTTGTCATGTCGTAGCTTTACACTGAAAACCTCCTTGATTGAAAACGGCTGGAAATGCAGTACGAATCTATTTCTTTTAATTTCACGTGTTTCCTACCAGTTTTTAATCATTTCTTGAAACTATAATTGCGTATTTGAAAGTTTTACCACAATTAGAGAGTTTTCCTACAACTACATGCAGGAATCATCAGCATTTTAACTGATTCACACAGGAAACAACAAAGAAATTCGGCCTCCAATTGTAAACATAAACTGTATAGTCTTCACTTACAGTCTTTCTACACAAATTTTGAGCTGTATAAACTTGAATTCCTAATATTTGAAAGCGAACTCAAGTGAAAACTCACCCTAAAATAGACTGAGTTTTAAGTATTATCAGTTTTCTGGTCATGACCCAGCTTCTACTGGTAAACTCCGTGATGGAAAACGGCTGGAAATGTAGTAAGAATAAATTTCCTTTCATTTCAAGTGTTTCTTACAAGTTTTTTATCATTTCTGGAAACTATAATTGTGTATTTGAAGAGTTTTACCACAATTAGAGAGTGTTCCTACAACTATATACTGGAATCGGCAGCATTTTAACTGATTCACACAGAAAACGCCAGAGAAATTAGGCCTCAAATGTCAACATAAACAGTATATTGCACACTTACAGTCTTCCTACACAAATTTTGAGCTGTATAAACCTGAAATCCTAATATTTGAAAGCCAATTCAAGTGAAAACTCTCCATAAACTAGCCGGAGTTGTAAATATTATCAGTTTTCTGGCTATGTGCCACATTTCCACTGGTAACCTCCGTGATTGAAAACGGCTGGAAATGTAGTAAGAATCTATTTGCTTTTATTTCAAGTGTTTCTTATAAGTTTTTTATCATTACTGGAAACAATAATTGCGTATTCGAAGAGTTTTACCACAATTAGAGAGTGTTCCTACAACTACATACTGGAATCATCAGCATTTTAACTGATTCACACAGGAAACACCAGAGAAATTCGGCCTCCAATTGTTAACATAAACAGTATAGTCTTCACGTACAGTCTTTCTACACAAATTTTGAGCTGAATAAACCTGAATTCCTAATATTTGAAAGCGAACTCAAGTGAAAACTCACCCTAAACTAGACGGAGTTGTAAGTATTATCAGTTTGCTGGTCATGACCCAGCTTTCCACTGGTAAACTCCGTGATTGAAAACGGCTGGAAATGTAGTAAGAATAAACTTCCTTACATTTCAAGTGTTTCTTACAAGTTTTTTATCATTTCTGGAAACTATAATTGCGTATTTGAAGAGTTTTACCACAATTAGAGAGTGTTCCTAGAACTGTATACTGGAATCGGCAGCATTTTAACTGATTCACACAGAAAACGCCAGGGAAATTAGGCCTCAAATGTAAACATAAACAGTATACTGCACACTTACAGTCTTCCTCCACAAATTTTGAGCTGTATAAACCTGAAATCCTAATATTTGAAAGCCAATTCAAGTGAAAACTCTCCATAAACTAGCCGGTGTTGTAAATATTATCAGTTTCCTTGTCATGTCGTAGCTTTACACTGAAAACCTCCTTGCTTGAAAACGGCTGGAAATGCAGTACGAATCTATTTCTTTTAATTTCACGTGTTTCCTACCAGTTTTTAATCATTTCTTGAAACTATAATTGCGTATTTGAAAGTTTTACCACAATTAGAGAGTTTTCCTACAAGTACATACTGGAATCGTCAGCATTTTAACTGATTCACACAGGAAACACCAAAGAAATTCGGCCTCCAATTGTAAACATAAACTGTATAGTCTTCACTAACAGTCTTTCTACACAAATTTTGAGCTGTATAAACCTGAATTCCTAATATTTGAAAGCGAACTCAAGTGAAAACTCACCCTAAACTAGACGGAGTTGTAAGTATTATCAGTTTTCTGGTCATGACCCAGCTTCCACTGGTAAACTCCGTGATTGAAAACGGCTGGAAATGTAGTAAGAATAAATTCCCTTTCATTTCAAGAGTTTCTTACAAGTTTTTTATCATTTCTGGAACTTATAATTGCGTATTTGAAGAGTTTTACCACAATTAGAGAGTGTTCCTACAACTACATACTGGAATTATCAGCATTTTAACTGATTCACACAGGAAACACCAGTGAAATTCGGCCTCCAATTGTTAACATAAACAGTATAGTCTTCACGTACAGTCTTTCTACACAAATTTTGAGCTGAATAAACCTGAATTCCTAATATTTGAAAGCGAACTCAAGTGAAAACTCACCCTAAACTAGACGGAGTTGTAAGTATTATCAGTTTTCTGGTCATGACCCAGCTTCCACTGGTAAACTCCGTGATTGAAAACGGCTGGAAATGTAGTAAGAATAAATTTCCTTTCATTTCAAGTGTTTCTTACAAGTTTTTTATCATTTCTGGAAACTATAATTGCGTATTTGAAGAGTTTTACCACAATTAGAGAGTGTTCCTACAACTGTATACTGGAATCGGCAGCATTTTAACTGATTCACACAGAAAACGCCAGAGAAATTAGGCCTCAAATGTAAACATAAACAGTATATTGCACACTTACAGTCTTCCTACACAAATTTTGAGCTGTATAAACCTGAAATCCTAATATTTGAAAGCCAATTCAAGTGAAAACTCTCCAGAAACTAGCCGGTGTTGTAAATATTATCAGTCTTCTTGTCATGTCGTAGCTTTACACTGAAAACCTCCTTGATTGAAAACGGCTGGAAATGCAGTACGAATCTATTTCTTTTAATTTCACGTGTTTCCTACCAGTTTTTAATCATTTCTGGAAACTATAATTGCGTATTTGAAAGTTTTACCACAATTAGAGAGTTTTCCTACAACTACATACTGGAATCGTCAGCATTTTAACTGATTCACACAGGAAACACCAAAGAAATTCGGCCTCCAATTGTAAACATAAACTGTATAGTCTTCACTTACAGTCTTTCTACACAAATTTTGAGCTGTATAAACCTGAATTCCTACTATTTGAAAGCGAACTCAAGTGAAAACTCACCCTAAAATAGACTGAGTTTTAAGTATTATCAGTTTTCTGGTCATGACCCAGCTTCCACTGGTAAACTCCATGATGGAAAACGGCTGGAAATGTAGTAAGAATAAATTTCCTTTCATTTCAATGTTTCTTACAAGTTTTTTATCATTTCTGGAAACTATAATTGCGTATTTGAAGAGTTTTACCACAATTAGAGAGTGTTCCTACAACTATATACTGGAATCGGCAGCATTTTAACTGATTCACACAGAAAACGCCAGAGAAATTAGGCCTCAAATGTCAACATAAACAGTATATTGCACACTTACAGTCTTCCTACACAAACTTTGAGCTGTATAAACCTGAAATCCTAATATTTGAAAGCCAATTCAAGTGAAAACTCTCCCTAAACTAGCCGGAGTTGTAAATATTATCAGTTTTCTGGCAATGTGCCACCTTTCCACTGGTAACCTCCATGATTGAAAACGGCTGGAAATGTAGTAAGAATCTATTTGCTTTTATTTCAAGTGTTTCTTATAAGTTTTTTATCATTACTGGAAACAACAATTGCGTATTTGAAGAGTTTTACCACAATTAGAGAGTGTTCCTACAACTACATACTTTATCATCAGCATTTTAACTGATTCACACAGGAAACACCAGAGAAATTCGGCCTCCAATTGTTAACATAAACAGTATAGTCTTCACGTACAGTCTTTCTACACAAATTTTGAGCTGAATAAACCTGAATTCCTAATATTTGAAAGCGAACTCAAGTGAAAACTCACCCTAAACTAGACGGAGTTGTAAGTATTATCAGTTTGCTGGTCATGACCCAGCTTTCCACTGGTAAACTCCGTGATTGAAAACGGCTGGAAATGTAGTAAGAATAAATTTCCTTTCATTTCAAGTGTTTCTTACAAGTTTTTTATCATTTCTGGAAACTATAATTGCGTATTTGAAGAGTTTTACCACAATTAGAGAGTGTTCCTACAACTGTATACTGGAATCGGCAGCATTTTAACTGATTCACACAGAAAACGCCAGAGAAATTAGGCCTCAAATGTAAACATAAACAGTATATTGCACACTTACAGTCTTCCTACACAAATTTTGAGCCGTATAAACCTGAAATCCTAATATTTGAAAGCCAATTCAAGTGAAAACTCTCCAGAAACTAGCCGGTGTTGTAAATATTATCAGTTTTCTTGTCATGTCGTACCTTTACACTGAAAACCTCCTTGATTGAAAACGGCTGGAAATGCAGTACGAATCTATTTCTTTTAATTTCACGTGTTTCCTACCAGTTTTTAATCATTTCTGGAAACTATAATTGCGTATTTGAAAGTTTTACCACAATTAGAGAGTTTTCCTACAACTACATGCTGGAATCATCAGCATTTTAACTGATTCAAACAGGAAACACCAAAGAAATTCGGCCTTCAATTGTAAACATAAACTGTATAGTCTTCACTTACAGTCTTTCTACACAAATTTTGAGCTGTATAAACTTGAATTCCTAATATTTGAAAGCGAACTCAAGTGAAAACTCACCCTAAAATAGACTGAGTTTTAAGTATTATCAGTTTTCTGGTCATGACCCAGCTTCTACTGGTAAACTCCGTGATGGAAAACGGCTGGAAATGTAGTAAGAATAAATTTCCTTTCATTTCAAGTGTTTCTTACAAGTTTTTTATCATTTCTGGAAACTATAATTGCGTATTTGAAGAGTTTTACCACAATTAGAGAGTGTTCCTACAACTATATACTGGAATCGGCAGCATTTTAACTGATTCACACAGAAAACGCCAGAGAAATTAGGCCTCAAATGTCAACATAAACAGTATATTGCACACTTACAGTCTTCCTACACAAATTCTGAGCTGTATAAACCTGAAATCCTAATATTTGAAAGCCAATTCAAGTGAAAACTCTCCATAAACTAGCCGGAGTTGTAAATATTATCAGTTTTCTGGCTATGTGCCACATTTCCACTGGTAACCTCCGTGATTGAAAACGGCTGGAAATGTAGTAAGAATCTATTTGCTTTTATTTCAAGTGTTTCTTATAAGTTTTTTATCATTACTGAAAACAATAATTGCGTATTTGAAGAGTTTTACCACAATTAGAGAGTGTTCCTACTACTACATACTGGAATCGTCAGCATTTTAACTGATTCACGCAGGAAAAACCAGAGAAATTCGGCCTCCAATTGTTATCATAAACAGTATAGTCTTCACATACAGTCTTTCTACACAAATTTTGAGCTGAATAAACCTGAATTCCTAATATTTGAAAGCGAACTCAAGTGAAAACTCACCCTAAACTAGACGGAGTTGTAAGTATTATCAGTTTTCTGGTCAGGACCCAGCTTTCCACTGGTAAACTCCGTGATTGAAAACGGCTGGAAATGTAGTAAGAATAAATTTCCTCTCATTTCAAGATTTTCTTACAAGTTTTTTATCATTTCTGGAACTTATAATTGCGTATTTGAAGAGTTTTACCACAATGAGACAGTGTTCCTACAACTACATACTGGAATTATCAGCATTTTAACTGATTCACACAGGAAACACCAGAGAAATTCGGCCTCCAATTGTTACCATAAACAGTATAGTCTTCACGTACAGTCTTTCTACACAAATTTTGAGCTGAATAAACCTGAATTCCTAATATTTGAAAGCGAACTCAAGTGAAAACTCACCCTAAACTAGACGGAGTTGTAAGTATTATCAGTTTTCTGGTCATGACCCAGCTTCCACTGGTAAACTCCGTGATTGAAAACGGCTGGAAATGTAGTAAGAATAAATTTCCTTTCATTTCAAGTTTTTCTTACAAGATTTTTATCATTTCTGGAAACTATAATTGCGTATTTGAAGAGTTTTACCACAATTATAGAGTGTTCCTACAACTGTATACTGGAATCGGCAGCATTTTAACTGATTCACACAGAAAACGCCAGAGAAATTAGGCCTCAAATGTAAACATAAACAGTATATTGCACACTTACAGTCTTCCTCCACAAATTTTGAGCTGTATAAACCTGAAATCCTAATATTTGAAAGCCAATTCAAGTGAAAACTCTCCATAAACTAGCCGGTGTTGTAAATATTATCAGTTTTCTTGTCATGTCGTAGCTTTACACTGAAAACCTCCTTGATTGAAAACGGCTGGAAATGCAGTACGAATCTATTTCTTTTAATTTCACGTGTTTCCTAACAGTTTTTAATCATTTCTGGAAACGATAATTGCGTATTTGAAAGTTTTACCACAATTAGAGAGTTTTCCTACAACTACATACTGGAATCGTCAGCATTTTAACTGATTCACACAGGAAACACCAAAGAAATTCGGCCTCCAATTGTAAACATAAACTGTATAGTCTTCACTTATAGTCTTTCTACACAAATTTTGAGCTGTATAAACCTGAATTCCTAATATTTAAAGTGAACTCAAGTGAAAACTCACCCTAAAATAGACTGAGTTTTAAGTATTATCAGTTTTCTGGTCATGACCCAGCTTCCACTGGTAAACTCCGTGATTCAAAACGGCTGGAAATGTAGTAAGAATAAATTTCCTTTCATTTCAAGTGTTTCTTACAAGTTTTTTATCATTTCTGGAAACTATAATTGCGTATTTGAAGAGTTTTACCACAATTAGAGAGTGTTCCTACAACTATATACTGGAATCGGCAGCATTTTAACTGATTCACACAGAAAACGCCAGAGAAATTAGGCCTCAAATGTAAACATAAAGAGTATATTGCACACTTACAGTCTTCCTACACAAATTTTGAGCTGTATAAACCTGAAATCCTAATATTTGAAAGCCAATTCAAGTGAAAACTCTCCATAAACTAGCCGGAGTTGTAAATATTATCAGTTTTCTGGCTATGTGCCACCTTTCCACTGGTAACCTCCGTGATTGAAAACGGCTGGAAATGTAGTAAGAATCTATTTGCTTTTATTTCAAGTGTTTCTTATAAGTTTTTTATCATTACTGGAAACAATAATTGCGTATTTGAAGAGTTTTACCACAATTAGAGAGTGTTCCTACAACTACATACTTTATCATCAGCATTTTAACTGATTCACACAGGAAACACCAAAGAAATTCGGCCTCCAATTGTAAACATAAACTGTATAGTCTTCACTAACAGTCTTTCTACACAAATTTTGAGCTGTATAAACCTGAATTCCTAATATTTGAAAGCGAACTCAAGTGAAAACTCACCCTAAACTAGACGGAGTTGTAAGTATTATCAGTTTTCTGGTCATGACCCAGCTTCCACTGGTAAACTCCGTGATTGAAAACGGCTGGAAATGTAGTAAGAATAAATTCCCTTTCATTTCAAGAGTTTCTTACAAGTTTTTTATCATTTCTGGAACTTATAATTGCGTATTTGAAGAGTTTTACCACAATTAGAGAGTGTTCCTACAACTACATACTGGAATTATCAGCATTTTAACTGATTCACACAGGAAACACCAGTGAAATTCGGCCTCCAATTGTTAACATAAACAGTATAGTCTTCACGTACAGTCTTTCTACACAAATTTTGAGCTGAATAAACCTGAATTCCTAATATTTGAAAGCGAACTCAAGTGAAAACTCACCCTAAACTAGACGGAGTTGTAAGTATTATCAGTTTTCTGGTCATGACCCAGCTTCCACTGGTAAACTCCGTGATTGAAAACGGCTGGAAATGTAGTAAGAATAAATTTCCTTTCATTTCAAGTGTTTCTTACAAGTTTTTTATCATTTCTGGAAACTATAATTGCGTATTTGAAGAGTTTTACCACAATTAGAGAGTGTTCCTACAACTGTATACTGGAATCGGCAGCATTTTAACTGATTCACACAGAAAACGCCAGAGAAATTAGGCCTCAAATGTAAACATAAACAGTATATTGCACACTTACAGTCTTCCTACACAAATTTTGAGCTGTATAAACCTGAAATCCTAATATTTGAAAGCCAATTCAAGTGAAAACTCTCCAGAAACTAGCCGGTGTTGTAAATATTATCAGTCTTCTTGTCATGTCGTAGCTTTACACTGAAAACCTCCTTGATTGAAAACGGCTGGAAATGCAGTACGAATCTATTTCTTTTAATTTCACGTGTTTCCTACCAGTTTTTAATCATTTCTGGAAACTATAATTGCGTATTTGAAAGTTTTACCACAATTAGAGAGTTTTCCTACAACTACATACTGGAATCGTCAGCATTTTAACTGATTCACACAGGAAACACCAAAGAAATTCGGCCTCCAATTGTAAACATAAACTGTATAGTCTTCACTTACAGTCTTTCTACACAAATTTTGAGCTGTATAAACCTGAATTCCTACTATTTGAAAGCGAACTCAAGTGAAAACTCACCCTAAAATAGACTGAGTTTTAAGTATTATCAGTTTTCTGGTCATGACCCAGCTTCCACTGGTAAACTCCATGATGGAAAACGGCTGGAAATGTAGTAAGAATAAATTTCCTTTCATTTCAATGTTTCTTACAAGTTTTTTATCATTTCTGGAAACTATAATTGCGTATTTGAAGAGTTTTACCACAATTAGAGAGTGTTCCTACAACTATATACTGGAATCGGCAGCATTTTAACTGATTCACACAGAAAACGCCAGAGAAATTAGGCCTCAAATGTCAACATAAACAGTATATTGCACACTTACAGTCTTCCTACACAAACTTTGAGCTGTATAAACCTGAAATCCTAATATTTGAAAGCCAATTCAAGTGAAAACTCTCCCTAAACTAGCCGGAGTTGTAAATATTATCAGTTTTCTGGCAATGTGCCACCTTTCCACTGGTAACCTCCATGATTGAAAACGGCTGGAAATGTAGTAAGAATCTATTTGCTTTTATTTCAAGTGTTTCTTATAAGTTTTTTATCATTACTGGAAACAACAATTGCGTATTTGAAGAGTTTTACCACAATTAGAGAGTGTTCCTACAACTACATACTTTATCATCAGCATTTTAACTGATTCACACAGGAAACACCAGAGAAATTCGGCCTCCAATTGTTAACATAAACAGTATAGTCTTCACGTACAGTCTTTCTACACAAATTTTGAGCTGAATAAACCTGAATTCCTAATATTTGAAAGCGAACTCAAGTGAAAACTCACCCTAAACTAGACGGAGTTGTAAGTATTATCAGTTTGCTGGTCATGACCCAGCTTTCCACTGGTAAACTCCGTGATTGAAAACGGCTGGAAATGTAGTAAGAATAAATTTCCTTTCATTTCAAGTGTTTCTTACAAGTTTTTTATCATTTCTGGAAACTATAATTGCGTATTTGAAGAGTTTTACCACAATTAGAGAGTGTTCCTACAACTGTATACTGGAATCGGCAGCATTTTAACTGATTCACACAGAAAACGCCAGAGAAATTAGGCCTCAAATGTAAACATAAACAGTATATTGCACACTTACAGTCTTCCTACACAAATTTTGAGCCGTATAAACCTGAAATCCTAATATTTGAAAGCCAATTCAAGTGAAAACTCTCCAGAAACTAGCCGGTGTTGTAAATATTATCAGTTTTCTTGTCATGTCGTACCTTTACACTGAAAACCTCCTTGATTGAAAACGGCTGGAAATGCAGTACGAATCTATTTCTTTTAATTTCACGTGTTTCCTACCAGTTTTTAATCATTTCTGGAAACTATAATTGCGTATTTGAAAGTTTTACCACAATTAGAGAGTTTTCCTACAACTACATGCTGGAATCATCAGCATTTTAACTGATTCAAACAGGAAACACCAAAGAAATTCGGCCTTCAATTGTAAACATAAACTGTATAGTCTTCACTTACAGTCTTTCTACACAAATTTTGAGCTGTATAAACTTGAATTCCTAATATTTGAAAGCGAACTCAAGTGAAAACTCACCCTAAAATAGACTGAGTTTTAAGTATTATCAGTTTTCTGGTCATGACCCAGCTTCTACTGGTAAACTCCGTGATGGAAAACGGCTGGAAATGTAGTAAGAATAAATTTCCTTTCATTTCAAGTGTTTCTTACAAGTTTTTTATCATTTCTGGAAACTATAATTGCGTATTTGAAGAGTTTTACCACAATTAGAGAGTGTTCCTACAACTATATACTGGAATCGGCAGCATTTTAACTGATTCACACAGAAAACGCCAGAGAAATTAGGCCTCAAATGTCAACATAAACAGTATATTGCACACTTACAGTCTTCCTACACAAATTCTGAGCTGTATAAACCTGAAATCCTAATATTTGAAAGCCAATTCAAGTGAAAACTCTCCATAAACTAGCCGGAGTTGTAAATATTATCAGTTTTCTGGCTATGTGCCACATTTCCACTGGTAACCTCCGTGATTGAAAACGGCTGGAAATGTAGTAAGAATCTATTTGCTTTTATTTCAAGTGTTTCTTATAAGTTTTTTATCATTACTGAAAACAATAATTGCGTATTTGAAGAGTTTTACCACAATTAGAGAGTGTTCCTACTACTACATACTGGAATCGTCAGCATTTTAACTGATTCACGCAGGAAAAACCAGAGAAATTCGGCCTCCAATTGTTATCATAAACAGTATAGTCTTCACATACAGTCTTTCTACACAAATTTTGAGCTGAATAAACCTGAATTCCTAATATTTGAAAGCGAACTCAAGTGAAAACTCACCCTAAACTAGACGGAGTTGTAAGTATTATCAGTTTTCTGGTCAGGACCCAGCTTTCCACTGGTAAACTCCGTGATTGAAAACGGCTGGAAATGTAGTAAGAATAAATTTCCTCTCATTTCAAGATTTTCTTACAAGTTTTTTATCATTTCTGGAACTTATAATTGCGTATTTGAAGAGTTTTACCACAATGAGACAGTGTTCCTACAACTACATACTGGAATTATCAGCATTTTAACTGATTCACACAGGAAACACCAGAGAAATTCGGCCTCCAATTGTTACCATAAACAGTATAGTCTTCACGTACAGTCTTTCTACACAAATTTTGAGCTGAATAAACCTGAATTCCTAATATTTGAAAGCGAACTCAAGTGAAAACTCACCCTAAACTAGACGGAGTTGTAAGTATTATCAGTTTTCTGGTCATGACCCAGCTTCCACTGGTAAACTCCGTGATTGAAAACGGCTGGAAATGTAGTAAGAATAAATTTCCTTTCATTTCAAGTTTTTCTTACAAGATTTTTATCATTTCTGGAAACTATAATTGCGTATTTGAAGAGTTTTACCACAATTATAGAGTGTTCCTACAACTGTATACTGGAATCGGCAGCATTTTAACTGATTCACACAGAAAACGCCAGAGAAATTAGGCCTCAAATGTAAACATAAACAGTATATTGCACACTTACAGTCTTCCTCCACAAATTTTGAGCTGTATAAACCTGAAATCCTAATATTTGAAAGCCAATTCAAGTGAAAACTCTCCATAAACTAGCCGGTGTTGTAAATATTATCAGTTTTCTTGTCATGTCGTAGCTTTACACTGAAAACCTCCTTGATTGAAAACGGCTGGAAATGCAGTACGAATCTATTTCTTTTAATTTCACGTGTTTCCTAACAGTTTTTAATCATTTCTGGAAACGATAATTGCGTATTTGAAAGTTTTACCACAATTAGAGAGTTTTCCTACAACTACATACTGGAATCGTCAGCATTTTAACTGATTCACACAGGAAACACCAAAGAAATTCGGCCTCCAATTGTAAACATAAACTGTATAGTCTTCACTTATAGTCTTTCTACACAAATTTTGAGCTGTATAAACCTGAATTCCTAATATTTAAAGTGAACTCAAGTGAAAACTCACCCTAAAATAGACTGAGTTTTAAGTATTATCAGTTTTCTGGTCATGACCCAGCTTCCACTGGTAAACTCCGTGATTCAAAACGGCTGGAAATGTAGTAAGAATAAATTTCCTTTCATTTCAAGTGTTTCTTACAAGTTTTTTATCATTTCTGGAAACTATAATTGCGTATTTGAAGAGTTTTACCACAATTAGAGAGTGTTCCTACAACTATATACTGGAATCGGCAGCATTTTAACTGATTCACACAGAAAACGCCAGAGAAATTAGGCCTCAAATGTAAACATAAAGAGTATATTGCACACTTACAGTCTTCCTACACAAATTTTGAGCTGTATAAACCTGAAATCCTAATATTTGAAAGCCAATTCAAGTGAAAACTCTCCATAAACTAGCCGGAGTTGTAAATATTATCAGTTTTCTGGCTATGTGCCACCTTTCCACTGGTAACCTCCGTGATTGAAAACGGCTGGAAATGTAGTAAGAATCTATTTGCTTTTATTTCAAGTGTTTCTTATAAGTTTTTTATCATTACTGGAAACAATAATTGCGTATTTGAAGAGTTTTACCACAATTAGAGAGTGTTCCTACAACTACATACTTTATCATCAGCATTTTAACTGATTCACACAGGAAACACCAGAGAAATTCGGCCTCCAATTGTTAACATAAACAGTGTAGTCTTCACGTACAGTCTTTCTACACCAATTTTGAGCTGAATAAACCTGAATTCCTAATATTTGAAAGCGAACTCAAGTGAAAACTCACCGTAAACTAGACGGAGTTGTAAGTATTATCAGTTTGCTGGTCATGACCCAGCTTTCCACTGGTAAACTCCGTGATTGAAAACGGCTGGAAATGTAGTAAGAATAAATTTCCTTTCATTTCAAGTGTTTCTTACAAGTTTTTTATCATTTCTGGAAACTATAATTGCGTATTTGAAGAGTTTTACCACAATTAGAGAGTGTTCCTACAACTGTATACTGGAATCGGCAGCATTTTAACTGATTCACACAGAAAACGCCAGAGAAATTAGGCCTCAAATGTAAACATAAACAGTATATTGCACACTTACAGTCTTCCTACACAAATTTTGAGCTGTATAAACCTGAAATCCTAATATTTGAAAGCCAATTCAAGTGAAAACTCTCCAGAAACTAGCCGGTGTTGTAAATATTATCAGTTTTCTTGTCATGTCGTAGCTTTACACTGAAAACCTCCTTGATTGAAAACGGCTGGAAATGCAGTACGAATCTATTTCTTTTAATTTCACGTGTTTCCTAACAGTTTTTAATCATTTCTGGAAACGATAATTGCGTATTTGAAAGTTTTACCACAATTAGAGAGTTTTCCTACAACTACATACTGGAATCGTCAGCATTTTAACTGATTCACACAGGAAACACCAAAGAAATTCGGCCTCCAATTGTAAACATAAACTGTATAGTCTTCACTTATAGTCTTTCTACACAAATTTTGAGCTGTATAAACCTGAATTCCTAATATTTAAAGTGAACTCAAGTGAAAACTCACCCTAAAATAGACTGAGTTTTAAGTATTATCAGTTTTCTGGTCATGACCCAGCTTCCACTGGTAAACTCCGAGATTCAAAACGGCTGGAAATGTAGTAAGAATAAATTTCCTTTCATTTCAAGTGTTTCTTACAAGTTTTTTATCATTTCTGGAAACTATAATTGCGTATTTGAAGAGTTTTACCACAATTAGAGAGTGTTCCTACAACTATATACTGGAATCGGCAGCATTTTAACTGATTCACACAGAAAACGCCAGAGAAATTAGGCCTCAAATGTCAACATAAACAGTATATTGCACACTTACAGTCTTCCTACACAAATTTTGAGCTGTATAAACCTGAAATCCTAATATTTGAAAGCCAATTCAAGTGAAAACTCTCCATAAACTAGCCGGAGTTGTAAATATTATCAGTTTTCTGGCTATGTGCCACCTTTCCACTGGTAACCTCCGTGATTGAAAACGGCTGGAAATGTAGTAAGAATCTATTTGCTTTTATTTCAAGTGTTTCTTATAAGTTTTTTATCATTACTGGAAACAATAATTGCGTATTTGAAGAGTTTTACCACAATTAGAGAGTGTTCCTACAACTACATACTTTATCATCAGCATTTTAACTGATTCACACAGGAAACACCAGAGAAATTCGGCCTCCAATTGTTAACATAAACAGTATAGTCTTCACGTACAGTCTTTCTACACCAATTTTGAGCTGAATAAACCTGAATTCCTAATATTTGAAAGCGAACTCAAGTGAAAACTCACCGTAAACTAGACGGAGTTGTAAGTATTATCAGTTTGCTGGTCATGACCCAGCTTTCCACTGGTAAACTCCGTGATTGAAAACGGCTGGAAATGTAGTAAGAATAAATTTCCTTTCATTTCAAGTGTTTCTTACAAGTTTTTTATCATTTCTGGAAACTATAATTGCGTATTTGAAGAGTTTTACCACAATTAGAGAGTGTTCCTACAACTGTATACTGGAATCGGCAGCATTTTAACTGATTCACACAGAAAACGCCAGAGAAATTAGGCCTCAAATGTAAACATAAACAGTATATTGCACACTTACAGTCTTCCTACACAAATTTTGAGCTGTATAAACCTGAAATCCTAATATTTGAAAGCCAATTCAAGTGAAAACTCTCCAGAAACTAGCCGGTGTTGTAAATATTATCAGTTTTCTTGTCATGTCGTAGCTTTACACTGAAAACCTCCTTGATTGAAAACGGCTGGAAATGCAGTACGAATCTATTTCTTTTAATTTCACGTGTTTCCTACCAGTTTTTAATCATTTCTGGAAACTATAATTGCGTATTTGAAAGTTTTACCACAATTAGAGAGTGTTCCTACAACTACATACCGGAATCGTCATCATTTTAACTGATTCACACAGGAAACAACAAAGAAATTCGGCCTCCAATTGTAAACATAAACTGTATAGTCTTCACTTACAGTCTTTCTACACAAATTTTGAGCTGTATAAACCTGAATTCCTAATATTTGAAAGCGAACTCAAGTGAAAACTCACCCTAAACTAGACGGAGTTGTAAGTATTATCAGTTTTCTGGTCATGACCCAGCTTTCCACTGGTAAACTCCGTGATTGAAAACGGCTGGAAATGTAGTAAGAATAAATTTCCTTTCATTTCAAGAGTTTCTTACAAGTTTTTTATAATTTCTGGAACTTATAATTGCGTATTTGAAGAGTTTTACCACAATTAGAGAGTGTTCCTACAATAACATACTGGAATCATCAGCATTTTAACTGATTCACACAGGAAACACCAGAGAAATTCGGCCTCCAATTGTTAACATAAACAGTATAGTCTTCACGTACAGTCTTTCTACACAAATTTTGAGCTCAATAAACCTGAATTCCTAATATTTGAAAGCGAACTCAAGTGAAAACTCACCCTAAAATAGACTGAGTTTTAAGTATTATCAGTTTTCTGGTTATGACCCAGCTTCCACTGGTAAACTCCGTGATTCAAAACGGCTGGAAATGTAGTAAGAATAAATTTCCTTTCATTTCAAGTGTTTCTTACAAGTTTTTTATCATTTCTGGAAACTATAATTGCGTATTTGAAGAGTTTTACCCCAATTAGAGAGTGTTCCTACAACTGTATACTGGAATCGGCAGCATTTTAACTGATTCACACAGAAAACGCCAGAGAAATTAGGCCTCAAATGTAAACATAAAGAGTATATTGCACACTTACAGTCTTCCTACACAAATTTTGAGCTGTATAAACATAAAATCCTAATATTTGAATGCCAATTCATGTGAAAACTCTCCATAAACTAGCCGGTGTTGTAAATATTATCAGTTTTCTTGTCATGTCGTAGCTTTACACTGAAAACCTCCTTGACTGAAAACGGCTGGAAATGCAGTACGAATCTATTTCTTTTAATTTCACGTGTTTCCTACCAGTTTTTAATCATTTCTGGAAACTATAATTGCGTATTTGAAAGTTTTACCACAATTAGAGAGTTTTCCTACAACTACATACCGGAATCGTCATCATTTTAACTGATTCACACAGGAAACAACAAAGAAATTCGGCCTCCAATTGTAAACATAAACTGTATAGTCTTCACTTACAGTCTTTCTACACAAATTTTGAGCTGTATAAACCTGAATTCCTAATATTTGAAAGCGAACTCAAGTGAAAACTCACCCTAAACTAGACGGAGTTGTAAGTATTATCAGTTTTCTGGTCATGACCCAGCTTTCCACTGGTAAACTCCGTGATTGAAAACGGCTGGAAATGTAGTAAGAATAAATTTCCTTTCATTTCAAGTGTTTCTTACAAGTTTTTTATCATTTCTGGAAACTATAATTGCGTATTTGAAGAGTTATACCACAATTAGAGAGTGTTCCTACAACTATATACTGGAATCGGCAGCATTTTAACTGATTCACACAGAAAACGCCAGAGAAATTAGGCCTCAAATGTCAACATAAACAGTATATTGCACACTTACAGTCTTCCTCCACAAATTTTGAGCTGTATAAACCTGAAATCCTAATATTTGAAAGCCAATTCAAGTGAAAACTCTCCATAAACTAGCCGGTGTTGTAAATATTACCAGTTTTCTTGTCATGTCGTCGCTTTACACTGAAAACCTTCTTGATTGAAAACGGCTGGAAATGCAGTACGAATCTATTTCTTTTAATTTCACGTGTTTCCTACCAGTTTTTAATCATTTCTGGAAACTATAATTGCGTATTTGAAAGTTTTACCACAATTAGAGAGTTTTCCTACAACTACATACTGGAATCGTCAGCATTTTAACTGATTCACACAGGAAACAACAAAGAAATTCGGCCTCCAATTGTAAACATAAACTGTATAGTCTTCACTTACAGTCTTTCTACACAAATTTTGAGCTGTATAAACCTGAATTCCTAATATTTAAAGCGAACTCAAGTGAAAACTCACCCTAAAATAGACTGAGTTTTAAGTATTATCAGTTTTCTGGTCATGACCCAGGTTCCCCTGGTAAACTCCGTGATTGAAAACGGCTGGAAATGTAGTAAGAATAAATTTCCTTTCATTTCAAGTGTTTCTTACAAGTTTTTTATCATTTCTGGAAACTATAATTGCGTATTTGAAGAGTTTTACCACAATTAGAGAGTGTTCATACAACTATATACTGGAATCGGCAGCATTTTAACTGATTCACACAGAAAACGCCAGAGAAATTAGGCCTCAAATGTCAACATAAACAGTATATTGCACACTTACAGTCTTCCTACACAAATTTTGAGCTGTATAAACCTGAAATCCTAATATTTGAAAGCCAATTCAAGTGAAAACTCTCCCTAAACTAGCCGGAGTTGTAAATATTATCAGTTTTCTGGCTATGTGCCACCTTTCCACTGGTAACCTCCGTGATTGAAAACGGCTGGAAATGTAGTAAGAATCTATTTGCTTTTATTTCAAGTGTTTCTTATAAGTTTTTTATCATTACTGGAAACAATAATTGCGTATTCGAAGAGTTTTACCACAATTAGAGAGTGTTCCTACAACTACATACTGGAATCATCAGCATTTTAACTGATTCACACAGGAAACACCAGAGAAATTCGGCCTCCAATTGTTAACATAAACAGTATAGTCTTCACGTACAGTCTTTCTACACAAATTTTGAGCTGAATAAACCTGAATTCCTAATATATGAAAGCGAACTGAAGTGAAAACTCACCCTAAACTAGACGGAGTTGTAAGTATTATCAGTTTGCTGGTCATGACCCAGCTTTCCACTGGTAAACTCCGTGATTGAAAACGGCTGGAAATGTAGTAAGAATAAACTTCCTTACATTTCAAGTGTTTCTTACAAGTTTTTTATCATTTCTGGAAACTATAATTGCGTATTTGAAGAGTTTTACCACAATTAGAGAGTGTTCCTACAACTGTATACTGGAATCAGCAGCATTTTAACTGATTCACACAGAAAACGCCAGGGAAATTAGGCCTCAAATGTAAACATAAACAGTATACTGCACAATTACAGTCTTCCTCCACAAATTTTGAGCTGTATAAACCTGAAATCCTAATATTTGAAAGCCAATTCAAGTGAAAACTCTCCATAAACTAGCCGGTGTTGTAAATATTATCAGTTTTCTTGTCATGTCGTAGCTTTACACTGAAAACCTCCTTGATTGAAAACGGCTGGAAATGAAGTACGAATCTATTTCTTTTAATTTCACGTGTTTCCTACCAGTTTTTAATCATTTCTTGAAACTATAATTGCGTATTTGAAAGTTTTACCACAATTAGAGAGTTTTCCTACAACTACATACTGGAATCGTCAGCATTTTAACTGATTCACACAGGAAACACCAAAGAAATTCGGCCTCCAATTGTAAACATAAACTGTATAGTCTTCACTAACAGTCTTTCTACACAAATTTTGAGCTGTATAAACCTGAATTCCTAATATTTGAAAGCGAACTCAAGTGAAAACTCACCCTAAAATAGACTGAGTTTTAAGTATTATCAGTTTTCTGGTCATGACCCAGCTTCCACTGGTAAACTCCGTGATTGAAAACGGCTGGAAATGTAGTAAGAATAAATTCCCTTTCATTTCAAGTGTTTCTTACAAGTTTTTTATCATTTCTGGAAACTATAATTGCGTATTTGAAGAGTTTTACCACAATTAGAGAGTGTTCCTACAACTGTATACTGGAATCGGCAGCATTTTAACTGATTCACACAGAAAACGCCAGAGAAATTAGGCCTCAAATGTCAACATAAACAGTATATTGCACACTTACAGTCTTCCTACACAAATTTTGAGCTGTATAAACCTGAAATCCTAATATTTGAAAGCCAATTCAAGTGAAAACTCTCCCTAAACTAGCCGGAGTTGTAAATATTATCAGTTTTCTGGCTATGTGCCACCTTTCCACTGGTAACCTCCGTGATTGAAAACGGCTGGAAATGTAGTAAGAATCTATTTGCTTTTATTTCAAGTGTTTCTTATAAGTTTTTTATCATTACTGGAAACAATAATTGCGTATTCGAAGAGTTTTACCACAATTAGAGAGTGTTCCTACAACTACATACTGGAATCATCAGCATTTTAACTGATTCACACAGGAAACACCAGAGAAATTCGGCCTCCAATTGTTAACATAAACAGTATAGTCTTCACGTACAGTCTTTCTACACAAATTTTGAGCTGAATAAACCTGAATTCCTAATATTTGAAAGCGAACTGAAGTGAAAACTCACCCTAAACTAGACGGAGTTGTAAGTATTATCAGTTTGCTGGTCATGACCCAGCTTTCCACTGGTAAACTCCGTGATTGAAAACGGCTGGAAATGTAGTAAGAATAAACTTCCTTACGTTTCAAGTGTTTCTTACAAGTTTTTTATCATTTCTGGAAACTATAATTGCGTATTTGAAGAGTTTTACCACAATTAGAGAGTGTTCCTAGAACTGTATACTGGAATCGGCAGCATTTTAACTGAATCACACAGAAAACGCCAGAGAAATTAGGCCTCAAATGTAAACATAAACAGTATATTGCACACTTACAGTCTTCCTCCACAAATTTTGAGCTGTATAAACCTGAAATCCTAATATTTGAAAGCCAATTCAAGTGAAAACTCTCCATAAACTAGCCGGTGTTGTAAATATTATCAGTTTTCTTGTCATGTCGTAGCTTTACACTGAAAACCTCCTTGATTGAAAACGGCTGGAAATGCAGTACGAATCTATTTCTTTTAATTTCACGTGTTTCCTACCAGTTTTTAATCATTTCTGGAAACTATAATTGCGTATTTGAAAGTTGTACCACAATTAGAGAGTTTTCCTACAACTACATACTGGAATCGTCAGCATTTTAACTGATTCACACAGGAAACACCAAAGAAATTCGGCCTCCAATTGTAAACATAAACTGTATAGTCTTCACTTACAGTCTTTCTACACAAATTTTGAGCTGTATAAACCTGAATTCCTAATATTTGAAAGCGAACTCAAGTGAAAACTCACCCTAAAATAGACTGAGTTTTAAGTATTATCAGTTTTCTGGTCATGACCCAGGTTCCACTGGTAAACTCCGTGATGGAAAACGGCTGGAAATGTAGTAAGAATAAATTTCCTTTCATTTCAAGTGTTTCTTACAAGTTTTTTATCATTTCTGGAAACTATAATTGCGTATTTGAAGAGTTTTACCACAATTAGAGAGTGTTCATACAACTATATACTGGAATCGGCAGCATTTTAACTGATTCACACAGAAAACGCCAGAGAAATTAGGCCTCAAATGTCAACATAAACAGTATATTGCACACTTACAGTCTTCCTACACAAATTTTGAGCTGTATAAACCTGAAATCCTAATATTTGAAAGCCAATTCAAGTGAAAACTCTCCCTAAACTAGCCGGAGTTGTAAATATTATCAGTTTTCTGGCTATGTGCCACCTTTCCACTGGTAACCTCCGTGATTGAAAACGGCTGGAAATGTAGTAAGAATCTATTTGCTTTTATTTCAAGTGTTTCTTATAAGTTTTTTATCATTACTGGAAACAATAATTGCGTATTCGAAGAGTTTTACCACAATTAGAGAGTGTTCCTACAACTACATACTGGAATCATCAGCATTTTAACTGATTCACACAGGAAACACCAGAGAAATTCGGCCTCCAATTGTTAACATAAACAGTATAGTCTTCACGTACAGTCTTTCTACACAAATTTTGAGCTGAATAAACCTGAATTCCTAATATATGAAAGCGAACTGAAGTGAAAACTCACCCTAAACTAGACGGAGTTGTAAGTATTATCAGTTTGCTGGTCATGACCCAGCTTTCCACTGGTAAACTCCGTGATTGAAAACGGCTGGAAATGTAGTAAGAATAAACTTCCTTACATTTCAAGTGTTTCTTACAAGTTTTTTATCATTTCTGGAAACTATAATTGCGTATTTGAAGAGTTTTACCACAATTAGAGAGTGTTCCTACAACTGTATACTGGAATCAGCAGCATTTTAACTGATTCACACAGAAAACGCCAGGGAAATTAGGCCTCAAATGTAAACATAAACAGTATACTGCACAATTACAGTCTTCCTCCACAAATTTTGAGCTGTATAAACCTGAAATCCTAATATTTGAAAGCCAATTCAAGTGAAAACTCTCCATAAACTAGCCGGTGTTGTAAATATTATCAGTTTTCTTGTCATGTCGTAGCTTTACACTGAAAACCTCCTTGATTGAAAACGGCTGGAAATGAAGTACGAATCTATTTCTTTTAATTTCACGTGTTTCCTACCAGTTTTTAATCATTTCTTGAAACTATAATTGCGTATTTGAAAGTTTTACCACAATTAGAGAGTTTTCCTACAACTACATACTGGAATCGTCAGCATTTTAACTGATTCACACAGGAAACACCAAAGAAATTCGGCCTCCAATTGTAAACATAAACTGTATAGTCTTCACTAACAGTCTTTCTACACAAATTTTGAGCTGTATAAACCTGAATTCCTAATATTTGAAAGCGAACTCAAGTGAAAACTCACCCTAAAATAGACTGAGTTTTAAGTATTATCAGTTTTCTGGTCATGACCCAGCTTCCACTGGTAAACTCCGTGATTGAAAACGGCTGGAAATGTAGTAAGAATAAATTCCCTTTCATTTCAAGTGTTTCTTACAAGTTTTTTATCATTTCTGGAAACTATAATTGCGTATTTGAAGAGTTTTACCACAATTAGAGAGTGTTCCTACAACTGTATACTGGAATCGGCAGCATTTTAACTGATTCACACAGAAAACGCCAGAGAAATTAGGCCTCAAATGTCAACATAAACAGTATATTGCACACTTACAGTCTTCCTACACAAATTTTGAGCTGTATAAACCTGAAATCCTAATATTTGAAAGCCAATTCAAGTGAAAACTCTCCATAAACTAGCCGGAGTTGTAAATATTATCAGTTTTCTGGCTATGTGCCACATTTCCACTGGTAACCTCCGTGATTGAAAACGGCTGGAAATGTAGTAAGAATCTATTTGCTTTTATTTCAAGTGTTTCTTATAAGTTTTTTGTCGTTACTGGAAACAATAATTGCGTATTTGAAGAATTTTACCACAATTAGGGAGTGTTCCTACAACTACATACTGGAATCATCAGCATTTTAACAGATTCACACAGGAAACACCAGAGAAATTCATCCTCCAATTGTTATCATAAACAGTATAGTCTTCACATACAGTCTTTCTACACAAATTTTGAGCTGAATAAACCTGAATTCCTAATATTTGAAAGCGAACTCAAGTGAAAACTCACCCTAAACTAGACGGAGTTGTAAGTATTATCAGTTTTCTGGTCAGGACCCAGCTTTCCACTGGTAAACTCCGTGATTGAAAACGGCTGGAAATGTAGTAAGAATAAATTTCCTTTCATTTCAAGAGTTTCTTACAAGTTTTTTATCATTTCTGGAACTTATAATTGCGTATTTGAAGAGTTTTACCACAATGAGACAGTGTTCCTACAACTATATACTGGATTCGGCAGCATTTTAACTGATTCACACAGAAAACGCCAGAGAAATTAGGCCTCAAATGTAAACATAAACAGTATATTGCACCCTTACAGTCTTCCTACACAAATTTTGAGCTGTATAAACCTAAAATCCTAATATTTGAAAGCCAATTCAAGTGAAAACTCTCCATAAACTAGCCGGTGTTGTAAATATTATCAGTTTTCTTGTCATGTCGTAGCTTTACACTGAAAACCTCCTTGATTGAAAACGGCTGGAAATGCAGTACGAATCTATTTCTTTTAATTTCACGTGTTTCCTACCAGTTTTTAATCATTTCTGGAAACTATAATTGCGTATTTGAAAGTTTTACCACAATTAGAGAGTTTTCCTACAACTACATACTGGAATCGTCAGCATTTTAACTGATTCACACAGGAAACACCAAAGAAATTCGGCCTCCAATTGTAAACATAAACTGTATAGTCTTCACTTAGTCTTTCTACACAAATTTTGAGCTGTATAAACCTGAATTCCTAATATTTAAAGTGAACTCAAGGGAAAACTCACCCTAAAATAGACTGAGTTTTAAGTATTATCAGTTTTCTGGTCATGACCCAGCTTCCACTGGTAAACTCCGTGATGGAAAACGGCTGGAAATGTAGTAAGAATAAATTTCCTTTCATTTCAAGTGTTTCTTACAAGTTTTTTATCATTTCTGGAAACTATAATTGCGTATTTGAAGAGTTTTACCACAATTAGAGAGTGTTCCTACAACTATATACTGGAATCGGCAGCATTTTAACTGATTCACACAGAAAACGCCAGAGAAATTAGGCCTCAAATGTCAACATAAACAGTATATTGCACACTTACAGTCTTCCTACACAAATTTTGAGCTGTATAAACCTGAAATCCTAATATTTGAAAGCCAATTCAAGTGAAAACTCTCCATAAACTAGCCGGAGTTGTAAATATTATCAGTTTTCTGGCTATGTGCCACATTTCCACTGGTAACCTCCGTGATTGAAAACGGCTGGAAATGTAGTAAGAATCTATTTGCTTTTATTTCAAGTGTTTCTTATAAGTTTTTTATCATTACTGGAAACAATAATTGCGTATTTGAAGAGTTTTACCACAATTAGAGAGTGTTCCTACAACAACATACTGGAATCATCAGCATTTTAACTGATTCACACAGGAAACACCAGAGAAATTCGGCCTCCAATTGTTAACATAAACAGTATAGTCTTCACGTACAGTCTTTCTACACAAATTTTGAGCTCAGTAAACCTGAATTCCTAATATTTGAAAGCGAACTCAAGTGAAAACTCACCCTAAAATAGACTGAGTTTTAAGTATTATCAGTTTTCTGGTCATGACCCAGCTTCCACTGGTAAACTCCGTGATTCAAAACGGCTGGAAATGTAGTAAGAATAAATTTCCTTTCATTTCAAGTGTTTCTTACAAGTTTTTTATCATTTCTGGAAACTATAATTGCGTATTTGAAGAGTTTTACCACAATTAGAGAGTGTTCCTACAACTGTATACTGGAATCGGCAGCATTTTAACTGATTCACACAGAAAACGCCAGAGAAATTAGGCCTCAAATGTAAACATAAAGAGTATATTGCACACTTACAGTCTTCCTACAGAAATTTTGAGCTGTATAAACCTGAAATTCTAATATTTGAAAGCCAATTCATGTGAAAACTCTCCATAAACTAGCCGGTGTTGTAAATATTATCAGTTTTCTTGTCATGTCGTAGCTTTACACTGAAAACCTCCTTGATTGAAAACGGCTGGAAATGCAGTACGAATCTATTTCTTTTAATTTCACGTGTTTCCTACCAGTTTTTAATCATTTCTGGAAACTATAATTGCGTATTTGAAAGTTTTACCACAATTAGAGAGTGTTCCTACAACTACATACCGGAATCGTCATCATTTTAACTGATTCACACAGGAAACAACAAAGAAATTCGGCCTCCAATTGTAAACATAAACTGTATAGTCTTCACTTACAGTCTTTCTACACAAATTTTGAGCTGTATAAACCTGAATTCCTAATATTTGAAAGCGAACTCAAGTGAAAACTCACCCTAAACTAGACGGAGTTGTAAGTATTATCAGTTTTCTGGTCATGACCCAGCTTTCCACTGGTAAACTCCGTGATTGAAAACGGCTGGAAATGTAGTAAGAATAAATTTCCTTTCATTTCAAGAGTTTCTTACAAGTTTTTTATAATTTCTGGAACTTATAATTGCGTATTTGAAGAGTTTTACCACAATTAGAGAGTGTTCCTACAACAACATACTGGAATCATCAGCATTTTAACTGATTCACACAGGAAACACCAGAGAAATTCGGCCTCCAATTGTTAACATAAACAGTATAGTCTTCACGTACAGTCTTTCTACACAAATTTTGAGCTCAATAAACCTGAATTCCTAATATTTGAAAGCGAACTCAAGTGAAAACTCACCCTAAAATAGACTGAGTTTTAAGTATTATCAGTTTTCTGGTTATGACCCAGCTTCCACTGGTAAACTCCGTGATTCAAAACGGCTGGAAATGTAGTAAGAATAAATTTCCTTTCATTTCAAGTGTTTCTTACAAGTTTTTTATCATTTCTGGAAACTATAATTGCGTATTTGAAGAGTTTTACCCCAATTAGAGAGTGTTCCTACAACTGTATACTGGAATCGGCAGCATTTTAACTGATTCACACAGAAAACGCCAGAGAAATTAGGCCTCAAATGTAAACATAAAGAGTATATTGCACACTTACAGTCTTCCTACACAAATTTTGAGCTGTATAAACCTAAAATCCTAATATTTGAATGCCAATTCATGTGAAAACTCTCCATAAACTAGCCGGTGTTGTAAATATTATCAGTTTTCTTGTCATGTCGTAGCTTTACACTGAAAACCTCCTTGACTGAAAACGGCTGGAAATGCAGTACGAATCTATTTCTTTTAATTTCACGTGTTTCCTACCAGTTTTTAATCATTTCTGGAAACTATAATTGCGTATTTGAAAGTTTTACCACAATTAGAGAGTTTTCCTACAACTACATACCGGAATCGTCATCATTTTAACTGATTCACACAGGAAACAACAAAGAAATTCGGCCTCCAATTGTAAACATAAACTGTATAGTCTTCACTTACAGTCTTTCTACACAAATTTTGAGCTGTATAAACCTGAATTCCTAATATTTGAAAGCGAACTCAAGTGAAAACTCACCCTAAACTAGACGGAGTTGTAAGTATTATCAGTTTTCTGGTCATGACCCAGCTTTCCACTGGTAAACTCCGTGATTGAAAACGGCTGGAAATGTAGTAAGAATAAATTTCCTTTCATTTCAAGTGTTTCTTACAAGTTTTTTATCATTTCTGGAAACTATAATTGCGTATTTGAAGAGTTATACCACAATTAGAGAGTGTTCCTACAACTATATACTGGAATCGGCAGCATTTTAACTGATTCACACAGAAAACGCCAGAGAAATTAGGCCTCAAATGTCAACATAAACAGTATATTGCACACTTACAGTCTTCCTCCACAAATTTTGAGCTGTATAAACCTGAAATCCTAATATTTGAAAGCCAATTCAAGTGAAAACTCTCCATAAACTAGCCGGTGTTGTAAATATTACCAGTTTTCTTGTCATGTCGTCGCTTTACACTGAAAACCTTCTTGATTGAAAACGGCTGGAAATGCAGTACGAATCTATTTCTTTTAATTTCACGTGTTTCCTACCAGTTTTTAATCATTTCTGGAAACTATAATTGCGTATTTGAAAGTTTTACCACAATTAGAGAGTTTTCCTACAACTACATACTGGAATCGTCAGCATTTTAACTGATTCACACAGGAAACAACAAAGAAATTCGGCCTCCAATTGTAAACATAAACTGTATAGTCTTCACTTACAGTCTTTCTACACAAATTTTGAGCTGTATAAACCTGAATTCCTAATATTTAAAGCGAACTCAAGTGAAAAATCACCCTAAAATAGACTGAGTTTTAAGTATTATCAGTTTTCTGGTCATGACCCAGCTTCCACTGGTAAACTCCGTGATTCAAAACGGCTGGAAATGTAGTAAGAATAAATTTCCTTTCATTTCAAGTGTTTCTTACAAGTTTTTTTTATCATTTCTGGAAACTATAATTGCGTATTTGAAGAGTTTTACCACAATTAGAGAGTGTTCATACAACTATATACTGGAATCGGCAGCATTTTAACTGATTCACACAGAAAACGCCAGAGAAATTAGGCCTCAAATGTCAACATAAACAGTATATTGCACACTTACAGTCTTCCTACACAAATTTTGAGCTGTATAAACCTGAAATCCTAATATTTTAAAGCCAATTCAAGTGAAAACTCTCCCTAAACTAGCCGGAGTTGTAAATATTATCAGTTTTCTGGCTATGTGCAACCTTTCCACTGGTAACCTCCGTGATTGAAAACGGCTGGAAATGTAGTAAGAATCTATTTGCTTTTATTTCAAGTGTTTCTTATAAGTTTTTTATCATTACTGGAAACAATAATTGCGTATTCGAAGAGTTTTACCACAATTAGAGAGTGTTCCTACAACTACATACTGGAATCATCAGCATTTTAACTGATTCACACAGGAAACACCAGAGAAATTCGGCCTCCAATTGTTAACATAAACAGTATAGTCTTCACGTACAGTCTTTCTACACAAATTTTGAGCTGAATAAACCTGAATTCCTAATATATGAAAGCGAACTGAAGTGAAAACTCACCCTAAACTAGACGGAGTTGTAAGTATTATCAGTTTGCTGGTCATGACCCAGCTTTCCACTGGTAAACTCCGTGATTGAAAACGGCTGGAAATGTAGTAAGAATAAACTTCCTTACATTTCAAGTGTTTCTTACAAGTTTTTTATCATTTCTGGAAACTATAATTGCGTATTTGAAGAGTTTTACCACAATTAGAGAGTGTTCCTACAACTGTATACTGGAATCAGCAGCATTTTAACTGATTCACACAGAAAACGCCAGGGAAATTAGGCCTCAAATGTAAACATAAACAGTATACTGCACAATTACAGTCTTCCTCCACAAATTTTGAGCTGTATAAACCTGAAATCCTAATATTTGAAAGCCAATTCAAGTGAAAACTCTCCATAAACTAGCCGGTGTTGCAAATATTTTCAGTTTTCTTGTCATGTCGTAGCTTTACACTGAAAACCTCCTTGATTGAAAACGGCTGGAAATGAAGTACGAATCTATTTCTTTTAATTTCACGTGTTTCCTACCAGTTTTTAATCATTTCTTGAAACTATAATTGCGTATTTGAAAGTTTTACCACAATTAGAGAGTTTTCCTACAACTACATACTGGAATCGTCAGCATTTTAACTGATTCACACAGGAAACACCAAAGAAATTCGGCCTCCAATTGTAAACATAAACTGTATAGTCTTCACTAACAGTCTTTCTACACAAATTTTGAGCTGTATAAACCTGAATTCCTAATATTTGAAAGCGAACTCAAGTGAAAACTCACCCTAAAATAGACTGAGTTTTAAGTATTATCAGTTTTCTGGTCATGACCCAGCTTCCACTGGTAAACTCCGTGATTGAAAACGGCTGGAAATGTAGTAAGAATAAATTCCCTTTCATTTCAAGTGTTTCTTACAAGTTTTTTATCATTTCTGGAAACTATAATTGCGTATTTGAAGAGTTTTACCACAATTAGAGAGTGTTCCTACAACTGTATACTGGAATCGGCAGCATTTTAACTGATTCACACAGAAAACGCCAGAGAAATTAGGCCTCAAATGTCAACATAAACAGTATATTGCACACTTACAGTCTTCCTACACAAATTTTGAGCTGTATAAACCTGAAATCCTAATATTTGAAAGCCAATTCAAGTGAAAACTCTCCCTAAACTAGCCGGAGTTGTAAATATTATCAGTTTTCTGGCTATGTGCCACCTTTCCACTGGTAACCTCCGTGATTGAAAACGGCTGGAAATGTAGTAAGAATCTATTTGCTTTTATTTCAAGTGTTTCTTATAAGTTTTTTATCATTACTGGAAACAATAATTGCGTATTCGAAGAGTTTTACCACAATTAGAGAGTGTTCCTACAACTACATACTGGAATCATCAGCATTTTAACTGATTCACACAGGAAACACCAGAGAAATTCGGCCTCCAATTGTTAACATAAACAGTATAGTCTTCACGTACAGTCTTTCTACACAAATTTTGAGCTGAATAAACCTGAATTCCTAATATTTGAAAGCGAACTGAAGTGAAAACTCACCCTAAACTAGACGGAGTTGTAAGTATTATCAGTTTGCTGGTCATGACCCAGCTTTCCACTGGTAAACTCCGTGATTGAAAACGGCTGGAAATGTAGTAAGAATAAACTTCCTTACGTTTCAAGTGTTTCTTACAAGTTTTTTATCATTTCTGGAAACTATAATTGCGTATTTGAAGAGTTTTACCACAATTAGAGAGTGTTCCTAGAACTGTATACTGGAATCGGCAGCATTTTAACTGATTCACACAGAAAACGCCAGGGAAATTAGGCCTCAAATGTAAACATAAACAGTATACTGCACACTTACAGTCTTCCTCCACAAATTTTGAGCTGTATAAACCTGAAATCCTAATATTTGAAAGCCAATTCAAGTGAAAACTCTCCATAAACTAGCCGGTGTTGTAAATATTATCAGTTTTCTTGTCATGTCGTAGCTTTACACTGAAAACCTCCTTGCTTGAAAACGGCTGGAAATGCAGTACGAATCTATTTCTTTTAATTTCACGTGTTTCCTACCAGTTTTTAATCATTTCTTGAAACTATAATTGCGTATTTGAAAGTTTTACCACAATTAGAGAGTTTTCCTACAACTACATACTGGAATCGTCAGCATTTTAACTGATTCACACAGGAAACACCAAAGAAATTCGGCCTCCAATTGTAAACATAAACTGTATAGTCTTCACTAACAGTCTTTCTACACAAATTTTGAGCTGTATAAACCTGAATTCCTAATATTTGAAAGCGAACTCAAGTGAAAACTCACCCTAAACTAGACGGAGTTGTAAGTATTATCAGTTTTCTGGTCATGACCCAGCTTCCACTGGTAAACTCCGTGATTGAAAACGGCTGGAAATGTAGTAAGAATAAATTCCCTTTCATTTCAAGAGTTTCTTACAAGTTTTTTTATCATTTCTGGAACTTATAATTGCGTATTTGAAGAGTTTTACCACAATTAGAGAGTGTTCCTACAACTACATACTGGAATTATCAGCATTTCAACTGATTCACACAGGAAACACCAGTGAAATTCGGCCTCCAATTGTTAACATAAACAGTATAGTCTTCACGTACAGTCTTTCTACACAAATTTTGAGCTGAATAAACCTGAATTCCTAATATTTGAAAGCGAACTGAAGTGAAAACTCACCCTAAACTAGACGGAGTTGTAAGTATTATCAGTTTGCTGGTCATGACCCAGCTTCCACTGGTAAACTCCGTGATTGAAAACGGCTGGAAATGTAGTAAGAATAAATTTCCTTTCATTTCAAGTGTTTCTTACAAGTTTTTTATCATTTCTGGAAACTATAATTGCGTATTTGAAGAGTTTTACCACAATTAGAGAGTGTTCCTAGAACTGTATACTGGAATCGGCAGCATTTTAACTGATTCACACAGAAAACGCCAGAGAAATTAGGCCTCAAATGTAAACATAAACAGTATATTGCACACTTACAGTCTTCCTACACAAATTTTGAGCTGTATAAACCTGAAATCCTAATATTTGAAAGCCAATTCAAGTGAAAACTCTCCATAAACTAGCCGGTGTTGTAAATATTATCAGTTTTCTTGTCATGTCGTAGCTTTACACTGAAAACCTCCTTGATTGAAAACGGCTGGAAATGCAGTACGAATCTATTTCTTTTAATTTCACGTGTTTCCTACCAGTTTTTAATCATTTCTGGAAACTATAATTGCGTATTTGAAAGTTTTACCACAATTAGAGAGTTTTCCTACAACTACATACTGGAATCGTCAGCATTTTAACTGATTCACACAGGAAACACCAAAGAAATTCGGCCTCCAATTGTAAACATAAACTGTATAGTCTTCACTTACAGTCTTTCTACACAAATTTTGAGCTGTATAAACCTGAATTCCTAATATTTGAAAGCGAACTCAAGTGAAAACTCACCCTAAAATAGACTGAGTTTTAAGTATTATCAGTTTTCTGGTCATGACCCAGCTTCCACTGGTAAACTCCATGATGGAAAACGGCTGGAAATGTAGTAAGAATAAATTTCCTTTCATTTCAATGTTTCTTACAAGTTTTTTATCATTTCTGGAAACTATAATTGCGTATTTGAAGAGTTTTACCACAATTAGAGAGTGTTCCTACAACTATATACTGGAATCGGCAGCATTTTAACTGATTCACACAGAAAACGCCAGAGAAATTAGGCCTCAAATGTCAACATAAACAGTATATTGCACACTTACAGTCTTCCTACACAAACTTTGAGCTGTATAAACCTGAAATCCTAATATTTGAAAGCCAATTCAAGTGAAAACTCTCCCTAAACTAGCCGGAGTTGTAAATATTATCAGTTTTCTGGCTATGTGCCACCTTTCCACTGGTAACCTCCATGATTGAAAACGGCTGGAAATGTAGTAAGAATCTATTTGCTTTTATTTCAAGTGTTTCTTATAAGTTTTTTATCATTACTGGAAACAACAATTGCGTATTTGAAGAGTTTTACCACAATTAGAGAGTGTTCCTACAACTACATACTTTATCATCAGCATTTTAACTGATTCACACAGGAAACACCAGAGAAATTCGGCCTCCAATTGTTAACATAAACAGTATAGTCTTCACGTACAGTCTTTCTACACAAATTTTGAGCTGAATAAACCTGAATTCCTAATATTTGAAAGCGAACTCAAGTGAAAACTCACCCTAAACTAGACGGAGTTGTAAGTATTATCAGTTTGCTGGTCATGACCCAGCTTCCACTGGTAAACTCCGTGATTGAAAACGGCTGGAAATGTAGTAAGAATAAATTTCCTTTCATTTCAAGTGTTTCTTACAAGTTTTTTATCATTTCTGGAAACTATAATTGCGTATTTGAAGAGTTTTACCACAATTAGAGAGTGTTCCTACAACTGTATACTGGAATCGGCAGCATTTTAACTGATTCACACAGAAAACGCCAGAGAAATTAGGCCTCAAATGTAAACATAAACAGTATATTGCACACTTACAGTCTTCCTACACAAATTTTGAGCCGTATAAACCTGAAATCCTAATATTTGAAAGCCAATTCAAGTGAAAACTCTCCAGAAAGTAGCCGGTGTTGTAAATATTATCAGTTTTCTTGTCATGTCGTAGCTTTACACTGAAAACCTCCTTGATTGAAAACGGCTGGAAATGCAGTTCGAATCTATTTCTTTTAATTTCACGTGTTTCCTACCAGTTTTTAATCATTTCTGGAAACTATAATTGCGTATTTGAAAGTTTTACCACAATTAGAGAGTTTTCCTACAACTACATGCTGGAATCATCAGCATTTTAACTGATTCAAACAGGAAACACCAAAGAAATTCGGCCTCCAATTGTAAACATAAACTGTGTAGTCTTCACTTACAGTCTTTCTACACAAATTTTGAGCTGTATAAACTTGAATTCCTAATATTGGAAAGGGAACTCAAGTGAAAACTCACCCTAAAATAGACTGAGTTTTAAGTATTATCAGTTTTCTGGTCATGACCCAGCTTCTACTGGTAAACTCCGTGATGGAAAACGGCTGGAAATGTAGTAAGAATAAATTTCCTTTCATTTCAAGTGTTTCTTACAAGTTTTTTATCATTTCTGGAAACTATAATTGCGTATTTGAAGAGTTTTACCACAATTAGAGAGTGTTCCTACAACTATATACTGGAATCGGCAGCATTTTAACTGATTCACACAGAAAACGCCAGAGAAATTAGGCCTCAAATGTCAACATAAACAGTATATTGCACACTTACAGTCTTCCTACACAAATTCTGAGCTGTATAAACCTGAAATCCTAATATTTGAAAGCCAATTCAAGTGAAAACTCTCCATAAACTAGCCGGAGATGTAAATATTATCAGTTTTCTGGCTATGTGCCACATTTCCACTGGTAACCTCCGTGATTGAAAACGGCTGGAAATGTAGTAAGAATCTATTTGCTTTTATTTCAAGTGTTTCTTATAAGTTTTTTATCATTACTGAAAACAATAATTGCGTATTTGAAGAGTTTTACCACAATTAGAGAGTGTTCCTACTACTACATACTGGAATCGTCAGCATTTTAACTGATTCACGCAGAAACACCAGAGAAATTCGGCCTCCAATTGTTATCATAAACAGTATAGTCTTCACATACAGTCTTTCTACACAAATTTTGAGCTGAATAAACCTGAATTCCTAATATTTGAAAGCGAACTCAAGTGAAAACTCACCCTAAACTAGACGGAGTTGTAAGTATTATCAGTTTTCTGGTCAGGACCCAGCTTTCCACTGGTAAACTCCGTGATTGAAAACGGCTGGAAATGTAGTAAGAATAAATTTCCTTTCATTTCAAGAGTTTCTTACAAGTTTTTTATCATTTCTGGAACTTATAATTGCGTATTTGAAGAGTTTTACCACAATGAGACAGTGTTCCTACAACTATATACTGGATTCGGCAGCATTTTAACTGATTCACACAGAAAACGCCAGAGAAATTAGGCCTCAAATGTAAACATAAACAGTATATTGCACACTTACAGTCTTCCTACACAAATTTTGAGCTGTATAAACCTAAAATCCTAATATTTGAAAGCCAATTCAAGTGAAAACTCTCCATAAACTAGCCGGTGTTGTAAATATTATCAGTTTTCTTGTCATGTCGTAGCTTTACACTGAAAACCTCCTTGATTGAAAACGGCTGGAAATGCAGTACGAATCTATTTCTTTTAATTTCACGTGTTTCCTACCAGTTTTTAATCATTTCTTGAAACTATAATTGCGTATTTGAAAGTTTTACCACAATTAGAGAGTTTTCCTACAACTACATGCAGGAATCATCAGCATTTTAACTGATTCACACAGGAAACACCAAAGAAATTCGGCCTCCAATTGTAAACATAAACTGTATACTCTTCACTTACAGTCTTTCTACACAAATTTTGAGCTGTATAAACTTGAATTCCTAATATTTGAAAGCGAACTCAAGTGAAAACTCACCCTAAAATAGACTGAGTTTTAAGTATTATCAGTTTTCTGGTCATGACCCAGCTTCTACTGGTAAACTCCGTGATGGAAAACGGCTGGAAATGTAGTAAGAATAAATTTCCTTTCATTTCAAGTGTTTCTTACAAGTTTTTTATCATTTCTGGAAACTATAATTGTGTATTTGAAGAGTTTTACCACAATTAGAGAGTGTTCCTACAACTATATACTGGAATCGGCAGCATTTTAACTGATTCACACAGAAAACGCCAGAGAAATTAGGCCTCAAATGTCAACATAAACAGTATATTGCACACTTACAGTCTTCCTACACAAATTTTGAGCTGTATAAACCTGAAATCCTAATATTTGAAAGCCAATTCAAGTGAAAACTCTCCATAAACTAGCCGGAGTTGTAAATATTATCAGTTTTCTGGCTATGTGCCACATTTCCACTGGTAACCTCCGTGATTGAAAACGGCTGGAAATGTAGTAAGAATCTATTTGCTTTTATTTCAAGTGTTTCTTATAAGTTTTTTATCATTACTGGAAACAATAATTGCGTATTCGAAGAGTTTTACCACAATTAGAGAGTGTTCCTACAACTACATACTGGAATCATCAGCATTTTAACTGATTCACACAGGAAACACCAGAGAAATTCGGCCTCCAATTGTTAACATAAACAGTATAGTCTTCACGTACAGTCTTTCTACACAAATTTTGAGCTGAATAAACCTGAATTCCTAATATTTGAAAGCGAACTCAAGTGAAAACTCACCCTAAACTAGACGGAGTTGTAAGTATTATCAGTTTGCTGGTCATGACCCAGCTTTCCACTGGTAAACTCCGTGATTGAAAACGGCTGGAAATGTAGTAAGAATAAATTTCCTTTCATTTCAAGTGTTTCTTACAAGTTTTTTATCATTTCTGGAAACTATAATTGCGTATTTGAAGAGTTTTACCACAATTAGAGAGTGTTCCTACAACTGTATACTGGAATCGGCAGCATTTTAACTGATTCACACAGAAAACGCCAGAGAAATTAGGCCTCAAATGTAAACATAAACAGTATATTGCACACTTACAGTCTTCCTACACAAATTTTGAGCCGTATAAACCTGAAATCCTAATATTTGAAAGCCAATTCAAGTGAAAACTCTCCAGAAACTAGCCGGTGTTGTAAATATTATCAGTTTTCTTGTCATGTCGTACCTTTACACTGAAAACCTCCTTGATTGAAAACGGCTGGAAATGCAGTACGAATCTATTTCTTTTAATTTCACGTGTTTCCTACCAGTTTTTAATCATTTCTGGAAACTATAATTGCGTATTTGAAAGTTTTACCACAATTAGAGAGTTTTCCTACAACTACATGCTGGAATCATCAGCATTTTAACTGATTCAAACAGGAAACACCAAAGAAATTCGGCCTTCAATTGTAAACATAAACTGTATAGTCTTCACTTACAGTCTTTCTACACAAATTTTGAGCTGTATAAACTTGAATTCCTAATATTTGAAAGCGAACTCAAGTGAAAACTCACCCTAAAATAGACTGAGTTTTAAGTATTATCAGTTTTCTGGTCATGACCCAGCTTCTACTGGAAAACTCCGTGATGGAAAACGGCTGGAAATGTAGTAAGAATAAATTTCCTTTCATTTCAAGTGTTTCTTACAAGTTTTTTATCATTTCTGGAAACTATAATTGCGTATTTGAAGAGTTTTACCACAATTAGAGAGTGTTCCTACAACTATATACTGGAATCGGCAGCATTTTAACTGATTCACACAGAAAACGCCAGAGAAATTAGGCCTCAAATGTCAACATAAACAGTATATTGCACACTTACAGTCTTCCTACACAAATTCTGAGCTGTATAAACCTGAAATCCTAATATTTGAAAGCCAATTCAAGTGAAAACTCTCCATAAACTAGCCGGAGATGTAAATATTATCAGTTTTCTGGCTATGTGCCACATTTCCACTGGTAACCTCCGTGATTGAAAACGGCTGGAAATGTAGTAAGAATCTATTTGCTTTTATTTCAAGTGTTTCTTATAAGTTTTTTATCATTACTGAAAACAATAATTGCGTATTTGAAGAGTTTTACCACAATTAGAGAGTGTTCCTACTACTACATACTGGAATCGTCAGCATTTTAACTGATTCACGCAGAAACACCAGAGAAATTCGGCCTCCAATTGTTATCATAAACAGTATAGTCTTCACATACAGTCTTTCTACACAAATTTTGAGCTGAATAAACCTGAATTCCTAATATTTGAAAGCGAACTCAAGTGAAAACTCACCCTAAACTAGACGGAGTTGTAAGTATTATCAGTTTTCTGGTCAGGACCCAGCTTTCCACTGGTAAACTCCGTGATTGAAAACGGCTGGAAATGTAGTAAGAATAAATTTCCTTTCATTTCAAGAGTTTCTTACAAGTTTTTTATCATTTCTGGAAACTATAATTGCGTATTTGAAGAGTTTTACCACAATGAGACAGTGTTCCTACAACTATATACTGGATTCGGCAGCATTTTAACTGATTCACACAGAAAACGCCTGAGAAATTAGGCCTCAAATGTAAACATAAACAGTATATTGCACACTTACAGTCTTCCTACACAAATTTTGAGCTGTATAAACCTAAAATCCTAATATTTGAAAGCCAATTCAAGTGAAAACTCTCCATAAACTAGCCGGTGTTGTAAATATTATCAGTTTTCTTGTCATGTCGTAGCTTTACACTGAAAACCTCCTTGATTGAAAACGGCTGGAAATGCAGTACGAATCTATTTCTTTTAATTTCACGTGTTTCCTACCAGTTTTTAATCATTTCTGGAAACTATAATTGCGTATTTGAAAGTTTTACCACAATTAGAGAGTTTTCCTACAACTACATGCAGGAATCATCAGCATTTTAACTGATTCACACAGGAAACAACAAAGAAATTCGGCCTCCAATTGTAAACATAAACTGTATAGTCTTCACTTACAGTCTTTCTACACAAATTTTGAGCTGTATAAACTTGAATTCCTAATATTTGAAAGCGAACTCAAGTGAAAACTCACCCTAAAATAGACTGAGTTTTAAGTATTATCAGTTTTCTGGTCATGACCCAGCTTCTACTGGTAAACTCCGTGATGGAAAACGGCTGGAAATGTAGTAAGAATAAATTTCCTTTCATTTCAAGTGTTTCTTACAAGTTTTTTATCATTTCTGGAAACTATAATTGTGTATTTGAAGAGTTTTACCACAATTAGAGAGTGTTCCTACAACTATATACTGGAATCGGCAGCATTTTAACTGATTCACACAGAAAACGCCAGAGAAATTAGGCCTCAAATGTCAACATAAACAGTATATTGCACACTTACAGTCTTCCTACACAAATTTTGAGCTGTATAAACCTGAAATCCTAATATTTGAAAGCCAATTCAAGTGAAAACTCTCCATAAACTAGCCGGAGTTGTAAATATTATCAGTTTTCTGGCTATGTGCCACATTTCCACTGGTAACCTCCGTGATTGAAAACGGCTGGAAATGTAGTAAGAATCTATTTGCTTTTATTTCAAGTGTTTCTTATAAGTTTTTTATCATTACTGGAAACAATAATTGCGTATTCGAAGAGTTTTACCACAATTAGAGAGTGTTCCTACAACTACATACTGGAATCATCAGCATTTTAACTGATTCACACAGGAAACACCAGAGAAATTCGGCCTCCAATTGTTAACATAAACAGTATAGTCTTCACGTACAGTCTTTCTACACAAATTTTGAGCTCAATAAACCTGAATTCCTAATATTTGAAAGCGAACTCAAGTGAAAACTCACCCTAAACTAGACGGAGTTGTAAGTATTATCAGTTTGCTGGTCATGACCCAGCTTTCCACTGGTAAACTCCGTGATTGAAAACGGCTGGAAATGTAGTAAGAATAAACTTCCTTACATTTCAAGTGTTTCTTACAAGTTTTTTATCATTTCTGGAAACTATAATTGCGTATTTGAAGAGTTTTACCACAATTAGAGAGTGTTCCTAGAACTGTATACTGGAATCGGCAGCATTTTAACTGATTCACACAGAAAACGCCAGGGAAATTAGGCCTCAAATGTAAACATAAACAGTATACTGCACACTTACAGTCTTCCTCCACAAATTTTGAGCTGTATAAACCTGAAATCCTAATATTTGAAAGCCAATTCAAGTGAAAACTCTCCATAAACTAGCCGGTGTTGTAAATATTATCAGTTTCCTTGTCATGTCGTAGCTTTACACTGAAAACCTCCTTGCTTGAAAACGGCTGGAAATGCAGTACGAATCTATTTCTTTTAATTTCACGTGTTTCCTACCAGTTTTTAATCATTTCTTGAAACTATAATTGCGTATTTGAAAGTTTTACCACAATTAGAGAGTTTTCCTACAAGTACATACTGGAATCGTCAGCATTTTAACTGATTCACACAGGAAACACCAAAGAAATTCGGCCTCCAATTGTAAACATAAACTGTATAGTCTTCACTAACAGTCTTTCTACACAAATTTTGAGCTGTATAAACCTGAATTCCTAATATTTGAAAGCGAACTCAAGTGAAAACTCACCCTAAACTAGACGGAGTTGTAAGTATTATCAGTTTTCTGGTCATGACCCAGCTTCCACTGGTAAACTCCGTGATTGAAAACGGCTGGAAATGTAGTAAGAATAAATTCCCTTTCATTTCAAGAGTTTCTTACAAGTTTTTTATCATTTCTGGAACTTATAATTGCGTATTTGAAGAGTTTTACCACAATTAGAGAGTGTTCCTACAACTACATACTGGAATTATCAGCATTTTAACTGATTCACACAGGAAACACCAGTGAAATTCGGCCTCCAATTGTTAACATAAACAGTATAGTCTTCACGTACAGTCTTTCTACACAAATTTTGAGCTGAATAAACCTGAATTCCTAATATTTGAAAGCGAACTCAAGTGAAAACTCACCCTAAACTAGACGGAGTTGTAAGTATTATCAGTTTTCTGGTCATGACCCAGCTTCCACTGGTAAACTCCGTGATTGAAAACGGCTGGAAATGTAGTAAGAATAAATTTCCTTTCATTTCAAGTGTTTCTTACAAGTTTTTTATCATTTCTGGAAACTATAATTGCGTATTTGAAGAGTTTTACCACAATTAGAGAGTGTTCCTACAACTGTATACTGGAATCGGCAGCATTTTAACTGATTCACACAGAAAACGCCAGAGAAATTAGGCCTCAAATGTAAACATAAACAGTATATTGCACACTTACAGTCTTCCTACACAAATTTTGAGCTGTATAAACCTGAAATCCTAATATTTGAAAGCCAATTCAAGTGAAAACTCTCCAGAAACTAGCCGGTGTTGTAAATATTATCAGTCTTCTTGTCATGTCGTAGCTTTACACTGAAAACCTCCTTGATTGAAAACGGCTGGAAATGCAGTACGAATCTATTTCTTTTAATTTCACGTGTTTCCTACCAGTTTTTAATCATTTCTGGAAACTATAATTGCGTATTTGAAAGTTTTACCACAATTAGAGAGTTTTCCTACAACTACATACTGGAATCGTCAGCATTTTAACTGATTCACACAGGAAACACCAAAGAAATTCGGCCTCCAATTGTAAACATAAACTGTATAGTCTTCACTTACAGTCTTTCTACACAAATTTTGAGCTGTATAAACCTGAATTCCTACTATTTGAAAGCGAACTCAAGTGAAAACTCACCCTAAAATAGACTGAGTTTTAAGTATTATCAGTTTTCTGGTCATGACCCAGCTTCCACTGGTAAACTCCATGATGGAAAACGGCTGGAAATGTAGTAAGAATAAATTTCCTTTCATTTCAATGTTTCTTACAAGTTTTTTATCATTTCTGGAAACTATAATTGCGTATTTGAAGAGTTTTACCACAATTAGAGAGTGTTCCTACAACTATATACTGGAATCGGCAGCATTTTAACTGATTCACACAGAAAACGCCAGAGAAATTAGGCCTCAAATGTCAACATAAACAGTATATTGCACACTTACAGTCTTCCTACACAAACTTTGAGCTGTATAAACCTGAAATCCTAATATTTGAAAGCCAATTCAAGTGAAAACTCTCCCTAAACTAGCCGGAGTTGTAAATATTATCAGTTTTCTGGCAATGTGCCACCTTTCCACTGGTAACCTCCATGATTGAAAACGGCTGGAAATGTAGTAAGAATCTATTTGCTTTTATTTCAAGTGTTTCTTATAAGTTTTTTATCATTACTGGAAACAACAATTGCGTATTTGAAGAGTTTTACCACAATGAGACAGTGTTCCTACAACTACATACTGGAATTATCAGCATTTTAACTGATTCACACAGGAAACACCAGAGAAATTCGGCCTCCAATTGTTACCATAAACAGTATAGTCTTCACGTACAGTCTTTCTACACAAATTTTGAGCTGAATAAACCTGAATTCCTAATATTTGAAAGCGAACTCAAGTGAAAACTCACCCTAAACTAGACGGAGTTGTAAGTATTATCAGTTTTCTGGTCATGACCCAGCTTCCACTGGTAAACTCCGTGATTGAAAACGGCTGGAAATGTAGTAAGAATAAATTTCCTTTCATTTCAAGTTTTTCTTACAAGATTTTTATCATTTCTGGAAACTATAATTGCGTATTTGAAGAGTTTTACCACAATTATAGAGTGTTCCTACAACTGTATACTGGAATCGGCAGCATTTTAACTGATTCACACAGAAAACGCCAGAGAAATTAGGCCTCAAATGTAAACATAAACAGTATATTGCACACTTACAGTCTTCCTCCACAAATTTTGAGCTGTATAAACCTGAAATCCTAATATTTGAAAGCCAATTCAAGTGAAAACTCTCCATAAACTAGCCGGTGTTGTAAATATTATCAGTTTTCTTGTCATGTCGTAGCTTTACACTGAAAACCTCCTTGATTGAAAACGGCTGGAAATGCAGTACGAATCTATTTCTTTTAATTTCACGTGTTTCCTAACAGTTTTTAATCATTTCTGGAAACGATAATTGCGTATTTGAAAGTTTTACCACAATTAGAGAGTTTTCCTACAACTACATACTGGAATCGTCAGCATTTTAACTGATTCACACAGGAAACACCAAAGAAATTCGGCCTCCAATTGTAAACATAAACTGTATAGTCTTCACTTATAGTCTTTCTACACAAATTTTGAGCTGTATAAACCTGAATTCCTAATATTTAAAGTGAACTCAAGTGAAAACTCACCCTAAAATAGACTGAGTTTTAAGTATTATCAGTTTTCTGGTCATGACCCAGCTTCCACTGGTAAACTCCGTGATTCAAAACGGCTGGAAATGTAGTAAGAATAAATTTCCTTTCATTTCAAGTGTTTCTTACAAGTTTTTTATCATTTCTGGAAACTATAATTGCGTATTTGAAGAGTTTTACCACAATTAGAGAGTGTTCCTACAACTATATACTGGAATCGGCAGCATTTTAACTGATTCACACAGAAAACGCCAGAGAAATTAGGCCTCAAATGTCAACATAAACAGTATATTGCACACTTACAGTCTTCCTACACAAATTTTGAGCTGTATAAACCTGAAATCCTAATATTTGAAAGCCAATTCAAGTGAAAACTCTCCATAAACTAGCCGGAGTTGTAAATATTATCAGTTTTCTGGCTATGTGCCACCTTTCCACTGGTAACCTCCGTGATTGAAAACGGCTGGAAATGTAGTAAGAATCTATTTGCTTTTATTTCAAGTGTTTCTTATAAGTTTTTTATCATTACTGGAAACAATAATTGCGTATTTGAAGAGTTTTACCACAATTAGAGAGTGTTCCTACAACTACATACTTTATCATCAGCATTTTAACTGATTCACACAGGAAACACCAGAGAAATTCGGCCTCCAATTGTTAACATAAACAGTATAGTCTTCACGTACAGTCTTTCTACACCAATTTTGAGCTGAATAAACCTGAATTCCTAATATTTGAAAGCGAACTCAAGTGAAAACTCACCGTAAACTAGACGGAGTTGTAAGTATTATCAGTTTGCTGGTCATGACCCAGCTTTCCACTGGTAAACTCCGTGATTGAAAACGGCTGGAAATGTAGTAAGAATAAATTTCCTTTCATTTCAAGTGTTTCTTACAAGTTTTTTATCATTTCTGGAAACTATAATTGCGTATTTGAAGAGTTTTACCACAATTAGAGAGTGTTCCTACAACTGTATACTGGAATCGGCAGCATTTTAACTGATTCACACAGAAAACGCCAGAGAAATTAGGCCTCAAATGTAAACATAAACAGTATATTGCACACTTACAGTCTTCCTACACAAATTTTGAGCTGTATAAACCTGAAATCCTAATATTTGAAAGCCAATTCAAGTGAAAACTCTCCAGAAACTAGCCGGTGTTGTAAATATTATCAGTTTTCTTGTCATGTCGTAGCTTTACACTGAAAACCTCCTTGATTGAAAACGGCTGGAAATGCAGTACGAATCTATTTCTTTTAATTTCACGTGTTTCCTAACAGTTTTTAATCATTTCTGGAAACGATAATTGCGTATTTGAAAGTTTTACCACAATTAGAGAGTTTTCCTACAACTACATACTGGAATCGTCAGCATTTTAACTGATTCACACAGGAAACACCAAAGAAATTCGGCCTCCAATTGTAAACATAAACTGTATAGTCTTCACTTATAGTCTTTCTACACAAATTTTGAGCTGTATAAACCTGAATTCCTAATATTTAAAGTGAACTCAAGTGAAAACTCACCCTAAAATAGACTGAGTTTTAAGTATTATCAGTTTTCTGGTCATGACCCAGCTTCCACTGGTAAACTCCGTGATTCAAAACGGCTGGAAATGTAGTAAGAATAAATTTCCTTTCATTTCAAGTGTTTCTTACAAGTTTTTTATCATTTCTGGAAACTATAATTGCGTATTTGAAGAGTTTTACCACAATTAGAGAGTGTTCCTACAACTATATACTGGAATCGGCAGCATTTTAACTGATTCACACAGAAAACGCCAGAGAAATTAGGCCTCAAATGTCAACATAAACAGTATATTGCACACTTACAGTCTTCCTACACAAATTTTGAGCTGTATAAACCTGAAATCCTAATATTTGAAAGCCAATTCAAGTGAAAACTCTCCATAAACTAGCCGGAGTTGTAAATATTATCAGTTTTCTGGCTATGTGCCACCGTTCCACTGGTAACCTCCGTGATTGAAAACGGCTGGAAATGTAGTAAGAATCTATTTGCTTTTATTTCAAGTGTTTCTTATAAGTTTTTTATCATTACTGGAAACAATAATTGCGTATTTGAAGAGTTTTACCACAATTAGAGAGTGTTCCTACAACTACATACTTTATCATCAGCATTTTAACTGATTCACACAGGAAACACCAGAGAAATTCGGCCTCCAATTGTTAACATAAACAGTATAGTCTTCACGTACAGTCTTTCTACACCAATTTTGAGCTGAATAAACCTGAATTCCTAATATTTGAAAGCGAACTCAAGTGAAAACTCACCGTAAACTAGACGGAGTTGTAAGTATTATCAGTTTGCTGGTCATGACCCAGCTTTCCACTGGTAAACTCCGTGATTGAAAACGGCTGGAAATGTAGTAAGAATAAATTTCCTTTCATTTCAAGTGTTTCTTACAAGTTTTTTATCATTTCTGGAAACTATAATTGCGTATTTGAAGAGTTTTACCACAATTAGAGAGTGTTCCTACAACTGTATACTGGAATCGGCAGCATTTTAACTGATTCACACAGAAAACGCCAGAGAAATTAGGCCTCAAATGTAAACATAAACAGTATATTGCACACTTACAGTCTTCCTACACAAATTTTGAGCTGTATAAACCTGAAATCCTAATATTTGAAAGCCAATTCAAGTGAAAACTCTCCAGAAACTAGCCGGTGTTGTAAATATTATCAGTTTTCTTGTCATGTCGTAGCTTTACACTGAAAACCTCCTTGATTGAAAACGGCTGGAAATGCAGTACGAATCTATTTCTTTTAATTTCACGTGTTTCCTACCAGTTTTTAATCATTTCTGGAAACTATAATTGCGTATTTGAAAGTTTTACCACAATTAGAGAGTTTTCCTACAACTACATACTGGAATCGTCAGCATTTTAACTGATTCACACAGGAAACACCAAAGAAATTCGGCCTCCAATTGTAAACATAAACTGTATAGTCTTCACTTACAGTCTTTCTACACAAATTTTGAGCTGTATAAACCTGAATTCCTAATATTTGAAAGCGAACTCACGTGAAAACTCACCCTAAAATAGACTGAGTTTTAAGTATTATCAGTTTTCTGGTCATGACCCAGCTTTCCACTGGTAAACTCCGTGATTGAAAACGGCTGGAAATGTAGTAAGAATAAATTTCCTTTCATTTCAAGTGTTTCTTACATGTTTTTTATCATTTCTGGAAACTATAATTGCGTATTTGAAGAGTTTTACCACAATTAGAGAGTGTTCCTACAACTATATACTGGAATCGGCAGCATTTTAACTGATTCACACAGAAAACGCCAGAGAAATTAGGCCTCAAATGTCAACATAAACAGTATATTGCACACTTACAGTCTTCCTACACAAACTTTGAGCTGTATAAACCTGAAATCCTAATATTTGAAAGCCAATTCAAGTGAAAACTCTCCCTAAACTAGCCGGAGTTGTAAATATTATCAGTTTTCTGGCTATGTGCCACCTTTCCACTGGTAACCTCCATGATTGAAAACGGCTGGAAATGCAGTACGAATCTATTTCTTTTAATTTCACGTGTTTCCTACCAGTTTTTAATCATTTCTGGAAACTATAATTGCGTATTTGAAAGTTTTACCACAATTGGAGAGTTTTCCTACAACTACATACTGGAATCGTCAGCATTTTAACTGATTCACACAGGAAACACCAAAGAAATTCGGCCTCCAATTGTAAACATAAACTGTATAGTCTTCACTTACAGTCTTTCTACACAAATTTTGAGCTGTATAAACCTGAATTCCTAATATTTGAAAGGGAACTCACGTGAAAACTCACCCTAAAATAGACTGAGTTTTAAGTATTATCAGTTTTCTGGTCATGACCCAGCTTTCCACTGGTAAACTCCGTGATTGAAAACGGCTGGAAATGTAGTAAGAATAAATTTCCTTTCATTTCAAGTGTTTCTTACATGTTTTTTATCATTTCTGGAAACTATAATTGCGTATTTGAAGAGTTTTACCACAATTAGAGAGTGTTCCTACAACTATATACTGGAATCGGCAGCATTTTAACTGATTCACACAGAAAACGCCAGAGAAATTAGGCCTCAAATGTCAACATAAACAGTATATTGCACACTTACAGTCTTCCTACACAAACTTTGAGCTGTATAAACCTGAAATCCTAATATTTGAAAGCCAATTCAAGTGAAAACTCTCCCTAAACTAGCCGGAGTTGTAAATATTATCAGTTTTCTGGCTATGTCCCACCTTTCCACTGGTAACCTCCATGATTGAAAACGGCTGGAAATGTAGTAAGAATCTATTTGCTTTTATTTCAAGTGTTTCTTATAAGTTTTTTATCATTACTGGAAACAATAATTGCGTATTTGAAGAGTTTTACCACAATTAGAGAGTGTTCCTACAACTACATACTTTATCATCAGCATTTTAACTGATTCACACAGGAAACACCAGAGAAATTCGGCCTCCAATTGTTAACATAAACAGTATAGTCTTCACGTACAGTCTTTCTACACAAATTTTGAGCTGAATAAACCTGAATTCCTAATATTTGAAAGCGAACTCAAGTGAAAACTCACCCTAAACTAGACGGAGTTGTAAGTATTATCAGTTTGCTGGTCATGACCCAGCTTTCCACTGGTAAACTCCGTGATTGAAAACGGCTGGAAATGTAGTAAGAATAAATTTCCTTTCATTTCAAGTGTTTCTTACAAGTTTTTTATCATTTCTGGAAACTATAATTGCGTATTTGAAGAGTTTTACCACAATTAGAGAGTGTTCCTACAACTACATAGTGGAATTATCAGCATTTTAACTGATTCACACAGGAAACACCTGAGAAATTCGGCGTCCAATTGTTAACATAAACAGTATAGTCTTCACGTACAGTCTTTCTACACAAATTTTGAGCTGAATAAACCTGAATTCCTAATATTTGAAAGCGAACTGAAGTGAAAACTCACCCTAAACTAGACGGAGTTGTAAGTATTATCAGTTTTCTGGTCATGACCCAGCTTCCACTGGGAAACTCCGTGATTGAAAACGGCTGGAAATGTAGTAAGAATAAATTTCCTTTCATTTCAAGTTTTTCTTACAAGTTTTTTATCATTTCTGGAAACTATAATTGCGTATTTGAAGAGTTTTACCACAATTAGAGAGTGTTCCTACAACTGTATACTGGAATCGGCAGCATTTTAACTGATTCACACAGAAAACGCCAGAGAAATTAGGCCTCAAATGTAAACATAAACAGTATATTGCACACTTACAGTCTTCCTCCACAAATTTTGAGCTGTATAAACCTGAAATCCTAATATTTGAAAGCCAATTCAAGTGAAAACTCTCCATAAACTAGCCGGTGTTGTAAATATTATAAGTTTTCTTGTCATGTCGTAGCTTTACACTGAAACCCTCCTTGATTGAAAACGGCTGGAAATGCAGTACGAATCTATTTCTTTTAATTTCACGTGTTTCCTACCAGTTTTTAATCATTTCTGGAAACTATAATTGCGTATTTGAAAGTTTTACCACAATTAGAGAGTTTTCCTACAACTACATACTGGAATCGTCAGCATTTTAACTGATTCACACAGGAAACACCAAAGAAATTCGGCCTCCAATTGTAAACATAAACTGTATAGTCTTCACTTACAGTCTTTCTACACAAATTTTGAGCTGTATAAACCTGAATTCCTAATATTTGAAAGCGAACTCAAGTGGAAACTCACCCAAAAATAGACTGAGTTTTAAGTATTATAAGTTTTCTGGTCATGACCCAGCTTCCACTGGTAAACTCCGTGATGGAAAACGGCTGGAAATGTAGTAAGAATAAATTTCCTTTCATTTCAAGTGTTTCTTACAAGTTTTTTATCATTTCTGGAAACTATAATTGCGTATTTGAAGAGTTTTACCACAATTAGAGAGTGTTCCTACAACTATATACTGGAATCGGCAGCATTTTAACTGATTCACACAGAAAACGCCAGAGAAATTAGGCCTCAAATGTCAACATAAACAGTATATTGCACACTTACAGTCTTCCTACACAAATTTTGAGCTGTATAAACCAGAAATCCTAATATTTGAAAGCCAATTCAAGTGAAAACTCTCCATAAACTAGCCGGAGTTGTAAATATTATCAGTTTTCTGGCTATGTGCCACATTTCCACTGGTAACCTCCGTGATTGAAAACGGCTGGAAATGTAGTAAGAATCTATTTGCTTTTATTTCAAGTGTTTCTTATAAGTTTTTTGTCGTTACTGGAAACAATAATTGCGTATTTGAAGAGTTTTACCACAATTAGAGAGTGTTCCTACAACAACATACTGGAATCATCAGCATTTTAACTGATTCACACAGGAAACACCAGAGAAATTCGGCCTCCAATTGTTAACATAAACAGTATAGTCTTCACGTACAGTCTTTCTACACAAATTTTGAGCTCAATAAACCTGAATTCCTAATATTTGAAAGCGAACTCAAGTGAAAACTCACCCTAAAATAGACTGAGTTTTAAGTATTATCAGTTTTCTGGTCATGACCCAGCTTCCACTGGTAAACTCCGTGATTCAAAACGGCTGGAAATGTAGTAAGAATAAATTTCCTTTCATTTCAAGTGTTTCTTACAAGTTTTTTATCATTTCTGGAAACTATAATTGCGTATTTGAAGAGTTTTACCACAATTAGAGAGTGTTTTCTACAACTGTATACTGGAATCGGCAGCATTTTAACTGATTCACACAGAAAACGCCAGAGAAATTAGGCCTCAAATGTCAACATAAACAGTATATTGCACACTTACAGTCTTCCTACACAAATTCTGAGCTGTATAAACCTGAAATCCTAATATTTGAAAGCCAATTCAAGTGAAAACTCTCCATAAACTAGCCGGAGATGTAAATATTATCAGTTTTCTGGCTATGTGCCACATTTCCACTGGTAACCTCCGTGATTGAAAACGGCTGGAAATGTAGTAAGAATCTATTTGCTTTTATTTCAAGTGTTTCTTATAAGTTTTTTATCATTACTGAAAACAATAATTGCGTATTTGAAGAGTTTTACCACAATTAGAGAGTGTTCCTACTACTACATACTGGAATCGTCAGCATTTTAACTGATTCACGCAGAAACACCAGAGAAATTCGGCCTCCAATTGTTATCATAAACAGTATAGTCTTCACATACAGTCTTTCTACACAAATTTTGAGCTGAATAAACCTGAATTCCTAATATTTGAAAGCGAACTCAAGTGAAAACTCACCCTAAACTAGACGGAGTTGTAAGTATTATCAGTTTTCTGGTCAGGACCCAGCTTTCCACTGGTAAACTCCGTGATTGAAAACGGCTGGAAATGTAGTAAGAATAAATTTCCTTTCATTTCAAGAGTTTCTTACAAGTTTTTTATCATTTCTGGAACTTATAATTGCGTATTTGAAGAGTTTTACCACAATGAGACAGTGTTCCTACAACTATATACTGGATTCGGCAGCATTTTAACTGATTCACACAGAAAACGCCAGAGAAATTAGGCCTCAAATGTAAACATAAACAGTATATTGCACACTTACAGTCTTCCTACACAAATTTTGAGCTGTATAAACCTAAAATCCTAATATTTGAAAGCCAATTCAAGTGAAAACTCTCCATAAACTAGCCGGTGTTGTAAATATTATCAGTTTTCTTGTCATGTCGTAGCTTTACACTGAAAACCTCCTTGATTGAAAACGGCTGGAAATGCAGTACGAATCTATTTCTTTTAATTTCACGTGTTTCCTACCAGTTTTTAATCATTTCTTGAAACTATAATTGCGTATTTGAAAGTTTTACCACAATTAGAGAGTTTTCCTACAACTACATGCAGGAATCATCAGCATTTTAACTGATTCACACAGGAAACACCAAAGAAATTCGGCCTCCAATTGTAAACATAAACTGTATAGTCTTCACTTACAGTCTTTCTACACAAATTTTGAGCTGTATAAACTTGAATTCCTAATATTTGAAAGCGAACTCAAGTGAAAACTCACCCTAAAATAGACTGAGTTTTAAGTATTATCAGTTTTCTGGTCATGACCCAGCTTCTACTGGTAAACTCCGTGATGGAAAACGGCTGGAAATGTAGTAAGAATAAATTTCCTTTCATTTCAAGTGTTTCTTACAAGTTTTTTATCATTTCTGGAAACTATAATTGTGTATTTGAAGAGTTTTACCACAATTAGAGAGTGTTCCTACAACTATATACTGGAATCGGCAGCATTTTAACTGATTCACACAGAAAACGCCAGAGAAATTAGGCCTCAAATGTCAACATAAACAGTATATTGCACACTTACAGTCTTCCTACACAAATTTTGAGCTGTATAAACCTGAAATCCTAATATTTGAAAGCCAATTCAAGTGAAAACTCTCCATAAACTAGCCGGAGTTGTAAATATTATCAGTTTTCTGGCTATGTGCCACATTTCCACTGGTAACCTCCGTGATTGAAAACGGCTGGAAATGTAGTAAGAATCTATTTGCTTTTATTTCAAGTGTTTCTTATAAGTTTTTTATCATTACTGGAAACAATAATTGCGTATTCGAAGAGTTTTACCACAATTAGAGAGTGTTCCTACAACTACATACTGGAATCATCAGCATTTTAACTGATTCACACAGGAAACACCAGAGAAATTCGGCCTCCAATTGTTAACATAAACAGTATAGTCTTCACGTACAGTCTTTCTACACAAATTTTGAGCTGAATAAACCTGAATTCCTAATATTTGAAAGCGAACTCAAGTGAAAACTCACCCTAAACTAGACGGAGTTGTAAGTATTATCAGTTTGCTGGTCATGACCCAGCTTTCCACTGGTAAACTCCGTGATTGAAAACGGCTGGAAATGTAGTAAGAATAAATTTCCTTTCATTTCAAGTGTTTCTTACAAGTTTTTTATCATTTCTGGAAACTATAATTGCGTATTTGAAGAGTTTTACCACAATTAGAGAGTGTTCCTACAACTGTATACTGGAATCGGCAGCATTTTAACTGATTCACACAGAAAACGCCAGAGAAATTAGGCCTCAAATGTAAACATAAACAGTATATTGCACACTTACAGTCTTCCTACACAAATTTTGAGCCGTATAAACCTGAAATCCTAATATTTGAAAGCCAATTCAAGTGAAAACTCTCCAGAAACTAGCCGGTGTTGTAAATATTATCAGTTTTCTTGTCATGTCGTACCTTTACACTGAAAACCTCCTTGATTGAAAACGGCTGGAAATGCAGTACGAATCTATTTCTTTTAATTTCACGTGTTTCCTACCAGTTTTTAATCATTTCTGGAAACTATAATTGCGTATTTGAAAGTTTTACCACAATTAGAGAGTTTTCCTACAACTACATGCTGGAATCATCAGCATTTTAACTGATTCAAACAGGAAACACCAAAGAAATTCGGCCTTCAATTGTAAACATAAACTGTATAGTCTTCACTTACAGTCTTTCTACACAAATTTTGAGCTGTATAAACTTGAATTCCTAATATTTGAAAGCGAACTCAAGTGAAAACTCACCCTAAAATAGACTGAGTTTTAAGTATTATCAGTTTTCTGGTCATGACCCAGCTTCTACTGGAAAACTCCGTGATGGAAAACGGCTGGAAATGTAGTAAGAATAAATTTCCTTTCATTTCAAGTGTTTCTTACAAGTTTTTTATCATTTCTGGAAACTATAATTGCGTATTTGAAGAGTTTTACCACAATTAGAGAGTGTTCCTACAACTATATACTGGAATCGGCAGCATTTTAACTGATTCACACAGAAAACGCCAGAGAAATTAGGCCTCAAATGTCAACATAAACAGTATATTGCACACTTACAGTCTTCCTACACAAATTCTGAGCTGTATAAACCTGAAATCCTAATATTTGAAAGCCAATTCAAGTGAAAACTCTCCATAAACTAGCCGGAGTTGTAAATATTATCAGTTTTCTGGCTATGTGCCACATTTCCACTGGTAACCTCCGTGATTGAAAACGGCTGGAAATGTAGTAAGAATCTATTTGCTTTTATTTCAAGTGTTTCTTATAAGTTTTTTATCATTACTGGAAACAATAATTGCGTATTCGAAGAGTTTTACCACAATTAGAGAGTGTTCCTACAACTACATACTGGAATCATCAGCATTTTAACTGATTCACACAGGAAACACCAGAGAAATTCGGCCTCCAATTGTTAACATAAACAGTATAGTCTTCACGTACAGTCTTTCTACACAAATTTTGAGCTCAATAAACCTGAATTCCTAATATTTGAAAGCGAACTCAAGTGAAAACTCACCCTAAACTAGACGGAGTTGTAAGTATTATCAGTTTGCTGGTCATGACCCAGCTTTCCACTGGTAAACTCCGTGATTGAAAACGGCTGGAAATGTAGTAAGAATAAACTTCCTTACATTTCAAGTGTTTCTTACAAGTTTTTTATCATTTCTGGAAACTATAATTGCGTATTTGAAGAGTTTTACCACAATTAGAGAGTGTTCCTAGAACTGTATACTGGAATCGGCAGCATTTTAACTGATTCACACAGAAAACGCCAGGGAAATTAGGCCTCAAATGTAAACATAAACAGTATACTGCACACTTACAGTCTTCCTCCACAAATTTTGAGCTGTATAAACCTGAAATCCTAATATTTGAAAGCCAATTCAAGTGAAAACTCTCCATAAACTAGCCGGTGTTGTAAATATTATCAGTTTCCTTGTCATGTCGTAGCTTTACACTGAAAACCTCCTTGCTTGAAAACGGCTGGAAATGCAGTACGAATCTATTTCTTTTAATTTCACGTGTTTCCTACCAGTTTTTAATCATTTCTTGAAACTATAATTGCGTATTTGAAAGTTTTACCACAATTAGAGAGTTTTCCTACAACTACATGCTGGAATCATCAGCATTTTAACTGATTCAAACAGGAAACACCAAAGAAATTCGGCCTTCAATTGTAAACATAAACTGTATAGTCTTCACTTACAGTCTTTCTACACAAATTTTGAGCTGTATAAACTTGAATTCCTAATATTTGAAAGCGAACTCAAGTGAAAACTCACCCTAAAATAGACTGAGTTTTAAGTATTATCAGTTTTCTGGTCATGACCCAGCTTCTACTGGAAAACTCCGTGATGGAAAACGGCTGGAAATGTAGTAAGAATAAATTTCCTTTCATTTCAAGTGTTTCTTACAAGTTTTTTATCATTTCTGGAAACTATAATTGCGTATTTGAAGAGTTTTACCACAATTAGAGAGTGTTCCTACAACTATATACTGGAATCGGCAGCATTTTAACTGATTCACACAGAAAACGCCAGAGAAATTAGGCCTCAAATGTCAACATAAACAGTATATTGCACACTTACAGTCTTCCTACACAAATTCTGAGCTGTATAAACCTGAAATCCTAATATTTGAAAGCCAATTCAAGTGAAAACTCTCCATAAACTAGCCGGAGATGTAAATATTATCAGTTTTCTGGCTATGTGCCACATTTCCACTGGTAACCTCCGTGATTGAAAACGGCTGGAAATGTAGTAAGAATCTATTTGCTTTTATTTCAAGTGTTTCTTATAAGTTTTTTATCATTACTGAAAACAATAATTGCGTATTTGAAGAGTTTTACCACAATTAGAGAGTGTTCCTACTACTACATACTGGAATCGTCAGCATTTTAACTGATTCACGCAGAAACACCAGAGAAATTCGGCCTCCAATTGTTATCATAAACAGTATAGTCTTCACATACAGTCTTTCTACACAAATTTTGAGCTGAATAAACCTGAATTCCTAATATTTGAAAGCGAACTCAAGTGAAAACTCACCCTAAACTAGACGGAGTTGTAAGTATTATCAGTTTTCTGGTCAGGACCCAGCTTTCCACTGGTAAACTCCGTGATTGAAAACGGCTGGAAATGTAGTAAGAATAAATTTCCTTTCATTTCAAGAGTTTCTTACAAGTTTTTTATCATTTCTGGAACTTATAATTGCGTATTTGAAGAGTTTTACCACAATGAGACAGTGTTCCTACAACTATATACTGGATTCGGCAGCATTTTAACTGATTCACACAGAAAACGCCAGAGAAATTAGGCCTCAAATGTAAACATAAACAGTATATTGCACACTTACAGTCTTCCTACACAAATTTTGAGCTGTATAAACCTAAAATCCTAATATTTGAAAGCCAATTCAAGTGAAAACTCTCCATAAACTAGCCGGTGTTGTAAATATTATCAGTTTTCTTGTCATGTCGTAGCTTTACACTGAAAACCTCCTTGATTGAAAACGGCTGGAAATGCAGTACGAATCTATTTCTTTTAATTTCACGTGTTTCCTACCAGTTTTTAATCATTTCTGGAAACTATAATTGCGTATTTGAAAGTTTTACCACAATTAGAGAGTTTTCCTACAACTACATGCAGGAATCATCAGCATTTTAACTGATTCACACAGGAAACAACAAAGAAATTCGGCCTCCAATTGTAAACATAAACTGTATAGTCTTCACTTACAGTCTTTCTACACAAATTTTGAGCTGTATAAACTTGAATTCCTAATATTTGAAAGCGAACTCAAGTGAAAACTCACCCTAAAATAGACTGAGTTTTAAGTATTATCAGTTTTCTGGTCATGACCCAGCTTCTACTGGTAAACTCCGTGATGGAAAACGGCTGGAAATGTAGTAAGAATAAATTTCCTTTCATTTCAAGTGTTTCTTACAAGTTTTTTATCATTTCTGGAAACTATAATTGTGTATTTGAAGAGTTTTACCACAATTAGAGAGTGTTCCTACAACTATATACTGGAATCGGCAGCATTTTAACTGATTCATACAGAAAACGCCAGAGAAATTAGGCCTCAAATGTCAACATAAACAGTATATTGCACACTTACAGTCTTCCTACACAAATTTTGAGCTGTATAAACCTGAAATCCTAATATTTGAAAGCCAATTCAAGTGAAAACTCTCCATAAACTAGCCGGAGTTGTAAATATTATCAGTTTTCTGGCTATGTGCCACATTTCCACTGGTAACCTCCGTGATTGAAAACGGCTGGAAATGTAGTAAGAATCTATTTGCTTTTATTTCAAGTGTTTCTTATAAGTTTTTTATCATTACTGGAAACAATAATTGCGTATTCGAAGAGTTTTACCACAATTAGAGAGTGTTCCTACAACTACATACTGGAATCATCAGCATTTTAACTGATTCACACAGGAAACACCAGAGAAATTCGGCCTCCAATTGTTAACATAAACAGTATAGTCTTCATGTACAGTCTTTCTACACAAATTTTGAGCTCAATAAACCTGAATTCCTAATATTTGAAAGCGAACTCAAGTGAAAACTCACCCTAAACTAGACGGAGTTGTAAGTATTATCAGTTTGCTGGTCATGACCCAGCTTTCCACTGGTAAACTCCGTGATTGAAAACGGCTGGAAATGTAGTAAGAATAAACTTCCTTACATTTCAAGTGTTTCTTACAAGTTTTTTATCATTTCTGGAAACTATAATTGCGTATTTGAAGAGTTTTACCACAATTAGAGAGTGTTCCTAGAACTGTATACTGGAATCGGCAGCATTTTAACTGATTCACACAGAAAACGCCAGGGAAATTAGGCCTCAAATGTAAACATAAACAGTATACTGCACACTTACAGTCTTCCTCCACAAATTTTGAGCTGTATAAACCTGAAATCCTAATATTTGAAAGCCAATTCAAGTGAAAACTCTCCATAAACTAGCCGGTGTTGTAAATATTATCAGTTTCCTTGTCATGTCGTAGCTTTACACTGAAAACCTCCTTGCTTGAAAACGGCTGGAAATGCAGTACGAATCTATTTCTTTTAATTTCACGTGTTTCCTACCAGTTTTTAATCATTTCTTGAAACTATAATTGCGTATTTGAAAGTTTTACCACAATTAGAGAGTTTTCCTACAAGTACATACTGGAATCGTCAGCATTTTAACTGATTCACACAGGAAACACCAAAGAAATTCGGCCTCCAATTGTAAACATAAACTGTATAGTCTTCACTAACAGTCTTTCTACACAAATTTTGAGCTGTATAAACCTGAATTCCTAATATTTGAAAGCGAACTCAAGTGAAAACTCACCCTAAACTAGACGGAGTTGTAAGTATTATCAGTTTTCTGGTCATGACCCAGCTTCCACTGGTAAACTCCGTGATTGAAAACGGCTGGAAATGTAGTAAGAATAAATTCCCTTTCATTTCAAGAGTTTCTTACAAGTTTTTTATCATTTCTGGAACTTATAATTGCGTATTTGAAGAGTTTTACCACAATTAGAGAGTGTTCCTACAACTACATACTGGAATTATCAGCATTTTAACTGATTCACACAGGAAACACCAGTGAAATTCGGCCTCCAATTGTTAACATAAACAGTATAGTCTTCACGTACAGTCTTTCTACACAAATTTTGAGCTGAATAAACCTGAATTCCTAATATTTGAAAGCGAACTCAAGTGAAAACTCACCCTAAACTAGACGGAGTTGTAAGTATTATCAGTTTTCTGGTCATGACCCAGCTTCCACTGGTAAACTCCGTGATTGAAAACGGCTGGAAATGTAGTAAGAATAAATTTCCTTTCATTTCAAGTGTTTCTTACAAGTTTTTTATCATTTCTGGAAACTATAATTGCGTATTTGAAGAGTTTTACCACAATTAGAGAGTGTTCCTACAACTGTATACTGGAATCGGCAGCATTTTAACTGATTCACACAGAAAACGCCAGAGAAATTAGGCCTCAAATGTAAACATAAACAGTATATTGCACACTTACAGTCTTCCTACACAAATTTTGAGCTGTATAAACCTGAAATCCTAATATTTGAAAGCCAATTCAAGTGAAAACTCTCCAGAAACTAGCCGGTGTTGTAAATATTATCAGTCTTCTTGTCATGTCGTAGCTTTACACTGAAAACCTCCTTGATTGAAAACGGCTGGAAATGCAGTACGAATCTATTTCTTTTAATTTCACGTGTTTCCTACCAGTTTTTAATCATTTCTGGAAACTATAATTGCGTATTTGAAAGTTTTACCACAATTAGAGAGTTTTCCTACAACTACATACTGGAATCGTCAGCATTTTAACTGATTCACACAGGAAACACCAAAGAAATTCGGCCTCCAATTGTAAACATAAACTGTATAGTCTTCACTTACAGTCTTTCTACACAAATTTTGAGCTGTATAAACCTGAATTCCTACTATTTGAAAGCGAACTCAAGTGAAAACTCACCCTAAAATAGACTGAGTTTTAAGTATTATCAGTTTTCTGGTCATGACCCAGCTTCCACTGGTAAACTCCATGATGGAAAACGGCTGGAAATGTAGTAAGAATAAATTTCCTTTCATTTCAATGTTTCTTACAAGTTTTTTATCATTTCTGGAAACTATAATTGCGTATTTGAAGAGTTTTACCACAATTAGAGAGTGTTCCTACAACTATATACTGGAATCGGCAGCATTTTAACTGATTCACACAGAAAACGCCAGAGAAATTAGGCCTCAAATGTCAACATAAACAGTATATTGCACACTTACAGTCTTCCTACACAAACTTTGAGCTGTATAAACCTGAAATCCTAATATTTGAAAGCCAATTCAAGTGAAAACTCTCCCTAAACTAGCCGGAGTTGTAAATATTATCAGTTTTCTGGCAATGTGCCACCTTTCCACTGGTAACCTCCATGATTGAAAACGGCTGGAAATGTAGTAAGAATCTATTTGCTTTTATTTCAAGTGTTTCTTATAAGTTTTTTATCATTACTGGAAACAACAATTGCGTATTTGAAGAGTTTTACCACAATGAGACAGTGTTCCTACAACTACATACTGGAATTATCAGCATTTTAACTGATTCACACAGGAAACACCAGAGAAATTCGGCCTCCAATTGTTACCATAAACAGTATAGTCTTCACGTACAGTCTTTCTACACAAATTTTGAGCTGAATAAACCTGAATTCCTAATATTTGAAAGCGAACTCAAGTGAAAACTCACCCTAAACTAGACGGAGTTGTAAGTATTATCAGTTTTCTGGTCATGACCCAGCTTCCACTGGTAAACTCCGTGATTGAAAACGGCTGGAAATGTAGTAAGAATAAATTTCCTTTCATTTCAAGTTTTTCTTACAAGATTTTTATCATTTCTGGAAACTATAATTGCGTATTTGAAGAGTTTTACCACAATTATAGAGTGTTCCTACAACTGTATACTGGAATCGGCAGCATTTTAACTGATTCACACAGAAAACGCCAGAGAAATTAGGCCTCAAATGTAAACATAAACAGTATATTGCACACTTACAGTCTTCCTCCACAAATTTTGAGCTGTATAAACCTGAAATCCTAATATTTGAAAGCCAATTCAAGTGAAAACTCTCCATAAACTAGCCGGTGTTTTAAATATTATCAGTTTTCTTGTCATGTCGTAGCTTTACACTGAAAACCTCCTTGATTGAAAACGGCTGGAAATGCAGTACGAATCTATTTCTTTTAATTTCACGTGTTTCCTAACAGTTTTTAATCATTTCTGGAAACGATAATTGCGTATTTGAAAGTTTTACCACAATTAGAGAGTTTTCCTACAACTACATACTGGAATCGTCAGCATTTTAACTGATTCACACAGGAAACACCAAAGAAATTCGGCCTCCAATTGTAAACATAAACTGTATAGTCTTCACTTATAGTCTTTCTACACAAATTTTGAGCTGTATAAACCTGAATTCCTAATATTTAAAGTGAACTCAAGTGAAAACTCACCCTAAAATAGACTGAGTTTTAAGTATTATCAGTTTTCTGGTCATGACCCAGCTTCCACTGGTAAACTCCGTGATTCAAAACGGCTGGAAATGTAGTAAGAATAAATTTCCTTTCATTTCAAGTGTTTCTTACAAGTTTTTTATCATTTCTGGAAACTATAATTGCGTATTTGAAGAGTTTTACCACAATTAGAGAGTGTTCCTACAACTATATACTGGAATCGGCAGCATTTTAACTGATTCACACAGAAAACGCCAGAGAAATTAGGCCTCAAATGTCAACATAAACAGTATATTGCACACTTACAGTCTTCCTACACAAATTTTGAGCTGTATAAACCTGAAATCCTAATATTTGAAAGCCAATTCAAGTGAAAACTCTCCATAAACTAGCCGGAGTTGTAAATATTATCAGTTTTCTGGCTATGTGCCACCTTTCCACTGGTAACCTCCGTGATTGAAAACGGCTGGAAATGTAGTAAGAATCTATTTGCTTTTATTTCAAGTGTTTCTTATAAGTTTTTTATCATTACTGGAAACAATAATTGCGTATTTGAAGAGTTTTACCACAATTAGAGAGTGTTCCTACAACTACATACTTTATCATCAGCATTTTAACTGATTCACACAGGAAACACCAGAGAAATTCGGCCTCCAATTGTTAACATAAACAGTATAGTCTTCACGTACAGTCTTTCTACACCAATTTTGAGCTGAATAAACCTGAATTCCTAATATTTGAAAGCGAACTCAAGTGAAAACTCACCGTAAACTAGACGGAGTTGTAAGTATTATCAGTTTGCTGGTCATGACCCAGCTTTCCACTGGTAAACTCCGTGATTGAAAACGGCTGGAAATGTAGTAAGAATAAATTTCCTTTCATTTCAAGTGTTTCTTACAAGTTTTTTATCATTTCTGGAAACTATAATTGCGTATTTGAAGAGTTTTACCACAATTAGAGAGTGTTCCTACAACTGTATACTGGAATCGGCAGCATTTTAACTGATTCACACAGAAAACGCCAGAGAAATTAGGCCTCAAATGTAAACATAAACAGTATATTGCACACTTACAGTCTTCCTACACAAATTTTGAGCTGTATAAACCTGAAATCCTAATATTTGAAAGCCAATTCAAGTGAAAACTCTCCAGAAACTAGCCGGTGTTGTAAATATTATCAGTTTTCTTGTCATGTCGTAGCTTTACACTGAAAACCTCCTTGATTGAAAACGGCTGGAAATGCAGTACGAATCTATTTCTTTTAATTTCACGTGTTTCCTACCAGTTTTTAATCATTTCTGGAAACTATAATTGCGTATTTGAAAGTTTTACCACAATTAGAGAGTTTTCCTACAACTACATACTGGAATCGTCAGCATTTTAACTGATTCACACAGGAAACACCAAAGAAATTCGGCCTCCAATTGTAAACATAAACTGTATAGTCTTCACTTACAGTCTTTCTACACAAATTTTGAGCTGTATAAACCTGAATTCCTAATATTTGAAAGCGAACTCACGTGAAAACTCACCCTAAAATAGACTGAGTTTTAAGTATTATCAGTTTTCTGGTCATGACCCAGCTTTCCACTGGTAAACTCCGTGATTGAAAACGGCTGGAAATGTAGTAAGAATAAATTTCCTTTCATTTCAAGTGTTTCTTACATGTTTTTTATCATTTCTGGAAACTATAATTGCGTATTTGAAGAGTTTTACCACAATTAGAGAGTGTTCCTACAACTATATACTGGAATCGGCAGCATTTTAACTGATTCACACAGAAAACGCCAGAGAAATTAGGCCTCAAATGTCAACATAAACAGTATATTGCACACTTACAGTCTTCCTACACAAACTTTGAGCTGTATAAACCTGAAATCCTAATATTTGAAAGCCAATTCAAGTGTAAACTCTCCCTAAACTAGCCGGAGTTGTAAATATTATCAGTTTTCTGGCTATGTGCCACCTTTCCACTGGTAACCTCCATGATTGAAAACGGCTGGAAATGCAGTACGAATCTATTTCTTTTAATTTCACGTGTTTCCTACCAGTTTTTAATCATTTCTGGAAACTATAATTGCGTATTTGAAAGTTTTACCACAATTGGAGAGTTTTCCTACAACTACATACTGGAATCGTCAGCATTTTAACTGATTCACACAGGAAACACCAAAGAAATTCGGCCTCCAATTGTAAACATAAACTGTATAGTCTTCACTTACAGTCTTTCTACACAAATTTTGAGCTGTATAAACCTGAATTCCTAATATTTGAAAGCGAACTCACGTGAAAACTCACCCTAAAATAGACTGAGTTTTAAGTATTATCAGTTTTCTGGTCATGACCCAGCTTTCCACTGGTAAACTCCGTGATTGAAAACGGCTGGAAATGTAGTAAGAATAAATTTCCTTTCATTTCAAGTGTTTCTTACATGTTTTTTATCATTTCTGGAAACTATAATTGCGTATTTGAAGAGTTTTACCACAATTAGAGAGTGTTCCTACAACTATATACTGGAATCGGCAGCATTTTAACTGATTCACACAGAAAACGCCAGAGAAATTAGGCCTCAAATGTCAACATAAACAGTATATTGCACACTTACAGTCTTCCTACACAAACTTTGAGCTGTATAAACCTGAAATCCTAATATTTGAAAGCCAATTCAAGTGAAAACTCTCCCTAAACTAGCCGGAGTTGTAAATATTATCAGTTTTCTGGCTATGTCCCACCTTTCCACTGGTAACCTCCATGATTGAAAACGGCTGGAAATGTAGTAAGAATCTATTTGCTTTTATTTCAAGTGTTTCTTATAAGTTTTTTATCATTACTGGAAACAATAATTGCGTATTTGAAGAGTTTTACCACAATTAGAGAGTGTTCCTACAACTACATACTTTATCATCAGCATTTTAACTGATTCACACAGGAAACACCAGAGAAATTCGGCCTCCAATTGTTAACATAAACAGTATAGTCTTCACGTACAGTCTTTCTACACAAATTTTGAGCTGAATAAACCTGAATTCCTAATATTTGAAAGCGAACTCAAGTGAAAACTCACCCTAAACTAGACGGAGTTGTAAGTATTATCAGTTTGCTGGTCATGACCCAGCTTTCCACTGGTAAACTCCGTGATTGAAAACGGCTGGAAATGTAGTAAGAATAAATTTCCTTTCATTTCAAGTGTTTCTTACAAGTTTTTTATCATTTCTGGAAACTATAATTGCGTATTTGAAGAGTTTTACCACAATTAGAGAGTGTTCCTACAACTACATAGTGGAATTATCAGCATTTTAACTGATTCACACAGGAAACACCTGAGAAATTCGGCGTCCAATTGTTAACATAAACAGTATAGTCTTCACGTACAGTCTTTCTACACAAATTTTGAGCTGAATAAACCTGAATTCCTAATATTTGAAAGCGAACTGAAGTGAAAACTCACCCTAAACTAGACGGAGTTGTAAGTATTATCAGTTTTCTGGTCATGACCCAGCTTCCACTGGGAAACTCCGTGATTGAAAACGGCTGGAAATGTAGTAAGAATAAATTTCCTTTCATTTCAAGTTTTTCTTACAAGTTTTTTATCATTTCTGGAAACTATAATTGCGTATTTGAAGAGTTTTACCACAATTAGAGAGTGTTCCTACAACTGTATACTGGAATCGGCAGCATTTTAACTGATTCACACAGAAAACGCCAGAGAAATTAGGCCTCAAATGTAAACATAAACAGTATATTGCACACTTACAGTCTTCCTCCACAAATTTTGAGCTGTATAAACCTGAAATCCTAATATTTGAAAGCCAATTCAAGTGAAAACTCTCCATAAACTAGCCGGTGTTGTAAATATTATAAGTTTTCTTGTCATGTCGTAGCTTTACACTGAAACCCTCCTTGATTGAAAACGGCTGGAAATGCAGTACGAATCTATTTCTTTTAATTTCACGTGTTTCCTACCAGTTTTTAATCATTTCTGGAAACTATAATTGCGTATTTGAAAGTTTTACCACAATTAGAGAGTTTTCCTACAACTACATACTGGAATCGTCAGCATTTTAACTGATTCACACAGGAAACACCAAAGAAATTCGGCCTCCAATTGTAAACATAAACTGTATAGTCTTCACTTACAGTCTTTCTACACAAATTTTGAGCTGTATAAACCTGAATTCCTAATATTTGAAAGCGAACTCAAGTGGAAACTCACCCAAAAATAGACTGAGTTTTAAGTATTATAAGTTTTCTGGTCATGACCCAGCTTCCACTGGTAAACTCCGTGATGGAAAACGGCTGGAAATGTAGTAAGAATAAATTTCCTTTCATTTCAAGTGTTTCTTACAAGTTTTTTATCATTTCTGGAAACTATAATTGCGTATTTGAAGAGTTTTACCACAATTAGAGAGTGTTCCTACAACTATATACTGGAATCGGCAGCATTTTAACTGATTCACACAGAAAACGCCAGAGAAATTAGGCCTCAAATGTCAACATAAACAGTATATTGCACACTTACAGTCTTCCTACACAAATTTTGAGCTGTATAAACCAGAAATCCTAATATTTGAAAGCCAATTCAAGTGAAAACTCTCCATAAACTAGCCGGAGTTGTAAATATTATCAGTTTTCTGGCTATGTGCCACATTTCCACTGGTAACCTCCGTGATTGAAAACGGCTGGAAATGTAGTAAGAATCTATTTGCTTTTATTTCAAGTGTTTCTTATAAGTTTTTTGTCGTTACTGGAAACAATAATTGCGTATTTGAAGAGTTTTACCACAATTAGAGAGTGTTCCTACAACAACATACTGGAATCATCAGCATTTTAACTGATTCACACAGGAAACACCAGAGAAATTCGGCCTCCAATTGTTAACATAAACAGTATAGTCTTCACGTACAGTCTTTCTACACAAATTTTGAGCTCAATAAACCTGAATTCCTAATATTTGAAAGCGAACTCAAGTGAAAACTCACCCTAAAATAGACTGAGTTTTAAGTATTATCAGTTTTCTGGTCATGACCCAGCTTCCACTGGTAAACTCCGTGATTCAAAACGGCTGGAAATGTAGTAAGAATAAATTTCCTTTCATTTCAAGTGTTTCTTACAAGTTTTTTATCATTTCTGGAAACTATAATTGCGTATTTGAAGAGTTTTACCACAATTAGAGAGTGTTTTCTACAACTGTATACTGGAATCGGCAGCATTTTAACTGATTCACACAGAAAACGCCAGAGAAATTAGGCCTCAAATGTAAACATAAAGAGTATATTGCACACTTACAGTCTTCCTACACAAATTTTGAGCTGTATAAACCTGAATTCCTAATATTTGAAAGCGAACTCAAGTGAAAACTCACCCTAAACTAGACGGAGTTGTAAGTATTATCAGTTTTCTGGTCATGACCCAGCTTTCCACTGGTAAACTCCGTGATTGAAAACGGCTGGAAATGTAGTAAGAATAAATTTCCTTTCATTTCAAGAGTTTCTTACAAGTTTTTTATCATTTCTGGAACTTATAATTGCATATTTGAAGAGTTTTACCACAATTAGAGAGTGTTCCTACAACTACATACTGGAATTATCAGCATTTTAACTGATTCACACAGGAAACACCAGAGAAATTCGGCCTCCAATTGTTAACATAAACAGTATAGTCTTCACATACAGGCTTTCTACACAAATTTTGAGCTGAATAAACCTGAATTCCTACTATTTGAAAGCGACCTCAAGTGAAAACTCACCCTAAACTAGACGGAGTTGTAAGTATTATCAGTTTTCTGGTCATGACCCAGCTTCCACTGGTAAACTCCGTGATTGAAAATGGATGGAAATGTAGTAAGATTAAATTTCCTTTCATTTCAAGTGTTTCTTACAAGTTTTTTATCATTTCTGGAAACTATAATTGCGTATTTGAAGAGTTATACCACAATTAGAGAGTGTTCCTACAACTATATACTGGAATCGGCAGCATTTTAACTGATTCACACAGAAAACGCCAGAGAAATTAGGCCTCAAATGTCAACATAAACAGTATATTGCACACTTACAGTCTTCCTCCACAAATTTTGAGCTGTATAAACCTGAAATCCTAATATTTGAAAGCCAATTCAAGTGAAAACTCTCCATAAACTAGCCGGTGTTGTAAATATTATCAGTTTTCTTGTCATGTCGTCGCTTTACACTGAAAACCTTCTTGATTGAAAACGGCTGGAAATGCAGTACGAATCTATTTCTTTTAATTTCACGTGTTTCCTACCAGTTTTTAATCATTTCTGGAAACTATAATTGCGTATTTGAAAGTTTTACCACAATTAGAGAGTTTTCCTACAACTACATACTGGAATCGTCAGCATTTTAACTGATTCACACAGGAAACACCAAAGAAATTCGGCCTCCAATTGTAAACATAAACTGTATAGTCTTCACTTACAGTCTTTCTACACAAATTTTGAGCTGTATAAACCTGAATTCCTAATATTTGAAAGCGAACTCAAGTGGAAACTCACCCAAAAATAGACTGAGTTTTAAGTATTATAAGTTTTCTGGTCATGACCCAGCTTCCACTGGTAAACTCCGTGATGGAAAACGGCTGGAAATGTAGTAAGAATAAATTTCCTTTCATTTCAAGTGTTTCTTACAAGTTTTTTATCATTTCTGGAAACTATAATTGCGTATTTGAAGAGTTTTACCACAATTAGAGAGTGTTCCTACAACTATATACTGGAATCGGCAGCATTTTAACTGATTCACACAGAAAACGCCAGAGAAATTAGGCCTCAAATGTCAACATAAACAGTATATTGCACACTTACAGTCTTCCTACACAAATTTTGAGCTGTATAAACCAGAAATCCTAATATTTGAAAGCCAATTCAAGTGAAAACTCTCCCTAAACTAGCCGGAGTTGTAAATATTATCAGTTTTCTGGCTATGTGCCACCTTTCCACTGGTAACCTCCATGATTGAAAACGGCTGGAAATGCAGTACGAATCTATTTCTTTTAATTTCACGTGTTTCCTACCAGTTTTTAATCATTTCTGGAAACTATAATTGCGTATTTGAAAGTTTTACCACAATTAGAGAGTTTTCCTACAACTACATACTGGAATCGTCAGCATTTTAACTGATTCACACAGGAAACACCAAAGAAATTCGGCCTCCAATTGTAAACATAAACTGTATAGTCTTCACTTACAGTCTTTCTACACAAATTTTGAGCTGTATAAACCTGAATTCCTAATATTTGAAAGCGAACTCACGTGAAAACTCACCCTAAAATAGACTGAGTTTTAAGTATTATCAGTTTTCTGGTCATGACCCAGCTTTCCACTGGTAAACTCCGTGATTGAAAACGGCTGGAAATGTAGTAAGAATAAATTTCCTTTCATTTCAAGTGTTTCTTACATGTTTTTTATCATTTCTGGAAACTATAATTGCGTATTTGAAGAGTTTTACCACAATTAGAGAGTGTTCCTACGACTATATACTGGAATCGGCAGCATTTTAACTGATTCACACAGAAAACGCCAGAGAAATTAGGCCTCAAATGTCAACATAAACAGTATATTGCACACTTACAGTCTTCCTACACAAACTTTGAGCTGTATAAACCTGAAATCCTAATATTTGAAAGCCAATTCAAGTGAAAACTCTCCCTAAACTAGCCGGAGTTGTAAATATTATCAGTTTTCTGGCTATGTCCCACCTTTCCACTGGTAACCTCCATGATTGAAAACGGCTGGAAATGTAGTAAGAATCTATTTGCTTTTATTTCAAGTGTTTCTTATAAGTTTTTTATCATTACTGGAAACAATAATTGCGTATTTGAAGAGTTTTACCACAATTAGAGAGTGTTCCTACAACTACATACTTTATCATCAGCATTTTAACTGATTCACACAGGAAACACCAGAGAAATTCGGCCTCCAATTGTTAACATAAACAGTATAGTCTTCACGTACAGTCTTTCTACACAAATTTTGAGCTGAATAAACCTGAATTCCTAATATTTGAAAGCGAACTCAAGTGAAAACTCACCCTAAACTAGACGGAGTTGTAAGTATTATCAGTTTGCTGGTCATGACCCAGCTTTCCACTGGTAAACTCCGTGATTGAAAACGGCTGGAAATGTAGTAAGAATAAATTTCCTTTCATTTCAAGTGTTTCTTACAAGTTTTTTATCATTTCTGGAAACTATAATTGCGTATTTGAAGAGTTTTACCACAATTAGAGAGTGTTCCTACAACTACATAGTGGAATTATCAGCATTTTAACTGATTCACACAGGAAACACCTGAGAAATTCGGCGTCCAATTGTTAACATAAACAGTATAGTCTTCACGTACAGTCTTTCTACACAAATTTTGAGCTGAATAAACCTGAATTCCTAATATTTGAAAGCGAACTGAAGTGAAAACTCACCCTAAACTAGACGGAGTTGTAAGTATTATCAGTTTTCTGGTCATGACCCAGCTTCCACTGGGAAACTCCGTGATTGAAAACGGCTGGAAATGTAGTAAGAATAAATTTCCTTTCATTTCAAGTTTTTCTTACAAGTTTTTTATCATTTCTGGAAACTATAATTGCGTATTTGAAGAGTTTTACCACAATTAGAGAGTGTTCCTACAACTGTATACTGGAATCGGCAGCATTTTAACTGATTCACACAGAAAACGCCAGAGAAATTAGGCCTCAAATGTAAACATAAACAGTATATTGCACACTTACAGTCTTCCTCCACAAATTTTGAGCTGTATAAACCTGAAATCCTAATATTTGAAAGCCAATTCAAGTGAAAACTCTCCATAAACTAGCCGGTGTTGTAAATATTATAAGTTTTCTTGTCATGTCGTAGCTTTACACTGAAACCCTCCTTGATTGAAAACGGCTGGAAATGCAGTACGAATCTATTTCTTTTAATTTCACGTGTTTCCTACCAGTTTTTAATCATTTCTGGAAACTATAATTGCGTATTTGAAAGTTTTACCACAATTAGAGAGTTTTCCTACAACTACATACTGGAATCGTCAGCATTTTAACTGATTCACACAGGAAACACCAAAGAAATTCGGCCTCCAATTGTAAACATAAACTGTATAGTCTTCACTTACAGTCTTTCTACACAAATTTTGAGCTGTATAAACCTGAATTCCTAATATTTGAAAGCGAACTCAAGTGGAAACTCACCCAAAAATAGACTGAGTTTTAAGTATTATAAGTTTTCTGGTCATGACCCAGCTTCCACTGGTAAACTCCGTGATGGAAAACGGCTGGAAATGTAGTAAGAATAAATTTCCTTTCATTTCAAGTGTTTCTTACAAGTTTTTTATCATTTCTGGAAACTATAATTGCGTATTTGAAGAGTTTTACCACAATTAGAGAGTGTTCCTACAACTATATACTGGAATCGGCAGCATTTTAACTGATTCACACAGAAAACGCCAGAGAAATTAGGCCTCAAATGTCAACATAAACAGTATATTGCACACTTACAGTCTTCCTACACAAATTTTGAGCTGTATAAACCAGAAATCCTAATATTTGAAAGCCAATTCAAGTGAAAACTCTCCATAAACTAGCCGGAGTTGTAAATATTATCAGTTTTCTGGCTATGTGCCACATTTCCACTGGTAACCTCCGTGATTGAAAACGGCTGGAAATGTAGTAAGAATCTATTTGCTTTTATTTCAAGTGTTTCTTATAAGTTTTTTGTCGTTACTGGAAACAATAATTGCGTATTTGAAGAGTTTTACCACAATTAGAGAGTGTTCCTACAACAACATACTGGAATCATCAGCATTTTAACTGATTCACACAGGAAACACCAGAGAAATTCGGCCTCCAATTGTTAACATAAACAGTATAGTCTTCACGTACAGTCTTTCTACACAAATTTTGAGCTCAATAAACCTGAATTCCTAATATTTGAAAGCGAACTCAAGTGAAAACTCACCCTAAAATAGACTGAGTTTTAAGTATTATCAGTTTTCTGGTCATGACCCAGCTTCCACTGGTAAACTCCGTGATTCAAAACGGCTGGAAATGTAGTAAGAATAAATTTCCTTTCATTTCAAGTGTTTCTTACAAGTTTTTTATCATTTCTGGAAACTATAATTGCGTATTTGAAGAGTTTTACCACAATTAGAGAGTGTTTTCTACAACTATATACTGGAATCGGCAGCATTTTAACTGATTCACACAGAAAACGCCAGAGAAATTAGGCCTCAAATGTCAACATAAACAGTATATTGCACACTTACAGTCTTCCTCCACAAATTTTGAGCTGTATAAACCTGAAATCCTAATATTTGAAAGCCAATTCAAGTGAAAACTCTCCATAAACTAGCCGGTGTTGTAAATATTATCAGTTTTCTTGTCATGTCGTCGCTTTACACTGAAAACCTTCTTGATTGAAAACGGCTGGAAATGCAGTACGAATCTATTTCTTTTAATTTCACGTGTTTCCTACCAGTTTTTAATCATTTCTGGAAACTATAATTGCGTATTTGAAAGTTTTACCACAATTAGAGAGTTTTCCTACAACTACATACTGGAATCGTCAGCATTTTAACTGATTCACACAGGAAACAACAAAGAAATTCGGCCTCCAATTGTAAACATAAACTGTATACTCTTCACTTACAGTCTTTCTACACAAATTTTGAGCTGTATAAACCTGAATTCCTAATATTTAAAGCGAACTCAAGTGAAAAATCACCCTAAAATAGACTGAGTTTTAAGTATTATCAGTTTTCTGGTCATGACCCAGCTTCCACTGGTAAACTCCGTGATTCAAAACGGCTGGAAATGTAGTAAGAATAAATTTCCTTTCATTTCAAGTGTTTCTTACAAGTTTTTTTTTATCATTTCTGGAAACTATAATTGGGTATTTGAAGAGTTTTACCACAATTAGAGAGTGTTCCTACAACTATATACTGGAATCGGCAGCATTTTAACTGATTCACACAGAAAACGCCAGAGAAATTAGGCCTCAAATGTCAACATAAACAGTATATTGCACACTTACAGTCTTCCTACACAAATTTTGAGCTGTATAAACCTGAAATCCTAATATTTGAAAGCCAATTCAAGTGAAAACTCTCCCTAAACTAGCCGGAGTTGTAAATATTATCAGTTTTCTGGCTATGTGCCACCTTTCCACTGGTAACCTCCGTGATTGAAAACGGCTGGAAATGTAGTAAGAATCTATTTGCTTTTATTTCAAGTGTTTCTTATAAGTTTTTTATCATTACTGGAAACAATAATTGCGTATTCGAAGAGTTTTACCACAATTAGAGAGTGTTCCTACAACTACATACTGGAATCATCAGCATTTTAACTGATTCACACAGGAAACACCAGAGAAATTCGGCCTCCAATTGTTAACATACACAGTATAGTCTTCACGTACAGTCTTTCTACACAAATTTTGAGCTGAATAAACCTGAATTCCTAATATATGAAAGCGAACTGAAGTGAAAACTCACCCTAAAATAGACTGAGTTTTAAGTATTATCAGTTTTCTGGTCATGACCCAGCTTCCACTGGTAAACTCCGTGATTGAAAACGGCTGGAAATGTAGTAAGAATAAATTCCCTTTCATTTCAAGTGTTTCTTACAAGTTTTTTATCATTTCTGGAAACTATAATTGCGTATTTGAAGAGTTTTACCACAATTAGAGAGTGTTCCTACAACTATATACTGGAATCGGCAGCATTTTAACTGATTCACACAGGAAACACCAGAGAAATTCGGCCTCCAATTGTTAACATAAACAGTATAGTCTTCACGTACAGTCTTTCTACACAAATTTTGAGCTGAATAAACCTGAATTCCTAATATTTGAAAGCGAACTCAAGTGGAAACTCACCCAAAAATAGACTGAGTTTTAAGTATTATAAGTTTTCTGGTCATGACCCAGCTTCCACTGGTAAACTCCGTGATGGAAAACGGCTGGAAATGTAGTAAGAATAAATTTCCTTTCATTTCAAGTGTTTCTTACAAGTTTTTTATCATTTCTGGAAACTATAATTGCGTATTTGAAGAGTTTTACCACAATTAGAGAGTGTTCCTACAACTATATACTGGAATCGGCAGCATTTTAACTGATTCACACAGAAAACGCCAGAGAAATTAGGCCTCAAATGTCAACATAAACAGTATATTGCACACTTACAGTCTTCCTACACAAATTTTGAGCTGTATAAACCAGAAATCCTAATATTTGAAAGCCAATTCAAGTGAAAACTCTCCCTAAACTAGCCGGAGTTGTAAATATTATCAGTTTTCTGGCTATGTGCCACCTTTCCACTGGTAACCTCCATGATTGAAAACGGCTGGAAATGCAGTACGAATCTATTTCTTTTAATTTCACGTGTTTCCTACCAGTTTTTAATCATTTCTGGAAACTATAATTGCGTATTTGAAAGTTTTACCACAATTAGAGAGTTTTCCTACAACTACATACTGGAATCGTCAGCATTTTAACTGATTCACACAGGAAACACCAAAGAAATTCGGCCTCCAATTGTAAACATAAACTGTATAGTCTTCACTTACAGTCTTTCTACACAAATTTTGAGCTGTATAAACCTGAATTCCTAATATTTGAAAGCGAACTCACGTGAAAACTCACCCTAAAATAGACTGAGTTTTAAGTATTATCAGTTTTCTGGTCATGACCCAGCTTTCCACTGGTAAACTCCGTGATTGAAAACGGCTGGAAATGTAGTAAGAATAAATTTCCTTTCATTTCAAGTGTTTCTTACATGTTTTTTATCATTTCTGGAAACTATAATTGCGTATTTGAAGAGTTTTACCACAATTAGAGAGTGTTCCTACGACTATATACTGGAATCGGCAGCATTTTAACTGATTCACACAGAAAACGCCAGAGAAATTAGGCCTCAAATGTCAACATAAACAGTATATTGCACACTTACAGTCTTCCTACACAAACTTTGAGCTGTATAAACCTGAAATCCTAATATTTGAAAGCCAATTCAAGTGAAAACTCTCCCTAAACTAGCCGGAGTTGTAAATATTATCAGTTTTCTGGCTATGTCCCACCTTTCCACTGGTAACCTCCATGATTGAAAACGGCTGGAAATGTAGTAAGAATCTATTTGCTTTTATTTCAAGTGTTTCTTATAAGTTTTTTATCATTACTGGAAACAATAATTGCGTATTTGAAGAGTTTTACCACAATTAGAGAGTGTTCCTACAACTACATACTTTATCATCAGCATTTTAACTGATTCACACAGGAAACACCAGAGAAATTCGGCCTCCAATTGTTAACATAAACAGTATAGTCTTCACGTACAGTCTTTCTACACAAATTTTGAGCTGAATAAACCTGAATTCCTAATATTTGAAAGCGAACTCAAGTGAAAACTCACCCTAAACTAGACGGAGTTGTAAGTATTATCAGTTTGCTGGTCATGACCCAGCTTTCCACTGGTAAACTCCGTGATTGAAAACGGCTGGAAATGTAGTAAGAATAAATTTCCTTTCATTTCAAGTGTTTCTTACAAGTTTTTTATCATTTCTGGAAACTATAATTGCGTATTTGAAGAGTTTTACCACAATTAGAGAGTGTTCCTACAACTACATAGTGGAATTATCAGCATTTTAACTGATTCACACAGGAAACACCTGAGAAATTCGGCGTCCAATTGTTAACATAAACAGTATAGTCTTCACGTACAGTCTTTCTACACAAATTTTGAGCTGAATAAACCTGAATTCCTAATATTTGAAAGCGAACTGAAGTGAAAACTCACCCTAAACTAGACGGAGTTGTAAGTATTATCAGTTTTCTGGTCATGACCCAGCTTCCACTGGGAAACTCCGTGATTGAAAACGGCTGGAAATGTAGTAAGAATAAATTTCCTTTCATTTCAAGTTTTTCTTACAAGTTTTTTATCATTTCTGGAAACTATAATTGCGTATTTGAAGAGTTTTACCACAATTAGAGAGTGTTCCTACAACTGTATACTGGAATCGGCAGCATTTTAACTGATTCACACAGAAAACGCCAGAGAAATTAGGCCTCAAATGTAAACATAAACAGTATATTGCACACTTACAGTCTTCCTCCACAAATTTTGAGCTGTATAAACCTGAAATCCTAATATTTGAAAGCCAATTCAAGTGAAAACTCTCCATAAACTAGCCGGTGTTGTAAATATTATAAGTTTTCTTGTCATGTCGTAGCTTTACACTGAAACCCTCCTTGATTGAAAACGGCTGGAAATGCAGTACGAATCTATTTCTTTTAATTTCACGTGTTTCCTACCAGTTTTTAATCATTTCTGGAAACTATAATTGCGTATTTGAAAGTTTTACCACAATTAGAGAGTTTTCCTACAACTACATACTGGAATCGTCAGCATTTTAACTGATTCACACAGGAAACACCAAAGAAATTCGGCCTCCAATTGTAAACATAAACTGTATAGTCTTCACTTACAGTCTTTCTACACAAATTTTGAGCTGTATAAACCTGAATTCCTAATATTTGAAAGCGAACTCAAGTGGAAACTCACCCAAAAATAGACTGAGTTTTAAGTATTATAAGTTTTCTGGTCATGACCCAGCTTCCACTGGTAAACTCCGTGATGGAAAACGGCTGGAAATGTAGTAAGAATAAATTTCCTTTCATTTCAAGTGTTTCTTACAAGTTTTTTATCATTTCTGGAAACTATAATTGCGTATTTGAAGAGTTTTACCACAATTAGAGAGTGTTCCTACAACTATATACTGGAATCGGCAGCATTTTAACTGATTCACACAGAAAACGCCAGAGAAATTAGGCCTCAAATGTCAACATAAACAGTATATTGCACACTTACAGTCTTCCTACACAAATTTTGAGCTGTATAAACCAGAAATCCTAATATTTGAAAGCCAATTCAAGTGAAAACTCTCCATAAACTAGCCGGAGTTGTAAATATTATCAGTTTTCTGGCTATGTGCCACATTTCCACTGGTAACCTCCGTGATTGAAAACGGCTGGAAATGTAGTAAGAATCTATTTGCTTTTATTTCAAGTGTTTCTTATAAGTTTTTTGTCGTTACTGGAAACAATAATTGCGTATTTGAAGAGTTTTACCACAATTAGAGAGTGTTCCTACAACAACATACTGGAATCATCAGCATTTTAACTGATTCACACAGGAAACACCAGAGAAATTCGGCCTCCAATTGTTAACATAAACAGTATAGTCTTCACGTACAGTCTTTCTACACAAATTTTGAGCTCAATAAACCTGAATTCCTAATATTTGAAAGCGAACTCAAGTGAAAACTCACCCTAAAATAGACTGAGTTTTAAGTATTATCAGTTTTCTGGTCATGACCCAGCTTCCACTGGTAAACTCCGTGATTCAAAACGGCTGGAAATGTAGTAAGAATAAATTTCCTTTCATTTCAAGTGTTTCTTACAAGTTTTTTATCATTTCTGGAAACTATAATTGCGTATTTGAAGAGTTTTACCACAATTAGAGAGTGTTTTCTACAACTATATACTGGAATCGGCAGCATTTTAACTGATTCACACAGAAAACGCCAGAGAAATTAGGCCTCAAATGTCAACATAAACAGTATATTGCACACTTACAGTCTTCCTCCACAAATTTTGAGCTGTATAAACCTGAAATCCTAATATTTGAAAGCCAATTCAAGTGAAAACTCTCCATAAACTAGCCGGTGTTGTAAATATTATCAGTTTTCTTGTCATGTCGTCGCTTTACACTGAAAACCTTCTTGATTGAAAACGGCTGGAAATGCAGTACGAATCTATTTCTTTTAATTTCACGTGTTTCCTACCAGTTTTTAATCATTTCTGGAAACTATAATTGCGTATTTGAAAGTTTTACCACAATTAGAGAGTTTTCCTACAACTACATACTGGAATCGTCAGCATTTTAACTGATTCACACAGGAAACAACAAAGAAATTCGGCCTCCAATTGTAAACATAAACTGTATACTCTTCACTTACAGTCTTTCTACACAAATTTTGAGCTGTATAAACCTGAATTCCTAATATTTAAAGCGAACTCAAGTGAAAAATCACCCTAAAATAGACTGAGTTTTAAGTATTATCAGTTTTCTGGTCATGACCCAGCTTCCACTGGTAAACTCCGTGATTCAAAACGGCTGGAAATGTAGTAAGAATAAATTTCCTTTCATTTCAAGTGTTTCTTACAAGTTTTTTTTTATCATTTCTGGAAACTATAATTGGGTATTTGAAGAGTTTTACCACAATTAGAGAGTGTTCCTACAACTATATACTGGAATCGGCAGCATTTTAACTGATTCACACAGAAAACGCCAGAGAAATTAGGCCTCAAATGTCAACATAAACAGTATATTGCACACTTACAGTCTTCCTACACAAATTTTGAGCTGTATAAACCTGAAATCCTAATATTTGAAAGCCAATTCAAGTGAAAACTCTCCCTAAACTAGCCGGAGTTGTAAATATTATCAGTTTTCTGGCTATGTGCCACCTTTCCACTGGTAACCTCCGTGATTGAAAACGGCTGGAAATGTAGTAAGAATCTATTTGCTTTTATTTCAAGTGTTTCTTATAAGTTTTTTATCATTACTGGAAACAATAATTGCGTATTCGAAGAGTTTTACCACAATTAGAGAGTGTTCCTACAACTACATACTGGAATCATCAGCATTTTAACTGATTCACACAGGAAACACCAGAGAAATTCGGCCTCCAATTGTTAACATACACAGTATAGTCTTCACGTACAGTCTTTCTACACAAATTTTGAGCTGAATAAACCTGAATTCCTAATATATGAAAGCGAACTGAAGTGAAAACTCACCCTAAAATAGACTGAGTTTTAAGTATTATCAGTTTTCTGGTCATGACCCAGCTTCCACTGGTAAACTCCGTGATTGAAAACGGCTGGAAATGTAGTAAGAATAAATTCCCTTTCATTTCAAGTGTTTCTTACAAGTTTTTTATCATTTCTGGAAACTATAATTGCGTATTTGAAGAGTTTTACCACAATTAGAGAGTGTTCCTACAACTATATACTGGAATCGGCAGCATTTTAACTGATTCACACAGGAAACACCAGAGAAATTCGGCCTCCAATTGTTAACATAAACAGTATAGTCTTCACGTACAGTCTTTCTACACAAATTTTGAGCTGAATAAACCTGAATTCCTAATATTTGAAAGCGAACTCAAGTGAAAACTCACCCTAAACTAGACGGAGTTGTAAGTATTATCAGTTCTCTGGTCATGACCCAGCTTTCCACTGGTAAACTACGTGATTGAAAACGGCTGGAAATGTAGTAAGAATAAATTTCCTTTCATTTCAAGAGTTTCTTACAAGTTTTTTATCATTTCTGGAACTTATAATTGCGTATTTGAAGAGTTTTACCACAATTAGAGAGTGTTCCTACAACTACATACTGGAATTATCAGCATTTTAACTGATTCACACAGGAAACACCAGTGAAATTCGGCCTCCAATTGTTAACATAAACAGTATATTCTTCACGTACAGTCTTTCTACACAAATTTTGAGCTGAATAAACCTGAATTCCTAATATTTGAAAGCGAACTGAAGTGAAAACTCACCCTAAACTAGACGGAGTTGTAAGTATTATCAGTTTTCTGGTCATGACCCAGCTTCCACTGGTAAACTCCGTGATTGAAAACGGCTGGAAATGTAGTAAGAATAAATTTCCTTTCATTTCAAGTGTTTCTTACAAGTTTTTTATCATTTCTGGAAACTATAATTGCGTATTTGAAGAGTTATACCACAAGTAGAGAGTGTTCCTACAACTATATACTGGAATCGGCAGCATTTTAACTGATTCACACAGAAAACGCCAGAGAAATTAGGCCTCAAATGTCAACATAAAGAGTATATTGCACACTTACAGTCTTCCTCCACAAATTTTGAGCTGTATAAACCTGAATCCTAATATTTGAAAGCCAATTCAAGTGAAAACTCTCCATAAACTAGCCGGTGTTGTAAATATTATCAGTTTTCTTGTCATGTCGTAGCTTTACACTGAAAACCTCCTTGATTGAAAACGGCTGGAAATGCAGTACGAATATATTTCTTTTAATTTCACGTGTTTCCTACCAGTTTTTAATCATTTCTGGAAACTATAATTGCGTATTTGAAAGTTTTACCACAATTAGAGAGTTTTCCTACAACTACATACTGGAATCATCAGCATTTTAACTGATTCACACAGGAAACACCAAAGAAATTCGGCCTCCAATTGTAAACATAAACTGTATAGTCTTCACTAACAGTCTTTCTACACAAATTTTGAGCTGTATAAACCTGAATTCCTAATATTTGAAAGCGAACTCAAGTGAAAACTCACCCTAAAATAGACTGAGTTTTAAGTATTATCAGTTTTCTGGTCATGACCCAGCTTCCACTGGTAAACTCCGTGATTGAAAACGGCTGGAAATGTAGTAAGAATAAATTCCCTTTCATTTCAAGTGTTTCTTACAAGTTTTTTATCATTTCTGGAACTTATAATTGCGTATTTGAAGAGTTTTACCACAATTAGAGAGTGTTCCTACAACTACATACTGGAATTATCAGCATTTTAACTGATTCACACAGGAAACACCAGTGAAATTCGGCCTCCAATTGTTAACATAAACAGTATAGTCTTCACGTACAGTCTTTCTACACAAATTTTGAGCTGAATAAACCTGAATTCCTAATATTTGAAAGCGAACTGAAGTGAAAACTCACCCTAAACTAGACGGAGTTGTAAGTATTACCAGTTTTCTGGTCATGACCCAGCTTCCACTGGTAAACTCCGTGATTGAAAACGGCTGGAAATGTAGTAAGAATAAATTTCCTTTCATTTGAAGTGTTTCTTACAAGTTTTTTATCATTTCTGGAAACTATAATTGCGTATTTGAAGAGTTATACCACAATTAGAGAGTGTTCCTACAACTATGTACTGGAATCGGCAGCATTTTAACTGATTCACACAGAAAACGCCAGAGAAATTAGGCCTCAAATGTCAACATAAACAGTATATTGCACACTTACAGTCTTCCTACACAAATTTTGAGCTGTATAAACCTGAAATCCTAATATTTGAAAGCCAATTCAAGTGAAAACTCTCCATAAACTAGCCGGTGTTGTAAATATTATCAGTTTTCTTGTCATGTCGTAGCTTTACACTGAAAACCTCCTTGATTGAAAACGGCTGGAAATGCAGTACGAATATATTTCTTTTAATTTCACGTGTTTCCTACCAGTTTTTAATCATTTCTGGAAACTATAATTGCGTATTTGAAAGTTTTACCACAATTAGAGAGTTTTCCTACAAGTACATACTGGAATCGTCAGCATTTTAACTGATTCACACAGGAAACACCAAAGAAATTCGGCCTCCAATTGTAAACATAAACTGTATAGTCTTCACTAACAGTCTTTCTACACAAATTTTGAGCTGTATAAACCTGAATTCCTAATATTTGAAAGCGAACTCAAGTGAAAACTCACCCTAAAATAGACTGAGTTTTAAGTATTATCAGTTTTCTGGTCATGACCCAGCTTCCACTGGTAAACTCCGTGATTGAAAACGGCTGGAAATGTAGAAAGAATAAATTCCCTTTCATTTCAAGTGTTTCTTACAAGTTTTTTATCATTTCTGGAAACTATAATTGCGTATTTGAAGAGTTTTACCACAATTAGAGAGTGTTCCTACAACTGTATACTGGAATCGGCAGCATTTTAACTGATTCACACAGAAAACGCCAGAGAAATTAGGCCTCAAATGTCAACATAAACAGTATATTGCACACTTACAGTCTTCCTACACAAATTTTGAGCTGTATAAACTTGAAATCCTAATATTTGAAAGCCAATTCAAGTGAAAACTCTCCCTAAACTAGCCGGAGTTGTAAATATTATCAGTTTTCTGGCTATGTGCCACCTTTCCACTGGTAACCTCCGTGATTGAAAACGGCTGGAAATGTAGTAAGAATCTATTTGCTTTTATTTCAAGTGTTTCTTATAAGTTTTTTATCATTACTGGAAACAATAATTGCGTATTCGAAGAGTTTTACCACAATTAGAGAGTGTTCCTACAACTACATACTGGAATCATCAGCATTTTAACTGATTCACACAGGAAACACCAGAGAAATTCGGCCTCCAATTGTTAACATAAACAGTATAGTCTTCACGTACAGTCTTTCTACACAAATTTTGAGCTGAATAAACCTGAATTCCTAATATTTGAAAGCGAACTGAAGTGAAAACTCACCCTAAACTAGACGGAGTTGTAAGTATTATCAGTTTGCTGGTCATGACCCAGCTTTCCACTGGTAAACTCCGTGATTGAAAACGGCTGGAAATGTAGTAAGAATAAACTTCCTTACATTTCAAGTGTTTCTTACAAGTTTTTTATCATTTCTGGAAACTATAATTGCGTATTCGAAGAGTTTTACCACAATTAGAGAGTGTTCCTAGAACTGTATACTGGAATCGGCAGCATTTTAACTGATTCACACAGAAAACGCCAGGGAAATTAGGCCTCAAATGTAAACATAAACAGTATACTGCACACTTACAGTCTTCCTACACAAATTTTGAGCTGTATAAACCTGAAATCCTAATATTTGAAAGCCAATTCAAGTGAAAACTCTCCATAAACTAGCCGGTGTTGTAAATATTATCAGTTTTCTTGTCATGTCGTAGCTTTACACTGAAAACCTCCTTGATTGAAAACGGCTGGAAATGCAGTACGAATCTATTTCTTTTAATTTCACGTGTTTCCTACCAGTTTTTAATCATTTCTTGAAACTATAATTGCGTATTTGAAAGTTTTACCACAATTAGAGAGTTTTCCTACAAGTACATACTGGAATCGTCAGCATTTTAACTGATTCACACAGGAAACACCAAAGAAATTCGGCCTCCAATTGTAAACATAAACTGTATAGTCTTCACTAACAGTCTTTCTACACAAATTTTGAGCTGTATAAACCTGAATTCCTAATATTTGAAAGCGAACTCAAGTGAAAACTCACCCTAAACTAGACGGAGTTGTAAGTATTATCAGTTTTCTGGTCATGACCCAGCTTCCACTGGTAAACTCCGTGATTGAAAACGGCTGGAAATGTAGTAAGAATAAATTCCCTTTCATTTCAAGAGTTTCTTACAAGTTTTTTATCATTTCTGGAAACTATAATTGCGTATTTGAAGAGTTTTACCACAATTAGAGAGTGTTCCTACAACTGTATACTGGAATCGGCAGCATTTTAACTGATTCACACAGAAAACGCCAGAGAAATTAGGCCTCAAATGTCAACATAAACAGTATATTGCACACTTACAGTCTTCCTACACAAATTTTGAGCTGTATAAACTTGAAATCCTAATATTTGAAAGCCAATTCAAGTGAAAACTCTCCCTAAACTAGCCGGAGTTGTAAATATTATCAGTTTTCTGGCTATGTGCCACCTTTCCACTGGTAACCTCCGTGATTGAAAACGGCTGGAAATGTAGTAAGAATCTATTTGCTTTTATTTCAAGTGTTTCTTATAAGTTTTTTATCATTACTGGAAACAATAATTGCGTATTCGAAGAGTTTTACCACAATTAGAGAGTGTTCCTACAACTACATACTGGAATCATCAGCATTTTAACTGATTCACACAGGAAACACCAGAGAAATTCGGCCTCCAATTGTTAACATAAACAGTATAGTCTTCACGTACAGTCTTTCTACACAAATTTTGAGCTGAATAAACCTGAATTCCTAATATTTGAAAGCGAACTGAAGTGAAAACTCACCCTAAACTAGACGGAGTTGTAAGTATTATCAGTTTGCTGGTCATGACCCAGCTTTCCACTGGTAAACTCCGTGATTGAAAACGGCTGGAAATGTAGTAAGAATAAACTTCCTTACATTTCAAGTGTTTCTTACAAGTTTTTTATCATTTCTGGAAACTATAATTGCGTATTCGAAGAGTTTTACCACAATTAGAGAGTGTTCCTAGAACTGTATACTGGAATCGCCAGCATTTTAACTGATTCACACAGAAAACGCCAGGGAAATTAGGCCTCAAATGTAAACATAAACAGTATACTGCACACTTACAGTCTTCCTACACAAATTTTGAGCTGTATAAACCTGAAATCCTAATATTTGAAAGCCAATTCAAGTGAAAACTCTCCATAAACTAGCCGGTGTTGTAAATATTATCAGTTTTCTTGTCATGTCGTAGCTTTACACTGAAAACCTCCTTGATTGAAAACGGCTGGAAATGCAGTACGAATCTATTTCTTTTAATTTCACGTGTTTCCTACCAGTTTTTAATCATTTCTTGAAACTATAATTGCGTATTTGAAAGTTTTACCACAATTAGAGAGTTTTCCTACAAGTACATACTGGAATCGTCAGCATTTTAACTGATTCACACAGGAAACACCAAAGAAATTCGGCCTCCAATTGTAAACATAAACTGTATAGTCTTCACTAACAGTCTTTCTACACAAATTTTGAGCTGTATAAACCTGAATTCCTAATATTTGAAAGCGAACTCAAGTGAAAACTCACCCTAAACTAGACGGAGTTGTAAGTATTATCAGTTTTCTGGTCATGACCCAGCTTCCACTGGTAAACTCCGTGATTGAAAACGGCTGGAAATGTAGTAAGAATAAATTCCCTTTCATTTCAAGAGTTTCTTACAAGTTTTTTATCATTTCTGGAACTTATAATTGCGTATTTGAAGAGTTTTACCACAATTAGAGAGTGTTCCTACAACTACATACTGGAATTATCAGCATTTTAACTGATTCACACAGGAAACACCAGTGAAATTCGGCCTCCAATTGTTAACATAAACAGTATAGTCTTCACGTACAGTCTTTCTACACAAATTTTGAGCTGAATAAACCTGAATTCCTAATATTTGAAAGCGAACTCAAGTGAAAACTCACCCTAAACTAGACGGAGTTGTAAGTATTATCAGTTTTCTGGTCATGACCCAGCTTCCACTGGTAAACTCCGTGATTGAAAACGGCTGGAAATGTAGTAAGAATAAATTTCCTTTCATTTCAAGTGTTTCTTACAAGTTTTTTATCATTTCTGGAAACTATAATTGCGTATTTGAAGAGTTTTACCACAATTAGAGAGTGTTCCTACAACTGTATACTGGAATCGGCAGCATTTTAACTGATTCACACAGAAAACGCCAGAGAAATTAGGCCTCAAATGTCAACATAAACAGTATATTGCACACTTACAGTCTTCCTACACAAATTTTGAGCTGTATAAACCTGAAATCCTAATATTTGAAAGCCAATTCAAGTGAAAACTCTCCAGAAACTAGCCGGTGTTGTAAATATTATCAGTTTTCTTGTCATGTCGTAGCTTTACACTGAAAACCTCCTTGATTGAAAACGGCTGGAAATGCAGTACGAATCTATTTCTTTTAATTTCACGTGTTTCCTACCAGTTTTTAATCATTTCTGGAAACTATAATTGCGTATTTGAAAGTTTTACCACAATTAGAGAGTTTTCCTACAACTACATACTGGAATCGTCAGCATTTTAACTGATTCACACAGGAAACACCAAAGAAATTCGGCCTCCAATTGTAAACATAAACAGTATAGTCTTCACTTACAGTCTTTCTACACAAATTTTGAGCTGTATAAACCTGAATTCCTAATATTTGAAAGCGAACTCAAGTGAAAACTCACCCTAAAATAGACTGAGTTTTAAGTATTATCATTTTTCTGGTCATGACCCAGCTTCCACTGGTAAACTCCATGATGGAAAACGGCTGGAAATGTAGTAAGAATAAATTTCCTTTCATTTCAATGTTTCTTACAAGTTTTTTATCATTTCTGGAAATTATAATTGCGTATTTGAAGAGTTTTACCACAATTAGAGAGTGTTCCTACAACTATATACTGGAATCGGCAGCATTTTAACTGATTCACACAGAAAACGCCAGAGAAATTAGGCCTCAAATGTCAACATAAACAGTATATTGCACACTTACAGTCTTCCTACACAAACTTTGAGCTGTATAAACCTGAAATCCTAATATTTGAAAGCCAATTCAAGTGAAAACTCTCCCTAAACTAGCCGGAGTTGTAAATATTATCAGTTTTCTGGCTATGTGCCACCTTTCCACTGGTAACCTCCATGATTGAAAACGGCTGGAAATGTAGTAAGAATCTATTTGCTTTTATTTCAAGTGTTTCTTATAAGTTTTTTATCATTACTGGAAACAACAATTGCGTATTTGAAGAGTTTTACCACAATTAGAGAGTGTTCCTACAACTACATACTTTATCATCAGCATTTTAACTGATTCACACAGGAAACACCAGAGAAATTCGGCCTCCAATTGTTAACATAAACAGTATAGTCTTCACGTACAGTCTTTCTACACAAATTTTGAGCTGAATAAACCTGAATTCCTAATATTTGAAAGCGAACTGAAGTGAAAACTCACCCTAAACTAGACGGAGTTGTAAGTATTATCAGTTTGCTGGTCATGACCCAGCTTTCCACTGGTAAACTCCGTGATTGAAAACGGCTGGAAATGTAGTAAGAATAAACTTCCTTACATTTCAAGTGTTTCTTACAAGTTTTTTATCATTTCTGGAAACTATAATTGCGTATTCGAAGAGTTTTACCACAATTAGAGAGTGTTCCTAGAACTGTATACTGGAATCGCCAGCATTTTAACTGATTCACACAGAAAACGCCAGGGAAATTAGGCCTCAAATGTAAACATAAACAGTATACTGCACACTTACAGTCTTCCTACACAAATTTTGAGCTGTATAAACCTGAAATCCTAATATTTGAAAGCCAATTCAAGTGAAAACTCTCCATAAACTAGCCGGTGTTGTAAATATTATCAGTTTTCTTGTCATGTCGTAGCTTTACACTGAAAACCTCCTTGATTGAAAACGGCTGGAAATGCAGTACGAATCTATTTCTTTTAATTTCACGTGTTTCCTACCAGTTTTTAATCATTTCTTGAAACTATAATTGCGTATTTGAAAGTTTTACCACAATTAGAGAGTTTTCCTACAAGTACATACTGGAATCGTCAGCATTTTAACTGATTCACACAGGAAACACCAAAGAAATTCGGCCTCCAATTGTAAACATAAACTGTATAGTCTTCACTAACAGTCTTTCTACACAAATTTTGAGCTGTATAAACCTGAATTCCTAATATTTGAAAGCGAACTCAAGTGAAAACTCACCCTAAACTAGACGGAGTTGTAAGTATTATCAGTTTTCTGGTCATGACCCAGCTTCCACTGGTAAACTCCGTGATTGAAAACGGCTGGAAATGTAGTAAGAATAAATTCCCTTTCATTTCAAGAGTTTCTTACAAGTTTTTTATCATTTCTGGAACTTATAATTGCGTATTTGAAGAGTTTTACCACAATTAGAGAGTGTTCCTACAACTACATACTGGAATTATCAGCATTTTAACTGATTCACACAGGAAACACCAGTGAAATTCGGCCTCCAATTGTTAACATAAACAGTATAGTCTTCACGTACAGTCTTTCTACACAAATTTTGAGCTGAATAAACCTGAATTCCTAATATTTGAAAGCGAACTCAAGTGAAAACTCACCCTAAACTAGACGGAGTTGTAAGTATTATCAGTTTTCTGGTCATGACCCAGCTTCCACTGGTAAACTCCGTGATTGAAAACGGCTGGAAATGTAGTAAGAATAAATTTCCTTTCATTTCAAGTGTTTCTTACAAGTTTTTTATCATTTCTGGAAACTATAATTGCGTATTTGAAGAGTTTTACCACAATTAGAGAGTGTTCCTACAACTGTATACTGGAATCGGCAGCATTTTAACTGATTCACACAGAAAACGCCAGAGAAATTAGGCCTCAAATGTCAACATAAACAGTATATTGCACACTTACAGTCTTCCTACACAAATTTTGAGCTGTATAAACCTGAAATCCTAATATTTGAAAGCCAATTCAAGTGAAAACTCTCCAGAAACTAGCCGGTGTTGTAAATATTATCAGTTTTCTTGTCATGTCGTAGCTTTACACTGAAAACCTCCTTGATTGAAAACGGCTGGAAATGCAGTACGAATCTATTTCTTTTAATTTCACGTGTTTCCTACCAGTTTTTAATCATTTCTGGAAACTATAATTGCGTATTTGAAAGTTTTACCACAATTAGAGAGTTTTCCTACAACTACATACTGGAATCGTCAGCATTTTAACTGATTCACACAGGAAACACCAAAGAAATTCGGCCTCCAATTGTAAACATAAACAGTATAGTCTTCACTTACAGTCTTTCTACACAAATTTTGAGCTGTATAAACCTGAATTCCTAATATTTGAAAGCGAACTCAAGTGAAAACTCACCCTAAAATAGACTGAGTTTTAAGTATTATCATTTTTCTGGTCATGACCCAGCTTCCACTGGTAAACTCCATGATGGAAAACGGCTGGAAATGTAGTAAGAATAAATTTCCTTTCATTTCAATGTTTCTTACAAGTTTTTTATCATTTCTGGAAATTATAATTGCGTATTTGAAGAGTTTTACCACAATTAGAGAGTGTTCCTACAACTATATACTGGAATCGGCAGCATTTTAACTGATTCACACAGAAAACGCCAGAGAAATTAGGCCTCAAATGTCAACATAAACAGTATATTGCACACTTACAGTCTTCCTACACAAACTTTGAGCTGTATAAACCTGAAATCCTAATATTTGAAAGCCAATTCAAGTGAAAACTCTCCCTAAACTAGCCGGAGTTGTAAATATTATCAGTTTTCTGGCTATGTGCCACCTTTCCACTGGTAACCTCCATGATTGAAAACGGCTGGAAATGTAGTAAGAATCTATTTGCTTTTATTTCAAGTGTTTCTTATAAGTTTTTTATCATTACTGGAAACAACAATTGCGTATTTGAAGAGTTTTACCACAATTAGAGAGTGTTCCTACAACTACATACTTTATCATCAGCATTTTAACTGATTCACACAGGAAACACCAGAGAAATTCGGCCTCCAATTGTTAACATAAACAGTATAGTCTTCACGTACAGTCTTTCTACACAAATTTTGAGCTGAATAAACCTGAATTCCTAATATTTGAAAGCGAACTCAAGTGAAAACTCACCCTAAACTAGACGGAGTTGTAAGTATTATCAGTTTGCTGGTCATGACCCAGCTTTCCACTGGTAAACTCCGTGATTGAAAACGGCTGGAAATGTAGTAAGAATAAATTTCCTTTCATTTCAAGTGTTTCTTACAAGTTTTTTATCATTTCTGGAAACTATAATTGCGTATTTGAAGAGTTTTACCACAATTAGAGAGTGTTCCTACAACTGTATACTGGAATCGGCAGCATTTTAACTGATTCACACAGAAAACGCCAGAGATATTAGGCCTCAAATGTAAACATAAACAGTATATTGCACACTTACAGTCTTCCTACACAAATTTTGAGCCGTATAAACCTGAAATCCTAATATTTGAAAGCCAATTCAAGTGAAAACTCTCCAGAAACTAGCCGGTGTTGTAAATATTATCAGTTTTCTTGTCATGTCGTAGCTTTACACTGAAAACCTCCTTGATTGAAAACGGCTGGAAATGCAGTACGAATCTATTTCTTTTAATTTCACGTGTTTCCTACCAGTTTTTAATCATTTCTGGAAACTATAATTGCGTATTTGAAAGTTTTACCACAATTAGAGAGTTTTCCTACAACTACATGCTGGAATCATCAGCATTTTAACTGATTCACACAGGAAACACCAAAGAAATTCGGCCTCCAATTGTAAACATAAACTGTATAGTCTTCACTTACAGTCTTTCTACACAAATTTTGAGCTGTATAAACTTGAATTCCTAATATTTGAAAGCGAACTCAAGTGAAAACTCACCCTAAAATAGACTGAGTTTTAAGTATTATCAGTTTTCTGGTCATGACCCAGCTTCTACTGGTAAACTCCGTGATGGAAAACGGCTGGAAATGTAGTAAGAATAAATTTCCTTTCATTTCAAGTGTTTCTTACAAGTGTTTTATCATTTCTGGAAACTATAATTGTGTATTTGAAGAGTTTTACCACAATTAGAGAGTGTTCCTACAACTATATACTGGAATCGGCAGCATTTTAACTGATTCACACAGAAAACGCCAGAGAAATTAGGCCTCAAATGTCAACATAAACAGTATATTGCACACTTACAGTCTTCCTACACAAATTCTGAGCTGTATAAACCTGAAATCCTAATATTTGAAAGCCAATTCAAGTGAAAACTCTCCATAAACTAGCCGGAGTTGTAAATATTATCAGTTTTCTGGCTATGTGCCACATTTCCACTGGTAACCTCCGTGATTGAAAACGGCTGGAAATGTAGTAAGAATCTATTTGCTTTTATTTCAAGTGTTTCTTATAAGTTTTTTATCATTACTGGAAACAAAAATTGCGTATTCGAAGAGTTTTACCACAATTAGAGAGTGTTCCTACAACTACATACTGGAATCATCAGCATTTTAACTGATTCACACAGGAAACACCAGAGAAATTCGGCCTCCAATTGTTAACATAAACAGTATAGTCTTCACGTACAGTCTTTCTACACAAATTTTGAGCTGAATAAACCTGAATTCCTAATATTTGAAAGCGAACTGAAGTGAAAACTCACCCTAAACTAGACGGAGTTGTAAGTATTATCAGTTTGCTGGTCATGACCCAGCTTTCCACTGGTAAACTCCGTGATTGAAAACGGCTGGAAATGTAGTAAGAATAAACTTCCTTACATTTCAAGTGTTTCTTACAAGTTTTTTATCATTTCTGGAAACTATAATTGCGTATTTGAAGAGTTTTACCACAATTAGAGAGTGTTCCTACAACTGTATACTGGAATCGGCAGCATTTTAACTGATTCACACAGAAAACGCCAGAGAAATTAGGCCTCAAATGTCAACATAAACAGTATATTGCACACTTACAGTCTTCCTACACAAATTTTGAGCTGTATAAACCTGAAATCCTAATATTTGAAAGCCAATTCAAGTGAAAACTCTCCAGAAACTAGCCGGTGTTGTAAATATTATCAGTTTTCTTGTCATGTCGTAGCTTTACACTGAAAACCTCCTTGATTGAAAACGGCTGGAAATGCAGTACGAATCTATTTCTTTTAATTTCACGTGTTTCCTACCAGTTTTTAATCATTTCTGGAAACTATAATTGCGTATTTGAAAGTTTTACCACAATTAGAGAGTTTTCCTACAACTACATACTGGAATCGTCAGCATTTTAACTGATTCACACAGGAAACACCAAAGAAATTCGGCCTCCAATTGTAAACATAAACAGTATAGTCTTCACTTACAGTCTTTCTACACAAATTTTGAGCTGTATAAACCTGAATTCCTAATATTTGAAAGCGAACTCAAGTGAAAACTCACCCTAAAATAGACTGAGTTTTAAGTATTATCATTTTTCTGGTCATGACCCAGCTTCCACTGGTAAACTCCATGATGGAAAACGGCTGGAAATGTAGTAAGAATAAATTTCCTTTCATTTCAATGTTTCTTACAAGTTTTTTATCATTTCTGGAAATTATAATTGCGTATTTGAAGAGTTTTACCACAATTAGAGAGTGTTCCTACAACTATATACTGGAATCGGCAGCATTTTAACTGATTCACACAGAAAACGCCAGAGAAATTAGGCCTCAAATGTCAACATAAACAGTATATTGCACACTTACAGTCTTCCTACACAAACTTTGAGCTGTATAAACCTGAAATCCTAATATTTGAAAGCCAATTCAAGTGAAAACTCTCCCTAAACTAGCCGGAGTTGTAAATATTATCAGTTTTCTGGCTATGTGCCACCTTTCCACTGGTAACCTCCATGATTGAAAACGGCTGGAAATGTAGTAAGAATCTATTTGCTTTTATTTCAAGTGTTTCTTATAAGTTTTTTATCATTACTGGAAACAACAATTGCGTATTTGAAGAGTTTTACCACAATTAGAGAGTGTTCCTACAACTACATACTTTATCATCAGCATTTTAACTGATTCACACAGGAAACACCAGAGAAATTCGGCCTCCAATTGTTAACATAAACAGTATAGTCTTCACGTACAGTCTTTCTACACAAATTTTGAGCTGAATAAACCTGAATTCCTAATATTTGAAAGCGAACTCAAGTGAAAACTCACCCTAAACTAGACGGAGTTGTAAGTATTATCAGTTTGCTGGTCATGACCCAGCTTTCCACTGGTAAACTCCGTGATTGAAAACGGCTGGAAATGTAGTAAGAATAAATTTCCTTTCATTTCAAGTGTTTCTTACAAGTTTTTTATCATTTCTGGAAACTATAATTGCGTATTTGAAGAGTTTTACCACAATTAGAGAGTGTTCCTACAACTGTATACTGGAATCGGCAGCATTTTAACTGATTCACACAGAAAACGCCAGAGATATTAGGCCTCAAATGTAAACATAAACAGTATATTGCACACTTACAGTCTTCCTACACAAATTTTGAGCCGTATAAACCTGAAATCCTAATATTTGAAAGCCAATTCAAGTGAAAACTCTCCAGAAACTAGCCGGTGTTGTAAATATTATCAGTTTTCTTGTCATGTCGTAGCTTTACACTGAAAACCTCCTTGATTGAAAACGGCTGGAAATGCAGTACGAATCTATTTCTTTTAATTTCACGTGTTTCCTACCAGTTTTTAATCATTTCTGGAAACTATAATTGCGTATTTGAAAGTTTTACCACAATTAGAGAGTTTTCCTACAACTACATGCTGGAATCATCAGCATTTTAACTGATTCACACAGGAAACACCAAAGAAATTCGGCCTCCAATTGTAAACATAAACTGTATAGTCTTCACTTACAGTCTTTCTACACAAATTTTGAGCTGTATAAACTTGAATTCCTAATATTTGAAAGCGAACTCAAGTGAAAACTCACCCTAAAATAGACTGAGTTTTAAGTATTATCAGTTTTCTGGTCATGACCCAGCTTCTACTGGTAAACTCCGTGATGGAAAACGGCTGGAAATGTAGTAAGAATAAATTTCCTTTCATTTCAAGTGTTTCTTACAAGTGTTTTATCATTTCTGGAAACTATAATTGTGTATTTGAAGAGTTTTACCACAATTAGAGAGTGTTCCTACAACTATATACTGGAATCGGCAGCATTTTAACTGATTCACACAGAAAACGCCAGAGAAATTAGGCCTCAAATGTCAACATAAACAGTATATTGCACACTTACAGTCTTCCTACACAAATTCTGAGCTGTATAAACCTGAAATCCTAATATTTGAAAGCCAATTCAAGTGAAAACTCTCCATAAACTAGCCGGAGTTGTAAATATTATCAGTTTTCTGGCTATGTGCCACATTTCCACTGGTAACCTCCGTGATTGAAAACGGCTGGAAATGTAGTAAGAATCTATTTGCTTTTATTTCAAGTGTTTCTTATAAGTTTTTTATCATTACTGAAAACAATAATTGCGTATTTGAAGAGTTTTACCACAATTAGAGAGTGTTCCTACTACTACATACTGGAATCGTCAGCATTTTAACTGATTCACGCAGAAACACCAGAGAAATTCGGCCTCCAATTGTTATCATAAACAGTATAGTCTTCACATACAGTCTTTCTACACAAATTTTGAGCTGAATAAACCTGAATTCCTAATATTTGAAAGCGAACTCAAGTGAAAACTCACCCTAAACTAGACGGAGTTGTAAGTATTATCAGTTTTCTGGTCAGGACCCAGCTTTCCACTGGTAAACTCCGTGATTGAAAACGGCTGGAAATGTAGTAAGAATAAATTTCCTTTCATTTCAAGAGTTTCTTACAAGTTTTTTATCATTTCTGGAACTTATAATTGAGTATTTGAAGAGTTTTACCACAATTAGAGAGTGTTCCTACAACTACATACTGGAATCGGCAGCAGTTTAACTGATTCACACAGAAAACGCCAGAGAAATTAGGCCTCAAATGTAAACATAAACAGTATATTGCACACTTACAGTCTTCCTCCACAAATTTTGAGCTGTATAAACCTGAAATCCTAATATTTGAAAGCCAATTCAAGTGAAAACTCTCCATAAACTAGCCGGTGTTGTAAATATTATCAGTTTTCTTGTCATGTCGTAGCTTTAAACTGAAACCCTCCTTGATTGAAAACGGCTGGAAATGCAGTACGAATCTATTTCTTTTAATTTCACGTGTTTCCTACCAGTTTTTAATCATTTCTGGAAACTATAATTGCGTATTTGAAAGTTTTACCACAATTAGAGAGTTTTCCTACAACTACATACTGGAATCGTCAGCATTTTAACTGATTCACACAGGAAACACCAAAGAAATTCGGCCTCCAATTGTAAACATAAACTGTATAGTCTTCACTTACAGTCTTTCTACACAAATTTTGAGCTGTATAAACCTGAATTCCTAATATTTGAAAGCGAACTCAAGTGAAAACTCACCCTAAAATAGACTGAGTTTTAAGTATTATCAGTTTTCTGGTCATGACCCAGCTTCCACTGGTAAACTCCGTGATGGAAAACGGCTGGAAATGTAGTAAGAATAAATTTCCTTTCATTTCAAGTGTTTCTTACAAGTTTTTTATCATTTCTGGAAACTATAATTGCGTATTTGAAGAGTTTTACCACAATTAGAGACTGTTCCTACAACTATATACTGGAATCGGCAGCATTTTAACTGATTCACACAGAAAACGCCAGAGAAATTAGGCCTCAAATGTCAACATAAACAGTATATTGCACACTTACAGTCTTCCTACACAAATTTTGAGCTGTATAAACCTGAAATCCTAATATTTGAAAGCCAATTCAAGTGAAAACTCTCCATAAACTAGCCGGAGTTGTAAATATTATCAGTTTTCTGGCTATGTGCCACATTTCCACTGGTAACCTCCGTGATTGAAAACGGCTGGAAATGTAGTAAGAATCTATTTGCTTTTATTTCAAGTGTTTCTTATAAGTTTTTTGTCGTTACTGGAAACAATAATTGCGTATTTGAAGAGTTTTACCACAATTAGAGAGTGTTCCTACAACAACATACTGGAATCATCAGCATTTTAACTGATTCACACAGGAAACACCAGAGAAATTCGGCCTCCAATTGTTAACATAAACAGTATAGTCTTCACGTACAGTCTTTCTACACAAATTTTGAGCTCAATAAACCTGAATTCCTAATATTTGAAAGCGAACTCAAGTGAAAACTCACCCTAAAATAGACTGAGTTTTAAGTATTATCAGTTTTCTGGTCATGACCCAGCTTCCACTGGTAAACTCCGTGATTCAAAACGGCTGGAAATGTAGTAAGAATAAATTTCCTTTCATTTCAAGTGTTTCTTACAAGTTTTTTATCATTTCTGGAAACTATAATTGCGTATTTGAAGAGTTTTACCACAATTAGAGAGTGTTCCTACAACTGTATACTGGAATCGGCAGCATTTTAACTGATTCACACAGAAAACGCCAGAGAAATTAGGCCTCAAATGTAAATATAAAGAGTATATTGCACACTTACAGTCTTCCTACACAAATTTTGAGCTATATAAACCTAAAATCCTAATATTTGAAAGCCAATTCATGTGAAAACTCTCCATAAACTAGCCGGTGTTGTAAATATTATCAGTTTTCTTGTCATGTCGTAGCTTTACACTGAAAACCTCCTTGATTGAAAACGGCTGGAAATGCAGTACGAATCTATTTCTTTTAATTTCACGTGTTTCCTACCAGTTTTTAATCATTTCTGGAAACTATAATTGCGTATTTGAAAGTTTTACCACAATTAGAGAGTTTTCCTACAACTACATACCGGAATCGTCATCATTTTAACTGATTCACACAGGAAACAACAAAGAAATTCGGTCTCCAATTGTAAACATAAACTGTATAGTCTTCACTTACAGTCTTTCTACACAAATTTTGAGCTGTATAAACCTGAATTCCTAATATTTGAAAGCGAACTCAAGTGAAAACTCACCCTAAACTAGACGGAGTTGTAAGTATTATCAGTTTTCTGGTCATGACCCAGCTTTCCACTGGTAAACTCCGTGATTGAAAACGGCTGGAAATGTAGTAAGAATAAATTTCCTTTCATTTCAAGAGTTTCTTACAAGTTTTTTATCATTTCTGGAACTTATAATTGCGTATTTGAAGAGTTTTACCACAATTAGAGAGTGTTCCTACAACAACATACTGGAATCATCAGCATTTTAACTGATTCACACAGGAAACACCAGAGAAATTCGGCCTCCAATTGTTAACATAAACAGTATAGTCTTCACGTACAGTCTTTCTACACAAATTTTGAGCTCAATAAACCTGAATTCCTAATATTTGAAAGCGAACTCAAGTGAAAACTCACCCTAAAATAGACTGAGTTTTAAGTATTATCAGTTTTCTGGTCATGACCCAGCTTCCACTGGTAAACTCCGTGATTCAAAACGGCTGGAAATGTAGTAAGAATAAATTTCCTTTCATTTCAAGTGTTTCTTACAAGTTTTTTATCATTTCTGGAAACTATAATTGCGTATTTGAAGAGTTTTACCACAATTAGAGTGTTCCTACAACTGTATACTGGAATCGGCAGCATTTTAACTGATTCACACAGAAAACGCCAGAGAAATTAGGCCTCAAATGTAAACATAAACAGTATATTGCACACTTACAGTCTTCCTACACAAATTTTGAGCTGTATAAACCTAAAATCCTAATATTTGAAAGCCAATTCATGTGAAAACTCTCCATAAACTAGCCGGTGTTGTAAATATTATCAGTTTTCTTGTCATGTCGTAGCTTTACACTGAAAACCTCCTTGATTGAAAATGGCTGGAAATGCAGTACGAATCTATTTCTTTTAATTTCACGTGTTTCCTACCAGTTTTTAATCATTTCTGGAAACTTTAATTGCGTATTTGAAAGTTTTACCACAATTAGAGAGTTTTCCTACAACTACATACCGGAATCGTCATCATTTTAACTGATTCACACAGGAAACAACAAGGAAATTCGGCCTCCAATTGTAAACATAAACTGTATAGTCTTCACTTACAGTCTTTCTACACAAATTTTGAGCTGTATAAACCTGAATTCCTAATATTTAAAGCGAACTCAAGTGAAAAATCACCCTAAAATAGACTGAGTTTTAAGTATTATCAGTTTTCTGGTCATGACCCAGCTTCCACTGGTAAACTCCGTGATTCAAAACGGCTGGAAATGTAGTAAGAATAAATTTCCTTTCATTTCAAGTGTTTCTTACAAGTTTTTTTATCATTTCTGGAAACTATAATTGCGTATTTGAAGAGTTTTACCACAATTAGAGAGTGTTCCTACAACTATATACTGGAATCGGCAGCATTTTAACTGATTCACACAGAAAACGCCAGAGAAATTAGGCCTCAAATGTCAACATAAACAGTATATTGCACACTGACAGTCTTCCTACACAAATTTTGAGCTGTATAAACCTGAATTCCTAATATTTGAAAGCCAATTCAAGTGAAAACTCTCCCTAAACTAGCCGGAGTTGTAAATATTATCAGTTTTCTGGCTATGTGCCACCTTTCCACTGGTAACCTCCGTGATTGAAAATGGCTGGAAATGTAGTAAGAATCTATTTGCTTTTATTTCAAGTGTTTCTTATAAGTTTTTTATCATTACTGGAAACAATAATTGCGTATTCGAAGAGTTTTACCACAATTAGAGAGTGTTCCTACAACTACATACTGGAATCATCAGCATTTTAACTGATTCACACAGGAAACACCAGAGAAATTCGGCCTCCAATTGTTAACATAAACAGTATAGTCTTCACGTACAGTCTTTCTACACAAATTTTGAGCTGAATAAACCTGAATTCCTACTATTTGAAAGCGACCTCAAGTGAAAACTCACCCTAAACTAGACGGAGTTGTAAGTATTATCAGTTTTCTGGTCATGACCCAGCTTCCACTGGTAAACTCCGTGATTGAAAATGGCTGGAAATGTAGTAAGATTAAATTTCCTTTCATTTCAAGTGTTTCTTACAAGTTTTTTATCATTTCTGGAAACTATAATTGCGTATTTGAAGAGTTATACCACAATTAGAGAGTGTTCCTACAACTATATACTGGAATCGGCAGCATTTTAACTGATTCACACAGAAAACGCCAGAGAAATTAGGCCTCAAATGTCAACATAAACAGTATATTGCACACTTACAGTCTTCATCCACAAATTTTGAGCTGTATAAACCTGAAATCCTAATATTTGAAAGCCAATTCAAGTGAAAACTCTCCATAAACTAGCCGGTGTTGTAAATATTATCAGTTTTCTTGTCATGTCGTCGCTTTACACTGAAAACCTCCTTGATTGAAAACGGCTGGAAATGCAGTACGAATCTATTTCTTTTAATTTCACGTGTTTCCTACCAGTTTTTAATCATTTCTGGAAACTATAATTGCGTATTTGAAAGTTTTACCACAATTAGAGAGTTTTCCTACAACTACATACTGGAATCGTCAGCATTTTAACTGATTCACACAGGAAACAACAAAGAAATTCGGCCTCCAATTGTAAACATAAACTGTATAGTCTTCACTTACAGTCTTTCTACACAAATTTTGAGCTGTATAAACCTGAATTCCTAATATTTAAAGCGAACTCAAGTGAAAAATCACCCTAAAATAGACTGAGTTTTAAGTATTATCAGTTTTCTGGTCATGACCCAGCTTCCACTGGTAAACTCCGTGATTCAAAACGGCTGGAAATGTAGTAAGAATAAATTTCCTTTCATTTCAAGTGTTTCTTACAAGTTTTTTTATCATTTCTGGAAACTATAATTGCGTATTTGAAGAGTTTTACCACAATTAGAGAGTGTTCCTACAACTATATACTGGAATCGGCAGCATTTTAACTGATTCACACAGAAAACGCCAGAGAAATTAGGCCTCAAATGTCAACATAAACAGTATATTGCACACTGACAGTCTTCCTACACAAATTTTGAGCTGTATAAACCTGAATTCCTAATATTTGAAAGCCAATTCAAGTGAAAACTCTCCCTAAACTAGCCGGAGTTGTAAATATTATCAGTTTTCTGGCTATGTGCCACCTTTCCACTGGTAACCTCCGTGATTGAAAACGGCTGGAAATGTAGTAAGAATCTATTTGCTTTTATTTCAAGTGTTTCTTATAAGTTTTTTATCATTACTGGAAACAATAATTGCGTATTCGAAGAGTTTTACCACAATTAGAGAGTGTTCCTACAACTACATACTGGAATCATCAGCATTTTAACTGATTCACACAGGAAACACCAGAGAAATTCGGCCTCCAATTGTTAACATAAACAGTATAGTCTTCACGTACAGTCTTTCTACACAAATTTTGAGCTGAATAAACCTGAATTCCTAATATTTGAAAGCGAACTCAAGTGAAAACTCACCCTAAACTAGACGGAGTTGTAAGTATTATCAGTTTGCTGGTCATGACCCAGCTTTCCACTGGTAAACTCCGTGATTGAAAACGGCTGGAAATGTAGTAAGAATAAACTTCCTTACATTTCAAGTGTTTCTTACAAGTTTTTTATCATTTCTGGAAACTATAATTGCGTATTTGAAGAGTTTTACCACAATTAGAGAGTGTTCCTAGAACTGTATACTGGAATCGGCAGCATTTTAACTGATTCACACAGAAAACGCCAGGGAAATTAGGCCTCAAATGTAAACATAAACAGTATACTGCACACTTACAGTCTTCCTCCACAAATTTTGAGCTGTATAAACCTGAAATCCTAATATTTGAAAGCCAATTCAAGTGAAAACTCTCCATAAACTAGCCGGTGTTGTAAATATTATCAGTTTTCTTGTCATGTCGTAGCTTTACACTGAAAACCTCCTTGATTGAAAACGGCTGGAAATGCAGTACGAATCTATTTCTTTTAATTTCACGTGTTTCCTACCAGTTTTTAATCATTTCTTGAAACTATAATTGCGTATTTGAAAGTTTTACCACAATTAGAGAGTTTTCCTACAACTACATACTGGAATCGTCAGCATTTTAACTGATTCACACAGGAAACACCAAAGAAATTCGGCCTCCAATTGTAAACATAAACTGTATAGTCTTCACTAACAGTCTTTCTACACAAATTTTGAGCTGTATAAACCTGAATTCCTAATATTTGAAAGCGAACTCAAGTGAAAACTCACCCTAAAATAGACTGAGTTTTAAGTATTATCAGTTTTCTGGTCATGACCCAGCTTCCACTGGTAAACTCCGTGATTGAAAACGGCTGGAAATGTAGTAAGAATAAATTCCCTTTCATTTCAAGTGTTTCTTACAAGTTTTTTATCATTTCTGGAAACTATAATTGCGTATTTGAAGAGTTTTACCACAATTAGAGAGTGTTCCTACAACTGTATACTGGAATCGGCAGCATTTTAACTGATTCACACAGGAAACACCAGAGAAATTCGGCCTCCAATTGTTAACATAAACAGTATAGTCTTCACGTACAGTCTTTCTACACAAATTTTGAGCTGAATAAACCTGAATTCCTAATATTTGAAAGCGAACTCAAGTGAAAACTCACCCTAAACTAGACGGAGTTGTAAGTATTATCAGTTCTCTGGTCATGACCCAGCTTTCCACTGGTAAACTACGTGATTGAAAACGGCTGGAAATGTAGTAAGAATAAATTTCCTTTCATTTCAAGTGTTTCTTACAAGTTTTTTATCATTTCTGGAAACTATAATTGCGTATTTGAAGAGTTTTACCACAATTAGAGAGTGTTCCTACAACTGTATACTGGAATCGGCAGCATTTTAACTGATTCACACAGAAAACGCCAGAGAAATTAGGCCTCAAATGTAAACATAAACAGTATATTGCACACTTACAGTCTTCCTGCACAAATTTTGAGCTGTATAAACCTGAAATCCTAATATTTGAAAGCCAATTCAAGTGAAAACTCTCCAGAAACTTGCCGGTGTTGTAAATATTATCAGTTTTCTTGTCATGTCGTCGCTTTACACTGAAAACCTCCTTGATTGAAAACGGCTGGAAATGCAGTACGAATCTATTTCTTTTAATTTCACGTGTTTCCTACCAGTTTTTAATCATTTCTGGAAACTATAATTGCGTATTTGAAAGTTTTACCACAATTAGAGAGTTTTCCTACAACTACATACTGGAATCGTCAGCATTTTAACTGATTCACACAGGAAACAACAAAGAAATTCGGCCTCCAATTGTAAACATAAACTGTATAGTCTTCACTTACAGTCTTTCTACACAAATTTTGAGCTGTATAAACCTGAATTCCTAATATTTAAAGCGAACTCAAGTGAAAAATCACCCTAAAATAGACTGAGTTTTAAGTATTATCAGTTTTCTGGTCATGACCCAGCTTCCACTGGTAAACTCCGTGATTCAAAACGGCTGGAAATGTAGTAAGAATAAATTTCCTTTCATTTCAAGTGTTTCTTACAAGTTTTTTTATCATTTCTGGAAACTATAATTGCGTATTTGAAGAGTTTTACCACAATTAGAGAGTGTTCCTACAACTATATACTGGAATCGGCAGCATTTTAACTGATTCACACAGAAAACGCCAGAGAAATTAGGCCTCAAATGTCAACATAAACAGTATATTGCACACTGACAGTCTTCCTACACAAATTTTGAGCTGTATAAACCTGAATTCCTAATATTTGAAAGCCAATTCAAGTGAAAACTCTCCCTAAACTAGCCGGAGTTGTAAATATTATCAGTTTTCTGGCTATGTGCCACCTTTCCACTGGTAACCTCCGTGATTGAAAACGGCTGGAAATGTAGTAAGAATCTATTTGCTTTTATTTCAAGTGTTTCTTATAAGTTTTTTATCATTACTGGAAACAATAATTGCGTATTCGAAGAGTTTTACCACAATTAGAGAGTGTTCCTACAACTACATACTGGAATCATCAGCATTTTAACTGATTCACACAGGAAACACCAGAGAAATTCGGCCTCCAATTGTTAACATAAACAGTATAGTCTTCACGTACAGTCTTTCTACACAAATTTTGAGCTGAATAAACCTGAATTCCTAATATTTGAAAGCGAACTGAAGTGAAAACTCACGCTAAACTAGACGGAGTTGTAAGTATTATCAGTTTGCTGGTCATGACCCAGCTTTCCACTGGTAAACTCCGTGATTGAAAACGGCTGGAAATGTAGTAAGAATAAACTTCCTTACATTTCAAGTGTTTCTTACAAGTTTTTTATCATTTCTGGAAACTATAATTGCGTATTTGAAGAGTTTTACCACAATTAGAGAGTGTTCCTAGAACTGTATACTGGAATCGGCAGCATTTTAACTGATTCACACAGAAAACGCCAGGGAAATTAGGCCTCAAATGTAAACATAAACAGTATACTGCACACTTACAGTCTTCCTCCACAAATTTTGAGCTGTATAAACCTAAAATCCTAATATTTGAAAGCCAATTCAAGTGAAAACTCTCCATAAACTAGCCGGTGTTGTAAATATTATCAGTTTTCTTGTCATGTCGTAGCTTTACACTGAAAACCTCCTTGATTGAAAACGGCTGGAAATGCAGTACGAATCTATTTCTTTTAATTTCACGTGTTTCCTACCAGTTTTTAATCATTTCTTGAAACTATAATTGCGTATTTGAAAGTTTTACCACAATTAGAGAGTTTTCCTACAACTACATACTGGAATCGTCAGCATTTTAACTGATTCACACAGGAAACACCAAAGAAATTCGGCCTCCAATTGTAAACATAAACTGTATAGTCTTCACTAACAGTCTTTCTACACAAATTTTGAGCTGTATAAACCTGAATTCCTAATATTTGAAAGCGAACTCAAGTGAAAACTCACCCTAAAATAGACTGAGTTTTAAGTATTATCAGTTTTCTGGTCATGACCCAGCTTCCACTGGTAAACTCCGTGATTGAAAACGGCTGGAAATGTAGTAAGAATAAATTCCCTTTCATTTCAAGTGTTTCTTACAAGTTTTTTATCATTTCTGGAAACTATAATTGCGTATTTGAAGAGTTTTACCACAATTAGAGAGTGTTCCTACAACTGTATACTGGAATCGGCAGCATTTTAACTGATTCACACAGGAAACACCAGAGAAATTCGGCCTCCAATTGTTAACATAAACAGTATAGTCTTCACGTACAGTCTTTCTACACAAATTTTGAGCTGAATAAACCTGAATTCCTAATATTTGAAAGCGAACTCAAGTGAAAACTCACCCTAAACTAGACGGAGTTGTAAGTATTATCAGTTCTCTGGTCATGACCCAGCTTTCCACTGGTAAACTACGTGATTGAAAACGGCTGGAAATGTAGTAAGAATAAATTTCCTTTCATTTCAAGTGTTTCTTACAAGTTTTTTATCATTTCTGGAAACTATAATTGCGTATTTGAAGAGTTTTACCACAATTAGAGAGTGTTCCTACAACTGTATACTGGAATCGGCAGCATTTTAACTGATTCACACAGAAAACGCCAGAGAAATTAGGCCTCAAATGTCAACATAAACAGTATATTGCACACTTACAGTCTTCCTGCACAAATTTTGAGCTGTATAAACCTGAAATCCTAATATTTGAAAGCCAATTCAAGTGAAAACTCTCCAGAAACTAGCCGGTGTTGTAAATATTATCAGTTTTCTTGTCATGTCGTAGCTTTACACTGAAAACCTCCTTGATTGAAAACGGCTGGAAATGCAGTACGAATCTATTTCTTTTAATTTCACGTGTTTCCTACCAGTTTTTAATCATTTCTGGAAACTATAATTGCGTATTTGAAAGTTTTACCACAATTAGAGAGTTTTCCTACAACTACATACTGGAATCGTCAGCATTTTAACTGATTCACACAGGAAACACCCAAGAAATTCGGCCTCCAATTGTAAACATAAACTGTATAGTCTTCACTTACAGTCTTTCTACACAAATTTTGAGCTGTATAAACCTGAATTCCTAATATTTGAAAGCGAACTCAAGTGAAAACTCACCCTAAAATAGACTGAGTTTTAAGTATTATCAGTTTTCTGGTCATGACCCAGCTTCCACTGGTAAACTCCATGATGGAAAACGGCTGGAAATGTAGTAAGAATAAATTTCCTTTCATTTCAAGTGTTTCTTACAAGTTTTTTTATCATTTCTGGAAACTATAATTGCGTATTTGAAGAGTTTTACCACAATTAGAGAGTGTTCCTACAACTATATACTGGAATCGGCAGCATTTTAACTGATTCACACAGAAAACGCCAGAGAAATTAGGCCTCAAATGTCAACATAAACAGTATATTGCACACTGACAGTCTTCCTACACAAATTTTGAGCTGTATAAACCTGAATTCCTAATATTTGAAAGCCAATTCAAGTGAAAACTCTCCCTAAACTAGCCGGAGTTGTAAATATTATCAGTTTTCTGGCTATGTGCCACCTTTCCACTGGTAACCTCCGTGATTGAAAACGGCTGGAAATGTAGTAAGAATCTATTTGCTTTTATTTCAAGTGTTTCTTATAAGTTTTTTATCATTACTGGAAACAATAATTGCGTATTCGAAGAGTTTTACCACAATTAGAGAGTGTTCCTACAACTACATACTGGAATCATCAGCATTTTAACTGATTCACACAGGAAACACCAGAGAAATTCGGCCTCCAATTGTTAACATAAACAGTATAGTCTTCACGTACAGTCTTTCTACACAAATTTTGAGCTGAATAAACCTGAATTCCTAATATTTGAAAGCGAACTGAAGTGAAAACTCACCCTAAACTAGACGGAGTTGTAAGTATTATCAGTTTGCTGGTCATGACCCAGCTTTCCACTGGTAAACTCCGTGATTGAAAACGGCTGGAAATGTAGTAAGAATAAACTTCCTTACATTTCAAGTGTTTCTTACAAGTTTTTTATCATTTCTGGAAACTATAATTGCGTATTTGAAGAGTTTTACCACAATTAGAGAGTGTTCCTAGAACTGTATACTGGAATCGGCAGCATTTTAACTGATTCACACAGAAAACGCCAGGGAAATTAGGCCTCAAATGTAAACATAAACAGTATACTGCACACTTACAGTCTTCCTCCACAAATTTTGAGCTGTATAAACCTAAAATCCTAATATTTGAAAGCCAATTCAAGTGAAAACTCTCCATAAACTAGCCGGTGTTGTAAATATTATCAGTTTTCTTGTCATGTCGTAGCTTTACACTGAAAACCTCCTTGATTGAAAACGGCTGGAAATGCAGTACGAATCTATTTCTTTTAATTTCACGTGTTTCCTACCAGTTTTTAATCATTTCTTGAAACTATAATTGCGTATTTGAAAGTTTTACCACAATTAGAGAGTTTTCCTACAACTACATACTGGAATCGTCAGCATTTTAACTGATTCACACAGGAAACACCAAAGAAATTCGGCCTCCAATTGTAAACATAAACTGTATAGTCTTCACTAACAGTCTTTCTACACAAATTTTGAGCTGTATAAACCTGAATTCCTAATATTTGAAAGCGAACTCAAGTGAAAACTCACCCTAAAATAGACTGAGTTTTAAGTATTATCAGTTTTCTGGTCATGACCCAGCTTCCACTGGTAAACTCCGTGATTGAAAACGGCTGGAAATGTAGTAAGAATAAATTCCCTTTCATTTCAAGTGTTTCTTACAAGTTTTTTATCATTTCTGGAAACTATAATTGCGTATTTGAAGAGTTTTACCACAATTAGAGAGTGTTCCTACAACTATATACTGGAATCGGCAGCATTTTAACTGATTCACACAGGAAACACCAGAGAAATTCGGCCTCCAATTGTTAACATAAACAGTATAGTCTTCACGTACAGTCTTTCTACACAAATTTTGAGCTGAATAAACCTGAATTCCTAATATTTGAAAGCGAACTGAAGTGAAAACTCACCCTAAACTAGACGGAGTTGTAAGTATTATCAGTTTGCTGGTCATGACCCAGCTTTCCACTGGTAAACTCCGTGATTGAAAACGGCTGGAAATGTAGTAAGAATAAACTTCCTTACATTTCAAGTGTTTCTTACAAGTTTTTTATCATTTCTGGAAACTATAATTGCGTATTTGAAGAGTTTTACCACAATTAGAGAGTGTTCCTAGAACTGTATACTGGAATCGGCAGCATTTTAACTGATTCACACAGAAAACGCCAGGGAAATTAGGCCTCAAATGTAAACATAAACAGTATACTGCACACTTACAGTCTTCCTCCACAAATTTTGAGCTGTATAAACCTAAAATCCTAATATTTGAAAGCCAATTCAAGTGAAAACTCTCCATAAACTAGCCGGTGTTGTAAATATTATCAGTTTTCTTGTCATGTCGTAGCTTTACACTGAAAACCTCCTTGATTGAAAACGGCTGGAAATGCAGTACGAATCTATTTCTTTTAATTTCACGTGTTTCCTACCAGTTTTTAATCATTTCTTGAAACTATAATTGCGTATTTGAAAGTTTTACCACAATTAGAGAGTTTTCCTACAACTACATACTGGAATCGTCAGCATTTTAACTGATTCACACAGGAAACACCAAAGAAATTCGGCCTCCAATTGTAAACATAAACTGTATAGTCTTCACTAACAGTCTTTCTACACAAATTTTGAGCTGTATAAACCTGAATTCCTAATATTTGAAAGCGAACTCAAGTGAAAACTCACCCTAAAATAGACTGAGTTTTAAGTATTATCAGTTTTCTGGTCATGACCCAGCTTCCACTGGTAAACTCCGTGATTGAAAACGGCTGGAAATGTAGTAAGAATAAATTCCCTTTCATTTCAAGTGTTTCTTACAAGTTTTTTATCATTTCTGGAAACTATAATTGCGTATTTGAAGAGTTTTACCACAATTAGAGAGTGTTCCTACAACTGTATACTGGAATCGGCAGCATTTTAACTGATTCACACAGGAAACACCAGAGAAATTCGGCCTCCAATTGTTAACATAAACAGTATAGTCTTCACGTACAGTCTTTCTACACAAATTTTGAGCTGAATAAACCTGAATTCCTAATATTTGAAAGCGAACTCAAGTGAAAACTCACCCTAAACTAGACGGAGTTGTAAGTATTATCAGTTCTCTGGTCATGACCCAGCTTTCCACTGGTAAACTACGTGATGGAAAACGGCTGGAAATGTAGTAAGAATAAATTTCCTTTCATTTCAAGTGTTTCTTACAAGTTTTTTATCATTTCTGGAAACTATAATTGCGTATTTGAAGAGTTTTACCACAATTAGAGAGTGTTCCTACAACTGTATACTGGAATCGGCAGCATTTTAACTGATTCACACAGAAAACGCCAGAGAAATTAGGCCTCAAATGTAAACATAAACAGTATATTGCACACTTACAGTCTTCCTGCACAAATTTTGAGCTGTATAAACCTGAAATCCTAATATTTGAAAGCCAATTCAAGTGAAAACTCTCCAGAAACTAGCCGGTGTTGTAAATATTATCAGTTTTCTTGTCATGTCGTAGGTTTACACTGAAAACCTCCTTGATTGAAAACGGCTGGAAATGCAGTACGAATCTATTTCTTTTAATTTCACGTGTTTCCTACCAGTTTTTAATCATTTCTGGAAACTATAATTGCGTATTTGAAAGTTTTACCACAATTAGAGAGTTTTCCTACAACTACATACTGGAATCGTCAGCATTTTAACTGATTCACACAGGAAACACCCAAGAAATTCGGCCTCCAATTGTAAACATAAACTGTATAGTCTTCACTTACAGTCTTTCTACACAAATTTTGAGCTGTATAAACCTGAATTCCTAATATTTAAAGCGAACTCAAGTGAAAAATCACCCTAAAATAGACTGAGTTTTAAGTATTATCAGTTTTCTGGTCATGACCCAGCTTCCACTGGTAAACTCCGTGATTCAAAACGGCTGGAAATGTAGTAAGAATAAATTTCCTTTCATTTCAAGTGTTTCTTACAAGTTTTTTTATCATTTCTGGAAACTATAATTGCGTATTTGAAGAGTTTTACCACAATTAGAGAGTGTTCCTACAACTATATACTGGAATCGGCAGCATTTTAACTGATTCACACAGAAAACGCCAGAGTAATTAGGCCTCAAATGTCAACATAAACAGTATATTGCACACTGACAGTCTTCCTACACAAATTTTGAGCTGTATAAACCTGAATTCCTAATATTTGAAAGCCAATTCAAGTGAAAACTCTCCCTAAACTAGCCGGAGTTGTAAATATTATCAGTTTTCTGGCTATGTGCCACCTTTCCACTGGTAACCTCCGTGATTGAAAACGGCTGGAAATGTAGTAAGAATCTATTTGCTTTTATTTCAAGTGTTTCTTATAAGTTTTTTATCATTACTGGAAACAATAATTGCGTATTCGAAGAGTTTTACCACAATTAGAGAGTGTTCCTACAACTACATACTGGAATCATCAGCATTTTAACTGATTCACACAGGAAACACCAGAGAAATTCGGCCTCCAATTGTTAACATAAACAGTATAGTCTTCACGTACAGTCTTTCTACACAAATTTTGAGCTGAATAAACCTGAATTCCTAATATTTGAAAGCGAACTGAAGTGAAAACTCACCCTAAACTAGACGGAGTTGTAAGTATTATCAGTTTGCTGGTCATGACCCAGCTTTCCACTGGTAAACTCCGTGATTGAAAACGGCTGGAAATGTAGTAAGAATAAACTTCCTTACATTTCAAGTGTTTCTTACAAGTTTTTTATCATTTCTGGAAACTATAATTGCGTATTTGAAGAGTTTTACCACAATTAGAGAGTGTTCCTAGAACTGTATACTGGAATCGGCAGCATTTTAACTGATTCACACAGAAAACGCCAGGGAAATTAGGCCTCAAATGTAAACATAAACAGTATACTGCACACTTACAGTCTTCCTCCACAAATTTTGAGCTGTATAAACCTAAAATCCTAATATTTGAAAGCCAATTCAAGTGAAAACTCTCCATAAACTAGCCGGTGTTGTAAATATTATCAGTTTTCTTGTCATGTCGTAGCTTTACACTGAAAACCTCCTTGATTGAAAACGGCTGGAAATGCAGTACGAATCTATTTCTTTTAATTTCACGTGTTTCCTACCAGTTTTTAATCATTTCTTGAAACTATAATTGCGTATTTGAAAGTTTTACCACAATTAGAGAGTTTTCCTACAACTACATACTGGAATCGTCAGCATTTTAACTGATTCACACAGGAAACACCAAAGAAATTCGGCCTCCAATTGTAAACATAAACTGTATAGTCTTCACTAACAGTCTTTCTACACAAATTTTGAGCTGTATAAACCTGAATTCCTAATATTTGAAAGCGAACTCAAGTGAAAACTCACCCTAAAATAGACTGAGTTTTAAGTATTATCAGTTTTCTGGTCATGACCCAGCTTCCACTGGTAAACTCCGTGATTGAAAACGGCTGGAAATGTAGTAAGAATAAATTCCCTTTCATTTCAAGTGTTTCTTACAAGTTTTTTATCATTTCTGGAAACTATAATTGCGTATTTGAAGAGTTTTACCACAATTAGAGAGTGTTCCTACAACTATATACTGGAATCGGCAGCATTTTAACTGATTCACACAGGAAACACCAGAGAAATTCGGCCTCCAATTGTTAACATAAACAGTATAGTCTTCACGTACAGTCTTTCTACACAAATTTTGAGCTGAATAAACCTGAATTCCTAATATTTGAAAGCGAACTGAAGTGAAAACTCACCCTAAACTAGACGGAGTTGTAAGTATTATCAGTTTGCTGGTCATGACCCAGCTTTCCACTGGTAAACTCCGTGATTGAAAACGGCTGGAAATGTAGTAAGAATAAACTTCCTTACATTTCAAGTGTTTCTTACAAGTTTTTTATCATTTCTGGAAACTATAATTGCGTATTTGAAGAGTTTTACCACAATTAGAGAGTGTTCCTAGAACTGTATACTGGAATCGGCAGCATTTTAACTGATTCACACAGAAAACGCCAGAGAAATTAGGCCTCAAATGTAAACATAAACAGTATATTGCACACTTACAGTCTTCCTGCACAAATTTTGAGCTGTATAAACCTGAAATCCTAATATTTGAAAGCCAATTCAAGTGAAAACTCTCCAGAAACTAGCCGGTGTTGTAAATATTATCAGTTTTCTTGTCATGTCGTAGGTTTACACTGAAAACCTCCTTGATTGAAAACGGCTGGAAATGCAGTACGAATCTATTTCTTTTAATTTCACGTGTTTCCTACCAGTTTTTAATCATTTCTGGAAACTATAATTGCGTATTTGAAAGTTTTACCACAATTAGAGAGTTTTCCTACAACTACATACTGGAATCGTCAGCATTTTAACTGATTCACACAGGAAACACCAAAGAAATTCGGCCTCCAATTGTAAACATAAACTGTATAGTCTTCACTAACAGTCTTTCTACACAAATTTTGAGCTGTATAAACCTGAATTCCTAATATTTGAAAGCGAACTCAAGTGAAAACTCACCCTAAAATAGACTGAGTTTTAAGTATTATCAGTTTTCTGGTCATGACCCAGCTTCCACTGGTAAACTCCGTGATTGAAAACGGCTGGAAATGTAGTAAGAATAAATTCCCTTTCATTTCAAGTGTTTCTTACAAGTTTTTTATCATTTCTGGAAACTATAATTGCGTATTTGAAGAGTTTTACCACAATTAGAGAGTGTTCCTACAACTGTATACTGGAATCGGCAGCATTTTAACTGATTCACACAGGAAACACCAGAGAAATTCGGCCTCCAATTGTTAACATAAACAGTATAGTCTTCACGTACAGTCTTTCTACACAAATTTTGAGCTGAATAAACCTGAATTCCTAATATTTGAAAGCGAACTCAAGTGAAAACTCACCCTAAACTAGACGGAGTTGTAAGTATTATCAGTTCTCTGGTCATGACCCAGCTTTCCACTGGTAAACTACGTGATTGAAAACGGCTGGAAATGTAGTAAGAATAAATTTCCTTTCATTTCAAGTGTTTCTTACAAGTTTTTTATCATTTCTGGAAACTATAATTGCGTATTTGAAGAGTTTTACCACAATTAGAGAGTGTTCCTACAACTGTATACTGGAATCGGCAGCATTTTAACTGATTCACACAGAAAACGCCAGAGAAATTAGGCCTCAAATGTAAACATAAACAGTATATTGCACACTTACAGTCTTCCTGCACAAATTTTGAGCTGTATAAACCTGAAATCCTAATATTTGAAAGCCAATTCAAGTGAAAACTCTCCAGAAACTTGCCGGTGTTGTAAATATTATCAGTTTTCTTGTCATGTCGTCGCTTTACACTGAAAACCTCCTTGATTGAAAACGGCTGGAAATGCAGTACGAATCTATTTCTTTTAATTTCACGTGTTTCCTACCAGTTTTTAATCATTTCTGGAAACTATAATTGCGTATTTGAAAGTTTTACCACAATTAGAGAGTTTTCCTACAACTACATACTGGAATCGTCAGCATTTTAACTGATTCACACAGGAAACAACAAAGAAATTCGGCCTCCAATTGTAAACATAAACTGTATAGTCTTCACTTACAGTCTTTCTACACAAATTTTGAGCTGTATAAACCTGAATTCCTAATATTTAAAGCGAACTCAAGTGAAAAATCACCCTAAAATAGACTGAGTTTTAAGTATTATCAGTTTTCTGGTCATGACCCAGCTTCCACTGGTAAACTCCGTGATTCAAAACGGCTGGAAATGTAGTAAGAATAAATTTCCTTTCATTTCAAGTGTTTCTTACAAGTTTTTTTATCATTTCTGGAAACTATAATTGCGTATTTGAAGAGTTTTACCACAATTAGAGAGTGTTCCTACAACTATATACTGGAATCGGCAGCATTTTAACTGATTCACACAGAAAACGCCAGAGAAATTAGGCCTCAAATGTCAACATAAACAGTATATTGCACACTGACAGTCTTCCTACACAAATTTTGAGCTGTATAAACCTGAATTCCTAATATTTGAAAGCCAATTCAAGTGAAAACTCTCCCTAAACTAGCCGGAGTTGTAAATATTATCAGTTTTCTGGCTATGTGCCACCTTTCCACTGGTAACCTCCGTGATTGAAAACGGCTGGAAATGTAGTAAGAATCTATTTGCTTTTATTTCAAGTGTTTCTTATAAGTTTTTTATCATTACTGGAAACAATAATTGCGTATTCGAAGAGTTTTACCACAATTAGAGAGTGTTCCTACAACTACATACTGGAATCATCAGCATTTTAACTGATTCACACAGGAAACACCAGAGAAATTCGGCCTCCAATTGTTAACATAAACAGTATAGTCTTCACGTACAGTCTTTCTACACAAATTTTGAGCTGAATAAACCTGAATTGCTAATATTTGAAAGCGAACTGAAGTGAAAACTCACGCTAAACTAGACGGAGTTGTAAGTATTATCAGTTTGCTGGTCATGACCCAGCTTTCCACTGGTAAACTCCGTGATTGAAAACGGCTGGAAATGTAGTAAGAATAAACTTCCTTACATTTCAAGTGTTTCTTACAAGTTTTTTATCATTTCTGGAAACTATAATTGCGTATTTGAAGAGTTTTACCACAATTAGAGAGTGTTCCTAGAACTGTATACTGGAATCGGCAGCATTTTAACTGATTCACACAGAAAACGCCAGGGAAATTAGGCCTCAAATGTAAACATAAACAGTATACTGCACACTTACAGTCTTCCTCCACAAATTTTGAGCTGTATAAACCTAAAATCCTAATATTTGAAAGCCAATTCAAGTGAAAACTCTCCATAAACTAGCCGGTGTTGTAAATATTATCAGTTTTCTTGTCATGTCGTAGCTTTACACTGAAAACCTCCTTGATTGAAAACGGCTGGAAATGCAGTACGAATCTATTTCTTTTAATTTCACGTGTTTCCTACCAGTTTTTAATCATTTCTTGAAACTATAATTGCGTATTTGAAAGTTTTACCACAATTAGAGAGTTTTCCTACAACTACATACTGGAATCGTCAGCATTTTAACTGATTCACACAGGAAACACCAAAGAAATTCGGCCTCCAATTGTAAACATAAACTGTATAGTCTTCACTAACAGTCTTTCTACACAAATTTTGAGCTGTATAAACCTGAATTCCTAATATTTGAAAGCGAACTCAAGTGAAAACTCACCCTAAAATAGACTGAGTTTTAAGTATTATCAGTTTTCTGGTCATGACCCAGCTTCCACTGGTAAACTCCGTGATTGAAAACGGCTGGAAATGTAGTAAGAATAAATTCCCTTTCATTTCAAGTGTTTCTTACAAGTTTTTTATCATTTCTGGAAACTATAATTGCGTATTTGAAGAGTTTTACCACAATTAGAGAGTGTTCCTACAACTGTATACTGGAATCGGCAGCATTTTAACTGATTCACACAGGAAACACCAGAGAAATTCGGCCTCCAATTGTTAACATAAACAGTATAGTCTTCACGTACAGTCTTTCTACACAAATTTTGAGCTGAATAAACCTGAATTCCTAATATTTGAAAGCGAACTGAAGTGAAAACTCACCCTAAACTAGACGGAGTTGTAAGTATTATCAGTTTGCTGGTCATGACCCAGCTTTCCACTGGTAAACTCCGTGATTGAAAACGGCTGGAAATGTAGTAAGAATAAACTTCCTTACATTTCAAGTGTTTCTTACAAGTTTTTTATCATTTCTGGAAACTATAATTGCGTATTTGAAGAGTTTTACCACAATTAGAGAGTGTTCCTAGAACTGTATACTGGAATCGGCAGCATTTTAACTGATTCACACAGAAAACGCCAGGGAAATTAGGCCTCAAATGTAAACATAAACAGTATACTGCACACTTACAGTCTTCCTCCACAAATTTTGAGCTGTATAAACCTAAAATCGTAATATTTGAAAGCCAATTCAAGTGAAAACTCTCCAGAAACTAGCCGGTGTTGTAAATATTATCAGTTTTCTTGTCATGTCGTAGCTTTACACTGAAAACCTCCTTGATTGAAAACGGCTGGAAATGCAGTACGAATCTATTTCTTTTAATTTCACGTGTTTCCTACCAGTTTTTAATCATTTCTTGAAACTATAATTGCGTATTTGAAAGTTTTACCACAATTAGAGAGTTTTCCTACAACTACATACTGGAATCGTCAGCATTTTAACTGATTCACACAGGAAACACCAAAGAAATTCGGCCTCCAATTGTAAACATAAACTGTATAGTCTTCACTAACAGTCTTTCTACACAAATTTTGAGCTGTATAAACCTGAATTCCTAATATTTGAAAGCGAACTCAAGTGAAAACTCACCCTAAAATAGACTGAGTTTTAAGTATTATCAGTTTTCTGGTCATGACCCAGCTTCCACTGGTAAACTCCGTGATTCAAAACGGCTGGAAATGTAGTAAGAATAAATTCCCTTTCATTTCAAGTGTTTCTTACAAGTTTTTATCATTTCTGGAAACTATAATTGCGTATTTGAAGAGTTTTACCACAATTAGAGAGTGTTCCTACAACTGTATACTGGAATCGGCAGCATTTTAACTGATTCACACAGGAAACACCAGAGAAATTCGGCCTCCAATTGTTAACATAAACAGTATAGTCTTCACGTACAGTCTTTCTACACAAATTTTGAGCTGAATAAACCAGAATTCCTAATATTTGAAAGCGAACTCAAGTGAAAACTCACCCTAAACTAGACGGAGTTGTAAGTATTATCAGTTCTCTGGTCATGACCCAGCTTTCCACTGGTAAACTACGTGATTGAAAACGGCTGGAAATGTAGTAAGAATAAATTTCCTTTCATTTCAAGTGTTTCTTACAAGTTTTTTATCATTTCTGGAAACTATAATTGCGTATTTGAAGAGTTTTACCACAATTAGAGAGTGTTCCTACAACTGTATACTGGAATCGGCAGCATTTTAACTGATTCACACAGAAAACGCCAGAGAAATTAGGCCTCAAATGTAAACATAAACAGTATATTGCACACTTACAGTCTTCCTGCACAAATTTTGAGCTGTATAAACCTGAAATCCTAATATTTGAAAGCCAATTCAAGTGAAAACTCTCCAGAAACTAGCCGGTGTTGTAAATATTATCAGTTTTCTTGTCATGTCGTAGGTTTACACTGAAAACCTCCTTGATTGAAAACGGCTGGAAATGCAGTACGAATCTATTTCTTTTAATTTCACGTGTTTCCTACCAGTTTTTAATCATTTCTGGAAACTATAATTGCGTATTTGAAAGTTTTACCACAATTAGAGAGTTTTCCTACAACTACATACTGGAATCGTCAGCATTTTAACTGATTCACACAGGAAACACCCAAGAAATTCGGCCTCCAATTGTAAACATAAACTGTATAGTCTTCACTTACAGTCTTTCTACACAAATTTTGAGCTGTATAAACCTGAATTCCTAATATTTGAAAGCGAACTCAAGTGAAAACTCACCCTAAAATAGACTGAGTTTTAAGTATTATCAGTTTTCTGGTCATGACCCAGCTTCCACTGGTAAACTCCATGATGGAAAACGGCTGGAAATGTAGTAAGAATAAATTTCCTTTCATTTCAATGTTTCTTACAAGTTTTTTATCATTTCTGGAAACTATAATTGCGTATTTGAAGAGTTTTACCACAATTAGAGAGTGTTCCTACAACTATATACTGGAATCGGCAGCATTTTAACTGATTCACACAGAAAACGCCAGAGAAATTAGGCCTCAAATGTCAACATAAACAGTATATTGCACACTTACAGTCTTCCTACACAAACTTTGAGCTGTATAAACCTGAAATCCTAATATTTGAAAGCCAATTCAAGTGAAAACTCTCCCTAAACTAGCCGGAGTTGTAAATATTATCAGTTTTCTGGCTATGTGCCACCTTTCCACGGGTAACCTCCATGATTGAAAACGGCTGGAAATGTAGTAAGAATCTATTTGCTTTTATTTCAAGTGTTTCTTATAAGTTTTTTATCATTACTGGAAACAATAATTGCGTATTTGAAGAGTTTTACCACAATTAGAGAGTGTTCCTACAACTACATACTTTATCATCAGCATTTTAACTGATTCACACAGGAAACACCAGAGAAATTCGGCCTCCAATTGTTAACATAAGCAGTATAGTCTTCACGTACAGTCTTTCTACACAAATTTTGAGCTGAATAAACCTGAATTCCTAATATTTGAAAGCGAACTCAAGTGAAAACTCACCCTAAACTAGACGGAGTTGTAAGTATTATCAGTTTGCTGGTCATGACCCAGCTTTCCACTGGTAAACTCCGTGATTGAAAACGGCTGGAAATGTAGTAAGAATAAATTTCCTTTCATTTCAAGTGTTTCTTACAAGTTTTTTATCATTTCTGGAAACTATAATTGCGTATTTGAAGAGTTTTACCACAATTAGAGAGTGTTCCTACAACTGTATACTGGAATCGGCAGCATTTTAACTGATTCACACAGAAAACGCCAGAGAAATTAGGCCTCAAATGTAAACATAAACAGTATATTGCACACTTACAGTCTTCCTACACAAATTTTGAGCCGTATAAACCTGAAATCCTAATATTTGAAAGCCAATTCAAGTGAAAACTCTCCAGAAACTAGCCGGTGTTGTAAATATTATCAGTTTTCTTGTCATGTCGTAGCTTTACACTGAAAACCTCCTTGATTGAAAACGGCTGGAAATGCAGTACGAATCTATTTCTTTTAATTTCACGTGTTTCCTACCAGTTTTTAATCATTTCTGGAAACTATAATTGCGTATTTGAAAGTTTTACCACAATTAGAGAGTTTTCCTACAACTACATGCTGGAATCGTCAGCATTTTAACTGATTCACACAGGAAACACCAAAGAAATTCGGCCTCCAATTGTAAACATAAACTGTATAGTCTTCACTTACAGTCTTTCTACACAAATTTTGAGCTGTATAAACCTGAATTCCTAATATTTGAAAGCGAACTCAAGTGAAAACTCACCCTAAAATAGACTGAGTTTTAAGTATTATCAGTTTTCTGGTCATGACCCAGCTTCCACTGGTAAACTCCGTGATGGAAAACGGCTGGAAATGTAGTAAGAATAAATTTCCTTTCATTTCAAGTGTTTCTTACAAGTTTTTTATCATTTCTGGAAACTATAATTGCGTATTTGAAGAGTTTTACCACAATTAGAGAGTGTTCCTACAACTATATACTGGAATCGGCAGCATTTTAACTGATTCACACAGAAAACGCCAGAGAAATTAGGCCTCAAATGTCAACATAAACAGTATATTGCACACTTACAGTCTTCCTACACAAATTCTGAGCTGTATAAACCTGAAATCCTAATATTTGAAAGCCAATTCAAGTGAATACTCTCCATAAACTAGCCGGAATTGTAAATATTATCAGTTTTCTGGCTATGTGCCACATTTCCACTGGTAACTTCCGTGATTGAAAACGGCTGGAAATGTAGTAAGAATCTATTTGCTTTTATTTCAAGTGTTTCTTATAAGTTTTTTGTCGTTACTGGAAACAATAATTGCGTATTTGAAGAGTTTTACCACAATTAGAGAGTGTTCCTACAACAACATACTGGAATCATCAGCATTTTAACTGATTCACACAGGAAACACCAGAGAAATTCGGCCTCCAATTGTTAACATAAACAGTATAGTCTTCACATACAGTCTTTCTACACAAATTTTGAGCTCAATAAACCTGAATTCCTAATATTTGAAAGCGAACTCAAGTGAAAACTCACCCTAAAATAGACTGAGTTTTAAGTATTATCAGTTTTTTGGTCATGACCCAGCTTCCACTGGTAAACTCCGTGATTCAAAACGGCTGGAAATGTAGTAAGAATAAATTTCCTTTCATTTCAAGTGTTTCTTACAAGTTTTTTATCATTTCTGGAAACTATAATTGCGTATTTGAAGAGTTTTACCACAATTAGAGAGTGTTCCTACAACTGTATACTGGAATCGGCAGCATTTTAACTGATTCACACAGAAAACGCCAGAGAAATTAGGCCTCAAATGTAAACATAAAGAGTATATTGCACACTTACAGTCTTCCTACACAAATTTTGAGCTGTATAAACCTAAAATCCTAATATTTGAAAGCCAATTCATGTGAAAACTCTCCATAAACTAGCCGGTGTTGTAAATATTATCAGTTTTCTTGTCATGTCGTAGCTTTACACTGAAAACCTCCTTGATTGAAAACGGCTGGAAATGCAGTACGAATCTATTTCTTTTAATTTCACGTGTTTCCTACCAGTTTTTAATCATTTCTGGAAACTATAATTGCGTATTTGAAAGTTTTACCACAATTAGAGAGTTTTCCTACAACTACATACCGGAATCGTCATCATTTTAACTGATTCACACAGGAAACAACAAAGAAATTCGGCCTCCAATTGTAAACATAAACTGTATAGTCTTCACTTACAGTCTTTCTACACAAATTTTGAGCTGTATAAACCTGAATTCCTAATATTTGAAAGCGAACTCAAGTGAAAACTCACCCTAAAATAGACTGAGTTTTAAGTATTATCAGTTTTCTGGTCATGACCCAGCTTCCACTGGTAAACTCCGTGATGGAAAACGGCTGGAAATGTAGTAAGAATAAATTTCCTTTCATTTCAATGTTTCTTACAAGTTTTTTATCATTTCTGGAAACTATAATTGCGTATTTGAAGAGTTTTACCACAATTAGAGAGTGTTCCTACAACTATATACTGGAATCGGCAGCATTTTAACTGATTCACACAGAAAACGCCAGAGAAATTAGGCCTCAAATGTCAACATAAACAGTATATTGCACACTTACAGTCTTCCTACACAAATTTTGAGCTGTATAAACCTGAAATCCTAATATTTGAAAGCCAATTCAAGTGAAAACTCTCCATAAACTAGCCGGTGTTGTAAATATTATCAGTTTTCTTGTCATGTCGTAGCTTTAAACTGAAACCCTCCTTGATTGAAAACGGCTGGAAATGCAGTACGAATCTATTTCTTTTAATTTCACGTGTTTCCTACCAGTTTTTAATCATTTCTGGAAACTATAATTGCGTATTTGAAAGTTTTACCACAATTAGAGAGTTTTCCTACAACTACATACTGGAATCGTCAGCATTTTAACTGATTCACACAGGAAACACCAAGGAAATTCGGCCTCCAATTGTAAACATAAACTGTATAGTCTTCACTTACAGTCTTTCTACACAAATTTTGAGCTGTATAAACCTGAATTCCTAATATTTGAAAGCGAACTCAAGTGAAAACTCACCCTAAAATAGACTGAGTTTTAAGTATTATCAGTTTTCTGGTCATGACCCAGCTTCCACTGGTAAACTCCGTGATGGAAAACGGCTGGAAATGTAGTAAGAATAAATTTCCTTTCATTTCAAGTGTTTCTTACAAGTTTTTTATCATTTCTGGAAACTATAATTGCGTATTTGAAGAGTTTTACCACAATTAGAGAGTGTTCCTACAACTATATACTGGAATCGGCAGCATTTTAACTGATTCACACAGAAAACGCCAGAGAAATTAGGCCTCAAATGTCAACATAAACAGTATATTGCACACTTACAGTCTTCCTACACAAATTTTGAGCTGTATAAACCTGAAATCCTAATATTTGAAAGCCAATTCAAGTGAAAACTCTCCATAAACTAGCCGGAGTTGTAAATATTATCAGTTTTCTGGCTATGTGCCACATTTCCACTGGTAACCTCCGTGATTGAAAACGGCTGGAAATGTAGTAAGAATCTATTTGCTTTTATTTCAAGTGTTTCTTATAAGTTTTTTGTCGTTACTGGAAACAATAATTGCGTATTTGAAGAGTTTTACCACAATTAGAGAGTGTTCCTACAACAACATACTGGAATCATCAGCATTTTAACTGATTCACACAGGAAACACCAGAGAAATTCGGCCTCCAATTGTTAACATAAACAGTATAGTCTTCACGTACAGTCTTTCTACACAAATTTTGAGCTCAATAAACCTGAATTCCTAATATTTGAAAGCGAACTCAAGTGAAAACTCACCCTAAAATAGACTGAGTTTTAAGTATTATCAGTTTTCTGGTCATGACCCAGCTTCCACTGGTAAACTCCGTGATTCAAAACGGCTGGAAATGTAGTAAGAATAAATTTCCTTTCATTTCAAGTGTTTCTTACAAGTTTTTTATCATTTCTGGAAACTATAATTGCGTATTTGAAGAGTTATACCACAATTAGAGAGTGTTCCTACAACTATATACTGGAATCGGCAGCATTTTAACTGATTCACACAGAAAACGCCAGAGAAATTAGGCCTCAAATGTCAACATAAACAGTATATTGCACACTTACAGTCTTCCTCCACAAATTTTGAGCTGTATAAACCTGAAATCCTAATATTTGAAAGCCAATTCAAGTGAAAACTCTCCATAAACTAGCCGGTGTTGTAAATATTATCAGTTTTCTTGTCATGTCGTCGCTTTACACTGAAAACCTCCTTGATTGAAAACGGCTGGAAATGCAGTACGAATCTATTTCTTTTAATTTCACGTGTTTCCTACCAGTTTTTAATCATTTCTGGAAACTATAATTGCGTATTTGAAAGTTTTACCACAATTAGAGAGTTTTCCTACAACTACATACCGGAATCGTCATCATTTTAACTGATTCACACAGGAAACAACAAAGAAATTCGGTCTCCAATTGTAAACATAAACTGTATAGTCTTCACTTACAGTCTTTCTACACAAATTTTGAGCTGTATAAACCTGAATTCCTAATATTTGAAAGCGAACTCAAGTGAAAACTCACCCTAAACTAGACGGAGTTGTAAGTATTATCAGTTTTCTGGTCATGACCCAGCTTTCCACTGGTAAACTCCGTGATTGAAAACGGCTGGAAATGTAGTAAGAATAAATTTCCTTTCATTTCAAGAGTTTCTTACAAGTTTTTTATCATTTCTGGAACTTATAATTGCGTATTTGAAGAGTTTTACCACAATTAGAGAGTGTTCCTACAACAACATACTGGAATCATCAGCATTTTAACTGATTCACACAGGAAACACCAGAGAAATTCGGCCTCCAATTGTTAACATAAACAGTATAGTCTTCACGTACAGTCTTTCTACACAAATTTTGAGCTCAATAAACCTGAATTCCTAATATTTGAAAGCGAACTCAAGTGAAAACTCACCCTAAAATAGACTGAGTTTTAAGTATTATCAGTTTTCTGGTCATGACCCAGCTTCCACTGGTAAACTCCGTGATTCAAAACGGCTGGAAATGTAGTAAGAATAAATTTCCTTTCATTTCAAGTGTTTCTTACAAGTTTTTTATCATTTCTGGAAACTATAATTGCGTATTTGAAGAGTTTTACCACAATTAGAGAGTGTTCCTACAACTGTATACTGGAATCGGCAGCATTTTAACTGATTCACACAGAAAACGCCAGAGAAATTAGGCCTCAAATGTAAACATAAAGAGTATATTGCACACTTACAGTCTTCCTACACAAATTTTGAGCTGTATAAACCTAAAATCCTAATATTTGAAAGCCAATTCATGTGAAAACTCTCCATAAACTAGCCGGTGTTGTAAATATTATCAGTTTTCTTGTCATGTCGTAGCTTTACACTGAAAACCTCCTTGATTGAAAATGGCTGGAAATGCAGTACGAATCTATTTCTTTTAATTTCACGTGTTTCCTACCAGTTTTTAATCATTTCTGGAAACTTTAATTGCGTATTTGAAAGTTTTACCACAATTAGAGAGTTTTCCTACAACTACATACCGGAATCGTCATCATTTTAACTGATTCACACAGGAAACAACAAAGAAATTCGGCCTCCAATTGTAAACATAAACTGTATAGTCTTCACTTACAGTCTTTCTACACAAATTTTGAGCTGTATAAACCTGAATTCCTAATATTTGAAAGCGAACTCAAGTGAAAACTCACCCTAAACTAGACGGAGTTGTAAGTATTATCAGTTTCTGGTCATGACCCAGCTTTCCACTGGTAAACTCCGTGATTGAAAACGGCTGGAAATGTAGTAAGAATAAATTTCCTTTCATTTCAAGAGTTTCTTACAAGTTTTTTATCATTTCTGGGACTTATAATTGCGTATTTGAAGAGTTTTACCACAATTAGAGAGTGTTCCTACAACTACATACTGGAATTATCAGCATTTTAACTGATTCACACAGGAAACACCAGAGAAATTCGGCCTCCAATTGTTAACATAAACAGTATAGTCTTCACATACAGTCTTTCTACACAAATTTTGAGCTGAATAAACCTGAATTCCTACTATTTGAAAGCGACCTCAAGTGAAAACTCACCCTAAAATAGACTGAGTTTTAAGTATTATCAGTTTTCTGGTCATGACCCAGCTTCCACTGGTAAACTCCGTGATTCAAAACGGCTGGAAATGTAGTAAGAATAAATTTCCTTTCATTTCAAGTGTTTCTTACAAGTTTTTTATCATTTCTGGAAACTATAATTGCGTATTTGAAGAGTTTTACCACAATTAGAGAGTGTTCCTACAACTGTATACTGGAATCGGCAGCATTTTAACTGATTCACACAGAAAACGCCAGAGAAATTAGGCCTCAAATGTAAACATAAAGAGTATATTGCACACTTACAGTCTTCCTACACAAATTTTGAGCTGTATAAACCTAAAATCCTAATATTTGAAAGCCAATTCATGTGAAAACTCTCCATAAACTAGCCGGTGTTGTAAATATTATCAGTTTTCTTGTCATGTCGTAGCTTTACACTGAAAACCTCCTTGATTGAAAATGGCTGGAAATGCAGTACGAATCTATTTCTTTTAATTTCACGTGTTTCCTACCAGTTTTTAATCATTTCTGGAAACTTTAATTGCGTATTTGAAAGTTTTACCACAATTAGAGAGTTTTCCTACAACTACATACCGGAATCGTCATCATTTTAACTGATTCACACAGGAAACAACAAAGAAATTCGGCCTCCAATTGTAAACATAAACTGTATAGTCTTCACTTACAGTCTTTCTACACAAATTTTGAGCTGTATAAACCTGAATTCCTAATATTTGAAAGCGAACTCAAGTGAAAACTCACCCTAAACTAGACGGAGTTGTAAGTATTATCAGTTTCTGGTCATGACCCAGCTTTCCACTGGTAAACTCCGTGATTGAAAACGGCTGGAAATGTAGTAAGAATAAATTTCCTTTCATTTCAAGAGTTTCTTACAAGTTTTTTATCATTTCTGGGACTTATAATTGCGTATTTGAAGAGTTTTACCACAATTAGAGAGTGTTCCTACAACTACATACTGGAATTATCAGCATTTTAACTGATTCACACAGGAAACACCAGAGAAATTCGGCCTCCAATTGTTAACATAAACAGTATAGTCTTCACATACAGTCTTTCTACACAAATTTTGAGCTGAATAAACCTGAATTCCTACTATTTGAAAGCGACCTCAAGTGAAAACTCACCCTAAACTAGACGGAGTTGTAAGTATTATCAGTTTTCTGGTCATGACCCAGCTTCCACTGGTAAACTCCGTGATTGAAAATGGCTGGAAATGTAGTAAGATTAAATTTTCTTTCATTTCAAGTGTTTCTTACAAGTTTTTTATCATTTCTGGAAACTATAATTGCGTATTTGAAGAGTTATACCACAATTAGAGAGTGTTCCTACAACTATATACTGGAATCGGCAGCATTTTAACTGATTCACACAGAAAACGCCAGAGAAATTAGGCCTCAAATGTCAACATAAACAGTATATTGCACACTTACAGTCTTCCTCCACAAATTTTGAGCTGTATAAACCTGAAATCCTAATATTTGAAAGCCAATTCAAGTGAAAACTCTCCATAAACTAGCCGGTGTTGTAAATATTATCAGTTTTCTTGTCATGTCGTCGCTTTACACTGAAAACCTCCTTGATTGAAAACGGCTGGAAATGCAGTACGAATCTATTTCTTTTAATTTCACGTGTTTCCTACCAGTTTTTAATCATTTCTGGAAACTATAATTGCGTATTTGAAAGTTTTACCACAATTAGAGAGTTTTCCTACAACTACATACTGGAATCGTCAGCATTTTAACTGATTCACACAGGAAACAACAAAGAAATTCGGCCTCCAATTGTAAACATAAACTGTATAGTCTTCACTTACAGTCTTTCTACACAAATTTTGAGCTGTATAAACCTGAATTCCTAATATTTAAAGCGAACTCAAGTGAAAACTCACCCTAAAATAGACTGAGTTTTAAGTATTATCAGTTTTCTGGTCATGACCCAGCTTCCACTGGTAAACTCCGTGATTCAAAACGGCTGGAAATGTAGTAAGAATAAATTTCCTTTCATTTCAAGTGTTTCTTACAAGTTTTTTTATCATTTCTGGAAACTATAATTGCGTATTTGAAGAGTTTTACCACAATTAGAGAGTGTTCCTACAACTATATACTGGAATCGGCAGCATTTTAACTGATTCACACAGAAAACGCCAGAGAAATTAGGCCTCAAATGTCAACATAAACAGTATATTGCACACTGACAGTCTTCCTACACAAATTTTGAGCTGTATAAACCTGAATTCCTAATATTTGAAAGCCAATTCAAGTGAAAACTCTCCCTAAACTAGCCGGAGTTGTAAATATTATCAGTTTTCTGGCTATGTGCCACCTTTCCACTGGTAACCTCCGTGATTGAAAACGGCTGGAAATGTAGTAAGAATCTATTTGCTTTTATTTCAAGTGTTTCTTATAAGTTTTTTATCATTACTGGAAACAATAATTGCGTATTTGAAGAGTTTTACCACAATTAGAGAGTGTTCCTACAACTACATACTTTATCATCAGCATTTTAACTGATTCACACAGGAAACACCAGAGAAATTCGGCCTCCAATTGTTAACATAAGCAGTATAGTCTTCACGTACAGTCTTTCTACACAAATTTTGAGCTGAATAAACCTGAATTCCTAATATTTGAAAGCGAACTCAAGTGAAAACTCACCCTAAAATAGACTGAGTTTTAAGTATTATCAGTTTTCTGGTCATGACCCAGCTTCCACTGGTAAACTCCGTGATGGAAAACGGCTGGAAATGTAGTAAGAATAAATTTCCTTTCATTTCAAGTGTTTCTTACAAGTTTTTTATCATTTCTGGAAACTATAATTGCGTATTTGAAGAGTTTTACCACAATTAGAGAGTGTTCCTACAACTATATACTGGAATCGGCAGCATTTTAACTGATTCACACAGAAAACGCCAGAGAAATTAGGCCTCAAATGTCAACATAAACAGTATATTGCACACTTACAGTCTTCCTACACAAATTCTGAGCTGTATAAACCTGAAATCCTAATATTTGAAAGCCAATTCAAGTGAATACTCTCCATAAACTAGCCGGAATTGTAAATATTATCAGTTTTCTGGCTATGTGCCACATTTCCACTGGTAACTTCCGTGATTGAAAACGGCTGGAAATGTAGTAAGAATCTATTTGCTTTTATTTCAAGTGTTTCTTATAAGTTTTTTGTCGTTACTGGAAACAATAATTGCGTATTTGAAGAGTTTTACCACAATTAGAGAGTGTTCCTACAACAACATACTGGAATCATCAGCATTTTAACTGATTCACACAGGAAACACCAGAGAAATTCGGCCTCCAATTGTTAACATAAACAGTATAGTCTTCACATACAGTCTTTCTACACAAATTTTGAGCTCAATAAACCTGAATTCCTAATATTTGAAAGCGAACTCAAGTGAAAACTCACCCTAAAATAGACTGAGTTTTAAGTATTATCAGTTTTTTGGTCATGACCCAGCTTCCACTGGTAAACTCCGTGATTCAAAACGGCTGGAAATGTAGTAAGAATAAATTTCCTTTCATTTCAAGTGTTTCTTACAAGTTTTTTATCATTTCTGGAAACTATAATTGCGTATTTGAAGAGTTTTACCACAATTAGAGAGTGTTCCTACAACTGTATACTGGAATCGGCAGCATTTTAACTGATTCACACAGAAAACGCCAGAGAAATTAGGCCTCAAATGTAAACATAAAGAGTATATTGCACACTTACAGTCTTCCTACACAAATTTTGAGCTGTATAAACCTAAAATCCTAATATTTGAAAGCCAATTCATGTGAAAACTCTCCATAAACTAGCCGGTGTTGTAAATATTATCAGTTTTCTTGTCATGTCGTAGCTTTACACTGAAAACCTCCTTGATTGAAAACGGCTGGAAATGCAGTACGAATCTATTTCTTTTAATTTCACGTGTTTCCTACCAGTTTTTAATCATTTCTGGAAACTATAATTGCGTATTTGAAAGTTTTACCACAATTAGAGAGTTTTCCTACAACTACATACCGGAATCGTCATCATTTTAACTGATTCACACAGGAAACAACAAAGAAATTCGGCCTCCAATTGTAAACATAAACTGTATAGTCTTCACTTACAGTCTTTCTACACAAATTTTGAGCTCAATAAACCTGAATTCCTAATATTTGAAAGCGAACTCAAGTGAAAACTCACCCTAAAATAGACTGAGTTTTAAGTATTATCAGTTTTCTGGTCATGACCCAGCTTCCACTGGTAAACTCCGTGATGGAAAACGGCTGGAAATGTAGTAAGAATAAATTTCCTTTCATTTCAATGTTTCTTACAAGTTTTTTATCATTTCTGGAAACTATAATTGCGTATTTGAAGAGTTTTACCACAATTAGAGAGTGTTCCTACAACTATATACTGGAATCGGCAGCATTTTAACTGATTCACACAGAAAACGCCAGAGAAATTAGGCCTCAAATGTCAACATAAACAGTATATTGCACACTTACAGTCTTCCTACACAAATTTTGAGCTGTATAAACCTGAAATCCTAATATTTGAAAGCCAATTCAAGTGAAAACTCTCCATAAACTAGCCGGTGTTGTAAATATTATCAGTTTTCTTGTCATGTCGTAGCTTTAAACTGAAACCCTCCTTGATTGAAAACGGCTGGAAATGCAGTACGAATCTATTTCTTTTAATTTCACGTGTTTCCTACCAGTTTTTAATCATTTCTGGAAACTATAATTGCGTATTTGAAAGTTTTACCACAATTAGAGAGTTTTCCTACAACTACATACTGGAATCGTCAGCATTTTAACTGATTCACACAGGAAACACCAAGGAAATTCGGCCTCCAATTGTAAACATAAACTGTATAGTCTTCACTTAAAGTCTTTCTACACAAATTTTGAGCTGTATAAACCTGAATTCCTAATATTTGAAAGCGAACTCAAGTGAAAACTCACCCTAAAATAGACTGAGTTTTAAGTATTATCAGTTTTCTGGTCATGACCCAGCTTCCACTGGTAAACTCCGTGATGGAAAACGGCTGGAAATGTAGTAAGAATAAATTTCCTTTCATTTCAAGTGTTTCTTACAAGTTTTTTATCATTTCTGGAAACTATAATTGCGTATTTGAAGAGTTTTACCACAATTAGAGAGTGTTCCTACAACTATATACTGGAATCGGCAGCATTTTAACTGATTCACACAGAAAACGCCAGAGAAATTAGGCCTCAAATGTCAACATAAACAGTATATTGCACACTTACAGTCTTCCTACACAAATTTTGAGCTGTATAAACCTGAAATCCTAATATTTGAAAGCCAATTCAAGTGAAAACTCTCCATAAACTAGCCGGAGTTGTAAATATTATCAGTTTTCTGGCTATGTGCCACATTTCCACTGGTAACCTCCGTGATTGAAAACGGCTGGAAATGTAGTAAGAATCTATTTGCTTTTATTTCAAGTGTTTCTTATAAGTTTTTTGTCGTTACTGGAAACAATAATTGCGTATTTGAAGAGTTTTACCACAATTAGAGAGTGTTCCTACAACAACATACTGGAATCATCAGCATTTTAACTGATTCACACAGGAAACACCAGAGAAATTCGGCCTCCAATTGTTAACATAAACAGTATAGTCTTCACGTACAGTCTTTCTACACAAATTTTGAGCTCAATAAACCTGAATTCCTAATATTTGAAAGCGAACTCAAGTGAAAACTCACCCTAAAATAGACTGAGTTTTAAGTATTATCAGTTTTCTGGTCATGACCCAGCTTCCACTGGTAAACTCCGTGATTCAAAACGGCTGGAAATGTAGTAAGAATAAATTTCCTTTCATTTCAAGTGTTTCTTACAAGTTTTTTATCATTTCTGGAAACTATAATTGCGTATTTGAAGAGTTATACCACAATTAGAGAGTGTTCCTACAACTATATACTGGAATCGGCAGCATTTTAACTGATTCACACAGAAAACGCCAGAGAAATTAGGCCTCAAATGTCAACATAAACAGTATATTGCACACTTACAGTCTTCCTCCACAAATTTTGAGCTGTATAAACCTGAAATCCTAATATTTGAAAGCCAATTCAAGTGAAAACTCTCCATAAACTAGCCGGTGTTGTAAATATTATCAGTTTTCTTGTCATGTCGTCGCTTTACACTGAAAACCTCCTTGATTGAAAACGGCTGGAAATGCAGTACGAATCTATTTCTTTTAATTTCACGTGTTTCCTACCAGTTTTTAATCATTTCTGGAAACTATAATTGCGTATTTGAAAGTTTTACCACAATTAGAGAGTTTTCCTACAACTACATACCGGAATCGTCATCATTTTAACTGATTCACACAGGAAACAACAAAGAAATTCGGTCTCCAATTGTAAACATAAACTGTATAGTCTTCACTTACAGTCTTTCTACACAAATTTTGAGCTGTATAAACCTGAATTCCTAATATTTGAAAGCGAACTCAAGTGAAAACTCACCCTAAACTAGACGGAGTTGTAAGTATTATCAGTTTTCTGGTCATGACCCAGCTTTCCACTGGTAAACTCCGTGATTGAAAACGGCTGGAAATGTAGTAAGAATAAATTTCCTTTCATTTCAAGAGTTTCTTACAAGTTTTTTATCATTTCTGGAACTTATAATTGCGTATTTGAAGAGTTTTACCACAATTAGAGAGTGTTCCTACAACAACATACTGGAATCATCAGCATTTTAACTGATTCACACAGGAAACACCAGAGAAATTCGGCCTCCAATTGTTAACATAAACAGTATAGTCTTCACGTACAGTCTTTCTACACAAATTTTGAGCTCAATAAACCTGAATTCCTAATATTTGAAAGCGAACTCAAGTGAAAACTCACCCTAAAATAGACTGAGTTTTAAGTATTATCAGTTTTCTGGTCATGACCCAGCTTCCACTGGTAAACTCCGTGATTCAAAACGGCTGGAAATGTAGTAAGAATAAATTTCCTTTCATTTCAAGTGTTTCTTACAAGTTTTTTATCATTTCTGGAAACTATAATTGCGTATTTGAAGAGTTTTACCACAATTAGAGAGTGTTCCTACAACTGTATACTGGAATCGGCAGCATTTTAACTGATTCACACAGAAAACGCCAGAGAAATTAGGCCTCAAATGTAAACATAAAGAGTATATTGCACACTTACAGTCTTCCTACACAAATTTTGAGCTGTATAAACCTAAAATCCTAATATTTGAAAGCCAATTCATGTGAAAACTCTCCATAAACTAGCCGGTGTTGTAAATATTATCAGTTTTCTTGTCATGTCGTAGCTTTACACTGAAAACCTCCTTGATTGAAAATGGCTGGAAATGCAGTACGAATCTATTTCTTTTAATTTCACGTGTTTCCTACCAGTTTTTAATCATTTCTGGAAACTTTAATTGCGTATTTGAAAGTTTTACCACAATTAGAGAGTTTTCCTACAACTACATACCGGAATCGTCATCATTTTAACTGATTCACACAGGAAACAACAAAGAAATTCGGCCTCCAATTGTAAACATAAACTGTATAGTCTTCACTTACAGTCTTTCTACACAAATTTTGAGCTGTATAAACCTGAATTCCTAATATTTGAAAGCGAACTCAAGTGAAAACTCACCCTAAACTAGACGGAGTTGTAAGTATTATCAGTTTCTGGTCATGACCCAGCTTTCCACTGGTAAACTCCGTGATTGAAAACGGCTGGAAATGTAGTAAGAATAAATTTCCTTTCATTTCAAGAGTTTCTTACAAGTTTTTTATCATTTCTGGGACTTATAATTGCGTATTTGAAGAGTTTTACCACAATTAGAGAGTGTTCCTACAACTACATACTGGAATTATCAGCATTTTAACTGATTCACACAGGAAACACCAGAGAAATTCGGCCTCCAATTGTTAACATAAACAGTATAGTCTTCACATACAGTCTTTCTACACAAATTTTGAGCTGAATAAACCTGAATTCCTACTATTTGAAAGCGACCTCAAGTGAAAACTCACCCTAAACTAGACGGAGTTGTAAGTATTATCAGTTTTCTGGTCATGACCCAGCTTCCACTGGTAAACTCCGTGATTGAAAATGGCTGGAAATGTAGTAAGATTAAATTTTCTTTCATTTCAAGTGTTTCTTACAAGTTTTTTATCATTTCTGGAAACTATAATTGCGTATTTGAAGAGTTATACCACAATTAGAGAGTGTTCCTACAACTATATACTGGAATCGGCAGCATTTTAACTGATTCACACAGAAAACGCCAGAGAAATTAGGCCTCAAATGTCAACATAAACAGTATATTGCACACTTACAGTCTTCCTCCACAAATTTTGAGCTGTATAAACCTGAAATCCTAATATTTGAAAGCCAATTCAAGTGAAAACTCTCCATAAACTAGCCGGTGTTGTAAATATTATCAGTTTTCTTGTCATGTCGTCGCTTTACACTGAAAACCTCCTTGATTGAAAACGGCTGGAAATGCAGTACGAATCTATTTCTTTTAATTTCACGTGTTTCCTACCAGTTTTTAATCATTTCTGGAAACTATAATTGCGTATTTGAAAGTTTTACCACAATTAGAGAGTTTTCCTACAACTACATACTGGAATCGTCAGCATTTTAACTGATTCACACAGGAAACAACAAAGAAATTCGGCCTCCAATTGTAAACATAAACTGTATAGTCTTCACTTACAGTCTTTCTACACAAATTTTGAGCTGTATAAACCTGAATTCCTAATATTTAAAGCGAACTCAAGTGAAAACTCACCCTAAAATAGACTGAGTTTTAAGTATTATCAGTTTTCTGGTCATGACCCAGCTTCCACTGGTAAACTCCGTGATTCAAAACGGCTGGAAATGTAGTAAGAATAAATTTCCTTTCATTTCAAGTGTTTCTTACAAGTTTTTTTATCATTTCTGGAAACTATAATTGCGTATTTGAAGAGTTTTACCACAATTAGAGAGTGTTCCTACAACTATATACTGGAATCGGCAGCATTTTAACTGATTCACACAGAAAACGCCAGAGAAATTAGGCCTCAAATGTCAACATAAACAGTATATTGCACACTGACAGTCTTCCTACACAAATTTTGAGCTGTATAAACCTGAATTCCTAATATTTGAAAGCCAATTCAAGTGAAAACTCTCCCTAAACTAGCCGGAGTTGTAAATATTATCAGTTTTCTGGCTATGTGCCACCTTTCCACTGGTAACCTCCGTGATTGAAAACGGCTGGAAATGTAGTAAGAATCTATTTGCTTTTATTTCAAGTGTTTCTTATAAGTTTTTTATCATTACTGGAAACAATAATTGCGTATTCGAAGAGTTTTACCACAATTAGAGAGTGTTCCTACAACTACATACTGGAATCATCAGCATTTTAACTGATTCACACAGGAAACACCAGAGAAATTCGGCCTCCAATTGTTAACATAAACAGTATAGTCTTCACGTACAGTCTTTCTACACAAATTTTGAGCTGAATAAACCTGAATTCCTACTATTTGAAAGCGACCTCAAGTGAAAACTCACCCTAAACTAGACGGAGTTGTAAGTATTATCAGTTTTCTGGTCATGACCCAGCTTCCACTGGTAAACTCCGTGATTGAAAATGGCTGGAAATGTAGTAAGATTAAATTTCCTTTCATTTCAAGTGTTTCTTACAAGTTTTTTATCATTTCTGGAAACTATAATTGCGTATTTGAAGAGTTATACCACAATTAGAGAGTGTTCCTACAACTATATACTGGAATCGGCAGCATTTTAACTGATTCACACAGAAAACGCCAGAGAAATTAGGCCTCAAATGTCAACATAAACAGTATATTGCACACTTACAGTCTTCCTCCACAAATTTTGAGCTGTATAAACCTGAAATCCTAATATTTGAAAGCCAATTCAAGTGAAAACTCTCCATAAACTAGCCGGTGTTGTAAATATTATCAGTTTTCTTGTCATGTCGTCGCTTTACACTGAAAACCTCCTTGATTGAAAACGGCTGGAAATGCAGTACGAATCTATTTCTTTTAATTTCACGTGTTTCCTACCAGTTTTTAATCATTTCTGGAAACTATAATTGCGTATTTGAAAGTTTTACCACAATTAGAGAGTTTTCCTACAACTACATACCGGAATCGTCATCATTTTAACTGATTCACACAGGAAACAACAAAGAAATTCGGTCTCCAATTGTAAACATAAACTGTATAGTCTTCACTTACAGTCTTTCTACACAAATTTTGAGCTGTATAAACCTGAATTCCTAATATTTGAAAGCGAACTCAAGTGAAAACTCACCCTAAACTAGACGGAGTTGTAAGTATTATCAGTTTTCTGGTCATGACCCAGCTTTCCACTGGTAAACTCCGTGATTGAAAACGGCTGGAAATGTAGTAAGAATAAATTTCCTTTCATTTCAAGAGTTTCTTACAAGTTTTTTATCATTTCTGGAACTTATAATTGCGTATTTGAAGAGTTTTACCACAATTAGAGAGTGTTCCTACAACAACATACTGGAATCATCAGCATTTTAACTGATTCACACAGGAAACACCAGAGAAATTCGGCCTCCAATTGTTAACATAAACAGTATAGTCTTCACGTACAGTCTTTCTACACAAATTTTGAGCTCAATAAACCTGAATTCCTAATATTTGAAAGCGAACTCAAGTGAAAACTCACCCTAAAATAGACTGAGTTTTAAGTATTATCAGTTTTCTGGTCATGACCCAGCTTCCACTGGTAAACTCCGTGATTCAAAACGGCTGGAAATGTAGTAAGAATAAATTTCCTTTCATTTCAAGTGTTTCTTACAAGTTTTTTATCATTTCTGGAAACTATAATTGCGTATTTGAAGAGTTTTACCACAATTAGAGAGTGTTCCTACAACTGTATACTGGAATCGGCAGCATTTTAACTGATTCACACAGAAAACGCCAGAGAAATTAGGCCTCAAATGTAAACATAAAGAGTATATTGCACACTTACAGTCTTCCTACACAAATTTTGAGCTGTATAAACCTAAAATCCTAATATTTGAAAGCCAATTCATGTGAAAACTCTCCATAAACTAGCCGGTGTTGTAAATATTATCTGTTTTCTTGTCATGTCGTAGCTTTACACTGAAAACCTCCTTGATTGAAAATGGCTGGAAATGCAGTACGAATCTATTTCTTTTAATTTCACGTGTTTCCTACCAGTTTTTAATCATTTCTGGAAACTTTAATTGCGTATTTGAAAGTTTTACCACAATTAGAGAGTTTTCCTACAACTACATACCGGAATCGTCATCATTTTAACTGATTCACACAGGAAACAACAAAGAAATTCGGCCTCCAATTGTAAACATAAACTGTATAGTCTTCACTTACAGTCTTTCTACACAAATTTTGAGCTGTATAAACCTGAATTCCTAATATTTGAAAGCGAACTCAAGTGAAAACTCACCCTAAACTAGACGGAGTTGTAAGTATTATCAGTTTCTGGTCATGACCCAGCTTTCCACTGGTAAACTCCGTGATTGAAAACGGCTGGAAATGTAGTAAGAATAAATTTCCTTTCATTTCAAGAGTTTCTTACAAGTTTTTTATCATTTCTGGGACTTATAATTGCGTATTTGAAGAGTTTTACCACAATTAGAGAGTGTTCCTACAACTACATACTGGAATTATCAGCATTTTAACTGATTCACACAGGAAACACCAGAGAAATTCGGCCTCCAATTGTTAACATAAACAGTATAGTCTTCACATACAGTCTTTCTACACAAATTTTGAGCTGAATAAACCTGAATTCCTACTATTTGAAAGCGACCTCAAGTGAAAACTCACCCTAAACTAGACGGAGTTGTAAGTATTATCAGTTTTCTGGTCATGACCCAGCTTCCACTGGTAAACTCCGTGATTGAAAATGGCTGGAAATGTAGTAAGATTAAATTTTCTTTCATTTCAAGTGTTTCTTACAAGTTTTTTATCATTTCTGGAAACTATAATTGCGTATTTGAAGAGTTATACCACAATTAGAGAGTGTTCCTACAACTATATACTGGAATCGGCAGCATTTTAACTGATTCACACAGAAAACGCCAGAGAAATTAGGCCTCAAATGTCAACATAAACAGTATATTGCACACTTACAGTCTTCCTCCACAAATTTTGAGCTGTATAAACCTGAAATCCTAATATTTGAAAGCAAATTCAAGTGAAAACTCTCCATAAACTAGCCGGTGTTGTAAATATTATCAGTTTTCTTGTCATGTCGTCGCTTTACACTGAAAACCTCCTTGATTGAAAATGGCTGGAAATGCAGTACGAATCTATTTCTTTTAATTTCACGTGTTTCCTACCAGTTTTTAATCATTTCTGGAAACTATAATTGCGTATTTGAAAGTTTTACCACAATTAGAGAGTTTTCCTACAACTACATACTGGAATCGTCAGCATTTTAACTGATTCACACAGGAAACAACAAAGAAATTCGGCCTCCAATTGTAAACATAAACTGTATAGTCTTCACTTACAGTCTTTCTACACAAATTTTGAGCTGTATAAACCTGAATTCCTAATATTTAAAGCGAACTCAAGTGAAAAATCACCCTAAAATAGACTGAGATTTAAGTATTATCAGTTTTCTGGTCATGACCCAGCTTCCACTGGTAAACTCCGTGATTCAAAACGGCTGGAAATGTAGTAAGAATAAATTTCCTTTCATTTCAAGTGTTTCTTACAAGTTTTTTTATCATTTCTGGAAACTATAATTGCGTATTTGAAGAGTTTTACCACAATTAGAGAGTGTTCCTACAACTATATACTGGAATCGGCAGCATTTTAACTGATTCACACAGAAAACGCCAGAGAAATTAGGCCTCAAATGTCAACATAAACAGTATATTGCACACTGACAGTCTTCCTACACAAATTTTGAGCTGTATAAACCTGAATTCCTAATATTTGAAAGCCAATTCAAGTGAAAACTCTCCCTAAACTAGCCGGAGTTGTAAATATTATCAGTTTTCTGGCTATGTGCCACCTTTCCACTGGTAACCTCCGTGATTGAAAACGGCTGGAAATGTAGTAAGAATCTATTTGCTTTTATTTCAAGTGTTTCTTATAAGTTTTTTATCATTACTGGAAACAATAATTGCGTATTCGAAGAGTTTTACCACAATTAGAGAGTGTTCCTACAACTACATACTGGAATCATCAGCATTTTAACTGATTCACACAGGAAACACCAGAGAAATTCGGCCTCCAATTGTTAACATAAACAGTATAGTCTTCACGTACAGTCTTTCTACACAAATTTTGAGCTGAATAAACCTGAATTCCTACTATTTGAAAGCGACCTCAAGTGAAAACTCACCCTAAACTAGACGGAGTTGTAAGTATTATCAGTTTTCTGGTCATGACCCAGCTTCCACTGGTAAACTCCGTGATTGAAAATGGCTGGAAATGTAGTAAGATTAAATTTCCTTTCATTTCAAGTGTTTCTTACAAGTTTTTTATCATTTCTGGAAACTATAATTGCGTATTTGAAGAGTTTTACCACAATTAGAGAGTGTTCCTACAACTGTATACTGGAATCGGCAGCATTTTAACTGATTCACACAGAAAACGCCAGAGAAATTAGGCCTCAAATGTAAACATAAACAGTATATTGCACACTTACAGTCTTCCTACACAAATTTTGAGCCGTATAAACCTGAAATCCTAATATTTGAAAGCCAATTCAAGTGAAAACTCTCCAGAAACTAGCCGGTGTTGTAAATATTATCAGTTTTCTTGTCATGTCGTAGCTTTACACTGAAAACCTCCTTGATTGAAAACGGCTGGAAATGCAGTACGAATCTATTTCTTTTAATTTCACGTGTTTCCTACCAGTTTTTAATCATTTCTGGAAACTATAATTGCGTATTTGAAAGTTTTACCACAATTAGAGAGTTTTCCTACAACTACATGCTGGAATCGTCAGCATTTTAACTGATTCACACAGGAAACACCAAAGAAATTCGGCCTCCAATTGTAAACATAAACTGTATAGTCTTCACTTACAGTCTTTCTACACAAATTTTGAGCTGTATAAACCTGAATTCCTAATATTTGAAAGCGAACTCAAGTGAAAACTCACCCTAAAATAGACTGAGTTTTAAGTATTATCAGTTTTCTGGTCATGACCCAGCTTCCACTGGTAAACTCCGTGATGGAAAACGGCTGGAAATGTAGTAAGAATAAATTTCCTTTCATTTCAAGTGTTTCTTACAAGTTTTTTATCATTTCTGGAAACTATAATTGCGTATTTGAAGAGTTTTACCACAATTAGAGAGTGTTCCTACAACTATATACTGGAATCGGCAGCATTTTAACTGATTCACACAGAAAACGCCAGAGAAATTAGGCCTCAAATGTCAACATAAACAGTATATTGCACACTTACAGTCTTCCTACACAAATTTTGAGCTGTATAAACCTGAAATCCTAATATTTGAAAGCCAATTCAAGTGAAAACTCTCCATAAACTAGCCGGAGTTGTAAATATTATCAGTTTTCTGGCTATGTGCCACATTTCCACTGGTAACCTCCGTGATTGAAAACGGCTGGAAATGTAGTAAGAATCTATTTGCTTTTATTTCAAGTGTTTCTTATAAGTTTTTTGTCGTTACTGGAAACAATAATTGCGTATTTGAAGAGTTTTACCACAATTAGAGAGTGTTCCTACAACAACATACTGGAATCATCAGCATTTTAACTGATTCACACAGGAAACACCAGAGAAATTCGGCCTCCAATTGTTAACATAAACAGTATAGTCTTCACGTACAGTCTTTCTACACAAATTTTGAGCTCAATAAACCTGAATTCCTAATATTTGAAAGCGAACTCAAGTGAAAACTCACCCTAAAATAGACTGAGTTTTAAGTATTATCAGTTTTCTGGTCATGACCCAGCTTCCACTGGTAAACTCCGTGATTCAAAACGGCTGGAAATGTAGTAAGAATAAATTTCCTTTCATTTCAAGTGTTTCTTACAAGTTTTTTATCATTTCTGGAAACTATAATTGCGTATTTGAAGAGTTTTACCACAATTAGAGAGTGTTCCTACAACTGTATACTGGAATCGGCAGCATTTTAACTGATTCACACAGAAAACGCCAGAGAAATTAGGCCTCAAATGTAAACATAAAGAGTATATTGCACACTTACAGTCTTCCTACACAAATTTTGAGCTGTATAAACCTAAAATCCTAATATTTGAAAGCCAATTCATGTGAAAACTCTCCATAAACTAGCCGGTGTTGTAAATATTATCAGTTTTCTTGTCATGTCGTAGCTTTACACTGAAAACCTCCTTGATTGAAAACGGCTGGAAATGCAGTACGAATCTATTTCTTTTAATTTCACGTGTTTCCTACCAGTTTTTAATCATTTCTGGAAACTATAATTGCGTATTTGAAAGTTTTACCACAATTAGAGAGTTTTCCTACAACTACATACCGGAATCGTCATCATTTTAACTGATTCACACAGGAAACAACAAAGAAATTCGGTCTCCAATTGTAAACATAAACTGTATAGTCTTCACTTACAGTCTTTCTACACAAATTTTGAGCTGTATAAACCTGAATTCCTAATATTTGAAAGCGAACTCAAGTGAAAACTCACCCTAAACTAGACGGAGTTGTAAGTATTATCAGTTTCTGGTCATGACCCAGCTTTCCACTGGTAAACTCCGTGATTGAAAACGGCTGGAAATGTAGTAAGAATAAATTTCCTTTCATTTCAAGAGTTTCTTACAAGTTTTTTATCATTTCTGGGACTTATAATTGCGTATTTGAAGAGTTTTACCACAATTAGAGAGTGTTCCTACAACTACATACTGGAATTATCAGCATTTTAACTGATTCACACAGGAAACACCAGAGAAATTCGGCCTCCAATTGTTAACATAAACAGTATAGTCTTCACATACAGTCTTTCTACACAAATTTTGAGCTGAATAAACCTGAATTCCTACTATTTGAAAGCGACCTCAAGTGAAAACTCACCCTAAACTAGACGGAGTTGTAAGTATTATCAGTTTTCTGGTCATGACCCAGCTTCCACTGGTAAACTCCGTGATTGAAAATGGCTGGAAATGTAGTAAGATTAAATTTTCTTTCATTTCAAGTGTTTCTTACAAGTTTTTTATCATTTCTGGAAACTATAATTGCGTATTTGAAGAGTTATACCACAATTAGAGAGTGTTCCTACAACTATATACTGGAATCGGCAGCATTTTAACTGATTCACACAGAAAACGCCAGAGAAATTAGGCCTCAAATGTCAACATAAACAGTATATTGCACACTTACAGTCTTCCTCCACAAATTTTGAGCTGTATAAACCTGAAATCCTAATATTTGAAAGCCAATTCAAGTGAAAACTCTCCATAAACTAGCCGGTGTTGTAAATATTATCAGTTTTCTTGTCATGTCGTCGCTTTACACTGAAAACCTCCTTGATTGAAAACGGCTGGAAATGCAGTACGAATCTATTTCTTTTAATTTCACGTGTTTCCTACCAGTTTTTAATCATTTCTGGAAACTATAATTGCGTATTTGAAAGTTTTACCACAATTAGAGAGTTTTCCTACAACTACATACTGGAATCGTCAGCATTTTAACTGATTCACACAGGAAACAACAAAGAAATTCGGCCTCCAATTGTAAACATAAACTGTATAGTCTTCACTTACAGTCTTTCTACACAAATTTTGAGCTGTATAAACCTGAATTCCTAATATTTAAAGCGAACTCAAGTGAAAACTCACCCTAAAATAGACTGAGTTTTAAGTATTATCAGTTTTCTGGTCATGACCCAGCTTCCACTGGTAAACTCCGTGATTCAAAACGGCTGGAAATGTAGTAAGAATAAATTTCCTTTCATTTCAAGTGTTTCTTACAAGTTTTTTTATCATTTCTGGAAACTATAATTGCGTATTTGAAGAGTTTTACCACAATTAGAGAGTGTTCCTACAACTATATACTGGAATCGGCAGCATTTTAACTGATTCACACAGAAAACGCCAGAGAAATTAGGCCTCAAATGTCAACATAAACAGTATATTGCACACTGACAGTCTTCCTACACAAATTTTGAGCTGTATAAACCTGAATTCCTAATATTTGAAAGCCAATTCAAGTGAAAACTCTCCCTAAACTAGCCGGAGTTGTAAATATTATCAGTTTTCTGGCTATGTGCCACCTTTCCACTGGTAACCTCCGTGATTGAAAACGGCTGGAAATGTAGTAAGAATCTATTTGCTTTTATTTCAAGTGTTTCTTATAAGTTTTTTATCATTACTGGAAACAATAATTGCGTATTCGAAGAGTTTTACCACAATTAGAGAGTGTTCCTACAACTACATACTGGAATCATCAGCATTTTAACTGATTCACACAGGAAACACCAGAGAAATTCGGCCTCCAATTGTTAACATAAACAGTATAGTCTTCACGTACAGTCTTTCTACACAAATTTTGAGCTGAATAAACCTGAATTCCTACTATTTGAAAGCGACCTCAAGTGAAAACTCACCCTAAACTAGACGGAGTTGTAAGTATTATCAGTTTTCTGGTCATGACCCAGCTTCCACTGGTAAACTCCGTGATTGAAAATGGCTGGAAATGTAGTAAGATTAAATTTCCTTTCATTTCAAGTGTTTCTTACAAGTTTTTTATCATTTCTGGAAACTATAATTGCGTATTTGAAGAGTTATACCACAATTAGAGAGTGTTCCTACAACTATATACTGGAATCGGCAGCATTTTAACTGATTCACACAGAAAACGCCAGAGAAATTAGGCCTCAAATGTCAACATAAACAGTATATTGCACACTTACAGTCTTCCTCCACAAATTTTGAGCTGTATAAACCTGAAATCCTAATATTTGAAAGCCAATTCAAGTGAAAACTCTCCATAAACTAGCCGGTGTTGTAAATATTATCAGTTTTCTTGTCATGTCGTCGCTTTACACTGAAAACCTCCTTGATTGAAAACGGCTGGAAATGCAGTACGAATCTATTTCTTTTAATTTCACGTGTTTCCTACCAGTTTTTAATCATTTCTGGAAACTATAATTGCGTATTTGAAAGTTTTACCACAATTAGAGAGTTTTCCTACAACTACATACCGGAATCGTCATCATTTTAACTGATTCACACAGGAAACAACAAAGAAATTCGGTCTCCAATTGTAAACATAAACTGTATAGTCTTCACTTACAGTCTTTCTACACAAATTTTGAGCTGTATAAACCTGAATTCCTAATATTTGAAAGCGAACTCAAGTGAAAACTCACCCTAAACTAGACGGAGTTGTAAGTATTATCAGTTTTCTGGTCATGACCCAGCTTTCCACTGGTAAACTCCGTGATTGAAAACGGCTGGAAATGTAGTAAGAATAAATTTCCTTTCATTTCAAGAGTTTCTTACAAGTTTTTTATCATTTCTGGAACTTATAATTGCGTATTTGAAGAGTTTTACCACAATTAGAGAGTGTTCCTACAACAACATACTGGAATCATCAGCATTTTAACTGATTCACACAGGAAACACCAGAGAAATTCGGCCTCCAATTGTTAACATAAACAGTATAGTCTTCACGTACAGTCTTTCTACACAAATTTTGAGCTCAATAAACCTGAATTCCTAATATTTGAAAGCGAACTCAAGTGAAAACTCACCCTAAAATAGACTGAGTTTTAAGTATTATCAGTTTTCTGGTCATGACCCAGCTTCCACTGGTAAACTCCGTGATTCAAAACGGCTGGAAATGTAGTAAGAATAAATTTCCTTTCATTTCAAGTGTTTCTTACAAGTTTTTTATCATTTCTGGAAACTATAATTGCGTATTTGAAGAGTTTTACCACAATTAGAGAGTGTTCCTACAACTGTATACTGGAATCGGCAGCATTTTAACTGATTCACACAGAAAACGCCAGAGAAATTAGGCCTCAAATGTAAACATAAAGAGTATATTGCACACTTACAGTCTTCCTACACAAATTTTGAGCTGTATAAACCTAAAATCCTAATATTTGAAAGCCAATTCATGTGAAAACTCTCCATAAACTAGCCGGTGTTGTAAATATTATCTGTTTTCTTGTCATGTCGTAGCTTTACACTGAAAACCTCCTTGATTGAAAATGGCTGGAAATGCAGTACGAATCTATTTCTTTTAATTTCACGTGTTTCCTACCAGTTTTTAATCATTTCTGGAAACTTTAATTGCGTATTTGAAAGTTTTACCACAATTAGAGAGTTTTCCTACAACTACATACCGGAATCGTCATCATTTTAACTGATTCACACAGGAAACAACAAAGAAATTCGGCCTCCAATTGTAAACATAAACTGTATAGTCTTCACTTACAGTCTTTCTACACAAATTTTGAGCTGTATAAACCTGAATTCCTAATATTTGAAAGCGAACTCAAGTGAAAACTCACCCTAAACTAGACGGAGTTGTAAGTATTATCAGTTTCTGGTCATGACCCAGCTTTCCACTGGTAAACTCCGTGATTGAAAACGGCTGGAAATGTAGTAAGAATAAATTTCCTTTCATTTCAAGAGTTTCTTACAAGTTTTTTATCATTTCTGGGACTTATAATTGCGTATTTGAAGAGTTTTACCACAATTAGAGAGTGTTCCTACAACTACATACTGGAATTATCAGCATTTTAACTGATTCACACAGGAAACACCAGAGAAATTCGGCCTCCAATTGTTAACATAAACAGTATAGTCTTCACATACAGTCTTTCTACACAAATTTTGAGCTGAATAAACCTGAATTCCTACTATTTGAAAGCGACCTCAAGTGAAAACTCACCCTAAACTAGACGGAGTTGTAAGTATTATCAGTTTTCTGGTCATGACCCAGCTTCCACTGGTAAACTCCGTGATTGAAAATGGCTGGAAATGTAGTAAGATTAAATTTTCTTTCATTTCAAGTGTTTCTTACAAGTTTTTTATCATTTCTGGAAACTATAATTGCGTATTTGAAGAGTTATACCACAATTAGAGAGTGTTCCTACAACTATATACTGGAATCGGCAGCATTTTAACTGATTCACACAGAAAACGCCAGAGAAATTAGGCCTCAAATGTCAACATAAACAGTATATTGCACACTTACAGTCTTCCTCCACAAATTTTGAGCTGTATAAACCTGAAATCCTAATATTTGAAAGCCAATTCAAGTGAAAACTCTCCATAAACTAGCCGGTGTTGTAAATATTATCAGTTTTCTTGTCATGTCGTCGCTTTACACTGAAAACCTCCTTGATTGAAAACGGCTGGAAATGCAGTACGAATCTATTTCTTTTAATTTCACGTGTTTCCTACCAGTTTTTAATCATTTCTGGAAACTATAATTGCGTATTTGAAAGTTTTACCACAATTAGAGAGTTTTCCTACAACTACATACCGGAATCGTCATCATTTTAACTGATTCACACAGGAAACAACAAAGAAATTCGGTCTCCAATTGTAAACATAAACTGTATAGTCTTCACTTACAGTCTTTCTACACAAATTTTGAGCTGTATAAACCTGAATTCCTAATATTTGAAAGCGAACTCAAGTGAAAACTCACCCTAAACTAGACGGAGTTGTAAGTATTATCAGTTTTCTGGTCATGACCCAGCTTTCCACTGGTAAACTCCGTGATTGAAAACGGCTGGAAATGTAGTAAGAATAAATTTCCTTTCATTTCAAGAGTTTCTTACAAGTTTTTTATCATTTCTGGAACTTATAATTGCGTATTTGAAGAGTTTTACCACAATTAGAGAGTGTTCCTACAACAACATACTGGAATCATCAGCATTTTAACTGATTCACACAGGAAACACCAGAGAAATTCGGCCTCCAATTGTTAACATAAACAGTATAGTCTTCACGTACAGTCTTTCTACACAAATTTTGAGCTCAATAAACCTGAATTCCTAATATTTGAAAGCGAACTCAAGTGAAAACTCAGCCTAAAATAGACTGAGTTTTAAGTATTATCAGTTTTCTGGTCATGACCCAGCTTCCACTGGTAAACTCCGTGATTCAAAACGGCTGGAAATGTAGTAAGAATAAATTTCCTTTCATTTCAAGTGTTTCTTACAAGTTTTTTATCATTTCTGGAAACTATAATTGCGTATTTGAAGAGTTTTACCACAATTAGAGAGTGTTCCTACAACTGTATACTGGAATCGGCAGCATTTTAACTGATTCACACAGAAAACGCCAGAGAAATTAGGCCTCAAATGTAAACATAAACAGTATATTGCACACTTACAGTCTTCCTACACAAATTTTGAGCCGTATAAACCTGAAATCCTAATATTTGAAAGCCAATTCAAGTGAAAACTCTCCAGAAACTAGCCGGTGTTGTAAATATTATCAGTTTTCTTGTCATGTCGTAGCTTTACACTGAAAACCTCCTTGATTGAAAACGGCTGGAAATGCAGTACGAATCTATTTCTTTTAATTTCACGTGTTTCCTACCAGTTTTTAATCATTTCTGGAAACTATAATTGCGTATTTGAAAGTTTTACCACAATTAGAGAGTTTTCCTACAACTACATGCTGGAATCGTCAGCATTTTAACTGATTCACACAGGAAACACCAAAGAAATTCGGCCTCCAATTGTAAACATAAACTGTATAGTCTTCACTTACAGTCTTTCTACACAAATTTTGAGCTGTATAAACCTGAATTCCTAATATTTGAAAGCGAACTCAAGTGAAAACTCACCCTAAAATAGACTGAGTTTTAAGTATTATCAGTTTTCTGGTCATGACCCAGCTTCCACTGGTAAACTCCGTGATGGAAAACGGCTGGAAATGTAGTAAGAATAAATTTCCTTTCATTTCAAGTGTTTCTTACAAGTTTTTTATCATTTCTGGAAACTATAATTGCGTATTTGAAGAGTTTTACCACAATTAGAGAGTGTTCCTACAACTATATACTGGAATCGGCAGCATTTTAACTGATTCACACAGAAAACGCCAGAGAAATTAGGCCTCAAATGTCAACATAAACAGTATATTGCACACTTACAGTCTTCCTACACAAATTCTGAGCTGTATAAACCTGAAATCCTAATATTTGAAAGCCAATTCAAGTGAATACTCTCCATAAACTAGCCGGAATTGTAAATATTATCAGTTTTCTGGCTATGTGCCACATTTCCACTGGTAACTTCCGTGATTGAAAACGGCTGGAAATGTAGTAAGAATCTATTTGCTTTTATTTCAAGTGTTTCTTATAAGTTTTTTGTCGTTACTGGAAACAATAATTGCGTATTTGAAGAGTTTTACCACAATTAGAGAGTGTTCCTACAACAACATACTGGAATCATCAGCATTTTAACTGATTCACACAGGAAACACCAGAGAAATTCGGCCTCCAATTGTTAACATAAACAGTATAGTCTTCACGTACAGTCTTTCTACACAAATTTTGAGCTCAATAAACCTGAATTCCTAATATTTGAAAGCGAACTCAAGTGAAAACTCACCCTAAAATAGACTGAGTTTTAAGTATTATCAGTTTTCTGGTCATGACCCAGCTTCCACTGGTAAACTCCGTGATTCAAAACGGCTGGAAATGTAGTAAGAATAAATTTCCTTTCATTTCAAGTGTTTCTTACAAGTTTTTTATCATTTCTGGAAACTATAATTGCGTATTTGAAGAGTTTTACCACAATTAGAGAGTGTTCCTACAACTGTATACTGGAATCGGCAGCATTTTAACTGATTCACACAGAAAACGCCAGAGAAATTAGGCCTCAAATGTAAACATAAAGAGTATATTGCACACTTACAGTCTTCCTACACAAATTTTGAGCTGTATAAACCTAAAATCCTAATATTTGAAAGCCAATTCATGTGAAAACTCTCCATAAACTAGCCGGTGTTGTAAATATTATCAGTTTTCTTGTCATGTCGTAGCTTTACACTGAAAACCTCCTTGATTGAAAACGGCTGGAAATGCAGTACGAATCTATTTCTTTTAATTTCACGTGTTTCCTACCAGTTTTTAATCATTTCTGGAAACTATAATTGCGTATTTGAAAGTTTTACCACAATTAGAGAGTTTTCCTACAACTACATACCGGAATCGTCATCATTTTAACTGATTCACACAGGAAACAACAAAGAAATTCGGCCTCCAATTGTAAACATAAACTGTATAGTCTTCACTTACAGTCTTTCTACACAAATTTTGAGCTCAATAAACCTGAATTCCTAATATTTGAAAGCGAACTCAAGTGAAAACTCACCCTAAAATAGACTGAGTTTTAAGTATTATCAGTTTTCTGGTCATGACCCAGCTTCCACTGGTAAACTCCGTGATGGAAAACGGCTGGAAATGTAGTAAGAATAAATTTCCTTTCATTTCAATGTTTCTTACAAGTTTTTTATCATTTCTGGAAACTATAATTGCGTATTTGAAGAGTTTTACCACAATTAGAGAGTGTTCCTACAACTATATACTGGAATCGGCAGCATTTTAACTGATTCACACAGAAAACGCCAGAGAAATTAGGCCTCAAATGTCAACATAAACAGTATATTGCACACTTACAGTCTTCCTACACAAATTTTGAGCTGTATAAACCTAAAATCCTAATATTTGAAAGCCAATTCAAGTGAAAACTCTCCATAAACTAGCCGGTGTTGTAAATATTATCAGTTTTCTTGTCATGTCGTAGCTTTAAACTGAAACCCTCCTTGATTGAAAACGGCTGGAAATGCAGTACGAATCTATTTCTTTTAATTTCACGTGTTTCCTACCAGTTTTTAATCATTTCTGGAAACTATAATTGCGTATTTGAAAGTTTTACCACAATTAGAGAGTTTTCCTACAACTACATACTGGAATCGTCAGCATTTTAACTGATTCACACAGGAAACACCAAGGAAATTCGGCCTCCAATTGTAAACATAAACTGTATAGTCTTCACTTACAGTCTTTCTACACAAATTTTGAGCTGTATAAACCTGAATTCCTAATATTTGAAAGCGAACTCAAGTGAAAACTCACCCTAAAATAGACTGAGTTTTAAGTATTATCAGTTTTCTGGTCATGACCCAGCTTCCACTGGTAAACTCCGTGATGGAAAACGGCTGGAAATGTAGTAAGAATAAATTTCCTTTCATTTCAAGTGTTTCTTACAAGTTTTTTATCATTTCTGGAAACTATAATTGCGTATTTGAAGAGTTTTACCACAATTAGAGAGTGTTCCTACAACTATATACTGGAATCGGCAGCATTTTAACTGATTCACACACAAAACGCCAGAGAAATTAGGCCTCAAATGTCAACATAAACAGTATATTGCACACTTACAGTCTTCCTACACAAATTTTGAGCTGTATAAACCTGAAATCCTAATATTTGAAAGCCAATTCAAGTGAAAACTCTCCATAAACTAGCCGGAGTTGTAAATATTATCAGTTTTCTGGCTATGTGCCACATTTCCACTGGTAACCTCCGTGATTGAAAACGGCTGGAAATGTAGTAAGAATCTATTTGCTTTTATTTCAAGTGTTTCTTATAAGTTTTTTGTCGTTACTGGAAACAATAATTGCGTATTTGAAGAGTTTTACCACAATTAGAGAGTGTTCCTACAACAACATACTGGAATCATCAGCATTTTAACTGATTCACACAGGAAACACCAGAGAAATTCGGCCTCCAATTGTTAACATAAACAGTATAGTCTTCACGTACAGTCTTTCTACACAAATTTTGAGCTCAATAAACCTGAATTCCTAATATTTGAAAGCGAACTCAAGTGAAAACTCACCCTAAAATAGACTGAGTTTTAAGTATTATCAGTTTTCTGGTCATGACCCAGCTTCCACTGGTAAACTCCGTGATTCAAAACGGCTGGAAATGTAGTAAGAATAAATTTCCTTTCATTTCAAGTGTTTCTTACAAGTTTTTTATCATTTCTGGAAACTATAATTGCGTATTTGAAGAGTTTTACCACAATTAGAGAGTGTTCCTACAACTGTATACTGGAATCGGCAGCATTTTAACTGATTCACACAGAAAACGCCAGAGAAATTAGGCCTCAAATGTAAACATAAAGAGTATATTGCACACTTACAGTCTTCCTACACAAATTTTGAGCTGTATAAACCTAAAATCCTAATATTTGAAAGCCAATTCATGTGAAAACTCTCCATAAACTAGCCGGTGTTGTAAATATTATCAGTTTTCTTGTCATGTGGTAGCTTTACACTGAAAACCTCCTTGATTGAAAACGGCTGGAAATGCAGTACGAATCTATTTCTTTTAATTTCACGTGTTTCCTACCAGTTTTTAATCATTTCTGGAAACTATAATTGCGTATTTGAAAGTTTTACCACAATTAGAGAGTTTTCCTACAACTACATACCGGAATCGTCATCATTTTAACTGATTCACACAGGAAACAACAAAGAAATTCGGTCTCCAATTGTAAACATAAACTGTATAGTCTTCACTTACAGTCTTTCTACACAAATTTTGAGCTGTATAAACCTGAATTCCTAATATTTGAAAGCGAACTCAAGTGAAAACTCACCCTAAACTAGACGGAGTTGTAAGTATTATCAGTTTTCTGGTCATGACCCAGCTTTCCACTGGTAAACTCCGTGATTGAAAACGGCTGGAAATGTAGTAAGAATAAATTTCCTTTCATTTCAAGAGTTTCTTACAAGTTTTTTATCATTTCTGGAACTTATAATTGCGTATTTGAAGAGTTTTACCACAATTAGAGAGTGTTCCTACAACAACATACTGGAATCATCAGCATTTTAACTGATTCACACAGGAAACACCAGAGAAATTCGGCCTCCAATTGTTAACATAAACAGTATAGTCTTCACGTACAGTCTTTCTACACAAATTTTGAGCTCAATAAACCTGAATTCCTAATATTTGAAAGCGAACTCAAGTGAAAACTCACCCTAAAATAGACTGAGTTTTAAGTATTATCAGTTTTCTGGTCATGACCCAGCTTCCACTGGTAAACTCCGTGATTCAAAACGGCTGGAAATGTAGTAAGAATAAATTTCCTTTCATTTCAAGTGTTTCTTACAAGTTTTTTATCATTTCTGGAAACTATAATTGCGTATTTGAAGAGTTTTACCACAATTAGAGAGTGTTCCTACAACTGTATACTGGAATCGGCAGCATTTTAACTGATTCACACAGAAAACGCCAGAGAAATTAGGCCTCAAATGTAAACATAAAGAGTATATTGCACACTTACAGTCTTCCTACACAAATTTTGAGCTGTATAAACCTAAAATCCTAATATTTGAAAGCCAATTCATGTGAAAACTCTCCATAAACTAGCCGGTGTTGTAAATATTATCAGTTTTCTTGTCATGTCGTAGCTTTACACTGAAAACCTCCTTGATTGAAAATGGCTGGAAATGCAGTACGAATCTATTTCTTTTAATTTCACGTGTTTCCTACCAGTTTTTAATCATTTCTGGAAACTTTAATTGCGTATTTGAAAGTTTTACCACAATTAGAGAGTTTTCCTACAACTACATACCGGAATCGTCATCATTTTAACTGATTCACACAGGAAACAACAAAGAAATTCGGCCTCCAATTGTAAACATAAACTGTATAGTCTTCACTTACAGTCTTTCTACACAAATTTTGAGCTGTATAAACCTGAATTCCTAATATTTGAAAGCGAACTCAAGTGAAAACTCACCCTAAACTAGACGGAGTTGTAAGTATTATCAGTTTCTGGTCATGACCCAGCTTTCCACTGGTAAACTCCGTGATTGAAAACGGCTGGAAATGTAGTAAGAATAAATTTCCTTTCATTTCAAGAGTTTCTTACAAGTTTTTTATCATTTCTGGGACTTATAATTGCGTATTTGAAGAGTTTTACCACAATTAGAGAGTGTTCCTACAACTACATACTGGAATTATCAGCATTTTAACTGATTCACACAGGAAACACCAGAGAAATTCGGCCTCCAATTGTTAACATAAACAGTATAGTCTTCACATACAGTCTTTCTACACAAATTTTGAGCTGAATAAACCTGAATTCCTACTATTTGAAAGCGACCTCAAGTGAAAACTCACCCTAAACTAGACGGAGTTGTAAGTATTATCAGTTTTCTGGTCATGACCCAGCTTCCACTGGTAAACTCCGTGATTGAAAATGGCTGGAAATGTAGTAAGATTAAATTTTCTTTCATTTCAAGTGTTTCTTACAAGTTTTTTATCATTTCTGGAAACTATAATTGCGTATTTGAAGAGTTATACCACAATTAGAGAGTGTTCCTACAACTATATACTGGAATCGGCAGCATTTTAACTGATTCACACAGAAAACGCCAGAGAAATTAGGCCTCAAATGTCAACATAAACAGTATATTGCACACTTACAGTCTTCCTCCACAAATTTTGAGCTGTATAAACCTGAAATCCTAATATTTGAAAGCAAATTCAAGTGAAAACTCTCCATAAACTAGCCGGTGTTGTAAATATTATCAGTTTTCTTGTCATGTCGTCGCTTTACACTGAAAACCTCCTTGATTGAAAACGGCTGGAAATGCAGTACGAATCTATTTCTTTTAATTTCACGTGTTTCCTACCAGTTTTTAATCATTTCTGGAAACTATAATTGCGTATTTGAAAGTTTTACCACAATTAGAGAGTTTTCCTACAACTACATACTGGAATCGTCAGCATTTTAACTGATTCACACAGGAAACAACAAAGAAATTCGGCCTCCAATTGTAAACATAAACTGTATAGTCTTCACTTACAGTCTTTCTACACAAATTTTGAGCTGTATAAACCTGAATTCCTAATATTTAAAGCGAACTCAAGTGAAAAATCACCCTAAAATAGACTGAGATTTAAGTATTATCAGTTTTCTGGTCATGACCCAGCTTCCACTGGTAAACTCCGTGATTCAAAACGGCTGGAAATGTAGTAAGAATAAATTTCCTTTCATTTCAAGTGTTTCTTACAAGTTTTTTTTATCATTTCTGGAAACTATAATTGCGTATTTGAAGAGTTTTACCACAATTAGAGAGTGTTCCTACAACTATATACTGGAATCGGCAGCATTTTAACTGATTCACACAGAAAACGCCAGAGAAATTAGGCCTCAAATGTCAACATAAACAGTATATTGCACACTGACAGTCTTCCTACACAAATTTTGAGCTGTATAAACCTGAATTCCTAATATTTGAAAGCCAATTCAAGTGAAAACTCTCCCTAAACTAGCCGGAGTTGTAAATATTATCAGTTTTCTGGCTATGTGCCACCTTTCCACTGGTAACCTCCGTGATTGAAAACGGCTGGAAATGTAGTAAGAATCTATTTGCTTTTATTTCAAGTGTTTCTTATAAGTTTTTTATCATTACTGGAAACAATAATTGCGTATTCGAAGAGTTTTACCACAATTAGAGAGTGTTCCTACAACTACATACTGGAATCATCAGCATTTTAACTGATTCACACAGGAAACACCAGAGAAATTCGGCCTCCAATTGTTAACATAAACAGTATAGTCTTCACGTACAGTCTTTCTACACAAATTTTGAGCTGTATAAACCTGAATTCCTAATATTTGAAAGCGAACTCAAGTGAAAACTCACCCTAAACTAGACGGAGTTGTAAGTATTATCAGTTTCTGGTCATGACCCAGCTTTCCACTGGTAAACTCCGTGATTGAAAACGGCTGGAAATGTAGTAAGAATAAATTTCCTTTCATTTCAAGAGTTTCTTACAAGTTTTTTATCATTTCTGGGACTTATAATTGCGTATTTGAAGAGTTTTACCACAATTAGAGAGTGTTCCTACAACTACATACTGGAATTATCAGCATTTTAACTGATTCACACAGGAAACACCAGAGAAATTCGGCCTCCAATTGTTAACATAAACAGTATAGTCTTCACATACAGTCTTTCTACACAAATTTTGAGCTGAATAAACCTGAATTCCTACTATTTGAAAGCGACCTCAAGTGAAAACTCACCCTAAACTAGACGGAGTTGTAAGTATTATCAGTTTTCTGGTCATGACCCAGCTTCCACTGGTAAACTCCGTGATTGAAAATGGCTGGAAATGTAGTAAGATTAAATTTTCTTTCATTTCAAGTGTTTCTTACAAGTTTTTTATCATTTCTGGAAACTATAATTGCGTATTTGAAGAGTTATACCACAATTAGAGAGTGTTCCTACAACTATATACTGGAATCGGCAGCATTTTAACTGATTCACACAGAAAACGCCAGAGAAATTAGGCCTCAAATGTCAACATAAACAGTATATTGCACACTTACAGTCTTCCTCCACAAATTTTGAGCTGTATAAACCTGAAATCCTAATATTTGAAAGCAAATTCAAGTGAAAACTCTCCATAAACTAGCCGGTGTTGTAAATATTATCAGTTTTCTTGTCATGTCGTCGCTTTACACTGAAAACCTCCTTGATTGAAAACGGCTGGAAATGCAGTACGAATCTATTTCTTTTAATTTCACGTGTTTCCTACCAGTTTTTAATCATTTCTGGAAACTATAATTGCGTATTTGAAAGTTTTACCACAATTAGAGAGTTTTCCTACAACTACATACTGGAATCGTCAGCATTTTAACTGATTCACACAGGAAACAACAAAGAAATTCGGCCTCCAATTGTAAACATAAACTGTATAGTCTTCACTTACAGTCTTTCTACACAAATTTTGAGCTGTATAAACCTGAATTCCTAATATTTAAAGCGAACTCAAGTGAAAAATCACCCTAAAATAGACTGAGATTTAAGTATTATCAGTTTTCTGGTCATGACCCAGCTTCCACTGGTAAACTCCGTGATTCAAAACGGCTGGAAATGTAGTAAGAATAAATTTCCTTTCATTTCAAGTGTTTCTTACAAGTTTTTTTTATCATTTCTGGAAACTATAATTGCGTATTTGAAGAGTTTTACCACAATTAGAGAGTGTTCCTACAACTATATACTGGAATCGGCAGCATTTTAACTGATTCACACAGAAAACGCCAGAGAAATTAGGCCTCAAATGTCAACATAAACAGTATATTGCACACTGACAGTCTTCCTACACAAATTTTGAGCTGTATAAACCTGAATTCCTAATATTTGAAAGCCAATTCAAGTGAAAACTCTCCCTAAACTAGCCGGAGTTGTAAATATTATCAGTTTTCTGGCTATGTGCCACCTTTCCACTGGTAACCTCCGTGATTGAAAACGGCTGGAAATGTAGTAAGAATCTATTTGCTTTTATTTCAAGTGTTTCTTATAAGTTTTTTATCATTACTGGAAACAATAATTGCGTATTCGAAGAGTTTTACCACAATTAGAGAGTGTTCCTACAACTACATACTGGAATCATCAGCATTTTAACTGATTCACACAGGAAACACCAGAGAAATTCGGCCTCCAATTGTTAACATAAACAGTATAGTCTTCACGTACAGTCTTTCTACACAAATTTTGAGCTGAATAAACCTGAATTCCTACTATTTGAAAGCGACCTCAAGTGAAAACTCACCCTAAACTAGACGGAGTTGTAAGTATTATCAGTTTTCTGGTCATGACCCAGCTTCCACTGGTAAACTCCGTGATTGAAAATGGCTGGAAATGTAGTAAGATTAAATTTCCTTTCATTTCAAGTGTTTCTTACAAGTTTTTTATCATTTCTGGAAACTATAATTGCGTATTTGAAGAGTTATACCACAATTAGAGAGTGTTCCTACAACTATATACTGGAATCGGCAGCATTTTAACTGATTCACACAGAAAACGCCAGAGAAATTAGGCCTCAAATGTCAACATAAACAGTATATTGCACACTTACAGTCTTCCTCCACAAATTTTGAGCTGTATAAACCTGAAATCCTAATATTTGAAAGCCAATTCAAGTGAAAACTCTCCATAAACTAGCCGGTGTTGTAAATATTATCAGTTTTCTTGTCATGTCGTCGCTTTACACTGAAAACCTCCTTGATTGAAAACGGCTGGAAATGCAGTACGAATCTATTTCTTTTAATTTCACGTGTTTCCTACCAGTTTTTAATCATTTCTGGAAACTATAATTGCGTATTTGAAAGTTTTACCACAATTAGAGAGTTTTCCTACAACTACATACCGGAATCGTCATCATTTTAACTGATTCACACAGGAAACAACAAAGAAATTCGGTCTCCAATTGTAAACATAAACTGTATAGTCTTCACTTACAGTCTTTCTACACAAATTTTGAGCTGTATAAACCTGAATTCCTAATATTTGAAAGCGAACTCAAGTGAAAACTCACCCTAAACTAGACGGAGTTGTAAGTATTATCAGTTTTCTGGTCATGACCCAGCTTTCCACTGGTAAACTCCGTGATTGAAAACGGCTGGAAATGTAGTAAGAATAAATTTCCTTTCATTTCAAGAGTTTCTTACAAGTTTTTTATCATTTCTGGAACTTATAATTGCGTATTTGAAGAGTTTTACCACAATTAGAGAGTGTTCCTACAACAACATACTGGAATCATCAGCATTTTAACTGATTCACACAGGAAACACCAGAGAAATTCGGCCTCCAATTGTTAACATAAACAGTATAGTCTTCACGTACAGTCTTTCTACACAAATTTTGAGCTCAATAAACCTGAATTCCTAATATTTGAAAGCGAACTCAAGTGAAAACTCACCCTAAAATAGACTGAGTTTTAAGTATTATCAGTTTTCTGGTCATGACCCAGCTTCCACTGGTAAACTCCGTGATTCAAAACGGCTGGAAATGTAGTAAGAATAAATTTCCTTTCATTTCAAGTGTTTCTTACAAGTTTTTTATCATTTCTGGAAACTATAATTGCGTATTTGAAGAGTTTTACCACAATTAGAGAGTGTTCCTACAACTGTATACTGGAATCGGCAGCATTTTAACTGATTCACACAGAAAACGCCAGAGAAATTAGGCCTCAAATGTAAACATAAAGAGTATATTGCACACTTACAGTCTTCCTACACAAATTTTGAGCTGTATAAACCTAAAATCCTAATATTTGAAAGCCAATTCATGTGAAAACTCTCCATAAACTAGCCGGTGTTGTAAATATTATCAGTTTTCTTGTCATGTCGTAGCTTTACACTGAAAACCTCCTTGATTGAAAATGGCTGGAAATGCAGTACGAATCTATTTCTTTTAATTTCACGTGTTTCCTACCAGTTTTTAATCATTTCTGGAAACTTTAATTGCGTATTTGAAAGTTTTACCACAATTAGAGAGTTTTCCTACAACTACATACCGGAATCGTCATCATTTTAACTGATTCACACAGGAAACAACAAAGAAATTCGGCCTCCAATTGTAAACATAAACTGTATAGTCTTCACTTACAGTCTTTCTACACAAATTTTGAGCTGTATAAACCTGAATTCCTAATATTTGAAAGCGAACTCAAGTGAAAACTCACCCTAAACTAGACGGAGTTGTAAGTATTATCAGTTTCTGGTCATGACCCAGCTTTCCACTGGTAAACTCCGTGATTGAAAACGGCTGGAAATGTAGTAAGAATAAATTTCCTTTCATTTCAAGAGTTTCTTACAAGTTTTTTATCATTTCTGGGACTTATAATTGCGTATTTGAAGAGTTTTACCACAATTAGAGAGTGTTCCTACAACTACATACTGGAATTATCAGCATTTTAACTGATTCACACAGGAAACACCAGAGAAATTCGGCCTCCAATTGTTAACATAAACAGTATAGTCTTCACATACAGTCTTTCTACACAAATTTTGAGCTGAATAAACCTGAATTCCTACTATTTGAAAGCGACCTCAAGTGAAAACTCACCCTAAACTAGACGGAGTTGTAAGTATTATCAGTTTTCTGGTCATGACCCAGCTTCCACTGGTAAACTCCGTGATTGAAAATGGCTGGAAATGTAGTAAGATTAAATTTTCTTTCATTTCAAGTGTTTCTTACAAGTTTTTTATCATTTCTGGAAACTATAATTGCGTATTTGAAGAGTTATACCACAATTAGAGAGTGTTCCTACAACTATATACTGGAATCGGCAGCATTTTAACTGATTCACACAGAAAACGCCAGAGAAATTAGGCCTCAAATGTCAACATAAACAGTATATTGCACACTTACAGTCTTCCTCCACAAATTTTGAGCTGTATAAACCTGAAATCCTAATATTTGAAAGCCAATTCAAGTGAAAACTCTCCATAAACTAGCCGGTGTTGTAAATATTATCAGTTTTCTTGTCATGTCGTCGCTTTACACTGAAAACCTCCTTGATTGAAAACGGCTGGAAATGCAGTACGAATCTATTTCTTTTAATTTCACGTGTTTCCTACCAGTTTTTAATCATTTCTGGAAACTATAATTGCGTATTTGAAAGTTTTACCACAATTAGAGAGTTTTCCTACAACTACATACTGGAATCATCAGCATTTTAACTGATTCACACAGGAAACACCAGAGAAATTCGGCCTCCAATTGTTAACATAAACAGTATAGTCTTCACGTACAGTCTTTCTACACAAATTTTGAGCTGAATAAACCTGAATTCCTACTATTTGAAAGCGACCTCAAGTGAAAACTCACCCTAAACTAGACGGAGTTGTAAGTATTATCAGTTTTCTGGCTATGTGCCACCTTTCCACTGGTAACCTCCGTGATTGAAAACGGCTGGAAATGTAGTAAGAATCTATTTGCTTTTATTTCAAGTGTTTCTTATAAGTTTTTTATCATTACTGGAAACAATAATTGCGTATTCGAAGAGTTTTACCACAATTAGAGAGTGTTCCTACAACTACATACTGGAATCATCAGCATTTTAACTGATTCACACAGGAAACACCAGAGAAATTCGGCCTCCAATTGTTAACATAAACAGTATAGTCTTCACGTACAGTCTTTCTACACAAATTTTGAGCTGAATAAACCTGAATTCCTACTATTTGAAAGCGACCTCAAGTGAAAACTCACCCTAAACTAGACGGAGTTGTAAGTATTATCAGTTTTCTGGTCATGACCCAGCTTCCACTGGTAAACTCCGTGATTCAAAACGGCTGGAAATGTAGTAAGAATAAATTTCCTTTCATTTCAAGTGTTTCTTACAAGTTTTTTATCATTTCTGGAAACTATAATTGCGTATTTGAAGAGTTTTACCACAATTAGAGAGTGTTCCTACAACTGTATACTGGAATCGGCAGCATTTTAACTGATTCACACAGAAAACGCCAGAGAAATTAGGCCTCAAATGTAAACATAAAGAGTATATTGCACACTTACAGTCTTCCTACACAAATTTTGAGCTGTATAAACCTAAAATCCTAATATTTGAAAGCCAATTCATGTGAAAACTCTCCATAAACTAGCCGGTGTTGTAAATATTATCAGTTTTCTTGTCATGTCGTAGCTTTACACTGAAAACCTCCTTGATTGAAAATGGCTGGAAATGCAGTACGAATCTATTTCTTTTAATTTCACGTGTTTCCTACCAGTTTTTAATCATTTCTGGAAACTTTAATTGCGTATTTGAAAGTTTTACCACAATTAGAGAGTTTTCCTACAACTACATACCGGAATCGTCATCATTTTAACTGATTCACACAGGAAACAACAAAGAAATTCGGCCTCCAATTGTAAACATAAACTGTATAGTCTTCACTTACAGTCTTTCTACACAAATTTTGAGCTGTATAAACCTGAATTCCTAATATTTGAAAGCGAACTCAAGTGAAAACTCACCCTAAACTAGACGGAGTTGTAAGTATTATCAGTTTCTGGTCATGACCCAGCTTTCCACTGGTAAACTCCGTGATTGAAAACGGCTGGAAATGTAGTAAGAATAAATTTCCTTTCATTTCAAGAGTTTCTTACAAGTTTTTTATCATTTCTGGGACTTATAATTGCGTATTTGAAGAGTTTTACCACAATTAGAGAGTGTTCCTACAACTACATACTGGAATTATCAGCATTTTAACTGATTCACACAGGAAACACCAGAGAAATTCAGCCTCCAATTGTTAACATAAACAGTATAGTCTTCACATACAGTCTTTCTACACAAATTTTGAGCTGAATAAACCTGAATTCCTACTATTTGAAAGCGACCTCAAGTGAAAACTCACCCTAAACTAGACGGAGTTGTAAGTATTATCAGTTTTCTGGTCATGACCCAGCTTCCACTGGTAAACTCCGTGATTGAAAATGGCTGGAAATGTAGTAAGATTAAATTTTCTTTCATTTCAAGTGTTTCTTACAAGTTTTTTATCATTTCTGGAAACTATAATTGCGTATTTGAAGAGTTATACCACAATTAGAGAGTGTTCCTACAACTATATACTGGAATCGGCAGCATTTTAACTGATTCACACAGAAAACGCCAGAGAAATTAGGCCTCAAATGTCAACATAAACAGTATATTGCACACTTACAGTCTTCCTCCACAAATTTTGAGCTGTATAAACCTGAAATCCTAATATTTGAAAGCAAATTCAAGTGAAAACTCTCCATAAACTAGCCGGTGTTGTAAATATTATCAGTTTTCTTGTCATGTCGTCGCTTTACACTGAAAACCTCCTTGATTGAAAACGGCTGGAAATGCAGTACGAATCTATTTCTTTTAATTTCACGTGTTTCCTACCAGTTTTTAATCATTTCTGGAAACTATAATTGCGTATTTGAAAGTTTTACCACAATTAGAGAGTTTTCCTACAACTACATACTGGAATCGTCAGCATTTTAACTGATTCACACAGGAAACAACAAAGAAATTCGGCCTCCAATTGTAAACATAAACTGTATAGTCTTCACTTACAGTCTTTCTACACAAATTTTGAGCTGTATAAACCTGAATTCCTAATATTTAAAGCGAACTCAAGTGAAAAATCACCCTAAAATAGACTGAGATTTAAGTATTATCAGTTTTCTGGTCATGACCCAGCTTCCACTGGTAAACTCCGTGATTCAAAACGGCTGGAAATGTAGTAAGAATAAATTTCCTTTCATTTCAAGTGTTTCTTACAAGTTTTTTTATCATTTCTGGAAACTATAATTGCGTATTTGAAGAGTTTTACCACAATTAGAGAGTGTTCCTACAACTATATACTGGAATCGGCAGCATTTTAACTGATTCACACAGAAAACGCCAGAGAAATTAGGCCTCAAATGTCAACATAAACAGTATATTGCACACTGACAGTCTTCCTACACAAATTTTGAGCTGTATAAACCTGAATTCCTAATATTTGAAAGCCAATTCAAGTGAAAACTCTCCCTAAACTAGCCGGAGTTGTAAATATTATCAGTTTTCTGGCTATGTGCCACCTTTCCACTGGTAACCTCCGTGATTGAAAACGGCTGGAAATGTAGTAAGAATCTATTTGCTTTTATTTCAAGTGTTTCTTATAAGTTTTTTATCATTACTGGAAACAATAATTGCGTATTCGAAGAGTTTTACCACAATTAGAGAGTGTTCCTACAACTACATACTGGAATCATCAGCATTTTAACTGATTCACACAGGAAACACCAGAGAAATTCGGCCTCCAATTGTTAACATAAACAGTATAGTCTTCACGTACAGTCTTTCTACACAAATTTTGAGCTGAATAAACCTGAATTCCTACTATTTGAAAGCGACCTCAAGTGAAAACTCACCCTAAACTAGACGGAGTTGTAAGTATTATCAGTTTTCTGGTCATGACCCAGCTTCCACTGGTAAACTCCGTGATTGAAAATGGCTGGAAATGTAGTAAGATTAAATTTCCTTTCATTTCAAGTGTTTCTTACAAGTTTTTTATCATTTCTGGAAACTATAATTGCGTATTTGAAGAGTTATACCACAATTAGAGAGTGTTCCTACAACTATATACTGGAATCGGCAGCATTTTAACTGATTCACACAGAAAACGCCAGAGAAATTAGGCCTCAAATGTCAACATAAACAGTATATTGCACACTTACAGTCTTCCTCCACAAATTTTGAGCTGTATAAACCTGAAATCCTAATATTTGAAAGCCAATTCAAGTGAAAACTCTCCATAAACTAGCGGGTGTTGTAAATATTATCAGTTTTCTTGTCATGTCGTCGCTTTACACTGAAAACCTCCTTGATTGAAAACGGCTGGAAATGCAGTACGAATCTATTTCTTTTAATTTCACGTGTTTCCTACCAGTTTTTAATCATTTCTGGAAACTATAATTGCGTATTTGAAAGTTTTACCACAATTAGAGAGTTTTCCTACAACTACATACCGGAATCGTCATCATTTTAACTGATTCACACAGGAAACAACAAAGAAATTCGGCCTCCAATTGTAAACATAAACTGTATAGTCTTCACTTACAGTCTTTCTACACAAATTTTGAGCTGTATAAACCTGAATTCCTAATATTTGAAAGCGAACTCAAGTGAAAACTCACCCTAAACTAGACGGAGTTGTAAGTATTATCAGTTTTCTGGTCATGACCCAGCTTTCCACTGGTAAACTCCGTGATTGAAAACGGCTGGAAATGTAGTAAGAATAAATTTCCTTTCATTTCAAGAGTTTCTTACAAGTTTTTTATCATTTCTGGAACTTATAATTGCGTATTTGAAGAGTTTTACCACAATTAGAGAGTGTTCCTACAACAACATACTGGAATCATCAGCATTTTAACTGATTCACACAGGAAACACCAGAGAAATTCGGCCTCCAATTGTTAACATAAACAGTATAGTCTTCACGTACAGTCTTTCTACACAAATTTTGAGCTCAATAAACCTGAATTCCTAATATTTGAAAGCGAACTCAAGTGAAAACTCACCCTAAAATAGACTGAGTTTTAAGTATTATCAGTTTTCTGGTCATGACCCAGCTTCCACTGGTAAACTCCGTGATTCAAAACGGCTGGAAATGTAGTAAGAATAAATTTCCTTTCATTTCAAGTGTTTCTTACAAGTTTTTTATCATTTCTGGAAACTATAATTGCGTATTTGAAGAGTTTTACCACAATTAGAGAGTGTTCCTACAACTGTATACTGGAATCGGCAGCATTTTAACTGATTCACACAGAAAACGCCAGAGAAATTAGGCCTCAAATGTAAACATAAAGAGTATATTGCACACTTACAGTCTTCCTACACAAATTTTGAGCTGTATAAACCTAAAATCCTAATATTTGAAAGCCAATTCATGTGAAAACTCTCCATAAACTAGCCGGTGTTGTAAATATTATCAGTTTTCTTGTCATGTCGTAGCTTTACACTGAAAACCTCCTTGATTGAAAATGGCTGGAAATGCAGTACGAATCTATTTCTTTTAATTTCACGTGTTTCCTACCAGTTTTTAATCATTTCTGGAAACTTTAATTGCGTATTTGAAAGTTTTACCACAATTAGAGAGTTTTCCTACAACTACATACCGGAATCGTCATCATTTTAACTGATTCACACAGGAAACAACAAAGAAATTCGGCCTCCAATTGTAAACATAAACTGTATAGTCTTCACTTAGAGTCTTTCTACACAAATTTTGAGCTGTATAAACCTGAATTCCTAATATTTGAAAGCGAACTCAAGTGAAAACTCACCCTAAACTAGACGGAGTTGTAAGTATTATCAGTTTCTGGTCATGACCCAGCTTTCCACTGGTAAACTCCGTGATTGAAAACGGCTGGAAATGTAGTAAGAATAAATTTCCTTTCATTTCAAGAGTTTCTTACAAGTTTTTTATCATTTCTGGGACTTATAATTGCGTATTTGAAGAGTTTTACCACAATTAGAGAGTGTTCCTACAACTACATACTGGAATTATCAGCATTTTAACTGATTCACACAGGAAACACCAGAGAAATTCGGCCTCCAATTGTTAACATAAACAGTATAGTCTTCACATACAGTCTTTCTACACAAATTTTGAGCTGAATAAACCTGAATTCCTACTATTTGAAAGCGACCTCAAGTGAAAACTCACCCTAAACTAGACGGAGTTGTAAGTATTATCAGTTTTCTGGTCATGACCCAGCTTCCACTGGTAAACTCCGTGATTGAAAATGGCTGGAAATGTAGTAAGATTAAATTTTCTTTCATTTCAAGTGTTTCTTACAAGTTTTTTATCATTTCTGGAAACTATAATTGCGTATTTGAAGAGTTATACCACAATTAGAGAGTGTTCCTACAACTATATACTGGAATCGGCAGCATTTTAACTGATTCACACAGAAAACGCCAGAGAAATTAGGCCTCAAATGTCAACATAAACAGTATATTGCACACTTACAGTCTTCCTCCACAAATTTTGAGCTGTATAAACCTGAAATCCTAATATTTGAAAGCCAATTCAAGTGAAAACTCTCCATAAACTAGCCGGTGTTGTAAATATTATCAGTTTTCTTGTCATGTCGTCGCTTTACACTGAAAACCTCCTTGATTGAAAACGGCTGGAAATGCAGTACGAATCTATTTCTTTTAATTTCACGTGTTTCCTACCAGTTTTTAATCATTTCTGGAAACTATAATTGCGTATTTGAAAGTTTTACCACAATTAGAGAGTTTTCCTACAACTACATACTGGAATCGTCAGCATTTTAACTGATTCACACAGGAAACAACAAAGAAATTCGGCCTCCAATTGTAAACATAAACTGTATAGTCTTCACTTACAGTCTTTCTACACAAATTTTGAGCTGTATAAACCTGAATTCCTAATATTTAAAGCGAACTCAAGTGAAAAATCACCCTAAAATAGACTGAGTTTTAAGTATTATCAGTTTTCTGGTCATGACCCAGCTTCCACTGGTAAACTCCGTGATTCAAAACGGCTGGAAATGTAGTAAGAATAAATTTCCTTTCATTTCAAGTGTTTCTTACAAGTTTTTTTATCATTTCTGGAAACTATAATTGCGTATTTGAAGAGTTTTACCACAATTAGAGAGTGTTCCTACAACTATATACTGGAATCGGCAGCATTTTAACTGATTCACACAGAAAACGCCAGAGAAATTAGGCCTCAAATGTCAACATAAACAGTATATTGCACACTGACAGTCTTCCTACACAAATTTTGAGCTGTATAAACCTGAATTCCTAATATTTGAAAGCCAATTCAAGTGAAAACTCTCCCTAAACTAGCCGGAGTTGTAAATATTATCAGTTTTCTGGCTATGTGCCACCTTTCCACTGGTAACCTCCGTGATTGAAAACGGCTGGAAATGTAGTAAGTATCTATTTGCTTTTATTTCAAGTGTTTCTTATAAGTTTTTTATCATTACTGGAAACAATAATTGCGTATTCGAAGAGTTTTACCACAATTAGAGAGTGTTCCTACAACTACATACTGGAATCATCAGCATTTTAACTGATTCACACAGGAAACACCAGAGAAATTCGGCCTCCAATTGTTAACATAAACAGTATAGTCTTCACGTACAGTCTTTCTACACAAATTTTGAGCTGAATAAACCTGAATTCCTACTATTTGAAAGCGACCTCAAGTGAAAACTCACCCTAAACTAGACGGAGTTGTAAGTATTATCAGTTTTCTGGTCATGACCCAGCTTCCACTGGTAAACTCCGTGATTCAAAACGGCTGGAAATGTAGTAAGAATAAATTTCCTTTCATTTCAAGTGTTTCTTACAAGTTTTTTATCATTTCTGGAAACTATAATTGCGTATTTGAAGAGTTTTACCACAATTAGAGAGTGTTCCTACAACTGTATACTGGAATCGGCAGCATTTTAACTGATTCACACAGAAAACGCCAGAGAAATTAGGCCTCAAATGTAAACATAAAGAGTATATTGCACACTTACAGTCTTCCTACACAAATTTTGAGCTGTATAAACCTAAAATCCTAATATTTGAAAGCCAATTCATGTGAAAACTCTCCATAAACTAGCCGGTGTTGTAAATATTATCAGTTTTCTTGTCATGTCGTAGCTTTACACTGAAAACCTCCTTGATTGAAAATGGCTGGAAATGCAGTACGAATCTATTTCTTTTAATTTCACGTGTTTCCTACCAGTTTTTAATCATTTCTGGAAACTTTAATTGCGTATTTGAAAGTTTTACCACAATTAGAGAGTTTTCCTACAACTACATACCGGAATCGTCATCATTTTAACTGATTCACACAGGAAACAACAAAGAAATTCGGCCTCCAATTGTAAACATAAACTGTATAGTCTTCACTTACAGTCTTTCTACACAAATTTTGAGCTGTATAAACCTGAATTCCTAATATTTGAAAGCGAACTCAAGTGAAAACTCACCCTAAACTAGACGGAGTTGTAAGTATTATCAGTTTCTGGTCATGACCCAGCTTTCCACTGGTAAACTCCGTGATTGAAAACGGCTGGAAATGTAGTAAGAATAAATTTCCTTTCATTTCAAGAGTTTCTTACAAGTTTTTTATCATTTCTGGGACTTATAATTGCGTATTTGAAGAGTTTTACCACAATTAGAGAGTGTTCCTACAACTACATACTGGAATTATCAGCATTTTAACTGATTCACACAGGAAACACCAGAGAAATTCGGCCTCCAATTGTTAACATAAACAGTATAGTCTTCACATACAGTCTTTCTACACAAATTTTGAGCTGAATAAACCTGAATTCCTACTATTTGAAAGCGACCTCAAGTGAAAACTCACCCTAAACTAGACGGAGTTGTAAGTATTATCAGTTTTCTGGTCATGACCCAGCTTCCACTGGTAAACTCCGTGATTGAAAATGGCTGGAAATGTAGTAAGATTAAATTTTCTTTCATTTCAAGTGTTTCTTACAAGTTTTTTATCATTTCTGGAAACTATAATTGCGTATTTGAAGAGTTATACCACAATTAGAGAGTGTTCCTACAACTATATACTGGAATCGGCAGCATTTTAACTGATTCACACAGAAAACGCCAGAGAAATTAGGCCTCAAATGTCAACATAAACAGTATATTGCACACTTACAGTCTTCCTCCACAAATTTTGAGCTGTATAAACCTGAAATCCTAATATTTGAAAGCAAATTCAAGTGAAAACTCTCCATAAACTAGCCGGTGTTGTAAATATTATCAGTTTTCTTGTCATGTCGTCGCTTTACACTGAAAACCTCCTTGATTGAAAACGGCTGGAAATGCAGTACGAATCTATTTCTTTTAATTTCACGTGTTTCCTACCAGTTTTTAATCATTTCTGGAAACTATAATTGCGTATTTGAAAGTTTTACCACAATTAGAGAGTTTTCCTACAACTACATACTGGAATCGTCAGCATTTTAACTGATTCACACAGGAAACAACAAAGAAATTCGGCCTCCAATTGTAAACATAAACTGTATAGTCTTCACTTACAGTCTTTCTACACAAATTTTGAGCTGTATAAACCTGAATTCCTAATATTTAAAGCGAACTCAAGTGAAAAATCACCCTAAAATAGACTGAGATTTAAGTATTATCAGTTTTCTGGTCATGACCCAGCTTCCACTGGTAAACTCCGTGATTCAAAACGGCTGGAAATGTAGTAAGAATAAATTTCCTTTCATTTCAAGTGTTTCTTACAAGTTTTTTTATCATTTCTGGAAACTATAATTGCGTATTTGAAGAGTTTTACCACAATTAGAGAGTGTTCCTACAACTATATACTGGAATCGGCAGCATTTTAACTGATTCACACAGAAAACGCCAGAGAAATTAGGCCTCAAATGTCAACATAAACAGTATATTGCACACTGACAGTCTTCCTACACAAATTTTGAGCTGTATAAACCTGAATTCCTAATATTTGAAAGCCAATTCAAGTGAAAACTCTCCCTAAACTAGCCGGAGTTGTAAATATTATCAGTTTTCTGGCTATGTGCCACCTTTCCACTGGTAACCTCCGTGATTGAAAACGGCTGGAAATGTAGTAAGAATCTATTTGCTTTTATTTCAAGTGTTTCTTATAAGTTTTTTATCATTACTGGAAACAATAATTGCGTATTCGAAGAGTTTTACCACAATTAGAGAGTGTTCCTACAACTACATACTGGAATCATCAGCATTTTAACTGATTCACACAGGAAACACCAGAGAAATTCGGCCTCCAATTGTTAACATAAACAGTATAGTCTTCACGTACAGTCTTTCTACACAAATTTTGAGCTGAATAAACCTGAATTCCTACTATTTGAAAGCGACCTCAAGTGAAAACTCACCCTAAACTAGACGGAGTTGTAAGTATTATCAGTTTTCTGGTCATGACCCAGCTTCCACTGGTAAACTCCGTGATTGAAAATGGCTGGAAATGTAGTAAGATTAAATTTCCTTTCATTTCAAGTGTTTCTTACAAGTTTTTTATCATTTCTGGAAACTATAATTGCGTATTTGAAGAGTTATACCACAATTAGAGAGTGTTCCTACAACTATATACTGGAATCGGCAGCATTTTAACTGATTCACACAGAAAACGCCAGAGAAATTAGGCCTCAAATGTCAACATAAACAGTATATTGCACACTTACAGTCTTCCTCCACAAATTTTGAGCTGTATAAACCTGAAATCCTAATATTTGAAAGCCAATTCAAGTGAAAACTCTCCATAAACTAGCCGGTGTTGTAAATATTATCAGTTTTCTTGTCATGTCGTCGCTTTACACTGAAAACCTCCTTGATTGAAAACGGCTGGAAATGCAGTACGAATCTATTTCTTTTAATTTCACGTGTTTCCTACCAGTTTTTAATCATTTCTGGAAACTATAATTGCGTATTTGAAAGTTTTACCACAATTAGAGAGTTTTCCTACAACTACATACCGGAATCGTCATCATTTTAACTGATTCACACAGGAAACAACAAAGAAATTCGGTCTCCAATTGTAAACATAAACTGTATAGTCTTCACTTACAGTCTTTCTACACAAATTTTGAGCTGTATAAACCTGAATTCCTAATATTTGAAAGCGAACTCAAGTGAAAACTCACCCTAAACTAGACGGAGTTGTAAGTATTATCAGTTTTCTGGTCATGACCCAGCTTTCCACTGGTAAACTCCGTGATTGAAAACGGCTGGAAATGTAGTAAGAATAAATTTCCTTTCATTTCAAGAGTTTCTTACAAGTTTTTTATCATTTCTGGAACTTATAATTGCGTATTTGAAGAGTTTTACCACAATTAGAGAGTGTTCCTACAACAACATACTGGAATCATCAGCATTTTAACTGATTCACACAGGAAACACCAGAGAAATTCGGCCTCCAATTGTTAACATAAACAGTATAGTCTTCACGTACAGTCTTTCTACACAAATTTTGAGCTCAATAAACCTGAATTCCTAATATTTGAAAGCGAACTCAAGTGAAAACTCACCCTAAAATAGACTGAGTTTTAAGTATTATCAGTTTTCTGGTCATGACCCAGCTTCCACTGGTAAACTCCGTGATTCAAAACGGCTGGAAATGTAGTAAGAATAAATTTCCTTTCATTTCAAGTGTTTCTTACAAGTTTTTTATCATTTCTGGAAACTATAATTGCGTATTTGAAGAGTTTTACCACAATTAGAGAGTGTTCCTACAACTGTATACTGGAATCGGCAGCATTTTAACTGATTCACACAGAAAACGCCAGAGAAATTAGGCCTCAAATGTAAACATAAAGAGTATATTGCACACTTACAGTCTTCCTACACAAATTTTGAGCTGTATAAACCTAAAATCCTAATATTTGAAAGCCAATTCATGTGAAAACTCTCCATAAACTAGCCGGTGTTGTAAATATTATCAGTTTTCTTGTCATGTCGTAGCTTTACACTGAAAACCTCCTTGATTGAAAATGGCTGGAAATGCAGTACGAATCTATTTCTTTTAATTTCACGTGTTTCCTACCAGTTTTTAATCATTTCTGGAAACTTTAATTGCGTATTTGAAAGTTTTACCACAATTAGAGAGTTTTCCTACAACTACATACCGGAATCGTCATCATTTTAACTGATTCACACAGGAAACAACAAAGAAATTCGGCCTCCAATTGTAAACATAAACTGTATAGTCTTCACTTACAGTCTTTCTACACAAATTTTGAGCTGTATAAACCTGAATTCCTAATATTTGAAAGCGAACTCAAGTGAAAACTCACCCTAAACTAGACGGAGTTGTAAGTATTATCAGTTTCTGGTCATGACCCAGCTTTCCACTGGTAAACTCCGTGATTGAAAACGGCTGGAAATGTAGTAAGAATAAATTTCCTTTCATTTCAAGAGTTTCTTACAAGTTTTTTATCATTTCTGGGACTTATAATTGCGTATTTGAAGAGTTTTACCACAATTAGAGAGTGTTCCTACAACTACATACTGGAATTATCAGCATTTTAACTGATTCACACAGGAAACACCAGAGAAATTCGGCCTCCAATTGTTAACATAAACAGTATAGTCTTCACATACAGTCTTTCTACACAAATTTTGAGCTGAATAAACCTGAATTCCTACTATTTGAAAGCGACCTCAAGTGAAAACTCACCCTAAACTAGACGGAGTTGTAAGTATTATCAGTTTTCTGGTCATGACCCAGCTTCCACTGGTAAACTCCGTGATTGAAAATGGCTGGAAATGTAGTAAGATTAAATTTTCTTTCATTTCAAGTGTTTCTTACAAGTTTTTTATCATTTCTGGAAACTATAATTGCGTATTTGAAGAGTTATACCACAATTAGAGAGTGTTCCTACAACTATATACTGGAATCGGCAGCATTTTAACTGATTCACACAGAAAACGCCAGAGAAATTAGGCCTCAAATGTCAACATAAACAGTATATTGCACACTTACAGTCTTCCTCCACAAATTTTGAGCTGTATAAACCTGAAATCCTAATATTTGAAAGCCAATTCAAGTGAAAACTCTCCATAAACTAGCCGGTGTTGTAAATATTATCAGTTTTCTTGTCATGTCGTCGCTTTACACTGAAAACCTCCTTGATTGAAAACGGCTGGAAATGCAGTACGAATCTATTTCTTTTAATTTCACGTGTTTCCTACCAGTTTTTAATCATTTCTGGAAACTATAATTGCGTATTTGAAAGTTTTACCACAATTAGAGAGTTTTCCTACAACTACATACTGGAATCGTCAGCATTTTAACTGATTCACACAGGAAACAACAAAGAAATTCGGCCTCCAATTGTAAACATAAACTGTATAGTCTTCACTTACAGTCTTTCTACACAAATTTTGAGCTGTATAAACCTGAATTCCTAATATTTAAAGCGAACTCAAGTGAAAAATCACCCTAAAATAGACTGAGTTTTAAGTATTATCAGTTTTCTGGTCATGACCCAGCTTCCACTGGTAAACTCCGTGATTCAAAACGGCTGGAAATGTAGTAAGAATAAATTTCCTTTCATTTCAAGTGTTTCTTACAAGTTTTTTTATCATTTCTGGAAACTATAATTGCGTATTTGAAGAGTTTTACCACAATTAGAGAGTGTTCCTACAACTATATACTGGAATCGGCAGCATTTTAACTGATTCACACAGAAAACGCCAGAGAAATTAGGCCTCAAATGTCAACATAAACAGTATATTGCACACTGACAGTCTTCCTACACAAATTTTGAGCTGTATAAACCTGAATTCCTAATATTTGAAAGCCAATTCAAGTGAAAACTCTCCCTAAACTAGCCGGAGTTGTAAATATTATCAGTTTTCTGGCTATGTGCCACCTTTCCACTGGTAACCTCCGTGATTGAAAACGGCTGGAAATGTAGTAAGAATCTATTTGCTTTTATTTCAAGTGTTTCTTATAAGTTTTTTATCATTACTGGAAACAATAATTGCGTATTCGAAGAGTTTTACCACAATTAGAGAGTGTTCCTACAACTACATACTGGAATCATCAGCATTTTAACTGATTCACACAGGAAACACCAGAGAAATTCGGCCTCCAATTGTTAACATAAACAGTATAGTCTTCACGTACAGTCTTTCTACACAAATTTTGAGCTGAATAAACCTGAATTCCTACTATTTGAAAGCGACCTCAAGTGAAAACTCACCCTAAACTAGACGGAGTTGTAAGTATTATCAGTTTTCTGGTCATGACCCAGCTTCCACTGGTAAACTCCGTGATTGAAAATGGCTGGAAATGTAGTAAGATTAAATTTCCTTTCATTTCAAGTGTTTCTTACAAGTTTTTTATCATTTCTGGAAACTATAATTGCGTATTTGAAGAGTTATACCACAATTAGAGAGTGTTCCTACAACTATATACTGGAATCGGCAGCATTTTAACTGATTCACACAGAAAACGCCAGAGAAATTAGGCCTCAAATGTAAACATAAAGAGTATATTGCACACTTACAGTCTTCCTCCACAAATTTTGAGCTGTATAAACCTGAAATCCTAATATTTGAAAGCCAATTCAAGTGAAAACTCTCCATAAACTAGCCGGTGTTGTAAATATTATCAGTTTTCTTGTCATGTCGTCGCTTTACACTGAAAACCTCCTTGATTGAAAACGGCTGGAAATGCAGTACGAATCTATTTCTTTTAATTTCACGTGTTTCCTACCAGTTTTTAATCATTTCTGGAAACTATAATTGCGTATTTGAAAGTTTTACCACAATTAGAGAGTTTTCCTACAACTACATACCGGAATCGTCATCATTTTAACTGATTCACACAGGAAACAACAAAGAAATTCGGTCTCCAATTGTAAACATAAACTGTATAGTCTTCACTTACAGTCTTTCTACACAAATTTTGAGCTGTATAAACCTGAATTCCTAATATTTGAAAGCGAACTCAAGTGGAAACTCACCCTAAACTAGACGGAGTTGTAAGTATTATCAGTTTTCTGGTCATGACCCAGCTTTCCACTGGTAAACTCCGTGATTGAAAACGGCTGGAAATGTAGTAAGAATAAATTTCCTTTCATTTCAAGAGTTTCTTACAAGTTTTTTATCATTTCTGGAACTTATAATTGCGTATTTGAAGAGTTTTACCACAATTAGAGAGTGTTCCTACAACAACATACTGGAATCATCAGCATTTTAACTGATTCACACAGGAAACACCAGAGAAATTCGGCCTCCAATTGTTAACATAAACAGTATAGTCTTCACGTACAGTCTTTCTACACAAATTTTGAGCTCAATAAACCTGAATTCCTAATATTTGAAAGCGAACTCAAGTGAAAACTCACCCTAAAATAGACTGAGTTTTAAGTATTATCAGTTTTCTGGTCATGACCCAGCTTCCACTGGTAAACTCCGTGATTCAAAACGGCTGGAAATGTAGTAAGAATAAATTTCCTTTCATTTCAAGTGTTTCTTACAAGTTTTTTATCATTTCTGGAAACTATAATTGCGTATTTGAAGAGTTTTAAAACAATTAGAGAGTGTTCCTACAACTGTATACTGGAATCGGCAGCATTTTAACTGATTCACACAGAAAACGCCAGAGAAATTAGGCCTCAAATGTAAACATAAAGAGTATATTGCACACTTACAGTCTTCCTACACAAATTTTGAGCTGTATAAACCTACAATCCTAATATTTGAAAGCCAATTCATGTGAAAACTCTCCATAAACTAGCCGGTGTTGTAAATATTATCAGTTTTCTTGTCATGTCGTAGCTTTACACTGAAAACCTCCTTGATTGAAAAAGGCTGGAAATGCAGTACGAATCTATTTCTTTTAATTTCACGTGTTTCCTACCAGTTTTTAATCATTTCTGGAAACTTTAATTGCGTATTTGAAAGTTTTACCACAATTAGAGAGTTTTCCTACAACTACATACCGGAATCGTCATCATTTTAACTGATTCACACAGGAAACAACAAAGAAATTCGGCCTCCAATTGTAAACATAAACTGTATAGTCTTCACTTACAGTCTTTCTACACAAATTTTGAGCTGTATAAACCTGAATTCCTAATATTTGAAAGCGAACTCAAGTGAAAACTCACCCTAAACTAGACGGAGTTGTAAGTATTATCAGTTTCTGGTCATGACCCAGCTTTCCACTGGTAAACTCCGTGATTGAAAACGGCTGGAAATGTAGTAAGAATAAATTTCCTTTCATTTCAAGAGTTTCTTACAAGTTTTTTATCATTTCTGGAACTTATAATTGCGTATTTGAAGAGTTTTACCACAATTAGAGAGTGTTCCTACAACTACATACTGGAATTATCAGCATTTTAACTGATTCAAACAGGAAACACCAGAGAAATTCGGCCTCCAATTGTTAACATAAACAGTATAGTCTTCACATACAGTCTTTCTACACAAATTTTGAGCTGAATAAACCTGAATTCCTACTATTTGAAAGCGACCTCAAGTGAAAACTCACCCTAAACTAGACGGAGTTGTAAGTATTATCAGTTTTCTGGTCATGACCCAGCTTCCACTGGTAAACTCCGTGATTGAAAATGGCTGGAAATGTAGTAAGATTAAATTTTCTTTCATTTCAAGTGTTTCTTACAAGTTTTTTATCATTTCTGGAAAGTATAATTGCGTATTTGAAGAGTTATACCACAATTAGAGAGTGTTCCTACAACTATATACTGGAATCGGCAGCATTTTAACTGATTCACACAGAAAACGCCAGAGAAATTAGGCCTCAAATGTCAACATAAACAGTATATTGCACACTTACAGTCTTCCTCCACAAATTTTGAGCTGTATAAACCTGAAATCCTAATATTTGAAAGCCAATTCAAGTGAAAACTCTCCATAAACTAGCCGGTGTTGTAAATATTATCAGTTTTCTTGTCATGTCGTCGCTTTACACTGAAAACCTCCTTGATTGAAAACGGCTGGAAATGCAGTACGAATCTATTTCTTTTAATTTCACGTGTTTCCTACCAGTTTTTAATCATTTCTGGAAACTATAATTGCGTATTTGAAAGTTTTACCACAATTAGAGAGTTTTCCTACAACTACATACTGGAATCGTCAGCATTTTAACTGATTCACACAGGAAACACCCAAGAAATTCGGCCTCCAATTGTAAACATAAACTGTATAGTCTTCACTTACAGTCTTTCTACACAAATTTTGAGCTGTATAAACCTGAATTCCTAATATTTAAAGCGAACTCAAGTGAAAAATCACCCTAAAATAGACTGAGTTTTAAGTATTATCAGTTTTCTGGTCATGACCCAGCTTCCACTGGTAAACTCCGTGATTCAAAACGGCTGGAAATGTAGTAAGAATAAATTTCCTTTCATTTCAAGTGTTTCTTACAAGTTTTTTATCATTTCTGGAAACTATAATTGCGTATTTGAAGAGTTTTACCACAATTAGAGAGTGTTCCTACAACTGTATACTGGAATCGGCAGCATTTTAACTGATTCACACAGAAAACGCCAGAGAAATTAGGCCTCAAATGTAAACATAAAGAGTATATTGCACACTTACAGTCTTCCTACACAAATTTTGAGCTGTATAAACCTAAAATCCTAATATTTGAAAGCCAATTCATGTGAAAACTCTCCATAAACTAGCCGGTGTTGTAAATATTATCAGTTTTCTTGTCATGTCGTAGCTTTACACTGAAAACCTCCTTGATTGAAAACGGCTGGAAATGCAGTACGAATCTATTTCTTTTAATTTCACGTGTTTCCTACCAGTTTTTAATCATTTCTGGAAACTATAATTGCGTATTTGAAAGTTTTACCACAATTAGAGAGTTTTCCTACAACTACATACCGGAATCGTCATCATTTTAACTGATTCACACAGGAAACAACAAAGAAATTCGGTCTCCAATTGTAAACATAAACTGTATAGTCTTCACTTACAGTCTTTCTACACAAATTTTGAGCTGTATAAACCTGAATTCCTAATATTTGAAAGCGAACTCAAGTGAAAACTCACCCTAAACTAGACGGAGTTGTAAGTATTATCAGTTTTCTGGTCATGACCCAGCTTTCCACTGGTAAACTCCGTGATTGAAAACGGCTGGAAATGTAGTAAGAATAAATTTCCTTTCATTTCAAGAGTTTCTTACAAGTTTTTTATCATTTCTGGAACTTATAATTGCGTATTTGAAGAGTTTTACCACAATTAGAGAGTGTTCCTACAACAACATACTGGAATCATCAGCATTTTAACTGATTCACACAGGAAACACCAGAGAAATTCGGCCTCCAATTGTTAACATAAACAGTATAGTCTTCACGTACAGTCTTTCTACACAAATTTTGAGCTCAATAAACCTGAATTCCTAATATTTGAAAGCGAACTCAAGTGAAAACTCACCCTAAAATAGACTGAGTTTTAAGTATTATCAGTTTTCTGGTCATGACCCAGCTTCCACTGGTAAACTCCGTGATTCAAAACGGCTGGAAATGTAGTAAGAATAAATTTCCTTTCATTTCAAGTGTTTCTTACAAGTTTTTTATCATTTCTGGAAACTATAATTGCGTATTTGAAGAGTTTTACCACAATTAGAGAGTGTTCCTACAACTGTATACTGGAATCGGCAGCATTTTAACTGATTCACACAGAAAACGCCAGAGAAATTAGGCCTCAAATGTAAACATAAAGAGTATATTGCACACTTACAGTCTTCCTACACAAATTTTGAGCTGTATAAACCTAAAATCCTAAAATTTGAAAGCCAATTCATGTGAAAACTCTCCATAAACTAGCCGGTGTTGTAAATATTATCAGTTTTCTTGTCATGTCGTAGCTTTACACTGAAAACCTCCTTGATTGAAAACGGCTGGAAATGCAGTACGAATCTATTTCTTTTAATTTCACGTGTTTCCTACCAGTTTTTAATCATTTCTGGAAACTATAATTGCGTATTTGAAAGTTTTACCACAATTAGAGAGTTTTCCTACAACTACATACCGGAATCGTCATCATTTTAACTGATTCACACAGGAAACAACAAAGAAATTCGGCCTCCAATTGTAAACATAAACTGTATAGTCTTCACTTACAGTCTTCCTCCACAAATTTTGAGCTGTATAAACATGAAATCCTAATATTTGAAAGCCAATTCAAGTGAAAACTCTCCATAAACTAGCCGGTGTTGTAAATATTATCAGTTTTCTTGTCATGTCGTCGCTTTACACTGAAAACCTCCTTGATTGAAAACGGCTGGAAATGCAGTACGAATCTATTTCTTTTAATTTCACGTGTTTCCTACCAGTTTTTAATCATTTCTGGAAACTATAATTGCGTATTTGAAAGTTTTACCACAATTAGAGAGTTTTCCTACAACTACATACTGGAATCGTCAGCATTTTAACTGATTCACACAGGAAACACCCAAGAAATTCGGCCTCCAATTGTAAACATAAACTGTATAGTCTTCACTTACAGTCTTTCTACACAAATTTTGAGCTGTATAAACCTGAATTCCTAATATTTAAAGCGAACTCAAGTGAAAAATCACCCTAAAATAGACTGAGTTTTAAGTATTATCAGTTTTCTGGTCATGACCCAGCTTCCACTGGTAAACTCCGTGATTCAAAACGGCTGGAAATGTAGTAAGAATAAATTTCCTTTCATTTCAAGTGTTTCTTACAAGTTTTTTATCATTTCTGGAAACTATAATTGCGTATTTGAAGAGTTTTACCACAATTAGAGAGTGTTCCTACAACTGTATACTGGAATCGGCAGCATTTTAACTGATTCACACAGAAAACGCCAGAGAAATTAGGCCTCAAATGTAAACATAAAGAGTATATTGCACACTTACAGTCTTCCTACACAAATTTTGAGCTGTATAAACCTAAAATCCTAATATTTGAAAGCCAATTCATGTGAAAACTCTCCATAAACTAGCCGGTGTTGTAAATATTATCAGTTTTCTTGTCATGTCGTAGCTTTACACTGAAAACCTCCTTGATTGAAAACGGCTGGAAATGCAGTACGAATCTATTTCTTTTAATTTCACGTGTTTCCTACCAGTTTTTAATCATTTCTGGAAACTATAATTGCGTATTTGAAAGTTTTACCACAATTAGAGAGTTTTCCTACAACTACATACCGGAATCGTCATCATTTTAACTGATTCACACAGGAAACAACAAAGAAATTCGGTCTCCAATTGTAAACATAAACTGTATAGTCTTCACTTACAGTCTTTCTACACAAATTTTGAGCTGTATAAACCTGAATTCCTAATATTTGAAAGCGAACTCAAGTGAAAACTCACCCTAAACTAGACGGAGTTGTAAGTATTATCAGTTTTCTGGTCATGACCCAGCTTTCCACTGGTAAACTCCGTGATTGAAAACGGCTGGAAATGTAGTAAGAATAAATTTCCTTTCATTTCAAGAGTTTCTTACAAGTTTTTTATCATTTCTGGAACTTATAATTGCGTATTTGAAGAGTTTTACCACAATTAGAGAGTGTTCCTACAACAACATACTGGAATCATCAGCATTTTAACTGATTCACACAGGAAACACCAGAGAAATTCGGCCTCCAATTGTTAACATAAACAGTATAGTCTTCACGTACAGTCTTTCTACACAAATTTTGAGCTCAATAAACCTGAATTCCTAATATTTGAAAGCGAACTCAAGTGAAAACTCACCCTAAAATAGACTGAGTTTTAAGTATTATCAGTTTTCTGGTCATGACCCAGCTTCCACTGGTAAACTCCGTGATTCAAAACGGCTGGAAATGTAGTAAGAATAAATTTCCTTTCATTTCAAGTGTTTCTTACAAGTTTTTTATCATTTCTGGAAACTATAATTGCGTATTTGAAGAGTTTTACCACAATTAGAGAGTGTTCCTACAACTGTATACTGGAATCGGCAGCATTTTAACTGATTCACACAGAAAACGCCAGAGAAATTAGGCCTCAAATGTAAACATAAAGAGTATATTGCACACTTACAGTCTTCCTACACAAATTTTGAGCTGTATAAACCTAAAATCCTAAAATTTGAAAGCCAATTCATGTGAAAACTCTCCATAAACTAGCCGGTGTTGTAAATATTATCAGTTTTCTTGTCATGTCGTAGCTTTACACTGAAAACCTCCTTGATTGAAAACGGCTGGAAATGCAGTACGAATCTATTTCTTTTAATTTCACGTGTTTCCTACCAGTTTTTAATCATTTCTGGAAACTATAATTGCGTATTTGAAAGTTTTACCACAATTAGAGAGTTTTCCTACAACTACATACCGGAATCGTCATCATTTTAACTGATTCACACAGGAAACAACAAAGAAATTCGGCCTCCAATTGTAAACATAAACTGTATAGTCTTCACTTACAGTCTTTCTACACAAATTTTGAGCTGTATAAACCTGAATTCCTAATATTTGAAAGCGAACTCAAGTGAAAACTCACCCTAAACTAGACGGAGTTGTAAGTATTATCAGTTTGCTGGTCATGACCCAGCTTTCCACTGGTAAACTCCGTGATTGAAAACGGCTGGAAATGTAGTAAGAATAAATTTCCTTTCATTTCAAGAGTTTCTTACAAGTTTTTTATCATTTCTGGAACTTATAATTGCGTATTTGAAGAGTTTTACCACAATTAGAGAGTGTTCCTACAACAACATACTGGAATCATCAGCATTTTAACTGATTCACACAGGAAACACCAGAGAAATTCGGCCTCCAATTGTTAACATAAACAGTATAGTCTTCACGTACAGTCTTTCTACACAAATTTTGAGCTCAATAAACCTGAATTCCTAATATTTGAAAGCGAACTCAAGTGAAAACTCACCCTAAAATAGACTGAGTTTTAAGTATTATCAGTTTTCTGGTCATGACCCAGCTTCCACTGGTAAACTCCGTGATTCAAAACGGCTGGAAATGTAGTAAGAATAAATTTCCTTTCATTTCAAGTGTTTCTTACAAGTTTTTTATCATTTCTGGAAACTATAATTGCGTATTTGAAGAGTTTTAAAACAATTAGAGAGTGTTCCTACAACTGTATACTGGAATCGGCAGCATTTTAACTGATTCACACAGAAAACGCCAGAGAAATTAGGCCTCAAATGTAAACATAAAGAGTATATTGCACACTTACAGTCTTCCTACACAAATTTTGAGCTGTATAAACCTACAATCCTAATATTTGAAAGCCAATTCATGTGAAAACTCTCCATAAACTAGCCGGTGTTGTAAATATTATCAGTTTTCTTTTCATGTCGTAGCTTTACACTGAAAACCTCCTTGATTGAAAAAGGCTGGAAATGCAGTACGAATCTATTTCTTTTAATTTCACGTGTTTCCTACCAGTTTTTAATCATTTCTGGAAACTTTAATTGCGTATTTGAAAGTTTTACCACAATTAGAGAGTTTTCCTACAACTACATACCGGAATCGTCATCATTTTAACTGATTCACACAGGAAACAACAAAGAAATTCGGCCTCCAATTGTAAACATAAACTGTATAGTCTTCACTTACAGTCTTTCTACACAAATTTTGAGCTGTATAAACCTGAATTCCTAATATTTGAAAGCGAACTCAAGTGAAAACTCACCCTAAACTAGACGGAGTTGTAAGTATTATCAGTTTCTGGTCATGACCCAGCTTTCCACTGGTAAACTCCGTGATTGAAAACGGCTGGAAATGTAGTAAGAATAAATTTCCTTTCATTTCAAGAGTTTCTTACAAGTTTTTTATCATTTCTGGAACTTATAATTGCGTATTTGAAGAGTTTTACCACAATTAGAGAGTGTTCCTACAACTACATACTGGAATTATCAGCATTTTAACTGATTCAAACAGGAAACACCAGAGAAATTCGGCCTCCAATTGTTAACATAAACAGTATAGTCTTCACATACAGTCTTTCTACACAAATTTTGAGCTGAATAAACCTGAATTCCTACTATTTGAAAGCGACCTCAAGTGAAAACTCACCCTAAACTAGACGGAGTTGTAAGTATTATCAGTTTTCTGGTCATGACCCAGCTTCCACTGGTAAACTCCGTGATTGAAAATGGCTGGAAATGTAGTAAGATTAAATTTTCTTTCATTTCAAGTGTTTCTTACAAGTTTTTTATCATTTCTGGAAAGTATAATTGCGTATTTGAAGAGTTATACCACAATTAGAGAGTGTTCCTACAACTATATACTGGAATCGGCAGCATTTTAACTGATTCACACAGAAAACGCCAGAGAAATTAGGCCTCAAATGTCAACATAAACAGTATATTGCACACTTACAGTCTTCCTCCACAAATTTTGAGCTGTATAAACCTGAAATCCTAATATTTGAAAGCCAATTCAAGTGAAAACTCTCCATAAACTAGCCGGTGTTGTAAATATTATCAGTTTTCTTGTCATGTCGTCGCTTTACACTGAAAACCTCCTTGATTGAAAACGGCTGGAAATGCAGTACGAATCTATTTCTTTTAATTTCACGTGTTTCCTACCAGTTTTTAATCATTTCTGGAAACTATAATTGCGTATTTGAAAGTTTTACCACAATTAGAGAGTTTTCCTACAACTACATACTGGAATCGTCAGCATTTTAACTGATTCACACAGGAAACACCCAAGAAATTCGGCCTCCAATTGTAAACATAAACTGTATAGTCTTCACTTACAGTCTTTCTACACAAATTTTGAGCTGTATAAACCTGAATTCCTAATATTTAAAGCGAACTCAAGTGAAAAATCACCCTAAAATAGACTGAGTTTTAAGTATTATCAGTTTTCTGGTCATGACCCAGCTTCCACTGGTAAACTCCGTGATTCAAAACGGCTGGAAATGTAGTAAGAATAAATTTCCTTTCATTTCAAGTGTTTCTTACAAGTTTTTTATCATTTCTGGAAACTATAATTGCGTATTTGAAGAGTTTTACCACAATTAGAGAGTGTTCCTACAACTGTATACTGGAATCGGCAGCATTTTAACTGATTCACACAGAAAACGCCAGAGAAATTAGGCCTCAAATGTAAACATAAAGAGTATATTGCACACTTACAGTCTTCCTACACAAATTTTGAGCTGTATAAACCTAAAATCCTAATATTTGAAAGCCAATTCATGTGAAAACTCTCCATAAACTAGCCGGTGTTGTAAATATTATCAGTTTTCTTGTCATGTCGTAGCTTTACACTGAAAACCTCCTTGATTGAAAACGGCTGGAAATGCAGTACGAATCTATTTCTTTTAATTTCACGTGTTTCCTACCAGTTTTTAATCATTTCTGGAAACTATAATTGCGTATTTGAAAGTTTTACCACAATTAGAGAGTTTTCCTACAACTACATACCGGAATCGTCATCATTTTAACTGATTCACACAGGAAACAACAAAGAAATTCGGTCTCCAATTGTAAACATAAACTGTATAGTCTTCACTTACAGTCTTTCTACACAAATTTTGAGCTGTATAAACCTGAATTCCTAATATTTGAAAGCGAACTCAAGTGAAAACTCACCCTAAACTAGACGGAGTTGTAAGTATTATCAGTTTTCTGGTCATGACCCAGCTTTCCACTGGTAAACTCCGTGATTGAAAACGGCTGGAAATGTAGTAAGAATAAATTTCCTTTCATTTCAAGAGTTTCTTACAAGTTTTTTATCATTTCTGGAACTTATAATTGCGTATTTGAAGAGTTTTACCACAATTAGAGAGTGTTCCTACAACAACATACTGGAATCATCAGCATTTTAACTGATTCACACAGGAAACACCAGAGAAATTCGGCCTCCAATTGTTAACATAAACAGTATAGTCTTCACGTACAGTCTTTCTACACAAATTTTGAGCTCAATAAACCTGAATTCCTAATATTTGAAAGCGAACTCAAGTGAAAACTCACCCTAAAATAGACTGAGTTTTAAGTATTATCAGTTTTCTGGTCATGACCCAGCTTCCACTGGTAAACTCCGTGATTCAAAACGGCTGGAAATGTAGTAAGAATAAATTTCCTTTCATTTCAAGTGTTTCTTACAAGTTTTTTATCATTTCTGGAAACTATAATTGCGTATTTGAAGAGTTTTAAAACAATTAGAGAGTGTTCCTACAACTGTATACTGGAATCGGCAGCATTTTAACTGATTCACACAGAAAACGCCAGAGAAATTAGGCCTCAAATGTAAACATAAAGAGTATATTGCACACTTACAGTCTTCCTACACAAATTTTGAGCTGTATAAACCTACAATCCTAATATTTGAAAGCCAATTCATGTGAAAACTCTCCATAAACTAGCCGGTGTTGTAAATATTATCAGTTTTCTTTTCATGTCGTAGCTTTACACTGAAAACCTCCTTGATTGAAAAAGGCTGGAAATGCAGTACGAATCTATTTCTTTTAATTTCACGTGTTTCCTACCAGTTTTTAATCATTTCTGGAAACTTTAATTGCGTATTTGAAAGTTTTACCACAATTAGAGAGTTTTCCTACAACTACATACCGGAATCGTCATCATTTTAACTGATTCACACAGGAAACAACAAAGAAATTCGGCCTCCAATTGTAAACATAAACTGTATAGTCTTCACTTACAGTCTTTCTACACAAATTTTGAGCTGTATAAACCTGAATTCCTAATATTTGAAAGCGAACTCAAGTGAAAACTCACCCTAAACTAGACGGAGTTGTAAGTATTATCAGTTTCTGGTCATGACCCAGCTTTCCACTGGTAAACTCCGTGATTGAAAACGGCTGGAAATGTAGTAAGAATAAATTTCCTTTCATTTCAAGAGTTTCTTACAAGTTTTTTATCATTTCTGGAACTTATAATTGCGTATTTGAAGAGTTTTACCACAATTAGAGAGTGTTCCTACAACTACATACTGGAATTATCAGCATTTTAACTGATTCAAACAGGAAACACCAGAGAAATTCGGCCTCCAATTGTTAACATAAACAGTATAGTCTTCACATACAGTCTTTCTACACAAATTTTGAGCTGAATAAACCTGAATTCCTACTATTTGAAAGCGACCTCAAGTGAAAACTCACCCTAAACTAGACGGAGTTGTAAGTATTATCAGTTTTCTGGTCATGACCCAGCTTCCACTGGTAAACTCCGTGATTGAAAATGGCTGGAAATGTAGTAAGATTAAATTTTCTTTCATTTCAAGTGTTTCTTACAAGTTTTTTATCATTTCTGGAAAGTATAATTGCGTATTTGAAGAGTTATACCACAATTAGAGAGTGTTCCTACAACTATATACTGGAATCGGCAGCATTTTAACTGATTCACACAGAAAACGCCAGAGAAATTAGGCCTCAAATGTCAACATAAACAGTATATTGCACACTTACAGTCTTCCTCCACAAATTTTGAGCTGTATAAACCTGAAATCCTAATATTTGAAAGCCAATTCAAGTGAAAACTCTCCATAAACTAGCCGGTGTTGTAAATATTATCAGTTTTCTTGTCATGTCGTCGCTTTACACTGAAAACCTCCTTGATTGAAAACGGCTGGAAATGCAGTACGAATCTATTTCTTTTAATTTCACGTGTTTCCTACCAGTTTTTAATCATTTCTGGAAACTATAATTGCGTATTTGAAAGTTTTACCACAATTAGAGAGTTTTCCTACAACTACATACTGGAATCGTCAGCATTTTAACTGATTCACACAGGAAACACCCAAGAAATTCGGCCTCCAATTGTAAACATAAACTGTATAGTCTTCACTTACAGTCTTTCTACACAAATTTTGAGCTGTATAAACCTGAATTCCTAATATTTAAAGCGAACTCAAGTGAAAAATCACCCTAAAATAGACTGAGTTTTAAGTATTATCAGTTTTCTGGTCATGACCCAGCTTCCACTGGTAAACTCCGTGATTCAAAACGGCTGGAAATGTAGTAAGAATAAATTTCCTTTCATTTCAAGTGTTTCTTACAAGTTTTTTATCATTTCTGGAAACTATAATTGCGTATTTGAAGAGTTTTACCACAATTAGAGAGTGTTCCTACAACTGTATACTGGAATCGGCAGCATTTTAACTGATTCACACAGAAAACGCCAGAGAAATTAGGCCTCAAATGTAAACATAAAGAGTATATTGCACACTTACAGTCTTCCTACACAAATTTTGAGCTGTATAAACCTAAAATCCTAATATTTGAAAGCCAATTCATGTGAAAACTCTCCATAAACTAGCCGGTGTTGTAAATATTATCAGTTTTCTTGTCATGTCGTAGCTTTACACTGAAAACCTCCTTGATTGAAAACGGCTGGAAATGCAGTACGAATCTATTTCTTTTAATTTCACGTGTTTCCTACCAGTTTTTAATCATTTCTGGAAACTATAATTGCGTATTTGAAAGTTTTACCACAATTAGAGAGTTTTCCTACAACTACATACCGGAATCGTCATCATTTTAACTGATTCACACAGGAAACAACAAAGAAATTCGGTCTCCAATTGTAAACATAAACTGTATAGTCTTCACTTACAGTCTTTCTACACAAATTTTGAGCTGTATAAACCTGAATTCCTAATATTTGAAAGCGAACTCAAGTGAAAACTCACCCTAAACTAGACGGAGTTGTAAGTATTATCAGTTTTCTGGTCATGACCCAGCTTTCCACTGGTAAACTCCGTGATTGAAAACGGCTGGAAATGTAGTAAGAATAAATTTCCTTTCATTTCAAGAGTTTCTTACAAGTTTTTTATCATTTCTGGAACTTATAATTGCGTATTTGAAGAGTTTTACCACAATTAGAGAGTGTTCCTACAACAACATACTGGAATCATCAGCATTTTACCTGATTCACACAGGAAACACCAGAGAAATTCGGCCTCCAATTGTTAACATAAACAGTATAGTCTTCACGTACAGTCTTTCTACACAAATTTTGAGCTCAATAAACCTGAATTCCTAATATTTGAAAGCGAACTCAAGTGAAAACTCACCCTAAAATAGACTGAGTTTTAAGTATTATCAGTTGTCTGGTCATGACCCAGCTTCCACTGGTAAACTCCGTGATTCAAAACGGCTGGAAATGTAGTAAGAATAAATTTCCTTTCATTTCAAGTGTTTCTTACAAGTTTTTTATCATTTCTGGAAACTATAATTGCGTATTTGAAGAGTTTTACCACAATTAGAGAGTGTTCCTACAACTGTATACTGGAATCGGCAGCATTTTAACTGATTCACACAGAAAACGCCAGAGAAATTAGGCCTCAAATGTAAACATAAAGAGTATATTGCACACTTACAGTCTTCCTACACAAATTTTGAGCTGTATAAACCTAAAATCCTAATATTTGAAAGCCAATTCATGTGAAAACTCTCCATAAACTAGCCGGTGTTGTAAATATTATCAGTTTTCTTGTCATGTCGTAGCTTTACACTGAAAACCTCCTTGATTGAAAATGGCTGGAAATGCAGTACGAATCTATTTCTTTTAATTTCACGTGTTTCCTACCAGTTTTTAATCATTTCTGGAAACTTTAATTGCGTATTTGAAAGTTTTACCACAATTAGAGAGTTTTCCTACAACTACATACCGGAATCGTCATCATTTTAACTGATTCACACAGGAAACAACAAAGAAATTCGGCCTCCAATTGTAAACATAAACTGTATAGTCTTCACTTACAGTCTTTCTACACAAATTTTGAGCTGTATAAACCTGAATTCCTAATATTTGAAAGCGAACTCAAGTGAAAACTCACCCTAAACTAGACGGAGTTGTAAGTATTATCAGTTTCTGGTCATGACCCAGCTTTCCACTGGTAAACTCCGTGATTGAAAACGGCTGGAAATGTAGTAAGAATAAATTTCCTTTCATTTCAAGAGTTTCTTACAAGTTTTTTATCATTTCTGGAACTTATAATTGCGTATTTGAAGAGTTTTACCACAATTAGAGAGTGTTCCTACAACTACATACTGGAATTATCAGCATTTTAACTGATTCACACAGGAAACACCAGAGAAATTCGGCCTCCAATTGTTAACATAAACAGTATAGTCTTCACATACAGTCTTTCTACACAAATTTTGAGCTGAATAAACCTGAATTCCTACTATTTGAAAGCGACTTCAAGTGAAAACTCACCCTAAACTAGACGGAGTTGTAAGTATTATCAGTTTTCTGGTCATGACCCAGCTTCCACTGGTAAACTCCGTGATTGAAAATGGCTGGAAATGTAGTAAGATTAAATTTTCTTTCATTTCAAGTGTTTCTTACAAGTTTTTTATCATTTCTGGAAACTATAATTGCGTATTTGAAGAGTTATACCACAATTAGAGAGTGTTCCTACAACTATATACTGGAATCGGCAGCATTTTAACTGATTCACACAGAAAACGCCAGAGAAATTAGGCCTCAAATGTCAACATAAACAGTATATTGCACACTTACAGTCTTCCTCCACAAATTTTGAGCTGTATAAACCTGAAATCCTAATATTTGAAAGCCAATTCAAGTGAAAACTCTCCATAAACTAGCCGGTGTTGTAAATATTATCAGTTTTCTTGTCATGTCGTCGCTTTACACTGAAAACCTCCTTGATTGAAAACGGCTGGAAATGCAGTACGAATCTATTTCTTTTAATTTCACGTGTTTCCTACCAGTTTTTAATCATTTCTGGAAACTATAATTGCGTATTTGAAAGTTTTACCACAATTAGAGAGTTTTCCTACAACTACATACTGGAATCGTCAGCATTTTAACTGATTCACACAGGAAACAACAAAGAAATTCGGCCTCCAATTGTAAACATAAACTGTATAGTCTTCACTTACAGTCTTTCTACACAAATTTTGAGCTGTATAAACCTGAATTCCTAATATTTAAAGCGAACTCAAGTGAAAAATCACCCTAAAATAGACTGAGTTTTAAGTATTATCAGTTTTCTGGTCATGACCCAGCTTCCACTGGTAAACTCCGTGATTCAAAACGGCTGGAAATGTAGTAAGAATAAATTTCCTTTCATTTCAAGTGTTTCTTACAAGTTTTTTTTATCATTTCTGGAAACTATAATTGCGTATTTGAAGAGTTTTACCACAATTAGAGAGTGTTCCTACAACTATATACTGGAATCGGCAGCATTTTAACTGATTCACACAGAAAACGCCAGAGAAATTAGGCCTCAAATGTCAACATAAACAGTATATTGCACACTGACAGTCTTCCTACACAAATTTTGAGCTGTATAAACCTGAATTCCTAATATTTGAAAGCCAATTCAAGTGAAAACTCTCCCTAAACTAGCCGGAGTTGTAAATATTATCAGTTTTCTGGCTATGTGCCACCTTTCCACTGGTAACCTCCGTGATTGAAAACGGCTGGAAATGTAGTAAGAATCTATTTGCTTTTATTTCAAGTGTTTCTTATAAGTTTTTTATCATTACTGGAAACAATAATTGCGTATTCGAAGAGTTTTACCACAATTAGAGAGTGTTCCTACAACTACATACTGGAATCATCAGCATTTTAACTGATTCACACAGGAAACACCAGAGAAATTCGGCCTCCAATTGTTAACATAAACAGTATAGTCTTCACGTACAGTCTTTCTACACAAATTTTGAGCTGAATAAACCTGAATTCCTACTATTTGAAAGCGACCTCAAGTGAAAACTCACCCTAAACTAGACGGAGTTGTAAGTATTATCAGTTTTCTGGTCATGACCCAGCTTCCACTGGTAAACTCCGTGATTCAAAACGGCTGATAATGTAGTAAGAATAAATTTCCTTTCATTTCAAGTGTTTCTTACAAGTTTTTTATCATTTCTGGAAACTATAATTGCGTATTTGAAGAGTTTTACCACAATTAGAGAGTGTTCCTACAACTGTATACTGGAATCGGCAGCATTTTAACTGATTCACACAGAAAACGCCAGAGAAATTAGGCCTCAAATGTAAACATAAAGAGTATATTGCACACTTACAGTCTTCCTACACAAATTTTGAGCTGTATAAACCTAAAATCCTAATATTTGAAAGCCAATTCATGTGAAAACTCTCCATAAACTAGCCGGTGTTGTAAATATTATCAGTTTTCTTGTCATGTCGTAGCTTTACACTGAAAACCTCCTTGATTGAAAATGGCTGGAAATGCAGTACGAATCTATTTCTTTTAATTTCACGTGTTTCCTACCAGTTTTTAATCATTTCTGGAAACTTTAATTGCGTATTTGAAAGTTTTACCACAATTAGAGAGTTTTCCTACAACTACATACCGGAATCGTCATCATTTTAACTGATTCACACAGGAAACAGCAAAGAAATTCGGCCTCCAATTGTAAACATAAACTGTATAGTCTTCACTTACAGTCTTTCTACACAAATTTTGAGCTGTATAAACCTGAATTCCTAATATTTGAAAGCGAACTCAAGTGAAAACTCACCCTAAACTAGACGGAGTTGTAAGTATTATCAGTTTCTGGTCATGACCCAGCTTTCCACTGGTAAACTCCGTGATTGAAAACGGCTGGAAATGTAGTAAGAATAAATTTCCTTTCATTTCAAGAGTTTCTTACAAGTTTTTTATCATTTCTGGGACTTATAATTGCGTATTTGAAGAGTTTTACCACAATTAGAGAGTGTTCCTACAACTACATACTGGAATTATCAGCATTTTAACTGATTCACACAGGAAACACCAGAGAAATTCGGCCTCCAATTGTTAACATAAACAGTATAGTCTTCACATACAGTCTTTCTACACAAATTTTGAGCTGAATAAACCTGAATTCCTACTATTTGAAAGCGACCTCAAGTGAAAACTCACCCTAAACTAGACGGAGTTGTAAGTATTATCAGTTTTCTGGTCATGACCCAGCTTCCACTGGTAAACTCCGTGATTGAAAATGGCTGGAAATGTAGTAAGATTAAATTTTCTTTCATTTCAAGTGTTTCTTACAAGTTTTTTATCATTTCTGGAAACTATAATTGCGTATTTGAAGAGTTATACCACAATTAGAGAGTGTTCCTACAACTATATACTGGAATCGGCAGCATTTTAACTGATTCACACAGAAAACGCCAGAGAAATTAGGCCTCAAATGTCAACATAAACAGTATATTGCACACTTACAGTCTTCCTCCACAAATTTTGAGCTGTATAAACCTGAAATCCTAATATTTGAAAGCAAATTCAAGTGAAAACTCTCCATAAACTAGCCGGTGTTGTAAATATTATCAGTTTTCTTGTCATGTCGTCGCTTTACACTGAAAACCTCCTTGATTGAAAACGGCTGGAAATGCAGTACGAATCTATTTCTTTTAATTTCACGTGTTTCCTACCAGTTTTTAATCATTTCTGGAAACTATAATTGCGTATTTGAAAGTTTTACCACAATTAGAGAGTTTTCCTACAACTACATACTGGAATCGTCAGCATTTTAACTGATTCACACAGGAAACAACAAAGAAATTCGGCCTCCAATTGTAAACATAAACTGTATAGTCTTCACTTACAGTCTTTCTACACAAATTTTGAGCTGTATAAACCTGAATTCCTAATATTTAAAGCGAACTCAAGTGAAAAATCACCCTAAAATAGACTGAGATTTAAGTATTATCAGTTTTCTGGTCATGACCCAGCTTCCACTGGTAAACTCCGTGATTCAAAACGGCTGGAAATGTAGTAAGAATAAATTTCCTTTCATTTCAAGTGTTTCTTACAAGTTTTTTTATCATTTCTGGAAACTATAATTGCGTATTTGAAGAGTTTTACCACAATTAGAGAGTGTTCCTACAACTATATACTGGAATCGGCAGCATTTTAACTGATTCACACAGAAAACGCCAGAGAAATTAGGCCTCAAATGTCAACATAAACAGTATATTGCACACTGACAGTCTTCCTACACAAATTTTGAGCTGTATAAACCTGAATTCCTAATATTTGAAAGCCAATTCAAGTGAAAACTCTCCCTAAACTAGCCGGAGTTGTAAATATTATCAGTTTTCTGGCTATGTGCCACCTTTCCACTGGTAACCTCCGTGATTGAAAACGGCTGGAAATGTAGTAAGAATCTATTTGCTTTTATTTCAAGTGTTTCTTATAAGTTTTTTATCATTACTGGAAACAATAATTGCGTATTCGAAGAGTTTTACCACAATTAGAGAGTGTTCCTACAACTACATACTGGAATCATCAGCATTTTAACTGATTCACACAGGAAACACCAGAGAAATTCGGCCTCCAATTGTTAACATAAACAGTATAGTCTTCACGTACAGTCTTTCTACACAAATTTTGAGCTGAATAAACCTGAATTCCTACTATTTGAAAGCGACCTCAAGTGAAAACTCACCCTAAACTAGACGGAGTTGTAAGTATTATCAGTTTTCTGGTCATGACCCAGCTTCCACTGGTAAACTCCGTGATTGAAAATGGCTGGAAATGTAGTAAGATTAAATTTCCTTTCATTTCAAGTGTTTCTTACAAGTTTTTTATCATTTCTGGAAACTATAATTGCGTATTTGAAGAGTTATACCACAATTAGAGAGTGTTCCTACAACTATATACTGGAATCGGCAGCATTTTAACTGATTCACACAGAAAACGCCAGAGAAATTAGGCCTCAAATGTCAACATAAACAGTATATTGCACACTTACAGTCTTCCTCCACAAATTTTGAGCTGTATAAACCTGAAATCCTAATATTTGAAAGCCAATTCAAGTGAAAACTCTCCATAAACTAGCCGGTGTTGTAAATATTATCAGTTTTCTTGTCATGTCGTCGCTTTACACTGAAAACCTCCTTGATTGAAAACGGCTGGAAATGCAGTACGAATCTATTTCTTTTAATTTCACGTGTTTCCTACCAGTTTTTAATCATTTCTGGAAACTATAATTGCGTATTTGAAAGTTTTACCACAATTAGAGAGTTTTCCTACAACTACATACCGGAATCGTCATCATTTTAACTGATTCACACAGGAAACAACAAAGAAATTCGGTCTCCAATTGTAAACATAAACTGTATAGTCTTCACTTACAGTCTTTCTACACAAATTTTGAGCTGTATAAACCTGAATTCCTAATATTTGAAAGCGAACTCAAGTGAAAACTCACCCTAAACTAGACGGAGTTGTAAGTATTATCAGTTTTCTGGTCATGACCCAGCTTTCCACTGGTAAACTCCGTGATTGAAAACGGCTGGAAATGTAGTAAGAATAAATTTCCTTTCATTTCAAGAGTTTCTTACAAGTTTTTTATCATTTCTGGAACTTATAATTGCGTATTTGAAGAGTTTTACCACAATTAGAGAGTGTTCCTACAACAACATACTGGAATCATCAGCATTTTAACTGATTCACACAGGAAACACCAGAGAAATTCGGCCTCCAATTGTTAACATAAACAGTATAGTCTTCACGTACAGTCTTTCTACACAAATTTTGAGCTCAATAAACCTGAATTCCTAATATTTGAAAGCGAACTCAAGTGAAAACTCACCCTAAAATAGACTGAGTTTTAAGTATTATCAGTTTTCTGGTCATGACCCAGCTTCCACTGGTAAACTCCGTGATTCAAAACGGCTGGAAATGTAGTAAGAATAAATTTCCTTTCATTTCAAGTGTTTCTTACAAGTTTTTTATCATTTCTGGAAACTATAATTGCGTATTTGAAGAGTTTTACCACAATTAGAGAGTGTTCCTACAACTGTATACTGGAATCGGCAGCATTTTAACTGATTCACACAGAAAACGCCAGAGAAATTAGGCCTCAAATGTAAACATAAAGAGTATATTGCACACTTACAGTCTTCCTACACAAATTTTGAGCTGTATAAACCTAAAATCCTAATATTTGAAAGCCAATTCATGTGAAAACTCTCCATAAACTAGCCGGTGTTGTAAATATTATCAGTTTTCTTGTCATGTCGTCGCTTTACACTGAAAACCTCCTTGATTGAAAACGGCTGGAAATGCAGTACGAATCTATTTCTTTTAATTTCACGTGTTTCCTACCAGTTTTTAATCATTTCTGGAAACTATAATTGCGTATTTGAAAGTTTTACCACAATTAGAGAGTTTTCCTACAACTACATACTGGAATCGTCAGCATTTTAACTGATTCACACAGGAAACAACAAAGAAATTCGGCCTCCAATTGTAAACATAAACTGTATAGTCTTCACTTACAGTCTTTCTACACAAATTTTGAGCTGTATAAACCTGAATTCCTAATATTTAAAGCGAACTCAAGTGAAAAATCACCCTAAAATAGACTGAGTTTTAAGTATTATCAGTTTTCTGGTCATGACCCAGCTTCCACTGGTAAACTCCGTGATTCAAAACGGCTGGAAATGTAGTAAGAATAAATTTCCTTTCATTTCAAGTGTTTCTTACAAGTTTTTTTATCATTTCTGGAAACTATAATTGCGTATTTGAAGAGTTTTACCACAATTAGAGAGTGTTCCTACAACTATATACTGGAATCGGCAGCATTTTAACTGATTCACACAGAAAACGCCAGAGAAATTAGGCCTCAAATGTCAACATAAACAGTATATTGCACACTGACAGTCTTCCTACACAAATTTTGAGCTGTATAAACCTGAATTCCTAATATTTGAAAGCCAATTCAAGTGAAAACTCTCCCTAAACTAGCCGGAGTTGTAAATATTATCAGTTTTCTGGCTATGTGCCACCTTTCCACTGGTAACCTCCGTGATTGAAAACGGCTGGAAATGTAGTAAGAATCTATTTGCTTTTATTTCAAGTGTTTCTTATAAGTTTTTTATCATTACTGGAAACAATAATTGCGTATTCGAAGAGTTTTACCACAATTAGAGAGTGTTCCTACAACTACATACTGGAATCATCAGCATTTTAACTGATTCACACAGGAAACACCAGAGAAATTCGGCCTCCAATTGTTAACATAAACAGTATAGTCTTCACGTACAGTCTTTCTACACAAATTTTGAGCTGAATAAACCTGAATTCCTACTATTTGAAAGCGACCTCAAGTGAAAACTCACCCTAAACTAGACGGAGTTGTAAGTATTATCAGTTTTCTGGTCATGACCCAGCTTCCACTGGTAAACTCCGTGATTGAAAATGGCTGGAAATGTAGTAAGATTAAATTTCCTTTCATTTCAAGTGTTTCTTACAAGTTTTTTATCATTTCTGGAAACTATAATTGCGTATTTGAAGAGTTATACCACAATTAGAGAGTGTTCCTACAACTATATACTGGAATCGGCAGCATTTTAACTGATTCACACAGAAAACGCCAGAGAAATTAGGCCTCAAATGTCAACATAAACAGTATATTGCACACTTACAGTCTTCCTCCACAAATTTTGAGCTGTATAAACCTGAAATCCTAATATTTGAAAGCCAATTCAAGTGAAAACTCTCCATAAACTAGCCGGTGTTGTAAATATTATCAGTTTTCTTGTCATGTCGTCGCTTTACACTGAAAACCTCCTTGATTGAAAACGGCTGGAAATGCAGTACGAATCTATTTCTTTTAATTTCACGTGTTTCCTACCAGTTTTTAATCATTTCTGGAAACTATAATTGCGTATTTGAAAGTTTTACCACAATTAGAGAGTTTTCCTACAACTACATACTGGAATCGTCAGCATTTTAACTGATTCACACAGGAAACAACAAAGAAATTCGGCCTCCAATTGTAAACATAAACTGTATAGTCTTCACTTACAGTCTTTCTACACAAATTTTGAGCTGTATAAACCTGAATTCCTAATATTTAAAGCGAACTCAAGTGAAAAATCACCCTAAAATAGACTGAGTTTTAAGTATTATCAGTTTTCTGGTCATGACCCAGCTTCCACTGGTAAACTCCGTGATTCAAAACGGCTGGAAATGTAGTAAGAATAAATTTCCTTTCATTTCAAGTGTTTCTTACAAGTTTTTTTATCATTTCTGGAAACTATAATTGCGTATTTGAAGAGTTTTACCACAATTAGAGAGTGTTCCTACAACTATATACTGGAATCGGCAGCATTTTAACTGATTCACACAGAAAACGCCAGAGAAATTAGGCCTCAAATGTCAACATAAACAGTATATTGCACACTGACAGTCTTCCTACACAAATTTTGAGCTGTATAAACCTGAATTCCTAATATTTGAAAGCCAATTCAAGTGAAAACTCTCCCTAAACTAGCCGGAGTTGTAAATATTATCAGTTTTCTGGCTATGTGCCACCTTTCCACTGGTAACCTCCGTGATTGAAAACGGCTGGAAATGTAGTAAGAATCTATTTGCTTTTATTTCAAGTGTTTCTTATAAGTTTTTTATCATTACTGGAAACAATAATTGCGTATTCGAAGAGTTTTACCACAATTAGAGAGTGTTCCTACAACTACATACTGGAATCATCAGCATTTTAACTGATTCACACAGGAAACACCAGAGAAATTCGGCCTCCAATTGTTAACATAAACAGTATAGTCTTCACGTACAGTCTTTCTACACAAATTTTGAGCTGAATAAACCTGAATTCCTACTATTTGAAAGCGACCTCAAGTGAAAACTCACCCTAAACTAGACGGAGTTGTAAGTATTATCAGTTTTCTGGTCATGACCCAGCTTCCACTGGTAAACTCCGTGATTGAAAATGGCTGGAAATGTAGTAAGATTAAATTTCCTTTCATTTCAAGTGTTTCTTACAAGTTTTTTATCATTTCTGGAAACTATAATTGCGTATTTGAAGAGTTATACCACAATTAGAGAGTGTTCCTACAACTATATACTGGAATCGGCAGCATTTTAACTGATTCACACAGAAAACGCCAGAGAAATTAGGCCTCAAATGTCAACATAAACAGTATATTGCACACTTACAGTCTTCCTCCACAAATTTTGAGCTGTATAAACCTGAAATCCTAATATTTGAAAGCCAATTCAAGTGAAAACTCTCCATAAACTAGCCGGTGTTGTAAATATTATCAGTTTTCTTGTCATGTCGTCGCTTTACACTGAAAACCTCCTTGATTGAAAACGGCTGGAAATGCAGTACGAATCTATTTCTTTTAATTTCACGTGTTTCCTACCAGTTTTTAATCATTTCTGGAAACTATAATTGCGTATTTGAAAGTTTTACCACAATTAGAGAGTTTTCCTACAACTACATACTGGAATCGTCAGCATTTTAACTGATTCACACAGGAAACACCCAAGAAATTCGCCCTCCAATTGTAAACATAAACTGTATAGTCTTCACTTACAGTCTTTCTACACAAATTTTGAGCTGTATAAACCTGAATTCCTAATATTTAAAGCGAACTCAAGTGAAAAATCACCCTAAAATAGACTGAGTTTTAAGTATTATCAGTTTTCTGGTCATGACCCAGCTTCCACTGGTAAACTCCGTGATTCAAAACGGCTGGAAATGTAGTAAGAATAAATTTCCTTTCATTTCAAGTGTTTCTTACAAGTTTTTTATCATTTCTGGAAACTATAATTGCGTATTTGAAGAGTTTTACCACAATTAGAGAGTGTTCCTACAACTGTATACTGGAATCGGCAGCATTTTAACTGATTCACACAGAAAACGCCAGAGAAATTAGGCCTCAAATGTAAACATAAAGAGTATATTGCACACTTACAGTCTTCCTACACAAATTTTGAGCTGTATAAACCTAAAATCCTAATATTTGAAAGCCAATTCATGTGAAAAATCTCCATAAACTAGCCGGTGTTGTAAATATTATCAGTTTTCTTGTCATGTCGTAGCTTTACACTGAAAACCTCCTTGATTGAAAACGGCTGGAAATGCAGTACGAATCTATTTCTTTTAATTTCACGTGTTTCCTACCAGTTTTTAATCATTTCTGGAAACTATAATTGCGTATTTGAAAGTTTTACCACAATTAGAGAGTTTTCCTACAACTACATACCGGAATCGTCATCATTTTAACTGATTCACACAGGAAACAACAAAGAAATTCGGCCTCCAATTGTAAACATAAACTGTATAGTCTTCACTTACAGTCTTTCTACACAAATTTTGAGCTGTATAAACCTGAATTCCTAATATTTGAAAGCGAACTCAAGTGAAAACTCACCCTAAACTAGACGGAGTTGTAAGTATTATCAGTTTTCTGGTCATGACCCAGCTTTCCACTGGTAAACTCCGTGATTGAAAACGGCTGGAAATGTAGTAAGAATAAATTTCCTTTCATTTCAAGAGTTTCTTACAAGTTTTTTATCATTTCTGGAACTTATAATTGCGTATTTGAAGAGTTTTACCACAATTAGAGAGTGTTCCTACAACAACATACTGGAATCATCAGCATTTTAACTGATTCACACAGGAAACACCAGAGAAATTCGGCCTCCAATTGTTAACATAAACAGTATAGTCTTCACGTACAGTCTTTCTACACAAATTTTGAGCTCAATAAACCTGAATTCCTAATATTTGAAAGCGAACTCAAGTGAAAACTCACCCTAAAATTGACTGAGTTTTAAGTATTATCAGTTTTCTGGTCATGACCCAGCTTCCACTGGTAAACTCCGTGATTCAAAACGGCTGGAAATGTAGTAAGAATAAATTTCCTTTCATTTCAAGTGTTTCTTACAAGTTTTTTATCATTTCTGGAAACTATAATTGCGTATTTGAAGAGTTTTAAAACAATTAGAGAGTGTTCCTACAACTGTATACTGGAATCGGCAGCATTTTAACTGATTCACACAGAAAACGCCAGAGAAATTAGGCCTCAAATGTAAACATAAAGAGTATATTGCACACTTACAGTCTTCCTACACAAATTTTGAGCTGTATAAACCTACAATCCTAATATTTGAAAGCCAATTCATGTGAAAACTCTCCATAAACTAGCCGGTGTTGTAAATATTATCAGTTTTCTTGTCATGTCGTAGCTTTACACTGAAAACCTCCTTGATTGAAAATGGCTGGAAATGCAGTACGAATCTATTTCTTTTAATTTCACGTGTTTCCTACCAGTTTTTAATCATTTCTGGAAACTTTAATTGCGTATTTGAAAGTTTTACCACAATTAGAGAGTTTTCCTACAACTACATACCGGAATCGTCATCATTTTAACTGATTCACACAGGAAACAACAAAGAAATTCGGCCTCCAATTGTAAACATAAACTGTATAGTCTTCACTTACAGTCTTTCTACACAAATTTTGAGCTGTATAAACCTGAATTCCTAATATTTGAAAGCGAACTCAAGTGAAAACTCACCCTAAACTAGACGGAGTTGTAAGTATTATCAGTTTCTGGTCATGACCCAGCTTTCCACTGGTAAACTCCGTGATTGAAAACGGCTGGAAATGTAGTAAGAATAAATTTCCTTTCATTTCAAGAGTTTCTTACAAGTTTTTTATCATTTCTGGGACTTATAATTGCGTATTTGAAGAGTTTTACCACAATTAGAGAGTGTTCCTACAACTACATACTGGAATTATCAGCATTTTAACTGATTCACACAGGAAACACCAGAGAAATTCGGCCTCCAATTGTTAACATAAACAGTATAGTCTTCACATACAGTCTTTCTACACAAATTTTGAGCTGAATAAACCTGAATTCCTACTATTTGAAAGCGACCTCAAGTGAAAACTCACCCTAAACTAGACGGAGTTGTAAGTATTATCAGTTTTCTGGTCATGACCCAGCTTCCACTGGTAAACTCCGTGATTGAAAATGGCTGGAAATGTAGTAAGATTAAATTTTCTTTCATTTCAAGTGTTTCTTACAAGTTTTTTATCATTTCTGGAAACTATAATTGCGTATTTGAAGAGTTATACCACAATTAGAGAGTGTTCCTACAACTATATACTGGAATCGGCAGCATTTTAACTGATTCACACAGAAAACGCCAGAGAAATTAGGCCTCAAATGTCAACATAAACAGTATATTGCACACTTACAGTCTTCCTCCACAAATTTTGAGCTGTATAAACCTGAAATCCTAATATTTGAAAGCAAATTCAAGTGAAAACTCTCCATAAACTAGCCGGTGTTGTAAATATTATCAGTTTTCTTGTCATGTCGTCGCTTTACACTGAAAACCTCCTTGATTGAAAACGGCTGGAAATGCAGTACGAATCTATTTCTTTTAATTTCACGTGTTTCCTACCAGTTTTTAATCATTTCTGGAAACTATAATTGCGTATTTGAAAGTTTTACCACAATTAGAGAGTTTTCCTACAACTACATACTGGAATCGTCAGCATTTTAACTGATTCACACAGGAAACAACAAAGAAATTCGGCCTCCAATTGTAAACATAAACTGTATAGTCTTCACTTACAGTCTTTCTACACAAATTTTGAGCTGTATAAACCTGAATTCCTAATATTTAAAGCGAACTCAAGTGAAAAATCACCCTAAAATAGACTGAGATTTAAGTATTATCAGTTTTCTGGTCATGACCCAGCTTCCACTGGTAAACTCCGTGATTCAAAACGGCTGGAAATGTAGTAAGAATAAATTTCCTTTCATTTCAAGTGTTTCTTACAAGTTTTTTTATCATTTCTGGAAACTATAATTGCGTATTTGAAGAGTTTTACCACAATTAGAGAGTGTTCCTACAACTATATACTGGAATCGGCAGCATTTTAACTGATTCACACAGAAAACGCCAGAGAAATTAGGCCTCAAATGTCAACATAAACAGTATATTGCACACTGACAGTCTTCCTACACAAATTTTGAGCTGTATAAACCTGAATTCCTAATATTTGAAAGCCAATTCAAGTGAAAACTCTCCCTAAACTAGCCGGAGTTGTAAATATTATCAGTTTTCTGGCTATGTGCCACCTTTCCACTGATAACCTCCGTGATTGAAAACGGCTGGAAATGTAGTAAGAATCTATTTGCTTTTATTTCAAGTGTTTCTTATAAGTTTTTTATCATTACTGGAAACAATAATTGCGTATTCGAAGAGTTTTACCACAATTAGAGAGTGTTCCTACAACTACATACTGGAATCATCAGCATTTTAACTGATTCACACAGGAAACACCAGAGAAATTCGGCCTCCAATTGTTAACATAAACAGTATAGTCTTCACGTACAGTCTTTCTACACAAATTTTGAGCTGAATAAACCTGAATTCCTACTATTTGAAAGCGACCTCAAGTGAAAACTCACCCTAAACTAGACGGAGTTGTAAGTATTATCAGTTTTCTGGTCATGACCCAGCTTCCACTGGTAAACTCCGTGATTGAAAATGGCTGGAAATGTAGTAAGATTAAATTTCCTTTCATTTCAAGTGTTTCTTACAAGTTTTTTATCATTTCTGGAAACTATAATTGCGTATTTGAAGAGTTATACCACAATTAGAGAGTGTTCCTACAACTATATACTGGAATCGGCAGCATTTTAACTGATTCACACAGAAAACGCCAGAGAAATTAGGCCTCAAATGTCAACATAAACAGTATATTGCACACTGACAGTCTTCCTACACAAATTTTGAGCTGTATAAACCTGAAATCCTAATATTTGAAAGCCAATTCAAGTGAAAACTCTCCATAAACTAGCCGGTGTTGTAAATATTATCAGTTTTCTTGTCATGTCGTCGCTTTACACTGAAAACCTCCTTGATTGAAAACGGCTGGAAATGCAGTACGAATCTATTTCTTTTAATTTCACGTGTTTCCTACCAGTTTTTAATCATTTCTGGAAACTATAATTGCGTATTTGAAAGTTTTACCACAATTAGAGAGTTTTCCTACAACTACATACTGGAATCGTCAGCATTTTAACTGATTCACACAGGAAACAACAAAGAAATTCGGCCTCCAATTGTAAACATAAACTGTATAGTCTTCACTTACAGTCTTTCTACACAAATTTTGAGCTGTATAAACCTGAATTCCTAATATTTAAAGCGAACTCAAGTGAAAAATCACCCTAAAATAGACTGAGTTTTAAGTATTATCAGTTTTCTGGTCATGACCCAGCTTCCACTGGTAAACTCCGTGATTCAAAACGGCTGGAAATGTAGTAAGAATAAATTTCCTTTCATTTCAAGTGTTTCTTACAAGTTTTTTTATCATTTCTGGAAACTATAATTGCGTATTTGAAGAGTTTTACCACAATTAGAGAGTGTTCCTACAACTATATACTGGAATCGGCAGCATTTTAACTGATTCACACAGAAAACGCCAGAGAAATTAGGCCTCAAATGTCAACATAAACAGTATATTGCACACTGACAGTCTTCCTACACAAATTTTGAGCTGTATAAACCTGAATTCCTAATATTTGAAAGCCAATTCAAGTGAAAACTCTCCCTAAACTAGCCGGAGTTGTAAATATTATCAGTTTTCTGGCTATGTGCCACCTTTCCACTGGTAACCTCCGTGATTGAAAACGGCTGGAAATGTAGTAAGAATCTATTTGCTTTTATTTCAAGTGTTTCTTATAAGTTTTTTATCATTACTGGAAACAATAATTGCGTATTCGAAGAGTTTTACCACAATTAGAGAGTGTTCCTACAACTACATACTGGAATCATCAGCATTTTAACTGATTCACACAGGAAACACCAGAGAAATTCGGCCTCCAATTGTTAACATAAACAGTATAGTCTTCACGTACAGTCTTTCTACACAAATTTTGAGCTGAATAAACCTGAATTCCTACTATTTGAAAGCGACCTCAAGTGAAAACTCACCCTAAACTAGACGGAGTTGTAAGTATTATCAGTTTTCTGGTCATGACCCAGCTTCCACTGGTAAACTCCGTGATTGAAAATGGCTGGAAATGTAGTAAGATTAAATTTCCTTTCATTTCAAGTGTTTCTTACAAGTTTTTTATCATTTCTGGAAACTATAATTGCGTATTTGAAGAGTTATACCACAATTAGAGAGTGTTCCTACAACTATATACTGGAATCGGCAGCATTTTAACTGATTCACACAGAAAACGCCAGAGAAATTAGGCCTCAAATGTCAACATAAACAGTATATTGCACACTTACAGTCTTCCTCCACAAATTTTGAGCTGTATAAACCTGAAATCCTAATATTTGAAAGCCAATTCAAGTGAAAACTCTCCATAAACTAGCCGGTGTTGTAAATATTATCAGTTTTCTTGTCATGTCGTCGCTTTACACTGAAAACCTCCTTGATTGAAAACGGCTGGAAATGCAGTACGAATCTATTTCTTTTAATTTCACGTGTTTCCTACCAGTGTTTAATCATTTCTGGAAACTATAATTGCGTATTTGAAAGTTTTACCACAATTAGAGAGTTTTCCTACAACTACATACTGGAATCGTCAGCATTTTAACTGATTCACACAGGAAACACCCAAGAAATTCGCCCTCCAATTGTAAACATAAACTGTATAGTCTTCACTTACAGTCTTTCTACACAAATTTTGAGCTGTATAAACCTGAATTCCTAATATTTAAAGCGAACTCAAGTGAAAAATCACCCTAAAATAGACTGAGTTTTAAGTATTATCAGTTTTCTGGTCATGACCCAGCTTCCACTGGTAAACTCCGTGATTCAAAACGGCTGGAATTGTAGTAAGAATAAATTTCCTTTCATTTCAAGTGTTTCTTACAAGTTTTTTATCATTTCTGGAAACTATAATTGCGTATTTGAAGAGTTTTACCACAATTAGAGAGTGTTCCTACAACTGTATACTGGAATCGGCAGCATTTTAACTGATTCACACAGAAAACGCCAGAGAAATTAGGCCTCAAATGTAAACATAAAGAGTATATTGCACACTTACAGTCTTCCTACACAAATTTTGAGCTGTATAAACCTAAAATCCTAATATTTGAAAGCCAATTCATGTGAAAACTCTCCATAAACTAGCCGGTGTTGTAAATATTATCAGTTTTCTTGTCATGTCGTAGCTTTACACTGAAAACCTCCTTGATTGAAAACGGCTGGAAATGCAGTACGAATCTATTTCTTTTAATTTCACGTGTTTCCTACCAGTTTTTAATCATTTCTGGAAACTATAATTGCGTATTTGAAAGTTTTACCACAATTAGAGAGTTTTCCTACAACTACATACCGGAATCGTCATCATTTTAACTGATTCACACAGGAAACAACAAAGAAATTCGGCCTCCAATTGTAAACATAAACTGTATAGTCTTCACTTACAGTCTTTCTACACAAATTTTGAGCTGTATAAACCTGAATTCCTAATATTTGAAAGCGAACTCAAGTGAAAACTCACCCTAAACTAGACGGAGTTGTAAGTATTATCAGTTTTCTGGTCATGACCCAGCTTTCCACTGGTAAACTCCGTGATTGAAAACGGCTGGAAATGTAGTAAGAATAAATTTCCTTTCATTTCAAGAGTTTCTTACAAGTTTTTTATCATTTCTGGAACTTATAATTGCGTATTTGAAGAGTTTTACCACAATTAGAGAGTGTTCCTACAACAACATACTGGAATCATCAGCATTTTAACTGATTCACACAGGAAACACCAGAGAAATTCGGCCTCCAATTGTTAACATAAACAGTATAGTCTTCACGTACAGTCTTTCTACACAAATTTTGAGCTCAATAAACCTGAATTCCTAATATTTGAAAGCGAACTCAAGTGAAAACTCACCCTAAAATTGACTGAGTTTTAAGTATTATCAGTTTTCTGGTCATGACCCAGCTTCCACTGGTAAACTCCGTGATTCAAAACGGCTGGAAATGTAGTAAGAATAAATTTCCTTTCATTTCAAGTGTTTCTTACAAGTTTTTTATCATTTCTGGAAACTATAATTGCGTATTTGAAGAGTTTTAAAACAATTAGAGAGTGTTCCTACAACTGTATACTGGAATCGGCAGCATTTTAACTGATTCACACAGAAAACGCCAGAGAAATTAGGCCTCAAATGTAAACATAAAGAGTATATTGCACACTTACAGTCTTCCTACACAAATTTTGAGCTGTATAAACCTACAATCCTAATATTTGAAAGCCAATTCATGTGAAAACTCTCCATAAACTAGCCGGTGTTGTAAATATTATCAGTTTTCTTGTCATGTCGTAGCTTTACACTGAAAACCTCCTTGATTGAAAATGGCTGGAAATGCAGTACGAATCTATTTCTTTTAATTTCACGTGTTTCCTACCAGTTTTTAATCATTTCTGGAAACTTTAATTGCGTATTTGAAAGTTTTACCACAATTAGAGAGTTTTCCTACAACTACATACCGGAATCGTCATCATTTTAACTGATTCACACAGGAAACAACAAAGAAATTCGGCCTCCAATTGTAAACATAAACTGTATAGTCTTCACTTACAGTCTTTCTACACAAATTTTGAGCTGTATAAACCTGAATTCCTAATATTTGAAAGCGAACTCAAGTGAAAACTCACCCTAAACTAGACGGAGTTGTAAGTATTATCAGTTTCTGGTCATGACCCAGCTTTCCACTGGTAAACTCCGTGATTGAAAACGGCTGGAAATGTAGTAAGAATAAATTTCCTTTCATTTCAAGAGTTTCTTACAAGTTTTTTATCATTTCTGGAACTTATAATTGCGTATTTGAAGAGTTTTACCACAATTAGAGAGTGTTCCTACAACTACATACTGGAATTATCAGCATTTTAACTGATTCACACAGGAAACACCAGAGAAATTCGGCCTCCAATTGTTAACATAAACAGTATAGTCTTCACATACAGTCTTTCTACACAAATTTTGAGCTGAATAAACCTGAATTCCTACTATTTGAAAGCGACTTCAAGTGAAAACTCACCCTAAACTAGACGGAGTTGTAAGTATTATCAGTTTTCTGGTCATGACCCAGCTTCCACTGGTAAACTCCGTGATTGAAAATGGCTGGAAATGTAGTAAGATTAAATTTTCTTTCATTTCAAGTGTTTCTTACAAGTTTTTTATCATTTCTGGAAACTATAATTGCGTATTTGAAGAGTTATACCACAATTAGAGAGTGTTCCTACAACTATATACTGGAATCGGCAGCATTTTAACTGATTCACACAGAAAACGCCAGAGAAATTAGGCCTCAAATGTCAACATAAACAGTATATTGCACACTTACAGTCTTCCTCCACAAATTTTGAGCTGTATAAACCTGAAATCCTAATATTTGAAAGCCAATTCAAGTGAAAACTCTCCATAAACTAGCCGGTGTTGTAAATATTATCAGTTTTCTTGTCATGTCGTCGCTTTACACTGAAAACCTCCTTGATTGAAAACGGCTGGAAATGCAGTACGAATCTATTTCTTTTAATTTCACGTGTTTCCTACCAGTTTTTAATCATTTCTGGAAACTATAATTGCGTATTTGAAAGTTTTACCACAATTAGAGAGTTTTCCTACAACTACATACTGGAATCGTCAGCATTTTAACTGATTCACACAGGAAACAACAAAGAAATTCGGCCTCCAATTGTAAACATAAACTGTATAGTCTTCACTTACAGTCTTTCTACACAAATTTTGAGCTGTATAAACCTGAATTCCTAATATTTAAAGCGAACTCAAGTGAAAAATCACCCTAAAATAGACTGAGTTTTAAGTATTATCAGTTTTCTGGTCATGACCCAGCTTCCACTGGTAAACTCCGTGATTCAAAACGGCTGGAAATGTAGTAAGAATAAATTTCCTTTCATTTCAAGTGTTTCTTACAAGTTTTTTTATCATTTCTGGAAACTATAATTGCGTATTTGAAGAGTTTTACCACAATTAGAGAGTGTTCCTACAACTATATACTGGAATCGGCAGCATTTTAACTGATTCACACAGAAAACGCCAGAGAAATTAGGCCTCAAATGTCAACATAAACAGTATATTGCACACTGACAGTCTTCCTACACAAATTTTGAGCTGTATAAACCTGAATTCCTAATATTTGAAAGCCAATTCAAGTGAAAACTCTCCCTAAACTAGCCGGAGTTGTAAATATTATCAGTTTTCTGGCTATGTGCCACCTTTCCACTGGTAACCTCCGTGATTGAAAACGGCTGGAAATGTAGTAAGAATCTATTTGCTTTTATTTCAAGTGTTTCTTATAAGTTTTTTATCATTACTGGAAACAATAATTGCGTATTCGAAGAGTTTTACCACAATTAGAGAGTGTTCCTACAACTACATACTGGAATCATCAGCATTTTAACTGATTCACACAGGAAACACCAGAGAAATTCGGCCTCCAATTGTTAACATAAACAGTATAGTCTTCACGTACAGTCTTTCTACACAAATTTTGAGCTGAATAAACCTGAATTCCTACTATTTGAAAGCGACCTCAAGTGAAAACTCACCCTAAACTAGACGGAGTTGTAAGTATTATCAGTTTTCTGGTCATGACCCAGCTTCCACTGGTAAACTCCGTGATTGAAAATGGCTGGAAATGTAGTAAGATTAAATTTCCTTTCATTTCAAGTGTTTCTTACAAGTTTTTTATCATTTCTGGAAACTATAATTGCGTATTTGAAGAGTTATACCACAATTAGAGAGTGTTCCTACAACTATATACTGGAATCGGCAGCATTTTAACTGATTCACACAGAAAACGCCAGAGAAATTAGGCCTCAAATGTCAACATAAACAGTATATTGCACACTTACAGTCTTCCTCCACAAATTTTGAGCTGTATAAACCTGAAATCCTAATATTTGAAAGCCAATTCAAGTGAAAACTCTCCATAAACTAGCCGGTGTTGTAAATATTATCAGTTTTCTTGTCATGTCGTCGCTTTACACTGAAAACCTCCTTGATTGAAAACGGCTGGAAATGCAGTACGAATCTATTTCTTTTAATTTCACGTGTTTCCTACCAGTTTTTAATCATTTCTGGAAACTATAATTGCGTATTTGAAAGTTTTACCACAATTAGAGAGTTTTCCTACAACTACATACTGGAATCGTCAGCATTTTAACTGATTCACACAGGAAACACCCAAGAAATTCGCCCTCCAATTGTAAACATAAACTGTATAGTCTTCACTTACAGTCTTTCTACACAAATTTTGAGCTGTATAAACCTGAATTCCTAATATTTAAAGCGAACTCAAGTGAAAAATCACCCTAAAATAGACTGAGTTTTAAGTATTATCAGTTTTCTGGTCATGACCCAGCTTCCACTGGTAAACTCCGTGATTCAAAACGGCTGGAAATGTAGTAAGAATAAATTTCCTTTCATTTCAAGTGTTTCTTACAAGTTTTTTATCATTTCTGGAAACTATAATTGCGTATTTGAAGAGTTTTACCACAATTAGAGAGTGTTCCTACAACTGTATACTGGAATCGGCAGCATTTTAACTGATTCACACAGAAAACGCCAGAGAAATTAGGCCTCAAATGTAAACATAAAGAGTATATTGCACACTTACAGTCTTCCTACACAAATTTTGAGCTGTATAAACCTAAAATCCTAAAATTTGAAAGCCAATTCATGTGAAAACTCTCCATAAACTAGCCGGTGTTGTAAATATTATCAGTTTTCTTGTCATGTCGTAGCTTTACACTGAAAACCTCCTTGATTGAAAACGGCTGGAAATGCAGTACGAATCTATTTCTTTTAATTTCACGTGTTTCCTACCAGTTTTTAATCATTTCTGGAAACTATAATTGCGTATTTGAAAGTTTTACCACAATTAGAGAGTTTTCCTACAACTACATACCGGAATCGTCATCATTTTAACTGATTCACACAGGAAACAACAAAGAAATTCGGCCTCCAATTGTAAACATAAACTGTATAGTCTTCACTTACAGTCTTTCTACACAAATTTTGAGCTGTATAAACCTGAATTCCTAATATTTGAAAGCGAACTCAAGTGAAAACTCACCCTAAACTAGACGGAGTTGTAAGTATTATCAGTTTTCTGGTCATGACCCAGCTTTCCACTGGTAAACTCCGTGATTGAAAACGGCTGGAAATGTAGTAAGAATAAATTTCCTTTCATTTCAAGAGTTTCTTACAAGTTTTTTATCATTTCTGGAACTTATAATTGCGTATTTGAAGAGTTTTACCACAATTAGAGAGTGTTCCTACAACAACATACTGGAATCATCAGCATTTTAACTGATTCACACAGGAAACACCAGAGAAATTCGGCCTCCAATTGTTAACATAAACAGTATAGTCTTCACGTACAGTCTTTCTACACAAATTTTGAGCTCAATAAACCTGAATTCCTAATATTTGAAAGCGAACTCAAGTGAAAACTCACCCTAAAATTGACTGAGTTTTAAGTATTATCAGTTTTCTGGTCATGACCCAGCTTCCACTGGTAAACTCCGTGATTCAAAACGGCTGGAAATGTAGTAAGAATAAATTTCCTTTCATTTCAAGTGTTTCTTACAAGTTTTTTATCATTTCTGGAAACTATAATTGCGTATTTGAAGAGTTTTAAAACAATTAGAGAGTGTTCCTACAACTGTATACTGGAATCGGCAGCATTTTAACTGATTCACACAGAAAACGCCAGAGAAATTAGGCCTCAAATGTAAACATAAAGAGTATATTGCACACTTACAGTCTTCCTACACAAATTTTGAGCTGTATAAACCTACAATCCTAATATTTGAAAGCCAATTCATGTGAAAACTCTCCATAAACTAGCCGGTGTTGTAAATATTATCAGTTTTCTTGTCATGTCGTAGCTTTACACTGAAAACCTCCTTGATTGAAAATGGCTGGAAATGCAGTACGAATCTATTTCTTTTAATTTCACGTGTTTCCTACCAGTTTTTAATCATTTCTGGAAACTTTAATTGCGTATTTGAAAGTTTTACCACAATTAGAGAGTTTTCCTACAACTACATACCGGAATCGTCATCATTTTAACTGATTCACACAGGAAACAACAAAGAAATTCGGCCTCCAATTGTAAACATAAACTGTATAGTCTTCACTTACAGTCTTTCTACACAAATTTTGAGCTGTATAAACCTGAATTCCTAATATTTGAAAGCGAACTCAAGTGAAAACTCACCCTAAACTAGACGGAGTTGTAAGTATTATCAGTTTCTGGTCATGACCCAGCTTTCCACTGGTAAACTCCGTGATTGAAAACGGCTGGAAATGTAGTAAGAATAAATTTCCTTTCATTTCAAGAGTTTCTTACAAGTTTTTTATCATTTCTGGAACTTATAATTGCGTATTTGAAGAGTTTTACCACAATTAGAGAGTGTTCCTACAACTACATACTGGAATTATCAGCATTTTAACTGATTCAAACAGGAAACACCAGAGAAATTCGGCCTCCAATTGTTAACATAAACAGTATAGTCTTCACATACAGTCTTTCTACACAAATTTTGAGCTGAATAAACCTGAATTCCTACTATTTGAAAGCGACCTCAAGTGAAAACTCACCCTAAACTAGACGGAGTTGTAAGTATTATCAGTTTTCTGGTCATGACCCAGCTTCCACTGGTAAACTCCGTGATTGAAAATGGCTGGAAATGTAGTAAGATTAAATTTTCTTTCATTTCAAGTGTTTCTTACAAGTTTTTTATCATTTCTGGAAAGTATAATTGCGTATTTGAAGAGTTATACCACAATTAGAGAGTGTTCCTACAACTATATACTGGAATCGGCAGCATTTTAACTGATTCACACAGAAAACGCCAGAGAAATTAGGCCTCAAATGTCAACATAAACAGTATATTGCACACTTACAGTCTTCCTCCACAAATTTTGAGCTGTATAAACCTGAAATCCTAATATTTGAAAGCCAATTCAAGTGAAAACTCTCCATAAACTAGCCGGTGTTGTAAATATTATCAGTTTTCTTGTCATGTCGTCGCTTTACACTGAAAACCTCCTTGATTGAAAACGGCTGGAAATGCAGTACGAATCTATTTCTTTTAATTTCACGTGTTTCCTACCAGTTTTTAATCATTTCTGGAAACTATAATTGCGTATTTGAAAGTTTTACCACAATTAGAGAGTTTTCCTACAACTACATACTGGAATCGTCAGCATTTTAACTGATTCACACAGGAAACACCCAAGAAATTCGGCCTCCAATTGTAAACATAAACTGTATAGTCTTCACTTACAGTCTTTCTACACAAATTTTGAGCTGTATAAACCTGAATTCCTAATATTTAAAGCGAACTCAAGTGAAAACTCACCCTAAAATAGACTGAGTTTTAAGTATTATCAGTTTTCTGGTCATGACCCAGCTTCCACTGGTAAACTCCGTGATTCAAAACGGCTGGAAATGTAGTAAGAATAAATTTCCTTTCATTTCAAGTGTTTCTTACAAGTTTTTTATCATTTCTGGAAACTATAATTGCGTATTTGAAGAGTTTTACCACAATTAGAGAGTGTTCCTACAACTGTATACTGGAATCGGCAGCATTTTAACTGATTCACACAGAAAACGCCAGAGAAATTAGGCCTCAAATGTAAACATAAAGAGTATATTGCACACTTACAGTCTTCCTACACAAATTTTGAGCTGTATAAACCTAAAATCCTAATATTTGAAAGCCAATTCATGTGAAAACTCTCCATAAACTAGCCGGTGTTGTAAATATTATCAGTTTTCTTGTCATGTCGTAGCTTTACACTGAAAACCTCCTTGATTGAAAACGGCTGGAAATGCAGTACGAATCTATTTCTTTTAATTTCACGTGTTTCCTACCAGTTTTTAATCATTTCTGGAAACTATAATTGCGTATTTGAAAGTTTTACCACAATTAGAGAGTTTTCCTACAACTACATACCGGAATCGTCATCATTTTAACTGATTCACACAGGAAACAACAAAGAAATTCGGTCTCCAATTGTAAACATAAACTGTATAGTCTTCACTTACAGTCTTTCTACACAAATTTTGAGCTGTATAAACCTGAATTCCTAATATTTGAAAGCGAACTCAAGTGAAAACTCACCCTAAACTAGACGGAGTTGTAAGTATTATCAGTTTTCTGGTCATGACCCAGCTTTCCACTGGTAAACTCCGTGATTGAAAACGGCTGGAAATGTAGTAAGAATAAATTTCCTTTCATTTCAAGAGTTTCTTACAAGTTTTTTATCATTTCTGGAACTTATAATTGCGTATTTGAAGAGTTTTACCACAATTAGAGAGTGTTCCTACAACAACATACTGGAATCATCAGCATTTTAACTGATTCACACAGGAAACACCAGAGAAATTCGGCCTCCAATTGTTAACATAAACAGTATAGTCTTCACGTACAGTCTTTCTACACAAATTTTGAGCTCAATAAACCTGAATTCCTAATATTTGAAAGCGAACTCAAGTGAAAACTCACCCTAAAATAGACTGAGTTTTAAGTATTATCAGTTTTCTGGTCATGACCCAGCTTCCACTGGTAAACTCCGTGATTCAAAACGGCTGGAAATGTAGTAAGAATAAATTTCCTTTCATTTCAAGTGTTTCTTACAAGTTTTTTATCATTTCTGGAAACTATAATTGCGTATTTGAAGAGTTTTACCACAATTAGAGAGTGTTCCTACAACTGTATACTGGAATCGGCAGCATTTTAACTGATTCACACAGAAAACGCCAGAGAAATTAGGCCTCAAATGTAAACATAAAGAGTATATTGCACACTTACAGTCTTCCTACACAAATTTTGAGCTGTATAAACCTAAAATCCTAATATTTGAAAGCCAATTCATGTGAAAACTCTCCATAAACTAGCCGGTGTTGTAAATATTATCAGTTTTCTTGTCATGTCGTAGCTTTACACTGAAAACCTCCTTGATTGAAAATGGCTGGAAATGCAGTACGAATCTATTTCTTTTAATTTCACGTGTTTCCTACCAGTTTTTAATCATTTCTGGAAACTTTAATTGCGTATTTGAAAGTTTTACCACAATTAGAGAGTTTTCCTACAACTACATACCGGAATCGTCATCATTTTAACTGATTCACACAGGAAACAACAAAGAAATTCGGCCTCCAATTGTAAACATAAACTGTATAGTCTTCACTTACAGTCTTTCTACACAAATTTTGAGCTGTATAAACCTGAATTCCTAATATTTGAAAGCGAACTCAAGTGAAAACTCACCCTAAACTAGACGGAGTTGTAAGTATTATCAGTTTCTGGTCATGACCCAGCTTTCCACTGGTAAACTCCGTGATTGAAAACGGCTGGAAATGTAGTAAGAATAAATTTCCTTTCATTTCAAGAGTTTCTTACAAGTTTTTTATCATTTCTGGAACTTATAATTGCGTATTTGAAGAGTTTTACCACAATTAGAGAGTGTTCCTACAACTACATACTGGAATTATCAGCATTTTAACTGATTCACACAGGAAACACCAGAGAAATTCGGCCTCCAATTGTTAACATAAACAGTATAGTCTTCACATACAGTCTTTCTACACAAATTTTGAGCTGAATAAACCTGAATTCCTACTATTTGAAAGCGACCTCAAGTGAAAACTCACCCTAAACTAGACGGAGTTGTAAGTATTATCAGTTTTCTGGTCATGACCCAGCTTCCACTGGTAAACTCCGTGATTGAAAACGGCTGGAAATGTAGTAAGAATAAATTTCCTTTCATTTCAAGTGTTTCTTACAAGTTTTTTATCATTTCTGGAAAGTATAATTGCGTATTTGAAGAGTTTTACCACAATTAGAGAGTGTTCCTACAACTGTATACTGGAATCGGCAGCATTTTAACTGATTCACACAGGAAACACCAGAGAAATTCGGCCTCCAATTGTTAACATAAACAGTATAGTCTTCACGTACAGTCTTTCTACACAAATTTTGAGCTGAATAAACCTGAATTCCTAATATTTGAAAGCGAACTCAAGTGAAAACTCACCCTAAACTAGACGGAGTTGTAAGTATTATCAGTTCTCTGGTCATGACCCAGCTTTCCACTGGTAAACTCCGTGATTGAAAACGGCTGGAAATGTAGTAAGAATAAATTTCCTTTCATTTCAAGTGTTTCTTACAAGTTTTTTATCATTTCTGGAAACTATAATTGCGTATTTGAAGAGTTTTACCACAATTAGAGAGTGTTCCTACAACTGTATACTGGAATCGGCAGCATTTTAACTGATTCACACAGAAAACGCCAGAGAAATTAGGCCTCAAATGTAAACATAAACAGTATATTGCACACTTACAGTCTTCCTGCACAAATTTTGAGCTGTATAAACCTGAAATCCTAATATTTGAAAGCCAATTCAAGTGAAAACTCTCCAGAAACTAGCCGGTGTTGTAAATATTATCAGTTTTCTTGTCATGTCGTCGCTTTACACTGAAAACCTCCTTGATTGAAAACGGCTGGAAATGCAGTACGAATCTATTTCTTTTAATTTCACGTGTTTCCTACCAGTTTTTAATCATTTCTGGAAACTATAATTGCGTATTTGAAAGTTTTACCACAATTAGAGAGTTTTCCTACAACTACATACTGGAATCGTCAGCATTTTAACTGATTCACACAGGAAACACCCAAGAAATTCGCCCTCCAATTGTAAACATAAACTGTATAGTCTTCACTTACAGTCTTTCTACACAAATTTTGAGCTGTATAAACCTGAATTCCTAATATTTGAAAGCGAACTCAAGTGAAAACTCACCCTAAAATAGACTGAGTTTTAAGTATTATCAGTTTTCTGGTCATGACCCAGCTTCCACTGGTAAACTCCATGATGGAAAACGGCTGGAAATGTAGTAAGAATAAATTTCCTTTCATTTCAATGTTTCTTACAAGTTTTTTATCATTTCTGGAAACTATAATTGCGTATTTGAAGAGTTTTACCACAATTAGAGAGTGTTCCTACAACTATATACTGGAATCGGCAGCATTTTAACTGATTCACACAGAAAACGCCAGAGAAATTAGGCCTCAAATGTCAACATAAACAGTATATTGCACACTTACAGTCTTCCTACACAAACTTTGAGCTGTATAAACCTGAAATCCTAATATTTGAAAGCCAATTCAAGTGAAAACTCTCCCTAAACTAGCCGGAGTTGTAAATATTATCAGTTTTCTGGCTATGTGCCACCTTTCCACTGGTAACCTCCGTGATTGAAAACGGCTGGAAATGTAGTAAGAATCTATTTGCTTTTATTTCAAGTGTTTCTTATAAGTTTTTTATCATTACTGGAAACAATAATTGCGTATTCGAAGAGTTTTACCACAATTAGAGAGTGTTCCTACAACTACATACTGGAATCATCAGCATTTTAACTGATTCACACAGGAAACACCAGAGAAATTCGGCCTCCAATTGTTAACATAAACAGTATAGTCTTCACGTACAGTCTTTCTACACAAATTTTGAGCTGAATAAACCTGAATTCCTAATATTTGAAAGCGAACTGATGTGAAAACTCACCCTAAACTAGACGGAGTTGTAAGTATTATCAGTTTGCTGGTCATGACCCAGCTTTCCACTGGTAAACTCCGTGATTGAAAACGGCTGGAAATGTAGTAAGAATAAACTTCCTTACATTTCAAGTGTTTCTTACAAGTTTTTTATCATTTCTGGAAACTATAATTGCGTATTTGAAGAGTTTTACCACAATTAGAGAGTGTTCCTAGAACTGTATACTGGAATCGGCAGCATTTTAACTGATTCACACAGAAAACGCCAGGGAAATTAGGCCTCAAATGTAAACATAAACAGTATACTGCACACTTACAGTCTTCCTCCACAAATTTTGAGCTGTATAAACCTAAAATCCTAATATTTGAAAGCCAATTCAAGTGAAAACTCTCCATAAACTAGCCGGTGTTGTAAATATTATCAGTTTTCTTGTCATGTCGTAGCTTTACACTGAAAACCTCCTTGATTGAAAACGGCTGGAAATGCAGTACGAATCTATTTCTTTTAATTTCACGTGTTTCCTACCAGTTTTTAATCATTTCTTGAAACTATAATTGCGTATTTGAAAGTTTTACCACAATTAGAGAGTTTTCCTACAACTACATACTGGAATCGTCAGCATTTTAACTGATTCACACAGGAAACACCAGAGAAATTCGGCCTCCAATTGTTAACATAAACAGTATAGTCTTCACGTACAGTCTTTCTACACAAATTTTGAGCTGAATAAACCTGAATTCCTAATATTTGAAAGCGAACTGAAGTGAAAACTCACCCTAAACTAGACGGAGTTGTAAGTATTATCAGTTTGCTGGTCATGACCCAGCTTTCCACTGGTAAACTCCGTGATTGAAAACGGCTGGAAATGTAGTAAGAATAAACTTCCTTACATTTCAAGTGTTTCTTACAAGTTTTTTATCATTTCTGGAAACTATAATTGCGTATTTGAAGAGTTTTACCACAATTAGAGAGTGTTCCTACAACTGTATACTGGAATCGGCAGCATTTTAACTGATTCACACAGAAAACGCCAGGGAAATTAGGCCTCAAATGTAAACATAAACAGTATACTGCACACTTACAGTCTTCCTCCACAAATTTTGAGCTGTATAAACCTAAAATCCTAATATTTGAAAGCCAATTCAAGTGAAAACTCTCCATAAACTAGCCGGTGTTGTAAATATTATCAGTTTTCTTGTCATGTCGTAGCTTTACACTGAAAACCTCCTTGATTGAAAACGGCTGGAAATGCAGTACGAATCTATTTCTTTTAATTTCACGTGTTTCCTACCAGTTTTTAATCATTTCTTGAAACTATAATTGCGTATTTGAAAGTTTTACCACAATTAGAGAGTTTTCCTACAACTACATACTGGAATCGTCAGCATTTTAACTGATTCACACAGGAAACACCAAAGAAATTCGGCCTCCAATTGTAAACATAAACTGTATAGTCTTCACTAACAGTCTTTCTACACAAATTTTGAGCTGTATAAACCTGAATTCCTAATATTTGAAAGCGAACTCAAGTGAAAACTCACCCTAAAATAGACTGAGTTTTAAGTATTATCAGTTTTCTGGTCATGACCCAGCTTCCACTGGTAAACTCCGTGATTGAAAACGGCTGGAAATGTAGTAAGAATAAATTCCCTTTCATTTCAAGTGTTTCTTACAAGTTTTTTATCATTTCTGGAAACTATAATTGCGTATTTGAAGAGTTTTACCACAATTAGAGAGTGTTCCTACAACTGTATACTGGAATCGGCAGCATTTTAACTGATTCACACAGGAAACACCAGAGAAATTCGGCCTCCAATTGTTAACATAAACAGTATAGTCTTCACGTACAGTCTTTCTACACAAATTTTGAGCTGAATAAACCTGAATTCCTAATATTTGAAAGCGAACTCAAGTGAAAACTCACCCTAAACTAGACGGAGTTGTAAGTATTATCAGTTCTCTGGTCATGACCCAGCTTTCCACTGGTAAACTACGTGATTGAAAACGGCTGGAAATGTAGTAAGAATAAATTTCCTTTCATTTCAAGTGTTTCTTACAAGTTTTTTATCATTTCTGGAAACTATAATTGCGTATTTGAAGAGTTTTACCACAATTAGAGAGTGTTCCTACAACTGTATACTGGAATCGGCAGCATCTTAACTGATTCACACAGAAAACGCCAGAGAAATTAGGCCTCAAATGTAAACATAAACAGTATATTGCACACTTACAGTCTTCCTGCACAAATTTTGAGCTGTATAAACCTGAAATCCTAATATTTGAAAGCCAATTCAAGTGAAAACTCTCCAGAAACTAGCCGGTGTTGTAAATATTATCAGTTTTCTTGTCATGTCGTCGCTTTACACTGAAAACCTCCTTGATTGAAAACGGCTGGAAATGCAGTACGAATCTATTTCTTTTAATTTCACGTGTTTCCTACCAGTTTTTAATCATTTCTGGAAACTATAATTGCGTATTTGAAAGTTTTACCACAATTAGAGAGTTTTCCTACAACTACATACTGGAATCGTCAGCATTTTAACTGATTCACACAGGAAACACCCAAGAAATTCGGCCTCCAATTGTAAACATAAACTGTATAGTCTTCACTTACAGTCTTTCTACACAAATTTTGAGCTGTATAAACCTGAATTCCTAATATTTGAAAGCGAACTCAAGTGAAAACTCACCCTAAAATAGACTGAGTTTTAAGTATTATCAGTTTTCTGGTCATGACCCAGCTTCCACTGGTAAACTCCATGATGGAAAACGGCTGGAAATGTAGTAAGAATAAATTTCCTTTCATTTCAATGTTTCTTACAAGTTTTTTATCATTTCTGGAAACTATAATTGCGTATTTGAAGAGTTTTACCACAATTAGAGAGTGTTCCTACAACTATATACTGGAATCGGCAGCATTTTAACTGATTCACACAGAAAACGCCAGAGAAATTAGGCCTCAAATGTCAACATAAACAGTATATTGCACACTTACAGTCTTCCTACACAAACTTTGAGCTGTATAAACCTGAAATCCTAATATTTGAAAGCCAATTCAAGTGAAAACTCTCCCTAAACTAGCCGGAGTTGTAAATATTATCAGTTTTCTGGCTATGTGCCACCTTTCCACTGGTAACCTCCGTGATTGAAAACGGCTGGAAATGTAGTAAGAATCTATTTGCTTTTATTTCAAGTGTTTCTTATAAGTTTTTTATCATTACTGGAAACAATAATTGCGTATTCGAAGAGTTTTACCACAATTAGAGAGTGTTCCTACAACTACATACTGGAATCATCAGCATTTTAACTGATTCACACAGGAAACACCAGAGAAATTCGGCCTCCAATTGTTAACATAAACAGTATAGTCTTCACGTACAGTCTTTCTACACAAATTTTGAGCTGAATAAACCTGAATTCCTACTATTTGAAAGCGACCTCAAGTGAAAACTCACCCTAAACTAGACGGAGTTGTAAGTATTATCAGTTTTCTGGTCATGACCCAGCTTCCACTGGTAAACTCCGTGATTGAAAATGGCTGGAAATGTAGTAAGATTAAATTTCCTTTCATTTCAAGTGTTTCTTACAAGTTTTTTATCATTTCTGGAAACTATAATTGCGTATTTGAAGAGTTATACCACAATTAGAGAGTGTTCCTACAACTATATACTGGAATCGGCAGCATTTTAACTGATTCACACAGAAAACGCCAGAGAAATTAGGCCTCAAATGTCAACATAAACAGTATATTGCACACTTACAGTCTTCCTCCACAAATTTTGAGCTGTATAAACCTGAAATCCTAATATTTGAAAGCCAATTCAAGTGAAAACTCTCCATAAACTAGCCGGTGTTGTAAATATTATCAGTTTTCTTGTCATGTCGTCGCTTTACACTGAAAACCTCCTTGATTGAAAACGGCTGGAAATGCAGTACGAATCTATTTCTTTTAATTTCACGTGTTTCCTACCAGTTTTTAATCATTTCTGGAAACTATAATTGCGTATTTGAAAGTTTTACCACAATTAGAGAGTTTTCCTACAACTACATACTGGAATCGTCAGCATTTTAAGTGATTCACACAGGAAACACCCAAGAAATTCGGCCTCCAATTGTAAACATAAACTGTATAGTCTTCACTTACAGTCTTTCTACACAAATTTTGAGCTGTATAAACCTGAATTCCTAATATTTAAAGCGAACTCAAGTGAAAAATCACCCTAAAATAGACTGAGTTTTAAGTATTATCAGTTTTCTGGTCATGACCCAGCTTCCACTGGTAAACTCCGTGATTCAAAACGGCTGGAAATGTAGTAAGAATAAATTTCCTTTCATTTCAAGTGTTTCTTACAAGTTTTTTATCATTTCTGGAAACTATAATTGCGTATTTGAAGAGTTTTACCACAATTAGAGAGTGTTCCTACAACTGTATACTGGAATCGGCAGCATTTTAACTGATTCACACAGAAAACGCCAGAGAAATTAGGCCTCAAATGTAAACATAAAGAGTATATTGCACACTTACAGTCTTCCTACACAAATTTTGAGCTGTATAAACCTAAAATCCTAATATTTGAAAGCCAATTCATGTGAAAACTCTCCATAAACTAGCCGGTGTTGTAAATATTATCAGTTTTCTTGTCATGTCGTAGCTTTACACTGAAAACCTCCTTGATTGAAAATGGCTGGAAATGCAGTACGAATCTATTTCTTTTAATTTCACGTGTTTCCTACCAGTTTTTAATCATTTCTGGAAACTTTAATTGCGTATTTGAAAGTTTTACCACAATTAGAGAGTTTTCCTACAACTACATACCGGAATCGTCATCATTTTAACTGATTCACACAGGAAACAACAAAGAAATTCGGCCTCCAATTGTAAACATAAACTGTATAGTCTTCACTTACAGTCTTTCTACACAAATTTTGAGCTGTATAAACCTGAATTCCTAATATTTGAAAGCGAACTCAAGTGAAAACTCACCCTAAACTAGACGGAGTTGTAAGTATTATCAGTTTCTGGTCATGACCCAGCTTTCCACTGGTAAACTCCGTGATTGAAAACGGCTGGAAATGTAGTAAGAATAAATTTCCTTTCATTTCAAGAGTTTCTTACAAGTTTTTTATCATTTCTGGAACTTATAATTGCGTATTTGAAGAGTTTTACCACAATTAGAGAGTGTTCCTACAACTACATACTGGAATTATCAGCATTTTAACTGATTCACACAGGAAACACCAGAGAAATTCGGCCTCCAATTGTTAACATAAACAGTATAGTCTTCACATACAGTCTTTCTACACAAATTTTGAGCTGAATAAACCTGAATTCCTACTATTTGAAAGCGACCTCAAGTGAAAACTCACCCTAAACTAGACGGAGTTGTAAGTATTATCAGTTTTCTGGTCATGACCCAGCTTCCACTGGTAAACTCCGTGATTGAAAACGGCTGGAAATGTAGTAAGAATAAATTTCCTTTCATTTCAAGTGTTTCTTACAAGTTTTTTATCATTTCTGGAAACTATAATTGCGTATTTGAAGAGTTTTACCACAATTAGAGAGTGTTCCTACAACTGTATACTAGAATCGGCAGCATTTTAACTGATTCACACAGAAAACGCCAGAGAAATTAGGCCTCAAATGTAAACATAAAGAGTATATTGCACACTTACAGTCTTCCTACACAAATTTTGAGCTGTATAAACCTAAAATCCTAATATTTGAAAGCCAATTCATGTGAAAACTCTCCATAAACTAGCCGGTGTTGTAAATATTATCAGTTTTCTTGTCATGTCGTAGCTTTACACTGAAAACCTCCTTGATTGAAAACGGCTGGAAATGCAGTACGAATCTATTTCTTTTAATTTCACGTGTTTCCTACCAGTTTTTAATCATTTCTGGAAACTATAATTGCGTATTTGAAAGTTTTACCACAATTAGAGAGTTTTCCTACAACTACATACTGGAATCGTCATCATTTTAACTGATTCACACAGGAAACAACAAAGAAATTCGGTCTCCAATTGTAAACATAAACTGTATAGTCTTCACTTACAGTCTTTCTACACAAATTTTGAGCTGTATAAACCTGAATTCCTAATATTTGAAAGCGAACTCAAGTGAAAACTCACCCTAAACTAGACGGAGTTGTAAGTATTATCAGTTTTCTGGTCATGACCCAGCTTTCCACTGGTAAACTCCGTGATTGAAAACGGCTGGAAATGTAGTAAGAATAAATTTCCTTTCATTTCAAGAGTTTCTTACAAGTTTTTTATCATTTCTGGAACTTATAATTGCGTATTTGAAGAGTTTTACCACAATTAGAGAGTGTTCCTACAACAACATACTGGAATCATCAGCATTTTAACTGATTCACACAGGAAACACCAGAGAAATTCGGCCTCCAATTGTTAACATAAACAGTATAGTCTTCACGTACAGTCTTTCTACACAAATTTTGAGCTCAATAAACCTGAATTCCTAATATTTGAAAGCGAACTCAAGTGAAAACTCACCCTAAAATAGACTGAGTTTTAAGTATTATCAGTTTTCTGGTCATGACCCAGCTTCCACTGGTAAACTCCGTGATTCAAAACGGCTGGAAATGTAGTAAGAATAAATTTCCTTTCATTTCAAGTGTTTCTTACAAGTTTTTTATCATTTCTGGAAACTATAATTGCGTATTTGAAGAGTTTTACCACAATTAGAGAGTGTTCCTACAACTGTATACTGGAATCGGCAGCATTTTAACTGATTCACACAGAAAACGCCAGAGAAATTAGGCCTCAAATGTAAACATAAAGAGTATATTGCACACTTACAGTCTTCCTACACAAATTTTGAGCTGTATAAACCTAAAATCCTAATATTTGAAAGCCAATTCATGTGAAAACTCTCCATAAACTAGCCGGTGTTGTAAATATTATCAGTTTTCTTGTCATGTCGTAGCTTTACACTGAAAACCTCCTTGATTGAAAATGGCTGGAAATGCAGTACGAATCTATTTCTTTTAATTTCACGTGTTTCCTACCAGTTTTTAATCATTTCTGGAAACTTTAATTGCGTATTTGAAAGTTTTACCACAATTAGAGAGTTTTCCTACAACTACATACCGGAATCGTCATCATTTTAACTGATTCACACAGGAAACAACAAAGAAATTCGGCCTCCAATTGTAAACATAAACTGTATAGTCTTCACTTACAGTCTTTCTACACAAATTTTGAGCTGTATAAACCTGAATTCCTAATATTTGAAAGCGAACTCAAGTGAAAACTCACCCTAAACTAGACGGAGTTGTAAGTATTATCAGTTTCTGGTCATGACCCAGCTTTCCACTGGTAAACTCCGTGATTGAAAACGGCTGGAAATGTAGTAAGAATAAATTTCCTTTCATTTCAAGAGTTTCTTACAAGTTTTTTATCATTTCTGGAACTTATAATTGCGTATTTGAAGAGTTTTACCACAATTAGAGAGTGTTCCTACAACTACATACTGGAATTATCAGCATTTTAACTGATTCACACAGGAAACACCAGAGAAATTCGGCCTCCAATTGTTAACATAAACAGTATAGTCTTCACATACAGTCTTTCTACACAAATTTTGAGCTGAATAAACCTGAATTCCTACTATTTGAAAGCGACCTCAAGTGAAAACTCACCCTAAACTAGACGGAGTTGTAAGTATTATCAGTTTTCTGGTCATGACCCAGCTTCCACTGGTAAACTCCGTGATTGAAAATGGCTGGAAATGTAGTAAGATTAAATTTTCTTTCATTTCAAGTGTTTCTTACAAGTTTTTTATCATTTCTGGAAACTATAATTGCGTATTTGAAGAGTTATACCACAATTAGAGAGTGTTCCTACAACTATATACTGGAATCGGCAGCATTTTAACTGATTCACACAGAAAACGCCAGAGAAATTAGGCCTCAAATGTCCACATAAACAGTATATTGCACACTGACAGTCTTCCTACACAAATTTTGAGCTGTATAAACCTGAATTCCTAATATTTGAAAGCCAATTCAAGTGAAAACTCTCCATAAACTAGCCGGTGTTGTAAATATTATCAGTTTTCTTGTCATGTCGTCGCTTTACACTGAAAACCTCCTTGATTGAAAACGGCTGGAAATGCAGTACGAATCTATTTCTTTTAATTTCACGTGTTTCCTACCAGTTTTTAATCATTTCTGGAAACTATAATTGCGTATTTGAAAGTTTTACCACAATTAGAGAGTTTTCCTAAAACTACATACTGGAATCGTCAGCATTTTAACTGATTCACACAGGAAACAACAAAGAAATTCGGCCTCCAATTGTAAACATAAACTGTATAGTCTTCACTTACAGTCTTTCTACACAAATTTTGAGCTGTATAAACCTGAATTCCTAATATTTAAAGCGAACTCAAGTGAAAAATCACCCTAAAATAGACTGAGTTTTAAGTATTATCAGTTTTCTGGTCATGACCCAGCTTCCACTGGTAAACTCCGTGATTCAAAACGGCTGGAAATGTAGTAAGAATAAATTTCCTTTCATTTCAAGTGTTTCTTACAAGTTTTTTTATCATTTCTGGAAACTATAATTGCGTATTTGAAGAGTTTTACCACAATTAGAGAGTGTTCCTACAACTATATACTGGAATCGGCAGCATTTTAACTGATTCACACAGAAAACGCCAGAGAAATTAGGCCTCAAATGTCCACATAAACAGTATATTGCACACTGACAGTCTTCCTACACAAATTTTGAGCTGTATAAACCTGAATTCCTAATATTTGAAAGCCAATTCAAGTGAAAACTCTCCCTAAACTAGCCGGAGTTGTAAATATTATCAGTTTTCTGGCTATGTGCCACCTTTCCACTGGTAACCTCCGTGATTGAAAACGGCTGGAAATGTAGTAAGAATCTATTTGCTTTTATTTCAAGTGTTTCTTATAAGTTTTTCATCATTACTGGAAACAATAATTGCGTATTCGAAGAGTTTTACCACAATTAGAGAGTGTTCCTACAACTACATACTGGAATCATCAGCATTTTAACTGATTCACACAGGAAACACCAGAGAAATTCGGCCTCCAATTGTTAACATAAACAGTATAGTCTTCACGTACAGTCTTTCTACGCAAATTTTGAGCTGAATAAACCTGAATTCCTACTATTTGAAAGCGACCTCAAGTGAAAACTCACCCTAAACTAGACGGAGTTGTAAGTATTATCAGTTTTCTGGTCATGACCCAGCTTCCACTGGTAAACTCCGTGATTGAAAATGGCTGGAAATGTAGTAAGATTAAATTTCCTTTCATTTCAAGTGTTTCTTACAAGTTTTTTATCATTTCTGGAAACTATAATTGCGTATTTGAAGAGTTATACCACAATTAGAGAGTGTTCCTACAACTATATACTGGAATCGGCAGCATTTTAACTGATTCACACAGAAAACGCCAGAGAAATTAGGCCTCAAATGTCAACATAAACAGTATATTGCACACTTACAGTCTTCCTCCACAAATTTTGAGCTGTATAAACCTGAAATCCTAATATTTGAAAGCCAATTCAAGTGAAAACTCTCCATAAACTAGCCGGTGTTGTAAATATTATCAGTTTTCTTGTCATGTCGTCGCTTTACACTGAAAACCTCCTTGATTGAAAACGGCTGGAAATGCAGTACGAATCTATTTCTTTTAATTTCACGTGTTTCCTACCAGTTTTTAATCATTTCTGGAAACTATAATTGCGTATTTGAAAGTTTTACCACAATTAGAGAGTTTTCCTACAACTACATACTGGAATCGTCAGCATTTTAACTGATTCACACAGGAAACACCCAAGAAATTCGGCCTCCAATTGTAAACATAAACTGTATAGTCTTCACTTACAGTCTTTCTACACAAATTTTGAGCTGTATAAACCTGAATTCCTAATATTTAAAGCGAACTCAAGTGAAAAATCACCCTAAAATAGACTGAGTTTTAAGTATTATCAGTTTTCTCGTCATGACCCAGCTTCCACTGGTAAACTCCGTGATTCAAAACGGCTGGAAATGTAGTAAGAATAAATTTCCTTTCATTTCAAGTGTTTCTTACAAGTTTTTTTATCATTTCTGGAAACTATAATTGCGTATTTGAAGAGTTTTACCACAATTAGAGAGTGTTCCTACAACTATATACTGGAATCGGCAGCATTTTAACTGATTCACACAGAAAACGCCAGAGAAATTAGGCCTCAAATGTCCACATAAACAGTATATTGCACACTGACAGTCTTCCTACACAAATTTTGAGCTGTATAAACCTGAATTCCTAATATTTGAAAGCCAATTCAAGTGAAAACTCTCCCTAAACTAGCCGGAGTTGTAAATATTATCAGTTTTCTGGCTATGTGCCACCTTTCCACTGGTAACCTCCGTGATTGAAAACGGCTGGAAATGTAGTAAGAATCTATTTGCTTTTATTTCAAGTGTTTCTTATAAGTTTTTCATCATTACTGGAAACAATAATTGCGTATTCGAAGAGTTTTACCACAATTAGAGAGTGTTCCTACAACTACATACTGGAATCATCAGCATTTTAACTGATTCACACAGGAAACACCAGAGAAATTCGGCCTCCAATTGTTAACATAAACAGTATAGTCTTCACGTACAGTCTTTCTACGCAAATTTTGAGCTGAATAAACCTGAATTCCTACTATTTGAAAGCGACCTCAAGTGAAAACTCACCCTAAACTAGACGGAGTTGTAAGTATTATCAGTTTTCTGGTCATGACCCAGCTTCCACTGGTAAACTCCGTGATTGAAAATGGCTGGAAATGTAGTAAGATTAAATTTCCTTTCATTTCAAGTGTTTCTTACAAGTTTTTTATCATTTCTGGAAACTATAATTGCGTATTTGAAGAGTTATACCACAATTAGAGAGTGTTCCTACAACTATATACTGGAATCGGCAGCATTTTAACTGATTCACACAGAAAACGCCAGAGAAATTAGGCCTCAAATGTCAACATAAACAGTATATTGCACACTTACAGTCTTCCTCCACAAATTTTGAGCTGTATAAACCTGAAATCCTAATATTTGAAAGCCAATTCAAGTGAAAACTCTCCATAAACTAGCCGGTGTTGTAAATATTATCAGTTTTCTTGTCATGTCGTCGCTTTACACTGAAAACCTCCTTGATTGAAAACGGCTGGAAATGCAGTACGAATCTATTTCTTTTAATTTCACGTGTTTCCTACCAGTTTTTAATCATTTCTGGAAACTATAATTGCGTATTTGAAAGTTTTACCACAATTAGAGAGTTTTCCTACAACTACATACTGGAATCGTCAGCATTTTAACTGATTCACACAGGAAACACCCAAGAAATTCGGCCTCCAATTGTAAACATAAACTGTATAGTCTTCACTTACAGTCTTTCTACACAAATTTTGAGCTGTATAAACCTGAATTCCTAATATTTAAAGCGAACTCAAGTGAAAAATCACCCTAAAATAGACTGAGTTTTAAGTATTATCAGTTTTCTGGTCATGACCCAGCTTCCACTGGTAAACTCCGTGATTCAAAACGGCTGGAAATGTAGTAAGAATAAATTTCCTTTCATTTCAAGTGTTTCTTACAAGTTTTTTTATCATTTCTGGAAACTATAATTGCGTATTTGAAGAGTTTTACCACAATTAGAGAGTGTTCCTACAACTATATACTGGAATCGGCAGCATTTTAACTGATTCACACAGAAAACGCCAGAGAAATTAGGCCTCAAATGTCAACATAAACAGTATATTGCACACTGACAGTCTTCCTACACAAATTTTGAGCTGTATAAACCTGAATTCCTAATATTTGAAAGCCAATTCAAGTGAAAACTCTCCCTAAACTAGCCGGAGTTGTAAATATTATCAGTTTTCTGGCTATGTGCCACCTTTCCACTGGTAACCTCCGTGATTGAAAACGGCTGGAAATGTAGTAAGAATCTATTTGCTTTTATTTCAAGTGTTTCTTATAAGTTTTTTATCATTACTGGAAACAATAATTGCGTATTCGAAGAGTTTTACCACAATTAGAGAGTGTTCCTACAACTACATACTGGAATCATCAGCATTTTAACTGATTCACACAGGAAACACCAGAGAAATTCGGCCTCCAATTGTTAACATAAACAGTATAGTCTTCACGTACAGTCTTTCTACACAAATTTTGAGCTGAATAAACCTGAATTCCTAATATTTGAAAGCGAACTGAAGTGAAAACTCACCCTAAACTAGACGGAGTTGTAAGTATTATCAGTTTGCTGGTCATGACCCAGCTTTCCACTGGTAAACTCCGTGATTGAAAACGGCTGGAAATGTAGTAAGAATAAACTTCCTTACATTTCAAGTGTTTCTTACAAGTTTTTTATCATTTCTGGAAACTATAATTGCGTATTTGAAGAGTTTTACCACAATTAGAGAGTGTTCCTACAACTATATACTGGAATCGGCAGCATTTTAACTGATTCACACAGAAAACGCCAGAGAAATTAGGCCTCAAATGTCAACATAAACAGTATATTGCACACTGACAGTCTTCCTACACAAATTTTGAGCTGTATAAACCTGAATTCCTAATATTTGAAAGCCAATTCAAGTGAAAACTCTCCCTAAACTAGCCGGAGTTGTAAATATTATCAGTTTTCTGGCTATGTGCCACCTTTCCACTGGTAACCTCCGTGATTGAAAACGGCTGGAAATGTAGTAAGAATCTATTTGCTTTTATTTCAAGTGTTTCTTATAAGTTTTTTATCATTACTGGAAACAATAATTGCGTATTCGAAGAGTTTTACCACAATTAGAGAGTGTTCCTACAACTACATACTGGAATCATCAGCATTTTAACTGATTCACACAGGAAACACCAGAGAAATTCGGCCTCCAATTGTTAACATAAACAGTATAGTCTTCACGTACAGTCTTTCTACACAAATTTTGAGCTGAATAAACCTGAATTCCTAATATTTGAAAGCGAACTGAAGTGAAAACTCACCCTAAACTAGACGGAGTTGTAAGTATTATCAGTTTGCTGGTCATGACCCAGCTTTCCACTGGTAAACTCCGTGATTGAAAACGGCTGGAAATGTAGTAAGAATAAACTTCCTTACATTTCAAGTGTTTCTTACAAGTTTTTTATCATTTCTGGAAACTATAATTGCGTATTTGAAGAGTTTTACCACAATTAGAGAGTGTTCCTAGAACTGTATACTGGAATCGGCAGCATTTTAACTGATTCACACAGAAAACGCCAGGGAAATTAGGCCTCAAATGTAAACATAAACAGTATACTGCACACTTACAGTCTTCCTCCACAAATTTTGAGCTGTATAAACCTAAAATCCTAATATTTGAAAGCCAATTCAAGTGAAAACTCTCCATAAACTAGCCGGTGTTGTAAATATTATCAGTTTTCTTGTCATGTCGTAGCTTTACACTGAAAACCTCCTTGATTGAAAACGGCTGGAAATGCAGTACGAAATCTATTTCTTTTAATTTCACGTGTTTCCTACCAGTTTTTAATCATTTCTTGAAACTATAATTGCGTATTTGAAAGTTTTACCACAATTAGAGAGTTTTCCTACAACTACATACTGGAATCGTCAGCATTTTAACTGATTCACACAGGAAACACCAAAGAAATTCGGCCTCCAATTGTAAACATAAACTGTATAGTCTTCACTAACAGTCTTTCTACACAAATTTTGAGCTGTATAAACCTGAATTCCTAATATTTGAAAGCGAACTCAAGTGAAAACTCACCCTAAAATAGACTGAGTTTTAAGTATTATCAGTTTTCTGGTCATGACCCAGCTTCCACTGGTAAACTCCGTGATGGAAAACGGCTGGAAATGTAGTAAGAATAAATTCCCTTTCATTTCAAGTGTTTCTTACAAGTTTTTTATCATTTCTGGAAACTATAATTGCGTATTTGAAGAGTTTTACCACAATTAGAGAGTGTTCCTACAACTATATACTGGAATCGGCAGCATTTTAACTGATTCACACAGGAAACACCAGAGAAATTCGGCCTCCAATTGTTAACATAAACAGTATAGTCTTCACGTACAGTCTTTCTACACAAATTTTGAGCTGAATAAACCTGAATTCCTAATATTTGAAAGCGAACTGAAGTGAAAACTCACCCTAAACTAGACGGAGTTGTAAGTATTATCAGTTTGCTGGTCATGACCCAGCTTTCCACTGGTAAACTCCGTGATTGAAAACGGCTGGAAATGTAGTAAGAATAAACTTCCTTACATTTCAAGTGTTTCTTACAAGTTTTTTATCATTTCTGGAAACTATAATTGCGTATTTGAAGAGTTTTACCACAATTAGAGAGTGTTCCTAGAACTGTATACTGGAATCGGCAGCATTTTAACTGATTCACACAGAAAACGCCAGGGAAATTAGGCCTCAAATGTAAACATAAACAGTATACTGCACACTTACAGTCTTCCTCCACAAATTTTGAGCTGTATAAACCTAAAATCCTAATATTTGAAAGCCAATTCAAGTGAAAACTCTCCATAAACTAGCCGGTGTTGTAAATATTATCAGTTTTCTTGTCATGTCGTAGCTTTACACTGAAAACCTCCTTGATTGAAAATGGCTGGAAATGCAGTACGAATCTATTTCTTTTAATTTCACGTGTTTCCTACCAGTTTTTAATCATTTCTTGAAACTATAATTGCGTATTTGAAAGTTTTACCACAATTAGAGAGTTTTCCTACAACTACATACTGGAATCGTCAGCATTTTAACTGATTCACACAGGAAACACCAAAGAAATTCGGCCTCCAATTGTAAACATAAACTGTATAGTCTTCACTAACAGTCTTTCTACACAAATTTTGAGCTGTATAAACCTGAATTCCTAATATTTGAAAGCGAACTCAAGTGAAAACTCACCCTAAAATAGACTGAGTTTTAAGTATTATCAGTTTTCTGGTCATGACCCAGCTTCCACTGGTAAACTCCGTGATTGAAAACGGCTGGAAATGTAGTAAGAATAAATTCCCTTTCATTTCAAGTGTTTCTTACAAGTTTTTTATCATTTCTGGAAACTATAATTGCGTATTTGAAGAGTTTTACCACAATTAGAGAGTGTTCCTACAACTGTATACTGGAATCGGCAGCATTTTAACTGATTCACACAGGAAACACCAGAGAAATTCGGCCTCCAATTGTTAACATAAACAGTATAGTCTTCACGTACAGTCTTTCTACACAAATTTTGAGCTGAATAAACCTGAATTCCTAATATTTGAAAGCGAACTCAAGTGAAAACTCACCCTAAACTAGACGGAGTTGTAAGTATTATCAGTTCTCTGGTCATGACCCAGCTTTCCACTGGTAAACTACGTGATTGAAAACGGCTGGAAATGTAGTAAGAATAAATTTCCTTTCATTTCAAGTGTTTCTTACAAGTTTTTTATCATTTCTGGAAACTATAATTGCGTATTTGAAGAGTTTTACCACAATTAGAGAGTGTTCCTACAACTGTATACTGGAATCGGCAGCATTTTAACTGATTCACACAGAAAACGCCAGAGAAATTAGGCCTCAAATGTAAACATAAATAGTATATTGCACACTTACAGTCTTCCTGCACAAATTTTGAGCTGTATAAACCTGAAATCCTAATATTTGAAAGCCAATTCAAGTGAAAACTCTCCAGAAACTAGCCGGTGTTGTAAATATTATCAGTTTTCTTGTCATGTCGTAGGTTTACACTGAAAACCTCCTTGATTGAAAACGGCTGGAAATGCAGTACGAATCTATTTCTTTTAATTTCACGTGTTTCCTACCAGTTTTTAATCATTTCTGGAAACTATAATTGCGTATTTGAAAGTTTTACCACAATTAGAGAGTTTTCCTACAACTACATACTGGAATCGTCAGCATTTTAACTGATTCACACAGGAAACACCCAAGAAATTCGGCCTCCAATTGTAAACATAAACTGTATAGTCTTCACTTACAGTCTTTCTACACAAATTTTGAGCTGTATAAACCTGAATTCCTAATATTTGAAAGCGAACTCAAGTGAAAACTCACCCTAAAATAGACTGAGTTTTAAGTATTATCAGTTTTCTGGTCATGACCCAGCTTCCACTGGTAAACTCCATGATGGAAAACGGCTGGAAATGTAGTAAGAATAAATTTCCTTTCATTTCAATGTTTCTTACAAGTTTTTTATCATTTCTGGAAACTATAATTGCGTATTTGAAGAGTTTTACCACAATTAGAGAGTGTTCCTACAACTATATACTGGAATCGGCAGCATTTTAACTGATTCACACAGAAAACGCCAGAGAAATTAGGCCTCAAATGTCAACATAAACAGTATATTGCACACTTACAGTCTTCCTACACAAACTTTGAGCTGTATAAACCTGAAATCCTAATATTTGAAAGCCAATTCAAGTGAAAACTCTCCCTAAACTAGCCGGAGTTGTAAATATTATCAGTTTTCTGGCTATGTGCCACCTTTCCACTGGTAACCTCCGTGATTGAAAACGGCTGGAAATGTAGTAAGAATCTATTTGCTTTTATTTCAAGTGTTTCTTATAAGTTTTTTATCATTACTGGAAACAATAATTGCGTATTTGAAGAGTTTTACCACAATTAGAGAGTGTTCCTACAACTACATACTTTATCATCAGCATTTTAACTGATTCACACAGGAAACACCAGAGAAATTCGGCCTCCAATTGTTAACATAAACAGTATAGTCTTCACGTACAGTCTTTCTACACAAATTTTGAGCTCAATAAACCTGAATTCCTAATATTTGAAAGCGAACTCAAGTGAAAACTCACCCTAAAATAGACTGAGTTTTAAGTATTATCAGTTTTCTGGTCATGACCCAGCTTCCACTGGTAAACTCCGTGATTCAAAACGGCTGGAAATGTAGTAAGAATAAATTTCCTTTCATTTCAAGTGTTTCTTACAAGTTTTTTATCATTTCTGGAAACTATAATTGCGTATTTGAAGAGTTTTACCACAATTAGAGAGTGTTCCTACAACTGTATACTGGAATCGGCAGCATTTTAACTGATTCACACAGAAAACGCCAGAGAAATTAGGCCTCAAATGTAAACATAAAGAGTATATTGCACACTTACAGTCTTCCTACACAAATTTTGAGCTGTATAAACCTAAAATCCTAATATTTGAAAGCCAATTCATGTGAAAACTCTCCATAAACTAGCCGGTGTTGTAAATATTATCAGTTTTCTTGTCATGTCGTAGCTTTACACTGAAAACCTCCTTGATTGAAAACGGCTGGAAATGCAGTACGAATCTATTTCTTTTAATTTCACGTGTTTCCTACCAGTTTTTAATCATTTCTGGAAACTATAATTGCGTATTTGAAAGTTTTACCACAATTAGAGAGTTTTCCTACAACTACATACCGGAATCGTCATCATTTTAACTGATTCACACAGGAAACAACAAAGAAATTCGGCCTCCAATTGTAAACATAAACTGTATAGTCTTCACTTACAGTCTTTCTACACAAATTTTGAGCTCAATAAACCTGAATTCCTAATATTTGAAAGCGAACTCAAGTGAAAACTCACCCTAAAATAGACTGAGTTTTAAGTATTATCAGTTTTCTGGTCATGACCCAGCTTCCACTGGTAAACTCCGTGATTCAAAACGGCTGGAAATGTAGTAAGAATAAATTTCCTTTCATTTCAAGTGTTTCTTACAAGTTTTTTATCATTTCTGGAAACTATAATTGCGTATTTGAAGAGTTTTACCACAATTAGAGAGTGTTCCTACAACTGTATACTGGAATCGGCAGCATTTTAACTGATTCACACAGAAAACGCCAGAGAAATTAGGCCTCAAATGTAAACATAAAGGGTATATTGCACACTTACAGTCTTCCTACACAAATTTTGAGCTGTATAAACCTAAAATCCTAATATTTGAAAGCCAATTCATGTGAAAACTCTCCATAAACTAGCCGGTGTTGTAAATATTATCAGTTTTCTTGTCATGTCGTAGCTTTACACTGAAAACCTCCTTGATTGAAAACGGCTGGAAATGCAGTACGAATCTATTTCTTTTAATTTCACGTGTTTCCTACCAGTTTTTAATCATTTCTGGAAACTATAATTGCGTATTTGAAAGTTTTACCACAATTAGAGAGTTTTCCTACAACTACATACTGGAATCGTCAGCATTTTAACTGATTCACACAGGAAACACCAAAGAAATTCGGCCTCCAATTGTTAACATAAACAGTATAGTCTTCACATACAGTCTTTCTACACAAATTTTGAGCTGTATAAACCTGAATTCCTAATATTTGAAAGCGAACTCAAGTGAAAACTCACCCTAAAATAGACTGAGTTTTAAGTATTATCAGTTTTCTGGTCATGACCCAGCTTCCACTGGTAAACTCCGTGATTGAAAACGGCTGGAAATGTAGTAAGAATAAATTCCCTTTCATTTCAAGTGTTTCTTACAAGTTTTTTATCATTTCTGGAAACTATAATTGCGTATTTGAAGAGTTTTACCACAATTAGAGAGTGTTCCTACAACTGTATACTGGAATCGGCAGCATTTTAACTGATTCACACAGGAAACACCAGAGAAATTCGGCCTCCAATTGTTAACATAAACAGTATAGTCTTCACGTACAGTCTTTCTACACAAATTTTGAGCTGAATAAACCTGAATTCCTAATATTTGAAAGCGAACTCAAGTGAAAACTCACCCTAAACTAGACGGAGTTGTAAGTATTATCAGTTCTCTGGTCATGACCCAGCTTTCCACTGGTAAACTACGTGATTGAAAACGGCTGGAAATGTAGTAAGAATAAATTTCCTTTCATTTCAAGTGTTTCTTACAAGTTTTTTATCATTTCTGGAAACTATAATTGCGTATTTGAAGAGTTTTACCACAATTAGAGAGTGTTCCTACAACTGTATACTGGAATCGGCAGCATTTTAACTGATTCACACAGAAAACGCCAGAGAAATTAGGCCTCAAATGTAAACATAAATAGTATATTGCACACTTACAGTCTTCCTGCACAAATTTTGAGCTGTATAAACCTGAAATCCTAATATTTGAAAGCCAATTCAAGTGAAAACTCTCCAGAAACTAGCCGGTGTTGTAAATATTATCAGTTTTCTTGTCATGTCGTAGGTTTACACTGAAAACCTCCTTGATTGAAAACGGCTGGAAATGCAGTACGAATCTATTTCTTTTAATTTCACGTGTTTCCTACCAGTTTTTAATCATTTCTGGAAACTATAATTGCGTATTTGAAAGTTTTACCACAATTAGAGAGTTTTCCTACAACTACATACTGGAATCGTCAGCATTTTAACTGATTCACACAGGAAACACCCAAGAAATTCGGCCTCCAATTGTAAACATAAACTGTATAGTCTTCACTTACAGTCTTTCTACACAAATTTTGAGCTGTATAAACCTGAATTCCTAATATTTGAAAGCGAACTCAAGTGAAAACTCACCCTAAAATAGACTGAGTTTTAAGTATTATCAGTTTTCTGGTCATGACCCAGCTTCCACTGGTAAACTCCATGATGGAAAACGGCTGGAAATGTAGTAAGAATAAATTTCCTTTCATTTCAATGTTTCTTACAAGTTTTTTATCATTTCTGGAAACTATAATTGCGTATTTGAAGAGTTTTACCACAATTAGAGAGTGTTCCTACAACTATATACTGGAATCGGCAGCATTTTAACTGATTCACACAGAAAACGCCAGAGAAATTAGGCCTCAAATGTCAACATAAACAGTATATTGCACACTTACAGTCTTCCTACACAAACTTTGAGCTGTATAAACCTGAAATCCTAATATTTGAAAGCCAATTCAAGTGAAAACTCTCCCTAAACTAGCCGGAGTTGTAAATATTATCAGTTTTCTGGCTATGTGCCACCTTTCCACTGGTAACCTCCATGATTGAAAACGGCTGGAAATGTAGTAAGAATCTATTTGCTTTTATTTCAAGTGTTTCTTATAAGTTTTTTATCATTACTGGAAACAATAATTGCGTATTTGAAGAGTTTTACCACAATTAGAGAGTGTTCCTACAACTACATACTTTATCATCAGCATTTTAACTGATTCACACAGGAAACACCAGAGAAATTCGGCCTCCAATTGTTAACATAAACAGTATAGTCTTCACGTACAGTCTTTCTACACAAATTTTGAGCTGAATAAACCTGAATTCCTAATATTTGAAAGCGAACTCAAGTGAAAACTCACCCTAAACTAGACGGAGTTGTAAGTATTATCAGTTTGCTGGTCATGACCCAGCTTTCCACTGGTAAACTCCGTGATTGAAAACGGCTGGAAATGTAGTAAGAATAAATTTCCTTTCATTTCAAGTGTTTCTTACAAGTTTTTTATCATTTCTGGAAACTATAATTGCGTATTTGAAGAGTTTTACCACAGTTAGAGAGTGTTCCTACAACTGTATACTGGAATCGGCAGCATTTTAACTGATTCACACAGAAAACGCCAGAGAAATTAGGCCTCAAATGTAAACATAAACAGTATATTGCACACTTACAGTCTTCCTACACAAATTTTGAGCCGTATAAACCTGAAATCCTAATATTTGAAAGCCAATTCAAGTGAAAACTCTCCAGAAACTAGCCGGTGTTGTAAATATTATCAGTTTTCTTGTCATGTCGTAGCTTTACACTGAAAACCTCCTTGATTGAAAACGGCTGGAAATGCAGTACGAATCTATTTCTTTTAATTTCACGTGTTTCCTACCAGTTTTTAATCATTTCTGGAAACTATAATTGCGTATTTGAAAGTTTTACCACAATTAGAGAGTTTTCCTACAACTACATGCTGGAATCGTCAGCATTTTAACTGATTCACACAGGAAACACCAAAGAAATTCGGCCTCCAATTGTAAACATAAACTGTATAGTCTTTACTTACAGTCTTTCTACACAAATTTTGAGCTGTATAAACCTGAATTCCTAATATTTGAAAGCGAACTCAAGTGAAAACTCACCCTAAAATAGACTGAGTTTTAAGTATTATCAGTTTTCTGGTCATGACCCAGCTTCCACTGGTAAACTCCGTGATGGAAAACGGCTGGAAATGTAGTAAGAATAAATTTCCTTTCATTTCAAGTGTTTCTTACAAGTTTTTTATCATTTCTGGAAACTATAATTGCGTATTTGAAGAGTTTTACCACAATTAGAGAGTGTTCCTACAACTATATACTGGAATCGGCAGCATTTTAACTGATTCACACAGAAAACGCCAGAGAAATTAGGCCTCAAATGTCAACATAAACAGTATATTGCACACTTACAGTCTTCCTACACAAATTCTGAGCTGTATAAACCTGAAATCCTAATATTTGAAAGCCAATTCAAGTGAAAACTCTCCATAAACTAGCCGGAATTGTAAATATTATCAGTTTTCTGGCTATGTGCCACATTTCCACTGGTAACTTCCGTGATTGAAAACGGCTGGAAATGTAGTAAGAATCTATTTGCTTTTATTTCAAGTGTTTCTTATAAGTTTTTTGTCGTTACTGGAAACAATAATTGCGTATTTGAAGAGTTTTACCACAATTAGAGAGTGTTCCTACAACAACATACTGGAATCATCAGCATTTTAACTGATTCACACAGGAAACACCAGAGAAATTCGGCCTCCAATTGTTAACATAAACAGTATAGTCTTCACGTACAGTCTTTCTACACAAATTTTGAGCTCAATAAACCTGAATTCCTAATATTTGAAAGCGAACTCAAGTGAAAACTCACCCTAAAATAGACTGAGTTTTAAGTATTATCAGTTTTCTGGTCATGACCCAGCTTCCACTGGTAAACTCCGTGATTCAAAACGGCTGGAAATGTAGTAAGAATAAATTTCCTTTCATTTCAAGTGTTTCTTACAAGTTTTTTATCATTTCTGGAAACTATAATTGCGTATTTGAAGAGTTTTACCACAATTAGAGAGTGTTCCTACAACTGTATACTGGAATCGGCAGCATTTTAACTGATTCACACAGAAAACGCCAGAGAAATTAGGCCTCAAATGTAAACATAAAGAGTATATTGCACACTTACAGTCTTCCTACACAAATTTTGAGCTGTATAAACCTAAAATCCTAATATTTGAAAGCCAATTCATGTGAAAACTCTCCATAAACTAGCCGGTGTTGTAAATATTATCAGTTTTCTTGTCATGTCGTAGCTTTACACTGAAAACCTCCTTGATTGAAAACGGCTGGAAATGCAGTACGAATCTATTTCTTTTAATTTCACGTGTTTCCTACCAGTTTTTAATCATTTCTGGAAACTATAATTGCGTATTTGAAAGTTTTACCACAATTAGAGAGTTTTCCTACAACTACATACCGGAATCGTCATCATTTTAACTGATTCACACAGGAAACAACAAAGAAATTCGGCCTCCAATTGTAAACATAAACTGTATAGTCTTCACTTACAGTCTTTCTACACAAATTTTGAGCTGTATAAACCTGAATTCCTAATATTTGAAAGCGAACTCAAGTGAAAACTCACCCTAAACTAGACGAAGTTGTAAGTATTATCAGTTTTCTGGTCATGACCCAGCTTTCCACTGGTAAACTCCGTGATTGAAAACGGCTGGAAATGTAGTAAGAATAAATTTCCTTTCATTTCAAGAGTTTCTTACAAGTTTTTTATCATTTCTGGAACTTATAATTGCGTATTTGAAGAGTTTTACCACAATTAGAGAGTGTTCCTACAACTACATACTGGAATTATCAGCATTTTAACTGATTCACACAGGAAACACCAGAGAAATTCGGCCTCCAATTGTTAACATAAACAGTATAGTCTTCACATACAGTCTTTCTACACAAATTTTGAGCTGAATAAACCTGAATTCCTACTATTTGAAAGCGACCTCAAGTGAAAACTCACCCTAAACTAGACGGAGTTGTAAGTATTATCAGTTTTCTGGTCATGACCCAGCTTCCACTGGTAAACTCCGTGATTGAAAACGGCTGGAAATGTAGTAAGAATAAATTTCCTTTCATTTCAAGTGTTTCTTACAAGTTTTTTATCATTTCTGGAAACTATAATTGCGTATTTGAAGAGTTTTACCACAATTAGAGAGTGTTCCTACAACTGTATACTGGAATCGGCAGCATTTTAACTGATTCACACAGAAAACGCCAGAGAAATTAGGCCTCAAATGTAAACATAAACAGTATATTGCACACTTACAGTCTTCCTACACAAATTTTGAGCCGTATAAACCTGAAATCCTAATATTTGAAAGCCAATTCAAGTGAAAACTCTCCAGAAACTAGCCGGTGTTGTAAATATTATCAGTTTTCTTGTCATGTCGTAGCTTTACACTGAAAACCTCCTTGATTGAAAACGGCTGGAAATGCAGTACGAATCTATTTCTTTTAATTTCACGTGTTTCCTACCAGTTTTTAATCATTTCTGGAAACTATAATTGCGTATTTGAAAGTTTTACCACAATTAGAGAGTTTTCCTACAACTACATGCTGGAATCGTCAGCATTTTAACTGATTCACACAGGAAACACCAAAGAAATTCGGCCTCCAATTGTAAACATAAACTGTATAGTCTTCACTTACAGTCTTTCTACACAAATTTTGAGCTGTATAAACCTGAATTCCTAATATTTGAAAGCGAACTCAAGTGAAAACTCACCCTAAAATAGACTGAGTTTTAAGTATTATCAGTTTTCTGGTCATGACCCAGCTTCCACTGGTAAACTCCGTGATGGAAAACGGCTGGAAATGTAGTAAGAATAAATTTCCTTTCATTTCAAGTGTTTCTTACAAGTTTTTTATCATTTCTGGAAACTATAATTGCGTATTTGAAGAGTTTTACCACAATTAGAGAGTGTTCCTACAACTATATACTGGAATCGGCAGCATTTTAACTGATTCACACAGAAAACGCCAGAGAAATTAGGCCTCAAATGTCAACATAAACAGTATATTGCACACTTACAGTCTTCCTACACAAATTCTGAGCTGTATAAACCTGAAATCCTAATATTTGAAAGCCAATTCAAGTGAAAACTCTCCATAAACTAACCGGAGTTGTAAATATTATCAGTTTTCTGGCTATGTGCCACATTTCCACTGGTAACCTCCGTGATTGAAAACGGCTGGAAATGTAGTAAGAATCTATTTGCTTTTATTTCAAGTGTTTCTTATAAGTTTTTTGTCGTTACTGGAAACAATAATTGCGTATTTGAAGAGTTTTACCACAATTAGAGAGTGTTCCTACAGCAACATACTGGAATCATCAGCATTTTAACTGATTCACACAGGAAACACCAGAGAAATTCGGCCTCCAATTGTTAACATAAACAGTATAGTCTTCACGTACAGTCTTTCTACACAAATTTTGAGCTCAATAAACCTGAATTCCTAATATTTGAAAGCGAACTCAAGTGAAAACTCACCCTAAAATAGACTGAGTTTTAAGTATTATCAGTTTTCTGGTCATGACCCAGCTTCCACTGGTAAACTCCGTGATTCAAAACGGCTGGAAATGTAGTAAGAATAAATTTCCTTTCATTTCAAGTGTTTCTTACAAGTTTTTTATCATTTCTGGAAACTATAATTGCGTATTTGAAGAGTTTTACCACAATTAGAGAGTGTTCCTACAACTGTATACTGGAATCGGCAGCATTTTAACTGATTCACACAGAAAACGCCAGAGAAATTAGGCCTCAAATGTAAACATAAAGAGTATATTGCACACTTACAGTCTTCCTACACAAATTTTGAGCTGTATAAACCTAAAATCCTAATATTTGAAAGCCAATTCATGTGAAAACTCTCCATAAACTAGCCGGTGTTGTAAATATTATCAGTTTTCTTGTCATGTCGTAGCTTTACACTGAAAACCTCCTTGATTGAAAACGGCTGGAAATGCAGTACGAATCTATTTCTTTTAATTTCACGTGTTTCCTACCAGTTTTTAATCATTTCTGGAAACTATAATTGCGTATTTGAAAGTTTTACCACAATTAGAGAGTTTTCCTACAACTACATACCGGAATCGTCATCATTTTAACTGATTCACACAGGAAACAACAAAGAAATTCGGCCTCCAATTGTAAACATAAACTGTATAGTCTTCACTTACAGTCTTTCTACACAAATTTTGAGCTGTATAAACCTGAATTCCTAATATTTGAAAGCGAACTCAAGTGAAAACTCACCCTAAACTAGACGAAGTTGTAAGTATTATCAGTTTTCTGGTCATGACCCAGCTTTCCACTGGTAAACTCCGTGATTGAAAACGGCTGGAAATGTAGTAAGAATAAATTTCCTTTCATTTCAAGAGTTTCTTACAAGTTTTTTATCATTTCTGGAACTTATAATTGCGTATTTGAAGAGTTTTACCACAATTAGAGAGTGTTCCTACAACTACATACTGGAATTATCAGCATTTTAACTGATTCACACAGGAAACACCAGAGAAATTCGGCCTCCAATTGTTAACATAAACAGTATAGTCTTCACATACAGTCTTTCTACACAAATTTTGAGCTGAATAAACCTGAATTCCTAATATTTGAAAGCGACCTCAAGTGAAAACTCACCCTAAACTAGACGGAGTTGTAAGTATTATCAGTTTTCTGGTCATGACCCAGCTTCCACTGGTAAACTCCGTGATTGAAAATGGCTGGAAATGTAGTAAGATTAAATTTCCTTTCATTTCAAGTGTTTCTTACAAGTTTTTTATCATTTCTGGAAACTATAATTGCGTATTTGAAGAGTTATACCACAATTAGAGAGTGTTCCTACAACTATATACTGGAATCGGCAGCATTTTAACTGATTCACACAGAAAACGCCAGAGAAATTAGGCCTCAAATGTCAACATAAACAGTATATTGCACACTTACAGTCTTCCTCCACAAATTTTGAGCTGTATAAACCTGAAATCCTAATATTTGAAAGCCAATTCAAGTGAAAACTCTCCATAAACTAGCCGGTGTTGTAAATATTATCAGTTCTCTTGTCATGTCGTCGCTTTACAATGAAAACCTCCTTGATGGAAAACGGCTGGAAATGCAGTACGAATCTATTTCTTTTAATTTCACGTGTTTCCTACCAGTTTTTAATCATTTCTGGAAACTATAATTGCGTATTTGAAAGTTTTACCACAATTAGAGAGTTTTCCTACAACTACATACTGGAATCGTCAGCATTTTAACTGATTCACACAGGAAACAACAAAGAAATTCGGCCTCCAATTGTAAACATAAACTGTATAGTCTTCACTTACAGTCTTTCTACACAAATTTTGAGCTGTATAAACCTGAATTCCTAATATTTAAAGCGAACTCAAGTGAAAAATCACCCTAAAATAGACTGAGTTTTAAGTATTATCAGTTTTCTGGTCATGACCCAGCTTCCACTGGTAAACTCCGTGATTCAAAACGGCTGGAAATGTAGTAAGAGTAAATTTCCTTTCATTTCAAGTGTTTCTTACAAGTTTTTTTATCATTTCTGGAAACTATAATTGCGTATTTGAAGAGTTTTACCACAATTAGAGAGTGTTCCTACATCTATATACTGGAATCGGCAGCATTTTAACTGATTCACACAGAAAACGCCGGAGAAATTAGGCCTCAAATGTCAACATAAACAGTATATTGCACACTTACAGTCTTCCTACACAAACTTTGAGCTGTATAAACCTGAAATCCTAATATTTGAAAGCCAATTCAAGTGAAAACTCTCCCTAAACTAGCCGGAGTTGTAAATATTATCAGTTTTCTGGCTATGTGCCACCTTTCCACTGGTAACCTCCATGATTGAAAACGGCTGGAAATGTAGTAAGAATCTATTTGCTTTTATTTCAAGTGTTTCTTATAAGTTTTTTATCATTACTGGAAACAACAATTGCGTATTTGAAGAGTTTTACCACAATTAGAGAGTGTTCCTACAACTACATACTTTATCATCAGCATTTTAACTGATTCACACAGGAAACACCAGAGAAATTCGGCCTCCAATTGTTAACATAAACAGTATAGTCTTCACGTACAGTCTTTCTACACAAATTTTGAGCTGAATAAACCTGAATTCCTAATATTTGAAAGCGAACTCAAGTGAAAACTCACCCTAAACTAGACGGAGTTGTAAGTATTATCAGTTTGCTGGTCATGACCCAGCTTTCCACTGGTAAACTCCGTGATTGAAAACGGCTGGAAATGTAGTAAGAATAAATTTCCTTTCATTTCAAGTGTTTCTTACAAGTTTTTTATCATTTCTGGAAACTATAATTGCGTATTTGAAGAGTTTTACCACAATTAGAGAGTGTTCCTACAACTGTATACTGGAATCGGCAGCATTTTAACTGATTCACACAGAAAACGCCAGAGATATTAGGCCTCAAATGTAAACATAAACAGTATATTGCACACTTACAGTCTTCCTACACAAATTTTGAGCCGTATAAACCTGAAATCCTAATATTTGAAAGCCAATTCAAGTGAAAACTCTCCAGAAACTAGCCGGTGTTGTAAATATTATCAGTTTTCTTGTCATGTCGTAGCTTTACACTGAAAACCTCCTTGATTGAAAACGGCTGGAAATGCAGTACGAATCTATTTCTTTTAATTTCACGTGTTTCCTACCAGTTTTTAATCATTTCTGGAAACTATAATTGCGTATTTGAAAGTTTTACCACAATTAGAGAGTTTTCCTACAACTACATGCTGGAATCATCAGCATTTTAACTGATTCACACAGGAAACACCAAAGAAATTCGGCCTCCAATTGTAAACATAAACTGTATAGTCTTCACTTACAGTCTTTCTACACAAATTTTGAGCTGTATAAACTTGAATTCCTAATATTTGAAAGCGAACTCAAGTGAAAACTCACCCTAAAATAGACTGAGTTTTAAGTATTATCAGGTTTCTGGTCATGACCCAGCTTCTACTGGTAAACTCCGTGATGGAAAACGGCTGGAAATGTAGTAAGAATAAATTTCCTTTCATTTCAAGTGTTTCTTACAAGTTTTTTATCATTTCTGGAAACTATAATTGTGTATTTGAAGAGTTTTACCACAATTAGAGAGTGTTCCTACAACTATATACTGGAATCGGCAGCATTTTAACTGATTCACACAGAAAACGCCAGAGAAATTAGGCCTCAAATGTCAACATAAACAGTATATTGCACACTTACAGTCTTCCTACACAAATTCTGAGCTGTATAAACCTGAAATCCTAATATTTGAAAGCCAATTCAAGTGAAAACTCTCCATAAACTAGCCGGAGTTGTAAATATTATCAGTTTTCTGGCTATGTGCCACATTTCCACTGGTAACCTCCGTGATTGAAAACGGCTGGAAATGTAGTAAGAATCTATTTGCTTTTATTTCAAGTGTTTCTTATAAGTTTTTTATCATTACTGAAAACAATAATTGCGTATTTGAAGAGTTTTACCACAATTAGAGAGTGTTCCTACTACTACATACTGGAATCGTCAGCATTTTAACTGATTCACGCAGAAACACCAGAGAAATTCGGCCTCCAATTGTTATCATAAACAGTACAGTCTTCACATACAGTCTTTCTACACAAATTTTGAGCTGAATAAACCTGAATTCCTAATATTTGAAAGCGAACTCAAGTGAAAACTCACCCTAAACTAGACGGAGTTGTAAGTATTATCAGTTTTCTGGTCAGGACCCAGCTTTCCACTGGTAAACTCCGTGATTGAAAACGGCTGGAAATGTAGTAAGAATAAATTTCCTTTCATTTCAAGAGTTTCTTACAAGTTTTTTATCATTTCTGGAACTTATAATTGAGTATTTGAAGAGTTTTACCACAATTAGAGAGTGTTCCTACAACTACATACTGGAATTATCAGCATTTTAACTGATTCACACAGGAAACACCTGAGAAATTCGGCCTCCAATTGTTAACATAAACAGTATAGTCTTCACGTACAGTCTTTCTACACAAATTTTGAGCTGAATAAACCTGAATTCCTAATATTTGAAAGCGAACTCAAGTGAAAACTCACCCTAAAATAGACTGAGTTTTAAGTATTATCAGTTTTCTGGTCATGACCCAGCTTCCACTGGTAAACTCCGTGATTCAAAACGGCTGGAAATGTAGTAAGAATAAATTTCCTTTCATTTCAAGTGTTTCTTACAAGTTTTTTATCATTTCTGGAAACTATAATTGCGTATTTGAAGAGTTTTACCACAATTAGAGAGTGTTCCTACAACTGTATACTGGAATCGGCAGCATTTTAACTGATTCACAGAGAAAACGCCAGAGAAATTAGGCCTCAAATGTAAACATAAAGAGTATATTGCACACTTACAGTCTTCCTACACAAATTTTGAGCTGTATAAACCTAAAATCCTAATATTTGAAAGCCAATTCATGTGAAAACTCTCCATAAACTAGCCGGTGTTGTAAATATTATCAGTTTTCTTGTCATGTCGTAGCTTTACACTGAAAACCTCCTTGATTGAAAACGGCTGGAAATGCAGTACGAATCTATTTCTTTTAATTTCACGTGTTTCCTACCAGTTTTTAATCATTTCTGGAAACTATAATTGCGTATTTGAAAGTTTTACCACAATTAGAGAGTTTTCCTACAACTACATACCGGAATCGTCATCATTTTAACTGATTCACACAGGAAACAACAAAGAAATTCGGTCTCCAATTGTAAACATAAACTGTATAGTCTTCACTTACAGTCTTTCTACACAAATTTTGAGCTGTATAAACCTGAATTCCTAATATTTGAAAGCGAACTCAACTGAAAACTCACCCTAAACTAGACGGAGTTGTAAGTATTATCAGTTTTCTGGTCATGACCCAGCTTTCCACTGGTAAACTCCGTGATTGAAAACGGCTGGAAATGTAGTAAGAATAAATTTCCTTTCATTTCAAGAGTTTCTTACAAGTTTTTTATCATTTCTGGAACTTATAATTGCGTATTTGAAGAGTTTTACCACAATTAGAGAGTGTTCCTACAACAACATACTGGAATCATCAGCATTTTAACTGATTCACACAGGAAACACCAGAGAAATTCGGCCTCCAATTGTTAACATAAACAGTATAGTCTTCACGTACAGTCTTTCTACACAAATTTTGAGCTCAATAAACCTGAATTCCTAATATTTGAAAGCGAACTCAAGTGAAAACTCACCCTAAAATAGACTGAGTTTTAAGTATTATCAGTTTTCTGGTCATGACCCAGCTTCCACTGGTAAACTCCGTGATTCAAAACGGCTGGAAATGTAGTAAGAATAAATTTCCTTTCATTTCAAGTGTTTCTTACAAGTTTTTTATCATTTCTGGAAACTATAATTGCGTATTTGAAGAGTTTTACCACAATTAGAGAGTGTTCCTACAACTGTATACTGGAATCGGCAGCATTTTAACTGATTCACACAGAAAACGCCAGAGAAATTAGGCCTCAAATGTAAACATAAAGAGTATATTGCACACTTACAGTCTTCCTACACAAATTTTGAGCTGTATAAACCTAAAATCCTAATATTTGAAAGCCAATTCATGTGAAAACTCTCCATAAACTAGCCGGTGTTGTAAATATTATCAGTTTTCTTGTCATGTCGTAGCTTTACACTGAAAACCTCCTTGATTGAAAATGGCTGGAAATGCAGTACGAATCTATTTCTTTTAATTTCACGTGTTTCCTACCAGTTTTTAATCATTTCTGGAAACTTTAATTGCGTATTTGAAAGTTTTACCACAATTAGAGAGTTTTCCTACAACTACATACCGGAATCGTCATCATTTTAACTGATTCACACAGGAAACAACAAAGAAATTCGGCCTCCAATTGTAAACATAAACTGTATAGTCTTCACTTACAGTCTTTCTACACAAATTTTGAGCTGTATAAACCTGAATTCCTAATATTTGAAAGCGAACTCAAGTGAAAACTCACCCTAAACTAGACGGAGTTGTAAGTATTATCAGTTTCTGGTCATGACCCAGCTTTCCACTGGTAAACTCCGTGATTGAAAACGGCTGGAAATGTAGTAAGAATAAATTTCCTTTCATTTCAAGAGTTTCTTACAAGTTTTTTATCATTTCTGGAACTTATAATTGCGTATTTGAAGAGTTTTACCACAATTAGAGAGTGTTCCTACAACTACATACTGGAATTATCAGCATTTTAACTGATTCACACAGGAAACACCAGAGAAATTCGGCCTCCAATTGTTAACATAAACAGTATAGTCTTCACATACAGTCTTTCTACACAAATTTTGAGCTGAATAAACCTGAATTCCTACTATTTGAAAGCGACCTCAAGTGAAAACTCACCCTAAACTAGACGGAGTTGTAAGTATTATCAGTTTTCTGGTCATGACCCAGCTTCCACTGGTAAACTCCGTGATTGAAAATGGCTGGAAATGTAGTAAGATTAAATTTCCTTTCATTTCAAGTGTTTCTTACAAGTTTTTTATCATTTCTGGAAACTATAATTGCGTATTTGAAGAGTTATACCACAATTAGAGAGTGTTCCTACAACTATATACTGGAATCGGCAGCATTTTAACTGATTCACACAGAAAACGCCAGAGAAATTAGGCCTCAAATGTCAACATAAACAGTATATTGCACACTTACAGTCTTCCTCCACAAATTTTGAGCTGTATAAACCTGAAATCCTAATATTTGAAAGCCAATTCAAGTGAAAACTCTCCATAAACTAGCCGGTGTTGTAAATATTATCAGTTTTCTTGTCATGTCGTCGCTTTACACTGAAAACCTCCTTGATTGAAAACGGCTGGAAATGCAGTACGAATCTATTTCTTTTAATTTCACGTGTTTCCTACCAGTTTTTAATCATTTCTGGAAACTATAATTGCGTATTTGAAAGTTTTACCACAATTAGAGAGTTTTCCTACAACTACATACCGGAATCGTCATCATTTTAACTGATTCACACAGGAAACAACAAAGAAATTCGGCCTCCAATTGTAAACATAAACTGTATAGTCTTCACTTACAGTCTTTCTACACAAATTTTGAGCTCAATAAACCTGAATTCCTAATATTTAAAGCGAACTCAAGTGAAAAATCACCCTAAAATAGACTGAGTTTTAAGTATTATCAGTTTTCTGGTCATGACCCAGCTTCCACTGGTAAACTCCGTGATTCAAAACGGCTGGAAATGTAGTAAGAATAAATTTCCTTTCATTTCAAGTGTTTCTTACAAGTTTTTTTATCATTTCTGGAAACTATAATTGCGTATTTGAAGAGTTTTACCACAATTAGAGAGTGTTCCTACAACTATATACTGGAATCGGCAGCATTTTAACTGATTCACACAGAAAACGCCAGAGAAATTAGGCCTCAAATGTCAACATAAACAGTATATTGCACACTGACAGTCTTCCTACACAAATTTTGAGCTGTATAAACCTGAATTCCTAATATTTGAAAGCCAATTCAAGTGAAAACTCTCCCTAAACTAGCCGGAGTTGTAAATATTATCAGTTTTCTGGCTATGTGCCACCTTTCCACTGGTAACCTCCGTGATTGAAAACGGCTGGAAATGTAGTAAGAATCTATTTGCTTTTATTTCAAGTGTTTCTTATAAGTTTTTTATCATTACTGGAAACAATAATTGCGTATTCGAAGAGTTTTACCACAATTAGAGAGTGTTCCTACAACTACATACTGGAATCATCAGCATTTTAACTGATTCACACAGGAAACACCAGAGAAATTCGGCCTCCAATTGTTAACATAAACAGTATAGTCTTCACGTACAGTCTTTCTACACAAATTTTGAGCTGAATAAACCTGAATTCCTACTATTTGAAAGCTACCTCAAGTGAAAACTCACCCTAAACTAGACGGAGTTGTAAGTATTATCAGTTTTCTGGTCATGACCCAGCTTCCACTGGTAAACTCCGTGATTGAAAATGGCTGGAAATGTAGTAAGATTAAATTTCCTTTCATTTCAAGTGTTTCTTACAAGTTTTTTATCATTTCTGGAAACTATAATTGCGTATTTGAAGAGTTATACCACAATTAGAGAGTGTTCCTACAACTATATACTGGAATCGGCAGCATTTTAACTGATTCACACAGAAAACGCCAGAGAAATTAGGCCTCAAATGTAAACATAAACAGTATATTGCACACTTACAGTCTTCCTACACAAATTTTGAGCCGTATAAACCTGAAATCCTAATATTTGAAAGCCAATTCAAGTGAAAACTCTCCATAAACTAGCCGGTGTTGTAAATATTATCAGTTTTCTTGTCATGTCGTCGCTTTACACTGAAAACCTCCTTGAATGAAAACGGCTGGAAATGCAGTACGAATCTATTTCTTTTAATTTCACGTGTTTCCTACCAGTTTTTAATCATTTCTGGAAACTATAATTGCGTATTTGAAAGTTTTACCACAATTAGAGAGTTTTCCTACAACTACATACTGGAATCGTCAGCATTTTAACTGATTCACACAGGAAACAACAAAGAAATTCGGCCTCCAATTGTAAACATAAACTGTATAGTCTTCACTTACAGTCTTTCTACACAAATTTTGAGCTGTATAAACCTGAATTCCTAATATTTAAAGCGAACTCAAGTGAAAAATCACCCTAAAATAGACTGAGTTTTAAGTATTATCAGTTTTCTGGTCATGACCCAGCTTCCACTGGTAAACTCCGTGATTCAAAACGGCTGGAAATGTAGTAAGAATAAATTTCCTTTCATTTCAAGTGTTTCTTACAAGTTTTTTATCATTTCTGGAAACTATAATTGCGTATTTGAAGAGTTTTACCACAATTAGAGAGTGTTCCTACAACTATATACTGGAATCGGCAGCATTTTAACTGATTCACACAGAAAACGCCAGAGAAATTAGGCCTCAAATGTCAACATAAACAGTATATTGCACACTGACAGTCTTCCTACACAAATTTTGAGCTGTATAAACCTGAATTCCTAATATTTGAAAGCCAATTCAAGTGAAAACTCTCCCTAAACTAGCCGGAGTTGTAAATATTATCAGTTTTCTGGCTATGTGCCACCTTTCCACTGGTAACCTCCGTGATTGAAAACGGCTGGAAATGTAGTAAGAATCTATTTGCTTTTATTTCAAGTGTTTCTTATAAGTTTTTTATCATTACTGGAAACAATAATTGCGTATTCGAAGAGTTTTACCACAATTAGAGAGTGTTCCTACAACTACATACTGGAATCATCAGCATTTTAACTGATTCACACAGGAAACACCAGAGAAATTCGGCCTCCAATTGTTAACATAAACAGTATAGTCTTCACGTACAGTCTTTCTACACAAATTTTGAGCTGAATAAACCTGAATTCCTAATATTTGAAAGCGAACTGAAGTGAAAACTCACCCTAAACTAGACGGAGTTGTAAGTATTATCAGTTTGCTGGTCATGACCCAGCTTTCCACTGGTAAACTCCGTGATTGAAAACAGCTGGAAATGTAGTAAGAATAAACTTCCTTACATTTCAAGTGTTTCTTACAAGTTTTTTATCATTTCTGGAAACTATAATTGCGTATTTGAAGAGTTTTACCACAATTAGAGAGTGTTCCTAGAACTGTATACTGGAATCGGCAGCATTTTAACTGATTCACACAGAAAACGCCAGGGAAATTAGGCCTCAAATGTAAACATAAACAGTATACTGCACACTTACAGTCTTCCTCCACAAATTTTGACCTGTATAAACCTAAAATCCTAATATTTGAAAGCCAATTCAAGTGAAAACTCTCCATAAACTAGCCGGTGTTGTAAATATTATCAGTTTTCTTGTCATGTCGTAGCTTTACACTGAAAACCTCCTTGATTGAAAACGGCTGGAAATGCAGTACGAATCTATTTCTTTTAATTTCACGTGTTTCCTACCAGTTTTTAATCATTTCTTGAAACTATAATTGCGTATTTGAAAGTTTTACCACAATTAGAGAGTTTTCCTACAACTACATACTGGAATCGTCAGCATTTTAACTGATTCACACAGGAAACACCAAAGAAATTCGGCCTCCAATTGTAAACATAAACTGTATAGTCTTCACTAACAGTCTTTCTACACAAATTTTGAGCTGTATAAACCTGAATTCCTAATATTTGAAAGCGAACTCAAGTGAAAACTCACCCTAAAATAGACTGAGTTTTAAGTATTATCAGTTTTCTGGTCATGACCCAGCTTCCACTGGTAAACTCCGTGATTGAAAACGGCTGGAAATGTAGTCAGAATAAATTCCCTTTCATTTCAAGTGTTTCTTACAAGTTTTTTATCATTTCTGGAAACTATAATTGCGTATTTGAAGAGTTTTACCACAATTAGAGAGTGTTCCTACAACTATATACTGGAATCGGCAGCATTTTAACTGATTCACACAGGAAACACCAGAGAAATTCGGCCTCCAATTGTTAACATAAACAGTATAGTCTTCACGTACAGTCTTTCTACACAAATTTTGAGCTGAATAAACCTGAATTCCTAATATTTGAAAGCGAACTGAAGTGAAAACTCACCCTAAACTAGACGGAGTTGTAAGTATTATCAGTTTGCTGGTCATGACCCAGCTTTCCACTGGTAAACTCCGTGATTGAAAACGGCTGGAAATGTAGTAAGAATAAACTTCCTTACATTTCAAGTGTTTCTTACAAGTTTTTTATCATTTCTGGAAACTATAATTGCGTATTTGAAGAGTTTTACCACAATTAGAGAGTGTTCCTAGAACTGTATACTGGAATCGGCAGCATTTTAACTGATTCACACAGAAAACGCCAGGGAAATTAGGCCTCAAATGTAAACATAAACAGTATACTGCACACTTACAGTCTTCCTCCACAAATTTTGAGCTGTATAAACCTAAAATCCTAATATTTGAAAGCCAATTCAAGTGAAAACTCTCCATAAACTAGCCGGTGTTGTAAATATTATCAGTTTTCTTGTCATGTCGTAGCTTTACACTGAAAACCTCCTTGATTGAAAACGGCTGGAAATGCAGTACGAATCTATTTCTTTTAATTTCACGTGTTTCCTACCAGTTTTTAATCATTTCTTGAAACTATAATTGCGTATTTGAAAGTTTTACCACAATTAGAGAGTTTTCCTACAACTACATACTGGAATCGTCAGCATTTTAACTGATTCACACAGGAAACACCAAAGAAATTCGGCCTCCAATTGTAAACATAAACTGTATAGTCTTCACTAACAGTCTTTCTACACAAATTTTGAGCTGTATAAACCTGAATTCCTAATATTTGAAAGCGAACTCAAGTGAAAACTCACCCTAAAATAGACTGAGTTTTAAGTATTATCAGTTTTCTGGTCATGACCCAGCTTCCACTGGTAAACTCCGTGATTGAAAACGGCTGGAAATGTAGTAAGAATAAATTCCCTTTCATTTCAAGTGTTTCTTACAAGTTTTTTATCATTTCTGGAAACTATAATTGCGTATTTGAAGAGTTTTACCACAATTAGAGAGTGTTCCTACAACTGTATACTGGAATCGGCAGCATTTTAACTGATTCACACAGGAAACACCAGAGAAATTCGGCCTCCAATTGTTAACATAAACAGTATAGTCTTCACGTACAGTCTTTCTACACAAATTTTGAGCTGAATAAACCTGAATTCCTAATATTTGAAAGCGAACTCAAGTGAAAACTCACCCTAAACTAGACGGAGTTGTAAGTATTATCAGTTCTCTGGTCATGACCCAGCTTTCCACTGGTAAACTACGTGATTGAAAACGGCTGGAAATGTAGTAAGAATAAATTTCCTTTCATTTCAAGTGTTTCTTACAAGTTTTTTATCATTTCTGGAAACTATAATTGCGTATTTGAAGAGTTTTACCACAATTAGAGAGTGTTCCTACAACTGTATACTGGAATCGGCAGCATTTTAACTGATTCACACAGAAAACGCCAGAGAAATTAGGCCTCAAATGTAAACATAAACAGTATATTGCACACTTACAGTCTTCCTGCACAAATTTTGAGCTGTATAAACCTGAAATCCTAATATTTGAAAGCCAATTCAAGTGAAAACTCTCCAGAAACTAGCCGGTGTTGTAAATATTATCAGTTTTCTTGTCATGTCGTAGGTTTACACTGAAAACCTCCTTGATTGAAAACGGCTGGAAATGCAGTACGAATCTATTTCTTTTAATTTCACGTGTTTCCTACCAGTTTTTAATCATTTCTGGAAACTATAATTGCGTATTTGAAAGTTTTACCACAATTAGAGAGTTTTCCTACAACTACATACTGGAATCGTCAGCATTTTAACTGATTCACACAGGAAACACCCAAGAAATTCGGCCTCCAATTGTAAACATAAACTGTATAGTCTTCACTTACAGTCTTTCTACACAAATTTTGAGCTGTATAAACCTGAATTCCTAATATTTGAAAGCGAACTCAAGTGAAAACTCACCCTAAAATAGACTGAGTTTTAAGTATTATCAGTTTTCTGGTCATGACCCAGCTTCCACTGGTAAACTCCATGATGGAAAACGGCTGGAAATGTAGTAAGAATAAATTTCCTTTCATTTCAATGTTTCTTACAAGTTTTTTATCATTTCTGGAAACTATAATTGCGTATTTGAAGAGTTTTACCACAATCAGAGAGTGTTCCTACAACTATATACTGGAATCGGCAGCATTTTAACTGATTCACACAGAAAACGCCAGAGAAATTAGGCCTCAAATGTCAACATAAACAGTATATTGCACACTTACAGTCTTCCTACACAAACTTTGAGCTGTATAAACCTGAAATCCTAATATTTGAAAGCCAATTCAAGTGAAAACTCTCCCTAAACTAGCCGGAGTTGTAAATATTATCAGTTTTCTGGCTATGTGCCACCTTTCCACTGGTAACCTCCATGATTGAAAACGGCTGGAAATGTAGTAAGAATCTATTTGCTTTTATTTCAAGTGTTTCTTATAAGTTTTTTATCATTACTGGAAACAATAATTGCGTATTTGAAGAGTTTTACCACAATTAGAGAGTGTTCCTACAACTACATACTTTATCATCAGCATTTTAACTGATTCACACAGGAAACACCAGAGAAATTCGGCCTCCAATTGTTAACATAAACAGTATAGTCTTCACGTACAGTCTTTCTACACAAATTTTGAGCTGAATAAACCTGAATTCCTAATATTTGAAAGCGAACTCAAGTGAAAACTCACCCTAAACTAGACGGAGTTGTAAGTATTATCAGTTTGCTGGTCATGACCCAGCTTTCCACTGGTAAACTCCGTGATTGAAAACGGCTGGAAATGTAGTAAGAATAAATTTCCTTTCATTTCAAGTGTTTCTTACAAGTTTTTTATCATTTCTGGAAACTATAATTGCGTATTTGAAGAGTTTTACCACAATTAGAGAGTGTTCCTACAACTGTATACTGGAAACGGCAGCATTTTAACTGATTCACACAGAAAACGCCAGAGAAATTAGGCCTCAAATGTAAACATAAACAGTATATTGCACACTTACAGTCTTCCTACACAAATTTTGAGCCGTATAAACCTGAAATCCTAATATTTGAAAGCCAATTCAAGTGAAAACTCTCCATAAACTAGCCGGTGTTGTAAATATTATCAGTTTTCTTGTCATGTCGTAGCTTTACACTGAAAACCTCCTTGATTGAAAACGGCTGGAAATGCAGTACGAATCTATTTCTTTTAATTTCACGTGTTTCCTACCAGTTTTTAATCATTTCTGGAAACTATAATTGCGTATTTGAAAGTTTTACCACAATTAGAGAGTTTTCCTACAACTACATGCTGGAATCGTCAGCATTTTAACTGATTCACACAGGAAACAACAAAGAAATTCGGCCTCCAATTGTAAACATAAACTGTATAGTCTTCACTTACAGTCTTTCTACACAAATTTTGAGCTGTATAAACCTGAATTCCTAATATTTGAAAGCGAACTCAAGTGAAAACTCACCCTAAAATAGACTGAGTTTTAAGTATTATCAGTTTTCTGGTCATGACCCAGCTTCCACTGGTAAACTCCGTGATGGAAAACGGCTGGAAATGTAGTAAGAATAAATTTCCTTTCATTTCAAGTGTTTCTTACAAGTTTTTTATCATTTCTGGAAACTATAATTGCGTATTTGAAGAGTTTTACCACAATTAGAGAGTGTTCCTACAACTATATACTGGAATCGGCAGCATTTTAACTGATTCACACAGAAAACGCCAGAGAAATTAGGCCTCAAATGTCAACATAAACAGTATATTGCACACTTACAGTCTTCCTACACAAATTCTGAGCTGTATAAACCTGAAATCCTAATATTTGAAAGCCAATTCAAGTGAAAACTCTCCATAAACTAGCCGGAATTGTAAATATTATCAGATTTCTGTCTATGTGCCACATTTCCACTGGTAACTTCCGTGATTGAAAACGGCTGGAAATGTAGTAAGAATCTATTTGCTTTTATTTCAAGTGTTTCTTATAAGTTTTTTGTCGTTACTGGAAACAATAATTGCGTATTTGAAGAGTTTTACCACAATTAGAGAGTGTTCCTACAACAACATACTGGAATCATCAGCATTTTAACTGATTCACACAGGAAACACCAGAGAAATTCGGCCTCCAATTGTTAACATAAACAGTATAGTCTTCACGTACAGTCTTTCTACACAAATTTTGAGCTCAATAAACCTGAATTCCTAATATTTGAAAGCGAACTCAAGTGAAAACTCACCCTAAAATAGACTGAGTTTTAAGTATTATCAGTTTTCTGGTCATGACCCAGCTTCCACTGGTAAACTCCGTGATTCAAAACGGCTGGAAATGTAGTAAGAATAAATTTCCTTTCATTTCAAGTGTTTCTTACAAGTTTTTTATCATTTCTGGAAACTATAATTGCGTATTTGAAGAGTTTTACCACAATTAGAGAGTGTTCCTACAACTGTATACTGGAATCGGCAGCATTTTAACTGATTCACACAGAAAACGCCAGAGAAATTAGGCCTCAAATGTAAACATAAAGAGTATATTGCACACTTACAGTCTTCCTACACAAATTTTGAGCTGTATAAACCTAAAATCCTAATATTTGAAAGCCAATTCATGTGAAAACTCTCCATAAACTAGCCGGTGTTGTAAATATTATCAGTTTTCTTGTCATGTCGTAGCTTTACACTGAAAACCTCCTTGATTGAAAACGGCTGGAAATGCAGTACGAATCTATTTCTTTTAATTTCACGTGTTTCCTACCAGTTTTTAATCATTTCTGGAAACTATAATTGCGTATTTGAAAGTTTTACCACAATTAGAGAGTTTTCCTACAACTACATACCGGAATCGTCATCATTTTAACTGATTCACACAGGAAACAACAAAGAAATTCGGCCTCCAATTGTAAACATAAACTGTATAGTCTTCACTTACAGTCTTTCTACACAAATTTTGAGCTCAATAAACCTGAATTCCTAATATTTGAAAGCGAACTCAAGTGAAAACTCACCCTAAAATAGACTGAGTTTTAAGTATTATCAGTTTTCTGGTCATGACCCAGCTTCCACTGGTAAACTCCGTGATTCAAAACGGCTGGAAATGTAGTAAGAATAAATTTCCTTTCATTTCAAGTGTTTCTTACAAGTTTTTTATCATTTCTGGAAACTATAATTGCGTATTTGAAGAGTTTTACCACAATTAGAGAGTGTTCCTACAACTGTATACTGGAATCGGCAGCATTTTAACTGATTCACACAGTAAACGCCAGAGAAATTAGGCCTCAAATGTAAACATAAAGAGTATATTGCACACTTACAGTCTTCCTACACAAATTTTGAGCTGTATAAACCTAAAATCCTAATATTTGAAAGCCAATTCATGTGAAAACTCTCCATAAACTAGCCGGTGTTGTAAATATTATCAGTTTTCTTGTCATGTCGTAGCTTTACACTGAAAACCTCCTTGATTGAAAACGGCTGGAAATGCAGTACGAATCTATTTCTTTTAATTTCACGTGTTTCCTACCAGTTTTTAATCATTTCTGGAAACTATAATTGCGTATTTGAAAGTTTTACCACAATTAGAGAGTTTTCCTACAACTACATACCGGAATCGTCATCATTTTAACTGATTCACACAGGAAACAACAAAGAAATTCGGCCTCCAATTGTAAACATAAACTGTATAGTCTTCACTTACAGTCTTTCTACACAAATTTTGAGCTGTATAAACCTGAATTCCTAATATTTGAAAGCGAACTCAAGTGAAAACTCACCCTAAACTAGACGAAGTTGTAAGTATTATCAGTTTTCTGGTCATGACCCAGCTTTCCACTGGTAAACTCCGTGATTGAAAACGGCTGGAAATGTAGTAAGAATAAATTTCCTTTCATTTCAAGAGTTTCTTACAAGTTTTTTATCATTTCTGGAACTTATAATTGCGTATTTGAAGAGTTTTACCACAATTAGAGAGTGTTCCTACAACTACATACTGGAATTATCAGCATTTTAACTGATTCACACAGGAAACACCAGAGAAATTCGGCCTCCAATTGTTAACATAAACAGTATAGTCTTCACATACAGTCTTTCTACACAAATTTTGAGCTGAATAAACCTGAATTCCTACTATTTGAAAGCGACCTCAAGTGAAAACTCACCCTAAACTAGACGGAGTTGTAAGTATTATCAGTTTTCTGGTCATGACCCAGCTTCCACTGGTAAACTCCGTGATTGAAAACGGCTGGAAATGTAGTAAGAATAAATTTCCTTTCATTTCAAGTGTTTCTTACAAGTTTTTTATCATTTCTGGAAACTATAATTGCGTATTTGAAGAGTTTTACCACAATTAGAGAGTGTTCCTACAACTGTATACTGGAATCGGCAGCATTTTAACTGATTCACACAGAAAACGCCAGAGAAATTAGGCCTCAAATGTAAACATAAACAGTATATTGCACACTTACAGTCTTCCTACACAAATTTTGAGCCGTATAAACCTGAAATCCTAATATTTGAAAGCCAATTCAAGTGAAAACTCTCCAGAAACTAGCCGGTGTTGTAAATATTATCAGTTTCCTTGTCATGTCGTAGCTTTACACTGAAAACCTCCTTGATTGAAAACGGCTGGAAATGCAGTACGAATCTATTTCTTTTAATTTCACGTGTTTCCTACCAGTTTTTAATCATTTCTGGAAACTATAATTGCGTATTTGAAAGTTTTACCACAATTAGAGAGTTTTCCTACAACTACATGCTGGAATCGTCAGCATTTTAACTGATTCACACAGGAAACACCAAAGAAATTCGGCCTCCAATTGTAAACATAAACTGTATAGTCTTCACTTACAGTCTTTCTACACAAATTTTGAGCTGTATAAACCTGAATTCCTAATATTTGAAAGCGAACTCAAGTGAAAACTCACCCTAAAATAGACTGAGTTTTAAGTATTATCAGTTTTCTGGTCATGACCCAGCTTCCACTGGTAAACTCCGTGATGGAAAACGGCTGGAAATGTAGTAAGAATAAATTTCCTTTCATTTCAAGTGTTTCTTACAAGTTTTTTATCATTTCTGGAAACTATAATTGCGTATTTGAAGAGTTTTACCACAATTAGAGAGTGTTCCTACAACTATATACTGGAATCGGCAGCATTTTAACTGATTCACACAGAAAACGCCAGAGAAATTAGGCCTCAAATGTCAACATAAACAGTATATTGCACACTTACAGTCTTCCTACACAAATTCTGAGCTGTATAAACCTGAAATCCTAATATTTGAAAGCCAATTCAAGTGAAAACTCTCCCTAAACTAGCCGGAGTTGTAAATATTATCAGTTTTCTGGCTATGTGCCACATTTCCACTGGTAACCTCCGTGATTGAAAACGGCTGGAAATGTAGTAAGAATCTATTTGCTTTTATTTCAAGTGTTTCTTATAAGTTTTTTGTCGTTACTGGAAACAATAATTGCGTATTTGAAGAGTTTTACCACAATTAGAGAGTGTTCCTACAACAACATACTGGAATCATCAGCATTTTAACTGATTCACACAGGAAACACCAGAGAAATTCGGCCTCCAATTGTTAACATAAACAGTATAGTCTTCACGTACAGTCTTTCTACACAAATTTTGAGCTCAATAAACCTGAATTCCTAATATTTGAAAGCGAACTCAAGTGAAAACTCACCCTAAACTAGACGAAGTTGTAAGTATTATCAGTTTTCTGGTCATGACCCAGCTTTCCACTGGTAAACTCCGTGATTGAAAACGGCTGGAAATGTAGTAAGAATAAATTTCCTTTCATTTCAAGAGTTTCTTACAAGTTTTTTTATCATTTCTGGAACTTATAATTGCGTATTTGAAGAGTTTTACCACAATTAGAGAGTGTTCCTACAACTACATACTGGAATTATCAGCATTTTAACTGATTCACACAGGAAACACCAGAGAAATTCGGCCTCCAATTGTTAACATAAACAGTATAGTCTTCACATACAGTCTTTCTACACAAATTTTGAGCTGAATAAACCTGAATTCCTAATATTTGAAAGCGACCTCAAGTGAAAACTCACCCTAAACTAGACGGAGTTGTAAGTATTATCAGTTTTCTGGTCATGACCCAGCTTCCACTGGTAAACTCCGTGATTGAAAATGGCTGGAAATGTAGTAAGATTAAATTTCCTTTCATTTCAAGTGTTTCTTACAAGTTTTTTATCATTTCTGGAAACTATAATTGCGTATTTGAAGAGTTATACCACAATTAGAGAGTGTTCCTACAACTGTATACTGGAATCGGCAGCATTTTAACTGATTCACACAGAAAACGCCAGAGAAATTAGGCCTCAAATGTCAACATAAACAGTATATTGCACACTTACAGTCTTCCTCCACAAATTTTGAGCTGTATAAACCTGAAATCCTAATATTTGAAAGCCAATTCAAGTGAAAACTCTCCATAAACTAGCCGGTGTTGTAAATATTATCAGTTTTCTTGTCATGTCGTCGCTTTACAATGAAAACCTCCTTGATTGAAAACGGCTGGAAATGCAGTACGAATCTATTTCTTTTAATTTCACGTGTTTCCTACCAGTTTTTAATCATTTCTGGAAACTATAATTGCGTATTTGAAAGTTTTACCACAATTAGAGAGTTTTCCTACAACTACATACTGGAATCGTCAGCATTTTAACTGATTCACACAGGAAACAACAAAGAAATTCGGCCTCCAATTGTAAACATAAACTGTATAGTCTTCACTTACAGTCTTTCTACACAAATTTTGAGCTGTATAAACCTGAATTCCTAATATTTAAAGCGAACTCAAGTGAAAAATCACCCTAAAATAGACTGAGTTTTAAGTATTATCAGTTTTCTGGTCATGACCCAGCTTCCACTGGTAAACTCCGTGATTCAAAACGGCTGGAAATGTAGTAAGAGTAAATTTCCTTTCATTTCAAGTGTTTCTTACAAGTTTTTTTTTATCATTTCTGGAAACTATAATTGCGTATTTGAAGAGTTTTACCACAATTAGAGAGTGTTCCTACATCTATATACTGGAATCGGCAGCATTTTAACTGATTCACACAGAAAACGCCGGAGAAATTAGGCCTCAAATGTCAACATAAACAGTATATTGCACACTTACAGTCTTCCTACACAAATTTTGAGCTGTATAAACCTGAAATCCTAATATTTGAAAGCCAATTCAAGTGAAAACTCTCCCTAAACTAGCCGGAGTTGTAAATATTATCAGTTTTCTGGCTATGTGCCACCTTTCCACTGGTAACCTCCGTGATTGAAAACGGCTGGAAATGTAGTAAGAATCTATTTGCTTTTATTTCAAGTGTTTCTTATAAGTTTTTTATCATTACTGGAAACAATAATTGCGTATTCGAAGAGTTTTACCACAATTAGAGAGTGTTCCTACAACTACATACTGGAATCATCAGCATTTTAACTGATTCACACAGGAAACACCAGTGAAATTCGGCCTCCAATTGTTAACATAAACAGTATAGTCTTCACGTACAGTCTTTCTACACAAATTTTGAGCTGAATAAACCTGAATTCCTAATATTTGAAAGCGAACTGAAGTGAAAACTCACCCTAAACTAGACGGAGTTGTAAGTATTATCAGTTTGCTGGTCATGACCCAGCTTTCCACTGGTAAACTCCGTGATTGAAAACGGCTGGAAATGTAGTAAGAATAAACTTCCTTACATTTCAAGTGTTTCTTACAAGTTTTTTATCATTTCTGGAAACTATAATTGCGTATTTGAAGAGTTTTACCACAATTAGAGAGTGTTCCTAGAACTGTATACTGGAATCGGCAGCATTTTAACTGATTCACACAGAAAACGCCAGGGAAATTAGGCCTCAAATGTAAACATAAACAGTATACTGCACACTTACAGTCTTCCTCCACAAATTTTGAGCTGTATAAACCTGAAATCCTAATATTTGAAAGCCAATTCAAGTGAAAACTCTCCATAAACTAGCCGGTGTTGTAAATATTATCAGTTTTCTTGTCATGTCGTAGCTTTACACTGAAAACCTCCTTGATTGAAAACGGCTGGAAATGCAGTACGAATATATTTCTTTTAATTTCACGTGTTTCCTACCAGTTTTTAATCATTTCTGGAAACTATAATTGCGTATTTGAAAGTTTTACCACAATTAGAGAGTTTTCCTACAACTACATGCTGGAATCGTCAGCATTTTAACTGATTCACACAGGAAACACCAAAGAAATTCGGCCTCCAATTGTAAACATAAACTGTATAGTCTTCACTAACAGTCTTTCTACACAAATTTTGAGCTGTATAAACCTGAATTCCTAATATTTGAAAGCGAACTCAAGTGAAAACTCACCCTAAAATAGACTGAGTTTTAAGTATTATCAGTTTTCTGGTCATGACCCAGCTTCCACTGGTAAACTCCGTGATTGAAAACGGCTGGAAATGTAGTAAGAATAAATTCCCTTTCATTTCAAGTGTTTCTTACAAGTTTTTTATCATTTCTGGAAACTATAATTGCGTATTTGAAGAGTTTTACCACAATTAGAGAGTGTTCCTACAACTATATACTGGAATCGGCAGCATTTTAACTGATTCACACAGGAAACACCAGAGAAATTCGGCCTCCAATTGTTAACATAAACAGTATAGTCTTCACGTACAGTCTTTCTACACAAATTTTGAGCTGAATAAACCTGAATTCCTAATATTTGAAAGCGAACTCAAGTGAAAACTCACCCTAAACTAGACGGAGTTGTAAGTATTATCAGTTCTCTGGTCATGACCCAGCTTTCCACTGGTAAACTACGTGATTGAAAACGGCTGGAAATGTAGTAAGAATAAATTTCCTTTCATTTCAAGAGTTTCTTACAAGTTTTTTATCATTTCTGGAACTTATAATTGCGTATTTGAAGAGTTTTACCACAATTAGAGAGTGTTCCTACAACTACATACTGGAATTATCAGCATTTTAACTGATTCACACAGGAAACACCAGTGAAATTCGGCCTCCAATTGTTAACATAAACAGTATAGTCTTCACGTACAGTCTTTCTACACAAATTTTGAGCTGAATAAACCTGAATTCCTAATATTTGAAAGCGAACTGAAGTGAAAACTCACCCTAAACTAGACGGAGTTGTAAGTATTATCAGTTTGCTGGTCATGACCCAGCTTCCACTGGTAAACTCCGTGATTGAAAACGGCTGGAAATGTAGTAAGAATAAATTTCCTTTCATTTCAAGTGTTTCTTACAAGTTTTTTATCATTTCTGGAAACTATAATTGCGTATTTGAAGAGTTATACCACAATTAGAGAGTGTTCCTACAACTATATACTGGAATCGGCAGCATTTTAACTGATTCACACAGAAAACGCCAGAGAAATTAGGCCTCAAATGTCAACATAAACAGTATATTGCACACTTACAGTCTTCCTACACAAATTTTGCGCTGTATAAACCTGAAATCCTAATATTTGAAAGCCAATTCAAGTGAAAACTCTCCATAAACTAGCCGGTGTTGTAAATATTATCAGTTTTCTTGTCATGTCGTAGCTTTACACTGAAAACCTCCTTGATTGAAAACGGCTGGAAATGCAGTACGAATCTATTTCTTTTAATTTCACGTGTTTCCTACCAGTTTTTAATCATTTCTGGAAACTATAATTGCGTATTTGAAAGTTTTACCACAATTAGAGAGTTTTCCTACAACTACATACTGGAATCGTCAGCATTTTAACTGATTCACACAGGAAACACCAAAGAAATTCGGCCTCCAATTGTAAACATAAACTGTATAGTCTTCACTAACAGTCTTTCTACACAAATTTTGAGCTGTATAAACCTGAATTCCTAATATTTGAAAGCGAACTCAAGTGAAAACTCACCCTAAAATAGACTGAGTTTTAAGTATTATCAGTTTTCTGGTCATGACCCAGCTTCCACTGGTAAACTCCGTGATTGAAAACGGCTGGAAATGTAGTAAGAATAAATTTCCTTTCATTTCAAGAGTTTCTTACAAGTTTTTTATCATTTCTGGAAACTATAATTGCGTATTTGAAGAGTTTTACCACAATTAGAGAGTGTTCCTACAACTATATACTGGAATCGGCAGCATTTTAACTGATTCACACAGGAAACACCAGAGAAATTCGGCCTCCAATTGTTAACATAAACAGTATAGTCTTCACGTACAGTCTTTCTACACAAATTTTGAGCTGAATAAACCTGAATTCCTAATATTTGAAAGCGAACTCAAGTGAAAACTCACCCTAAACTAGACGGAGTTGTAAGTATTATCAGTTCTCTGGTCATGACCCAGCTTTCCACTGGTAAACTACGTGATTGAAAACGGCTGGAAATGTAGTAAGAATAAATTTCCTTTCATTTCAAGAGTTTCTTACAAGTTTTTTATCATTTCTGGAACTTATAATTGCGTATTTGAAGAGTTTTACCACAATTAGAGAGTGTTCCTACAACTACATACTGGAATTATCAGCATTTTAACTGATTCACACAGGAAACACCAGTGAAATTCGGCCTCCAATTGTTAACATAAACAGTATAGTCTTCACGTACAGTCTTTCTACACAAATTTTGAGCTGAATAAACCTGAATTCCTAATATTTGAAAGCGAACTGAAGTGAAAACTCACCCTAAACTAGACGGAGTTGTAAGTATTATCAGTTTGCTGGTCATGACCCAGCTTCCACTGGTAAACTCCGTGATTGAAAACGGCTGGAAATGTAGTAAGAATAAATTTCCTTTCATTTCAAGTGTTTCTTACAAGTTTTTTATCATTTCTGGAAACTATAATTGCGTATTTGAAGAGTTTTACCACAATTAGAGAGTGTTCCTACAACTGTATACTGGAATCGGCAGCATTTTAACTGATTCACACAGAAAACGCCAGAGAAATTAGGCCTCAAATGTCAACATAAACAGTATATTGCACACTTACAGTCTTCCTACACAAATTTTGAGCTGTATAAACCTGAAATCCTAATATTTGAAAGCCAATTCATGTGAAAACTCTCCATAAACTAGCCGGTGTTGTAAATATTATCAGTTTTCTTGTCATGTCGTAGCTTTACACTGAAAACCTCCTTGATTGAAAACGGCTGGAAATGCAGTACGAATCTATTTCTTTTAATTTCACGTGTTTCCTACCAGTTTTTAATCATTTCTGGAAACTATAATTGCGTATTTGAAAGTTTTACCACAATTAGAGAGTTTTCCTACAACTACATACTGGAATCGTCAGCATTTTAACTGATTCACACAGGAAACACCAAAGAAATTCGGCCTCCAATTGTAAACATAAACTGTATAGTCTCCACTAACAGTCTTTCTACACAAATTTTGAGCTGTATAAACCTGAATTCCTAATATTTGAAAGCGAACTCAAGTGAAAACTCACCCTAAAATAGACTGAGTTTTAAGTATTATCAGTTTTCTGGTCATGACCCAGCTTCCACTGGTAAACTCCGTGATTGAAAACGGCTGGAAATGTAGTAAGAATAAATTCGCTTTCATTTCAAGTGTTTCTTACAAGTTTTTTATCATTTCTGGAAACTATAATTGCGTATTTGAAGAGTTTTACCACAATTAGAGAGTGTTCCTACAACTGTATACTGGAATCGGCAGCATTTTCACTGATTCACACAGAAAACGCCAGAGAAATTAGGCCTCAAATGTAAACATAAAGAGTATATTGCACACTTACAGTCTTCCTACACAAATTTTGAGCTGTATAAACCTAAAATCCTAATATTTGAAAGCCAATTCATGTGAAAACTCTCCATAAACTAGCCGGTGTTGTAAATATTATCAGTTTTCTCGTCATGTCGTAGCTTTACACTGAAAACCTCCTTGATTGAAAACGGCTGGAAATGCAGTACGAATCTATTTCTTTTAATTTCACGTGTTTCCTACCAGTTTTTAATCATTTCTGGAAACTATAATTGCGTATTTGAAAGTTTTACCACAATTAGAGAGTTTTCCTACAACTACATACCGGAATCGTCATCATTTTAACTGATTCACACAGGAAACAACAAAGAAATTCGGCCTCCAATTGTAAACATAAACTGTATAGTCTTCACTTACAGTCTTTCTACACAAATTTTGAGCTGTATAAACCTGAATTCCTAATATTTGAAAGCGAACTCAAGTGAAAACTCACCCTAAACTAGACGGAGTTGTAAGTATTATCAGTTTTCTAGTCATGACCCAGCTTTCCACTGCTAAACTCCGTGATTGAAAACGGCTGGAAATGTAGTAAGAATAAATTTCCTTTCATTTCAAGAGTTTCTTACAAGTTTTTTTATCATTTCTGGAACTTATAATTGCGTATTTGAAGAGTTTTACCACAATTAGAGAGTGTTCCTACAACTATATACTGGAATTATCAGCATTTTAACTGATTCACACAGGAAACTCCAGAGAAATTCGGCCTCCAATTGTTAACATAAACAGTATAGTCTTCACATACAGTCTTTCTACACAAATTTTGAGCTGAATAAACCTGAATTCCTACTATTTGAAAGCGACCTCAAGTGAAAACTCACCCTAAACTAGACGGAGTTGTAAGTATTATCAGTTTTCTGGTCATGACCCAGCTTCCACTGGTAAACTCCGTGATTCAAAACGGCTGGAAATGTAGTAAGAATAAATTTCCTTTCATTTCAAGTGTTTCTTACAAGTTTTTTTATCATTTCTGGAAACTATAATTGCGTATTTGAAGAGTTTTACCACAATTAGAGAGTGTTCCTACAACTATATACTGGAATCGGCAGCATTTTAACTGATTCACACAGAAAACGCCAGAGAAATTAGGCCTCAAATGTCAACATAAACAGTATATTGCACACTTACAGTCTTCCTACACAAATTTTGAGCTGTATAAACCTGAAATCCTAATATTTGAAAGCCAATTCAAGTGAAAACTCTCCCTAAACTAGCCGGAGTTGTAAATATTATCAGTTTTCTGGCTATGTGCCACCTTTCCACTGGTAACCTCCGTGATTGAAAACGGCTGGAAATGTAGTAAGAATCTATTTGCTTTTATTTCAAGTGTTTCTTATAAGTTTTTTATCATTACTGGAAACAATAATTGCGTATTCGAAGAGTTTTACCACAATTAGAGAGTGTTCCTACAACTACATACTGGAATCATCAGCATTTTAACTGATTCACACAGGAAACACCAGAGAAATTCGGCCTCCAATTGTTAACATAAACAGTATAGTCTTCACGTACAGTCTTCCTACACAAATTTTGAGCTGTATAAACCTAAAATCCTAATATTTGAAAGCCAATTCAAGTGAAAACTCTCCATAAACTAGCCGGTGTTGTAAATATTATCAGTTTTCTTGTCATGTCGTAGCTTTACACTGAAAACCTCCTTCATTGAAAACGGCTGGAAATGCAGTACGAATCTATTTCTTTTAATTTCACGTGTTTCCTACCAGTTTTTAATCATTTCTGGAAACTATAATTGCGTATTTGAAAGTTTTACCACAATTAGAGAGTTTTCCTACAACTACATACTGGAATCCTCAGCATTTTAACTGATTCACACAGGAAACAACAAAGAAATTCGGCCTCCAATTGTTAACATAAACAGTATAGCCTTCACGTACAGTCTTTCTACACAAATTTTGAGCTGAATAAACCTGAATTCCTAATATTTGAAAGCGAACTCAAGTGAAAACTCACCCTAAACTAGACGGAGTTGTAAGTATTATCAGTTTTCTGGTCATGACCCAGCTTTCCACTGGTAAACTCCGTGATTGAAAACGGCTGGAAATGTAGTAAGAATAAATTTCCTTTCATTTCAAGAGTTTCTTACAAGTTTTTTATCATTTCTGGAACTTATAATTGCGTATTTGAAGAGTTTTACCACAATTAGAGAGTGTTCCTACAACTACATACTGGAATTATCAGCATTTTAACTGATTCACACAGGAAACACCAGAGAAATTCGGCCTCCAATTGTTAACATAAACAGTATAGTCTTCACATACAGTCTTTCTACACAAATTTTGAGCTGAATAAACCTGAATTCCTACTATTTGAAAGCGACCTCAAGTGAAAACTCACCCTAAACTAGACGGAGTTGTAAGTATTATCAGTTTTCTGGTCATGACCCAGCTTCCACTGGTAAACTCCGTGATTGAAAATGGCTGGAAATGTAGTAAGATTAAATTTCCTTTCATTTCAAGTGTTTCTTACAAGTTTTTTATCATTTCTGGAAACTATAATTGCGTATTTGAAGAGTTATACCACAATTAGAGAGTGTTCCTACAACTATATACTGGAATCGGCAGCATTTTAACTGATTCACACAGAAAACGCCAGAGAAATTAGGCCTCAAATGTCAACATAAACAGTATATTGCACACTTACAGTCTTCCTCCACAAATTTTGAGCTGTATAAACCTGAAATCCTAATATTTGAAAGCCAATTCAAGTGAAAACTCTCCATAAACTAGCCGGTGTTGTAAATATTATCAGTTTTCTTGTCATGTCGTCGCTTTACACTGAAAACCTCCTTGATTGAAAACGGCTGGAAATGCAGTACGAATCTATTTCTTTTAATTTCACGTGTTTCCTACCAGTTTTTAATCATTTCTGGAAACTATAATTGCGTATTTGAAAGTTTTACCACAATTAGAGAGTTTTCCTACAACTACATACTGGAATCGTCAGCATTTTAACTGATTCACACAGGAAACACCAAAGAAATTCGGCCTCCAATTGTAAACATAAACTGTATAGTCTTCACTTACAGTCTTTCTACACAAATTTTGAGCTGTATAAACCTGAATTCCTAATATTTGAAAGCGAACTCAAGTGAAAAATCACCCTAAAATAGACTGAGTTTTAAGTATTATCAGTTTTCTGGTCATGACCCAGCTTCCACTGGTAAACTCCGTGATTGAAAACGGCTGGAAATGTAGTAAGAATAAATTTCCTTTCATTTCAAGTGTTTCTTACAAGTTTTTTTATCATTTCTGGAAACTATAATTGCGTATTTGAAGAGTTTTACCACAATTAGAGAGTGTTCCTACAACTATATACTGGAATCGGCAGCATTTTAACTGATTCACACAGAAAACGCCAGAGAAATTAGGCCTCAAATGTCAACATAAACAGTATATTGCACACTTACAGTCTTCCTACACAAATTTTGAGCTGTATAAACCTGAAATCCTAATATTTGAAAGCCAATTCAAGTGAAAACTCTCCCTAAACTAGCCGGAGTTGTAAATATTATCAGTTTTCTGGCTATGTGCCACCTTTCCACTGGTAACCTCCGTGATTGAAAACGGCTGGAAATGTAGTAAGAATCTATTTGCTTTTATTTCAAGTGTTTCTTATAAGTTTTTTATCATTACTGGAAACAATAATTGCGTATTCGAAGAGTTTTACCACAATTAGAGAGTGTTCCTACAACTACATACTGGAATCATCAGCATTTTAACTGATTCACACAGGAAACACCAGAGAAATTCGGCCTCCAATTGTTAACATAAACAGTATAGTCTTCACGTACAGTCTTTCTACACAAATTTTGAGCTGAATAAACCTGAATTCCTAATATTTGAAAGCGAACTGAAGTGAAAACTCACCCTAAACTAGACGGAGTTGTAAGTATTATCAGTTTGCTGGTCATGACCCAGCTTTCCACTGGTAAACTCCGTGATTGAAAACGGCTGGAAATGTAGTAAGAATAAACTTCCTTACATTTCAAGTGTTTCTTACAAGTTTTTTATCATTTCTGGAAACTATAATTGCGTATTTGAAGAGTTTTACCACAATTAGAGAGTGTTCCTAGAACTGTATACTGGAATCGGCAGCATTTTAACTGATTCACACAGAAAACGCCAGGGAAATTAGGCCTCAAATGTAAACATAAACAGTATACTGCACACTTACAGTCTTCCTCCACAAATTTTGAGCTGTATAAACCTGAAATCCTAATATTTGAAAGCCAATTCAAGTGAAAACTCTCCATAAACTAGCCGGTGTTGTAAATATTATCAGTTTTCTTGTCATGTCGTAGCTTTACACTGAAAACCTCCTTGATTGAAAACGGCTGGAAATGCAGTACGAATCTATTTCTTTTAATTTCACGTGTTTCCTACCAGTTTTTAATAATTTCTTGAAACTATAATTGCGTGTTTGAAAGTTTTACCACAATTAGAGAGTTTTCCTACAACTACATACTGGAATCGTCAGCATTTTAACTGATTCACACAGGAAACACCAAAGAAATTCGGCCTCCAATTGTAAACATAAACTGTATAGTCTTCACTAACAGTCTTTCTACACAAATTTTGAGCTGTATAAACCTGAATTCCTAATATTTGAAAGCGAACTCAAGTGAAAACTCACCCTAAAATAGACTGAGTTTTAAGTATTATCAGTTTTCTGGTCATGACCCAGCTTCCACTGGTAAACTCCGTGATTGAAAACGGCTGGAAATGTAGTAAGAATAAATTCCCTTTCATTTCAAGTGTTTCTTACAAGTTTTTTATCATTTCTGGAAACTATAATTGCGTATTTGAAGAGTTTTACCACAATTAGAGAGTGTTCCTACAACTATATACTGGAATCGGCAGCATTTTAACTGATTCACACAGGAAACACCAGAGAAATTCGGCCTCCAATTGTTAACATAAACAGTATAGTCTTCACGTACAGTCTTTCTACACAAATTTTGAGCTGAATAAACCTGAATTCCTAATATTTGAAAGCGAACTCAAGTGAAAACTCACCCTAAACTAGACGGAGTTGTAAGTATTATCAGTTCTCTGGTCATGACCCAGCTTTCCACTGGTAAACTACGTGATTGAAAACGGCTGGAAATGTAGTAAGAATAAATTTCCTTTCATTTCAAGAGTTTCTTACAAGTTTTTTATCATTTCTGGAACTTATAATTGCGTATTTCACGAGTTTTACCACAATTAGAGAGTGTTCCTACAACTACATACTGGAATTATCAGCATTTTAACTGATTCACACAGGAAACACCAGTGAAATTCGGCCTCCAATTGTTAACATAAACAGTATAGTCTTCACGTACAGTCTTTCTACACAAATTTTGAGCTGAATAAACCTGAATTCCTAATATTTGAAAGCGAACTGAAGTGAAAACTCACCCTAAAATAGACTGAGTTGTAAGTATTATCAGTTTTCTGGTCATGACCCAGCTTCCACTGGTAAACTCCGTGATTGAAAATGGCTGGAAATGTAGTAAGAATAAATTTCCTTTCATTTCAAGTGTTTCTTACAAGTTTTTTTATCATTTCTGGAAACTATAATTGCGTATTTGAAGAGTTTTACCACAATTAGAGAGTGTTCCTACAACTATATACTGGAATCGGCAGCATTTTAACTGATTCACACAGAAAACGCCAGAGAAATTAGGCCTCAAATGTCAACATAAACAGTATATTGCACACTTACAGTCTTCCTACACAAATTTTGAGCTGTATAAACCTGAAATCCTAATATTTGAAAGCCAATTCAAGTGAAAACTCTCCCTAAACTAGCCGGAGTTGTAAATATTATCAGTTTTCTGGCTATGTGCCACCTTTCCACTGGTAACCTCCGTGATTGAAAACGGCTGGAAATGTAGTAAGAATCTATTTGCTTTTATTTCAAGTGTTTCTTATAAGTTTTTTATCATTACTGGAAACAATAATTGCGTATTCGAAGAGTTTTACCACAATTAGAGAGTGTTCCTACAACTACATACTGGAATCATCAGCATTTTAACTGATTCACACAGGAAACACCAGAGAAATTCGGCCTCCAATTGTTAACATAAACAGTATAGTCTTCACGTACAGTCTTTCTACACAAATTTTGAGCTGAATAAACCTGAATTCCTAATATTTGAAAGCGAACTGAAGTGAAAACTCACCCTAAACTAGACGGAGTTGTAAGTATTATCAGTTTGCTGGTCATGACCCAGCTTTCCACTGGTAAACTCCGTGATTGAAAACGGCTGGAAATGTAGTAAGAATAAACTTCCTTACATTTCAAGTGTTTCTTACAAGTTTTTTATCATTTCTGGAAACTATAATTGCGTATTTGAAGAGTTTTACCACAATTAGAGAGTGTTCCTAGAACTGTATACTGGAATCGGCAGCATTTTAACTGATTCACACAGAAAACGCCAGGGAAATTAGGCCTCAAATGTAAACATAAACAGTATACTGCACACTTACAGTCTTCCTCCACAAATTTTGAGCTGTATAAACCTGAAATCCTAATATTTGAAAGCCAATTCAAGTGAAAACTCTCCATAAACTAGCCGGTGTTGTAAATATTATCAGTTTTCTTGTCATGTCGTAGCTTTACACTGAAAACCTCCTTGATTGAAAACGGCTGGAAATGCAGTACGAATCTATTTCTTTTAATTTCACGTGTTTCCTACCAGTTTTTAATAATTTCTTGAAACTATAATTGCGTGTTTGAAAGTTTTACCACAATTAGAGAGTTTTCCTACAACTACATACTGGAATCGTCAGCATTTTAACTGATTCACACAGGAAACACCAAAGAAATTCGGCCTCCAATTGTAAACATAAACTGTATAGTCTTCACTAACAGTCTTTCTACACAAATTTTGAGCTGTATAAACCTGAATTCCTAATATTTGAAAGCGAACTCAAGTGAAAACTCACCCTAAAATAGACTGAGTTTTAAGTATTATCAGTTTTCTGGTCATGACCCAGCTTCCACTGGTAAACTCCGTGATTGAAAACGGCTGGAAATGTAGTAAGAATAAATTCCCTTTCATTTCAAGTGTTTCTTACAAGTTTTTTATCATTTCTGGAAACTATAATTGCGTATTTGAAGAGTTTTACCACAATTAGAGAGTGTTCCTACAACTATATACTGGAATCGGCAGCATTTTAACTGATTCACACAGGAAACACCAGAGAAATTCGGCCTCCAATTGTTAACATAAACAGTATAGTCTTCACGTACAGTCTTTCTACACAAATTTTGAGCTGAATAAACCTGAATTCCTAATATTTGAAAGCGAACTCAAGTGAAAACTCACCCTAAACTAGACGGAGTTGTAAGTATTATCAGTTCTCTGGTCATGACCCAGCTTTCCACTGGTAAACTACGTGATTGAAAACGGCTGGAAATGTAGTAAGAATAAATTTCCTTTCATTTCAAGAGTTTCTTACAAGTTTTTTATCATTTCTGGAACTTATAATTGCGTATTTCACGAGTTTTACCACAATTAGAGAGTGTTCCTACAACTACATACTGGAATTATCAGCATTTTAACTGATTCACACAGGAAACACCAGAGAAATTCGGCCTCCAATTGTTAACATAAACAGTATAGTCTTCACGTACAGTCTTTCTACACAAATTTTGAGATGAATAAACCTGAATTCCTAATATTTGAAAGCGAACTGAAGTGAAAACTCACCCTAAACTAGACGGAGTTGTAAGTATTATCAGTTTTCTGGTCATGACCCAGCTTCCACTGGTATAACTCCGTGATTGAAAACGGCTGGAAATGTAGTAAGAATAAATTTCCTTTCATTTCAAGTGTTTCTTACGAGTTTTTTATCATTTCTGGAAACTATAATTGCGTATTTGAAGAGTTTTACCACAATTAGAGAGTGTTCCTACAACTGTATACTGGAATCGGCAGCATTTTAACTGAATCACACAGAAAACGCCAGAGAAATTAGGCCTCAAATGTAAACATAAACAGTATATTGCACACTTACAGTCTTCCTACACAAATTTTGAGCTGTATAAACCTGAAATCCTAATATTTGAAAGCCAATTCAAGTGAAAACTCTCCATAAACTAGCCGGTGTTGTAAATATTATCAGTTTTCTTGTCATGTCGTAGCTTTACACTGAAAACCTCCTTCATTGAAAACGGCTGGAAATGCAGTACGAATATATTTCTTTTAATTTCACGTGTTTCCTACCAGTTTTTAATCATTTCTGGAAACTATAATTGCGTATTTGAAAGTTTTACCACAATTAGAGAGTTTTCCTACAACTACATACTGGAATCGTCAGCATTTTAACTGATTCACACAGGAAACACCAAAGAAATTCGGCCTCCAATTGAAAACATAAACTGTATAGTCTTCACTTACAGTCTTTCTACACAAATTTTGAGCTGTATAAACCTGAATTCCTAATATTTAAAGCGAACTCAAGTGAAAACTCACCCTAAAATAGACTGAGTTTTAGGTATTATCAGTTTTCTGGTCATGACCCAGCTTCCACTGGTAAACTCCGTGATTGAAAACGGCTGGAAATGTAGTAAGAATAAATTTCCTTTCATTTCAAGAGTTTCATACGGGTTTTTTATCATTTCTGGAACTTATAATTGCGTATTCGAAGAGTTTTACCACAATTAGAGAGTGTTCCTACAACTACATACTGGAATTATCAGCATTTTAACTGATTCACACAGGAAACACCAGAGAAATTCGGCCTCCAATTGTTAACATAAACAGTATAGTCTTCACATACAGTCTTTCTACACAAATTTTGAGATGAATAAACCTGAATTCCTAATATTTGAAAGCGAACTGAAGTGAAAACTCACCCTAAACTAGACGGAGTTGTAAGTATTATCAGTTTTCTGGTCATGACCCAGCTTCCACTGGTATAACTCCGTGATTGAAAACGGCTGGAAATGTAGTAAGAATAAATTTCCTTTCATTTCAAGTGTTTCTTACGAGTTTTTTATCATTTCTGGAAACTATAATTGCGTATTTGAAGAGTTTTACCACAATTAGAGAGTGTTCCTACAACTGTATACTGGAATCGGCAGCATTTTAACTGAATCACACAGAAAACGCCAGAGAAATTAGGCCTCAAATGTAAACATAAACAGTATATTGCACACTTACAGTCTTCCTACACAAATTTTGAGCTGTATAAACCTAAAATCCTAATATTTGAAAGCCAATTCAAGTGAAAACTCTCCATAAACTAGCCGGTGTTGTAAATATTATCTGTTTTCTTGTCATGTCGTAGCTTTACACTGTAAACCTCCTTGATTGAAAATGGCTGGAAATGCAGTACGAATCGATTTCTTTTAATTTCACGTGTTTCCTACCAGTTTTTAATCATTTCTGGAAACTATAATTGCGTATTTGAAGAGTTTTACCACAATTAGAGAGTGTTCCTTCAACTACATACTGGAATCATCATCATTTTAACTGATTCACACAGGAAACACCAGAGAAATTCGGCCTCCAATTGTTAACATAAACAGTATAGTCTTCACGTACAGTCTTTCTACACAAATTTTGAGCTGAATAAACCTGAATTCCTAATATTTGAAAGCGAACTGAAGTGAAAACTCACCCTAAACTAGACGGAGTTGTAAGTATTATCAGTTTGCTGGTCATGACCCAGCTTTCCCCTGGTAAACTCCGTGATTGAAAACGGCTGGAAATGTAGTAAGAATAAATTTCCTTACATTTCAAGTGTTTCTTACAAGTTTTTTATCATTTCTGGAAACTATAATTGCGTATTTGAAGAGTTTTACCACAATTAGAGAGTGTTCCTACAACTGTATACTGGAATCGGCAGCATTTTAACTGATTCACACAGAAAACGCCAGAGAAATTAGGCCTCAAATGTAAACATAAACAGTATATTGCACACTTACAGTCTTCCTACACAAATTTTGAGCTGTATAAACCTAAAATCCTAATATTTGAAAGCCAATTCAAGTGAAAACTCTCCATAAACTAGCCGGTGTTGTAAATATTATCAGTTTTCTTGTCATGTCGTACCTTTACACTGAAAACCTCCTTGATTGAAAACGGCTGGAAATGCAGTACGAATCTATTTCTTTTAATTTCACGTGTTTCCTACCAGTTTTTAATCATTTCTGGAAACTATAATTGCGTATTTGAAAGTTTTACCACAATTAGAGAGTTTTCCTACAACTACATACTGGAATCGTCAGCATTTTAACTGATTCACACAGGAAACACCAAAGAAATTCGGCCTCCAATTGTAAACATAAACTGTATAGTCTTCACTTAGTCTTTCTACACAAATTTTGAGCTGTATAAACCTGAATTCCTAATATTTAAAGCGAACTCAAGTGAAAACTCACCCTAAAATAGACTGAGTTTTAAGTATTATCAGTTTTCTGGTCATGACCCAGGTTCCACTGGTAAACTCCGTGATTGAAAACGGCTGGAAATGTAGTAAGAATAAATTTCCTTTCATTTCAAGTGTTTCTTACAAGTTTTTTATCATTTCTGGAAACTATAATTGCGTATTTGAAGAGTTTTACCACAATTAGAGAGTGTTCCTACAACTATATACTGGAATCGGCAGCATTTTAACTGATTCACACAGAAAACGCCAGAGAAATTAGGCCTCAAATGTCCACATAAACAGTATATTGCACACTTGCAGTCTTCCTACACAAATTTTGAGCTGTATAAACCTGAAATCCTAATATTTGAAAGCCAATTCAAGTGAAAATTCTCCATAAACTAGCCGGAGTTGTAAATATTATCAGTTTTCTGGCTATGTGCCACCTTTCCACTGGTAACCTCCATGATTGAAAACGGCTGGAAATGTAGTAAGAATCTATTTGCTTTTATTTTAAGTGTTTCTTATAAGTTTTTTATCATTACTGGATACAATAATTGCGTATTTGAAGAGTTTTACCACAATTAGAGAGTGTTCCTACAACTACATACTTTATCATCAGCATTTTAACTGATTCACACAGGAAACACCAGAGAAATTCGGCCTCCAATTGTTAACATAAACAGTATAGTCTTCACGTACAGTCTTTCTACACAAATTTTGAGCTGAATAAACCTGAATTCCTAATATTTGAAAGCGAACTGAAGTGAAAACTCACCCTAAACTAGACGGAGTTGTAAGTATTATCAGTTTGCTGGTCATGACCCAGCTTTCCACTGGTAAACTCCGTGATTGAAAACGGCTGGAAATGTAGTAAGAATAAATTTCCTTACATTTCAAGTGTTTCTTACAAGTTTTTTATCATTTCTGGAAACTATAATTGCGTATTTGAAGAGTTTTACCACAATTAGAGAGTGTTCCTACAACTGTATACTGGAATCGGCAGCATTTTAACTGATTCACACAGAAAACGCCAGAGAAATTAGGCCTCAAATGTAAACATAAACAGTATATTGCACACTTACAGTCTTCCTCCACAAATTTTGAGCTGTATAAACCTAAAATCCTAATATTTGAAAGCCAATTCAAGTGAAAACTCTCCATAAACTAGCCGGTGTTGTAAATATTATCAGTTTTCTTGTCATGTCGTACCTTTACACTGAAAACCTCCTTGATTGAAAACGGCTGGAAATGCAGTACGAATCTATTTCTTTTAATTTCACGTGTTTCCTACCAGTTTTGAATCATTTCTGGAAACTATAATTGCGTATTTGAAAGTTTTACCACAATTAGAGAGTTTTCCTACAACTACATACTGGAATCGTCAGCATTTTAACTGATTCACACAGGAAACACCAAAGAAATTCGGCCTCCAATTGTAAACATAAACTGTATAGTCTTGACTTACAGTCTTTCTACACAAATTTTGAGCTGTATAAACCTGAATTCCTAATTTTTAAAGCGAACTCAAGTGAAAACTCACCCTAAAATAGACTGAGTTTTAAGTATTATCAGTTTTCTGGTCATGACCCAGCTTCCACTGGTAAACTCCGTGATTGAAAACGGCTGGAAATGTAGTAAGAATAAATTTCCTTTCATTTCAAGTGTTTCTTACAAGTTTTTTATCATTTCTGGAAACTATAATTGCGTATTTGAAGAGTTATACCACAATTAGAGAGTGTTCCTACAACTATATACTGGAATCGGCAGCATTTTAACTGATTCACACAGAAAACGCCAGAGAAATTAGGCCTCAAATGTAAACATAAACAGTATATTGCACACTTACAGTCTTCCTACACAAATTTTGCGCTGTATAAACCTAAAATCCTAATATTTGAAAGCCAATTCAAGTGAAAACTCTCCATAAACTAGCCGGTGTTGTAAATATTATCAGTTTTCTTGTCATGTCGTAGCTTTACACTGTAAACCTCCTTGATTGAAAACGGCTGGAAATGCAGTACGAATCTATTTCTTTTAATTTCACGTGTTTCCTACCAGTTTTTAATCATTTCTGGAAACTATAATTGCGTATTTGAAAGTTTTACCACAATTAGAGAGTTTTCCTACAACTACATACTGGAATCGTCAGCATTTTAACTGATTCACACAGGAAACACCAAAGAAATTCGGCCTCCAATTGTAAACATAAACTGTATAGTCTTCACTTAGTCTTTCTACACAAATTTTGAGCTGTATAAACCTGAATTCCTAATATTTAAAGCGAACTCAAGTGAAAACTCACCCTAAAATAGACTGAGTTTTAAGTATTATCAGTTTTCTGGTCATGACCCAGGTTCCCCTGGTAAACTCCGTGATTGAAAACGGCTGGAAATGTAGTAAGAATAAATTTCCTTTCATTTCAAGTGTTTCTTACAAGTTTTTTATCATTTCTGGAAACTATAATTGCGTATTTGAAGAGTTTTACCACAATTAGAGAGTGTTCCTACAACTATATACTGGAATCGGCAGCATTTTAACTGATTCACACAGAAAACGCCAGAGAAATTAGGCCTCAAATGTCCACATAAACAGTATATTGCACACTTGCAGTCTTCCTACACAAATTTTGAGCTGTATAAACCTGAAATCCTAATATTTGAAAGCCAATTCAAGTGAAAATTCTCCATAAACTAGCCGGAGTTGTAAATATTATCAGTTTTCTGGCTATGTGCCACCTTTCCACTGGTAACCTCCGTGATTGAAAACGGCTGGAAATGTAGTAAGAATCTATTTGCTTTTATTTCAAGTGTTTCTTATAAGTTTTTTATCATTACTGGAAACAATAATTGCGTATTTGAAGAGTTTTACCACAATTAGAGAGTGTTCCTACAACTACATACTGGAATCGTCAGCATTTTAACTGATTCACACAGGAAACACCAGAGAAATTCGGCCTCCAATTGTTAACATAAACAGTATAGCCTTCACGTACAGTCTTTCTACACAAATTTTGAGCTGAATAAACCTGAATTCCTAATATTTGAAAGCGAACTCAAGAGAAAACTCACCCTAAACTAGACGGAGTTGTAAGTATTATCAGTTTTCTGGTCATGACCCAGCTTTCCACTGGTAAACTCCGTGATTGAAAACGGCTGAAAATGTAGTAAGAATAAATTTCCTTTCATTTCAAGAGTTTCTTACAAGTTTTTTATCATTTCTGGAACTTATAATTGCGTATTTGAAGAGTTTTACCACAATTAGAGAGTGTTCCTACAACTACATACTGGAATTATCAGCATTTTAACTGATTCACACAGGAAACACCAGAGAAATTCGGCCTCCAATTGTTAACATAAACAGTATAGTCTTCACATACAGTCTTTCTACACAAATTTTGAGCTGAATAAACCTGAATTCCTAATATTTGAAAGCGAACTGAAGTGAAAACTCACCCTAAACTAGACGGAGTTGTAAGTATTATCAGTTTTCTGGTCATGACCCAGCTTCCACTGGTAAGCTCCGTGATTGAAAATGGCTGGAAATGTAGTAATATTAAATTTCCTTTCATTTCAAGTGTTTCTTACAAGTTTTTTATCATTTCTGGAAACTATAATTGCGTATTTAAAAAGTTATACCACAATTAGAGAATGTTCCTACAACTACATACAGGAATCGGCAGCATTTTAACTGATTCACACAGAAAACGCCAGAGAAATTAGGCCTCAAATGTAAACATAAACAGTATACTGCACACTTACAGTCTTCCTCCACAAATTTTGAGCTGTATAAACCTAAAATCCTAATATTTGAAAGCCAATCAAGTGAAAACTCTCCATAAACTAGCCGGTGTTGTAAATATTATCAGTTTTCTTGTCATGTCGTACCTTTACACTGAAAACCTCCTTGATTGAAAACGGCTGGAAATGCAGTACGAATCTATTTCTTTTAATTTCACGTGTTTCCTACCAGTTTTTAATCATTTCTGGAAACTATAATTGCGTATTTGAAAGTTTTACCACAATTAGAGAGTTTTCCTACAACTACATACTGGAATCGTCAGCATTTTAACTGATTCACACAGGAAACACCAAAGAAATTCGGCCTCCAATTGTAAACATAAACTGTATAGTCTTCACTTACAGTCTTTCTACACAAATTTTGAGCTGTATAAACCTGAATTCCTAATATTTAAAGCGAACTCAAGTGAAAACTCACCCTAAAATAGACTGAGTTTTAAGTATTATCAGTTTTCTGGTCATGACCCAGCTTCCACTGGTAAACTCCGTGATTGAAAACGCCTGGAAATGTAGTAAGAATAAATTTCCTTTCATTTCAAGTGTTTCTTACAAGTTTTTTATCATTTCTGGAAACTATAATTGCGTATTTGAAGAGTTATACCACAATTAGAGAGTGTTCCTACAACTATATACTGGAATCGGCAGCATTTTAACTGATTCACACAGAAAACGCCAGAGAAATTAGGCCTCAAATGTAAACATAAACAGTATATTGCACACTTACAGTCTTCCTACACAAATTTTGCGCTGTATAAACCTAAAATCCTAATATTTGAAAGCCAATTCAAGTGAAAACTCTCCATAAACTAGCCGGTGTTGTAAATATTATCAGTTTTCTTGTCATGTCGTAGCTTTACACTGTAAACCTCCTTGATTGAAAACGGCTGGAAATGCAGTACGAATCTATTTCTTTTAATTTCACGTGTTTCCTACCAGTTTTTAATCATTTCTGGAAACTATAATTGCGTATTTGAAAGTTTTACCACAATTAGAGAGTTTTCCTACAACTACATACTGGAATCGTCAGCATTTTAACTGATTCACACAGGAAACACCAAAGAAATTCGGCCTCCAATTGTAAACATAAACTGTATAGTCTTCACTTAGTCTTTCTACACAAATTTTGAGCTGTATAAACCTGAATTCCTAATATTTAAAGCGAACTCAAGTGAAAACTCACCCTAAAATAGACTGAGTTTTAAGTATTATCAGTTTTCTGGTCATGACCCAGGTTCCCCTGGTAAACTCCGTGATTGAAAACGGCTGGAAATGTAGTAAGAATAAATTTCCTTTCATTTCAAGTGTTTCTTACAAGTTTTTTATCATTTCTGGAAACTATAATTGCGTATTTGAAGAGTTTTACCACAATTAGAGAGTGTTCCTACAACTATATACTGGAATCGGCAGCATTTTAACTGATTCACACAGAAAACGCCAGAGAAATTAGGCCTCAAATGTCCACATAAACAGTATATTGCACACTTGCAGTCTTCCTACACAAATTTTGAGCTGTATAAACCTGAAATCCTAATATTTGAAAGCCAATTCAAGTGAAAATTCTCCATAAACTAGCCGGAGTTGTAAATATTATCAGTTTTCTGGCTATGTGCCACCTTTCCACTGGTAACCTCCGTGATTGAAAACGGCTGGAAATGTAGTAAGAATCTATTTGCTTTTATTTCAAGTGTTTCTTATAAGTTTTTTATCATTACTGGAAACAATAATTGCGTATTTGAAGAGTTTTACCACAATTAGAGAGTGTTCCTACAACTACATACTGGAATCGTCAGCATTTTAACTGATTCACACAGGAAACACCAGAGAAATTCGGCCTCCAATTGTTAACATAAACAGTATAGCCTTCACGTACAGTCTTTCTACACAAATTTTGAGCTGAATAAACCTGAATTCCTAATATTTGAAAGCGAACTCAAGAGAAAACTCACCCTAAACTAGACGGAGTTGTAAGTATTATCAGTTTTCTGGTCATGACCCAGCTTTCCACTGGTAAACTCCGTGATTGAAAACGGCTGAAAATGTAGTAAGAATAAATTTCCTTTCATTTCAAGAGTTTCTTACAAGTTTTTTATCATTTCTGGAACTTATAATTGCGTATTTGAAGAGTTTTACCACAATTAGAGAGTGTTCCTACAACTACATACTGGAATTATCAGCATTTTAACTGATTCACACAGGAAACACCAGAGAAATTCGGCCTCCAATTGTTAACATAAACAGTATAGTCTTCACATACAGTCTTTCTACACAAATTTTGAGCTGAATAAACCTGAATTCCTAATATTTGAAAGCGAACTGAAGTGAAAACTCACCCTAAACTAGACGGAGTTGTAAGTATTATCAGTTTTCTGGTCATGACCCAGCTTCCACTGGTAAGCTCCGTGATTGAAAATGGCTGGAAATGTAGTAATATTAAATTTCCTTTCATTTCAAGTGTTTCTTACAAGTTTTTTATCATTTCTGGAAACTATAATTGCGTATTTAAAAAGTTATACCACAATTAGAGAATGTTCCTACAACTACATACTGGAATCGGCAGCATTTTAACTGATTCACACAGAAAACGCCTGAGAAATTAGGCCTCAAATGTCAACATAAACAGTATATTGCACACTTACAGTCTTCCTACACAAATTTTGCGCTGTATAAACCTGAAATCCTAATATTTGAAAGCCAATTCAATTGAAAACTCTCCATAAACTAGCCGGTGTTGTAAATATTATCAGTTTTCTTGTCATGTCGTAGCTTTACACTGAAAACCTCCTTGATTGAAAACGGCTGGAAATGCAGTACGAATCTATTTCTTTTAATTTCACGTGTTTCCTACCAGTTTTTAATCATTTCTGGAAACTATAATTGCGTATTTGAAGAGTTTTACCACAATTAGAGAGTGTTCCTACAACTATATACTGGAATCGGCAGCATTTTAACTGATTCACACAGAAAACGCCAGAGAAATTAGGCCTCAAATGTAAACATAAACAGTATATTGCACACTTACAGTCTTCCTACACAAATTTTGCGCTGTATAAACCTGAAATCCTAATATTTGAAAGCCAATTCAATTGAAAACTCTCCATAAACTAGCCGGTGTTGTAAATATTATCAGTTTTCTTGTCATGTCGTAGCTTTACACTGAAAACCTCCTTGATTGAAAACGGCTGGAAATGCAGTACGAATCTATTTCTTTTAATTTCACGTGTTTCCTACCAGTTTTTAATCATTTCTGGAAACTATAATTGCGTATTTGAAGAGTTTTACCACAATTAGAGAGTGTTCCTACAACTACATACTGGAATCATCAGCATTTTAACTGATTCACACAGGAAACACCAGAGAAATTCGGCCTCCAATTGTTAACATAAACAGTATAGTCTTCACGTACAGTCTTTCTACACAAATTTTGAGCTGAATAAACCTGAATTCCTAATATTTGAAAGCGAACTGAAGTGAAAACTCACCCTAAACTAGACGGAGTTGTAAGTATTATCAGTTTGCTGGTCATGACCCAGCTTTCCACTGGTAAACTCCGTGATTGAAAACGGCTGGAAATGTAGTAAGAATAAATTTCCTTACATTTCAAGTGTTTCTTACAAGTTTTTTATCATTTCTGGAAACTATAATTGCGTATTTGAAGAGTTTTACCACAATTAGAGAGTGTTCCTACAACTGTATACTGGAATCGGCAGCATTTTAACTGATTCACACAGAAAACGCCAGAGAAATTAGGCCTCAAATGTAAACATAAACAGTATACTGCACACTTACAGTCTTCCTCCACAAATTTTGAGCTGTATAAACCTAAAATCCTAATATTTGAAAGCCAATTCAAGTGAAAACTCTCCATAAACTAGCCGGTGTTGTAAATATTATCAGTTTTCTTGTCATGTCGTACCTTTACACTGAAAACCTCCTTGATTGAAAACGGCTGGAAATGCAGTACGAATCTATTTCTTTTAATTTCACGTGTTTCCTACCAGTTTTTAATCATTTCTGGAAACTATAATTGCGTATTTGAAAGTTTTACCACAATTAGAGAGTTTTCCTACAACTACATACTGGAATCGTCAGCATTTTAACTGATTCACACAGGAAACACCAAAGAAATTCGGCCTCCAATTGTAAACATAAACTGTATAGTCTTCACTTACAGTCTTTCTACACAAATTTTGAGCTGTATAAACCTGAATTCCTAATATTTAAAGCGAACTCAAGTGAAAACTCACCCTAAAATAGACTGAGTTTTAAGTATTATCAGTTTTCTGGTCATGACCCAGCTTCCACTGGTAAACTCCGTGATTGAAAACGGCTGGAAATGTAGTAAGAATAAATTTCCTTTCATTTCAAGTGTTTCTTACAAGTTTTTTATCATTTCTGGAAACTATAATTGCGTATTTGAAGAGTTATACCACAATTAGAGAGTGTTCCTACAACTATATACTGGAATCGGCAGCATTTTAACTGATTCACACAGAAAACGCCAGAGAAATTAGGCCTCAAATGTCCACATAAACAGTATATTGCACACTTGCAGTCTTCCTACACAAATTTTGAGCTGTATAAACCTGAAATCCTAATATTTGAAAGCCAATTCAAGTGAAAACTCTCCATAAACTAGTCGGAGTTGTAAATATTATCAGTTTTCTGGCTATGTGCCACCTTTCCACTGGTAACCTCCGTGATTGAAAACGGCTGGAAATGTAGTAAGAATCTATTTGCTTTTATTTCAAGTGTTTCTTATGAGTTTTTTTATCATTACTGGAAACAATAATTGCGTATTTGAAGAGTTTTACCACAATTAGAGAGTGTTCCTACAACTACATACTGGAATCGTCAGCATTTTAACTGATTCACACAGGAAACACCAGAGAAATTCGGCCTCCAATTGTTAACATAAACAGTATAGCCTTCACGTACAGTCTTTCTACACAAATTTTGAGCTGAATAAACCTGAATTCCTAATATTTGAAAGCGAACTCAAGTGAAAACTCACCCTAAACTAGACGGAGTTGTAAGTATTATCAGTTTTCTGGTCATGACCCAGCTTTCCACTGGTAAACTCCGTGATTGAAAACGGCTGAAAATGTAGTAAGAATAAATTTCCTTTCATTTCAAGAGTTTCTTACAAGTTTTTTATCATTTCTGGAACTTATAATTGCGTATTTGAAGAGTTTTACCACAATTAGAGAGTGTTCCTACAACTACATACTGGAATTATCAGCATTTTAACTGATTCACACAGGAAACACCAGAGAAATTCGGCCTCCAATTGTTAACATAAACAGTATAGTCTTCACATACAGTCTTTCTACACAAATTTTGAGCTGAATAAACCTGAATTCCTAATATTTGAAAGCGAACTGAAGTGAAAACTCACCCTAAACTAGACGGAGTTGTAAGTATTATCAGTTTTCTGGTCATGACCCAGCTTCCACTGGTAGGCTCCGTGATTGAAAATGGCTGGAAATGTAGTAAGATTAAATTTCCTTTCATTTCAAGTGTTTCTTACAAGTTTTTTATCATTTCTGGAAACTATAATTGCGTATTTGAAGAGTTATACCACAATTAGAGAGTGTTCCTACAACTATATACTGGAATCGGCAGCATTTTAACTGATTTACACAGAAAACGCCAGAGAAATTAGGCCTCAAATGTCAACATAAACAGTATATTGCACACTTAAAGTCTTCCTACACAAATTTTGAGCTGTATGAACCTAAAATCCTAATATTTGAAAGCCAATTCAAGTGAAAACTCTCCATAAACTAGCCGGTGTTGTAAATATTATCAGTTTTCTTGTCATGTCGTACCTTTACACTGAAAACCTCCTTGATTGAAAACGGCTGGAAATGCAGTACGAATCTATTTCTTTTAATTTCACGTGTTTCCTACCAGTTTTTAATCATTTCTGGAAACTATAATTGCGTATTTGAAAGTTTTACCACAATTAGAGAGTTTTCCTACAACTACATACTGGAATCGTCAGCATTTTAACTGATTCACACAGGAAACACCAAAGAAATTCGGCCTCCAATTGTAAACATAAACTGTATAGTCTTCACTTACAGTCTTTCTACACAAATTTTGAGCTGTATAAACCTGAATTCCTAATTTTTAAAGCGAACTCAAGTGAAAACTCACCCTAAAATAGACTGAGTTTTAAGTATTATCAGTTTTCTGGTCATGACCCAGCTTCCACTGGTAAACTCCGTGATTGAAAACGGCTGGAAATGTAGTAAGAATAAATTTCCTTTCATTTCAAGTGTTTCTTACAAGTTTTTTATCATTTCTGGAAACTATAATTGCGTATTTGAATAGTTATACCACAATTAGAGAGTGTTCCTACAACTACATACTGGAATCGTCAGCATTTTAACTGATTCACACAGGAAACACCAAAGAAATTCGGCCTCCAATTGTAAACATAAACTGTATAGTCTTCACTTAGTCTTTCTACACAAATTTTGAGCTGTATAAACCTTAATTCCTAATATTTAAAGCGAACTCAAGTGAAAACTCACCCTAAAATAGACTGAGTTTTAAGTATTATCAGTTTTCTGGTCATGACCCAGGTTCCCCTGGTAAACTCCGTGATTGAAAACGGCTGGAAATGTAGTAAGAATAAATTTCCTTTCATTTCAAGTGTTTCTTACAAGTTTTTTATCATTTCTGGAAACTATAATTGCGTATTTGAAGAGTTTTACCACAATTAGAGAGTGTTCCTACAACTGTATACTGGAATCGGCAGCATTTTAACTGATTCACACAGAAAACGCCAGAGATATTAGGCCTCAAATGTAAACATAAACAGTATATTGCACACTTGCAGTCTTCCTACACAAATTTTGAGCTGTATAAACCTGAAATCCTAATATTTGAAAGCCAATTCAAGTGAAAATTCTCCATAAACTAGCCGGAGTTGTAAATATTATCAGTTTTCTGGCTATGTGCCACCTTTCCACTGGTAACCTCCGTGATTGAAAACGGCTGGAAATGTAGTAAGAATCTATTTGCTTTTATTTCAAGTGTTTCTTATAAGTTTTTTATCATTACTGGAAACAATAATTGCGTATTTGAAGAGTTTTACCACAATTAGAGAGTGTTCCTACAACTACATACTGGAATCGTCAGCATTTTAACTGATTCACACAGGAAACACCAGAGAAATTCGGCCTCCAATTGTTAACATAAACAGTATAGCCTTCACGTACAGTCTTTCTACACAAATTTTGAGCTGAATAAACCTGAATTCCTAATATTTGAAAGCGAACTCAAGAGAAAACTCACCCTAAACTAGACGGAGTTGTAAGTATTATCAGTTTTCTGGTCATGACCCAGCTTTCCACTGGTAAACTCCGTGATTGAAAACGGCTGAAAATGTAGTAAGAATAAATTTCCTTTCATTTCAAGAGTTTCTTACAAGTTTTTTATCATTTCTGGAACTTATAATTGCGTATTTGAAGAGTTTTACCACAATTAGAGAGTGTTCCTACAACTACATACTGGAATTATCAGCATTTTAACTGATTCACACAGGAAACACCAGAGAAATTCGGCCTCCAATTGTTAACATAAACAGTATAGTCTTCACATACAGTCTTTCTACACAAATTTTGAGCTGAATAAACCTGAATTCCTAATATTTGAAAGCGAACTGAAGTGAAAACTCACCCTAAACTAGACGGAGTTGTAAGTATTATCAGTTTTCTGGTCATGACCCAGCTTCCACTGGTAAGCTCCGTGATTGAAAATGGCTGGAAATGTAGTAATATTAAATTTCCTTTCATTTCAAGTGTTTCTTACAAGTTTTTTATCATTTCTGGAAACTATAATTGCGTATTTGAAGAGTTATACCACAATTAGAGAGTGTTCCTACAACTATATACTGGAATCGGCAGCATTTTAACTGATTCACACAGAAAACGCCAGAGAAATTAGGCCTCAAATGTCAACATAAACAGTATATTGCACACTTACAGTCTTCCTACACAAATTTTGAGCTGTATGAACCTAAAATCCTAATATTTGAAAGCCAATTCAAGTGAAAACTCTCCATAAACTAGCCGGTGTTGTAAATATTATCAGTTTTCTTGTCATGTCGTACCTTTACACTGAAAACCTCCTTGATTGAAAACGGCTGGAAATGCAGTACGAATCTATTTCTTTTAATTTCACGTGTTTCCTACCAGTTTTTAATCATTTCTGGAAACTATAATTGCGTATTTGAAAGTTTTACCACAATTAGAGAGTTTTCCTACAACTACATACTGGAATCGTCAGCATTTTAACTGATTCACACAGGAAACACCAAAGAAATTCGGCCTCCAATTGTAAACATAAACTGTATAGTCTTCACTTACAGTCTTTCTACACAAATTTTGAGCTGTATAAACCTGAATTCCTAATTTTTAAAGCGAACTCAAGTGAAAACTCACCCTAAAATAGACTGAGTTTTAAGTATTATCAGTTTTCTGGTCATGACCCAGCTTCCACTGGTAAACTCCGTGATTGAAAACGGCTGGAAATGTAGTAAGAATAAATTTCCTTTCATTTCAAGTGTTTCTTACAAGTTTTTTATCATTTCTGGAAACTATAATTGCGTATTTGAAGAGTTATACCACAATTAGAGAGTGTTCCTACAACTATATACTGGAATCGGCAGCATTTTAACTGATTCACACAGAAAACGCCAGAGAAATTAGGCCTCAAATGTAAACATAAACAGTATATTGCACACTTACAGTCTTCCTACACAAATTTTGCGCTGTATAAACCTAAAATCCTAATATTTGAAAGCCAATTCAAGTGAAAACTCTCCATAAACTAGCCGGTGTTGTAAATATTATCAGTTTTCTTGTCATGTCGTAGCTTTACACTGTAAACCTCCTTGATTGAAAACGGCTGGAAATGCAGTACGAATCTATTTCTTTTAATTTCACGTGTTTCCTACCAGTTTTTAATCATTTCTGGAAACTATAATTGCGTATTTGAAAGTTTTACCACAATTAGAGAGTTTTCCTACAACTACATACTGGAATCGTCAGCATTTTAACTGATTCACACAGGAAACACCAAAGAAATTCGGCCTCCAATTGTAAACATAAACTGTATAGTCTTCACTTAGTCTTTCTACACAAATTTTGAGCTGTATAAACCTGAATTCCTAATATTTAAAGCGAACTCAAGTGAAAACTCACCCTAAAATAGACTGAGTTTTAAGTATTATCAGTTTTCTGGTCATGACCCAGGTTCCCCTGGTAAACTCCGTGATTGAAAACGGCTGGAAATGTAGTAAGAATAAATTTCCTTTCATTTCAAGTGTTTCTTACAAGTTTTTTATCATTTCTGGAAACTATAATTGCGTATTTGAAGAGTTTTACCACAATTAGAGAGTGTTCCTACAACTATATACTGGAATCGGCAGCATTTTAACTGATTCACACAGAAAACGCCAGAGAAATTAGGCCTCAAATGTCCACATAAACAGTATATTGCACACTTGCAGTCTTCCTACACAAATTTTGAGCTGTATAAACCTGAATTCCTAATTTTTAAAGCGAACTCAAGTGAAAACTCACCCTAAAATAGACTGAGTTTTAAGTATTATCAGTTTTCTGGTCATGACCCAGCTTCCACTGGTAAACTCCGTGATTGAAAACGGCTGGAAATGTAGTAAGAATAAATTTCCTTTCATTTCAAGTGTTTCTTACAAGTTTTTAATCATTTCTGGAAACTATAATTGCGTATTTGAAGAGTTATACCACAATTAGAGAGTGTTCCTACAACTATATACTGGAATCGGCAGCATTTTAACTGATTCACACAGAAAACGCCAGAGAAATTAGGCCTCAAATGTAAACATAAACAGTATATTGCACACTTACAGTCTTCCTACACAAATTTTGCGCTGTATAAACCTAAAATCCTAATATTTGAAAGCCAATTCAAGTGAAAACTCTCCATAAACTAGCCGGTGTTGTAAATATTATCAGTTTTCTTGTCATGTCGTAGCTTTACACTGTAAACCTCCTTGATTGAAAACGGCTGGAAATGCAGTACGAATCTATTTCTTTTAATTTCACGTGTTTCCTACCAGTTTTTAATCATTTCTGGAAACTATAATTGCGTATTTGAAAGTTTTACCACAATTAGAGAGTTTTCCTACAACTACATACTGGAATCGTCAGCATTTTAACTGATTCACACAGGAAACACCAAAGAAATTCGGCCTCCAATTGTAAACATAAACTGTATAGTCTTCACTTAGTCTTTCTACACAAATTTTGAGCTGTATAAACCTGAATTCCTAATATTTAAAGCGAACTCAAGTGAAAACTCACCCTAAAATAGACTGAGTTTTAAGTATTATCAGTTTTCTGGTCATGACCCAGGTTCCCCTGGTAAACTCCGTGATTGAAAACGGCTGGAAATGTAGTAAGAATAAATTTCCTTTCATTTCAAGTGTTTCTTACAAGTTTTTTATCATTTCTGGAAACTATAATTGCGTATTTGAAGAGTTTTACCACAATTAGAGAGTGTTCCTACAACTATATACTGGAATCGGCAGCATTTTAACTGATTCACACAGAAAACGCCAGAGAAATTAGGCCTCAAATGTCCACATAAACAGTATATTGCACACTTGCAGTCTTCCTACACAAATTTTGAGCTGTATAAACCTGAAATCCTAATATTTGAAAGCCAATTCAAGTGAAAATTCTCCATAAACTAGTCGGAGTTGTAAATATTATCAGTTTTCTGGCTATGTGCCACCTTTCCACTGGTAACCTCCGTGATTGAAAACGGCTGGAAATGTAGTAAGAATCTATTTGCTTTTATTTCAAGTGTTTCTTATAAGTTTTTTATCATTACTGGAAACAATAATTGCGTATTTGAAGAGTTTTACCACAATTAGAGAGTGTTCCTACAACTACATACTGGAATCGTCAGCATTTTAACTGATTCACACAGGAAACACCAGAGAAATTCGGCCTCCAATTGTTAACATAAACAGTATAGCCTTCACGTACAGTCTTTCTACACAAATTTTGAGCTGAATAAACCTGAATTCCTAATATTTGAAAGCGAACTCAAGAGAAAACTCACCCTAAACTAGACGGAGTTGTAAGTATTATCAGTTTTCTGGTCATGACCCAGCTTTCCACTGGTAAACTCCGTGATTGAAAACGGCTGAAAATGTAGTAAGAATAAATTTCCTTTCATTTCAAGAGTTTCTTACAAGTTTTTTATCATTTCTGGAACTTATAATTGCGTATTTGAAGAGTTTTACCACAATTAGAGAGTGTTCCTACAACTACATACTGGAATTATCAGCATTTTAACTGATTCACACAGGAAACACCAGAGAAATTCGGCCTCCAATTGTTAACATAAACAGTATAGTCTTCACATACAGTCTTTCTACACAAATTTTGAGCTGAATAAACCTGAATTCCTAATATTTGAAAGCGAACTGAAGTGAAAACTCACCCTAAACTAGACGGAGTTGTAAGTATTATCAGTTTTCTGGTCATGACCCAGCTTCCACTGGTAAGCTCCGTGATTGAAAATGGCTGGAAATGTAGTAATATTAAATTTCCTTTCATTTCAAGTGTTTCTTACAAGTTTTTTATCATTTCTGGAAACTATAATTGCGTATTTAAAAAGTTATACCACAATTAGAGAATGTTCCTACAACTACATACTGGAATCGGCAGCATTTTAACTGATTCACACAGAAAACGCCTGAGAAATTAGGCCTCAAATGTCAACATAAACAGTATATTGCACACTTACAGTCTTCCTACACAAAGTTTGAGCTGTATGAACCTGAAATCCTAATATTTGAAAGCCAATTCAAGTGAAAACTCTCCATAAACTAGCCGGTGTTGTAAATATTATCAGTTTTCTTGTCATGTTGTAGCTTTACACTGAAAACCTCCTTGATTGAAAACGGCTGGAAATGCAGTACGAATCTATTTCTTTTAATTTCACGTGTTTCCTACCAGTTTTTAATCATTTCTGGAAACTATAATTGCGTATTTGAAAGTTTTACCACAATTAGAGAGTTTTCCTACAACTACATACTGGAATCGTCAGCATTATAACTGATTCACACAGGAAACACCAAAGAAATTCGGCCTCCAATTTTAAACATAAACTGTATAGTCTTCACTTACAGTCTTTCTACACAAATTTTGAGCTGTATAAACCTGAATTCCTAATATTTAAAGCGAACTCAAGTGAAAAATCACCCTAAAATAGACTGAGTTTTAAGTATTATCAGTTTTCTGGTCATGACCCAGCTTCCACTGGTAAACTCCGTGATTCAAAACGGCTGGAAATGTAGTATGAATAAATTTCCTTTCATTTCAAGTGTTTCTTACAAGTTTTTTATCATTTCTGGAAACTATAATTGCGTATTTGAAGAGTTTTACCACAATTAGAGAGTGTTCCTACAACTATATACTGGAATCGGCAGCATTTTAACTGATTCACACAGAAAACGCCAGAGAAATTAGGCCTCAAATGTCAACATAAACAGTATATTGCACACTTACAGTCTTCCTACACAAATTTTGCGCTGTATAAACCTGAAATCCTAATATTTGAAAGCCAATTCAATTGAAAACTCTCCATAAACTAGCCGGTGTTGTAAATATTATCAGTTTTCTTGTCATGTCGTAGCTTTACACTGAAAACCTCCTTGATTGAAAACGGCTGGAAATGCAGTACGAATCTATTTCTTTTAATTTCACGTGTTTCCTACCAGTTTTTAATCATTTCTGGAAACTATAATTGCGTATTTGAAGAGTTTTACCACAATTAGAGAGTGTTCCTACAACTACATACTGGAATCATCAGCATTTTAACTGATTCACACAGGAAACACCAGAGAAATTCGGCCTCCAATTGTTAACATAAACAGTATAGTCTTCACGTACAGTCTTTCTACACAAATTTTGAGCTGAATAAACCTGAATTCCTAATATTTGAAAGCGAACTGAAGTGAAAACTCACCCTAAACTAGACGGAGTTGTAAGTATTATCAGTTTGCTGGTCATGACCCAGCTTTCCACTGGTAAACTCCGTGATTGAAAACGGCTGGAAATGTAGTAAGAATAAATTTCCTTACATTTCAAGTGTTTCTTACAAGTTTTTTATCATTTCTGGAAACTATAATTGCGTATTTGAAGAGTTTTACCACAATTAGAGAGTGTTCCTACAACTGTATACTGGAATCGGCAGCATTTTAACTGATTCACACAGAAAACGCCAGAGAAATTAGGACTCAAATGTAAACATAAACAGTATATTGCACACTTACAGTCTTCCTACACAAATTTTGCGCTGTATAAACCTAAAATCCTAATATTTGAAAGCCAATTCAAGTGAAAACTCTCCATAAACTAGCCGGTGTTGTAAATATTATCAGTTTTCTTGTCATGTCGTAGCTTTACACTGTAAACCTCCTTGATTGAAAACGGCTGGAAATGCAGTACGAATCTATTTCTTTTAATTTCACGTGTTTCCTACCAGTTTTTAATCATTTCTGGAAACTATAATTGCGTATTTGAAAGTTTTACCACAATTAGAGAGTTTTCCTACAACTACATACTGGAATCGTCAGCATTTTAACTGATTCACACAGGAAACACCAAAGAAATTCGGCCTCCAATTGTAAACATAAACTGTATAGTCTTCACTTAGTCTTTCTACACAAATTTTGAGCTGTATAAACCTGAATTCCTAATATTTAAAGCGAACTCAAGTGAAAACTCACCCTAAAATAGACTGAGTTTTAAGTATTATCAGTTTTCTGGTCATGACCCAGGTTCCCCTGGTAAACTCCGTGATTGAAAACGGCTGGAAATGTAGTAAGAATAAATTTCCTTTCATTTCAAGTGTTTCTTACAAGTTTTTTATCATTTCTGGAAACTATAATTGCGTATTTGAAGAGTTTTACCACAATTAGAGAGTGTTCCTACAACTATATACTGGAATCGGCAGCATTTTAACTGATTCACACAGAAAACGCCAGAGAAATTAGGCCTCAAATGTCCACATAAACAGTATATTGCACACTTGCAGTCTTCCTACACAAATTTTGAGCTGTATAAACCTGAAATCCTAATATTTGAAAGCCAATTCAAGTGAAAATTCTCCATAAACTAGCCGGAGTTGTAAATATTATCAGTTTTCTGGCTATGTGCCACCTTTCCACTGGTAACCTCCGTGATTGAAAACGGCTGGAAATGTAGTAAGAATCTATTTGCTTTTATTTCAAGTGTTTCTTATAAGTTTTTTATCATTACTGGAAACAATAATTGCGTATTTGAAGAGTTTTACCACAATTAGAGAGTGTTCCTACAACTACATACTGGAATCGTCAGCATTTTAACTGATTCACACAGGAAACACCAGAGAAATTCGGCCTCCAATTGTTAACATAAACAGTATAGCCTTCACGTACAGTCTTTCTACACAAATTTTGAGCTGAATAAACCTGAATTCCTAATATTTGAAAGCGAACTCAAGAGAAAACTCACCCTAAACTAGACGGAGTTGTAAGTATTATCAGTTTTCTGGTCATGACCCAGCTTTCCACTGGTAAACTCCGTGATTGAAAACGGCTGAAAATGTAGTAAGAATAAATTTCCTTTCATTTCAAGAGTTTCTTACAAGTTTTTTATCATTTCTGGAACTTATAATTGCGTATTTGAAGAGTTTTACCACAATTAGAGAGTGTTCCTACAACTACATACTGGAATTATCAGCATTTTAACTGATTCACACAGGAAACTCCAGAGAAATTCGGCCTCCAATTGTTAACATAAACAGTATAGTCTTCACATACAGTCTTTCTACACAAATTTTGAGCTGAATAAACCTGAATTCCTAATATTTGAAAGCGAACTGAAGTGAAAACTCACCCTAAACTAGACGGAGTTGTAAGTATTATCAGTTTTCTGGTCATGACCCAGCTTCCACTGGTAAGCTCCGTGATTGAAAATGGCTGGAAATGTAGTAATATTAAATTTCCTTTCATTTCAAGTGTTTCTTACAAGTTTTTTATCATTTCTGGAAACTATAATTGCGTATTTAAAAAGTTATACCACAATTAGAGAATGTTCCTACAACTACATACTGGAATCGGCAGCATTTTAACTGATTCACACAGAAAACGCCTGAGAAATTAGGCCTCAAATGTCAACATAAACAGTATATTGCACACTTACAGTCTTCCTACACAAAGTTTGAGCTGTATGAACCTGAAATCCTAATATTTGAAAGCCAATTCAAGTGAAAACTCTCCATAAACTAGCCGGTGTTGTAAATATTATCAGTTTTCTTGTCATGTTGTAGCTTTACACTGAAAACCTCCTTGATTGAAAACGGCTGGAAATGCAGTACGAATCTATTTCTTTTAATTTCACGTGTTTCCTACCAGTTTTTAATCATTTCTGGAAACTATAATTGCGTATTTGAAAGTTTTACCACAATTAGAGAGTTTTCCTACAACTACATACTGGAATCGTCAGCATTATAACTGATTCACACAGGAAACACCAAAGAAATTCGGCCTCCAATTTTAAACATAAACTGTATAGTCTTCACTTACAGTCTTTCTACACAAATTTTGAGCTGTATAAACCTGAATTCCTAATATTTAAAGCGAACTCAAGTGAAAAATCACCCTAAAATAGACTGAGTTTTAAGTATTATCAGTTTTCTGGTCATGACCCAGCTTCCACTGGTAAACTCCGTGATTCAAAACGGCTGGAAATGTAGTAAGAATAAATTTCCTTTCATTTCAAGTGTTTCTTACAAGTTTTTTATCATTTCTGGAAACTATAATTGCGTATTTGAAGAGTTTTACCACAATTAGAGAGTGTTCCTACAACTATATACTGGAATCGGCAGCATTTTAACTGATTCACACAGAAAACGCCAGAGAAATTAGGCCTCAAATGTCAACATAAACAGTATATTGCACACTTACAGTCTTCCTACACAAATTTTGCGCTGTATAAACCTGAAATCCTAATATTTGAAAGCCAATTCAATTGAAAACTCTCCATAAACTAGCCGGTGTTGTAAATATTATCAGTTTTCTTGTCATGTCGTAGCTTTACACTGAAAACCTCCTTGATTGAAAACGGCTGGAAATGCAGTACGAATCTATTTCTTTTAATTTCACGTGTTTCCTACCAGTTTTTAATCATTTCTGGAAACTATAATTGCGTATTTGAAGAGTTTTACCACAATTAGAGAGTGTTCCTACAACTACATACTGGAATCATCAGCATTTTAACTGATTCACACAGGAAACACCAGAGAAATTCGGCCTCCAATTGTTAACATAAACAGTATAGTCTTCACGTACAGTCTTTCTACACAAATTTTGAGCTGAATAAACCTGAATTCCTAATATTTGAAAGCGAACTGAAGTGAAAACTCACCCTAAACTAGACGGAGTTGTAAGTATTATCAGTTTGCTGGTCATGACCCAGCTTTCCACTGGTAAACTCCGTGATTGAAAACGGCTGGAAATGTAGTAAGAATAAATTTCCTTACATTTCAAGTGTTTCTTACAAGTTTTTTATCATTTCTGGAAACTATAATTGCGTATTTGAAGAGTTTTACCACAATTAGAGAGTGTTCCTACAACTGTATACTGGAATCGGCAGCATTTTAACTGATTCACACAGAAAACGCCAGAGAAATTAGGACTCAAATGTAAACATAAACAGTATACTGCACACTTACAGTCTTCCTCCACAAATTTTGAGCTGTATAAACCTAAAATCCTAATATTTGAAAGCCAATTCAAGTGAAAACTCTCCATAAACTAGCCGGTGTTGTAAATATTATCAGTTTTCTTGTCATGTCGTACCTTTACACTGAAAACCTCCTTGATTGAAAACGGCTGGAAATGCAGTACGAATCTATTTCTTTTAATTTCACGTGTTTCCTACCAGTTTTTAATCATTTCTGGAAACTATAATTGCGTATTTGAAAGTTTTACCACAATTAGAGAGTTTTCCTACAACTACATACTGGAATCGTCAGCATTTTAACTGATTCACACAGGAAACACCAAAGAAATTCGGCCTCCAATTGTAAACATAAACTGTATAGTCTTCACTTAGTCTTTCTACACAAATTTTGAGCTGTATAAACCTGAATTCCTAATATTTAAAGCGAACTCAAGTGAAAACTCACCCTAAAATAGACTGAGTTTTAAGTATTATCAGTTTTCTGGTCATGACCCAGGTTCCACTGGTAAACTCCGTGATTGAAAACGGCTGGAAATGTAGTAAGAATAAATTTCCTTTCATTTCAAGTGTTTCTTACAAGTTTTTTATCATTTCTGGAAACTATAATTGCGTATTTGAAGAGTTTTACCACAATTAGAGAGTGTTCCTACAACTATATACTGGAATCGGCAGCATTTTAACTGATTCACACAGAAAACGCCAGAGAAATTAGGCCTCAAATGTCAACATAAACAGTATATTGCACACTTACAGTCTTCCTACACAAATTTTGAGCTGTATAAACCTGAAATCCTAATATTTGAAAGCCAATTCAAGTGAAAATTCTCCATAAACTAGCCGGAGTTGTAAATATTATCAGTTTTCTGGCTATGTGCCACCTTTCCACTGGTAACCTCCGTGATTGAAAATGGCTGGAAATGTAGTAAGAATCTATTTGCTTTTATTTCAAGTGTTTCTTATAAGTTTTTTATCATTACTGGAAACAATAATTGCGTATTTGAAGAGTTTTACCACAATTAGAGAGTGTTCCTACAACTACATACTGGAATCGTCAGCATTTTAACTGATTCACACAGGAAACACCAGAGAAATTCGGCCTCCAATTGTTAACATAAACAGTATAGCCTTCACGTACAGTCTTTCTACACAAATTTTGAGCTGAATAAACCTGAATTCCTAATATTTGAAAGCGAACTCAAGAGAAAACTCACCCTAAACTAGACGGAGTTGTAAGTATTATCAGTTTTCTGGTCATGACCCAGCTTTCCACTGGTAAACTCCGTGATTGAAAACGGCTGAAAATGTAGTAAGAATAAATTTCCTTTCATTTCAAGAGTTTCTTACAAGTTTTTTATCATTTCTGGAACTTATAATTGCGTATTTGAAGAGTTTTACCACAATTAGAGAGTGTTCCTACAACTACATACTGGAATTATCAGCATTTTAACTGATTCACACAGGAAACACCAGAGAAATTCGGCCTCCAATTGTTAACATAAACAGTATAGTCTTCACATACAGTCTTTCTACACAAATTTTGAGCTGAATAAACCTGAATTCCTAATATTTGAAAGCGAACTGAAGTGAAAACTCACCCTAAACTAGACGGAGTTGTAAGTATTATCAGTTTTCTGGTCATGACCCAGCTTCCACTGGTAAGCTCCGTGATTGAAAATGGCTGGAAATGTAGTAATATTAAATTTCCTTTCATTTCAAGTGTTTCTTACAAGTTTTTTATCATTTCTGGAAACTATAATTGCGTATTTAAAAAGTTATACCACAATTAGAGAATGTTCCTACAACTACATACTGGAATCGGCAGCATTTTAACTGATTCACACAGAAAACGCCTGAGAAATTAGGCCTCAAATGTCAACATAAACAGTATATTGCACACTTACAGTCTTCCTACACAAAGTTTGAGCTGTATGAACCTGAAATCCTAATATTTGAAAGCCAATTCAAGTGAAAACTCTCCATAAACTAGCCGGTGTTGTAAATATTATCAGTTTTCTTGTCATGTTGTAGCTTTACACTGAAAACCTCCTTGATTGAAAACGGCTGGAAATGCAGTACGAATCTATTTCTTTTAATTTCACGTGTTTCCTACCAGTTTTTAATCATTTCTGGAAACTATAATTGCGTATTTGAAAGTTTTACCACAATTAGAGAGTTTTCCTACAACTACATACTGGAATCGTCAGCATTATAACTGATTCACACAGGAAACACCAAAGAAATTCGGCCTCCAATTTTAAACATAAACTGTATAGTCTTCACTTACAGTCTTTCTACACAAATTTTGAGCTGTATAAACCTGAATTCCTAATATTTAAAGCGAACTCAAGTGAAAAATCACCCTAAAATAGACTGAGTTTTAAGTATTATCAGTTTTCTGGTCATGACCCAGCTTCCACTGGTAAACTCCGTGATTCAAAACGGCTGGAAATGTAGTAAGAATAAATTTCCTTTCATTTCAAGTGTTTCTTACAAGTTTTTTATCATTTCTGGAAACTATAATTGCGTATTTGAAGAGTTTTACCACAATTAGAGAGTGTTCCTACAACTATATACTGGAATCGGCAGCATTTTAACTGATTCACACAGAAAACGCCAGAGAAATTAGGCCTCAAATGTCAACATAAACAGTATATTGCACACTTACAGTCTTCCTACACAAATTTTGCGCTGTATAAACCTGAAATCCTAATATTTGAAAGCCAATTCAATTGAAAACTCTCCATAAACTAGCCGGTGTTGTAAATATTATCAGTTTTCTTGTCATGTCGTAGCTTTACACTGAAAACCTCCTTGATTGAAAACGGCTGGAAATGCAGTACGAATCTATTTCTTTTAATTTCACGTGTTTCCTACCAGTTTTTAATCATTTCTGGAAACTATAATTGCGTATTTGAAGAGTTTTACCACAATTAGAGAGTGTTCCTACAACTACATACTGGAATCATCAGCATTTTAACTGATTCACACAGGAAACACCAGAGAAATTCGGCCTCCAATTGTTAACATAAACAGTATAGTCTTCACGTACAGTCTTTCTACACAAATTTTGAGCTGAATAAACCTGAATTCCTAATATTTGAAAGCGAACTGAAGTGAAAACTCACCCTAAACTAGACGGAGTTGTAAGTATTATCAGTTTGCTGGTCATGACCCAGCTTTCCACTGGTAAACTCCGTGATTGAAAACGGCTGGAAATGTAGTAAGAATAAATTTCCTTACATTTCAAGTGTTTCTTACAAGTTTTTTATCATTTCTGGAAACTATAATTGCGTATTTGAAGAGTTTTACCACAATTAGAGAGTGTTCCTACAACTGTATACTGGAATCGGCAGCATTTTAACTGATTCACACAGAAAACGCCAGAGAAATTAGGACTCAAATGTAAACATAAACAGTATACTGCACACTTACAGTCTTCCTCCACAAATTTTGAGCTGTATAAACCTAAAATCCTAATATTTGAAAGCCAATTCAAGTGAAAACTCTCCATAAACTAGCCGGTGTTGTAAATATTATCAATTTTCTTGTCATGTCGTACCTTTACACTGAAAACCTCCTTGATTGAAAACGGCTGGAAATGCAGTACGAATCTATTTCTTTTAATTTCACGTGTTTCCTACCAGTTTTTAATCATTTCTGGAAACTATAATTGCGTATTTGAAAGTTTTACCACAATTAGAGAGTTTTCCTACAACTACATACTGGAATCGTCAGCATTTTAACTGATTCACACAGGAAACACCAAAGAAATTCGGCCTCCAATTGTAAACATAAACTGTATAGTCTTCACTTACAGTCTTTCTACACAAATTTTGAGCTGTATAAACCTGAATTCCTAATATTTAAAGCGAACTCAAGTGAAAACTCACCCTAAAATAGACTGAGTTTTAAGTATTATCAGTTTTCTGGTCATGACCCAGCTTCCACTGGTAAACTCCGTGATTGAAAACGGCTGGAAATGTAGTAAGAATAAATTTCCTTTCATTTCAAGTGTTTCTTACAAGTTTTTTATCATTTCTGGAAACTATAATTGCGTATTTGAAGAGTTATACCACAATTAGAGAGTGTTCCTACAACTATATACTGGAATCGGCAGCATTTTAACTGATTCACACAGAAAACGCCAGAGAAATTAGGCCTCAAATGTAAACATAAACAGTATATTGCACACTTACAGTCTTCCTACACAAATTTTGCGCTGTATAAACCTAAAATCCTAATATTTGAAAGCCAATTCAAGTGAAAACTCTCCATAAACTAGCCGGTGTTGTAAATATTATCAGTTTTCTTGTCATGTCGTAGCTTTACACTGTAAACCTCCTTGATTGAAAACGGCTGGAAATGCAGTACGAATCTATTTCTTTTAATTTCACGTGTTTCCTACCAGTTTTTAATCATTTCTGGAAACTATAATTGCGTATTTGAAAGTTTTACCACAATTAGAGAGTTTTCCTACAACTACATACTGGAATCGTCAGCATTTTAACTGATTCACACAGGAAACACCAAAGAAATTCGGCCTCCAATTGTAAACATAAACTGTATAGTCTTCACTTAGTCTTTCTACACAAATTTTGAGCTGTATAAACCTGAATTCCTAATATTTAAAGCGAACTCAAGTGAAAACTCACCCTAAAATAGACTGAGTTTTAAGTATTATCAGTTTTCTGGTCATGACCCAGGTTCCACTGGTAAACTCCGTGATTGAAAACGGCTGGAAATGTAGTAAGAATAAATTTCCTTTCATTTCAAGTGTTTCTTACAAGTTTTTTATCATTTCTGGAAACTATAATTGCGTATTTGAAGAGTTTTACCACAATTAGAGAGTGTTCCTACAACTATATACTGGAATCGGCAGCATTTTAACTGATTCACACAGAAAACGCCAGAGAAATTAGGCCTCAAATGTCAACATAAACAGTATATTGCACACTTACAGTCTTCCTACACAAATTTTGAGCTGTATAAACCTGAAATCCTAATATTTGAAAGCCAATTCAAGTGAAAACTCTCCATAAACTAGCCGGAGTTGTAAATATTATCAGTTTTCTGGCTATGTGCCACCTTTCCACTGGTAACCTCCGTGATTGAAAACGGCTGGAAATGTAGTAAGAATCTATTTGCTTTTATTTCAAGTGTTTCTTATAAGTTTTTTATCATTACTGGAAACAATAATTGCGTATTTGAAGAGTTTTACCACAATTAGAGAGTGTTCCTACAACTACATACTGGAATCGTCAGCATTTTAACTGATTCACACAGGAAACACCAGAGAAATTCGGCCTCCAATTGTTAACATAAACAGTATAGCCTTCACGTACAGTCTTTCTACACAAATTTTGAGCTGAATAAACCTGAATTCCTAATATTTGAAAGCGAACTCAAGAGAAAACTCACCCTAAACTAGACGGAGTTGTAAGTATTATCAGTTTTCTGGTCATGACCCAGCTTTCCACTGGTAAACTCCGTGATTGAAAACGGCTGAAAATGTAGTAAGAATAAATTTCCTTTCATTTCAAGAGTTTCTTACAAGTTTTTTATCATTTCTGGAACTTATAATTGCGTATTTGAAGAGTTTTACCACAATTAGAGAGTGTTCCTACAACTACATACTGGAATTATCAGCATTTTAACTGATTCACACAGGAAACACCAGAGAAATTCGGCCTCCAATTGTTAACATAAACAGTATAGTCTTCACATACAGTCTTTCTACACAAATTTTGAGCTGAATAAACCTGAATTCCTAATATTTGAAAGCGAACTGAAGTGAAAACTCACCCTAAACTAGACGGAGTTGTAAGTATTATCAGTTTTCTGGTCATGACCCAGCTTCCACTGGTAAGCTCCGTGATTGAAAATGGCTGGAAATGTAGTAATATTAAATTTCCTTTCATTTCAAGTGTTTCTTACAAGTTTTTTATCATTTCTGGAAACTATAATTGCGTATTTAAAAAGTTATACCACAATTAGAGAATGTTCCTACAACTACATACTGGAATCGGCAGCATTTTAACTGATTCACACAGAAAACGCCTGAGAAATTAGGCCTCAAATGTCAACATAAACAGTATATTGCACACTTACAGTCTTCCTACACAAAGTTTGAGCTGTATGAACCTGAAATCCTAATATTTGAAAGCCAATTCAAGTGAAAACTCTCCATAAACTAGCCGGTGTTGTAAATATTATCAGTTTTCTTGTCATGTTGTAGCTTTACACTGAAAACCTCCTTGATTGAAAACGGCTGGAAATGCAGTACGAATCTATTTCTTTTAATTTCACGTGTTTCCTACCAGTTTTTAATCATTTCTGGAAACTATAATTGCGTATTTGAAAGTTTTACCACAATTAGAGAGTTTTCCTACAACTACATACTGGAATCGTCAGCATTATAACTGATTCACACAGGAAACACCAAAGAAATTCGGCCTCCAATTTTAAACATAAACTGTATAGTCTTCACTTACAGTCTTTCTACACAAATTTTGAGCTGTATAAACCTGAATTCCTAATATTTAAAGCGAACTCAAGTGAAAAATCACCCTAAAATAGACTGAGTTTTAAGTATTATCAGTTTTCTGGTCATGACCCAGCTTCCACTGGTAAACTCCGTGATTCAAAACGGCTGGAAATGTAGTAAGAATAAATTTCCTTTCATTTCAAGTGTTTCTTACAAGTTTTTTATCATTTCTGGAAACTATAATTGCGTATTTGAAGAGTTTTACCACAATTAGAGAGTGTTCCTACAACTATATACTGGAATCGGCAGCATTTTAACTGATTCACACAGAAAACGCCAGAGAAATTAGGCCTCAAATGTCAACATAAACAGTATATTGCACACTTACAGTCTTCCTACACAAATTTTGCGCTGTATAAACCTGAAATCCTAATATTTGAAAGCCAATTCAATTGAAAACTCTCCATAAACTAGCCGGTGTTGTAAATATTATCAGTTTTCTTGTCATGTCGTAGCTTTACACTGAAAACCTCCTTGATTGAAAACGGCTGGAAATGCAGTACGAATCTATTTCTTTTAATTTCACGTGTTTCCTACCAGTTTTTAATCATTTCTGGAAACTATAATTGCGTATTTGAAGAGTTTTACCACAATTAGAGAGTGTTCCTACAACTACATACTGGAATCATCAGCATTTTAACTGATTCACACAGGAAACACCAGAGAAATTCGGCCTCCAATTGTTAACATAAACAGTATAGTCTTCACGTACAGTCTTTCTACACAAATTTTGAGCTGAATAAACCTGAATTCCTAATATTTGAAAGCGAACTGAAGTGAAAACTCACCCTAAACTAGACGGAGTTGTAAGTATTATCAGTTTGCTGGTCATGACCCAGCTTTCCACTGGTAAACTCCGTGATTGAAAACGGCTGGAAATGTAGTAAGAATAAATTTCCTTACATTTCAAGTGTTTCTTACAAGTTTTTTATCATTTCTGGAAACTATAATTGCGTATTTGAAGAGTTTTACCACAATTAGAGAGTGTTCCTACAACTGTATACTGGAATCGGCAGCATTTTAACTGATTCACACAGAAAACGCCAGAGAAATTAGGACTCAAATGTAAACATAAACAGTATACTGCACACTTACAGTCTTCCTCCACAAATTTTGAGCTGTATAAACCTAAAATCCTAATATTTGAAAGCCAATTCAAGTGAAAACTCTCCATAAACTAGCCGGTGTTGTAAATATTATCAGTTTTCTTGTCATGTCGTACCTTTACACTGAAAACCTCCTTGATTGAAAACGGCTGGAAATGCAGTACGAATCTATTTCTTTTAATTTCACGTGTTTCCTACCAGTTTTTAATCATTTCTGGAAACTATAATTGCGTATTTGAAAGTTTTACCACAATTAGAGAGTTTTCCTACAACTACATACTGGAATCGTCAGCATTTTAACTGATTCACACAGGAAACACCAAAGAAATTCGGCCTCCAATTGTAAACATAAACTGTATAGTCTTCACTTAGTCTTTCTACACAAATTTTGAGCTGTATAAACCTGAATTCCTAATATTTGAAAGCGAACTCAAGTGAAAACTCACCCTAAAATAGACTGAGTTTTAAGTATTATCAGTTTTCTGGTCATGACCCAGGTTCCACTGGTAAACTCCGTGATTGAAAACGGCTGGAAATGTAGTAAGAATAAATTTCCTTTCATTTCAAGTGTTTCTTACAAGTTTTTTTATCATTTCTGGAAACTATAATTGCGTATTTGAAGAGTTTTACCACAATTAGAGAGTGTTCCTACAACTATATACTGGAATCGGCAGCATTTTAACTGATTCACACAGAAAACGCCAGAGAAATTAGGCCTCAAATGTAAACATAAACAGTATATTGCACACTTACAGTCTTCCTACACAAATTTTGAGCTGTATAAACCTGAAATCCTAATATTTGAAAGCCAATTCAAGTGAAAACTCTCCATAAACTAGCCGGTGTTGTAAATATTATCAGTTTTCTTGTCATGTCGTAGCTTTACACTGAAAACCTCCTTGATTGAAAACGGCTGGAAATGCAGTACGAATCTATTTCTTTTAATTTCACGTGTTTCCTACCAGTTTTTAATCATTTCTGGAAACTATAATTGCGTATTTGAAAGTTTTACCACAATTAGAGAGTTTTCCTACAACTACATACTGGAATCGTCAGCATTTTAACTGAATCACACAGGAAACAACAAAGAAATTCGGCCTCCAATTGTAAACATAAACTGTATAGTCTTCACTTACAGTCTTTCTACACAAATTTTGAGCTGTATAAACCTGAATTCCTAATATTTGAAAGCGAACTCAAGTGAAAACTCACCCTAAAATAGACTGAGTTTTAAGTATTATCAGTTTTCTGGTCATGACCCAGCTTCCACTGGTAAACTCCGTGATGGAAAACGGCTGGAAATGTAGTAAGAATAAATTTCCTTTCATTTCAAGTGTTTCTTACAAGTTTTTTATCATTTCTGGAAACTATAATTGCGTATTTGAAGAGTTATACCACAATTAGAGAGTGTTCCTACAACTATATACTGGAATCGGCAGCATTTTAACTGATTCACACAGAAAACGCCAGAGAAATTAGGCCTCAAATGTAAACATAAACAGTATATTGCACACTTACAGTCTTCCTACACAAATTTTGAGCTGTATAAACCTGAAATCCTAATATTTGAAAGCCAATTCAAGTGAAAACTCTCCATAAACTAGCCGGTGTTGTAAATATTATCAGTTTTCTTGTCATGTCGTAGCTTTACACTGAAAACCTCCTTGATTGAAAACGGCTGGAAATGCAGTACGAATCTATTTCTTTTAATTTCACGTGTTTCCTACCAGTTTTTAATCATTTCTGGAAACTATAATTGCGTATTTGAAAGTTTTACCACAATTAGAGAGTTTTCCTACAACTACATACTGGAATCGTCAGCATTTTAACTGAATCACACAGGAAACAACAAAGAAATTCGGCCTCCAATTGTAAACATAAACTGTATAGTCTTCACTTACAGTCTTTCTACACAAATTTTGAGCTGTATAAACCTGAATTCCTAATATTTGAAAGCGAACTCAAGTGAAAACTCACCCTAAAATAGACTGAGTTTTAAGTATTATCAGTTTTCTGGTCATGACCCAGCTTCCACTGGTAAACTCCGTGATGGAAAACGGCTGGAAATGTAGTAAGAATAAATTTCCTTTCATTTCAAGTGTTTCTTACAAGTTTTTTATCATTTCTGGAAACTATAATTGCGTATTTGAAGAGTTTTACCACAATTAGAGAGTGTTCCTACAACTATATACTGGAATCGGCAGCATTTTAACTGATTCACACAGAAAACGCCAGAGAAATTAGGCCTCAAATGTCAACATAAATAGTATATTGCACACTTACAGTCTTCCTACACAAATTTTGAGCTGTATAAACCTGAAATCCTAATATTTGAAAGCCAATTCAATTGAAAACTCTCCATAAACTAGCCGGTGTTGTAAATATTATCAGTTTTCTTGTCATGTCGTAGCTTTACACTGAAAACCTCCTTGATTGAAAACGGCTGGAAATGCAGTACGAATCTATTTCTTTTAATTTCACGTGTTTCCTACCAGTTTTTAATCATTTCTGGAAACTATAATTGCGTATTTGAAGAGTTTTACCACAATTAGAGAGTGTTCCTACAACTACATACTGGAATCATCAGCATTTTAACTGATTCACACAGGAAACACCAGAGAAATTCGGCCTCCAATTGTTAACATAAACAGTATAGTCTTCACGTACAGTCTTTCTACACAAATTTTGAGCTGAATAAACCTGAATTCCTAATATTTGAAAGCGAACTGAAGTGAAAACTCACCCTAAACTAGACGGAGTTGTAAGTATTATCAGTTTGCTGGTCATGACCCAGCTTTCCACTGGTAAACTCCGTGATTGAAAACGGCTGGAAATGTAGTAAGAATAAATTTCCTTACATTTCAAGTGTTTCTTACAAGTTTTTTATCATTTCTGGAAACTATAATTGCGTATTTGAAGAGTTTTACCACAATTAGAGAGTGTTCCTACAACTGTATACTGGAATCGGCAGCATTTTAACTGATTCACACAGAAAACGCCAGAGAAATTAGGACTCAAATGTAAACATAAACAGTATACTGCACACTTACAGTCTTCCTCCACAAATTTTGAGCTGTATAAACCTAAAATCCTAATATTTGAAAGCCAATTCAAGTGAAAACTCTCCATAAACTAGCCGGTGTTGTAAATATTATCAGTTTTCTTGTCATGTCGTACCTTTACACTGAAAACCTCCTTGATTGAAAACGGCTGGAAATGCAGTACGAATCTATTTCTTTTAATTTCACGTGTTTCCTACCAGTTTTTAATCATTTCTGGAAACTATAATTGCGTATTTGAAAGTTTTACCACAATTAGAGAGTTTTCCTACAACTACATACTGGAATCGTCAGCATTTTAACTGATTCACACAGGAAACACCAAAGAAATTCGGCCTCCAATTGTAAACATAAACTGTATAGTCTTCACTTAGTCTTTCTACACAAATTTTGAGCTGTATAAACCTGAATTCCTAATATTTGAAAGCGAACTCAAGTGAAAACTCACCCTAAAATAGACTGAGTTTTAAGTATTATCAGTTTTCTGGTCATGACCCAGGTTCCACTGGTAAACTCCGTGATTGAAAACGGCTGGAAATGTAGTAAGAATAAATTTCCTTTCATTTCAAGTGTTTCTTACAAGTTTTTTTTATCATTTCTGGAAACTATAATTGCGTATTTGAAGAGTTTTACCACAATTAGAGAGTGTTCCTACAACTATATACTGGAATCGGCAGCATTTTAACTGATTCACACAGAAAACGCCAGAGAAATTAGGCCTCAAATGTAAACATAAACAGTATATTGCACACTTACAGTCTTCCTACACAAATTTTGAGCTGTATAAACCTGAAATCCTAATATTTGAAAGCCAATTCAAGTGAAAACTCTCCATAAACTAGCCGGTGTTGTAAATATTATCAGTTTTCTTGTCATGTCGTAGCTTTACACTGAAAACCTCCTTGATTGAAAACGGCTGGAAATGCAGTACGAATCTATTTCTTTTAATTTCACGTGTTTCCTACCAGTTTTTAATCATTTCTGGAAACTATAATTGCGTATTTGAAAGTTTTACCACAATTAGAGAGTTTTCCTACAACTACATACTGGAATCGTCAGCATTTTAACTGAATCACACAGGAAACAACAAAGAAATTCGGCCTCCAATTGTAAACATAAACTGTATAGTCTTCACTTACAGTCTTTCTACACAAATTTTGAGCTGTATAAACCTGAATTCCTAATATTTGAAAGCGAACTCAAGTGAAAACTCACCCTAAAATAGACTGAGTTTTAAGTATTATCAGTTTTCTGGTCATGACCCAGCTTCCACTGGTAAACTCCGTGATGGAAAACGGCTGGAAATGTAGTAAGAATAAATTTCCTTTCATTTCAAGTGTTTCTTACAAGTTTTTTATCATTTCTGGAAACTATAATTGCGTATTTGAAGAGTTATACCACAATTAGAGAGTGTTCCTACAACTATATACTGGAATCGGCAGCATTTTAACTGATTCACACAGAAAACGCCAGAGAAATTAGGCCTCAAATGTAAACATAAACAGTATATTGCACACTTACAGTCTTCCTACACAAATTTTGAGCTGTATAAACCTGAAATCCTAATATTTGAAAGCCAATTCAAGTGAAAACTCTCCATAAACTAGCCGGTGTTGTAAATATTATCAGTTTTCTTGTCATGTCGTAGCTTTACACTGAAAACCTCCTTGATTGAAAACGGCTGGAAATGCAGTACGAATCTATTTCTTTTAATTTCACGTGTTTCCTACCAGTTTTTAATCATTTCTGGAAACTATAATTGCGTATTTGAAAGTTTTACCACAATTAGAGAGTTTTCCTACAACTACATACTGGAATCGTCAGCATTTTAACTGAATCACACAGGAAACAACAAAGAAATTCGGCCTCCAATTGTAAACATAAACTGTATAGTCTTCACTTACAGTCTTTCTACACAAATTTTGAGCTGTATAAACCTGAATTCCTAATATTTGAAAGCGAACTCAAGTGAAAACTCACCCTAAAATAGACTGAGTTTTAAGTATTATCAGTTTTCTGGTCATGACCCAGCTTCCACTGGTAAACTCCGTGATGGAAAACGGCTGGAAATGTAGTAAGAATAAATTTCCTTTCATTTCAAGTGTTTCTTACAAGTTTTTTATCATTTCTGGAAACTATAATTGCGTATTTGAAGAGTTTTACCACAATTAGAGAGTGTTCCTACAACTATATACTGGAATCGGCAGCATTTTAACTGATTCACACAGAAAACGCCAGAGAAATTAGGCCTCAAATGTCAACATAAATAGTATATTGCACACTTACAGTCTTCCTACACAAATTTTGAGCTGTATAAACCTGAAATCCTAATATTTGAAAGTCAATTCAAGTGAAAACTCTCCATAAACTAGCCGGACTTGTAAATATTATCATTTTTCTGGCTATGTGCCACCTTTCCACTGGTAACCTCCGTGATTGAAAACGGCTGGAAATGTAGTAAGAATCTATTTGCTTTTATTTCAAGTGTTTCTTATAAGTTTTTTATCATTACTGGAAACAATAATTGCGTATTCGAAGAGTTTTACCACAATTAGAGAGTGTTCCTACAACTACATACTGGAATTATCAGCATTTTAACTGATTCACACAGGAAACACCAGAGAAATTCGGCCTCCAATTGTTAACATAAACAGTATAGTCTTCACATACAGTCTTTCTACACAAATTTTGAGCTGAATAAACCTGAATTCCTAATATTTGAAAGCGAACTGAAGTGAAAACTCACCCTAAACTAGACGGAGTTGTAAGTATTATCAGTTTTCTGGTCATGACCCAGCTTCCACTGGTAAACTCCGTGATGGAAAACGGCTGCAAATGTAGTAAGAATAAATTTCCTTTCATTTCAAGTGTTTCTTACAAGTTTTTTATCATTTCTGGAAACTATAATTGCGTATTTGAAGAGTTATACCACAATTAGAGAGTGTTCCTACAACTATATACTGGAATCGGCAGCATTTTAACTGATTCACACAGAAAACGCCAGAGAAATTAGGCCTCAAATGTCAACATAAACAGTATATTGCACACTTACAGTCTTCCTACACAAATTTTGAGCTGTATAAACCTGAAATCCTAATATTTGAAAGCCAATTCAAGTGAAAACTCTCCATAAACTAGCCGGTGTTGTAAATATTATCAGTTTTCTTGTCATGTCGTAGCTTTACACTGAAAACCTCCTTGATTGAAAACGGCTGGAAATGCAGTACGAATCTATTTCTTTTAATTTCACGTGTTTCCTACCAGTTTTTAATCATTTCTGGAAACTACAATTGCGTATTTGAAAGTTTTACCACAATTAGAGAGTTTTCCTACAACTACATACTGGAATCGTCAGCATTTTAACTGATTCACACAGGAAACACCAAAGAAATTCGGCCTCCAATTGTAAACATAAACTGTATAGTCTTCACTTAGTCTTTCTACACAAATATTGAGCTGTATAAACCTGAATTCCTAATATTTAAAGCAAACTCAAGTGAAAACTCACCCTAAAATAGACTGAGTTTTAAGTATTATCAGTTTTCTGGTCATGACCCAGCTTCCACTTGTAAACTCCGTGATTGAAAACGGCTGGAAATGTAGTAAGAATAAATTTCCTTTCATTTCAAGTGTTTCTTACAAGTTTTTTATCATTTCTGGAAACTATAATTGCGTATTTGAAGAGTTATACCACAATTAGAGAGTGTTCCTACAACTATATACTGGAATCGGCAGCATTTTAACTGATTCACACAGAAAACGCCAGAGAAATTAGGCCTCAAATGTCAACATAAACAGTATATTGCACACTTACAGTCTTCCTACACAAATTTTGAGCTGTATAAACCTGAAATCCTAATATTTGAAAGCCAATTCAAGTGAAAACTCTCCATAAACTAGCCGGTGTTGTAAATATTATCAGTTTTCTTGTCATGTCGTAGCTTTACACTGAAAACCTCCTTGATTGAAAACGGCTGGAAATGCAGTACGAATCTATTTCTTTTAATTTCACGTGTTTCCTACCAGTTTTTAATCATTTCTGGAAACTATAATTGCGTATTTGAAAGTTTTACCACAATTAGAGAGTTTTCCTACAACTACATACTGGAATCGTCAGCATTTTAACTGATTCACACAGGAAACACCAAAGAAATTCGGCCTCCAATTGTAAACATAAACTGTATAGTCTTCACTTAGTCTTTCTACACAAATTTTGAGCTGTATAAACCTGAATTCCTAATATTTAAAGCGAACTCAAGTGAAAACTCACCCTAAAATAGACTGAGTTTTAAGTATTATCAGTTTTCTGGTCATGACCCAGCTTCCACTGGTAAACTCCGTGATTGAAAACGGCTGGAAATGTAGTAAGAATAAATTTCCTTTCATTTCAAGTGTTTCTTACAAGTTTTTTATCATTTCTGGAAACTATAATTGCGTATTTGAAGAGTTATACCACAATTAGAGAGTGTTCCTACAACTATATACTGGAATCGGCAGCATTTTAACTGATTCACACAGAAAACGCCAGAGAAATTAGGCCTCAAATGTCAACATAAACAGTATATTGCACAATTACAGTCTTCCTACACAAATTTTGAGCTGTATAAACCTGAAATCCTAATATTTGAAAGCCAATTCAAGTGAAAACTCTCCATAAACTAGCCGGTGTTGTAAATATTATCAGTTTTCTTGTCATGTCGTAGCTTTACACTGAAAACCTCCTTGATTGAAAACGGCTGGAAATGCAGTACGAATCTATTTCTTTTAATTTCACGTGTTTCCTACCAGTTTCTAATCATTTCTGGAAACTATAATTGCGTATTTGAAAGTTTTACCACAATTAGAGAGTTTTCCTACAACTACATACTGGAATCGTCAGCATTTTAACTGATTCACACAGGAAACACCAAAGAAATTCGGCCTCCAATTGTAAACATAAACTGTATAGTCTTCACTTACAGTCTTTCTACACAAATTTTGAGCTGTATAAACCTGAATTCCTAATATTTGAAAGCGAACTCAAGTGAAAACTCACCCTAAAATAGACTGAGTTTTAAGTATTATCAGTTTTCTGGTCATGACCCAGCTTCCACTGGTAAACTCCGTGATGGAAAACGGCTGGAAATGTAGTAAGAATAAATTTCCTTTCATTTCAAGTGTTTCTTACAAGTTTTTTATCATTTCTGGAAACTATAATTGCGTATTTGAAGAGTTATACCACAATTAGAGAGTGTTCCTACAACTATATACTGGAATCGGCAGCATTTTAACTGATTCACACAGAAAACGCCAGAGAAATTAGGCCTCAAATGTAAACATAAACAGTATATTGCACACTTACAGTCTTCCTACACAAATTTTGAGCTGTATAAACCTGAAATCCTAATATTTGAAAGCCAATTCAAGTGAAAACTCTCCATAAACTAGCCGGTGTTGTAAATATTATCAGTTTTCTTGTCATGTCGTAGCTTTACACTGAAAACCTCCTTGATTGAAAACGGCTGGAAATGCAGTACGAATCTATTTCTTTTAATTTCACGTGTTTCCTACCAGTTTTTAATCATTTCTGGAAACTATAATTGCGTATTTGAAAGTTTTACCACAATTAGAGAGTTTTCCTACAACTACATACTGGAATCGTCAGCATTTTAACTGATTCACACAGGAAACACCAAAGAAATTCGGCCTCCAATTGTAAACATAAACTGTATAGTCTTCACTTAGTCTTTCTACACAAATTTTGAGCTGTATAAACCTGAATTCCTAATATTTAAAGCGAACTCAAGTGAAAACTCACCCTAAACTAGACAGAGTTGTAAGTATTATCAGTTCTCTGGTCATGACACAGCTTTCCACTGGTAAACTCCGTGATTGAAAACGGCTGGAAATGTAGTAAGAATAAATTTCCTTTCATTTCAAGAGTTTCTTACAAGTTTTTTATCATTTCTGGAACTTATAATTGCGTATTTGAAGAGTTTTACCACAATTAGAGAGTGTTCCTACAACTACATACTGGAATTATCAGCATTTTAACTGATTCACACAGGAAACACCAGTGAAATTCGGCCTCCAATTGTTAACATAAACAGTATAGTCTTCACGTACAGTCTTTCTACACAAATTTTGAGCTGAATAAACCTGAATTCCTAATATTTGAAAGCGAACTAAAGTGAAAACTCACCCTAAACTAGACGGAGTTGTAAGTATTATCAGTTTTCGGGTCATGACCCAGCTTCCACTGGTAAACTCCGTGATTGAAAACGGCTGTAAATGTAGTAAGAATAAATTTCCTTTCATTTCAAGTGTTTCTTACAAGTTTTTTATCATTTCTGGAAACTATAATTGCGTATTTGAAGAGTTTTACCACAATTAGAGAGTGTTCCTACAACTATATACTGGAATCTGCAGCATTTTAACTGATTCACACAGAAAACGCCAGAGAAATTAGGCCTCAAATGTAAACATAAACAGTATATTGCACACTTACAGTCTTCCTACACAAATTTTGAGCTGTATAAACCTGAAATCCGAATATTTGAAAGTCAATTCAAGTGAAAACTCTCCATAAACTAGCCGGAGTTGTAAATATTATCAGTTTTCTGGCTATGTGCCACCTTTCCACTGGTAACCTCCGTGATTGAAAACGGCTGGAAATGTAGTAAGAATCTATTTGCTTTTATTTCAAGTGTTTCTTATAAGTTTTTTATCATTACTGGAAACAATAATTGCGTATTCGAAGAGTTTTACCACAATTAGAGAGTGTTCCTACAACTACATACTGGAATTATCAGCATTTTAACTGATTCACACAGGAAACACCAGAGAAATTCGGCCTCCAATTGTTAACATAAACAGTATAGTCTTCACGTACAGTCTTTCTACACAAATTTTGAGCTGAATAAACCTGAATTCCTAATATTTGAAAGCGAACTCAAGTGAAAACTCACCCTAAAATAGACTGAGTTTTAAGTATTATCAGTTTTCTGGTCATGACCCAGCTTCCACTGGTAAACTCCGTGATTGAAAACGGCTGGAAATGTAGTAAGAATAAATTTCCTTTCATTTCAAGTATTTCTTACAAGTTTTTTATCATTTCTGGAAACTATAATTGCGTATATGAAGAGTTATACCACAATTAGAGAGTGTTCCTACAACTATATACTGGAATCGGCAGCATTTTAACTGATTCACACAGAAAACGCCAGAGAAATTAGGCCTCAAATGTAAACATAAACAGTATATTGCACACTTACAGTCTTCCTACACAAATTTTGAGCTGTATAAACCTGAAATCCTAATATTTGAAAGCCAATTCAAGTGAAAACTCTCCGTAAACTAGCCGGTGTTGTAAATATTATCAGTTTTCTTGTCATGTCGTAGCTTTACACTGAAAACCTCCTTGATTGAAAACGGCTGGAAATGCAGTACGAATCTATTTCTTTTAATTTCACGTGTTTCCTACCAGTTTTTAATCATTTCTGGAAACTATAATTGCGTATTTGAAAGTTTTACCACAATTAGAGAGTTTTCCTACAACTACATACTGGAATCGTCAGCATTTTAACTGATTCACACAGGAAACACCAAAGAAATTCGGCCTCCAATTGTAAACATAAACTGTATAGTCTTCACTTAGTCTTTCTACACAAATTTTGAGCTGTATAAACCTGAATTCCTAATATTTAAAGCGAACTCAAGTGAAAACTCACCCTAAAATAGACTGAGTTTTAAGTATTATCAGTTTTCTGGTCATGACCCAGCTTCCACTGGTAAACTCCGTGATTGAAAACGGCTGGAAATGTAGTAAGAATAAATTTCCTTTCATTTCAAGTGTTTCTTACAAGTTTTTTATCATTTCTGGAAACTATAATTGCGTATTTGAAGAGTTATACCACAATTAGAGAGTGTTCCTACAACTATATACTGGAATCGGCAGCATTTTAACTGATTCACACAGAAAACGCCAGAGAAATTAGGCCTCAAATGTCAACATAAACAGTATATTGCACAATTACAGTCTTCCTACACAAATTTTGAGCTGTATAAACCTGAAATCCTAATATTTGAAAGCCAATTCAAGTGAAAACTCTCCATAAACTAGCCGGTGTTGTAAATATTATCAGTTTTCTTGTCATGTCGTAGCTTTACACTGAAAACCTCCTTGATTGAAAACGGCTGGAAATGCAGTACGAATCTATTTCTTTTAATTTCACGTGTTTCCTACCAGTTTCTAATCATTTCTGGAAACTATAATTGCGTATTTGAAAGTTTTACCACAATTAGAGAGTTTTCCTACAACTACATACTGGAATCGTCAGCATTTTAACTGATTCACACAGGAAACACCAAAGAAATTCGGCCTCCAATTGTAAACATAAACTGTATAGTCTTCACTTACAGTCTTTCTACACAAATTTTGAGCTGTATAAACCTGAATTCCTAATATTTGAAAGCGAACTCAAGTGAAAACTCACCCTAAAATAGACTGAGTTTTAAGTATTATCAGTTTTCTGGTCATGACCCAGCTTCCACTGGTAAACTCCGTGATGGAAAACGGCTGGAAATGTAGTAAGAATAAATTTCCTTTCATTTCAAGTGTTTCTTACAAGTTTTTTATCATTTCTGGAAACTATAATTGCGTATTTGAAGAGTTATACCACAATTAGAGAGTGTTCCTACAACTATATACTGGAATCGGCAGCATTTTAACTGATTCACACAGAAAACGCCAGAGAAATTAGGCCTCAAATGTAAACATAAACAGTATATTGCACACTTACAGTCTTCCTACACAAATTTTGAGCTGTATAAACCTGAAATCCTAATATTTGAAAGCCAATTCAAGTGAAAACTCTCCATAAACTAGCCGGTGTTGTAAATATTATCAGTTTTCTTGTCATGTCGTAGCTTTACACTGAAAACCTCCTTGATTGAAAACGGCTGGAAATGCAGTACGAATCTATTTCTTTTAATTTCACGTGTTTCCTACCAGTTTTTAATCATTTCTGGAAACTATAATTGCGTATTTGAAAGTTTTACCACAATTAGAGAGTTTTCCTACAACTACATACTGGAATCGTCAGCATTTTAACTGATTCACACAGGAAACACCAAAGAAATTCGGCCTCCAATTGTAAACATAAACTGTATAGTCTTCACTTAGTCTTTCTACACAAATTTTGAGCTGTATAAACCTGAATTCCTAATATTTAAAGCGAACTCAAGTGAAAACTCACCCTAAACTAGACAGAGTTGTAAGTATTATCAGTTCTCTGGTCATGACACAGCTTTCCACTGGTAAACTCCGTGATTGAAAACGGCTGGAAATGTAGTAAGAATAAATTTCCTTTCATTTCAAGAGTTTCTTACAAGTTTTTTATCATTTCTGGAACTTATAATTGCGTATTTGAAGAGTTTTACCACAATTAGAGAGTGTTCCTACAACTACATACTGGAATTATCAGCATTTTAACTGATTCACACAGGAAACACCAGTGAAATTCGGCCTCCAATTGTTAACATAAACAGTATAGTCTTCACGTACAGTCTTTCTACACAAATTTTGAGCTGAATAAACCTGAATTCCTAATATTTGAAAGCGAACTAAAGTGAAAACTCACCCTAAACTAGACGGAGTTGTAAGTATTATCAGTTTTCGGGTCATGACCCAGCTTCCACTGGTAAACTCCGTGATTGAAAACGGCTGTAAATGTAGTAAGAATAAATTTCCTTTCATTTCAAGTGTTTCTTACAAGTTTTTTATCATTTCTGGAAACTATAATTGCGTATTTGAAGAGTTTTACCACAATTAGAGAGTGTTCCTACAACTATATACTGGAATCTGCAGCATTTTAACTGATTCACACAGAAAACGCCAGAGAAATTAGGCCTCAAATGTAAACATAAACAGTATATTGCACACTTACAGTCTTCCTACACAAATTTTGAGCTGTATAAACCTGAAATCCGAATATTTGAAAGTCAATTCAAGTGAAAACTCTCCATAAACTAGCCGGAGTTGTAAATATTATCAGTTTTCTGGCTATGTGCCACCTTTCCACTGGTAACCTCCGTGATTGAAAACGGCTGGAAATGTAGTAAGAATCTATTTGCTTTTATTTCAAGTGTTTCTTATAAGTTTTTTATCATTACTGGAAACAATAATTGCGTATTCGAAGAGTTTTACCACAATTAGAGAGTGTTCCTACAACTACATACTGGAATTATCAGCATTTTAACTGATTCACACAGGAAACACCAGAGAAATTCGGCCTCCAATTGTTAACATAAACAGTATAGTCTTCACGTACAGTCTTTCTACACAAATTTTGAGCTGAATAAACCTGAATTCCTAATATTTGAAAGCGAACTCAAGTGAAAACTCACCCTAAAATAGACTGAGTTTTAAGTATTATCAGTTTTCTGGTCATGACCCAGCTTCCACTGGTAAACTCCGTGATTGAAAACGGCTGGAAATGTAGTAAGAATAAATTTCCTTTCATTTCAAGTATTTCTTACAAGTTTTTTATCATTTCTGGAAACTATAATTGCGTATATGAAGAGTTATACCACAATTAGAGAGTGTTCCTACAACTATATACTGGAATCGGCAGCATTTTAACTGATTCACACAGAAAACGCCAGAGAAATTAGGCCTCAAATGTAAACATAAACAGTATATTGCACACTTACAGTCTTCCTACACAAATTTTGAGCTGTATAAACCTGAAATCCTAATATTTGAAAGCCAATTCAAGTGAAAACTCTCCGTAAACTAGCCGGTGTTGTAAATATTATCAGTTTTCTTGTCATGTCGTAGCTTTACACTGAAAACCTCCTTGATTGAAAACGGCTGGAAATGCAGTACGAATCTATTTCTTTTAATTTCACGTGTTTCCTACCAGTTTTTAATCATTTCTGGAAACTATAATTGCGTATTTGAAAGTTTTACCACAATTAGAGAGTTTTCCTACAACTACATACTGGAATCGTCAGCATTTTAACTGATTCACACAGGAAACACCAAAGAAATTCGGCCTCCAATTGTAAACATAAACTGTATAGTCTTCACTTAGTCTTTCTACACAAATTTTGAGCTGTATAAACCTGAATTCCTAATATTTAAAGCGAACTCAAGTGAAAACTCACCCTAAAATAGACTGAGTTTTAAGTATTATCAGTTTTCTGGTCATGACCCAGCTTCCACTGGTAAACTCCGTGATTGAAAACGGCTGGAAATGTAGTAAGAATAAATTTCCTTTCATTTCAAGTGTTTCTTACAAGTTTTTTATCATTTCTGGAAACTATAATTGCGTATTTGAAGAGTTATACCACAATTAGAGAGTGTTCCTACAACTATATACTGGAATCGGCAGCATTTTAACTGATTCACACAGAAAACGCCAGAGAAATTAGGCCTCAAATGTCAACATAAACAGTATATTGCACAATTACAGTCTTCCTACACAAATTTTGAGCTGTATAAACCTGAAATCCTAATATTTGAAAGCCAATTCAAGTGAAAACTCTCCATAAACTAGCCGGTGTTGTAAATATTATCAGTTTTCTTGTCATGTCGTAGCTTTACACTGAAAACCTCCTTGATTGAAAACGGCTGGAAATGCAGTACGAATCTATTTCTTTTAATTTCACGTGTTTCCTACCAGTTTCTAATCATTTCTGGAAACTATAATTGCGTATTTGAAAGTTTTACCACAATTAGAGAGTTTTCCTACAACTACATACTGGAATCGTCAGCATTTTAACTGATTCACACAGGAAACACCAAAGAAATTCGGCCTCCAATTGTAAACATAAACTGTATAGTCTTCACTTACAGTCTTTCTACACAAATTTTGAGCTGTATAAACCTGAATTCCTAATATTTAAAGCGAACTCAAGTGAAAACTCACCCTAAAATAGACTGAGTTTTAAGTATTATCAGTTTTCTGGTCATGACCCAGCTTCCACTGGTAAACTCCGTGATTGAAAACGGCTGGAAATGTAGTAAGAATAAATTTCCTTTCATTTCAAGTGTTTCTTACAAGTTTTTTATCATTTCTGGAAACTATAATTGCGTATTTGAAGAGTTATACCACAATTAGAGAGTGTTCCTACAACTATATACTGGAATCGGCAGCATTTTCACTGATTCACACAGAAAACGCCAGAGAAATTAGGCCTCAAATGTAAACATAAACAGTATATTGCACACTTACAGTCTTCCTACACAAATTTTGCGCTGTATAAACCTGAAATCCTAATATTTGAAAGCCAATTCAAGTGAAAACTCTCCATAAACTAGCCGGTGTTGTAAATATTATCAGTTTTCTTGTCATGTCGTAGCTTTACACTGAAAACCTCCTTGATTGAAAACGGCTGGAAATGCAGTACGAATCTATTTCTTTTAATTTCACGTGTTTCCTACCAGTTTTTAATCATTTCTGGAAACTATAATTGCATATTTGAAAGTTTTACCACAATTAGAGAGTTTTCCTACAACTACATACTGGAATCGTCAGCATTTTAACAGATTCACACAGGAAACAACAAAGAAATTCGGCCTCCAATTGTAAACATAAACTGTATAGTCTTCACTTACAGTCTTTCTACACAAATTTTGAGCTGTATAAACCTGAATTCCTAATATTTGAAAGCAAACTCAAGTGAAAACTCACCCTAAAATAGACTGAGTTTTAAGTATTATCAGTTTTCTGGTCATGACCCAGCTTCCACTGGTAAACTCCGTGATGGAAAACGGCTGGAAATGTAGTAAGAATAAATTTCCTTTCATTTCAAGTGTTTCTTACAAGTTTTTTATCATTTCTGGAAACTATAATTGCGTATTTGAAGAGTTGTACCACAATTAGGGAGTGTTCCTACAACTATATACTGGAATCGGCAGCATTTTAACTGATTCACACAGAAAACACCAGAGAAATTAGGCCTCAAATGTCAACATAAACAGTATATTGCACACTTACAGTCTTCCTACACAAATTTTGAGCTGTATAAACCTGAAATCCTAATATTTGAAAGTCAATTCAAGTGAAAACTCTCCATAAACTAGCCGGAGTTGTAAATATTATCAGTTTTCTGGCTATGTGCCACCTTTCCACTGGTAACCTCCGTGATTGAAAACGGCTGGAAATGTAGTAAGAATCTATTTGCTTTTATTTCAAGTGTTTCTTATAAGTTTTTTATCATTACTGGAAACAATAATTGCGTATTCGAAGAGTTTTACAACAATTAGAGAGTGTTCCTACAACTACATACTGGAATTATCAGCATTTTAACTGATTCTCACAGGAAACACCAGAGAAATTCGGCCTCCAATTGTTAACATAAACAGTATAGCCTTCACGTACAGTCTTTCTACACAAATTTTGAGCTGAATAAACCTGAATTCCTAATATTTGAAAGCGAACTGAAGTGAAAACTCACCCTAAACTAGACGGAGTTGTAAGTATTATCAGTTTTCTGGTCATGACCCAGCTTCCACTGGTAAACTCCTTGATTGAAAACGGCTGGAAATGCAGTACGAATCTATTTCTTTTAATTTCACGTGTTTCCTACCAGTTTTTAATCATTTCTGGAAACTACAATTGCGTATTTGAAAGTTTTACCACAATTAGAGAGTTTTCCTACAACTACATACTGGAATCGTCAGCATTTTAACTGATTCACACAGGAAACACCAAAGAAATTCGGCCTCCAATTGTAAACATAAACTGTATAGTCTTCACTTAGTCTTTCTACACAAATTTTGAGCTGTATAAACCTGAATTCCTAATATTTAAAGCGAACTCAAGTGAAAACTCACCCTAAAATAGACTGAGTTTTAAGTATTATCAGTTTTCTGGTCATGACCCAGCTTCCACTGGTAAACTCCGTGATGGAAAACGGCTGGAAATGTAGTAAGAATAAATTTCCTTTCATTTCAAGTGTTTCTTACAAGTTTTTTATCATTTCTGGAAACTATAATTGCGTATTTGAAGAGTTATACCACAATTAGAGAGTGTTCCTACAACTATATACTGGAATCGGCAGCATTTTAACTGATTCACACAGAAAACGCCAGAGAAATTAGGCCTCAAATGTCAACATAAACAGTATATTGCACACTTACAGTCTTCCTACACAAATTTTGAGCTGTATAAACCTGAAATCCTAATATTTGAAAGCCAATTCAAGTGAAAACTCTCCATAAACTAGCCGGTGTTGTAAATATTATCAGTTTTCTTGTCATGTCGTAGCTTTACACTGAAAACCTCCTTGATTGAAAACGGCTGGAAATGCAGTACGAATCTATTTCTTTTAATTTCACGTGTTTCCTACCAGTTTTTAATCATTTCTGGAAACTATAATTGCGTATTTGAAAGTTTTACCACAATTAGAGAGTTTTCCTACAACTACATACTGGAATCGTCAGCATTTTAACTGATTCACACAGGAAACACCAAAGAAATTCGGCCTCCAATTGTAAACATAAACTGTATAGTCTTCACTTAGTCTTTCTACACAAATTTTGAGCTGTATAAACCTGAATTCCTAATATTTAAAGCGAACTCAAGTGAAAACTCACCCTAAACTAGACAGAGTTGTAAGTATTATCAGTTCTCTGGTCATGACACAGCTTTCCACTGGTAAACTCCGTGATTGAAAACGGCTGGAAATGTAGTAAGAATAAATTTCCTTTCATTTCAAGAGTTTCTTACAAGTTTTTTATCATTTCTGGAACTTATAATTGCGTATTTGAAGAGTTTTACCACAATTAGAGAGTGTTCCTACAACTACATACTGGAATTATCAGCATTTTAACTGATTCACACAGGAAACACCAGTGAAATTCGGCCTCCAATTGTTAACATAAACAGTATAGTCTTCACGTACAGTCTTTCTACACAAATTTTGAGCTGAATAAACCTGAATTCCTAATATTTGAAAGCGAACTAAAGTGAAAACTCACCCTAAACTAGACGGAGTTGTAAGTATTATCAGTTTTCGGGTCATGACCCAGCTTCCACTGGTAAACTCCGTGATTGAAAACGGCTGTAAATGTAGTAAGAATAAATTTCCTTTCATTTCAAGTGTTTCTTACAAGTTTTTTATCATTTCTGGAAACTATAATTGCGTATTTGAAGAGTTTTACCACAATTAGAGAGTGTTCCTACAACTATATACTGGAATCTGCAGCATTTTAACTGATTCACACAGAAAACGCCAGAGAAATTAGGCCTCAAATGTAAACATAAACAGTATATTGCACACTTACAGTCTTCCTACACAAATTTTGAGCTGTATAAACCTGAAATCCGAATATTTGAAAGTCAATTCAAGTGAAAACTCTCCATAAACTAGCCGGAGTTGTAAATATTATCAGTTTTCTGGCTATGTGCCACCTTTCCACTGGTAACCTCCGTGATTGAAAACGGCTGGAAATGTAGTAAGAATCTATTTGCTTTTATTTCAAGTGTTTCTTATAAGTTTTTTATCATTACTGGAAACAATAATTGCGTATTCGAAGAGTTTTACCACAATTAGAGAGTGTTCCTACAACTACATACTGGAATTATCAGCATTTTAACTGATTCACACAGGAAACACCAGAGAAATTCGGCCTCCAATTGTTAACATAAACAGTATAGTCTTCACGTACAGTCTTTCTACACAAATTTTGAGCTGAATAAACCTGAATTCCTAATATTTGAAAGCGAACTCAAGTGAAAACTCACCCTAAAATAGACTGAGTTTTAAGTATTATCAGTTTTCTGGTCATGACCCAGCTTCCACTGGTAAACTCCGTGATTGAAAACGGCTGGAAATGTAGTAAGAATAAATTTCCTTTCATTTCAAGTATTTCTTACAAGTTTTTTATCATTTCTGGAAACTATAATTGCGTATATGAAGAGTTATACCACAATTAGAGAGTGTTCCTACAACTATATACTGGAATCGGCAGCATTTTAACTGATTCACACAGAAAACGCCAGAGAAATTAGGCCTCAAATGTAAACATAAACAGTATATTGCACACTTACAGTCTTCCTACACAAATTTTGAGCTGTATAAACCTGAAATCCTAATATTTGAAAGCCAATTCAAGTGAAAACTCTCCGTAAACTAGCCGGTGTTGTAAATATTATCAGTTTTCTTGTCATGTCGTAGCTTTACACTGAAAACCTCCTTGATTGAAAACGGCTGGAAATGCAGTACGAATCTATTTCTTTTAATTTCACGTGTTTCCTACCAGTTTTTAATCATTTCTGGAAACTATAATTGCGTATTTGAAAGTTTTACCACAATTAGAGAGTTTTCCTACAACTACATACTGGAATCGTCAGCATTTTAACTGATTCACACAGGAAACACCAAAGAAATTCGGCCTCCAATTGTAAACATAAACTGTATAGTCTTCACTTAGTCTTTCTACACAAATTTTGAGCTGTATAAACCTGAATTCCTAATATTTAAAGCGAACTCAAGTGAAAACTCACCCTAAAATAGACTGAGTTTTAAGTATTATCAGTTTTCTGGTCATGACCCAGCTTCCACTGGTAAACTCCGTGATTGAAAACGGCTGGAAATGTAGTAAGAATAAATTTCCTTTCATTTCAAGTGTTTCTTACAAGTTTTTTATCATTTCTGGAAACTATAATTGCGTATTTGAAGAGTTATACCACAATTAGAGAGTGTTCCTACAACTATATACTGGAATCGGCAGCATTTTAACTGATTCACACAGAAAACGCCAGAGAAATTAGGCCTCAAATGTCAACATAAACAGTATATTGCACAATTACAGTCTTCCTACACAAATTTTGAGCTGTATAAACCTGAAATCCTAATATTTGAAAGCCAATTCAAGTGAAAACTCTCCATAAACTAGCCGGTGTTGTAAATATTATCAGTTTTCTTGTCATGTCGTAGCTTTACACTGAAAACCTCCTTGATTGAAAACGGCTGGAAATGCAGTACGAATCTATTTCTTTTAATTTCACGTGTTTCCTACCAGTTTCTAATCATTTCTGGAAACTATAATTGCGTATTTGAAAGTTTTACCACAATTAGAGAGTTTTCCTACAACTACATACTGGAATCGTCAGCATTTTAACTGATTCACACAGGAAACACCAAAGAAATTCGGCCTCCAATTGTAAACATAAACTGTATAGTCTTCACTTACAGTCTTTCTACACAAATTTTGAGCTGTATAAACCTGAATTCCTAATATTTAAAGCGAACTCAAGTGAAAACTCACCCTAAAATAGACTGAGTTTTAAGTATTATCAGTTTTCTGGTCATGACCCAGCTTCCACTGGTAAACTCCGTGATTGAAAACGGCTGGAAATGTAGTAAGAATAAATTTCCTTTCATTTCAAGTGTTTCTTACAAGTTTTTTATCATTTCTGGAAACTATAATTGCGTATTTGAAGAGTTATACCACAATTAGAGAGTGTTCCTACAACTATATACTGGAATCGGCAGCATTTTCACTGATTCACACAGAAAACGCCAGAGAAATTAGGCCTCAAATGTAAACATAAACAGTATATTGCACACTTACAGTCTTCCTACACAAATTTTGCGCTGTATAAACCTGAAATCCTAATATTTGAAAGCCAATTCAAGTGAAAACTCTCCATAAACTAGCCGGTGTTGTAAATATTATCAGTTTTCTTGTCATGTCGTAGCTTTACACTGAAAACCTCCTTGATTGAAAACGGCTGGAAATGCAGTACGAATCTATTTCTTTTAATTTCACGTGTTTCCTACCAGTTTTTAATCATTTCTGGAAACTATAATTGCATATTTGAAAGTTTTACCACAATTAGAGAGTTTTCCTACAACTACATACTGGAATCGTCAGCATTTTAACAGATTCACACAGGAAACAACAAAGAAATTCGGCCTCCAATTGTAAACATAAACTGTATAGTCTTCACTTACAGTCTTTCTACACAAATTTTGAGCTGTATAAACCTGAATTCCTAATATTTGAAAGCAAACTCAAGTGAAAACTCACCCTAAAATAGACTGAGTTTTAAGTATTATCAGTTTTCTGGTCATGACCCAGCTTCCACTGGTAAACTCCGTGATGGAAAACGGCTGGAAATGTAGTAAGAATAAATTTCCTTTCATTTCAAGTGTTTCTTACAAGTTTTTTATCATTTCTGGAAACTATAATTGCGTATTTGAAGAGTTGTACCACAATTAGGGAGTGTTCCTACAACTATATACTGGAATCGGCAGCATTTTAACTGATTCACACAGAAAACACCAGAGAAATTAGGCCTCAAATGTCAACATAAACAGTATATTGCACACTTACAGTCTTCCTACACAAATTTTGAGCTGTATAAACCTGAAATCCTAATATTTGAAAGTCAATTCAAGTGAAAACTCTCCATAAACTAGCCGGAGTTGTAAATATTATCAGTTTTCTGGCTATGTGCCACCTTTCCACTGGTAACCTCCGTGATTGAAAACGGCTGGAAATGTAGTAAGAATCTATTTGCTTTTATTTCAAGTGTTTCTTATAAGTTTTTTATCATTACTGGAAACAATAATTGCGTATTCGAAGAGTTTTACAACAATTAGAGAGTGTTCCTACAACTACATACTGGAATTATCAGCATTTTAACTGATTCTCACAGGAAACACCAGAGAAATTCGGCCTCCAATTGTTAACATAAACAGTATAGCCTTCACGTACAGTCTTTCTACACAAATTTTGAGCTGAATAAACCTGAATTCCTAATATTTGAAAGCGAACTGAAGTGAAAACTCACCCTAAACTAGACGGAGTTGTAAGTATTATCAGTTTTCTGGTCATGACCCAGCTTCCACTGGTAAACTCCTTGATTGAAAACGGCTGGAAATGCAGTACGAATCTATTTCTTTTAATTTCACGTGTTTCCTACCAGTTTTTAATCATTTCTGGAAACTACAATTGCGTATTTGAAAGTTTTACCACAATTAGAGAGTTTTCCTACAACTACATACTGGAATCGTCAGCATTTTAACTGATTCACACAGGAAACACCAAAGAAATTCGGCCTCCAATTGTAAACATAAACTGTATAGTCTTCACTTAGTCTTTCTACACAAATTTTGAGCTGTATAAACCTGAATTCCTAATATTTAAAGCGAACTCAAGTGAAAACTCACCCTAAAATAGACTGAGTTTTAAGTATTATCAGTTTTCTGGTCATGACCCAGCTTCCACTGGTAAACTCCGTGATGGAAAACGGCTGGAAATGTAGTAAGAATAAATTTCCTTTCATTTCAAGTGTTTCTTACAAGTTTTTTATCATTTCTGGAAACTATAATTGCGTATTTGAAGAGTTATACCACAATTAGAGAGTGTTCCTACAACTATATACTGGAATCGGCAGCATTTTAATTGATTCACACAGAAAACGCCAGAGAAATTAGGCCTCAAATGTAAACATAAACAGTATATTGCACACTTACAGTCTTCCTACACAAATTTTGAGCTGTATAAACCTGAAATCCTAATATTTGAAAGCCAATTCAAGTGAAAACTCTCCATAAACTAGCCGGTGTTGTAAATATTATCAGTTTTCTTGTCATGTCGTAGCTTTACACTGAAAACCTCCTTGATTGAAAACGGCTGGAAATGCAGTACGAATCTATTTCTTTTAATTTCACGTGTTTCCTACCAGTTTTTAATCATTTCTGGAAACTATAATTGCGTATTTGAAAGTTTTACCACAATTAGAGAGTTTTCCTACAACTACATACTGGAATCGTCAGCATTTTAACTGATTCACACAGGAAACACCAAAGAAATTCGGCCTCCAATTGTAAACATAAACTGTATAGTCTTCACTTACAGTATTTCTACACAAATTTTGAGCTGTATAAACCTGAATTCCTAATATTTAAAGCGAACTCAAGTGAAAACTCACCCTAAAATAGACTGAGTTTTAAGTATTATCAGTTTTCTGGTCATGACCCAGCTTCCACTGGTAAACTCCGTGATTGAAAACGGCTGGAAATGTAGTAAGAATAAATTTCCTTTCATTTCAAGTGTTTCTTACAAGTTTTTTATCATTTCTGGAAACTATAATTGCGTATTTGAAGAGTTATACCACAATTAGAGAGTGTTCCTACAACTATATACTGGAATCGGCAGCATTTTAACTGATTCACACAGAAAACGCCAGAGAAATTAGGCCTCAAATGTCAACATAAACAGTATATTGCACACTTACAGTCTTCCTACACAAATTTTGAGCTGTATAAACCTGAAATCCTAATATTTGAAAGCCAATTCAAGTGAAAACTCTCCATAAACTAGCCGGAGTTGTAAATATTATCAGTTTTCTGGCTATGTGCCACCTTTCCACTGGTAACCTTCGTGATTGAAAACGGCTGGAAATGTAGTAAGAATCTATTTGCTTTTATTTCAAGTGTTTCTTATAAGTTTTTTATCATTACTGGATACAATAATTGCGTATTTGAAGAGTTTTACCACAATTAGAGAGTGTTCCTACAACTACATACTGGAATCATCAGCATTTTAACTGATTCACACAGGAAACACCAGAGAAATTCGGCCTCCAATTGTTAACATAAACAGTGTAGTCTTCACGTACAGTCTTTCTGCACAAATTTTGAGCTGAATAAACCTGAATTCCTAATATTTGAAAGCGAACTGAAGTGAAAACTCACCCTAAAGTAGACGGAGTTGTAAGTATTATCAGTTTGCTGGTCATGACCCAGCTTTCCACTGGTAAACTCCGTGATTGAAAACGGCTGGAAATGTAGTAAGAATAAATTTCCTTACATTTCAAGTGTTTCTTACAAGTTTTTTATCATTTCTGGAAACTATAATTGCGTATTTGAAGAGTTTTACCACAATTAGAGAGTGTTCCTACAACTGTATACTGGAATCGTCAGCATTTTAACTGATTCACACAGAAAATGCCAGAGAAATTAGGCCTCAAATGTAAACATAAACAGTATATTGCACACTTACAGTCTTCCTACACAAATTTTGAGCTGTATAAACCTAAAATCCTAATATTTGAAAGCCAAATCAAGTGAAAACTCTCCATAAACTAGCCGGTGTTGTAAATATTATCAGTTTTCTTGTCATGTCGTAGCTTTACACTGAAAACCTCCTTGATTGAAAACGGCTGGAAATGCAGTACGAATCTATTTCCTTTAATTTCACGTGTTTCCTACCAGTTTTTAATCATTTCTTGAAACTATAATTGCGTATTTGAAAGTTTTACCACAATTAGAGAGTTTTCCTACAACTACATACTGGAATCGTCAGCATTTTAACTGATTCACACAGGAAACAACAAAGAAATTCCGCCTCCAATTGTAAACATAAACTGTATAGTCTTCACTAACAGTCTTTCTACACAAATTTTGAGCTGTATAAACCTGAATTCCTAATATTTGAAAGCGAACTCAAGTGAAAACTCACCCTAAAATAGACTGAGTTTTAAGTATTATCAGTTTTCTGGTCATGCCCCGCTTCCACTGGTAAACTCCGTGATTGAAAACGGCTGGAAATGTAGTAAGAATAAATTTCCTTTCATTTCAAGTGTTTCTTACAAGTTTTTTATCATTTCTGGAAACTATAATTGCGTATTTGAAGAGTTTTACCACAATTAGAGAGTGTTCCTACAACTATATACTGGAATCAGCCGCATTTTAACTGATTCACACAGGAAACACCGGAGAAATTCGGCCTCCAATTGTTAACATAAACAGTATAGTCTTCAAGTACAGTCTTTCTACACAAATTTTGAGCTGAATAAACCTGAATTCCTAATATTTGAAAGCGAACTCAAGTGAAAACTCACCCTAAACTAGACGGAGTTGTAAGTATTATCAGTTCTCTGGTCATGACCCAGCTTTCCACTGGTAAACTCCGTGATTGAAAACGGCTGGAAATGTAGTAAGAATAAATTTCCTTTCATTTCAAGAGTTTCTTACAAGTTTTTTATCATTTCTGGAACTTATAATTGCGTATTTGAAGAGTTTTACCACAATTAGAGAGTGTTCCTACAACTACATACTGGAATTATCAGCATTTTAACTGATTCACACAGAAAACACCAGTGAAATTCGGCCTCCAATTGTTAACATAAACAGTATAGTCTTCACGTACAGTCTTTCTACACAAATTTTGAGCTGAATAAACCTATATTCCTAATATTTGAAAGCGAACTGAAGTGAAAACTCACCCTAAACTAGACGGAGTTGTAAGTATTATCAATTTTCTGGTCATGACCCAGCTTCCACTGGTAAACTCGGTGATTGAAAACGGCTGGAAATGTAGTAAGAATAAATTTCCTTTCATTTCAAGTGTTTCTTACAAGTTTTTTATCATTTCTGGAAACTATAATTGCGTATTTGAAGAGTTATACCACAATTAGAGAGTGTTCCTACAACTATATACTGGAATCGGCAGCATTTTAACTGATTCACACAGAAAACGCCAGAGAAATTAGGCCTCAAATGTCAACATAAACAGTATATTGCACACTTACAGTCTTCCTACACAAATTTTGAGCTGTATAAACCTGAAATCCTAATATTTGAAAGCCAATTCAAGTGAAAACTCTCCATAAACTAGCCGGTGTTGTAAATATTATCAGTTTTCTTGTCATGTCGTAGCTTTACACTGAAAACCTCCTTGATTGAAAACGGCTGGAAATGCAGTACGAATCTATTTCTTTTAAATTCACGTGTTTCCTACCAGTTTTTAATCATTTCTGGAAACTACAATTGCGTATTTGAAAGTTTTACCACAATTAGAGAGTTTTCCTACAACTACATACTGGAATCGTCAGCATTTTAACTGATTCACACAGGAAACACCAAAGAAATTCGGCCTCCAATTGTAAACATAAACTGTATAGTCTTCACTTAGTCTTTCTACACAAATTTTGAGCTGTATAAACCTGAATTCCTAATATTTAAAGCGAACTCAAGTGAAAACTCACCCTAAAATAGACTGAGTTTTAAGTATTATCAGTTTTCTGGTCATGACCCAGCTTCCACTGGTAAACTCCGTGATTGAAAACGGCTGGAAATGTAGTAAGAATAAATTTCCTTTCATTTCAAGTGTTTCTTACAAGTTTTTTATCATTTCTGGAAACTATAATTGCGTATTTGAAGAGTTTTACCACAATTAGAGAGTGTTCCTACAACTATATACTGGAATCGGCCGCATTTTAACTGATTCACACAGGAAACACCAGAGAAATTCGGCCTCCAATTGTTAACATAAACAGTATAGTCTTCACGTACAGTCTTTCTACACAAATTTTGAGCTGAATAAACCTGAATTCCTAATATTTGAAAGCGAACTCAAGTGAAAACTCACCCTAAACTAGACAGAGTTGTAAGTATTATCAGTTCTCTGGTCATGACACAGCTTTCCACTGGTAAACTCCGTGATTGAAAACGGCTGGAAATGTAGTAAGAATAAATTTCCTTTCATTTCAAGAGTTTCTTACAAGTTTTTTATCATTTCTGGAACTTATAATTGCGTATTTGAAGAGTTTTACCACAATTAGAGAGTGTTCCTACAACTACATACTGGAATTATCAGCATTTTAACTGATTCACACAGGAAACACCAGTGAAATTCGGCCTCCAATTGTTAACATAAACAGTATAGTCTTCACGTACAGTCTTTCTACACAAATTTTGAGCTGAATAAACCTGAATTCCTAATATTTGAAAGCGAACTAAAGTGAAAACTCACCCTAAACTAGACGGAGTTGTAAGTATTATCAGTTTTCGGGTCATGACCCAGCTTCCACTGGTAAACTCCGTGATTGAAAACGGCTGTAAATGTAGTAAGAATAAATTTCCTTTCATTTCAAGTGTTTCTTACAAGTTTTTTATCATTTCTGGAAACTATAATTGCGTATTTGAAGAGTTTTACCACAATTAGAGAGTGTTCCTACAACTATATACTGGAATCTGCAGCATTTTAACTGATTCACACAGAAAACGCCAGAGAAATTAGGCCTCAAATGTAAACATAAACAGTATATTGCACACTTACAGTCTTCCTACACAAATTTTGAGCTGTATAAACCTGAAATCCTAATATTTGAAAGCCAATTCAAGTGAAAACTCTCCATAAACTAGCCGGTGTTGTAAATATTATCAGTTTTCTTGTCATGTCGTAGCTTTACACTGAAAACCTCCTTGATTGAAAACGGCTGGAAATGCAGTACGAATCTATTTCTTTAAATTTCACGTGTTTCCTACCAGTTTTTAATCATTTCTGGAAACTATAATTACGTATTTGAAAGTTTTACCACAATTAGAGAGTTTTCCTACAACTACATACTGGAATCGTCAGCATTTTAACTGATTCACACAGGAAACAACAAAGAAATTCGGCCTCCAATTGTAAACATAAACTGTATAGTCTTCACTTACAGTCTTTCTACACAAATTTTGAGCTGTATAAACCTGAATTCCTAATATTTGAAAGCGAACTCAAGTGAAAACTCACCCTAAAATAGACTGAGTTTTAAGTATTATCAGTTTTCTGGTCATGACCCAGCTTCCACTGGTAAACTCCGTGATGGAAAACGGCTGGAAATGTAGTAAGAATAAATTTCCTTTCATTTCAAGTGTTTCTTACAAGTTTTTTATCATTTCTGGAAACTATAATTGCGTATTTGAAGAGTTTTACCACAATTAGAGAGTGTTCTTACAACTATATACTGGAATCGGCAGCATTTTAACTGATTCACACAGAAAACGCCAGAGAAATTAGGCCTCAAATGTAAACATAAACAGTATATTGCACACTTACAGTCTTCCTACACAAATTTTGAGCTGTATAAACCTGAAATCCGAATATTTGAAAGTCAATTCAAGTGAAAACTCTCCATAAACTAGCCGGAGTTGTAAATATTATCAGTTTTCTGGCTATGTGCCACCTTTCCACTGGTAACCTCCGTGATTGAAAACGGCTGGAAATGTAGTAAGAATCTATTTGCTTTTATTTCAAGTGTTTCTTATAAGTTTTTTATCATTACTGGAAACAATAATTGCGTATTCGAAGAGTTTTACCACAATTAGAGAGTGTTCCTACAACTACATACTGGAATTATCAGCATTTTAACTGATTCACACAGGAAACACCAGAGAAATTCGGCCTCCAATTGTTAACATAAACAGTATAGTCTTCACATACAGTCTTTCTACACAAATTTTGAGCTGAATAAACCTGAATTCCTAATATTTGAAAGCGAACTGAAGTGAAAACTCACCCTAAACTAGACGGAGTTGTAAGTATTATCAGTTTTCTGGTCATGACCCAGCTTCCACTGGTAAACTCCGTAATTGAAAATGGCTGGAAATGTAGTAAGATTAAATTACCTTTCATTTCAAGTGTTTCTTACAAGTTTTTTTATCATTTCTGGAAACTATAATTGCGTATTTGAAGAGTTATACCACAATTAGAGAGTGTTCCTACAACTATATACTGGAATCGGCAGCATTTTAACTGATTCACACAGAAAACGCCAGAGAAATTAGGCCTCAAATGTAAACATAAACAGTATATTGCACACTTACAGTCTTCCTACACAAATTTTGAGCTGTATAAACCTGAAATCCTAATATTTGAAAGCCAATTCAAGTGAAAACTCTCCATAAACTAGCCGGTGTTGTAAATATTATCAGTTTTCTTGTCATGTCGTAGCTTTACACTGAAAACCTCCTTGATTGAAAATGGCTGGAAATGCAGTACGAATCTATTTCTTTTAATTTCACGTGTTTCCTACCAGTTTTTAATCATTTCTGGAAACTATAATTGCGTATTTGAAAGTTTTACCACAATTAGAGAGTTTTCCTACAACTACATACTGGAATCGTCAGCATTTTAACTGATTCACACAGGAAACACCAAAGAAATTCGGCCTCCAATTGTAAACATAAACTGTATAGTCTTCACTAACAGTCTTTCTACACAAATTTTGAGCTGTATAAACCTGAATTCCTAATATTTAAAGCGAACTCAAGTGAAAACTCACCCTAAAATAGACTGAGTTTTAAGTATTATCAGTTTTCTGGTCATGACCCAGCTTCCACTGGTAAACTCCGTGATTGAAAACGGCTGGAAATGTAGTAAGAATAAATTTCCTTTCATTTCAAGTGTTTCTTACAAGTTTTTTATCATTTCTGGAAACTATAATTGCGTATTTGAAGAGTTTTACCACAATTAGAGAGTGTTCCTACAACTATATACTGGAATCGGCCGCATTTTAACTGATTCACACAGGAAACACCAGAGAAATTCGGCCTCCAATTGTTAACATAAACAGTATAGTCTTCACGTACAGTCTTTCTACACAAATTTTGAGCTGAATAAACCTGAATTCCTAATATTTGAAAGCGAACTCAAGTGAAAACTCACCCTAAAATAGACTGAGTTTTAAGTATTATCAGTTTTCTGGTCATGACCCAGCTTCCACTGGTAAACTCCGTGATTGAAAACGGCTGGAAATGTAGTAAGAATAAATTTCCTTTCATTTCAAGTGTTTCTTACAAGTTTTTTATCATTTCTGGAAACTATAATTGCGTATTTGAAGAGTTATACCACAATTAGAGAGTGTTCCTACAACTATATACTGGAATCGGCAGCATTTTAACTGATTCACACAGAAAACGCCAGAGAAATTAGGCCTCAAATGTAAACATAAACAGTATATTGCACACTTACAGTCTTCCTACACAAATTTTGAGCTGTATAAACCTGAAATCCTAATATTTGAAAGCCAATTCAAGTGAAAACTCTCCGTAAACTAGCCGGTGTTGTAAATATTATCAGTTTTCTTGTCATGTCGTAGCTTTACACTGAAAACCTCCTTGATTGAAAACGGCTGGAAATGCAGTACGAATCTATTTCTTTTAATTTCACGTGTTTCCTACCAGTTTTTAATCATTTCTGGAAACTATAATTGCGTATTTGAAAGTTTTACCACAATTAGAGAGTTTTCCTACAACTACATACTGGAATCGTCAGCATTTTAACTGATTCACACAGGAAACACCAAAGAAATTCGGCCTCCAATTGTAAACATAAACTGTATAGTCTTCACTTACAGTCTTTCTACACAAATTTTGAGCTGTATAAACCTGAATTCCTAATATTTGAAAGCGAACTCAAGTGAAAACTCACCCTAAAATAGACTGAGTTTTAAGTATTATCAGTTTTCTGGTCATGACCCAGCTTCCACTGGTAAACTCCGTGATTGAAAACGGCTGGAAATGTAGTAAGAATAAATTTCCTTTCATTTCAAGTGTTTCTTACAAGTTTTTTTATCATTTCTGGAAACTATAATTGCGTATTTGAAGAGTTATACCACAATTAGAGAGTGTTCCTACAACTATATACTGGAATCGGCAGCATTTTAACTGATTCACACAGAAAACGCCAGAGAAATTAGGCCTCAAATGTCAACATAAACAGTATATTGCACACTTACAGTCTTCCTACACAAATTTTGAGCTGTATAAACCTGAAATCCTAATATTTGAAAGCCAATTCAAGTGAAAACTCTCCATAAACCAGCCGGAGTTGTAAATATTATCAGTTTTCTTGTCATGTCTTAGCTTTACACTGAAAACCTCTTTGATTGAAAACGGCTGGAAATGCAGTATGAATCTATTTCTTTTAATTTCACGTGTTTCCTACCAGTTTTTAATCATTTCTGGAAACTATAATTGCGTATTTGAAAGTTTTACCACAATTAGAGCGTTTTCTAACAATTACATACTGGAATCGTCAGCATTTTAACTGATTCACACAGGAAACACCAAAGAAATTCGGCCTCCAATTGTAAACATAAACAGTATAGTCTTCACGTACAGTCTTTCTACACAAATTTTGAGCTGAATAAACCTGAATTCCTAATATTTGAAAGCGAACTCAAGTGAAAACTCACCCTAAACTAGACAGAGTTGTAAGTATTATCAGTTCTCTGGTCATGACCCAGCTTTCCACTGGTAAACTCCGTGATTGAAAACGGCTGGAAATGTAGTAAGAATAAAATTCTTTTCATTTCAAGAGTTTCTTACAAGTTTTTTATCATTTCTGGAACTTATAATTGCGTATTTGAAGAGTTTTACCACAATTAGAGAGTGTTCCTACAACTACATACTGGAATTATCAGCATTTTAACTGATTCACACAGGAAACACCAGTGAAATTCGGCCTCCAATTGTTAACATAAACAGTATAGTCTTCACGTACAGTCTTTCTACACAAATTTTGAGCTGAATAAACGTGAATTCCTAATATTTGAAAGCGAACTGAAGTGAAAACTCACCCTAAACTAGACGGAGTTGTAAGTATTATCAGTTTTCTGGTCATGACCCAGCTTCCACTGGTAAACTCCGTGATTGAAAACGGCTGGAAATGTAGTAAGAATAAATTTCCTTTCATTTCAAGTGTTTCTTACAAGTTTTTTATCATTTCTGGAAACTATAATTGCGTATTTGAAGAGTTATACCACAATTAGAGAGTGTTCCTACAACTATATACTGGAATCGGCAGCATTTTAACTGATTCACACAGAAAACGCCAGAGAAATTAGGCCTCAAATGTAAACATAAACAGTATATTGCACACTTACAGTCTTCCTACACAAATTTTGAGCTGTATAAACCTGAAATCCTAATATTTGAAAGCCAATTCAAGTGAAAACTCTCCATAAACTAGCCGGTGTTGTAAATATTATCAGTTTTCTTGTCATGTCGTAGCTTTACACTGAAAACCTCCTTGATTGAAAACGGCTGGAAATGCAGTACGAATCTATTTCTTTTAATTTCACGTGTTTCCTACCAGTTTTTAATCATTTCTGGAAACTATAATTACTTATTTGAAAGTTTTACCACAATTAGAGAGTTTTCCTACAACTACATACTGGAATCGTCAGCATTTTAACTGATTCACACAGGAAACAACAAAGAAATTCGGCCTCCAATTGTAAACATAAACTGTATAGTCTTCACTTACAGTCTTTCTACACAAATTTTGAGCTGTATAAACCTGAATTCCTAATATTTGAAAGCGAACTAAAGTGAAAACTCACCCTAAAATAGACTGAGTTTTAAGTATTATCAGTTTTCTGGTCATGACCCAGCTTCCACTGGTAAACTCCGTGATGGAAAACGGCTGGAAATGTAGTAAGAATAAATTTCCTTTCATTTCAAGTGTTTCTTACAAGTTTTTTATCATTTCTGGAAACTATAATTGCGTATTTGAAGAGTTTTACCACAATTAGAGAGTGTTCCTACAACTATATACTGGAATCGGCAGCATTTTAACTGATTCACACAGAAAACGCCAGAGAAATTAGGCCTCAAATGTAAACATAAACAGTATATTGCACACTTACAGTCTTCCTACACAAATTTTGAGCTGTATAAACCTGAAATCCTAATATTTGAAAGTCAATTCAAGTGAAAACTCTCCATAAACTAGCCGGAGTTGTAAATATTATCAGTTTTCTGGCTATGTGCCACCTTTCCACTGGTAACCTCCGTGATTGAAAACGGCTGGAAATGTAGTAAGAATCTATTTGCTTTTATTTCAAGTGTTTCTTATAAGTTTTTTATCATTACTGGAAACAATAATTGCGTATTCGAAGAGTTTTACCACAATTAGAGAGTGTTCCTACAACTACATACTGGAATTATCAGCATTTTAACTGATTCACACAGGAAACACCAGAGAAATTTGGCCTCCAATTGTTAACATAAACAGTATAGTCTTCACATACAGTCTTTCTACACAAATTTTGAGCTGAATAAACCTGAATTCCTAATATTTGAAAGCGAACTGAAGTGAAAACTCACCCTAAACTAGACGGAGTTGTAAGTATTATCAGTTTTCTGGTCATGACCCAGCTTCCACTGGTAAACTCCGTAATTGAAAATGGCTGGAAATGTAGTAAGATCAAATTACCTTTCATTTCAAGTGTTTCTTACAAGTTTTTTATCATTTCTGGAAACTATAATTGCGTATTTGAAGAGTTTTACCACAATTAGAGAGTGTTCCTACAACTATATACTGGAATCGGCAGCATTTTAACTGATTCACACAGAAAACGCCAGAGAAATTAGGCCTCAAATGTAAACATAAACAGTATATTGCACACTTACAGTCTTCCTACACAAATTTTGAGCTGTATAAACCTGAAATCCTAATATTTGAAAGCCAATTCAAGTGAAAACTCTCCATAAACTAGCCGGTGTTGTAAATATTATCAGTTTTCTTGTCATGTCGTAGCTTTACACTGAAAACCTCCTTGATTGAAAATGGCTGGAAATGCAGTACGAATCTATTTCTTTTAATTTCACGTGTTTCCTACCAGTTTTTAATCATTTCTGGAAACTATAATTGCGTATTTGAAAGTTTTACCACAATTAGAGAGTTTTCCTACAACTACATACTGGAATCGTCAGCATTTTAACTGATTCACACAGGAAACACCAAAGAAATTCGGCCTCCAATTGTAAACATAAACTGTATAGTCTTCACTAACAGTCTTTCTACACAAATTTTGAGCTGTATAAACCTGAATTCCTAATATTTAAAGCGAACTCAAGTGAAAACTCACCCTAAAATAGACTGAGTTTTAAGTATTATCAGTTTTCTGGTCATGACCCAGCTTCCACTGGTAAACTCCGTGATTGAAAACGGCTGGAAATGTAGTAAGAATAAATTTCCTTTCATTTCAAGTGTTTCTTACAAGTTTTTTATCATTTCTGGAAACTATAATTGCGTATTTGAAGAGTTTTACCACAATTAGAGAGTGTTCCTACAACTATATACTGGAATCGGCCGCATTTTAACTGATTCACACAGGAAACACCAGAGAAATTCGGCCTCCAATTGTTAACATAAACAGTATAGTCTTCACGTACAGTCTTTCTACACAAATTTTGAGCTGAATAAACCTGAATTCCTAATATTTGAAAGCGAACTCAAGTGAAAACTCACCCTAAAATAGACTGAGTTTTAAGTATTATCAGTTTTCTGGTCATGACCCAGCTTCCACTGGTAAACTCCGTGATTGAAAACGGCTGGAAATGTAGTAAGAATAAATTTCCTTTCATTTCAAGTGTTTCTTACAAGTTTTTTATCATTTCTGGAAACTATAATTGCGTATTTGAAGAGTTATACCACAATTAGAGAGTGTTCCTACAACTATATACTGGAATCGGCAGCATTTTAACTGATTCACACAGAAAACGCCAGAGAAATTAGGCCTCAAATGTAAACATAAACAGTATATTGCACACTTACAGTCTTCCTACACAAATTTTGAGCTGTATAAACCTGAAATCCTAATATTTGAAAGCCAATTCAAGTGAAAACTCTCCGTAAACTAGCCGGTGTTGTAAATATTATCAGTTTTCTTGTCATGTCGTAGCTTTACACTGAAAACCTCCTTGATTGAAAACGGCTGGAAATGCAGTACGAATCTATTTCTTTTAATTTCACGTGTTTCCTACCAGTTTTTAATCATTTCTGGAAACTATAATTGCGTATTTGAAAGTTTTACCACAATTAGAGAGTTTTCCTACAACTACATACTGGAATCGTCAGCATTTTAACTGATTCACACAGGAAACACCAAAGAAATTCGGCCTCCAATTGTAAACATAAACTGTATAGTCTTCACTTACAGTCTTTCTACACAAATTTTGAGCAGTATAAACCTGAATTCCTAATATTTGAAAGCGAACTCAAGTGAAAACTCACCCTAAAATAGACTGAGTTTTAAGTATTATCAGTTTTCTGGTCATGACCCAGCTTCCACTGGTAAACTCCGTGATTGAAAACGGCTGGAAATGTAGTAAGAATAAATTTCCTTTCATTTCAAGTGTTTCTTACAAGTTTTTTTATCATTTCTGGAAACTATAATTGCGTATTTGAAGAGTTATACCACAATTAGAGAGTGTTCCTACAACTATATACTGGAATCGGCAGCATTTTAACTGATTCACACAGAAAACGCCAGAGAAATTAGGCCTCAAATGTCAACATAAACAGTATATTGCACACTTACAGTCTTCCTACACAAATTTTGAGCTGTATAAACCTGAAATCCTAATATTTGAAAGCCAATTCAAGTGAAAACTCTCCATAAACCAGCCGGAGTTGTAAATATTATCAGTTTTCTTGTCATGTCTTAGCTTTACACTGAAAACCTCTTTGATTGAAAACGGCTGGAAATGCAGTATGAATCTATTTCTTTTAATTTCACGTGTTTCCTACCAGTTTTTAATCATTTCTGGAAACTATAATTGCGTATTTGAAAGTTTTACCACAATTAGAGCGTTTTCTAACAATTACATACTGGAATCGTCAGCATTTTAACTGATTCACACAGGAAACACCAAAGAAATTCGGCCTCCAATTGTAAACATAAACAGTATAGTCTTCACGTACAGTCTTTCTACACAAATTTTGAGCTGAATAAACCTGAATTCCTAATATTTGAAAGCGAACTCAAGTGAAAACTCACCCTAAACTAGACAGAGTTGTAAGTATTATCAGTTCTCTGGTCATGACCCAGCTTTCCACTGGTAAACTCCGTGATTGAAAACGGCTGGAAATGTAGTAAGAATAAATTTCTTTTCATTTCAAGAGTTTCTTACAAGTTTTTTATCATTTCTGGAACTTATAATTGCGTATTTGAAGAGTTTTACCACAATTAGAGAGTGTTCCTACAACTACATACTGGAATTATCAGCATTTTAACTGATTCACACAGGAAACACCAGTGAAATTCGGCCTCCAATTGTTAACATAAACAGTATAGTCTTCACGTACAGTCTTTCTACACAAATTTTGAGCTGAATAAACGTGAATTCCTAATATTTGAAAGCGAACTGAAGTGAAAACTCACCCTAAACTAGACGGAGTTGTAAGTATTATCAGTTTTCTGGTCATGACCCAGCTTCCACTGGTAAACTCCGTGATTGAAAACGGCTGGAAATGTAGTAAGAATAAATTTCCTTTCATTTCAAGTGTTTCTTACAAGTTTTTTATCATTTCTGGAAACTATAATTGCGTATTTGAAGAGTTATACCACAATTAGAGAGTGTTCCTACAACTATATACTGGAATCGGCAGCATTTTAACTGATTCACACAGAAAACGCCAGAGAAATTAGGCCTCAAATGTAAACATAAACAGTATATTGCACACTTACAGCCTTCCTACACAAATTTTGAGCTGTATAAACCTGAAATCCTAATATTTGAAAGCCAATTCAAGTGAAAACTCTCCATAAACTAGCCGGTGTTGTAAATATTATCAGTTTTCTTGTCATGTCGTAGCTTTACACTGAAAACCTCCTTGATTGAAAACGGCTGGAAATGCAGTACGAATCTATTTCTTTTAATTTCACGTGTTTCCTACCAGTTTTTAATCATTTCTGGAAACTATAATTACTTATTTGAAAGTTTTACCACAATTAGAGAGTTTTCCTACAACTACATACTGGAATCGTCAGCATTTTAACTGATTCACACAGGAAACAACAAAGAAATTCGGCCTCCAATTGTAAACATAAACTGTATAGTCTTCACTTACAGTCTTTCTACACAAATTTTGAGCTGTATAAACCTGAATTCCTAATATTTGAAAGCGAACTAAAGTGAAAACTCACCCTAAAATAGACTGAGTTTTAAGTATTATCAGTTTTCTGGTCATGACCCAGCTTCCACTGGTAAACTCCGTGATGGAAAACGGCTGGAAATGTAGTAAGAATAAATTTCCTTTCATTTCAAGTGTTTCTTACAAGTTTTTTATCATTTCTGGAAACTATAATTGCATATTTGAAGAGTTTTACCACAATTAGAGAGTGTTCCTACAACTATATACTGGAATCGGCAGCATTTTAACTGATTCACACAGAAAACGCCAGAGAAATTAGGCCTCAAATGTAAACATAAACAGTATATTGCACACTTACAGTCTTCCTACACAAATTTTGAGCTGTATAAACCTGAAATCCTAATATTTGAAAGTCAATTCAAGTGAAAACTCTCCATAAACTAGCCGGAGTTGTAAATATTATCAGTTTTCTGGCTATGTGCCACCTTTCCACTGGTAACCTCCGTGATTGAAAACGGCTGGAAATGTAGTAAGAATCTATTTGCTTTTATTTCAAGTGTTTCTTATAAGTTTTTTATCATTACTGGAAACAATAATTGCGTATTCGAAGAGTTTTACCACAATTAGAGAGTGTTCCTACAACTACATACTGGAATTATCAGCATTTTAACTGATTCACACAGGAAACACCAGAGAAATTCGGCCTCCAATTGTTAACATAAACAGTATAGTCTTCACATACAGTCTTTCTACACAAATTTTGAGCTGAATAAACCTGAATTCCTAATATTTGAAAGCGAACTGAAGTGAAAACTCACCCTAAACTAGACGGAGTTGTAAGTATTATCAGTTTTCTGGTCATGACCCAGCTTCCACTGGTAAACTCCGTAATTGAAAATGGCTGGAAATGTAGTAAGATCAAATTACCTTTCATTTCAAGTGTTTCTTACAAGTTTTTTATCATTTCTGGAAACTATAATTGCGTATTTGAAGAGTTATACCACAATTACAGAGTGTTCCTACAACTATATACTGGAATCGGCAGCATTTTAACTGATTCACACAGAAAACGCCAGAGAAATTAGGCCTCAAATGTAAACATAAACAGTATATTGCACACTTACAGTCTTCCTACACAAATTTTGAGCTGTATAAACCTGAAATCCTAATATTTGAAAGCCAATTCAAGTGAAAACTCTCCATAAACTAGCCGGTGTTGTAAATATTATCAGTTTTCTTGTCATGTCTTAGCTTTACACTGAAAACCTCTTTGATTGAAAACGGCTGGAAATGCAGTATGAATCTATTTCTTTTAATTTCACGTGTTTCCTACCAGTTTTTAATCATTTCTGGAAACTATAATTGCGTATTTGAAAGTTTTACCACAATTAGAGAGTTTTCTAACAATTACATACTGGAATCGTCAGCATTTTAACTGATTCACACAGGAAACACCAAAGAAATTCGGCCTCCAATTGTAAACATAAACAGTATAGTCTTCACGTACAGTCTTTCTACACAAATTTTGAGCTGAATAAACCTGAATTCCTAATATTTGAAAGCGAACTCAAGTGAAAACTCACCCTAAACTAGACAGAGTTGTAAGTATTATCAGTTCTCTGGTCATGACCCAGCTTTCCACTGGTAAACTCCGTGATTGAAAACGGCTGGAAATGTAGTAAGAATAAATTTCTTTTCATTTCAAGAGTTTCTTACAAGTTTTTTATCATTTCTGGAACTTATAATTGCGTATTTGAAGAGTTTTACCACAATTAGAGAGTGTTCCTACAACTACATACTGGAATTATCAGCATTTTAACTGATTCACACAGGAAACACCAGTGAAATTCGGCCTCCAATTGTTAACATAAACAGTATAGTCTTCATGTACAGTCTTTCTACACAAATTTTGAGCTGAATAAACGTGAATTCCTAATATTTGAAAGCGAACTGAAGTGAAAACTCACCCTAAACTAGACGGAGTTGTAAGTATTATCAGTTTTCTGGTCATGACCCAGCTTCCACTGGTAAACTCCGTGATTCAAAACGGCTGGAAATGTAGTAAGAATAAATTTCCTTTCATTTCAAGTGTTTCTTACAAGTTTTTTATCATTTCTGGAAACTATAATTGCGTATTTGAAGAGTTATACCACAATTAGAGAGTGTTCCTACAACTATATACTGGAATCGGCAGCATTTTAACTGATTCACACAGAAAACGCCAGAGAAATTAGGCCTCAAATGTAAACATAAACAGTATATTGCACACTTACAGTCTTCCTACACAAATTTTGAGCTGTATAAACCTGAAATCCTAATATTTGAAAGCCAATTCAAGTGAAAACTCTCCATAAACTAGCCGGTGTTGTAAATATTATCAGTTTTCTTGTCATGTCGTAGCTTTACACTGAAAACCTCCTTGATTGAAAACGGCTGGAAATGCAGTACGAATCTATTTCTTTTAATTTCACGTGTTTCCTACCAGTTTTTAATCATTTCTGGAAACTATAATTACTTATTTGAAAGTTTTACCACAATTAGAGAGTTTTCCTACAACTACATACTGGAATCGTCAGCATTTTAACTGATTCACACAGGAAACAACAAAGAAATTCGGCCTCCAATTGTAAACATAAACTGTATAGTCTTCACTTACAGTCTTTCTACACAAATTTTGAGCTGTATAAACCTGAATTCCTAATATTTGAAAGCGAACTAAAGTGAAAACTCACCCTAAAATAGACTGAGTTTTAAGTATTATCAGTTTTCTGGTCATGACCCAGCTTCCACTGGTAAACTCCGTGATGGAAAACGGCTGGAAATGTAGTAAGAATAAATTTCCTTTCATTTCAAGTGTTTCTTACAAGTTTTTTATCATTTCTGGAAACTATAATTGCGTATTTGAAGAGTTTTACCACAATTAGAGAGTGTTCCTACAACTATATACTGGAATCGGCAGCATTTTAACTGATTCACACAGAAAACGCCAGAGAAATTAGGCCTCAAATGTAAACATAAACAGTATATTGCACAGTTACAGTCTTCCTACACAAATTTTGAGCTGTATAAACCTGAAATCCTAATATTTGAAAGTCAATTCAAGTGAAAACTCTCCATAAACTAGCCGGAGTTGTAAATATTATCAGTTTTCTGGCTATGTGCCACCTTTCCACTGGTAACCTCCGTGATTGAAAACGGCTGGAAATGTAGTAAGAATCTATTTGCTTTTATTTCAAGTGTTTCTTATAAGTTTTTTATCATTACTGGAAACAATAATTGCGTATTCGAAGAGTTTTACCACAATTAGAGAGTGTTCCTACAACTACATACTGGAATTATCAGCATTTTAACTGATTCACACAGGAAACACCAGAGAAATTCGGCCTCCAATTGTTAACATAAACAGTATAGTCTTCACATACAGTCTTTCTACACAAATTTTGAGCTGAATAAACCTGAATTCCTAATATTTGAAAGCGAACTGAAGTGAAAACTCACCCTAAACTAGACGGAGTTGTAAGTATTATCAGTTTTCTGGTCATGACCCAGCTTCCACTGGTAAACTCCGTAATTGAAAATGGCTGGAAATGTAGTAAGATCAAATTACCTTTCATTTCAAGTGTTTCTTACAAGTTTTTTATCATTTCTGGAAACTATAATTGCGTATTTGAAGAGTTATACCACAATTACAGAGTGTTCCTACAACTATATACTGGAATCGGCAGCATTTTAACTGATTCACACAGAAAACGCCAGAGAAATTAGGCCTCAAATGTAAACATAAACAGTATATTGCACACTTACAGTCTTCCTACACAAATTTTGAGCTGTATAAACCTGAAATCCTAATATTTGAAAGCCAATTCAAGTGAAAACTCTCCATAAACTAGCCGGTGTTGTAAATATTATCAGTTTTCTTGTCATGTCGTCGCTTTACACTGAAAACCTCCTTGATTGAAAACGGCTGGAAATGCAGTACGAATCTATTTCTTTTAATTTCACGTGTTTCCTACCAGTTTTTAATCATTTCTGGAAACTATAATTGCGTATTTGAAAGTTTTACCACAATTAGAGAGTTTTCCTACAACTACATACTGGAATCGTCAGCATTTTAACTGATTCACACAGGAAACACCAAAGAAATTCGGCCTCCAATTGTAAACATAAACTGTATAGTCTTCACTAACAGTCTTTCTACACAAATTTTGAGCTGTATAAACCTGAATTCCTAATATTTGAAAGCGAACTCAAGTGAAAACTCACCCTAAAATAGACTGAGTTTTAAGTATTATCAGTTTTCTGGTCATGACCCAGCTTCCACTGGTAAACTCCGTGATTGAAAACGGCTGGAAATGTAGTAAGAATAAATTTCCTTTCATTTCAAGTGTTTCTTACAAGTTTTTTATCATTTCTGGAAACTATAATTGCGTATTTGAAGAGTTTTACCACAATTAGAGAGTGTTCCTACAACTATATACTGGAATCGGCCGCATTTTAACTGATTCACACAGGAAACACCAGAGAAATTCGGCCTCCAATTGTTAACATAAACAGTATAGTCTTCACGTACAGTCTTTCTACACAAATTTTGAGCTGAATAAACCTGAATTCCTAATATTTGAAAGCGAACTCAAGTGAAAACTCACCCTAAAATAGACTGAGTTTTAAGTATTATCAGTTTTCTGGTCATGACCCAGCTTCCACTGGTAAACTCCGTGATTGAAAACGGCTGGAAATGTAGTAAGAATAAATTTCCTTTCATTTCAAGTGTTTCTTACAAGTTTTTTATCATTTCTGGAAACTATAATTGCGTATTTGAAGAGTTTTACCACAATTAGAGAGTGTTCCTACAACTATATACTGGAATCGGCCGCATTTTAACTGATTCACACAGGAAACACCAGAGAAATTCGGCCTCCAATTGTTAACATAAACAGTATAGTCTTCACGTACAGTCTTTCTACACAAATTTTGAGCTGAATAAACCTGAATTCCTAATATTTGAAAGCGAACTCAAGTGAAAACTCACCCTAAAATAGACTGAGTTTTAAGTATTATCAGTTTTCTGGTCATGACCCAGCTTCCACTGGTAAACTCCGTGATTGAAAACGGCTGGAAATGTAGTAAGAATAAATTTCCTTTCATTTCAAGTGTTTCTTACAAGTTTTTTATCATTTCTGGAAACTATAATTGCGTATTTGAAGAGTTATACCACAATTAGAGAGTGTTCCTACAACTATATACTGGAATCGGCAGCATTTTAACTGATTCACACAGAAAACGCCAGAGAAATTAGGCCTCAAATGTCAACATAAACAGTATATTGCACACTTACAGTCTTCCTACACAAATTTTGAGCTGTATAAACCTGAAATCCTAATATTTGAAAGCCAATTCAAGTGAAAACTCTCCATAAACCAGCCGGTGTTGTAAATATTATCAGTTTTCTTGTCATGTCTTAGCTTTACACTGAAAACCTCTTTGATTGAAAACGGCTGGAAATGCAGTATGAATCTATTTCTTTTAATTTCACGTGTTTCCTACCAGTTTTTAATCATTTCTGGAAACTATAATTGCGTATTTGAAAGTTTTACCACAATTAGAGCGTTTTCTAACAATTACATACTGGAATCGTCAGCATTTTAACTGATTCACACAGGAAACACCAAAGAAATTCGGCCTCCAATTGTAAACATAAACAGTATAGTCTTCACGTACAGTCTTTCTACACAAATTTTGAGCTGAATAAACCTGAATTCCTAATATTTGAAAGCGAACTCAAGTGAAAACTCACCCTAAACTAGACAGAGTTGTAAGTATTATCAGTTCTCTGGTCATGACCCAGCTTTCCACTGGTAAACTCCGTGATTGAAAACGGCTGGAAATGTAGTAAGAATAAATTTCCTTTCATTTCAAGAGTTTCTTACAAGTTTTTTATCATTTCTGAAACTTATAATTGCGTATTTGAAGAGTTTTACCACAATTAGAGAGTGTTCCTACAACTACATACTGGAATTATCAGCATTTTAACTGATTCACACAGGAAACACCAGAGAAATTCGGCCTCCAATTGTTAACATAAACAGTATAGTCTTCACATACAGTCTTTCTACACAAATTTTGAGCTGAATAAACCTGAATTCCTAATATTTGAAAGCGAACTGAAGTGAAAACTCACCCTAAACTAGACGGAGTTGTAAGTATTATCAGTTTTCTGGTCATGACCCAGCTTCCACTGGTAAACTCCGTAATTGAAAATGGCTGGAAATGTAGTAAGATCAAATTACCTTTCATTTCAAGTGTTTCTTACAAGTTTTTTATCATTTCTGGAAACTATAATTGCGTATTTGAAGAGTTATACCACAATTACAGAGTGTTCCTACAACTATATACTGGAATCGGCAGCATTTTAACTGATTCACACAGAAAACGCCAGAGAAATTAGGCCTCAAATGTAAACATAAACAGTATATTGCACACTTACAGTCTTCCTACACAAATTTTGAGCTGTATAAACCTGAAATCCTAATATTTGAAAGCCAATTCAAGTGAAAACTCTCCATAAACTAGCCGGTGTTGTAAATATTATCAGTTTTCTTGTCATGTCGTCGCTTTACACTGAAAACCTCCTTGATTGAAAACGGCTGGAAATGCAGTACGAATCTATTTCTTTTAATTTCACGTGTTTCCTACCAGTTTTTAATCATTTCTGGAAACTATAATTGCGTATTTGAAAGTTTTACCACAATTAGAGAGTTTTCCTACAACTACATACTGGAATCGTCAGCATTTTAACTGATTCACACAGGAAACACCAAAGAAATTCGGCCTCCAATTGTAAACATAAACTGTATAGTCTTCACTAACAGTCTTTCTACACAAATTTTGAGCTGTATAAACCTGAATTCCTAATATTTGAAAGCGAACTCAAGTGAAAACTCACCCTAAAATAGACTGAGTTTTAAGTATTATCAGTTTTCTGGTCATGACCCAGCTTCCACTGGTAAACTCCGTGATTGAAAACGGCTGGAAATGTAGTAAGAATAAATTTCCTTTCATTTCAAGTGTTTCTTACAAGTTTTTTATCATTTCTGGAAACTATAATTGCGTATTTGAAGAGTTTTACCACAATTAGAGAGTGTTCCTACAACTATATACTGGAATCGGCCGCATTTTAACTGATTCACACAGGAAACACCAGAGAAATTCGGCCTCCAATTGTTAACATAAACAGTATAGTCTTCACGTACAGTCTTTCTACACAAATTTTGAGCTGAATAAACCTGAATTCCTAATATTTGAAAGCGAACTCAAGTGAAAACTCACCCTAAAATAGACTGAGTTTTAAGTATTATCAGTTTTCTGGTCATGACCCAGCTTCCACTGGTAAACTCCGTGATTGAAAACGGCTGGAAATGTAGTAAGAATAAATTTCCTTTCATTTCAAGTGTTTCTTACAAGTTTTTTATCATTTCTGGAAACTATAATTGCGTATTTGAAGAGTTTTACCACAATTAGAGAGTGTTCCTACAACTATATACTGGAATCGGCCGCATTTTAACTGATTCACACAGGAAACACCAGAGAAATTCGGCCTCCAATTGTTAACATAAACAGTATAGTCTTCACGTACAGTCTTTCTACACAAATTTTGAGCTGAATAAACCTGAATTCCTAATATTTGAAAGCGAACTCAAGTGAAAACTCACCCTAAAATAGACTGAGTTTTAAGTATTATCAGTTTTCTGGTCATGACCCAGCTTCCACTGGTAAACTCCGTGATTGAAAACGGCTGGAAATGTAGTAAGAATAAATTTCCTTTCATTTCAAGTGTTTCTTACAAGTTTTTTATCATTTCTGGAAACTATAATTGCGTATTTGAAGAGTTATACCACAATTAGAGAGTGTTCCTACAACTATATACTGGAATCGGCAGCATTTTAACTGATTCACACAGAAAACGCCAGAGAAATTAGGCCTCAAATGTCAACATAAACAGTATATTGCACACTTACAGTCTTCCTACACAAATTTTGAGCTGTATAAACCTGAAATCCTAATATTTGAAAGCCAATTCAAGTGAAAACTCTCCATAAACCAGCCGGTGTTGTAAATATTATCAGTTTTCTTGTCATGTCTAGCTTTACACTGAAAACCTCTTTGATTGAAAACGGCTGGAAATGCAGTATGAATCTATTTCTTTTAATTTCACGTGTTTCCTACCAGTTTTTAATCATTTCTGGAAACTATAATTGCGTATTTGAAAGTTTTACCACAATTAGAGCGTTTTCTAACAATTACATACTGGAATCGTCAGCATTTTAACTGATTCACACAGGAAACACCAAAGAAATTCGGCCTCCAATTGTAAACATAAACAGTATAGTCTTCACGTACAGTCTTTCTACACAAATTTTGAGCTGAATAAACCTGAATTCCTAATATTTGAAAGCGAACTCAAGTGAAAACTCACCCTAAACTAGACAGAGTTGTAAGTATTATCAGTTCTCTGGTCATGACCCAGCTTTCCACTGGTAAACTCCGTGATTGAAAACGGCTGGAAATGTAGTAAGAATAAATTTCCTTTCATTTCAAGAGTTTCTTACAAGTTTTTTATCATTTCTGAAACTTATAATTGCGTATTTGAAGAGTTTTACCACAATTAGAGAGTGTTCCTACAACTACATACTGGAATTATCAGCATTTTAACTGATTCACACAGGAAACACCAGTGAAATTCGGCCTCCAATTGTTAACATAAACAGTATAGTCTTCACGTACAGTCTTTCTACACAAATTTTGAGCTGAATAAACCTGAATTCCTAATATTTGAAAGCGAACTAAAGTGAAAACTCACCCTAAACTAGACGGAGTTGTAAGTATTATCAGTTCTCTGGTCATGACCCAGCTTCCACTGGTAAACTCCGTGATTGAAAACGGCTGGAAATGTAGTAAGAATAAATTTCCTTTCATTTCAAGTGTTTCTTACAAGTTTTTTATCATTTCTGGAAACTATAATTGCGTATTTGAAGAGTTTTACCACAATTAGTGTTCCTACAACTATATACTGGAATCGGCAGCATTTTAACTGATTCACACAGAAAACGCCAGAGAAATTAGGCCTCAAATGTCAACATAAACAGTATATTGCACACTTACAGTCTTCCTACACAAAATTTGAGCTGTATAAACCTGAAATCCTAATATTTGAAAGCCAATTCAAGTGAAAACTCTCCCTAAATTTGCCGGAGTTGTAAATATTATCAGTTTTCTGGCTATGTGCCACCTTTCCACTGGTAACCTCCGTGATTGAAAACGGCTGGAAATGTAGTAAGAATCTATTTGCTTTTATTTCAAGTGTTTCTTATAAGTTTTTTATCATTACTGGAAACAATAATTGCGTATTTGAAGAGTTTTACCACAATTAGAGAGTGTTCCTACAACTACATACTGGAATCATCAGCATTTTAACTGATTCACACAGGAAACACCAGAGAAATTCGGCCTCCAATTGTTAACATAAACAGTATAGTCTTCACGTACAGTCTTTCTACACAAATTTTGAGCTGAATAAACCTGAATTCCTAATATTTGAAAGCGAACTCAAGTGAAAACTCACCCTAAAATAGACTGAGTTTTAAGTATTATCAGTTTTCTGGTCATGACCCAGCTTCCACTGGTAAACTCCGTGATTGAAAACGGCTGGAAATGTAGTAAGAATAAATTTCCTTTCATTTCAAGTGTTTCTTACAAGTTTTTTATCATTTCTGGAAACTATAATTGCGTATTTGAAGAGTTTTACCACAATTAGAGAGTGTTCCTACAACTATATACTGGAATCGGCCGCATTTTAACTGATTCACACAGGAAACACCAGAGAAATTCGGCCTCCAATTGTTAACATAAACAGTATAGTCTTCACGTACAGTCTTTCTACACAAATTTTGAGCTGAATAAACCTGAATTCCTAATATTTGAAAGCGAACTCAAGTGAAAACTCACCCTAAAATAGACTGAGTTTTAAGTATTATCAGTTTTCTGGTCATGACCCAGCTTCCACTGGTAAACTCCGTGATTGAAAACGGCTGGAAATGTAGTAAGAATAAATTTCCTTTCATTTCAAGTGTTTCTTACAAGTTTTTTATCATTTCTGGAAACTATAATTGCGTATTTGAAGAGTTATACCACAATTAGAGAGTGTTCCTACAACTATATACTGGAATCGGCAGCATTTTAACTGATTCACACAGAAAACGCCAGAGAAATTAGGCCTCAAATGTCAACATAAACAGTATATTGCACACTTACAGTCTTCCTACACAAATTTTGAGCTGTATAAACCTGAAATCCTAATATTTGAAAGCCAATTCAAGTGAAAACTCTCCATAAACCAGCCGGTGTTGTAAATATTATCAGTTTTCTTGTCATGTCTTAGCTTTACACTGAAAACCTCTTTGATTGAAAACGGCTGGAAATGCAGTATGAATCTATTTCTTTTAATTTCACGTGTTTCCTACCAGTTTTTAATCATTTCTGGAAACTATAATTGCGTATTTGAAAGTTTTACCACAATTAGAGCGTTTTCTAACAATTACATACTGGAATCGTCAGCATTTTAACTGATTCACACAGGAAACACCAAAGAAATTCGGCCTCCAATTGTAAACATAAACAGTATAGTCTTCACGTACAGTCTTTCTACACAAATTTTGAGCTGAATAAACCTGAATTCCTAATATTTGAAAGCGAACTCAAGTGAAAACTCACCCTAAACTAGACAGAGTTGTAAGTATTATCAGTTCTCTGGTCATGACCCAGCTTTCCACTGGTAAACTCCGTGATTGAAAACGGCTGGAAATGTAGTAAGAATAAATTTCCTTTCATTTCAAGAGTTTCTTACAAGTTTTTTATCATTTCTGAAACTTATAATTGCGTATTTGAAGAGTTTTACCACAATTAGAGAGTGTTCCTACAACTACATACTGGAATTATCAGCATTTTAACTGATTCACACAGGAAACACCAGTGAAATTCGGCCTCCAATTGTTAACATAAACAGTATAGTCTTCACGTACAGTCTTTCTACACAAATTTTGAGCTGAATAAACCTGAATTCCTAATATTTGAAAGCGAACTAAAGTGAAAACTCACCCTAAACTAGACGGAGTTGTAAGTATTATCAGTTCTCTGGTCATGACCCAGCTTCCACTGGTAAACTCCGTGATTGAAAACGGCTGGAAATGTAGTAAGAATAAATTTCCTTTCATTTCAAGTGTTTCTTACAAGTTTTTTATCATTTCTGGAAACTATAATTGCGTATTTGAAGAGTTTTACCACAATTAGTGTTCCTACAACTATATACTGGAATCGGCAGCATTTTAACTGATTCACACAGAAAACGCCAGAGAAATTAGGCCTCAAATGTCAACATAAACAGTATATTGCACACTTACAGTCTTCCTACACAAATTTTGAGCTGTATAAACCTGAAATCCTAATATTTGAAAGCCAATTCAAGTGAAAACTCTCCCTAAACTTGCCGGAGTTGTAAATATTATCAGTTTTCTGGCTATGTGCCACCTTTCCACTGGTAACCTCCGTGATTGAAAACGGCTGGAAATGTAGTAAGAATCTATTTGCTTTTATTTCAAGTGTTTCTTATAAGTTTTTTATCATTACTGGAAACAATAATTGCGTATTTGAAGAGTTTTACCACAATTAGAGAGTGTTCCTACAACTATATACTGGAATCGGCCGCATTTTAACTGATTCACACAGGAAACACCAGAGAAATTCGGCCTCCAATTGTTAACATAAACAGTATAGTCTTCACGTACAGTCTTTCTACACAAATTTTGAGCTGAATAAACCTGAATTCCTAATATTTGAAAGCGAACTCAAGTGAAAACTCACCCTAAACTAGACAGAGTTGTAAGTATTATCAGTTCTCTGGTCATGACCCAGCTTTCCACTGGTAAACTCCGTCATTGAAAACGGCTGGAAATGTAGTAAGAATAAATTTCCTTTCATTTCAAGAGTTTCTTACAAGTTTTTTATCATTTCTGAAACTTATAATTGCGTATTTGAAGAGTTTTACCACAATTAGAGAGTGTTCCTACAACTACATACTGGAATTATCAGCATTTTAACTGATTCACACAGGAAACACCAGTGAAATTCGGCCTCCAATTGTTAACATAAACAGTATAGTCTTCACGTACAGTCTTTCTACACAAATTTTGAGCTGAATAAACCTGAATTCCTAATATTTGAAAGCGAACTCAAGTGAAAACTCACCCTAAAATAGACTGAGTTTTAAGTATTATCAGTTTTCTGGTCATGACCCAGCTTCCACTGGTAAACTCCGTGATTGAAAACGGCTGGAAATGTAGTAAGAATAAATTTCCTTTCATTTCAAGTGTTTCTTACAAGTTTTTTATCATTTCTGGAAACTATAATTGCGTATTTGAAGAGTTATACCACAATTAGAGAGTGTTCCTACAACTATATACTGGAATCGGCAGCATTTTAACTGATTCACACAGAAAACGCCAGAGAAATTAGGCCTCAAATGTCAACATAAACAGTATATTGCACACTTACAGTCTTCCTACACAAATTTTGAGCTGTATAAACCTGAAATCCTAATATTTGAAAGCCAATTCAAGTGAAAACTCTCCATAAACCAGCCGGTGTTGTAAATATTATCAGTTTTCTTGTCATGTCTTAGCTTTACACTGAAAACCTCTTTGATTGAAAACGGCTGGAAATGCAGTATGAATCTATTTCTTTTAATTTCACGTGTTTCCTACCAGTTTTTAATCATTTCTGGAAACTATAATTGCGTATTTGAAAGTTTTACCACAATTAGAGCGTTTTCTAACAATTACATACTGGAATCGTCAGCATTTTAACTGATTCACACAGGAAACACCAAAGAAATTCGGCCTCCAATTGTAAACATAAACAGTATAGTCTTCACGTACAGTCTTTCTACACAAATTTTGAGCTGAATAAACCTGAATTCCTAATATTTGAAAGCGAACTCAAGTGAAAACTCACCCTAAACTAGACAGAGTTGTAAGTATTATCAGTTCTCTGGTCATGACCCAGCTTTCCACTGGTAAACTCCGTGATTGAAAACGGCTGGAAATGTAGTAAGAATAAATTTCCTTTCATTTCAAGAGTTTCTTACAAGTTTTTTATCATTTCTGAAACTTATAATTGCGTATTTGAAGAGTTTTACCACAATTAGAGAGTGTTCCTACAACTACATACTGGAATTATCAGCATTTTAACTGATTCACACAGGAAACACCAGTGAAATTCGGCCTCCAATTGTTAACATAAACAGTATAGTCTTCACGTACAGTCTTTCTACACAAATTTTGAGCTGAATAAACCTGAATTCCTAATATTTGAAAGCGAACTAAAGTGAAAACTCACCCTAAACTAGACGGAGTTGTAAGTATTATCAGTTCTCTGGTCATGACCCAGCTTCCACTGGTAAACTCCGTGATTGAAAACGGCTGGAAATGTAGTAAGAATAAATTTCCTTTCATTTCAAGTGTTTCTTACAAGTTTTTTATCATTTCTGGAAACTATAATTGCGTATTTGAAGAGTTTTACCACAATTAGTGTTCCTACAACTATATACTGGAATCGGCAGCATTTTAACTGATTCACACAGAAAACGCCAGAGAAATTAGGCCTCAAATGTCAACATAAACAGTATATTGCACACTTACAGTCTTCCTACACAAAATTTGAGCTGTATAAACCTGAAATCCTAATATTTGAAAGCCAATTCAAGTGAAAACTCTCCCTAAATTTGCCGGAGTTGTAAATATTATCAGTTTTCTGGCTATGTGCCACCTTTCCACTGGTAACCTCCGTGATTGAAAACGGCTGGAAATGTAGTAAGAATCTATTTGCTTTTATTTCAAGTGTTTCTTATAAGTTTTTTATCATTACTGGAAACAATAATTGCGTATTTGAAGAGTTTTACCACAATTAGAGAGTGTTCCTACAACTACATACTGGAATCATCAGCATTTTAACTGATTCACACAGGAAACACCAGAGAAATTCGGCCTCCAATTGTTAACATAAACAGTATAGTCTTCACGTACAGTCTTTCTACACAAATTTTGAGCTGAATAAACCTGAATTCCTAATATTTGAAAGCGAACTCAAGTGAAAACTCACCCTAAAATAGACTGAGTTTTAAGTATTATCAGTTTTCTGGTCATGACCCAGCTTCCACTGGTAAACTCCGTGATTGAAAACGGCTGGAAATGTAGTAAGAATAAATTTCCTTTCATTTCAAGTGTTTCTTACAAGTTTTTTATCATTTCTGGAAACTATAATTGCGTATTTGAAGAGTTTTACCACAATTAGAGAGTGTTCCTACAACTATATACTGGAATCGGCCGCATTTTAACTGATTCACACAGGAAACACCAGAGAAATTCGGCCTCCAATTGTTAACATAAACAGTATAGTCTTCACGTACAGTCTTTCTACACAAATTTTGAGCTGAATAAACCTGAATTCCTAATATTTGAAAGCGAACTCAAGTGAAAACTCACCCTAAAATAGACTGAGTTTTAAGTATTATCAGTTTTCTGGTCATGACCCAGCTTCCACTGGTAAACTCCGTGATTGAAAACGGCTGGAAATGTAGTAAGAATAAATTTCCTTTCATTTCAAGTGTTTCTTACAAGTTTTTTATCATTTCTGGAAACTATAATTGCGTATTTGAAGAGTTATACCACAATTAGAGAGTGTTCCTACAACTATATACTGGAATCGGCAGCATTTTAACTGATTCACACAGAAAACGCCAGAGAAATTAGGCCTCAAATGTCAACATAAACAGTATATTGCACACTTACAGTCTTCCTACACAAATTTTGAGCTGTATAAACCTGAAATCCTAATATTTGAAAGCCAATTCAAGTGAAAACTCTCCATAAACCAGCCGGTGTTGTAAATATTATCAGTTTTCTTGTCATGTCTTAGCTTTACACTGAAAACCTCTTTGATTGAAAACGGCTGGAAATGCAGTATGAATCTATTTCTTTTAATTTCACGTGTTTCCTACCAGTTTTTAATCATTTCTGGAAACTATAATTGCGTATTTGAAAGTTTTACCACAATTAGAGCGTTTTCTAACAATTACATACTGGAATCGTCAGCATTTTAACTGATTCACACAGGAAACACCAAAGAAATTCGGCCTCCAATTGTAAACATAAACAGTATAGTCTTCACGTACAGTCTTTCTACACAAATTTTGAGCTGAATAAACCTGAATTCCTAATATTTGAAAGCGAACTCAAGTGAAAACTCACCCTAAACTAGACAGAGTTGTAAGTATTATCAGTTCTCTGGTCATGACCCAGCTTTCCACTGGTAAACTCCGTGATTGAAAACGGCTGGAAATGTAGTAAGAATAAATTTCCTTTCATTTCAAGAGTTTCTTACAAGTTTTTTATCATTTCTGAAACTTATAATTGCGTATTTGAAGAGTTTTACCACAATTAGAGAGTGTTCCTACAACTACATACTGGAATTATCAGCATTTTAACTGATTCACACAGGAAACACCAGTGAAATTCGGCCTCCAATTGTTAACATAAACAGTATAGTCTTCACGTACAGTCTTTCTACACAAATTTTGAGCTGAATAAACCTGAATTCCTAATATTTGAAAGCGAACTAAAGTGAAAACTCACCCTAAACTAGACGGAGTTGTAAGTATTATCAGTTCTCTGGTCATGACCCAGCTTCCACTGGTAAACTCCGTGATTGAAAACGGCTGGAAATGTAGTAAGAATAAATTTCCTTTCATTTCAAGTGTTTCTTACAAGTTTTTTATCATTTCTGGAAACTATAATTGCGTATTTGAAGAGTTTTACCACAATTAGTGTTCCTACAACTATATACTGGAATCGGCAGCATTTTAACTGATTCACACAGAAAACGCCAGAGAAATTAGGCCTCAAATGTCAACATAAACAGTATATTGCACACTTACAGTCTTCCTACACAAATTTTGAGCTGTATAAACCTGAAATCCTAATATTTGAAAGCCAATTCAAGTGAAAACTCTCCCTAAACTTGCCGGAGTTGTAAATATTATCAGTTTTCTGGCTATGTGCCACCTTTCCACTGGTAACCTCCGTGATTGAAAACGGCTGGAAATGTAGTAAGAATCTATTTGCTTTTATTTCAAGTGTTTCTTATAAGTTTTTTATCATTACTGGAAACAATAATTGCGTATTTGAAGAGTTTTACCACAATTAGAGAGTGTTCCTACAACTATATACTGGAATCGGCCGCATTTTAACTGATTCACACAGGAAACACCAGAGAAATTCGGCCTCCAATTGTTAACATAAACAGTATAGTCTTCACGTACAGTCTTTCTACACAAATTTTGAGCTGAATAAACCTGAATTCCTAATATTTGAAAGCGAACTCAAGTGAAAACTCACCCTAAACTAGACAGAGTTGTAAGTATTATCAGTTCTCTGGTCATGACCCAGCTTTCCACTGGTAAACTCCGTCATTGAAAACGGCTGGAAATGTAGTAAGAATAAATTTCCTTTCATTTCAAGAGTTTCTTACAAGTTTTTTATCATTTCTGAAACTTATAATTGCGTATTTGAAGAGTTTTACCACAATTAGAGAGTGTTCCTACAACTACATACTGGAATTATCAGCATTTTAACTGATTCACACAGGAAACACCAGTGAAATTCGGCCTCCAATTGTTAACATAAACAGTATAGTCTTCACGTACAGTCTTTCTACACAAATTTTGAGCTGAATAAACCTGAATTCCTAATATTTGAAAGCGAACTAAAGTGAAAACTCACCCTAAACTAGACGGAGTTGTAAGTATTATCAGTTCTCTGGTCATGACCCAGCTTCCACTGGTAAACTCCGTGATTGAAAACGGCTGGAAATGTAGTAAGAATAAATTTCCTTTCATTTCAAGTGTTTCTTACAAGTTTTTTATCATTTCTGGAAACTATAATTGCGTATTTGAAGAGTTTTACCACAATTAGTGTTCCTACAACTATATACTGGAATCGGCAGCATTTTAACTGATTCACACAGAAAACGCCAGAGAAATTAGGCCTCAAATGTCAACATAAACAGTATATTGCACACTTACAGTCTTCCTACACAAAATTTGAGCTGTATAAACCTGAAATCCTAATATTTGAAAGCCAATTCAAGTGAAAACTCTCCCTAAATTTGCCGGAGTTGTAAATATTATCAGTTTTCTGGCTATGTGCCACCTTTCCACTGGTAACCTCCGTGATTGAAAACGGCTGGAAATGTAGTAAGAATCTATTTGCTTTTATTTCAAGTGTTTCTTATAAGTTTTTTATCATTACTGGAAACAATAATTGCGTATTTGAAGAGTTTTACCACAATTAGAGAGTGTTCCTACAACTACATACTGGAATCATCAGCATTTTAACTGATTCACACAGGAAACACCAGAGAAATTCGGCCTCCAATTGTTAACATAAACAGTATAGTCTTCACGTACAGTCTTTCTACACAAATTTTGAGCTGAATAAACCTGAATTCCTAATATTTGAAAGCGAACTCAAGTGAAAACTCACCCTAAAATAGACTGAGTTTTAAGTATTATCAGTTTTCTGGTCATGACCCAGCTTCCACTGGTAAACTCCGTGATTGAAAACGGCTGGAAATGTAGTAAGAATAAATTTCCTTTCATTTCAAGTGTTTCTTACAAGTTTTTTATCATTTCTGGAAACTATAATTGCGTATTTGAAGAGTTTTACCACAATTAGAGAGTGTTCCTACAACTATATACTGGAATCGGCCGCATTTTAACTGATTCACACAGGAAACACCAGAGAAATTCGGCCTCCAATTGTTAACATAAACAGTATAGTCTTCACGTACAGTCTTTCTACACAAATTTTGAGCTGAATAAACCTGAATTCCTAATATTTGAAAGCGAACTCAAGTGAAAACTCACCCTAAAATAGACTGAGTTTTAAGTATTATCAGTTTTCTGGTCATGACCCAGCTTCCACTGGTAAACTCCGTGATTGAAAACGGCTGGAAATGTAGTAAGAATAAATTTCCTTTCATTTCAAGTGTTTCTTACAAGTTTTTTATCATTTCTGGAAACTATAATTGCGTATTTGAAGAGTTATACCACAATTAGAGAGTGTTCCTACAACTATATACTGGAATCGGCAGCATTTTAACTGATTCACACAGAAAACGCCAGAGAAATTAGGCCTCAAATGTCAACATAAACAGTATATTGCACACTTACAGTCTTCCTACACAAATTTTGAGCTGTATAAACCTGAAATCCTAATATTTGAAAGCCAATTCAAGTGAAAACTCTCCATAAACCAGCCGGTGTTGTAAATATTATCAGTTTTCTTGTCATGTCTTAGCTTTACACTGAAAACCTCTTTGATTGAAAACGGCTGGAAATGCAGTATGAATCTATTTCTTTTAATTTCACGTGTTTCCTACCAGTTTTTAATCATTTCTGGAAACTATAATTGCGTATTTGAAAGTTTTACCACAATTAGAGCGTTTTCTAACAATTACATACTGGAATCGTCAGCATTTTAACTGATTCACACAGGAAACACCAAAGAAATTCGGCCTCCAATTGTAAACATAAACAGTATAGTCTTCACGTACAGTCTTTCTACACAAATTTTGAGCTGAATAAACCTGAATTCCTAATATTTGAAAGCGAACTCAAGTGAAAACTCACCCTAAACTAGACAGAGTTGTAAGTATTATCAGTTCTCTGGTCATGACCCAGCTTTCCACTGGTAAACTCCGTGATTGAAAACGGCTGGAAATGTAGTAAGAATAAATTTCCTTTCATTTCAAGAGTTTCTTACAAGTTTTTTATCATTTCTGAAACTTATAATTGCGTATTTGAAGAGTTTTACCACAATTAGAGAGTGTTCCTACAACTACATACTGGAATTATCAGCATTTTAACTGATTCACACAGGAAACACCAGTGAAATTCGGCCTCCAATTGTTAACATAAACAGTATAGTCTTCACGTACAGTCTTTCTACACAAATTTTGAGCTGAATAAACCTGAATTCCTAATATTTGAAAGCGAACTAAAGTGAAAACTCACCCTAAACTAGACGGAGTTGTAAGTATTATCAGTTCTCTGGTCATGACCCAGCTTCCACTGGTAAACTCCGTGATTGAAAACGGCTGGAAATGTAGTAAGAATAAATTTCCTTTCATTTCAAGTGTTTCTTACAAGTTTTTTATCATTTCTGGAAACTATAATTGCGTATTTGAAGAGTTTTACCACAATTAGTGTTCCTACAACTATATACTGGAATCGGCAGCATTTTAACTGATTCACACAGAAAACGCCAGAGAAATTAGGCCTCAAATGTCAACATAAACAGTATATTGCACACTTACAGTCTTCCTACACAAATTTTGAGCTGTATAAACCTGAAATCCTAATATTTGAAAGCCAATTCAAGTGAAAACTCTCCCTAAACTTGCCGGAGTTGTAAATATTATCAGTTTTCTGGCTATGTGCCACCTTTCCACTGGTAACCTCCGTGATTGAAAACGGCTGGAAATGTAGTAAGAATCTATTTGCTTTTATTTCAAGTGTTTCTTATAAGTTTTTTATCATTACTGGAAACAATAATTGCGTATTTGAAGAGTTTTACCACAATTAGAGAGTGTTCCTACAACTATATACTGGAATCGGCCGCATTTTAACTGATTCACACAGGAAACACCAGAGAAATTCGGCCTCCAATTGTTAACATAAACAGTATAGTCTTCACGTACAGTCTTTCTACACAAATTTTGAGCTGAATAAACCTGAATTCCTAATATTTGAAAGCGAACTCAAGTGAAAACTCACCCTAAACTAGACGGAGTTGTATGTATTATCAGTTTTCGGGTCATGACCCAGCTTCCACTGGTAAACTCCGTGATTGAAAACGGCTGGAAATGTAGTAAGAATAAATTTCCTTTCATTTCAAGTGTTTCTTACAAGTTTTTTATCATTTCTGGAAACTATAATCGCGTATTTGAAGAGTTTTACCACAATTAGAGAGTGTCCCTACAACTGTATACTGGAATCGGCAGCATTTTAACTGATTCACACAGAAAACGCCAGAGAAATTAGGCCTCAAATGTAAACATAAACAGTATATTGCACACTTACAGTCTTCCTACACAAATTTTGAGCTGTATAAACCTGAAATCCTAATATTTGAAAGCCAATTCAAGTGAAAACTCTCCATAAACTAGCCGGTGTTGTAAATATTATCAGTTTTCTTGTCATGTCGTAGCTTTACACTGAAAACCTCCTTGATTGAAAACGGCTGGAAATGCAGTACGAATCTATTTCTTTTAATTTCACGTGTTTCCTACCAGTTTTTAATCATTTCTGGAAACTATAATTGCGTATTTGAAAGTTTTACCACAATTAGAGAGTTTTCTAACAATTACATACTGGAATCGTCAGCATTTTAACTGATTCACACAGGAAACACCAAAGAAATTCGGCCTCCAATTGTAAACATAAACTGTATAGTCTTCACTTACAATCTTTCTACACAAATTTTGAGCTGTATAAACCTGAATTCCTAATATTTAAAGCGAACTCAAGTGAAAACTCACCCTAAAATAGACTGAGTTTTAAGTATTATCAGTTTTCTGGTCATGACCCAGCTTCCACTGGTAAACTCCGTGATTGAAAACGGCTGGAAATGTAGTAAGAATAAATTTCCTTTCATTTCAAGTGTTTCTTACAAGTTTTTTATCATTTCTGGAAACTATAATTGCGTATTTGAAGAGTTTTACCACAATTAGAGAGTGTTCCTACAACTATATACTGGAATCGGCCGCATTTTAACTGATTCACACAGGAAACACCAGAGAAATTCGGCCTCCAATTGTTAACATAAACAGTATAGTCTTCACGTACAGTCTTTCTACACAAATTTTGAGCTGAATAAACCTGAATTCCTAATATTTGAAAGCGAACTCAAGTGAAAACTCACCCTAAACTAGACGGAGTTGTATGTATTATCAGTTTTCGGGTCATGACCCAGCTTCCACTGGTAAACTCCGTGATTGAAAACGGCTGGAAATGTAGTAAGAATAAATTTCCTTTCATTTCAAGTGTTTCTTACAAGTTTTTTATCATTTCTGGAAACTATAATTGCGTATTTGAAGAGTTTTACCACAATTAGAGAGTGTCCCTACAACTGTATACTGGAATCGGCAGCATTTTAACTGATTCACACAGAAAACGCCAGAGAAATTAGGCCTCAAATGTAAACATAAACAGTATATTGCACACTTACAGTCTTCCTACACAAATTTTGAGCTGTATAAACCTGAAATCCTAATATTTGAAAGCCAATTCAAGTGAAAACTCTCCATAAACTAGCCGGTGTTGTAAATATTATCAGTTTTCTTGTCATGTCGTAGCTTTACACTGAAAACCTCCTTGATTGAAAACGGCTGGAAATGCAGTACGAATCTATTTCTTTTAATTTCACGTGTTTCCTACCAGTTTTTAATCATTTCTGGAAACTATAATTACGTATTTGAAAGTTTTACCACAATTAGAGAGTTTTCCTACAACTACATACTGGAATCGTCAGCATTGTAACTGATTCACACAGGAAACACCAAAGAAATTCGGCCTCCAATTGTAAACATAAACTGTATAGTCTTCACTTACAGTCTTTCTACACAAATTTTGAGCTGTATAAACCTGAATTCCTAATATTTAAAGCAAACTCAAGTGAAAACTCACCCTAAAATAGACTGAGTTTTAAGTATTATCAGTTTTCTGGTCATGACCCAGCTTCCACTGGTAAACTCCGTGATTGAAAACGGCTGGAAATGTAGTAAGAATAAATTTCCTTTCATTTCAAGTGTTTCTTACAAGTTTTTTATCATTTCTGGAAACTATAATTGCGTATTTGAAGAGTTATACCACAATTAGAGAGTGTTCCTACAACTATATACTGGAATCGGCAGCATTTTAACTGATTCACACAGAAAACGCCAGAGAAATTAGGCCTCAAATGTAAACATAAACAGTATATTGCACACTTACAGTCTTCCTACACAAATTTTGAGCTGTATAAACCTGAAATCCTAATATTTGAAAGCCAATTCAAGTGAAAACTCTCCATAAACTAGCCGGTGTTGTAAATATTATCAGTTTTCTTGTCATGTCGTAGCTTTACACTGAAAACCTCCTTGATTGAAAACGGCTGGAAATGCAGTACGAATCTATTTCTTTTAATTTCACGTGTTTCCTACCAGTTTTTAATCATTTCTGGAAACTATAATTGCGTATTTGAAAGTTTTACCACAATTAGAGAGTTTTCTAACAATTACATACTGGAATCGTCAGCATTTTAACTGATTCACACAGGAAACACCAAAGAAATTCGGCCTCCAATTGTAAACATAAACTGTATAGTCTTCACTTACAGTCTTTCTACACAAATTTTGAGCTGTATAAACCTGAATTCCTAATATTTAAAGCGAACTCAAGTGAAAACTCACCCTAAAATAGACTGAGTTTTAAGTATTATCAGTTTTCTGGTCATGACCCAGCTTCCACTGGTAAACTCCGTGATTTAAAACGGCTGGAAATGTAGTAAGAATAAATTTCCTTTCATTTCAAGTGTTTCTTACAAGTTTTTTATCATTTCTGGAAACTATAATTGCGTATTTGAAGAGTTATACCACAATTAGAGAGTGTTCCTACAACTATATACTGGAATCGGCAGCATTTTAACTGATTCACACAGAAAACGCCAGAGAAATTAGGCCTCAAATGTCAACATAAACAGTATATTGCACACTTACAGTCTTCCTACACAAATTTTGAGCTGTATAAACCTGAAATCCTAATATTTGAAAGCCAATTCAAGTGAAAACTCTCCATAAACTAGCCGGTGTTGTAAATATTATCAGTTTTCTTGTCATGTCGTAGCTTTACACTGAAAACCTCCTTGATTGAAAACGGCTGGAAATGCAGTACGAATCTATTTCTTTTAATTTCAAGTGTTTCCTACCAGTTTTTAATCATTTCTGGAAACTATAATTGCGTATTTGAAAGTTTTACCACAATTACAGAGTTTTCCTACAACTACATACTGGAATCGTCAGCATTTTAACTGATTCACACAGGAAACACCAAAGAAATTCGGCCTCCAATTGTAAACATAAACTGTATAGTCTTCACTAACAGTCTTTCTACACAAATTTTGAGCTGTATAAACCTGAATTCCTAATATTTGAAAGCGAACTCAAGTGAAAACTCACCCTAAAATAGACTGAGTTTTAAGTATTATCAGTTTTCTGGTCATGACCCAGGTTCCACTGGTAAACTCCGTGATGGAAAACGGCTGGAAATGTAGTAAGAATAAATTTCCTTTCATTTCAAGTGTTTCTTACAAGTTTTTTATCATTTCTGGAAACTATAATTGCGTATTTGAAGAGTTTTACCACAATTAGAGAGTGTTCCTACAACTATATACTGGAATCGGCCGCATTTTAACTGATTCACACAGGAAACACCAGTGAAATTAAGCCTCCAATTGTTAACATAAACAGTATAGTCTTCACGTACAGTCTTTCTACACAAATTTTGAGCTGAATAAACCTGAATTCCTAATATTTGAAAGCGAACTAAAGTGAAAACTCACCCTAAACTAGACGGAGTTGTAAGTATTATCAGTTTTCGGGTCATGACCCAGCTTCCACTGGTAAACTCCGTGATTGAAAACGGCTGTAAATGTAGTAAGAATAAATTTCCTTTCATTTCAAGTGTTTCTTACAAGTTTTTTATCATTTCTGGAAACTATAATTGCGTATTTGAAGAGTTTTACCACAATTAGAGAGTGTTCCTACAACTATATACTGGAATCGGCAGCATTTTAACTGATTCACACAGAAAACGCCAGAGAAATTAGGCCTCAAATGTAAACATAAACAGTATATTGCACACTTACAGTCTTCCTACACAAATTTTGAGCTGTATAAACCTGAAATCCTAATATTTGAAAGCCAATTCAAGTGAAAACTCTCCATAAACTAGCCGGTGTTGTAAATATTATCAGTTTTCTTGTCATGTCGTAGCTTTACACTGAAAACCTCCTTGATTGAAAACGGCTGGAAATGCAGTACGAATCTATTTCTTTTAATTTCACGTGTTTCCTACCAGTTTTTAATCATTTCTGGAAACTATAATTGCGTATTTGAAAGTTTTACCACAATTAGAGAGTTTTCCTACAACTACATACTGGAATCGTCAGCATTTTAACTGATTCACACAGGAAACACCAAAGAAATTCGGCCTCCAATTGTAAACATAAACTGTATAGTCTTCACTAACAGTCTTTCTACACAAATTTTGAGCTGTATAAACCTGAATTCCTAATATTTGAAAGCGAACTCAAGTGAAAACTCACCCTAAAATAGACTGAGTTTTAAGTATTATCAGTTTTCTGGTCATGACCCAGCTTCCACTGGTAAACTCCGTGATTGAAAACGGCTGGAAATGTAGTAAGAATAAATTTCCTTTCATTTCAAGTGTTTCTTACAAGTTTTTTATCATTTCTGGAAACTATAATTGCGTATTTGAAGAGTTTTACCACAATTAGAGAGTGTTCCTACAACTATATACTGGAATCAGCCGCATTTTAACTGATTCACACAGGAAACACCAGAGAAATTCGGCCTCCAATTGTTAACATAAACAGTATAGTCTTCACGTACAGTCTTTCTACACAAATTTTGAGCTGAATAAACCTGAATTCCTAATATTTGAAAGCGAACTGAAGTGAAAACTCACCCTAAAATAGACTGAGTTTTAAGTATTATCAGTTTTCTGGTCATGACCCAGCTTCCACTGGTAAACTCCGTGATTGAAAACGGCTGGAAATGTAGTAAGAATAAATTTCCTTTCATTTCAAGTGTTTCTTACAAGTTTTTTATCATTTCTGGAAACTATAATTGCGTATTTGAAGAGTTATACCACAATTAGAGAGTGTTCCTACAACTATATACTGGAATCGGCAGCATTTTAACTGATTCACACAGAAAACGCCAGAGAAATTAGGCCTCAAATGTCAACATAAACAGTATATTGCACACTTACAGTCTTCCTACACAAATTTTGAGCTGTATAAACCTGAAATCCTAATATTTGAAAGCCAATTCAAGTGAAAACTCTCCATAAACTAGCCGGTGTTGTAAATATTATCAGTTTTCTTGTCATGTCGTAGCTTTACACTGAAAACCTCCTTGCTTGAAAACGGCTGGAAATGCAGTACGAATCTATTTCTTTTAATTTCACGTGTTTCCTACCAGTTTTTAATCATTTCTGGAAACTACAATTGCGTATTTGAAAGTTTTACCACAATTAGAGAGTTTTCCTACAACTACATACTGGAATCGTCAGCATTTTAACTGTTTCACACAGGAAACACCAAAGAAATTCGGCCTCCAATTGTAAACATAAACTGTATAGTCTTCACTTACAGTCTTTCTACACAAATTTTGAGCTGTATAAACCTGAATTCCTAATATTTAAAGCGAACTCAAGTGAAAACTCACCCTAAAATAGACTGAGTTTTAAGTATTATCTGTTTTCTGGTCATGACCCAGCTTCCACTGGTAAACTCCGTGATTGAAAACGGCTGGAAATGTAGTAAGAATAAATTTCCTTTCATTTCAAGTGTTTCTTACAAGTTTTTTATCATTTCTGGAAACTATAATTGCGTATTTGAAGAGTTTTACCACAATTAGAGAGTGTTCCTACAACTATATACTGGAATCGGCAGCATTTTAACTGATTCACACAGAAAACGCCAGAGAAATTAGGCCTCAAATGTCAACATAAACAGTATATTGCACACTTACAGTCTTCCTACACAAATTTTGAGCTGTATAAACCTGAAATCCTAATATTTGAAAGCCAATTCAAGTGAAAACTCTCCATAAACTAGCCGGAGTTGTAAATATTATCAGTTTTCTGGCTATGTGCCACCTTTCCACTGGTAACCTCCGTGATTGAAAACGGCTGGAAATGTAGTAAGAATCTATTTGCTTTTATTTCAAGTGTTTCTTATAAGTTTTTTATCATTACTGGAAACAATAATTGCGTATTTGAAGAGTTTTACCAAAATTAGAGAGTGTTCCTACAACTACATACATTATCATCAGCATTTTAACTGATTCACACAGGAAACACCAGAGAAATTCGGCCTCCAATTGTTAACATAAACAGTATAGTCTTCACGTACAGTCTTTCTACACAAATTTTGAGCTGAATAAACCTGAATTCCTAATATTTGAAAACGAACTGAAGTGAAAACTCACCCTAAACTAGACGGAGTTGTAAGTATTATCAGTTTTCTGGTCATGACCCAGCTTCCACTGGTAAACTCCGTGATTGAAAACGGCTGGAAATGTAGTAAGAATAAATTTCCTTTCATTTCAAGTGTTTCTTACAAGTTTTTTATCATTTCTGGAAACTATAATTGCGTATTTGAAGAGTTTTACCACAATTAGAGAGTGTTCCTACAACTATATACTGGAATCGGCAGCATTTTAACTGATTCACACAGAAAACGCCAGAGAAATTAGGCCTCAAATGTCAACATAAACAGTATATTGCACACTTACAGTCTTCCTACACAAATTTTGAGCTGTATAAACCTGAAATCCTAATATTTGAAAGCGAACTCAAGTGAAAACTCACCCTAAAATAGACTGAGTTTTAAGTATTATCAGTTTTCTGGTCATGCCCCGCTTCCACTGGTAAACTCCGTGATTGAAAACGGCTGGAAATGTAGTAAGAATAAATTTCCTTTCATTTCAAGTGTTTCTTACAAGTTTTTTATCATTTCTGGAAACTATAATTGCGTATTTGAAGAGTTTTACCACAATTAGAGAGTGTTCCTACAACTGTATACTGGAATCGGCAGCATTTTAACTGATTCACACAGAAAACGCCAGAGAAATTAGGCCTCAAATGTAAACATAAACAGTATATTGCACACTTACAGTCTTCCTACACAAATTTTGAGCTGTATAAACCTGAAATCCTAATATTTGAAAGGCAATTCAAGTGAAAACTCTCCATAAACTAGCCGGTGTTGTAAATATTATCAGTTTTCTTGTCATGTCGTAGCTTTACACTGAAAACCTCCTTGATTGAAAACGGCTGGAAATGCAGTACGAATCTATTTCTTTTAATTTCACGTGTTTCCTACCAGTTTTTAATCATTTCTGGAAACTATAATTGCGTATTTGAAAGTTTTACCACAATTAGAGAGTTTTCCTACAACTACATACTGGAATCGTCAGCATTTTAACTGATTCACACAGGAAACACCAAAGAAATTCGGCCTCCAATTGTAAACATAAACTGTATAGTCTTCACTAACAGTCTTTCTACACAAATGTTGAGCTGTATAAACCTGAATTCCTAATATTTGAAAGCGAACTCAAGTGAAAACTCACCCTAAAATAGACTGAGTTTTAAGTATTATCAGTTTTCTGGTCATGCCCCGCTTCCACTGGTAAACTCCGTGATTGAAAACGGCTGGAAATGTAGTAAGAATAAATTTCCTTTCATTTCAAGTGTTTCTTACAAGTTTTTTATCATTTCTGGAAACTATAATTGCGTATTTGAAGAGTTTTACCACAATTAGAGAGTGTTCCTACAACTATATACTGGAATCGGCAGCATTTTAACTGATTCACACAGAAAACGCCAGAGAAATTAGGCCTCAAATGTCAACATAAACAGTATATTGCACACTTACAGTCTTCCTACACAAATTTTGAGCTGTATAAACCTGAAATCCTAATATTTGAAAGCCAATTCAAGTGAAAACTCTCCATAAACTAGCCGGAGTTGTAAATATTATCAGTTTTCTGGCTATGTGCCACCTTTCCACTGGTAACCTCCGTGATTGAAAACGGCTGGAAATGTAGTAAGAATCTATTTGCTTTTATTTCAAGTGTTTCTTGTAAGTTTTTTATCATTACTGGAAACAATAATTGCGTATTTGAAGAGTTTTACCACAATTAGAGAGTGTTCCTACAACTACATACTGGAATCATCAGCATTTTAACTGATTCACACAGGAAATACCAGAGAAATTCGGCCTCCAATTGTTAACATAAACAGTATAGTCTTCACGTACAGTCTTTCTACACAAATTTTGAGCTGAATAAACCTGAATTCCTAATATTTGAAAGCGAACTGAAGTGAAAACTCACCCTAAACTAGACGGAGTTGTAAGTATTATCAGTTTGCTGGTCATGACCCAGCTTTCCACTGGTAAACTCCGTGATTGAAAACGGATGGAAATGTAGTAAGAATAAATTTCCTTACATTTCAAGTGTTTCTTACAAGTTTTTTATCATTTCTGGAAACTATAATTGCGTATTTGAAGAGTTTTACCACAATTAGAGAGTGTTCCTACAACTGTATACTGGAATCGGCAGCATTTTAACTGATTCACACAGAAAACGCCAGAGAAATTAGGCCTCAAATGTAAACATAAACAGTATATTGCACACTTACAGTCTTCCTACACAAATTTTGAGCTGTATAAACCTAAAATCCTAATATTTGAAAGCCAATTCAAGTGAAAACTCTCCATAAACTAGCCGGTGTTGTAAATATTATCAGTTTTCTTGTCATGTCGTAGCTTTACACTGAAAACCTCCTTGATTGAAAACGGCTGGAAATGCAGTACGAATCTATTTCTTTTAATTTCAAGTGTTTCCTACCAGTTTTTAATCATTTCTGGAAACTATAATTGCGTATTTGAAAGTTTTACCACAATTAGAGAGTTTTCCTACAACTACATACTGGAATCGTCAGCATTTTAACTGATTCACACAGGAAACAGCAAAGAAATTCGGCCTCCAATTGTAAACATAAACTGTATAGTCTTCACTTACAGTCTTTCTACACAAATTTTGAGCTGTATAAACCTGAATTCCTAATATTTGAAAGCGAACTCAAGTGAAAACTCACCCTAAAATAGACTGAGTTTTAAGTATTATCAGTTTTCTGGTCATGACCCAGCTTCCACTGGTAAACTCCGTGATTGAAAACGGCTGGAAATGTAGTAAGAATAAATTTCCTTTCATTTCAAGTGTTTCTTACAAGTTTTTTATCATTTCTGGAAACTATAATTGCGTATTTGAAGAGTTTTACCACAATTAGAGAGTGTTCCTACAACTATATACTGGAATCGGCAGCATTTTAACTGATTCACACAGAAAACGCCAGAGAAATTAGGCCTCAAATGTAAACATAAACAGTATATTGCACACTTACAGTCTTCCTACACAAATTTTGAGCTGTATAAACCTGAAATCCTAATATTTGAAAGCCAATTCAAGTGAAAACTCTCCATAAACTAGCCGGAGTTGTAAATATTATCAGTTTTCTGGCTATGTGCCACCTTTCCACTGGTAACCTCCGTGATTGAAAACGGCTGGAAATGTAGTAAGAATCTATTTGCTTTTATTTCAAGTGTTTCTTGTAAGTTTTTTATCATTACTGGAAACAATAATTGCGTATTTGAAGAGTTTTACCAAAATTAGAGAGTGTTCCTACAACTACATACATTATCATCAGCATTTTAACTGATTCACACAGGAAACACCAGAGAAATTCGGCCTCCAATTGTTAACATAAACAGTATAGTCTTCACGTACAGTCTTTCTACACAAATTTTGAGCTGAATAAACCTGAATTCCTAATATTTGAAAGCGAACTGAAGTGAAAACTCACCCTAAACTAGACGGAGTTGTAAGTATTATCAGTTTTCTGGTCATGACCCAGCTTCCACTGGTAAACTCCGTGATTGAAAACGGCTGGAAATGTAGTAAGAATAAATGTCCTTTCATTTCAAGTGTTTCTTACAAGTTTTTTATCATTTCTGGAAACTATAATTGCGTATTTGAAGAGTTTTACCACAATTAGAGAGTGTTCCTACAACTATATACTGGAATCGGCAGCATTTTAACTGATTCACACAGAAAACGCCAGAGAAATTAGGCCTCAAATGTCAACATAAACAGTATATTGCACACTTACAGTCTTCCTACACAAATTTTGAGCTGTATAAACCTGAAATCCTAATATTTGAAAGCGAACTCAAGTGAAAACTCACCCTAAAATAGACTGAGTTTTAAGTATTATCAGTTTTCTGGTCATGCCCCGCTTCCACTGGTAAACTCCGTGATTGAAAACGGCTGGAAATGTAGTAAGAATAAATTTCCTTTCATTTCAAGTGTTTCTTACAAGTTTTTTATCATTTCTGGAAACTATAATTGCGTATTTGAAGAGTTTTACCACAATTAGAGAGTGTTCCTACAACTGTATACTGGAATCGGCAGCATTTTAACTGATTCACACAGAAAACGCCAGAGAAATTAGGCCTCAAATGTAAACATAAACAGTATATTGCACACTTACAGTCTTCCTACACAAATTTTGAGCTGTATAAACCTAAAATCCTAATATTTGAAAGCCAATTCAAGTGAAAACTCTCCATAAACTAGCCGGTGTTGTAAATATTATCAGTTTTCTTGTCATGTCGTAGCTTTACACTGAAAACCTCCTTGATTGAAAACGGCTGGAAATGCAGTACGAATCTATTTCTTTTAATTTCACGTGTTTCCTACCAGTTTTTAATCATTTCTGGAAACTATAATTGCGTATTTGAAAGTTTTACCACAATTAGAGAGTTTTCCTACAACTACATACTGGAATCGTCAGCATTTTAACTGATTCACACAGGAAACACCAAAGAAATTCGGCCTCCAATTGTAAACATAAACTGTATAGTCTTCACTAACAGTCTTTCTACACAAATGTTGAGCTGTATAAACCTGAATTCCTAATATTTGAAAGCGAACTCAAGTGAAAACTCACCCTAAAATAGACTGAGTTTTAAGTATTATCAGTTTTCTGGTCATGCCCCGCTTCCACTGGTAAACTCCGTGATTGAAAACGGCTGGAAATGTAGTAAGAATAAATTTCCTTTCATTTCAAGTGTTTCTTACAAGTTTTTTATCATTTCTGGAAACTATAATTGCGTATTTGAAGAGTTTTACCACAATTAGAGAGTGTTCCTACAACTATATACTGGAATCGGCCGCATTTTAACTGATTCACACAGGAAACACCAGAGAAATTCGGCCTCCAATTGTTAACATAAACAGTATAGTCTTCACGTACAGTCTTTCTACACAAATTTTGAGCTGAATAAACCTGAATTCCTAATATTTGAAAGCGAACTGAAGTGAAAACTCACCCTAAACTAGACGGAGTTGTAAGTATTATCAGTTTGCTGGTCATGACCCAGCTTTCCACTGGTAAACTCCGTGATTGAAAACGGCTGGAAATGTAGTAAGAATAAATTTCCTTACATTTCAAGTGTTGCTTACAAGTTTTTTATCATTTCTGGAAACTATAATTGCGTATTTGAAGAGTTTTACCACAATTAGAGAGTGTTCCTACAACTGTATACTGGAATCGGCAGCATTTTAACTGATTCACACAGAAAACGCCAGAGAAATTAGGCCTCAAATGTAAACATAAACAGTATATTGCACACTTACAGTCTTCCTACACAAATTTTGAGCTGTATAAACCTAAAATCCTAATATTTGAAAGCCAATTCAAGTGAAAACTCTCCATAAACTAGCCGGTGTTGTAAATATTATCAGTTTTCTTGTCATGTCGTAGCTTTACACTGAAAACCTCCTTGCTTGAAAACGGCTGGAAATGCAGTACGAATCTATTTCTTTTAATTTCACGTGTTTCCTACCAGTTTTTAATCATTTCTGGAACCTATAATTGCGTATTTGAAAGTTTTACCACAATTAGAGAGTTTTCCTACAACTACATACTGGAATCGTCAGCATTTTAACTGTTTCACACAGGAAACACCAAAGAAATTCGGCCTCCAATTGTAAACATAAACTGTATAGTCTTCACTTACAGTCTTTCTACACAAATTTTGAGCTGTATAAACCTGAATTCCTAATATTTAAAGCGAACTCAAGTGAAAACTCACCCTAAAATAGACTGAGTTTTAAGTATTATCTGTTTTCTGGTCATGACCCAGCTTCCACTGGTAAACTCCGTGATTGAAAACGGCTGGAAATGTAGTAAGAATAAATTTCCTTTCATTTCAAGTGTTTCTTACAAGTTTTTTATCATTTCTGGAAACTATAATTGCGTATTTGAAGAGTTTTACCACAATTAGAGAGTGTTCCTACAACTATATACTGGAATCGGCAGCATTTTAACTGATTCACACAGAAAACGCCAGAGAAATTAGGCCTCAAATGTCAACATAAACAGTATATTGCACACTTACAGTCTTCCTACACAAATTTTGAGCTGTATAAACCTGAAATCCTAATATTTGAAAGCCAATTCAAGTGAAAACTCTCCATAAACTAGCCGGAGTTGTAAATATTATCAGTTTTCTGGCTATGTGCCACCTTTCCACTGGTAACCTCCGTGATTGAAAACGGCTGGAAATGTAGTAAGAATCTATTTGCTTTTATTTCAAGTGTTTCTTATAAGTTTTTTATCATTACTGGAAACAATAATTGCGTATTTGAAGAGTTTTACCAAAATTAGAGAGTGTTCCTACAACTACATACATTATCATCAGCATTTTAACTGATTCACACAGGAAACACCAGAGAAATTCGGCCTCCAATTGTTAACATTAACAGTATAGTCTTCACGTACAGTCTTTCTACACAAATTTTGAGCTGAATAAACCTGAATTCCTAATATTTGAAAGCGAACTGAAGTGAAAACTCACCCTAAACTAGACGGAGTTGTAAGTATTATCAGTTTTCTGGTCATGACCCAGCTTCCACTGGTAAACTCCGTGATTGAAAACGGCTGGAAATGTAGTAAGAATAAATTTCCTTTCATTTCAAGTGTTTCTTACAAGTTTTTTATCATTTCTGGAAACTATAATTGCGTATTTGAAGAGTTTTACCACAATTAGAGAGTGTTCCTACAACTATATACTGGAATCGGCAGCATTTTAACTGATTCACACAGAAAACGCCAGAGAAATTAGGCCTCAAATGTCAACATAAACAGTATATTGCACACTTACAGTCTTCCTACACAAATTTTGAGCTGTATAAACCTGAAATCCTAATATTTGAAAGCCAATTCAAGTGAAAACTCTCCATAAACTAGCCGGAGTTGTAAATATTATCAGTTTTCTGGCTATGTGCCACCTTTCCACTGGTAACTTCCGTGATTGAAAACGGCTGGAAATGTAGTAAGAATCTATTTGCTTTTATTTCAAGTGTTTCTTGTAAGTTTTTTATCATTACTGGAAACAATAATTGCGTATTTGAAGAGTTTTACCACAATTAGAGAGTGTTCCTACAACTACATACTGGAATCATCAGCATTTTAACTGATTCACACAGGAAATACCAGAGAAATTCGGCCTCCAATTGTTAACATAAACAGTATAGTCTTCACGTACAGTCTTTCTACACAAATTTTGAGCTGAATAAACCTGAATTCCTAATATTTGAAAGCGAACTGAAGTGAAAACTCACCCTAAACTAGACGGAGTTGTAAGTATTATCAGTTTGCTGGTCATGACCCAGCTTTCCACTGGTAAACTCCGTGATTGAAAACGGATGGAAATGTAGTAAGAATAAATTTCCTTACATTTCAAGTGTTTCTTACAAGTTTTTTATCATTTCTGGAAACTATAATTGCGTATTTGAAGAGTTTTACCACAATTAGAGAGTGTTCCTACAACTGTATACTGGAATCGGCAGCATTTTAACTGATTCACACAGAAAACGCCAGAGAAATTAGGCCTCAAATGTAAACATAAACAGTATATTGCACACTTACAGTCTTCCTACACAAATTTTGAGCTGTATAAACCTAAAATCCTAATATTTGAAAGCCAATTCAAGTGAAAACTCTCCATAAACTAGCCGGTGTTGTAAATATTATCAGTTTTCTTGTCATGTCGTAGCTTTACACTGAAAACCTCCTTGATTGAAAACGGCTGGAAATGCAGTACGAATCTATTTCTTTTAATTTCACGTGTTTCCTACCAGTTTTTAATCATTTCTGGAAACTATAATTGCGTATTTGAAAGTTTTACCACAATTAGAGAGTTTTCCTACAACTACATACTGGAATCGTCAGCATTTTAACTGATTCACACAGGAAACACCAAAGAAATTCGGCCTCCAATTGTAAACATAAACTGTATAGTCTTCACTTACAGTCTTTCTACACAAATTTTGAGCTGTATAAACCTGAATTCCTAATATTTGAAAGCGAACTCAAGTGAAAACTCACCCTAAAATAGACTGAGTTTTAAGTATTATTAGTGTACTAGTCATAACCCAGCTTCCACTGGTAAACTCCGTGATTGAAAACGGCTGGAAATGTAGTAAGAATAAATTTCCTTTCATTTCAAGTGTTTCTTACAAGTTTTTTATCATTTCTGGAAACTATAATTGCGTATTTGAAGAGTTTTACCACAATTAGAGAGTGTTCCTACAACTATATACTGGAATCGGCAGCATTTTAACTGATTCACACAGAAAACGCCAGAGAAATTAGGCCTCAAATGTAAACATAAACAGTATATTGCACACTTACAGTCTTCCTACACAAATTTTGAGCTGTATAAACCTGAAATCCTAATATTTGCAAGCCAATTCAAGTGAAAACTCTCCATAAACTAGCCGGAGTTGTAAATATTATCAGTTTTCTGGCTATGTGCCACCTTTCCACTGGTAACCTCCGTGATTGAAAACGGCTGGAAATGTAGTAAGAATCTATTTGCTTTTATTTCAAGTGTTTCTTGTAAGTTTTTTATCATTACTGGAAACAATAATTGCGTATTTGAAGTGTTTTACCAAAATTAGAGAGTGTTCATACAACTACATACATTATCATCAGCATTTTAACTGATTCACACAGGAAACACCAGAGAAATTCGGCCTCCAATTGTTAACATAAACAGTATAGTCTTCACGTACAGTCTTTCTACACAAATTTTGAGCTGAATAAACCTGAATTCCTAATATTTGAAAGCGAACTGAAGTGAAAACTCACCCTAAACTAGACGGAGTTGTAAGTATTATCAGTTTTCTGGTCATGACCCAGCTTCCACTGGTAAACTCCGTGATTGAAAACGGCTGGAAATGTAGTAAGAATAAATTTCCTTTCATTTCAAGTGTTTCTTACAAGTTTTTTATCATTTCTGGAAACTATAATTGCGTATTTGAAGAGTTTTACCACAATTAGAGAGTGTTCCTACAACTATATACTGGAATCGGCAGCATTTTAACTGATTCACACAGAAAACGCCAGAGAAATTAGGCCTCAAATGTCAACATAAACAGTATATTGCACACTTACAGTCTTCCTACACAAATTTTGAGCTGTATAAACCTGAAATCCTAATATTTGAAAGCCAATTCAAGTGAAAACTCTCCATAAACTAGCCGGAGTTGTAAATATTATCAGTTTTCTGGCTATGTGCCACCTTTCCACTGGTAACCTCCGTGATTGAAAACGGCTGGAAATGTAGTAAGAATCTATTTGCTTTTATTTCAAGTGTTTCTTGTAAGTTTTTTATCATTACTGGAAACAATAATTGCGTATTTGAAGAGTTTTACCACAATTAGAGAGTGTTCCTACAACTACATACTGGAATCATCAGCATTTTAACTGATTCACACAGGAAATACCAGAGAAATTCGGCCTCCAATTGTTAACATAAACAGTATAGTCTTCACGTACAGGCTTTCTACACAAATTTTGAGCTGAATAAACCTGAATTCCTAATATTTGAAAGCGAACTGAAGTGAAAACTCACCCTAAACTAGACGGAGTTGTAAGTATTATCAGTTTGCTGGTCATGACCCAGCTTTCCACTGGTAAACTCCGTGATTGAAAACGGATGGAAATGTAGTAAGAATAAATTTCCTTACATTTCAAGTGTTTCTTACAAGTTTTTTATCATTTCTGGAAACTATAATTGCGTATTTGAAGAGTTTTACCACAATTAGAGAGTGTTCCTACAACTGTATACTGGAATCGGCAGCATTTTAACTGATTCACACAGAAAACGCCAGAGAAATTAGGCCTCAAATGTAAACATAAACAGTATATTGCACACTTACAGTCTTCCTACACAAATTTTGAGCTGTATAAACCTAAAATCCTAATATTTGAAAGCCAATTCAAGTGAAAACTCTCCATAAACTAGCCGGTGTTGTAAATATTATCAGTTTTCTTGTCATGTCGTAGCTTTACACTGAAAACCTCCTTGATTGAAAACGGCTGGAAATGCAGTACGAATCTATTTCTTTTAATTTCACGTGTTTCCTACCAGTTTTTAATCATTTCTGGAAACTATAATTGCGTATTTGAAAGTTTTACCACAATTAGAGAGTTTTCCTACAACTACATACTGGAATCGTCAGCATTTTAACTGATTCACACAGGAAACACCAAAGAAATTCGGCCTCCAATTGTAAACATAAACTGTATAGTCTTCACTTACAGTCTTTCTACACAAATTTTGAGCTGTATAAACCTGAATTCCTAATATTTGAAAGCGAACTCAAGTGAAAACTCACCCTAAAATAGACTGAGTTTTAAGTATTATCAGTTTTCTGGTCATGACCCAGCTTCCACTGGTAAACTCCGTGATTGAAAACGGCTGGAAATGTAGTAAGAATAAATTTCCTTTCATTTCAAGTGTTTCTTACAAGTTTTTTATCATTTCTGGAAACTATAATTGCGTATTTGAAGAGTTTTACCACAATTAGAGAGTGTTCCTACAACTATATACTGGAATCGGCAGCATTTTAACTGATTCACACAGAAAACGCCAGAGAAATTATGCCTCAAATGTAAACATAAACAGTATATTGCACACTTACAGTCTTCCTACACAAATTTTGAGCTGTATAAACCTGAAATCCTAATATTTGAAAGCCAATTCAAGTGAAAACTCTCCATAAACTAGCCGGAGTTGTAAATATTATCAGTTTTCTGGCTATGTGCCACCTTTCCACTGGTAACCTCCGTGATTGAAAACGGCTGGAAATGTAGTAAGAATCTATTTGCTTTTATTTCAAGTGTTTCTTGTAAGTTTTTTATCATTACTGGAAACAATAATTGCGTATTTGAAGAGTTTTACCACAATTAGAGAGTGTTCCTACAACTACATACTGGAATCATCAGCATTTTAACTGATTCACACAGGAAACACCAGAGAAATTCGGCCTCCAATTGTTAACATAAACAGTATAGTCTTCACGTACAGTCTTTCTACACAAATTTTGAGCTGAATAAACCTGAATTCCTAATATTTGAAAGCGAACTCAAGTGAAAACTCACCCTAAACTAGACGGAGTTGTAAGTATTATCAGTTCTCTGGTCATGACCCAGCTTTCCACTGGTAAACTCCGTGATTGAAAACGGCTGGAAATGTAGTAAGAATAAATTTCCTTTCATTTCAAGAGTTTCTTACAAGTTTTTTATCATTTCTGGAAACAATAATTGCGTATTTGAAGAGTTTTACCACAATTAGAGAGTGTTCCTACAACTACATACTGGAATTATCAGCATTTTAACTGATTCACACAGGAAACACCAGAGAAATTCGGCCTCCAATTGTTAACATAAACAGTATAGTCTTCACGTACAGTCTTTCTACACAAATTTTGAGCTGTATAAACCTGAATTCCTAATATTTGAAAGCGAACTCAAGTGAAAACTCACCCTAAAATAGACTGAGTTTTAAGTATTATCAGTTTTCTGGTCATGACCCAGCTTCCACTGGTAAACTCCGTGATTGAAAACGGCTGGAAATGTAGTAAGAATAAATTTCCTTTCATTTCAAGTGTTTCTTACAAGTTTTTTATCATTTCTGGAAACTATAATTGCGTATTTGAAGAGTTTTACCACAATTAGAGAGTGTTCCTACAACTATATACTGGAATCGGCAGCATTTTAACTGATTCACACAGAAAACGCCAGAGAAATTAGGCCTCAAATGTCAACATAAACAGTATATTGCACACTTACAGTCTTCCTACACAAATTTTGAGCTGTATAAACCTGAAATCCTAATATTTGAAAGCCAATTCAAGTGAAAACTCTCCATAAACTAGCCGGAGTTGTAAATATTATCAGTTTTCTGGCTATGTGCCACCTTTCCACTGGTAACCTCCGTGATTGAAAACGGCTGGAAATGTAGTAAGAATCTATTTGCTTTTATTTCAAGTGTTTCTTGTAAGTTTTTTATCATTACTGGAAACAATAATTGCGTATTTGAAGAGTTTTACCACAATTAGAGAGTGTTCCTACAACTACATACTGGAATCATCAGCATTTTAACTGATTCACACAGGAAATACCAGAGAAATTCGGCCTCCAATTGTTAACATAAACAGTATAGTCTTCACGTACAGTCTTTCTACACAAATTTTGAGCTGAATAAACCTGAATTCCTAATATTTGAAAGCGAACTGAAGTGAAAACTCACCCTAAACTAGACGGAGTTGTAAGTATTATCAGTTTGCTGGTCATGACCCAGCTTTCCACTGGTAAACTCCGTGATTGAAAACGGCTGGAAATGTAGTAAGAATAAATTTCCTTACATTTCAAGTGTTTCTTACAAGTTTTTTATCATTTCTGGAAACTATAATTGCGTATTTGAAAGTTTTACCACAATTAGAGAGTGTTCCTACAACTGTATACTGGAATCGGCAGCATTTTAACTGATTCACACAGAAAACGCCAGAGAAATTAGGCCTCAAATGTCAACATAAACAGTATATTGCACACTTACAGTCTTCCTACACAAATTTTGAGCTGTATAAACCTGAAATCCTAATATTTGAAAGGCAATTCAAGTGAAAACTCTCCATAAACTAGCCGGAGTTGTAAATATTATCAGTTTTCTGGCTATGTGCCACCTTTCCACTGGTAACCTCCGTGATTGAAAACGGCTGGAAATGTAGTAAGAATCTATTTGCTTTTATTTCAAGTGTTTCTTGTAAGTTTTTTATCATTACTGGAAACAATAATTACGTATTTGAAGAGTTTTACCACAATTAGAGAGTGTTCCTAGAACTACATACTGGAATCATCAGCATTTTAACTGATTCACACAGGAAACACTAGAGAAATTCGGCCTCCAATTGTTAACATAAACAGTATAGTCTTCACGTACAGTCTTTCTACACAAATTTTGAGCTGAATAAACCTGAATTCCTAATATTTGAAAGCGAACTCAAGTGAAAACTCACCCTAAAATAGACTGAGTTGTAAGTATTATCAATTCTCTGGTCATGACCCAGCTTTCCACTGGTAAACTCCGTGATTGAAAACGGCTGGAAATGTAGTACGAATAAATTTCCTTTCATTTCAAGTGTTTCTTACAAGTTTTTTATCATTTCTGGAAACTATAATTGCGTATTTGAAGAGTTTTACCACAATTAGAGAGTGTTCCTACAACTACATACTGGAATTATCAGCATTTTAACTGATTCACACAGGAAACACCAGAGAAATTCGGCCTCCAATTGTTAACATAAACAGTATAGTCTTCACGTACAGTCTTTCTACACAAATTTTGAGCTGTATAAACCTGAATTCCTAATATTTGAAAGCGAACTCAAGTGAAAACTCACCCTAAAATAGACTGAGTTTTAAGTATTATCAGTTTTCTGGTCATGACCCAGCTTCCACTGGTAAACTCCGTGATGGAAAACGGCTGGAAATGTAGTAAGAATAAATTTCCTTTCATTTCAAGTGTTTCTTACAAGTTTTTTTATCATTTCTGGAAACTATAATTGCGTATTTGAAGAGTTTTACCACAATTAGAGAGTGTTCCTACAACTATATACTGGAATCGGCAGCATTTTAACTGATTCACACAGAAAACGCCAGAGAAATTAGGCCTCGAATGTCAACATAAACAGTATATTGCACACTTACAGTCTTCCTACACAAATTTTGAGCTGTATAAACCTGAAATCCTAATATTTGAAAGCCAATTCAAGTGAAAACTCTCCATAAACTAGCCGGAGTTGTAAATATTATCAGTTTTCTGGCTATGTGCCACCTTTCCACTGGTAACCTCCGTGATTGAAAACGGCTGGAAATGTAGTAAGAATCTATTTGCTTTTATTTCAAGTGTTTCTTGTAAGTTTTTTATCATTACTGGAAACAATAATTACGTATTTGAAGAGTTTTACCACAATTAGAGAGTGTTCCTACAACTACATACTGGAATCATCAGCATTTTAACTGATTCACACAGGAAACACCAGAGAAATTCGCCCTCCAATTGTTAACATAAACAGTATAGTCTTCACGTACAGTCTTTCTACACAAATTTTGAGCTGAATAAACCTGAATTCCTAATATTTGAAAGCGAACTGAAGTGAAAACTCACCCTAAACTTGACGGAGTTGTAAGTATTATCAATTTTCTGGTCATGACCCAGCTTCCACTGGTAAACTCCGTGATTGAAAACGGATGGAAATGCAGTACGAATCTATTTCTTTTAATTTCACGTGTTTCTTACCAGTTTTTAATCATTTTTGGAAATTATAATTGCGTATTTGAAAGTTTTACCACAATTAGAGAGTTTTCCTACAACTACATACTGGAATCGTCAGCGGTTTAACTGTTTCACACAGGAAACACCAAAGAAATTCGGCCTCCAATTGTAAACATAAACTGTATAGTCTTCACTTACAGTCTTTCTACACAAATTTTGAGCTGTATAAACCTGAATTCCTAATATTTGAAAGCGAACTCAAGTGAAAACTCACCCTAAAATAGACTGAGTTTTAAGTATTATCAGTTTTCTGGTCATGACCCAGCTTCCACTGGTAAACTCCGTGATTGAAAACGGCTGGAAATGTAGTAAGAATAAATTTCCTTTCATTTCAAGTGTTTCTTACAAGTTTTTTATCATTTCTGGAAACTATAATTGCGTATTTGAAGAGTTTTACCACAATTAGAGAGTGTTCCTACAACTATATACTGGAATCGGCAGCATTTTAACTGATTCACACAGAAAACGCCAGAGAAATTAGGCCTCAAATGTAAACATAAACAGTATATTGCACACTTACAGTCTTCCTACACAAATTTTGAGCTGTATAAACCTGAAATCCTAATATTTGAAAGCCAATTCAAGTGAAAACTCTCCATAAACTAGCCGGAGTTGTAAATATTATCAGTTTTCTGGCTATGTGCCACCTTTCCACTGGTAACCTCCGTGATTGAAAACGGCTGGAAATGTAGTAAGAATCTATTTGCTTTTATTTCAAGTGTTTCTTGTAAGTTTTTTATCATTACTGGAAACAATAATTGCGTATTTGAAGAGTTTTACCACAATTAGAGAGTGTTCCTACAACTACATACTGGAATCATCAGCATTTTAACTGATTCACACAGGAAACACCAGAGAAATTCGGCCTCCAATTGTTAACATAAACAGTATAGTCTTCACGTACAGTCTTTCTACACAAATTTTGAGCTGAATAAACCTGAATTCCTAATATTTGAAAGCGAACTCAAGTGAAAACTCACCCTAAACTAGACGGAGTTGTAAGTATTATCAGTTCTCTGGTCATGACCCAGCTTTCCACTGGTAAACTCCGTGATTGAAAACGGCTGGAAATGTAGTAAGAATAAATTTCCTTTCATTTCAAGAGTTTCTTACAAGTTTTTTATCATTTCTGGAAACAATAATTGCGTATTTGAAGAGTTTTACCACAATTAGAGAGTGTTCCTACAACTACATACTGGAATTATCAGCATTTTAACTGATTCACACAGGAAACACCAGAGAAATTCGGCCTCCAATTGTTAACATAAACAGTATAGTCTTCACGTACAGTCTTTCTACACAAATTTTGAGCTGTATAAACCTGAATTCCTAATATTTGAAAGCGAACTCAAGTGAAAACTCACCCTAAAATAGACTGAGTTTTAAGTATTATCAGTTTTCTGGTCATGACCCAGCTTCCACTGGTAAACTCCGTGATTGAAAACGGCTGGAAATGTAGTAAGAATAAATTTCCTTTCATTTCAAGTGTTTCTTACAAGTTTTTTATCATTTCTGGAAACTATAATTGCGTATTTGAAGAGTTTTACCACAATTAGAGAGTGTTCCTACAACTATATACTGGAATCGGCAGCATTTTAACTGATTCACACAGAAAACGCCAGAGAAATTAGGCCTCAAATGTCAACATAAACAGTATATTGCACACTTACAGTCTTCCTACACAAATTTTGAGCTGTATAAACCTGAAATCCTAATATTTGAAAGCCAATTCAAGTGAAAACTCTCCATAAACTAGCCGGAGTTGTAAATATTATCAGTTTTCTGGCTATGTGCCACCTTTCCACTGGTAACCTCCGTGATTGAAAACGGCTGGAAATGTAGTAAGAATCTATTTGCTTTTATTTCAAGTGTTTCTTGTAAGTTTTTTATCATTACTGGAAACAATAATTGCGTATTTGAAGAGTTTTACCACAATTAGAGAGTGTTCCTACAACTACATACTGGAATCATCAGCATTTTAACTGATTCACACAGGAAATACCAGAGAAATTCGGCCTCCAATTGTTAACATAAACAGTATAGTCTTCACGTACAGTCTTTCTACACAAATTTTGAGCTGAATAAACCTGAATTCCTAATATTTGAAAGCGAACTGAAGTGAAAACTCACCCTAAACTAGACGGAGTTGTAAGTATTATCAGTTTGCTGGTCATGACCCAGCTTTCCACTGGTAAACTCCGTGATTGAAAACGGCTGGAAATGTAGTAAGAATAAATTTCCTTACATTTCAAGTGTTTCTTACAAGTTTTTTATCATTTCTGGAAACTATAATTGCGTATTTGAAAGTTTTACCACAATTAGAGAGTGTTCCTACAACTGTATACTGGAATCGGCAGCATTTTAACTGATTCACACAGAAAACGCCAGAGAAATTAGGCCTCAAATGTCAACATAAACAGTATATTGCACACTTACAGTCTTCCTACACAAATTTTGAGCTGTATAAACCTGAAATCCTAATATTTGAAAGCCAATTCAAGTGAAAACTCTCCATAAACTAGCCGGAGTTGTAAATATTATCAGTTTTCTGGCTATGTGCCACCTTTCCACTGGTAACCTCCGTGATTGAAAACGGCTGGAAATGTAGTAAGAATCTATTTGCTTTTATTTCAAGTGTTTCTTGTAAGTTTTTTATCATTACTGGAAACATTAATTACGTATTTGAAGAGTTTTACCACAATTAGAGAGTGTTCCTAGAACTACATACTGGAATCATCAGCATTTTAACTGATTCACACAGGAAACACTAGAGAAATTCGGCCTCCAATTGTTAACATAAACAGTATAGTCTTCACGTACAGTCTTTCTACACAAATTTTGAGCTGAATAAACCTGAATTCCTAATATTTGAAAGCGAACTCAAGTGAAAACTCACCCTAAAATAGACTGAGTTGTAAGTATTATCAATTCTCTGGTCATGACCCAGCTTTCCACTGGTAAACTCCGTGATTGAAAACGGCTGGAAATGTAGTACGAATAAATTTCCTTTCATTTCAAGTGTTTCTTACAAGTTTTTTATCATTTCTGGAAACTATAATTGCGTATTTGAAGAGTTTTACCACAATTAGAGAGTGTTCCTACAACTACATACTGGAATTATCAGCATTTTAACTGATTCACACAGGAAACACCAGAGAAATTCGGCCTCCAATTGTTAACATAAACAGTATAGTCTTCACGTACAGTCTTTCTACACAAATTTTGAGCTGTATAAACCTGAATTCCTAATATTTGAAAGCGAACTCAAGTGAAAACTCACCCTAAAATAGACTGAGTTTTAAGTATTATCAGTTTTCTGGTCATGACCCAGCTTCCACTGGTAAACTCCGTGATGGAAAACGGCTGGAAATGTAGTAAGAATAAATTTCCTTTCATTTCAAGTGTTTCTTACAAGTTTTTTTATCATTTCTGGAAACTATAATTGCGTATTTGAAGAGTTTTACCACAATTAGAGAGTGTTCCTACAACTATATACTGGAATCGGCAGCATTTTAACTGATTCACACAGAAAACGCCAGAGAAATTAGGCCTCGAATGTCAACATAAACAGTATATTGCACACTTACAGTCTTCCTACACAAATTTTGAGCTGTATAAACCTGAAATCCTAATATTTGAAAGCCAATTCAAGTGAAAACTCTCCATAAACTAGCCGGAGTTGTAAATATTATCAGTTTTCTGGCTATGTGCCACCTTTCCACTGGTAACCTCCGTGATTGAAAACGGCTGGAAATGTAGTAAGAATCTATTTGCTTTTATTTCAAGTGTTTCTTGTAAGTTTTTTATCATTACTGGAAACAATAATTACGTATTTGAAGAGTTTTACCACAATTAGAGAGTGTTCCTACAACTACATACTGGAATCATCAGCATTTTAACTGATTCACACAGGAAACACCAGAGAAATTCGGCCTCCAATTGTTAACATAAACAGTATAGTCTTCACGTACAGTCTTTCTACACAAATTTTGAGCTGAATAAACCTGAATTCCTAATATTTGAAAGCGAACTGAAGTGAAAACTCACCCTAAACTAGACGGAGTTGTAAGTATTATCAATTTTCTGGTCATGACCCAGCTTCCACTGGTAAACTCCGTGATTGAAAACGGATGGAAATGCAGTACGAATCTATTTCTTTTAATTTCACGTGTTTCTTACCAGTTTTTAATCATTTTTGGAAATTATAATTGCGTATTTGAAAGTTTTACCACAATTAGAGAGTTTTCCTACAACTACATACTGGAATCGTCAGCGGTTTAACTGTTTCACACAGGAAACACCAAAGAAATTCGGCCTCCAATTGTAAACATAAACTGTATAGTCTTCTCTTACAGTCTTTCTACACAAATTTTGAGCTGTATAAACCTGAATTCCTAATATTTGAAAGCGAACTCAAGTGAAAACTCACCCTAAAATAGACTGAGTTTTAAGTATTATCTGTTTCCTGGTCATGACCCAGCTTCCACTGGTAAACTCCGTGATTGAAAACGGCTGGAAATGTAGTAAGAATAAATTTCCTTTCATTTCAAGTGTTTCTTACAAGTTTTTTATCATTTCTGGAAACTATAATTGCGTATTTGAAGAGTTTTACCACAATTAGAGAGTGTTCCTACAACTATATACTGGAATCGGCAGCATTTTAACTGATTCACACAGAAAACGCCAGAGAAATTAGGCCTCAAATGTCAACATAAACAGTATATTGCACACTTACAGTCTTCCTACACAAATTTTGAGCTGTATAAACCTGAAATCCTAATATTTGAAAGCCAATTCAAGTGAAAACTCTCCATAAACTAGCCGGAGTTGTAAATATTATCAGTTTTCTGGCTATGTGCCTCCTTTCCACTGGTAACCTCCGTGATTGAAAACGGCTGGAAATGTAGTAAGAATCTATTTGCTTTTATTTCAAGTGTTTCTTATAAGTTTTTTATCATTACTGGAAACAATAATTGCGTATTTGAAGAGTTTTACCACAATTAGAGAGTGTTCCTACAACTACATACTTTATCATCAGCATTTTAACTGATTCACACAGGAAACACCAGAGAAATTCGGCCTCCAATTGTTAACATAAACAGTATAGTCTTCACGTACAGTCTTTCTACACAAATTTTGAGCTGAATAAACCTGAATTCCTAATATTTGAAAGCGAACTGAAGTGAAAACTCACCCTAAACTAGACGGAGTTGTAAGTATTATCAGTTTGCTGGTCATGACCCAGCTTTCCACTGGTAAACTCCCTGATTGAAAACGGCTGGAAATGTAGTAAGAATAAATTTCCTTACATTTCAAGTGTTTCTTACAAGTTTTTTTATCATTTCTGGAAACTATAATTGCGTATTTGAAGAGTTTTACCACAATTAGAGAGTGTTCCTACAACTGTATACTGGAATCGGCAGCATTTTAACTGATTCACACAGAAAACGCCAGAGAAATTAGGCCTCAAATGTAAACATAAACAGTATATTGCACACTTACAGTCTTCCTACACAAATTTTGAGCTGTATAAACCTAAAATCCTAATATTTGAAAGCCAATTCAAGTGGAAACTCTCCATAACCTAGCCGGTGTTGTAAATATTATCAGTTTTCTTGTCATGTCGTAGCTTTACACTGAAAACCTCCTTGATTGAAAACGGCTGGAAATGCAGTACGAATCTATTTCTTTTAATTTCACGTGTTTCCTACCAGTTTTTAATCATTTCTGGAAACTATAATTGCGTATTTGAAAGTTTTACCACAATTAGAGAGTTTTCCTACAACTACATACTGGAATCGTCAGCATTTTAACTGATTCACACAGGAAACACCAAAGAAATTCGGCCTCCAATTGTAAACATAAACTGTATAGTCTTCACTTACAGTCTTTCTACACAAATTTTGAGCTGTATAAACCTGAATTCCTAATATTTGAAAGCGAACTCAAGTGAAAACTCACCCTAAAATAGACTGAGTTTTAAGTATTATCAGTTTTCTGGTCATGACCCAGCTTCCACTGGTAAACTCCGTGATGGAAAACGGCTGGAAATGTAGTAAGAATAAATTTCCTTTCATTTCAAGTGTTTCTTACAAGTTTTTTATCATTTCTGGAAACAATAATTGCGTATTTGAAGAGTTTTACCACAATTAGAGAGTGTTCCTACAACTACATACTTTATCATCAGCATTTTAACTGATTCACACAGGAAACACCAGAGAAATTCGGCCTCCAATTGTTAACATAAACAGTATAGTCTTCACGTACAGTCTTTCTACACAAATTTTGAGCTGAATAAACCTGAATTCCTAATATTTGAAAGCGAACTGAAGTGAAAACTCACCCTAAACTAGACGGAGTTGTACGTATTATCAGTTTGCTGGTCATGACCCAGCTTTCCACTGGTAAACTCCGTGATTGAAAACGGCTGGAAATGTAGTAAGAATAAATTTCCTTACATTTCAAGTGTTTCTTACAAGTTTTTTATCATTTCTGGAAACTATAATTGCGTATTTGAAGAGTTTTACCACAATTAGAGAGTGTTCCTACAACTGTATACTGGAATCGGCAGCATTTTAACTGATTCACACAGAAAACGCCAGAGAAATTAGGCCTCAAATGTAAACATAAACAGTATATTGCACACTTACAGTCTTCCTACACAAATTTTGAGCTGTATAAACCTAAAATCCTAATATTTGAAAGCCAATTCAAGTGGAAACTCTCCATAACCTAGCCGGTGTTGTAAATATTATCAGTTTTCTTGTCATGTCGTAGCTTTACACTGAAAACCTCCTTGATTGAAAACGGCTGGAAATGCAGTACGAATCTATTTCTTTTAATTTCACGTGTTTCCTACCAGTTTTTAATCATTTCTGGAAACTATAATTGCGTATTTGAAAGTTTTACCACAATTAGAGAGTTTTCCTACAACTACATACTGGAATCGTCAGCATTTTAACTGATTCACACAGGAAACACCAAAGAAATTCGGCCTCCAATTGTAAACATAAACTGTATAGTCTTCACTTACAGTCTTTCTACACAAATTTTGAGCTGTATAAACCTGAATTCCTAATATTTGAAAGCGAACTCAAGTGAAAACTCACCCTAAAATAGACTGAGTTTTAAGTATTATCAGTTTTCTGGTCATGACCCAGCTTCCACTGGTAAACTCCGTGATGGAAAACGGCTGGAAATGTAGTAAGAATAAATTTCCTTTCATTTCAAGTGTTTCTTACAAGTTTTTTATCATTTCTGGAAACAATAATTGCGTATTTGAAGAGTTTTACCACAATTAGAGAGTGTTCCTACAACTACATACTTTATCATCAGCATTTTAACTGATTCACACAGGAAACACCAGAGAAATTCGGCCTCCAATTGTTAACATAAACAGTATAGTCTTCACGTACAGTCTTTCTACACAAATTTTGAGCTGAATAAACCTGAATTCCTAATATTTGAAAGCGAACTGAAGTGAAAACTCACCCTAAACTAGACGGAGTTGTAAGTATTATCAGTTTGCTGGTCATGACCCAGCTTTCCACTGGTAAACTCCGTGATTGAAAACGGCTGGAAATGTAGTAAGAATAAATTTCCTTACATTTCAAGTGTTTCTTACAAGTTTTTTATCATTTCTGGAAACTATAATTGCGTATTTGAAGAGTTTTACCACAATTAGAGAGTGTTCCTACAACTGTATACTGGAATCGGCAGCATTTTAACTGATTCACACAGAAAACGCCAGAGAAATTAGGCCTCAAATGTAAACATAAACAGTATATTGCACACTTACAGTCTTCCTACACAAATTTTGAGCTGTATAAACCTAAAATCCTAATATTTGAAAGCCAATTCAAGTGGAAACTCTCCATAACCTAGCCGGTGTTGTAAATATTATCAGTTTTCTTGTCATGTCGTAGCTTTACACTGAAAACCTCCTTGATTGAAAACGGCTGGAAATGCAGTACGAATCTATTTCTTTTAATTTCACGTGTTTCCTACCAGTTTTTAATCATTTCTGGAAACTATAATTGCGTATTTGAAAGTTTTACCACAATTAGAGAGTTTTCCTACAACTACATACTGGAATCGTCAGCATTTTAACTGATTCACACAGGAAACACCAAAGAAATTCGGCCTCCAATTGTAAACATAAACTGTATAGTCTTCACTTACAGTCTTTCTACACAAATTTTGAGCTGTATAAACCTGAATTCCTAATATTTGAAAGCGAACTCAAGTGAAAACTCACCCTAAAATAGACTGAGTTTTAAGTATTATCAGTTTTCTGGTCATGACCCAGCTTCCACTGGTAAACTCCGTGATGGAAAACGGCTGGAAATGTAGTAAGAATAAATTTCCTTTCATTTCAAGTGTTTCTTACAAGTTTTTTATCATTTCTGGAAACAATAATTGCGTATTTGAAGAGTTTTACCACAATTAGAGAGTGTTCCTCCAACTACATACTGGAATCATCAGCATTTTAACTGATTCTCACAGGAAACACCAGAGAAATTCGGCCTCCGATTGATAACATAAACAGTATAGTCTTCACGTACAGTCTTTCTACACAAATTTTGAGCTGAATAAACCTGAATTCCTAATATTTGAAAGCGAACTGAAGTGAAAACTCACCCTAAACTAGACGGAGTTGTAAGTATTATCAGTTTGCTGGTCATGACCCAGCTTCCACTGGTAAACTCCGTGATTGAAAACGGCTGGAAATGTAGTAAGAATAAATTTCCTTTCATTTCAAGAGTTTCTTACAAGTTTTTTATCATTTCTGGAACTTATAATTGCGTATTTGAAGAGTTTTACCACAATTAGAGAGTGTTCCTACAACTACATACTGGAATTATCAGCATTTTAACTGATTCACACAGGAAACACCAGAGAAATTCGGCCTCCAATTGTTAACATAAACAGTATAGTCTTCACGGACAGTCTTTCTACACAAATTTTGAGCTGAATAAACCTGAACTCCTAATATTTGAAAGCGAACTGAAGTGAAAACTCACCCTAAACTAGACGGAGTTGTAAGTATTATCAGTTTTCTGGTCATGACCCAGCTTCCACTGGTAAACTCTGTGATTGAAAACGGCTGGAAATGTAGTACGAATAAATTTCCTTTCATTTCAAGTGTTTCTTACAAGTTTTTTATCATTTCTGGAAACTATAATTGCGTATTTGAAGAGTTTTACCACAATTAGAGAGTGTTCCTACAACTATATACTGGAATCGGCAGCATTTTAACTGATTCACACAGAAAACGCCAGAGAAATTAGGCCTCAAATGGCAACATAAACAGTATATTGCACACTTACAGTCTTCCTACACAAATTTTGAGCTGTATAAACCTGAAATCCTAATATTTGAAAGCCAATTCAAGTGAAAACTCTCCATAAACTAGCCGGAGTTGTAAATATTATCAGTTTTTTGGCTATGTGCCACCTTTTCACTGGTAACCTCCGTGATTGAAAACGGCTGGAAATGTAGTAAGAATCTATTTGCTTTTATTTCAAGTGTTTCTTATAAGTTTTTTATCATTACTGGAAACAATAATTGCGTATTTGAAGAGTTTTACCACAATTAGAGAGTGTTCCTACAACTACATACTTTATCATCAGCATTTTAACTGATTCACACAGGAAACACCAGAGAAATTCGGCCTCCAATTGTTAACATAAACAGTATAGTCTTCACGTACAGACTTTCTACACAAATTTTGAGCTGAATAAACCTGAATTCCTAATATTTGAAAGCGAACTGAAGTGAAAACTCACCCTAAACTAGACGGAGTTGTAAGTATTATCAGTTTTCTGGTCAGGACCCAGCTTCCACTGGTAAACTCCGTGATTGAAAACGGCTGGAAATGTAGTAAGAATAAATTTCCTTTCATTTCAAGTGTTTCTTACAAGTTTTTTATCATTTCTGGAACTTATAATTGCGTATTTGAAGAGTTTTACCACAATTAGAGAGTGTTCCTACAACTATATACTGGATTCGTCAGCATTTTAACTGATTCACACAGAAAACGCCAGAGAAATTAGGCCTCAAATGTAAACATAAACAGTATATTGCACACTTACAGTCTTCCTAAACCAATTTTGAGCTGTATAAACCTGAAATCCTAATATTTGAAAGCCAATTCAAGTGAAAACTCTCCATAAACTAGCCGGAGTTGTAAATATTATCAGTTTTCTTGTCATGTCGTAGCTTTTCACTGAAAACCTCCTTGATTGAAAACGGCTGGAAATGCAGTACGAATCTATTTCTTTTAATTTCACGTGTTTCCTACCAGTTTTTAATCATTTCTGGAAACTATAATTGCGTATTTGAAAGTTTTACCACAATTAGAGAGTTTTCCTACAACTACATACTGGAATCGTCAGCATTTTAACTGATTCACACAGGAAACACCAAAGAAATTCGGCCTCCAATTGTAAACATAAACTGTAAAGTCTTCACTTACAGTCTTTCTACACAAATTTTGAGCTGTATAAACCTGAATTCCTAATATTTAAAGCGAACTCAAGTGAAAACTCACCCTAAATAGACTGAGTTTTAAGTATTATCAGTTTTCTGGTCATGACCCAGCTTCCACTGGTAAACTCCGTGATTGAAAACGGCTGGAAATGTAGTAAGAATAAATTTCCTTTCATTTCAAGTGTTTCTTACAAGTTTTTTATCATTTCTGGAAACTATAATTGCGTATTTGAAGAGTTTTACCACAATTAGAGAGTGTTCCTACAACTATATACTGGAATCGTCAGCATTTTAACTGATTCACACAGAAAACGCCAGAGAAATTAGGCCTCAAGTTTAAACATAAACAGTATATTGCACACTTACAGTCTTTCCATACAAATTTTGAGCTGTATAAACCTGAAATTCTAATATTTGAAAGCCAATTCAAGTGAAAACTCTCCCTAAACTAGCCGGAGTTGTAAATATTATCATTTTTCTGGCTATGTCCCACCTTTCCACTGGTAACCTCCGTGATTGAAAACGGCTGGAAATGTAGTAAGAATAAATTTCCTTTCATTTCAAGTGTTTCTTACAAGTTTTTTATCATTTCTGGAACTTATAATTGCGTATTTGAAGAGTTTTACGACAATTAGAGAGTCTTCCTACAACTATATACTGGAAAGGGCAGCATTTTAACTGATTCACACAGAGAACGCCAGAGAAATTAGGCCTCAAATGTAAACATAAACAGTATATTGCACACTTACAGTCTTTCTACACAAATTTTGAGCTGAATAAACGTGAATTCCTAATATTTGAAAGGGAACTCAAGTGAAAACTCACCCTAAACTAGACGGAGTTGTAAGTATTATCAGTTTTCTGGTCATGACCCAGCTTTCCACTAGTAAACTCCGTGATTGAAAACGGCTGGAAATGTAGTAAGAATAAATTTCCTTTCATTTCAAGTGTTTCTTACAAGTTTTTTATCATTTCTGGAAACAATAATTGCGTATTTGAAGAGTTTTACCACAATTAGAGAGTGTTCCTACAACTGTATACTGGAATCGGCAGCATTTTAACTGATTCACACAGAAAACGCCAGAGAAATTAGGCCTCAAATGTCAACATAAACAGTATATTGCACACTTACAGTCTTCCTACACAAATTTTGAGCTGTATAAACCTGAAATCCTAATATTTGAAAGCCAATTCAAGTGAAAACTCTCCATAAACTAGCCGGAGTTGTAAATATTATCAGTTTTCTGGCTATGTGCCACCTTTCCACTGGTAACCGCCATGATTGAAAACGGCTGGAAATGTAGTAAGAATGTATTTGCTTTTATTTCAAGTGTTTCTTATAAGTTTTTTATCATTACTGGAAACAATAATTGCGTATTTGAAGAGTTTTACCACAATTAGAGAGTGTTCCTACAACTACATACTTTATCATCAGCATTTTAACTGATTCACACAGGAAACACCAGAGAAATTCGGCCTCCAATTGTTAACATAAACAGTATAGTCTTCACGTACAGTCTTTCTACACAAATTTTGAGCTGAATAAACCTGAATTCCTAATATTTGAAAGCGAACTGAAGTGAAAACTCACCCTAAACTAGACGGAGTTGTAAGTATTATCAGTTTTCTGGTCATGACCCAGCTTCCACTGGTAAACTCCGTGATTCAAACGGCTGGAAATGTAGTACGAATAAATTTCCTTTCATTTCAAGTGTTTCTTACAAGTTTTTTATCATTTCTGGAACTTATAATTGCGTATTTGAAGAGTTTTACTACAATTAGAGAGTGTTCCTACAACTATATACTGGATTCGTCAGCATTTTAACTGATTCACAGAGAAAACGCCAGAGAAATTAGGCCTCAAATGTAAACATAAACAGTATATTGCACACTTACAGTCTTCCTAAACAAATTTTGAGCTGTATAAACCTGAAATCCTAATATTTGAAAGCCAATTCAAGTGAAAACTCTCCATAAACTAGCCGGAGTTGTAAATATTATCAGTTTTCTTGTCATGTCGTACCTTTACACTGAAAACCTCCTTGATTGAAAACGGCTGGAAATGCAGTACGAATCTATTTCTTTTAATTTCACGTGTTTCCTACCAGTTTTTAATCATTTCTGGAAACTATAATTGCGTATTTGAAAGTTTTACCACAATTAGAGAGTTTTCCTACAACTACATACTGGAATCGTCAGCATTTTAACTGATTCACACAGGAAACACCAAAGAAATTCGGCCTCCAATTGTAAACATAAACTGTATAGTCTTCACTTACAGTCTTTCTACACAAATTTTGAGCTGTATAAACCTGAATTCCTAATATTTAAAGCGAACTCAAGTGAAAACTCACCCTAAAATAGACTGAGTTTTAAGTATTATCAGTTTTCTGGTCATGACCCAGCTTCCACTGGTAAACTCCGTGATTGAAAACGGCTGGAAATGTAGTAAGAGTAAATTTCCTTTCATTTCAAGTGTTTCTTACAAGTTTTTTATCATTTCTGGAAACTATAATTGCGTATTTGAAGAATTTTACCACAATTAGAGAGTTTTCCTACAACTATATACTGGAATAGTCAGCATTTTAACTGATTCACACAGAAAACGCCAGAGAAATTAGGCCTCAAGTTTAAACATAAACAGTATATTGCACACTTACAGTCTTTCTATACAAATTTTGAGCTGTATCAACCTGAAATTCTAATATTTGAAAGCCAATTCAAGTGAAAACTCTCCCTAAACTAGCCGGAGTTGTAAATATTATCATTTTTCTGGCTATGTCCCACCTTTCCACTGGTAACCTCCGTGATTGAAAACGGCTGGAAATGTAGTAACAATCTATTTGCTTTTATTTCAAGTGTTTCTTATAAGTTTTTTATCATTTCTGGAACTTATAATTGCGTATTTGAAATGTTTTACCACAATTAGAGAGTGTTCCTACAACTATATACTGGATTCGTCAGCATTTTAACTGATTCACACAGAAAACGCCAGAGAAATTAGGCCTCAAATGTAAACATAAACAGTATATTGCAGACTTACAGTCTTCCTACACAAATTTTGAGCTGTATAAACCTGAAATCCTAATATTTGAAAGCCAATTCAAGTGAAAACTCTCCATAAACCAGCCGGAGTTTTAAATATTATCAGTTTTCTTGTCATGTCATACCTTTACACTGAAAAACTCCGTGATTGAAAACGGCTGAAAATGCAGTACAAATCTATTTCTTTTAATTTCACTTGTTTCCTACAAGTTTTTTATCATTTCTGGAAACTATAATTGCGTATTTGAAGAGTTTTACCACAATTAGAGAGTGTTCCTACAATTATATATTGGAATCGGCAGCATTTTAACTGATTCACACAGAAAACGCCAGAGAAATTAGTCCTCAAATGTCAACATAAACAGTATATTGCACACTTACAGTCTTCCTACACAAATTTTGTGCTGTATAAACCTGAAATCCTAATATTTGAAAGCCAATTCAAGTGAAAACTCTCCATAAACTAGCCGGAGTTGTAAATATTATCAGTTTTCTGGCTATGTGCCACCTTTCCACTGGTAACCTCCGTGATTTAAAACGGCTGGAAATGTAGTAAGAATAAATTTCCTTTCATTTCAAGTGTTTCTTACAAGTTTTTTATCATTTCTGGAACTTATAATTGCGTATTTGAAGAGTTTTAACACAATTAGAGAGTGTTCCTACAACTATATACTGGAATGGGCAGCATTTTAACTGATTCACAAGAGAACGCCAGAGAAATTAGGCCTCAAATGTAAACATAAACAGTATATGGCACACTTACAGTCTTTCTACACAAATTTTGAGCTGAATAAACCTGAATTCCTAATATTTGAAAGGGAACTCAAGTGAAAACTCACCCTAAACTAGACGGAGTTGTAAGTATTATCAGTTTTCTGATCATGACCCAGCTTTCCACTGGTAAACTCCGTGATTGAAAACGGCTGGAAATGTAGTAAGAATAAATTTCCTTTCATTTCAAGTGTTTCTTACAAGTTTTTTTTTTATCATTTCTGGAACTTATAATTGCGTATTTGAAGAGTTTTACCACAATTACAGAGTGTTCCTACAACTATATACTGGATTCGTCAGCATTTTAAGTGATTCACAAAGAAAACGCCAGAGAAATTAGGCCTCAAATGTAAACATAAACAGTATATTGCACACTTACAGTCTTCCTACACAAATTTTGAGCTGTATAAACCTGAAATCCTAATATTTGAAAGCTAATTCAAGTGAAAACTCTCCATAAACTAGCCGGAGTTGTAAATATTATCAGTTTTCTTGTCATGTCGTAGCTTTACACTGAAAACCTCCGTGATTGAAAACGGCTGGAAAAGCAGTACGAATCTATTTCTTTTAATTTCACGTGTTTCCTACCAGTTTTTAATCATTTCTGGAAAGTATAATTGCGTATTTGAAAGTTTTACCACAATTAGAGAGTTTTCCTACAACTACATACTGGAATCGTCAGCATTTTAACTGATTCACACAGGAAACACCAAAGAAATTCGGTCTCCAATTGTAAACATAAACTGTATAGTCTTCACTTACAGTCTTTCTACACAAATTTTGAGCTGTATAAACCTGAATTCCTAATATTTAAAGCGAACTCAAGTGAAAACTCACCCTAAAATAGACTGAGTTTTAAGTATTATCAGTTTTCTGGTCATGACCCAGCTTCCACTGGTAAACTCCGCGATTGAAAACGGCTCGAAATGTAGTAAGAATAAATTTCCTTTCATTTCAAGTGTTTCTTACAAGTTTTTTATCATTTCTGGAAACAATAATTGCGTATTTGAAGAGTTTTACCACAATTAGAGAGTGTTCCTACAACTATATACTGGAATTGGCAGCATTTTAACTGATTCACACAGAAAACGCCAGAGAAATTCGGCCTCCAATTGTAAACATAAACAGTATAGTCTTCACGTACAGTCTTTCTACACAAATTTTGAGCTGAATAAACCTGAATTCCTAATATTTGAAAGCCAATTCAAGTGAAAACTCACCCTAAACTAGACGGAGTTGTAAGTATTATCAGTTTGCTGGTCATGACCCAGCTTTCCACTGGTAAACTCCGTGATTGAAAACGGCTGGAAATGTAGTAAGAATAAATTTCCTTTCATTTCAAGTGTTTCTTACAAGTTTTTTATCATTTCTGGAAACAATAATTGCGTATTTGAAGAGTTTTACCACAATTAGAGAGTGTTCCTACAACTGTATACTGGAATCGGCAGCATTTTAACTGATTCACACAGAAAACGCCAGAGAAATTAGGCCTCAAATGTCAACATAAACAGTATATTGCACACTTACAGTCTTCCTACACAAATTTTGAGCTGTATAAACCTGAAATCCTAATATTTGAAAGCCAATTCAAGTGAAAACTCTCCATAAACTAGCCGGAGTTGTAAATATTATCAGTTTTCTGGCTATGTGCCACCTTTCCACTGGTAACCGCCATGATTGAAAACGGCTGGAAATGTAGTAAGAATGTATTTGCTTTTATTTCAAGTGTTTCTTATAAGTTTTTTATCATTACTGGAAACAATAATTGCGTATTTGAAGAGTTTTACCACAATTAGAGAGTGTTCCTACAACTACATACTTTATCATCAGCATTTTAACTGATTCACACAGGAAACACCAGAGAAATTCGGCCTCCAATTGTTAACATAAACAGTATAGTCTTCACGTACAGTCTTTCTACACAAATTTTGAGCTGAATAAACCTGAATTCCTAATATTTGAAAGCGAACTGAAGTGAAAACTCACCCTAAACTATACGGAGTTGTAAGTATTATCAGTTTTCTGGTCATGACCCAGCTTCCACTGGTAAACTCCGTGATTCAAACGGCTGGAAATGTAGTACGAATAAATTTCCTTTCATTTCAAGTGTTTCTTACAAGTTTTTTATCATTTCTGGAACTTATAATTGCGTATTTGAAGAGTTTTACTACAATTAGAGAGTGTTCCTACAACTATATACTGGATTCGTCAGCATTTTAACTGATTCACAGAGAAAACGCCAGAGAAATTAGGCCTCAAATGTAAACATAAACAGTATATTGCACACTTACAGTCTTCCTAAACAAATTTTGAGCTGTATAAACCTGAAATCCTAATATTTGAAAGCCAATTCAAGTGAAAACTCTCCATAAACTAGCCGGAGTTGTAAATATTATCAGTTTTCTTGTCATGTCGTAGCTTTTCACTGAAAACCTCCTTGATTGAAAACGGCTGGAAATGCAGTACGAATCTATTTCTTTTAATTTCACGTGTTTCCTACCAGTTTTTAATCATTTCTGGAAACTATAATTGCGTATTTGAAAGTTTAACCACAATTAGAGAGTTTTCCTACAACTACATACTGGAATCGTCAGCATTTTAACTGATTCACACAGGAAACACCAAAGAAATTCGGCCTCCAATTGTAAACATAAACTGTATAGTCTTCACTTACAGTCTTTCTACACAAATTTTGAGCTGTATAAACCTGAATTCCTAATATTTAAAGCGAACTCAAGTGAAAACTCACCCTAAAATAGACTGAGTTTTAAGTATTATCAGTTTTCTGGTCATGACCCAGCTTCCACTGGTAAACTCCGTGATTGAAAACGGCTGGAAATGTAGTAAGAGTAAATTTCCTTTCATTTCAAGTGTTTCTTACAAGTTTTTTATCATTTCTGGAAACTATAATTGCGTATTTGAAGAATTTTACCACAATTAGAGAGTTTTCCTACAACTATATACTGGAATAGTCAGCATTTTAACTGATTCACACAGAAAACGCCAGAGAAATTAGGCCTCAAGTTTAAACATAAACAGTATATTGCACACTTACAGTCTTTCTATACAAATTTTGAGCTGTATCAACCTGAAATTCTAATATTTGAAAGCCAATTCAAGTGAAAACTCTCCCTAAACTAGCCGGAGTTGTAAATATTATCATTTTTCTGGCTATGTCCCACCTTTCCACTGGTAACCTCCGTGATTGAAAACGGCTGGAAATGTAGTAACAATCTATTTGCTTTTATTTCAAGTGTTTCTTATAAGTTTTTTATCATTTCTGGAACTTATAATTGCGTATTTGAAATGTTTTACCACAATTAGAGAGTGTTCCTACAACTATATACTGGATTCGTCAGCATTTTAACTGATTCACACAGAAAACGCCAGAGAAATTAGGCCTCAAATGTAAACATAAACAGTATATTGCAGACTTACAGTCTTCCTACACAAATTTTTAGCTGTATAAACCTGAAATCCTAATATTTGAAAGCCAATTCAAGTGAAAACTCTCCATAAACCAGCCGGAGTTGTAAATATTATCAGTTTTCTTGTCATGTCATACCTTTACAGTGAAAACCTCCGTGATTGAAAACGGCTGAAAATGCAGTACAAATCTATTTCTTTTAATTTCACTTGTTTCCTACAAGTTTTTTATCATTTCTGGAAACCATAATTGCGTATTTGAAGAGTTTTACCACAATTAGAGAGTGTTCCTACAACTATATATTGGAATCGGCAGCATTTTAACTGATTCACACAGAAAACGCCAGAGAAATTAGTCCTCAAATGTCAACATAAACAGTATATTGCACACTTACAGTCTTCCTACACAAATTTTGAGCTGTATAAACCTGAAATCCTAATATTTGAAAGCCAATTCAAGTGAAAACTCTCCATAAACTAGCCGGAGTTGTAAATATTATCAGTTTTCTGGCTATGTGCCACCTTTCCACTGGTAACCTCCGTGATTGAAAACGGCTGGAAATGTAGTAAGAATAAATTTCCTTTCATTTCAAGTGTTTCTTACAAGTTTTTTATCATTTCTGGAACTTATAATTGCGTATTTGAAGAGTTTTACCACAATTAGAGAGTGTTCCTACAACTATATACTGGAATGGGCAGCATTTTATCTGATTCACAAGAGAACGCCAGAGAAATTAGGCCTCAAATGTAAACATAAACAGTATATTGCACACTTACAGTCTTTCTACACAAATTTTGAGCTGAATAAACCTGAATTCCTAATATTTGAAAGGGAACTCAAGTGAAAACTCACCCTAAACTAGACGGAGTTGTAAGTATTATCAGTTTTCTGATCATGACCCAGCTTTCCACTGGTAAACTCCGTGATTGAAAACGGCTGGAAATGTAGAAAGAATAAATTTCCTTTCATTTCAAGTGTTTCTTACAAGTTTTTTTTTTATCATTTCTGGAACTTATAATTGCGTATTTGAAGAGTTTTACCACAATTACAGAGTGTTCCTACAACTATATACTGGATTCGTCAGCATTTTAAGTGATTCACAAAGAAAACGCCAGAGAAATTAGGCCTCAAATGTAAACATAAACAGTATATTGCACACTTACAGTCTTCCTACACAAATATTGAGCTGTATAAACCTGAAATCCTAATATTTGAAAGCCAATTCAAGTGAAAACTCTCCATAAACTAGCCGGAATTGTAAATATTATCAGTTTTCTTGTCATGTCGTAGCTTTACACTGAAAACCTCCGTGATTGAAAACGGCTGGAAATGCAGTACGAATCTATTTCTTTTAATTTCACGTGTTTCCTACCAGTTTTTAATCATTTCTGGAAAGTATAATTGCGTATTTGAAAGTTTTACCACAATTAGAGAGTTTTCCTACAACTACATACTGGAATCGTCAGCATTTTAACTGATTCACACAGGAAACACCAAAGAAATTCGGCCTCCAATTGTAAACATAAACTGTATAGTCTTCACTTACAGTCTTTCTACACAAATTTTGAGCTGTATAAACCTGAATTCCTAATATTTAAAGCGAACTCAAGTGAAAACTCACCCTAAAATAGACTGAGTTTTAAGTATTATCAGTTTTCTGGTCATGACCCAGCTTCCACTGGTAAACTCCGCGATTGAAAACGGCTCGAAATGTAGTAAGAATAAATTTCCTTTCATTTCAAGTGTTTCTTACAAGTTTTTTATCATTTCTGGAACTTATAATTGCGTATTTGAAGAGTTTTAACACAATTAGAGAGTGTTCCTACAACTATATACTGGAATGGGCAGCATTTTAACTGATTCACAAGAGAACGCCAGAGAAATTAGGCCTCAAATGTAAACATAAACAGTATATTGCACACTTACAGTCTTTCTACACAAATTTTGAGCTGAATAAACCTGAATTCCTAATATTTGAAAGGGAACTCAAGTGAAAACTCACCCTAAACTAGACGGAGTTGTAAGTATTATCAGTTTTCTGATCATGACCCAGCTTTCCACTGGTAAACTCCGTGATTGAAAACGGCTGGAAATGTAGTAAGAATAAATTTCCTTTCATTTCAAGTGTTTCTTACAAGTTTTTTTTTTATCATTTCTGGAACTTATAATTGCGTATTTGAAGAGTTTTACCACAATTACAGAGTGTTCCTACAACTATATACTGGATTCGTCAGCATTTTAAGTGATTCACAAAGAAAACGCCAGAGAAATTAGGCCTCAAATGTAAACATAAACAGTATATTGCACACTTACAGTCTTCCTACACAAATTTTGAGCTGTATAAACCTGAAATCCTAATATTTGAAAGCTAATTCAAGTGAAAACTCTCCATAAACTAGCCGGAGTTGTAAATATTATCAGTTTTCTTGTCATGTCGTAGCTTTACACTGAAAACCTCCGTGATTGAAAACGGCTGGAAAAGCAGTACGAATCTATTTCTTTTAATTTCACGTGTTTCCTACCAGTTTTTAATCATTTCTGGAAAGTATAATTGCGTATTTGAAAGTTTTACCACAATTAGAGAGTTTTCCTACAACTACATACTGGAATCGTCAGCATTTTAACTGATTCACACAGGAAACACCAAAGAAATTCGGTCTCCAATTGTAAACATAAACTGTATAGTCTTCACTTACAGTCTTTCTACACAAATTTTGAGCTGTATAAACCTGAATTCCTAATATTTAAAGCGAACTCAAGTGAAAACTCACCCTAAAATAGACTGAGTTTTAAGTATTATCAGTTTTCTGGTCATGACCCAGCTTCCACTGGTAAACTCCGCGATTGAAAACGGCTCGAAATGTAGTAAGAATAAATTTCCTTTCATTTCAAGTGTTTCTTACAAGTTTTTTATCATTTCTGGAAACAATAATTGCGTATTTGAAGAGTTTTACCACAATTAGAGAGTGTTCCTACAACTATATACTGGAATTGGCAGCATTTTAACTGATTCACACAGAAAACGCCAGAGAAATTCGGCCTCCAATTGTAAACATAAACAGTATAGTCTTCACGTACAGTCTTTCTACACAAATTTTGAGCTGAATAAACCTGAATTCCTAATATTTGAAAGCCAATTCAAGTGAAAACTCACCCTAAACTAGACGGAGTTGTAAGTATTATCAGTTTGCTGGTCATGACCCAGCTTTCCACTGGTAAACTCCGTGATTGAAAACGGCTGGAAATGTAGTAAGAATAAATTTCCTTTCATTTCAAGTGTTTCTTACAAGTTTTTTATCATTTCTGGAAACAATAATTGCGTATTTGAAGAGTTTTACCACAATTAGAGAGTGTTCCTACAACTATATACTGGAATAGTCAGCATTTTAACTGATTCACACAGAAAACGCCAGAGAAATTAGGCCTCAAGTTTAAACATAAACAGTATATTGCACACTTACAGTCTTTCTATACAAATTTTGAGCTGTATCAACCTGAAATTCTAATATTTGAAAGCCAATTCAAGTGAAAACTCTCCCTAAACTAGCCGGAGTTGTAAATATTATCATTTTTCTGGCTATGTCCCACCTTTCCACTGGTAACCTCCGTGATTGAAAACGGCTGGAAATGTAGTAACAATCTATTTGCTTTTATTTCAAGTGTTTCTTATAAGTTTTTTATCATTTCTGGAACTTATAATTGCGTATTTGAAATGTTTTACCACAATTAGAGAGTGTTCCTACAACTATATACTGGATTCGTCAGCATTTTAACTGATTCACACAGAAAACGCCAGAGAAATTAGGCCTCAAATGTAAACATAAACAGTATATTGCAGACTTACAGTCTTCCTACACAAATTTTTAGCTGTATAAACCTGAAATCCTAATATTTGAAAGCCAATTCAAGTGAAAACTCTCCATAAACCAGCCGGAGTTGTAAATATTATCAGTTTTCTTGTCATGTCATACCTTTACAGTGAAAACCTCCGTGATTGAAAACGGCTGAAAATGCAGTACAAATCTATTTCTTTTAATTTCACTTGTTTCCTACAAGTTTTTTATCATTTCTGGAAACCATAATTGCGTATTTGAAGAGTTTTACCACAATTAGAGAGTGTTCCTACAACTATATACTGGAATCGGCAGCATTTTAACTGATTCACACAGAAAACGCCAGAGAAATTAGGCCTCAAATGTCAACATAAACAGTATATTGCACACTTACAGTCTTCCTACACAAATTTTGAGCTGTATAAACCTGAAATCCTAATATTTGAAAGCCAATTCAAGTGAAAACTCTCCATAAACTAGCCGGAGTTGTAAATATTATCAGTTTTCTGGCTATGTGCCACCTTTCCACTGGTAACCTCCGTGATTGAAAACGGCTGGAAATGTAGTAAGAATAAATTTCCTTTCATTTCAAGTGTTTCTTACAAGTTTTTTATCATTTCTGGAACTTATAATTGCGTATTTGAAGAGTTTTACCACAATTAGAGAGTGTTCCTACAACTATATACTGGAATGGGCAGCATTTTATCTGATTCACAAGAGAACGCCAGAGAAATTAGGCCTCAAATGTAAACATAAACAGTATATTGCACACTTACAGTCTTTCTACACAAATTTTGAGCTGAATAAACCTGAATTCCTAATATTTGAAAGGGAACTCAAGTGAAAACTCACCCTAAACTAGACGGAGTTGTAAGTATTATCAGTTTTCTGATCATGACCCAGCTTTCCACTGTTAAACTCCGTGATTGAAAACGGCTGGAAATGTAGAAAGAATAAATTTCCTTTCATTTCAAGTGTTTCTTACAAGTTTTTTTTTTATCATTTCTGGAACTTATAATTGCGTATTTGAAGAGTTTTACCACAATTACAGAGTGTTCCTACAACTATATACTGGATTCGTCAGCATTTTAAGTGATTCACAAAGAAAACGCCAGAGAAATTAGGCCTCAAATGTAAACATAAACAGTATATTGCACACTTACAGTCTTCCTACACAAATATTGAGCTGTATAAACCTGAAATCCTAATATTTGAAAGCCAATTCAAGTGAAAACTCTCCATAAACTAGCCGGAATTGTAAATATTATCAGTTTTCTTGTCATGTCGTAGCTTTACACTGAAAACCTCCGTGATTGAAAACGGCTGGAAATGCAGTACGAATCTATTTCTTTTAATTTCACGTGTTTCCTACCAGTTTTTAATCATTTCTGGAAAGTATAATTGCGTATTTGAAAGTTTTACCACAATTAGAGAGTTTTCCTACAACTACATACTGGAATCGTCAGCATTTTAACTGATTCACACAGGAAACACCAAAGAAATTCGGCCTCCAATTGTAAACATAAACTGTATAGTCTTCACTTACAGTCTTTCTACACAAATTTTGAGCTGTATAAACCTGAATTCCTAATATTTAAAGCGAACTCAAGTGAAAACTCACCCTAAAATAGACTGAGTTTTAAGTATTATCAGTTTTCTGGTCATGACCCAGCTTCCACTGGTAAACTCCGCGATTGAAAACGGCTCGAAATGTAGTAAGAATAAATTTCCTTTCATTTCAAGTGTTTCTTACAAGTTTTTTATCATTTCTGGAAACAATAATTGCGTATTTTAAGAGTTTTACCACAATTAGAGAGTGTTCCTACAACTATATACTGGAATTGGCAGCATTTTAACTGATTCACACAGAAAACGCCAGAGAAATTCGGCCTCCAGTTGTAAACATAAACAGTATAGTCTTCACGTACAGTCTTTCTACACAAATTTTGAGCTGAATAAACCTGAATTCCTACTATTTGAAAGCGAACTCAAGTGAAAACTCACCCTAATCTAGACGGAGTTGTAAGTATTATCAGTTTTCTGGTCATGACCCAGCTTTCCACTGGTAAACTCCGTGATTGAAAACGGCTGGAAATGTAGTAAGAATAAATTTCCTTTCATTTCAAGTGTTTCTTACAAGTTTTTTATCATTTCTGGAAACAATAATTGCGTATTTGAAGAGTTTTACCACAATTAGAGAGTGTACCTACAACTGTATACTGGAATCGGCAGCATTTTAACTGATTCACACAGAAAACGCCAGAGAATTTAGGCCTCAAATGTCAACATAAACAGTATATTGCACACTTACAGTCTTCCTACACAAATTTTGAGCTGTATAAACCTGAAATCCTAATATTTGAAAGCCAATTCAAGTGAAAACTCTCCATAAACTAGCCGGAGTTGTAAATATTATCAGTTTTCTGGCTATGTGCCACCTTTCCACTGGTAACCGCCATGATTGAAAACGGCTGGAAATGTAGTAAGAATGTATTTGCTTTTATTTCAAATGTTTCTTATAAGTTTTTTATCATTACTGGAAACAATAATTGCGTATTTGAAGAGTTTTACCACAATTAGAGAGTGTTCCTACAACTACATACTTTATCATCAGCATTTTAACTGATTCACACAGGAAACACCAGAGAAATTCGGCCTCCAATTGTTAACATAAACAGTATAGTCTTCACGTACAGTCTTTCTACACAAATTTTGAGCTGAATAAACCTGAATTCCTAATATTTGAAAGCGAACTGAAGTGAAAACTCACCCTAAACTAGACGGAGTTGTAAGTATTATCAGTTTTCTGGTCATGACCCAGCTTCCACTGGTAAACTCCGTGATTGAAAACGGCTGGAAATGTAGTACGAATAAATTTCCTTTCATTTCAAGTGTTTCTTACAAGTTTTTTATCATTTCTGGAACTTATAATTGCGTATTTGAAGAGTTTTACCACAATTAGAGAGTGTTCCTACAACTATATACTGGATTCGTCAGCATTTTAACTGATTCACACAGAAAACGCCAGAGAAATTAGGCCTCAAATGTAAACATAAACAGTATATTGCACACTTACAGTCTTCCTAAACAAATTGTGAGCTGTATAAACCTGAAATCCTAATATTTGAAAGCCAATTCAAGTGAAAACTCTCCATAAACTAGCCGGAGTTGTAAATATTATCAGTTTTCTCGTCATGTCGTAGCTTTTCACTGAAAACCTCCTTGATTGGAAACGGCTGGAAATGCAGTACGAATCTATTTCTTTTAATTTCACGTGTTTCCTACCAGTTTTTAATCATTTCTGGAAACTATAATTGCGTATTTGAAAGTTTTACCACAATTAGAGAGTTTTCCTACAACTACATACTGGAATCGTCAGCATTTTAACTGATTCACACAGGAAACACCAAAGAAATTCGGCCTCCAATTGTAAACATAAACTGTATAGTCTTCACGTACAGTCTTTCTACACAAATTTTGAGCTGAATAAACCTGAATTCCTAATATTTGAAAGCGAACTCAAGTGAAAACTCACCCTAAACTAGACGGAGTTGTAAGTATTATCAGTTTTCTGGTCATGACCCAGCTTTCCACTGGTAAACTCCGTGATTGAAAACGGCTGGAAATGTAGTAATAATAAATTTCCTTTCATTTCAAGTGTTTCTTACAAGTTTTTTATCATTTCTGGAACTTATAATTGCGTATTTGAAGAGTTTTACCACAATTAGAGAGTGCTCCTACAACTATATACTGGATTCGTCAGCATTTTAACTGATTCACACAGAGAACGCCAGAGAAATTAGGCCTCAAATGTAAACATAAACAGTATATTGCACACTTACAGTCTTCCTACACAAATTTTGAGCTGTATAAACCTGAAATCCTAATATTTGAAAGCCAATTCAAGTGAAAACTCTCCATAAACCAGCCGGAGTTGTAAATATTATCAGTTTTCTTGTCATGTCGTACCTTTACACTGAAAACCTCCGTGATTGAAAACGGCTGAAAATGCAGTACAAATCTATTTCTTTTAATTTCACTTGTTTCCTACAAGTTTTTTATCATTTCTGGAAACTATAATTGCGTATTTGAAGAGTTTTACCACAATTAGAGAGTGTTCCTACAACTATATACTGGAATCGGCAGCATTTTAACTGATTCACACAGAAAACGCCAGAGAAATTAGGCCTCAAATGTCCACATAAACAGTATATTGCACACTTGCAGTCTTCCTACACAAATTTTGAGCTGTATAAACCTGAAATCCTAATATTTGAAAGCCAATTCAAGTGAAAACTCTCCCTAAACTAGACGGAGTTGTAAGTATTATCAGTTTGCTGGTCATGACCCAGCTTTCCACTGGTAAACTCCGTGATTGAAAACGGCTGGAAATGTAGTAAGAATAAATTTCCTTTCATTTCAAGTGTTTCTTACAAGTTTTTTATCATTTCTGGAAACAATAATTGCGTATTTGAAGAGTTTTACCACAATTAGAGAGTGTTCCTACAACTATATACTGGAATCGGCAGCATTTTAACTGATTCACACAGAGAACGCCAGAGAAATTCGGCCTCCAATTGTTAACATAAACAGTATAGTCTTCACGTACAGTATTTCTACACAAATTTTGAGCTGAATAAACCTGAATCCCAAATATTTGTAAGCCAATTCAAGTGAAAACTCTCCATAAACTAGCCGGAGTTGTAAATATTATCAGTTTTCTGGCTATGTCCCACCTTTCCTCTGGTAACCTCCGTGATTGAAAACCTCTGGAAATGTAGTAACAATCTATTTGCTTTTATTTCAAGTGTTTCTTATAAGTTTTTTATCATTACTGGAAACAATAATTGCGTATTTGAAGAGTTTTACCACAATTAAAGAGTGTTCCTACAACTACATACTGGAATCATCAGCATTTTAACTGATTCACCCAGGAAACACCAGAGAAATTCGGCCTCCAATTGTTAACATAAACAGTATAGTCTTCATGTACAGTCTTTCTACACAAATTTTGAGCTGTATAAACCTGAATTCCTAATATTTGAAAGCGAACTCAAGTGAAAACTCAGCCTAAACTAGACGGAGTTGTAAGTATTATCAGTTTTCTGGTCATGACCCAGCTTTCCACTGGTAAACTCCGTGATTGAAAACGGCTGGAAATGTAGTAAGAATAAATTTCCTTTCATTTCAAGTGTTTCTTACAAGTTTTTTATCATTTCTGGAAACTATAATTGCGTATTTGAAGAGTTTTACCACAATTAGAGAGTGTTCCTACAACTATATACTGGAATCGGCAGCATTTTAACTGATTCACAGAGAAAACGCCAGAGAAATTAGGCCTCAATTGTAAACATAAACAGTATATTGCACAGTTACCGTCTTCCTACACTTACTTTGAGCTGTCTAAACCTGAAATCCTAATCTTTGAAACCCAATTCAAGTGAAAACTCCCCCTAAACTAGCCGGAGTTGTAAATATTATCAGTTTTCTGGTCATGTCGTACCTTTACACTGAAAACCTCCGAGATTGAAAACGGCTGAAAATGCAGTACAAATCTATTTCTTTTAATTTCACTTGTTTCCTACAAGTTTTTTATCATTTCTGGAAACTATAATTGCGTATTTGAAGAGTTTTACCACAATTAGAGTGTGTTCCTACAACTATATATTGGAATCGGCAGCATTTTAACTGATTCACACAGAAAACGCCAGAGAAATTAGGCCTCAAATGTACACATAAACAGTATATTGCACACTTACAGTCTTCCTACACAAATTTTGAGCTGTATAAACCTGAAATCCTAATATTTGAAAGCCAATTCAAGTGAAAACTCTCCATAAACTAGCCGGAGTTGTAAATATTATCAGTTTACTTGTCATGTCGTAGCTTTACACTGAAATCCTCCGTGATTGAAAACGGCTGGAAATGCAGTACGAATCTATTTCTTTTAATTTCACGTGTTTCCTACCAGTTTTTAATCATTTCTGGAAAGTATAATTGCGTATTTGAAAGTTATACCACAATTAGAGAGTTTTCCTACAACTACATACTGGAATCGTCAGCATTTTAACTGATTCACACAGGAAACACCAAAGAAATTCGGCCTCCAATTGTAAACATAAACTGTATAGTCTTCACTTACAGTCTTTCTACACAAATTTTGAGCTGTATAAACCTGAATTCCTAATATTTAAAGCGAACTCAAGTGAAAAATCACCCTAAAATAGACTGAGTTTTAAGTATTATCAGTTTTCTGGTCATGACCCAGCTTCCACTGGTAAACTCCGTGATTGAAAACGGCTGGAAATGTAGTAAGAATAAATTTCCTTTCATTTCAAGTGTTTCTTACAAGTTTTTTTATCATTTCTGGAAACTATAATTGCGTATTTGAAGAGTTTTACCACAATTAGAGAGTGTTCCTACAACTATATACTGGAATCGGCAGCATTTTAACTGATTCACACAGAAAACGCCAGAGAAATTCGGCCTCCAATTGTTAACATAAACAGTATAGTCTTCACGTACAGTTTTTCTACACAAATTTTGAGCTGAATAAACCTGAATTCCTAATATTTGAAAGCGAACTCAAGTGAAAACTCTCCATAAACTAGCCGGAGTTGTAAGTATTATCAGTTTTCTGGTCATGACCCAGCGTTCCACTGGTAAACTCCGTGATTGAAAACGGCTGGAAATGTAGTAAGAATCTATTTGCTTTTATTTCAAGTGTTTCTTATAAGTTTTTTATCATTACTGGAAACAATAATTGCGTATTTGAAGAGTTTTACCACAATTAGAGAGTGTTCCTACAACTACATACTGGAGTCATCAGCATTTTAACTGATTCACACAGGAAACACCAGAGAAATTCGGCCTCCAATTGTTAACATAAACAGTATAGTCTTCACGTACAGTCTTTCTACACAAATTTTGAGCTGAATAAACCTGAATTCCTAATATTTGAAAGCGAACTCAAGTGAAAACTCAGCCTAAACTAGACGGAGTTGTAAGTATTATCAGTTTTCTGGTCATGACCCAGCTTTCCACTGGTAAACTCCGTGATTGAAAACGGCTGGAAATGTAGTAAGAATAAATTTCCTTTCATTTCAAGTGTTTCTTACAAGTTTTTTATCATTTCTGGAAACTATAATTGCGTATTTGAAGAGTTTTACCATAATTAGAGAGTGTTCCTACAACTATATACTGGAATCGGCAGCATTTTAACTGATTCACAGAGAAAACGCCAGAGAAATTAGGCCTCAATTGTAAACATAAACAGTATATTGCACACTTACCGTCTTCCTACACTTACTTTGAGCTGTCTAAACCTGAAATCCTAATCTTTGAAAGCCAATTCAAGTGAAAACTCCTCCTAAACTAGACGGAGTTGTAAATATTATCAGTTTTCTGGTCATGTCGTACCTTTACACTGAAAACCTCCGAGATTGAAAACGGCTGAAAATGCAGTACAAATCTATTTCTTTTAATTTCACTTGTTTCCTACAAGTTTTTTATCATTTCTGGAAACTATAATTGCGTATTTGAAGAGTTTTACCACAATTAGAGTGTGTTCCTACAACTATATATTGGAATCGGCAGCATTTTAACTGATTCACACAGAAAACGCCAGAGAAATTAGGCCTCAAATGTACACATAAACAGTATATTGCACACTTACAGTCTTCCTACACAAATTTTGAGCTGTATAAACCTGAAATCCTAATATTTGAAAGCCAATTCAAGTGAAAACTCTCCATAAACTAGCCGGAGTTGTAAATATTATCAGTTTACTTGTCATGTCGCAGCTTTACACTGAAATCCTCCGTGATTGAAAACGGCTGGAAATGCAGTACGAATCTATTTCTTTTAATTTCACGTGTTTCCTACCAGTTTTTAATCATTTCTGGAAAGTATAATTGCGTATTTGAAAGTTTTACCACAATTAGAGAGTTTTCCTACAACTACATACTGGAATCGTCAGCATTTTAACTGATTCACACAGGAAACACCAAAGAAATTCGGCCTCCAATTGTAAACATAAACTGTATAGTCTTCACTTACAGTCTTTCTACACAAATTTTGAGCTGTATAAACCTGAATTCCTAATATTTAAAGCGAACTCAAGTGAAAAATCACCCTAAAATAGACTGAGTTTTAAGTATTATCAGTTTTCTGGTCATGACCCAGCTTCCACTGGTAAACTCCATGATTGAAAACGGCTGGAAATGTAGTAAGAATAAATTTCCTTTCATTTCAAGTGTTTCTTACAAGTTTTTTTATCATTTCTGGAAACTATAATTGCGTATTTGAAGAGTTTTACCACAATTAGAGAGTGTTCCTACAACTATATACTGGAATCGGCAGCATTTTAACTGATTCACACAGAAAACGCCAGAGAAATTCGGCCTCCAATTGTTAACATAAACAGTATAGTCTTCACGTACAGTCTTTCTACACAAATTTTGAGCTGAATAAACCTGAATTCCTAATATTTGAAAGCGAACTCAAGTGAAAACTCTCCATAAACTAGCCGGAGTTGTAAGTATTATCAGTTTTCTGGTCATGACCCAGCGTTCCACTGGTAAACTCCGTGATTGAAAACGGCTGGAAATGTAGTAAGAATCTATTTGCTTTTATTTCAAGTGTTTCTTATAAGTTTTTTATCATTACTGGAAACAATAATTGCGTATTTGAAGAGTTTTACCACAATTAAAGAGTGTTCCTACAACTACATACTGGAATCATCAGCATTTTAACTGATTCACACAGGAAACACCAGAGAAATTCGGCCTCCAATTGTTAACATAAATAGTATAGTCTTCATGTACAGTCTTTCTACACAAATTTTGAGCTGTATAAACCTGAATTCCTAATATTTGAAAGCGAACTCAAGTGAAAACTCAGCCTAAACTAGACGGAGTTGTAAGTATTATCAGTTTTCTGGTCATGACCCAGCTTTCCACTGGTAAACTCCGTGATTGAAAACGGCTGGAAATGTAGTAAGAATAAATTTCCTTTCATTTCAAGTGTTTCTTACAAGTTTTTTATCATTTCTGGAAAATATAATTGCGTATTTGAAGAGTTTTACCACAATTAGAGAGTGTTCCTACAACTATATACTGGAATCGGCAGCATTTTAACTGATTCACAGAGAAAACGCCAGAGAAATTAGGCCTCAATTGTAAAAATAAACAGTATATTGCACACTTACCGTCTTCCTACACTTACTTTGAGCTGTCTAAACCTGAAATCCTAATCTTTGAAAGCCAATTCAAGTGAAAACTCCTCCTAAACTAGCCGGAGTTGTAAATATTATCAGTTTTCTGGTCATGTCGTACCTTTACACTGAAAACCTCCGAGATTGAAAACGGCTGAAAATGCAGTACAAATCTATTTCTTTTAATTTCACTTGTTTCCTACAAGTTTTTTATCATTTCTGGAAACTATAATTGCGTATTTGAAGAGTTTTACCACAATTAGAGTGTGTTCCTACAACTATATATTGGAATCGGCAGCATTTTAACTGATTCACACAGAAAACGCCAGAGAAATTAGGCCTCAAATGTACACATAAACAGTATATTGCACACTTACAGTCTTCCTACACAAATTTTGAGCTGTATAAACCTGAAATCCTAATATTTGAAAGCCAATTCAAGTGAAAACTCTCCATAAACTAGCCGGAGTTGTAAATATTATCAGTTTACTTGTCATGTCGTAGCTTTACACTGAAATCCTCCGTGATTGAAAACGGCTGGAAATGCAGTACGAATCTATTTCTTTTAATTTCACGTGTTTCCTACCAGTTTTTAATCATTTCTGGAAAGTATAATTGCGTATTTGAAAGTTTTACCACAATTAGAGAGTTTTCCTACAACTACATACTGGAATCGTCAGCATTTTAACTGATTCACACAGGAAACACCAAAGAAATTCGGCCTCCAATTGTAAACATAAACTGTATAGTCTTCACTTACAGTCTTTCTACACAAATTTTGAGCTGTATAAACCTGAATTCCTAATATTTAAAGCGAACTCAAGTGAAAAATCACCCTAAAATAGACTGAGTTTTAAGTATTATCAGTTTTCTGGTCATGACCCAGCTTCCACTGGTAAACTCCGTGATTGAAAACGGCTGGAAATGTAGTAAGAATAAATTTCCTTTCATTTCAAGTGTTTCTTACAAGTTTTTTTATCATTTCTGGAAACTATAATTGCGTATTTGAAGAGTTTTACCACAATTAGAGAGTGTTCCTACAACTATATACTGGAATCGGCAGCATTTTAACTGATTCACACAGAAAACGCCAGAGAAATTCGGCCTCCAATTGTTAACATAAACAGTATAGTCTTCACGTACAGTCTTCCTACACAAATTTTGAGCTGTATAAACCTGAAATCCTAATATTTGAAAGCCAATTCAAGTGAAAACTCTCCCTAAACTAGCCGGAGTTGTAAATATTATCAGTTTTCTGGCTATGTGCCACCTTTCCACTGGTAACCTCCGTGATTGAAAACGGCTGGAAATGTAGTAAGAATCTATTTGCTTTTATTTCAAGTGTTTCTTATAAGTTTTTTATCATTACTGGAAACAATAATTGCGTATTTGAAGAGTTTTACCACAATTAGAGAGTGTTCCTACAACTACATACTGGAGTCATCAGCATTTTAACTGATTCACACAGGAAACACCAGAGAAATTCGGCCTCCAATTGTTAACATAAACAGTATAGTCTTCATGTACAGTCTTTCTACACAAATTTTGAGCTGTATAAACCTGAATTCCTAATATTTGAAAGCGAACTCAAGTGAAAACTCAGCCTAAACTAGACGGAGTTGTAAGTATTATCAGTTTTCTGGTCATGACCCAGCTTTCCACTGGTAAACTCCGTGATTGAAAACGGCTGGAAATGTAGTAAGAATAAATTTCCTTTCATTTCAAGTGTTTCTTACAAGTTTTTTATCATTTCTGGAAACTATAATTGCGTATTTGAAGAGTTTTACCACAATTAGAGAGTGTTCCTACAACTATATACTGGAATCGGCAGCATTTTAACTGATTCACAGAGAAAACGCCAGAGAAATTAGGCCTCAATTGTAAACATAAACAGTATATTGCACACTTACCGTCTTCCTACACTTACTTTGAGCTGTCTAAACCTGAAATCCTAATCTTTGAAAGCCAATTCAAGTGAAAACTCCTCCTAAACTAGCCGGAGTTGTAAATATTATCAGTTTTCTGGTCATGTCGTACCTTTACACTGAAAACCTCCGTGATTGAAAACGGCTGAAAATGCAGTACAAATCTATTTCTTTTAATTTCACTTGTTTCCTACAAGTTTTTTATCATTTCTGGAAACTATAATTGCGTATTTGAAGAGTTTTACCACAATTAGAGTGTGTTCCTACAACTATATATTGGAATCGGCAGCATTTTAACTGATTCACACAGAAAACGCCAGAGAAATTAGGCCTCAAATGTACACATAAACAGTATATTGCACACTTACAGTCTTCCTACACAAATTTTGAGCTGTATAAACCTGAAATCCTAATATTTGAAAGCCAATTCAAGTGAAAACTCTCCATAAACTAGCCGGAGTTGTAAATATTATCAGTTTTCTGGCTATGTGCCACCTTTCCACTGGTAACCTCCGTGATTGAAAACGGCTGGAAATGTAGTAAGAATAAATTTCCTTTCATTTCAAGTGTTTCTTACAAGTTTTTTATCATTTCTGGAACTTATAATTGCGTATTTGAAGAGTTTTACCACAATTAGAGAGTGTTCCTACAACTATATACTGGAATCGGCAGCATTTTAACTGATTCACACAGAGAATGCCAGAGAAATTCGGCCTCCAATTGTTAACATAAACAGTATAGTCTTCACGTACAGTCTTCCTACACAAATTTTGAGCTGTATAAACCTGAATTCCTAATATTTGAAAGCGAACTCAAGTGAAAACTCACCCTAAACTAGCCGGAGTTGTAAATATTATCAGTTTTCTGGCTATGTCCCACGTTTCCACTGGTAACCTCCGTGATTGAAAACGGCTGGAAATGTAGTAAGAATAAATTTCCTTTCATTTCAAGTGTTTCTTACAAGTTTTTTTTATCATTTCTGGAAACTATAATTGCGTATTTGAAGAGTTTTACCACAATTAAAGAGTGTTCCTAAAACTATATACTGGAATCTGCAGCATTTTTACTGATTCACACAGAAAACGCCAGAGAAATTCGGCCTCCAATTGTAAACATAAACAGTATAGTCTTCACGTACAGTCTTTCTACACAAATTTTGAGCTGAATAAACCTGAATTCCTAATATTTGAAAGCCAATTCAAGTGAAAACTCTCCATAAACTAGCCGGAGTTGTAAATATTATCAGTCTTCTGGCCATGACCCAGCTTTCCACTGGTAAACTCCGTGATTAAAAACGGCTGGAAATGTAGTAAGAATAAATTTCCTTTCATTTCAAGTGTTTCTGACAAGTTTTTTATCATTTCTGGAACTTATAATTGCGTATTTGAAGAGTTTTACCACAATTAGAGAGTGTTCCTACATCTACATACTGGAATTGTTAGCATTTTAACTGATTCACACAGGAAACACCAGAGAAATTCGGCCTCCAATTGTTAACATAAACAGTATAGTCTTCACGTACAGTCTTTCTACACAAATTTTGAGCTGTATAAACCTGAATTCCTAATATTTGAAAGCCAATTCAAGTGAAAACTCTCCATAAACTAGCCGGAGTTGTAAATATTATCAGTTTTCTGGCCATGACCCAGCTTTCCACTGGTAAACTCCGTGATTGAAAACGGCTGGAAATGTAGTAAGAATAAATTTCCTTTCATTTCAAGTGTTTCTTACAAGTTTTTTATCATTTCTGGAAACAATAATTGCGTATTTGAAGAGTTTTACCACAATTAGAGAGTGTTCCTACAACTATATACTGGAATTGGCAGCATTTTAACTGATTCCCACAGAAAACACCAGAGAAATTCGGCATCCAATTGTAAACATAAACAGTATAGTCTTCACGTACAGTCTTTCTACACAAATTTTGAGCTGAATAAACCTGAATTCCTAATATTTGAAAGCCAATTCAAGTGAAAACTCTCCATAAACTAGCCGGAGTTGTAAATATTATCAGTTTTCTGGCCATGACCCAGCTTTCCACTGGTAAACTCCGTGATTGAAAACGGCTCGAAATGTAGTAAGAATAAATTTCCTTTCATTTCAAGTGTTTCTTACAAGTTTTTTTATCATTTCTGGAACTTATAATTGCGTACTTGAAGAGTTTTACCACAATTAGAGAGTGTTCCTACAACTATATACTGGAATGGGCAGCATTGTGACGGATTCACACAGAGAACGCCAGAGAAATTAGGCCTCAAATGTAAACATAAACAGTATATTGCACACTTACAGTCTTTCTACACAAATTTTGAGCTTTATAAATCTGAATTCCTAATATTCAAAGCGAACTCATGTGAAAACTCACCCTAGAATAGACTGAGTTTTAAGTATTATCAGTTTTCTGGTCATGACCCAGCTTCCACTGGTAAACTCCGTGATTGAAAACGGCTGGAAATGTAGTAAGAATAAATTTCCTTTCATTTCAAGTGTTTCTTACAAGTTTTTTATCATTTCTGGAAACTATAATTGCGTATTTGAAGAGTTATACCACAATTAGAGAGTGTTCCTACAACTATATACTGGAATCGGCAGCATTTTAACTGATTCACACAGAAAACGCCAGAGAAATTAGGCCTCAAATGTACACATAAACAGTATATTGCACACTTACAGTCTTCCTACACAAATTTTGAGCTGTATAAACCTGAAATCCTAATATTTGAAAGCCAATTCAAGTGAAAACTCTCCATAAACTAGCCGGAGTTGTAAATATTATCAGTTTTCTGGCTATGTGCCACCTTTCCACTGGTAACCTCCGTGATTGAAAACGGCTGGAAATGTAGTAAGAATAAATTTCCTTTCATTTCAAGTGTTTCTTACAAGTTTTTTATCATTTCTGGAACTTATAATTGCGTATTTGAAGAGTTTTACCACAATTAGAGAGTGTTCCTACAACTATATACTGGAATCGGCAGCATTTTAACTGATTCACACAGAGAATGCCAGAGAAATTCGGCCTCCAATTGTTAACATAAACAGTATAGTCTTCACGTACAGTCTTCCTACACAAATTTTGAGCTGTATAAACCTGAATTCCTAATATTTGAAAGCGAACTCAAGTGAAAACTCACCCTAAACTAGCCGGAGTTGTAAATATTATCAGTTTTCTGGCTATGTCCCACGTTTCCACTGGTAACCTCCGTGATTGAAAACGGCTGGAAATGTAGTAAGAATAAATTTCCTTTCATTTCAAGTGTTTCTTACAAGTTTTTTTTATCATTTCTGGAAACTATAATTGCGTATTTGAAGAGTTTTACCACAATTAAAGAGTGTTCCTAAAACTATATACTGGAATCTGCAGCATTTTTACTGATTCACACAGAAAACGCCAGAGAAATTCGGCCTCCAATTGTAAACATAAACAGTATAGTCTTCACGTACAGTCTTTCTACACAAATTTTGAGCTGAATAAACCTGAATTCCTAATATTTGAAAGCCAATTCAAGTGAAAACTCTCCATAAACTAGCCGGAGTTGTAAATATTATCAGTCTTCTGGCCATGACCCAGCTTTCCACTGGTAAACTCCGTGATTAAAAACGGCTGGAAATGTAGTAAGAATAAATTTCCTTTCATTTCAAGTGTTTCTGACAAGTTTTTTATCATTTCTGGAACTTATAATTGCGTATTTGAAGAGTTTTACCACAATTAGAGAGTGTTCCTACATCTACATACTGGAATTGTTAGCATTTTAACTGATTCACACAGGAAACACCAGAGAAATTCGGCCTCCAATTGTTAACATAAACAGTATAGTCTTCACGTACAGTCTTTCTACACAAATTTTGAGCTGTATAAACCTGAATTCCTAATATTTGAAAGCCAATTCAAGTGAAAACTCTCCATAAACTAGCCGGAGTTGTAAATATTATCAGTTTTCTGGCCATGACCCAGCTTTCCACTGGTAAACTCCGTGATTGAAAACGGCTGGAAATGTAGTAAGAATAAATTTCCTTTCATTTCAAGTGTTTCTTACAAGTTTTTTATCATTTCTGGAAACAATAATTGCGTATTTGAAGAGTTTTACCACAATTAGAGAGTGTTCCTACAACTATATACTGGAATTGGCAGCATTTTAACTGATTCCCACAGAAAACACCAGAGAAATTCGGCATCCAATTGTAAACATAAACAGTATAGTCTTCACGTACAGTCTTTCTACACAAATTTTGAGCTGAATAAACCTGAATTCCTAATATTTGAAAGCCAATTCAAGTGAAAACTCTCCATAAACTAGCCGGAGTTGTAAATATTATCAGTTTTCTGGCCATGACCCAGCTTTCCACTGGTAAACTCCGTGATTGAAAACGGCTCGAAATGTAGTAAGAATAAATTTCCTTTCATTTCAAGTGTTTCTTACAAGTTTTTTTATCATTTCTGGAACTTATAATTGCGTACTTGAAGAGTTTTACCACAATTAGAGAGTGTTCCTACAACTATATACTGGAATGGGCAGCATTGTGACGGATTCACACAGAGAACGCCAGAGAAATTAGGCCTCAAATGTAAACATAAACAGTATATTGCACACTTACAGTCTTTCTACACAAATTTTGAGCTTTATAAATCTGAATTCCTAATATTCAAAGCGAACTCATGTGAAAACTCACCCTAGAATAGACTGAGTTTTAAGTATTATCAGTTTTCTGGTCATGACCCAGCTTCCACTGGTAAACTCCGTGATTGAAAACGGCTGGAAATGTAGTAAGAATAAATTTCCTTTCATTTCAAGTGTTTCTTACAAGTTTTTTATCATTTCTGGAAACAATAATTGCGTATTTGAAGAGTTTTACCACAATTAGAGAGTGTTCCTACAACTATATACTGGAATTGGCAGCATTTTAACTGATTCCCACAGAAAACACCAGAGAAATTCGGCCTCCAATTGTAAACATAAACAGTATAGTCTTCACGTACAGTCTTTCTACACAAATTTTGAGCTGAATAAACCTGAATTCCTAATATTTGAAAGCCAATTCAAGTGAAAACTCTCCATAAACTAGCCGGAGTTGTAAATATTATCAGTTTTCTGGCCATGACCCAGCTTTCCACTGGTAAACTCCGTGATTGAAAACGGCTGGAAATGTAGTAAGAATAAATTTCCTTTCATTTCAAGTGTTTCTTACAAGTTTTTTATCATTTCTGGAAACAATAATTGCGTATTTGAAGAGTTTTACCACAATTAGAGAGTGTTCCTACAACTATATACTGGAATTGGCAGCATTTTAACTGATTCCCACAGAAAACACCAGAGAAATTCGGCATCCAATTGTAAACATAAACAGTATAGTCTTCACGTACAGTCTTTCTACACAAATTTTGAGCTGAATAAACCTGAATTCCTAATATTTGAAAGCCAATTCAAGTGAAAACTCTCCATAAACTAGCCGGAGTTGTAAATATTATCAGTTTTCTGGCCATGACCCAGCTTTCCACTGGTAAACTCCGTGATTGAAAACGGCTCGAAATGTAGTAAGAATAAATTTCCTTTCATTTCAAGTGTTTCTTACAAGTTTTTTATCATTTCTGGAAACAATAATTGCGTATTTGAAGAGTTTTACCACAATTAGAGAGTGTTCCTACAACTATATACTGGAATTGGCAGCATTTTAACTGATTCCCACAGAAAACACCAGAGAAATTCGGCCTCCAATTGTAAACATAAACAGTATAGTCTTCACGTACAGTCTTTCTACACAAATTTTGAGCTGTATAAACCTGAATTCCTAATATTTGAAAGCGAACTCAAGTGAAAACTCACCCTAAACTAGCCGGAGTTGTAAATATTATCAGTTTTCTGGTCATGTCGTAGCTTTACACTGAAAACCTCCGTGATTGAAAATGGCTGAAAATGCAGTACGAATCTATTTCTTTTAATTTCACTTGTTTCCTACAAGTTTTTAATCATTTCTGGAAACTATAATTGCGTATTTGAAGAGTTTTACCACAATTAGAGAGTGTTCCTACAACTATATACTGGAATCGTCAGCATTTTAACTGATTCACACAGGAAACACCAGAGAAATTCGGCCTCCAATTGTAAACATAAACAGTATATTGCACACTTACAGTCTTCCTACACTTATTTTGAGCTGTATAACCCTGAAATCCCAATATTTGAAAGCCAATTCACGTGAAAACTCCTCCTAAACTAGCCAGAGTTGTAAATATTATCAGTTTACAGGGCATGTCGTAGCTTTACACTGAAAACCTCCGTGATTGAAAACGGCCTGAAATGTAGTAAGAATCTATTTGCTTTTATTTCAAGTGTTTCTTATAAGTTTTTTATCATTACTGGAAACAATAATTGCGTATTTGAAGAGTTTTACCACAATTAGCGAGTGTTCCTACAACTACATACTGGAATCATCAGCATTTTAACTGATTCACACAGGAAACACCAGAGAAATTCGGCCTCCAAGTGTAAACATAAACAGTATAGTCTTCACGTACAGTCTTTCTACACAAATTTTGAGCTGAATAAACCTGAATTCCTAATATTTGAAAGCGAACTCAAGTGAAAACTCAGCCTAAACTAGACGGAGTTGTAAGTATTATCAGTTTGCTGGTCATGACCCAGCTTTCCACTGGTAAACTCCGTGATTGAAAACGGCTGGAAATGTAGTAAGAATAAATTTCCTTTCATTTCAAGTGTTTCTTACAAGTTTTTAATCATTTCTGGAACTTATAATTGCGTATTTGAAGAGTGTTACCACAATTAAAGAGTGTTCCTACAACTATATACTGGAATCGGCAGCATTTTAACTGATTCACACAGAAAACGCCAGAGAAATTAGGCCTCAATTGTAAACATAAACAGTATATTGCACACTTACAGTCTTCCTACACAAATTTTGAGCTGTATAAACCTGAAATCCTAATATTTGAAAGCCAATTCAGGTGAAAACTCTCCATAAACTAGCCGGTGTTGTAAATATTATCAGTTTTCGGGCTATGTCCCACCTTTCCACTGGTAACCTCCGTGATTGAAAACGGCTGGAAATGTAGTAACAATCTATTTGCTTTTATTTCAAGTGTTTCTTATAAGTTTTTTATCATTACTGGAAACAATAATTGCGTATTTGAAGAGTTTTACCACAATTAGAGAGTGTTCCTACAACTACATACTGGAATCGTCAGCATTTTAACTGATTCACACAGGAAACACCAGAGAAATTCGGCCTCCAATTGTTAACATAAACATTATAGTCTTCACATACAGTCTTTCTTCACAAATTTTGAGCTGAATAAACCTGAATTCCTAATCTTTGAAAGCCAATTCAAGTGAAAACTCGTCCTAAACTAGCCGGAGTTGTAAATATTATCAGTTTTCTGGTCATGTCGTAGCTTTACACTGAAAACCTCCGTGATTGAAAACGGCTGAAAATGCAGTACGAATCTATTTCTTTTAATTTCACTTGTTTCCTACAAGTTTTTAATCATTTCTGGAAACTATAATTGCGTATTTGAAGAGTTTTACCACAATTAGAGAGTGTTCCTACAACTATATATTGGAATCGGCAGCATTTTAAATGATTCACACAGAAAACGCCAGAGAAATTAGGCCTCAAATGTACACATAAACAGTATATTGCACACTTACAGTCTTCCTACACAAATTTTGAGCTGTATAAACCTGAAATCCTAATATTTGAAAGCCAATTCAAGTGAAAACTCTCCATAAACTAGCCGGAGTTGTAAATATTATCAGTTTTCTGGCTATGTCCCACCTTTCCACTGGTAACCTCCGTGATTGAAAACGGCTGGAAATGTAGTAAGAATAAATTTCCTTTCATTTCAAGTGTTTCTTACAAGTTTTTTATCATTTCTGGAACTTATAATTGCGTATTTGAAGAGTTTTACCACAATTATAGAGTGTTCCTACAACTATATACTGGAATGGGCAGCATTGTAACTGATTCACACAGAGAACGCCAGAGAAATTAGGCCTCAAATGTAAACATAAACAGTATATTGCACACTTACAGTGTTTCTACACAAATTTTGAGCTGAATAAACCTGAATTCCTAATATTTGAAATGGAACTCAAGTGAAAACTCACCCTAAACTAGACGGAGTTGTAAGTATTATCAGTTTTCTGATCATGACCCAGCTTTCCACTGGTAAACTCCGTGATTGAAAACGGCTGGAAATGTAGTAAGAATAAATTTCCTTTCATTTCAAGTGTTTTTTACAAGTTTTTTTTATCATTTCTGGAACTTATAATTGCGTATTTGAAGAGTTTTACCACAATTACAGAGTGTTCCTACAACTATATACTGGATTCGTCAGCATTTTAAGTGATTCACAAAGAAAACGCCAGAGAAATTAGGCCTCAAATGTAAACATAAACAGTATATTGCACACTTACAGTCTTCCTACACAAATTTTGAGCTGTATAAACCTGAAATCCTAATATTTGAAAGCCAATTCAAGTGAAAACTCTCCATAAACTAGCCGGAGTTGTAAATATTATCAATTTTCTGGTCATGTCGTAGCTTTACACTGAAAACCTCCGTGATTGAAAACGGCTGGAAATGCAGTATGAATCTATTTCTTTTAATTTCACGTGTTTCCTACCAGTTTTTAATCATTTCTGGAAACTATAATTGCGTATTTGAAGAGTTTTACCACAATTAGAGAGTGTTCCTACAACTATATACTGGAATTGGCAGCATTTTAACTGATTCCCACAGAAAACGCCAGAGAAATTCGGCCTCCAATTGTAAACATAAACAGTATAGTCTTCACGTACAGTCTTTCTACACAAATTTTGAGCTGAATAAACCTGAATTCCTAATATTTGAAAGCCAATTCAAGTGAAAACCCTCCATAAACTAGCCGGAGTTGTAAATATTATCAGTTTTCTGGCCATGACCCAGCGTTCCACTGGTAAACTCCGTGATTGAAAACGGCTGGAAATGTAGTAACAATCTATTCGCTTTTATTTCAAGTGTTTCTTATAAGTTTTTTATAATTACTGGAAACAATAATTCCGCATTTGAAGAGTTTTACCACAATTAGAGTGTGTTCCTACAACTATATACTGGAATCGGCAGCATTTTAACTGATTCACACAGAAAACGCCACAGAAATTAGGCCTCAATTGTTAACATAAACAGTATATTGCACACTTACAGTCTTCCTACACTTACTTTGAGCTGTATAAACCTGAAATCCTAATCTTTGAAAGCCAATTCAAGTGAAAACTCCTCCTAAACTAGCCGGAGTTGTAAATATTATCAGTTTTCTGGTCATGTCGTAGCTTTACACTGAAAACCTCCGTGATTGAAAACCGCTGAAAATGCAGTACGAATCTATTTCTTTTAATTTCACTTGTTTCCTACAAGTTTTTAATCATTTCTGGAAACTATAATTGCGTATTTGAAGAGTTTTACCACAATTAGAGAGTGTTCCTACAACTATATACTGGAATCGTCAGCATTTTAACTGATTCACACAGGAAACACCAGGGAAATTCGGCATCCAATTGTAAACATAAACAGTATATTGCACACTTACAGTCTTCCTACATTTATTTTGAGCTGTATAACCCTGAAATCCCAATATTTGAAAGCCAATTCAAGTGAAAACTCCTCCTAAACTAGCCGGAGTTGTAAATATTATCAGTTTTCTGGGCATGTCGTAGCTTTACACTGAAAACCTCCGTGATTGAAAACGGCCTGAAATGTAGTAAGAATCTATTTGCTTTTATATCAAGTGTTTCGTATAAGTTTTTTATCATTACTGGAAACAATAATTGCGTATTTTAAGAGTTTTACCACAATTAGAGAGTGTTCCTACAACTACATACTGGAATTGTCAGCATTTTAACTGATTCACACAGGAAACACCAGAGAAATTCGGCCTCCAAGTGTAAACATAAACAGTATAGTGTTCACGTACAGTCTTCCTACACAAATTTTGAGCTGTACAAACCTGAATTCCTAATATTTGAAGCGAACTCAAGTGAAAACTCACCCTAAACTAGCCGGAGTTGTAAATATTATCAGCTTTCTGGCTATGTCCCACCTTTCCACTGGTAACCTCCGTGATTGAAAACGTCTGGAAAGGTAGTAACAATCTATTTGCTTTTATTTCAAGTGTTTCATATAAGTTTTTTATCATTTCTGGAAACAATAATTGCGTATTTGAAGAGTTTTACCACAATTAGAGAGTGTTCCTACAACTACATACTGGAATCGTCAGCATTTTAACTGATTCACACAGGAAACACCAGAGAAATTCGGCCTCCAATTGTTAACATAAACATTATAGTCTTCACATACAGTCTTTCTACACAAATTTTGAGCTGAATAAACCTGAATTCCTAATCTTTGAAAGCCAATTCAAGTGAAAACTCGTCCTAAACTAGCCGGAGTTGTAAATATTATCAGTTTTCTGGTCATGTCGTAGCTTTACACTGAAAACCTCCGTGATTGAAAACGGCTGAAAATGCAGTACGAATCTATTTCTTTTAAAGTCACTTGTTTCCTACAAGTTTTTAATCATTTCTGGAAACTATAATTGCGTATGTGAAGAGTTTTACCACAATTAGAGAGTGTTCCTACAACTATATACTGGAATCGTCAGCATTTTAACTGATTCACACAGGAAACACCAGACAAATTCGGCCTCCAGTTGAAAACATAAACAGTATAGTCCTCACTTACAGTCGCTCTACACAAATTTTGAGCTGTATAAACCTCTATTCCTAATATTTGAAAGCGAACTCAAGTGAAAACTCACCCTAAAATAGACTGAGTTTTAAGTATTATCAGTTTTCTGGTCATGACCCAGCTTTCCACTGGTAACCTCCGTGATTGAAAACGGCTAGAAATGTAGTAAGAATAAATTTCCTTTCATTTCAAGTGTTTCTTACAAGTTTTTTATCATTTCTGGAAACTATAATTGCGTATTTGAAGAGTTTTACCACAATTAGAGAGTGTTCCTCCAACTATATACTGGAATCGTCAGCATTTTAACTGATTCACACAGGAAACACCAGAGAAATTCGGCCTCCAATTGTAAACATAAACAGTATAGTCTTCACGTACAGTCTTTCTACACAAATTTCGAGCTGAATAAACCTGAATTCCTAATATTTGAAAGCGAACTCAAGTGAAAACTCACCCTAAACTAGACGGAGTTGTAAGTATTATCAGTTTTCTGGCTATGTCCCAACTTTCCACTGGTAAACTCCGTGATTGAAAACGGCTGGAAATGTAGTAAGAATCTATTTGCTTTTATTTCAAGTATTTCTTATAAGTTTTTTATCATTACTAGAAACAATAATTGCGTATTTGGAGAGTATTACCACAATTAGACAGTGTTCCTACAACTACATACTGGAATCGTCAGCATTTTAACTGATTCACACAGGAAACACCAGAGAAATTCGGCCTCCAGTTGTAAACATAAACAGTATAGTCCTCACTTACAGTCTTTCTACAAAATTTTGAGCTTAATAAACCTGAATTCCTAATATTTGAAAGCGAACTCAATTGAAAACTCACCCTAAAATAGACTGAGTTTTAAGTATTATCCGTTTTCTGGTCATGACCCAGCTTTCCGCTGGTAACCTCCGTGATTGAAAACGGCTAGAAATGTAGGAACAATAAATTTCCTTTCATTTCAAGTGTTTCTTACGAGTTATTTATCATTTCTGGAAACAATAATTGCGTATTTGAAGAGTTTTACCACAATTCGAGAGTGTTCCTACAACTACATACTGGAATCGTCAGCATTTTAACTGATTCATACAGAAAACGCCAGAGAAATTAGGCCTCAATTTTAAACATAAACAGTATATTGCACACTTACAGTCTTTCTATAGAAATTTTGAGCTGTATAAACCTGAAAACCTAATATTTGAAAGCCAATTCAAGTGAAAACTCTCCGTAAACTAGCCGGAGTTGTAAATATTATCAGTTTTCTGGTCATTACCCAGCTTTCCACTGGTAACCTCCGTGATTGAAAACGGCTAGAAATGTAGTAAGAATAAATTTCCTTAAATTTCAAGTGTTTCTTACAAGTTTTTTATCATTACTGGAAACAATAATTGCGTATTTGAAGAGTTTTACCACAATTAGAGAGTGTTCCTACAACTACATACCAGAATCGTCAGCATTTTAACTGATTCACACAGGAAACACCAGAGAAATTCGGCCTCCAATGGTAAACATAAACAGTATAGTCTTCACGTACAGTCTTTCTACACAAATTTTGAGCTGAATAAACCTGAATTCCTAATATTTGAAAGCGAACTCAAGTGAAAACTCACCCTAAACTAGACGGAGTTGTAAGTATTATCAGTTTTCTGGGCATGACCCAGCTTTCCACTGGTAACCTCCGTGATTGAAAACGGCTAGAAATGTAGTAAGAATAAATTTCCTTTCATTTCAAGTGTTTCTTACAAGTTTTTTATCATTTCTGGAAACTATAATTGCGTATTTGAAGAGTTTTACCACAATTAGAGAGTGTTCCTACAACTATATACTGGAATCGTCAGCATTTTAACTGATTCACACAGAAAACGTGATTGAAAACGTCTGGAAATGTAGTAAGAATCAAGTTCCTTTTATTTCAAGTTATTTATCATTTTTGGAAACTATAATTCCGTATTTGAAGAGTTTTACCACAATTAGAGAGTGTTCCTACAACTACATACCAGAATCGTCAGCATTTTAACTGATTCACACAGGAAACACCAGAGAAATTCGGCCTCCAGTTGTAAACATAAACAGTATAGTCCTCACTTACAGTCTTTCTACAAAATTTTGAGCTGAATAAACCTGAATTCCTAATATTTGAAAGCGAACTCAAGTGAAAACTCACCCTAAACTAGACGGAGTTGTAAGTATTATCAGATTTCTGGTCATTACCCAGATTTCCTGTGGTAACCTCCGTGATTGAAAACGGCTGGAAATGTAGTAAGAGTCTATTTGCTTTTATTTCAAGTATTTCTTATAAGTTTTTTTTATCATTACTGGAAACAATAATTGCGTATTTGAAGAGTATTACCACAATTAGAGAGTGTTCCTACAACTACATACTGGAATCGTCAGCATTTTAACTGATTCACACAGGAAACACCAGAGAAATTCGGCCTCCAATTGTAAACATAAACAGTATAGTCTTCACGTACAGTCTTTCTACACAAATTTTGAGCTGAATAAACCTGAATTCCTAATATTTGAAAGCGAACTCAAGTGAAAACTCACCCTAAACTAGACGGAGTTGTAAGTATTATCAGTTTTCTGGTCATGACCCAGCTTTCCACTGGTAAACTCCGTGATTGAAAACGGCTGGAAATGTAGTAAGAATAAATTTCCTTTCATTTCAAGTGTTTCTTACAAGTTTTTTATCATTTCTGGAAACTATAATTGCGTATTTGAAGAGTTTTACCACAATTAGAGAGTGTTCCTACAACTATATACTGGAATCGTCAGCATTTTAACTGATTCACACAGAAATCGCCAGAGAAATTAGGCCTCAATTTTAAACATAAACAGTATATTGCACACTTACAGTCTTTCTATACAAATTTTGAGCTGTATAAACCTGAAATCCTAATATTTGAAAGCCAATTCAAGTGCAAACTCTCCCTAAACTAGCCGGAGTTGTAAATATTATCAGTTTTCTGGCTATGTCCCAACTTTCCACTGGTAACCTCCGTGATTGAAAACGGCTGGAAATGTAGTAAGAATCTATTTGCTTTTATTTCAAGTATTTCTTATAAGTTTTTTATCATTACTAGAAACAATAATTGCGTATTTGGAGAGTATTACCACAATTAGATAGTGTTCCTACAACTACATACTGGAATCGTCAGCATTTTAACTGATTCACACAGGAAACACCAGAGAAATTCGGCCTCCAGTTGTAAACATAAACAGTATAGTCCTCACTTACAGTCTTTCTACAAAATTTTGAGCTGAATAAACCTGAATTCCTAATATTTGAAAGCGAACTCAAGTGAAAACTCACCCTAAACTAGACGGAGTTGTAAGTATTATCAGTTTTCTGGTCATGACCCAGCTTTCCACTGGTAACCTCCGTGATTGAAAACGGCTAGAAATGTAGTAAGAATAAATTTCCTTTCATTTCAAGTGTTTCTTATAAGTTTTTTATAATTACTGGAAACAATAATTCCGTATTTGAAGAGTTTTACCACAATTAGAGTGTGTTCCTACAACTATATACTGGAATCGGCAGCATTTTAACTGATTCACACAGAAAACGCCACAGAAATTAGGCCTCAATTGTTAACATAAACAGTATATTGCACACTTACAGTCTTCCTACACTTACTTTGAGCTGTATAAACCTGAAATCCTAATCTTTGAAAGCCAATTCAAGTGAAAACTCCTCCTAAACTAGCCGGAGTTGTAAATATTATCAGTTTTCTGGTCATGTCGTAGCTTTACACTGAAAACCTCCGTGATTGAAAACCGCTGAAAATGCAGTACGAATCTATTTCTTTTAATTTCACTTGTTTCCTACAAGTTTTTAATCATTTCTGGAAACTATAATTGCGTATTTGAAGAGTTTTACCACAATTAGAGAGTGTTCCTACAACTATATACTGGAATCGTCAGCATTTTAACTGATTCACACAGGAAACACCAGGGAAATTCGGCATCCAATTGTAAACATAAACAGTATATTGCACACTTACAGTCTTCCTACACTTATTTTGAGCTGTATAACCCTGAAATCCCAATATTTGAAAGCCAATTCAAGTGAAAACTCCTCCTAAACTAGCCGGAGTTGTAAATATTATCAGTTTTCTGGGCATGTCGTAGCTTTACACTGAAAACCTCCGTGATTGAAAACGGCCTGAAATGTAGTAAGAATCTATTTGCTTTTATATCAAGTGTTTCGTATAAGTTTTTTATCATTACTGGAAACAATAATTGCGTATTTTAAGAGTTTTACCACAATTAGAGAGTGTTCCTACAACTACATACTGGAATTGTCAGCATTTTAACTGATTCACACAGGAAACACCAGAGAAATTCGGCCTCCAAGTGTAAACATAAACAGTATAGTCTTCACGTACAGTCTTCCTACACAAATTTTGAGCTGTATAAACCTGAATTCCTAATATTTGAAGCGAACTCAAGTGAAAACTCACCCTAAACTAGCCGGAGTTGTAAATATTATCAGTTTTCTGGCTATGTCCCACCTTTCCACTGGTAACCTCCGTGATTGAAAACGTCTGGAAAGGTAGTAACAATCTATTTGCTTTTATTTCAAGTGTTTCATATAAGTTTTTTATCATTTCTGGAAACAATAATTGCGTATTTGAAGAGTTTTACCACAATTAGAGAGTGTTCCTACAACTACATACTGGAATCGTCAGCATTTTAACTGATTCACACAGGAAACACCAGAGAAATTCGGCCTCCAATTGTTAACATAAACATTATAGTCTTCACATACAGTCTTTCTACACAAATTTTGAGCTGAATAAACCTGAATTCCTAATCTTTGAAAGCCAATTCAAGTGAAAACTCGTCCTAAACTAGCCGGAGTTGTAAATATTATCAGTTTTCTGGTCATGTCGTAGCTTTACACTGAAAACCTCCGTGATTGAAAACGGCTGAAAATGCAGTACGAATCTATTTCTTTTAAAATCACTTGTTTCCTACAAGTTTTTAATCATTTCTGGAAACTATAATTGCGTATGTGAAGAGTTTTACCACAATTAGAGAGTGTTCCTACAACTATATACTGGAATCGTCAGCATTTTAACTGATTCACACAGGAAACACCAGACAAATTCGGCCTCCAGTTGAAAACATAAACAGTATAGTCCTCACTTACAGTCGCTCTACACAAATTTTGAGCTGTATAAACCTCTATTCCTAATATTTGAAAGCGAACTCAAGTGAAAACTCACCCTAAAATAGACTGAGTTTTAAGTATTATCAGTTTTCTGGTCATGACCCAGCTTTCCACTGGTAACCTCCGTGATTGAAAACGGCTAGAAATGTAGTAAGAATAAATTTCCTTTCATTTCAAGTGTTTCTTACAAGTTTTTTATCATTTCTGGAAACTATAATTGCGTATTTGAAGAGTTTTACCACAATTAGAGAGTGTTCCTCCAACTATATACTGGAATCGTCAGCATTTTAACTGATTCACACAGGAAACACCAGAGAAATTCGGCCTCCAATTGTAAACATAAACAGTATAGTCTTCACGTACAGTCTTTCTACACAAATTTCGAGCTGAATAAACCTGAATTCCTAATATTTGAAAGCGAACTCAAGTGAAAACTCACCCTAAACTAGACGGAGTTGTAAGTATTATCAGTTTTCTGGCTATGTCCCAACTTTCCACTGGTAAACTCCGTGATTGAAAACGGCTGGAAATGTAGTAAGAATCTATTTGCTTTTATTTCAAGTATTTCTTATAAGTTTTTTATCATTACTAGAAACAATAATTGCGTATTTGGAGAGTATTACCACAATTAGACAGTGTTCCTACAACTACATACTGGAATCGTCAGCATTTTAACTGATTCACACAGGAAACACCAGAGAAATTCGGCCTCCAGTTGTAAACATAAACAGTATAGTCCTCACTTACAGTCTTTCTACAAAATTTTGAGCTTAATAAACCTGAATTCCTAATATTTGAAAGCGAACTCAATTGAAAACTCACCCTAAAATAGACTGAGTTTTAAGTATTATCCGTTTTCTGGTCATGACCCAGCTTTCCGCTGGTAACCTCCGTGATTGAAAACGGCTAGAAATGTAGGAACAATAAATTTCCTTTCATTTCAAGTGTTTCTTATAAGTTTTTTATCATTACTGGAAACAATAATTGCGTATTTGAAGAGTTTTACCACAATTCGAGAGTGTTCCTACAACTACATACTGGAATCGTCAGCATTTTAACTGATTCATACAGAAAACGCCAGAGAAATTAGGCCTCAATTTTAAACATAAACAGTATATTGCACACTTACAGTCTTTCTATAGAAATTTTGAGCTGTATAAACCTGAAAACCTAATATTTGAAAGCCAATTCAAGTGAAAACTCTCCGTAAACTAGCCGGAGTTGTAAATATTATCAGTTTTCTGGTCATTACCCAGCTTTCCACTGGTAACCTCCGTGATTGAAAACGGCTAGAAATGTAGTAAGAATAAATTTCCTTAAATTTCAAGTGTTTCTTACAAGTTTTTTATCATTACTGGAAACAATAATTGCGTATTTGAAGAGTTTTACCACAATTAGAGAGTGTTCCTACAACTACATACCAGAATCGTCAGCATTTTAACTGATTCACACAGGAAACACCAGAGAAATTCGGCCTCCAATGGTAAACATAAACAGTATAGTCTTCACGTACAGTCTTTCTACACAAATTTTGAGCTGAATAAACCTGAATTCCTAATATTTGAAAGCGAACTCAAGTGAAAACTCACCCTAAACTAGACGGAGTTGTAAGTATTATCAGTTTTCTGGGCATGACCCAGCTTTCCACTGGTAACCTCCGTGATTGAAAACGGCTAGAAATGTAGTAAGAATAAATTTCCTTTCATTTCAAGTGTTTCTTACAAGTTTTTTATCATTTCTGGAAACTATAATTGCGTATTTGAAGAGTTTTACCACAATTAGAGAGTGTTCCTCCAACTATATACTGGAATCGTCAGCATTTTAACTGATTCACACAGAAAACGTGATTGAAAACGTCTGGAAATGTAGTAAGAATCAAGTTCCTTTTATTTCAAGTTATTTATCATTTTTGGAAACTATAATTCCGTATTTGAAGAGTTTTACCACAATTAGAGAGTGTTCCTACAACTACATACCAGAATCGTCAGCATTTTAACTGATTCACACAGGAAACACCAGAGAAATTCGGCCTCCAGTTGTAAACATAAACAGTATAGTCCTCACTTACAGTCTTTCTACAAAATTTTGAGCTGAATAAACCTGAATTCCTAATATTTGAAAGCGAACTCAAGTGAAAACTCACCCTAAACTAGACGGAGTTGTAAGTATTATCAGATTTCTGGTCATTACCCAGATTTCCTGTGGTAACCTCCGTGATTGAAAACGGCTGGAAATGTAGTAAGAGTCTATTTGCTTTTATTTCAAGTATTTCTTATAAGTTTTTTTTATCATTACTGGAAACAATAATTGCGTATTTGAAGAGTATTACCACAATTAGAGAGTGTTCCTACAACTACATACTGGAATCGTCAGCATTTTAACTGATTCACACAGGAAACACCAGAGAAATTCGGCCTCCAATTGTAAACATAAACAGTATAGTCTTCACGTACAGTCTTTCTACACAAATTTTGAGCTGAATAAACCTGAATTCCTAATATTTGAAAGCGAACTCAAGTGAAAACTCACCCTAAACTAGACGGAGTTGTAAGTATTATCAGTTTTCTGGTCATGACCCAGCTTTCCACTGGTAAACTCCGTGATTGAAAACGGCTGGAAATGTAGTAAGAATAAATTTCCTTTCATTTCAAGTGTTTCTTACAAGTTTTTTATCATTTTTGGAAACTATAATTGCGTATTTGAAGAGTTTTACCACAATTAGAGAGTGTTCCTACAACTATATACTGGAATCGTCAGCATTTTAACTGATTCACACAGAAATCGCCAGAGAAATTAGGCCTCAATTTTAAACATAAACAGTATATTGCACACTTACAGTCTTTCTATACAAATTTTGAGCTGTATAAACCTGAAATCCTAATATTTGAAAGCCAATTCAAGTGCAAACTCTCCCTAAACTAGCCGGAGTTGTAAATATTATCAGTTTTCTGGCTATGTCCCAACTTTCCACTGGTAACCTCCGTGATTGAAAACGGCTGGAAATGTAGTAAGAATCTATTTGCTTTTATTTCAAGTATTTCTTATAAGTTTTTTATCATTACTAGAAACAATAATTGCGTATTTGGAGAGTATTACCACAATTAGATAGTGTTCCTACAACTACATACTGGAATCGTCAGCATTTTAACTGATTCACACAGGAAACACCAGAGAAATTCGGCCTCCAGTTGTAAACATAAACAGTATAGTCCTCACTTACAGTCTTTCTACAAAATTTTGAGCTGAATAAACCTGAATTCCTAATATTTGAAAGCGAACTCAAGTGAAAACTCACCCTAAACTAGACGGAGTTGTAAGTATTATCAGTTTTCTGGTCATGACCCAGCTTTCCACTGGTAACCTCCGTGATTGAAAACGGCTAGAAATGTAGTAAGAATAAATTTCCTTTCATTTCAAGTGTTTCTTACCAGTTTTTTATCATTTCTGGAAACTATAATTGCGTATTTGAAGAGTTTTACCACAATTAGAGAGTGTTCCTACAACTATATACTGGAATCGTCAGCATTTTAACTGATTCACACAGAAAACGTGATTGAAAACGTCTGGAAATGTAGTAAGAATCAAGTTCCTTTTATTTCAAGTTATTTATCATTTTTGGAAACTATAATTCCGTATTTGAAGAGTTTTACCACAATTAGAGAGTGTTCCTACAACTACATACCAGAATCGTCAGCATTTTAACTGATTCACACAGGAAACACCAGAGAAATTCGGCCTCCAGTTGTAAACATAAACAGTATAGTCCTCACTTACAGTCTTTCTACAAAATTTTGAGCTGAATAAACCTGAATTCCTAATATTTGAAAGCGAACTCAAGTGAAAACTCACCCTAAACTAGACGGAGTTGTAAGTATTATCAGATTTCTGGTCATTACCCAGATTTCCTGTGGTAACCTCCGTGATTGAAAACGGCTGGAAATGTAGTAAGAGTCTATTTGCTTTTATTTCAAGTATTTCTTATAAGTTTTTTTATCATTACTGGAAACAATAATTGCGTATTTGAAGAGTATTACCACAATTAGAGAGTGTTCCTACAACTACATACTGGAATCGTCAGCATTTTAACTGATTCACACAGGAAACACCAGAGAAATTCGGCCTCCAATTGTAAACATAAACAGTATAGTCTTCACGTACAGTCTTTCTACACAAATTTTGAGCTGAATAAACCTGAATTCCTAATATTTGAAAGCGAACTCAAGTGAAAACTCACCCTAAACTAGACGGAGTTGTAAGTATTATCAGTTTTCTGGTCATGACCCAGCTTTCCACTGGTAAACTCCGTGATTGAAAACGGCTGGAAATGTAGTAAGAATAAATTTCCTTTCATTTCAAGTGTTTCTTACAAGTTTTTTATCACTTCTGGAAACTATAATTGCGTATTTGAAGAGTTTTACCACAATTAGAGAGTGTTCCTACAACTATATACTGGAATCGTCAGCATTTTAACTGATTCACACAGAAATCGCCAGAGAAATTAGGCCTCAATTTTAAACATAAACAGTATATTGCACACTTACAGTCTTTCTATACAAATTTTGAGCTGTATAAACCTGAAATCCTAATATTTGAAAGCCAATTCAAGTGCAAACTCTCCCTAAACTAGCCGGAGTTGTAAATATTATCAGTTTTCTGGCTATGTCCCAACTTTCCACTGGTAACCTCCGTGATTGAAAACGGCTGGAAATGTAGTAAGAATCTATTTGCTTTTATTTCAAGTATTTCTTATAAGTTTTTTATCATTACTAGAAACAATAATTGCGTATTTGGAGAGTATTACCACAATTAGATAGTGTTCCTACAACTACATACTGGAATCGTCAGCATTTTAACTGATTCACACAGGAAACACCAGAGAAATTCGGCCTCCAGTTGTAAACATAAACAGTATAGTCCTCACTTACAGTCTTTCTACAAAATTTTGAGCTGAATAAACCTGAATTCCTAATATTTGAAAGCGAACTCAAGTGAAAACTCACCCTAAACTAGACAGAGTTGTAAGTATTATCAGTTTTCTGGTCATGACCCAGCTTTCCACTGGTAAACTCGTGATTGAAAACGGCTGGAAATGTAGTAAGAATAAATTTCCTTTCATTTCAAGTGTTTCTTACAAGTTTTTCATCATTTCTGGAAACTATAATTGCGTATTTGAAGAGTTTTACCACAATTAGAGAGTGTTCCTACAACTACATACCAGAATCGTCAGCATTTTAACTGATTCACACAGGAAACACCAGAGAAATTCGGCCTCCAGTTGTAAACATAAACAGTATAGTCCTCACTTACAGTCTTTCTACAAAATTTTGAGCTGAATAAACCTGAATTCCTAATATTTGAAAGCGAACTCAAGTGAAAACTCACCCTAAACTAGACGGAGTTGTAAGTATTATCAGATTTCTGGTCATTACCCAGATTTCCTGTGGTAACCTCCGTGATTGAAAACGGCTGGAAATGTAGTAAGAGTCTATTTGCTTTTATTTCAAGTATTTCTTATAAGTTTTTTTTATCATTACTGGAAACAATAATTGCGTATTTGAAGAGTATTACCACAATTAGAGAGTGTTCCTACAACTACATACTGGAATCGTCAGCATTTTAACTGATTCACACAGGAAACACCAGAGAAATTCGGCCTCCAATTGTAAACATAAACAGTATAGTCTTCACGTACAGTCTTTCTACACAAATTTTGAGCTGAATAAACCTGAATTCCTAATATTTGAAAGCGAACTCAAGTGAAAACTCACCCTAAACTAGACGGAGTTGTAAGTATTATCAGTTTTCTGGTCATGACCCAGCTTTCCACTGGTAAACTCCGTGATTGAAAACGGCTGGAAATGTAGTAAGAATAAATTTCCTTTCATTTCAAGTGTTTCTTACAAGTTTTTTATCATTTTTGGAAACTATAATTGCGTATTTGAAGAGTTTTACCACAATTAGAGAGTGTTCCTACAACTATATACTGGAATCGTCAGCATTTTAACTGATTCACACAGAAATCGCCAGAGAAATTAGGCCTCAATTTTAAACATAAACAGTATATTGCACACTTACAGTCTTTCTATACAAATTTTGAGCTGTATAAACCTGAAATCCTAATATTTGAAAGCCAATTCAAGTGCAAACTCTCCCTAAACTAGCCGGAGTTGTAAATATTATCAGTTTTCTGGCTATGTCCCAACTTTCCACTGGTAACCTCCGTGATTGAAAACGGCTGGAAATGTAGTAAGAATCTATTTGCTTTTATTTCAAGTATTTCTTATAAGTTTTTTATCATTACTAGAAACAATAATTGCGTATTTGGAGAGTATTACCACAATTAGATAGTGTTCCTACAACTACATACTGGAATCGTCAGCATTTTAACTGATTCACACAGGAAACACCAGAGAAATTCGGCCTCCAGTTGTAAACATAAACAGTATAGTCCTCACTTACAGTCTTTCTACAAAATTTTGAGCTGAATAAACCTGAATTCCTAATATTTGAAAGCGAACTCAAGTGAAAACTCACCCTAAACTAGACGGAGTTGTAAGTATTATCAGTTTTCTGGTCATGACCCAGCTTTCCACTGGTAACCTCCGTGATTGAAAACGGCTAGAAATGTAGTAAGAATAAATTTCCTTTCATTTCAAGTGTTTCTTACCAGTTTTTTATCATTTCTGGAAACTATAATTGCGTATTTGAAGAGTTTTACCACAATTAGAGAGTGTTCCTACAACTATATACTGGAATCGTCAGCATTTTAACTGATTCACACAGAAAACGTGATTGAAAACGTCTGGAAATGTAGTAAGAATCAAGTTCCTTTTATTTCAAGTTATTTATCATTTTTGGAAACTATAATTCCGTATTTGAAGAGTTTTACCACAATTAGAGAGTGTTCCTACAACTACATACCAGAATCGTCAGCATTTTAACTGATTCACACAGGAAACACCAGAGAAATTCGGCCTCCAGTTGTAAACATAAACAGTATAGTCCTCACTTACAGTCTTTCTACAAAATTTTGAGCTGAATAAACCTGAATTCCTAATATTTGAAAGCGAACTCAAGTGAAAACTCACCCTAAACTAGACGGAGTTGTAAGTATTATCAGATTTCTGGTCATTACCCAGATTTCCTGTGGTAACCTCCGTGATTGAAAACGGCTGGAAATGTAGTAAGAGTCTATTTGCTTTTATTTCAAGTATTTCTTATAAGTTTTTTTATCATTACTGGAAACAATAATTGCGTATTTGAAGAGTATTACCACAATTAGAGAGTGTTCCTACAACTACATACTGGAATCGTCAGCATTTTAACTGATTCACACAGGAAACACCAGAGAAATTCGGCCTCCAATTGTAAACATAAACAGTATAGTCTTCACGTACAGTCTTTCTACACAAATTTTGAGCTGAATAAACCTGAATTCCTAATATTTGAAAGCGAACTCAAGTGAAAACTCACCCTAAACTAGACGGAGTTGTAAGTATTATCAGTTTTCTGGTCATGACCCAGCTTTCCACTGGTAAACTCCGTGATTGAAAACGGCTGGAAATGTAGTAAGAATAAATTTCCTTTCATTTCAAGTGTTTCTTACAAGTTTTTTATCACTTCTGGAAACTATAATTGCGTATTTGAAGAGTTTTACCACAATTAGAGAGTGTTCCTACAACTATATACTGGAATCGTCAGCATTTTAACTGATTCACACAGAAATCGCCAGAGAAATTAGGCCTCAATTTTAAACATAAACAGTATATTGCACACTTACAGTCTTTCTATACAAATTTTGAGCTGTATAAACCTGAAATCCTAATATTTGAAAGCCAATTCAAGTGCAAACTCTCCCTAAACTAGCCGGAGTTGTAAATATTATCAGTTTTCTGGCTATGTCCCAACTTTCCACTGGTAACCTCCGTGATTGAAAACGGCTGGAAATGTAGTAAGAATCTATTTGCTTTTATTTCAAGTATTTCTTATAAGTTTTTTATCATTACTAGAAACAATAATTGCGTATTTGGAGAGTATTACCACAATTAGATAGTGTTCCTACAACTACATACTGGAATCGTCAGCATTTTAACTGATTCACACAGGAAACACCAGAGAAATTCGGCCTCCAGTTGTAAACATAAACAGTATAGTCCTCACTTACAGTCTTTCTACAAAATTTTGAGCTGAATAAACCTGAATTCCTAATATTTGAAAGCGAACTCAAGTGAAAACTCACCCTAAACTAGACAGAGTTGTAAGTATTATCAGTTTTCTGGTCATGACCCAGCTTTCCACTGGTAAACTCGTGATTGAAAACGGCTGGAAATGTAGTAAGAATAAATTTCCTTTCATTTCAAGTGTTTCTTACAAGTTTTTCATCATTTCTGGAAACTATAATTGCGTATTTGAAGAGGTTTACCACAATTAGAGAGTGTTCCTACAACTATATACTGAAATCATCAGCAATTTAACTGATTCACACAGAAAACGCCAGAGAAATTAGGGCTCAATTTTTAACATAAACAGTATATTGCACACTTACAGTCTTCCTATACAAATTTTGAGCTGTATAAACCTGAAAACCTAATATTTTAAAGCCAATTGAAGTGAAAACTCTCCCTAAACTAGCCAGAGTAGTAAATATTATCAGTTTTCTGGTCATGACCCAGCTTTCCACTGGTAACCTCCGTGATTGAAAACGGCTAGAAATGTAGTAAGAATAAATTTCCTTTCATTTCAAGTGTTTCTTATAAGTTTTTTATCATTACTGGAAACAATAATTGCGTATTTGAAGAGTTTTACCACAATTCGAGAGTGTTCCTACAACTACATACTGGAATCGTCAGCATTTTAACTGATTCACACAGGAAACACCAGACAAATTCGGCCATCAGTTGAAAACATAAACAGTATAGTCCTCACTTAAAGTCTTTCTACACAAATCTTGAGCTGAATAAACCTGAATTCCTAATATTTGAAAGCGAACTCAATTGAAAACTCACCCTAAAATAGACTGAGTTTTAAGTATTATCAGTTTTCTGGTCATGACCCAGCTTTCCACTGGTAACCTCCGTGATTGAAAACGGCTAGAAATGTAGGAAGAATAAATTTCCTTTCATTTCAAGAGTTTCTTACAAGTTTTTTATCATTTCTGGAAACTGTAATTGCGTATTTGAAGAGTTTTACCACAATTAGAGAGTGTTCCTACAACTATATACTGGAATCGTCAGCATTTTAACTGATTCATACAGAAAACGCCAGAGAAATTAGGCCTCAATTTTAAACATAAACAGTATATTGCACACTTACAGTCTTTCTATACAAATTTTGAGCTGAATAAACCTGAATTCCTAATATTTGAAAGCGAACTCAAGTGAAAACTCACCCTAAACTAGACGGAGTTGTAAGTATTATCAGATTTCTGGTCATTACCCAGATTTCCTGTGGTAACCTCCGTGATTGAAAACGGCTGGAAATGTAGTAAGAGTCTATTTGCTTTTATTTCAAGTATTTCTTATAAGTTTTTTTATCATTACTGGAAACAATAATTGCGTATTTGAAGAGTATTACCACAATTAGAGAGTGTTCCTACAACTACATACTGGAATCGTCAGCATTTTAACTGATTCACACAGGAAACACCAGAGAAATTCGGCCTCCAATTGTAAACATAAACAGTATAGTCTTCACGTACAGTCTTTCTACACAAATTTTGAGCTGAATAAACCTGAATTCCTAATATTTGAAAGCGAACTCAAGTGAAAACTCACCCTAAACTAGACGGAGTTGTAAGTATTATCAGTTTTCTGGTCATGACCCAGCTTTCCACTGGTAAACTCCGTGATTGAAAACGGCTGGAAATGTAGTAAGAATAAATTTCCTTTCATTTCAAGTGTTTCTTACAAGTTTTTTATCATTTCTGGAAACTATAATTGCGTATTTGAAGAGTTTTACCACAATTAGAGAGTGTTCCTATAACTCTATACTGGAATCGTCAGCATTTTAACTGATTCCCACAGAAAACACCAGAGAAATTCGGCATCCAATTGTAAACATAAACAGTATAGTCTTCACGTACAGTCTTTCTACACAAATTTTGAGCTGAATAAACCTGAATTCCTAATATTTGAAAGCCAATTCAAGTGAAAACTCTCCATAAACTAGCCGGAGTTGTAAATATTATCAGTTTTCTGGCCATGACCCAGCTTTCCACTGGTAAACTCCGTGATTGAAAACGGCTCGAAATGTAGTAAGAATAAATTTCCTTTCATTTCAAGTGTTTCTTACAAGTTTTTTATCATTTCTGGAAACAATAATTGCGTATTTGAAGAGTTTTACCACAATTAGAGAGTGTTCCTACAACTATATACTGGAATTGGCAGCATTTTAACTGATTCCCACAGAAAACACCAGAGAAATTCGGCCTCCAATTGTAAACATAAACAGTATAGTCTTCACGTACAGTCTTTCTACACAAATTTTGAGCTGTATAAACCTGAATTCCTAATATTTGAAAGCGAACTCAAGTGAAAACTCACCCTAAACTAGCCGGAGTTGTAAATATTATCAGTTTTCTGGTCATGTCGTAGCTTTACACTGAAAACCTCCGTGATTGAAAATGGCTGAAAATGCAGTACGAATCTATTTCTTTTAATTTCACTTGTTTCCTACAAGTTTTTAATCATTTCTGGAAACTATAATTGCGTATTTGAAGAGTTTTACCACAATTAGAGAGTGTTCCTACAACTATATACTGGAATCGTCAGCATTTTAACTGATTCACACAGGAAACACCAGAGAAATTCGGCCTCCAATTGTAAACATAAACAGTATATTGCACACTTACAGTCTTCCTACACTTATTTTGAGCTGTATAACCCTGAAATCCCAATATTTGAAAGCCAATTCACGTGAAAACTCCTCCTAAACTAGCCAGAGTTGTAAATATTATCAGTTTACAGGGCATGTCGTAGCTTTACACTGAAAACCTCCGTGATTGAAAACGGCCTGAAATGTAGTAAGAATCTATTTGCTTTTATTTCAAGTGTTTCTTATAAGTTTTTTATCATTACTGGAAACAATAATTGCGTATTTGAAGAGTTTTACCACAATTAGCGAGTGTTCCTACAACTACATACTGGAATCATCAGCATTTTAACTGATTCACACAGGAAACACCAGAGAAATTCGGCCTCCAAGTGTAAACATAAACAGTATAGTCTTCACGTACAGTCTTTCTACACAAATTTTGAGCTGAATAAACCTGAATTCCTAATATTTGAAAGCGAACTCAAGTGAAAACTCAGCCTAAACTAGACGGAGTTGTAAGTATTATCAGTTTGCTGGTCATGACCCAGCTTTCCACTGGTAAACTCCGTGATTGAAAACGGCTGGAAATGTAGTAAGAATAAATTTCCTTTCATTTCAAGTGTTTCTTACAAGTTTTTAATCATTTCTGGAACTTATAATTGCGTATTTGAAGAGTGTTACCACAATTAAAGAGTGTTCCTACAACTATATACTGGAATCGGCAGCATTTTAACTGATTCACACAGAAAACGCCAGAGAAATTAGGCCTCAATTGTAAACATAAACAGTATATTGCACACTTACAGTCTTCCTACACAAATTTTGAGCTGTATAAACCTGAAATCCTAATATTTGAAAGCCAATTCAGGTGAAAACTCTCCATAAACTAGCCGGTGTTGTAAATATTATCAGTTTTCGGGCTATGTCCCACCTTTCCACTGGTAACCTCCGTGATTGAAAACGGCTGGAAATGTAGTAACAATCTATTTGCTTTTATTTCAAGTGTTTCTTATAAGTTTTTTATCATTACTGGAAACAATAATTGCGTATTTGAAGAGTTTTACCACAATTAGAGAGTGTTCCTACAACTACATACTGGAATCGTCAGCATTTTAACTGATTCACACAGGAAACACCAGAGAAATTCGGCCTCCAATTGTTAACATAAACATTATAGTCTTCACATACAGTCTTTCTTCACAAATTTTGAGCTGAATAAACCTGAATTCCTAATCTTTGAAAGCCAATTCAAGTGAAAACTCGTCCTAAACTAGCCGGAGTTGTAAATATTATCAGTTTTCTGGTCATGTCGTAGCTTTACACTGAAAACCTCCGTGATTGAAAACGGCTGAAAATGCAGTACGAATCTATTTCTTTTAATTTCACTTGTTTCCTACAAGTTTTTAATCATTTCTGGAAACTATAATTGCGTATTTGAAGAGTTTTACCACAATTAGAGAGTGTTCCTACAACTATATATTGGAATCGGCAGCATTTTAAATGATTCACACAGAAAACGCCAGAGAAATTAGGCCTCAAATGTACACATAAACAGTATATTGCACACTTACAGTCTTCCTACACAAATTTTGAGCTGTATAAACCTGAAATCCTAATATTTGAAAGCCAATTCAAGTGAAAACTCTCCATAAACTAGCCGGAGTTGTAAATATTATCAGTTTTCTGGCTATGTCCCACCTTTCCACTGGTAACCTCCGTGATTGAAAACGGCTGGAAATGTAGTAAGAATAAATTTCCTTTCATTTCAAGTGTTTCTTACAAGTTTTTTATCATTTCTGGAACTTATAATTGCGTATTTGAAGAGTTTTACCACAATTATAGAGTGTTCCTACAACTATATACTGGAATGGGCAGCATTGTAACTGATTCACACAGAGAACGCCAGAGAAATTAGGCCTCAAATGTAAACATAAACAGTATATTGCACACTTACAGTGTTTCTACACAAATTTTGAGCTGAATAAACCTGAATTCCTAATATTTGAAATGGAACTCAAGTGAAAACTCACCCTAAACTAGACGGAGTTGTAAGTATTATCAGTTTTCTGATCATGACCCAGCTTTCCACTGGTAAACTCCGTGATTGAAAACGGCTGGAAATGTAGTAAGAATAAATTTCCTTTCATTTCAAGTGTTTTTTACAAGTTTTTTTTATCATTTCTGGAACTTATAATTGCGTATTTGAAGAGTTTTACCACAATTACAGAGTGTTCCTACAACTATATACTGGATTCGTCAGCATTTTAAGTGATTCACAAAGAAAACGCCAGAGAAATTAGGCCTCAAATGTAAACATAAACAGTATATTGCACACTTACAGTCTTCCTACACAAATTTTGAGCTGTATAAACCTGAAATCCTAATATTTGAAAGCCAATTCAAGTGAAAACTCTCCATAAACTAGCCGGAGTTGTAAATATTATCAATTTTCTGGTCATGTCGTAGCTTTACACTGAAAACCTCCGTGATTGAAAACGGCTGGAAATGCAGTATGAATCTATTTCTTTTAATTTCACGTGTTTCCTACCAGTTTTTAATCATTTCTGGAAACTATAATTGCGTATTTGAAGAGTTTTACCACAATTAGAGAGTGTTCCTACAACTATATACTGGAATTGGCAGCATTTTAACTGATTCCCACAGAAAACGCCAGAGAAATTCGGCCTCCAATTGTAAACATAAACAGTATAGTCTTCACGTACAGTCTTTCTACACAAATTTTGAGCTGAATAAACCTGAATTCCTAATATTTGAAAGCCAATTCAAGTGAAAACCCTCCATAAACTAGCCGGAGTTGTAAATATTATCAGTTTTCTGGCCATGACCCAGCGTTCCACTGGTAAACTCCGTGATTGAAAACGGCTGGAAATGTAGTAACAATCTATTCGCTTTTATTTCAAGTGTTTCTTATAAGTTTTTTATAATTACTGGAAACAATAATTCCGCATTTGAAGAGTTTTACCACAATTAGAGTGTGTTCCTACAACTATATACTGGAATCGGCAGCATTTTAACTGATTCACACAGAAAACGCCACAGAAATTAGGCCTCAATTGTTAACATAAACAGTATATTGCACACTTACAGTCTTCCTACACTTACTTTGAGCTGTATAAACCTGAAATCCTAATCTTTGAAAGCCAATTCAAGTGAAAACTCCTCCTAAACTAGCCGGAGTTGTAAATATTATCAGTTTTCTGGTCATGTCGTAGCTTTACACTGAAAACCTCCGTGATTGAAAACCGCTGAAAATGCAGTACGAATCTATTTCTTTTAATTTCACTTGTTTCCTACAAGTTTTTAATCATTTCTGGAAACTATAATTGCGTATTTGAAGAGTTTTACCACAATTAGAGAGTGTTCCTACAACTATATACTGGAATCGTCAGCATTTTAACTGATTCACACAGGAAACACCAGGGAAATTCGGCATCCAATTGTAAACATAAACAGTATATTGCACACTTACAGTCTTCCTACATTTATTTTGAGCTGTATAACCCTGAAATCCCAATATTTGAAAGCCAATTCAAGTGAAAACTCCTCCTAAACTAGCCGGAGTTGTAAATATTATCAGTTTTCTGGGCATGTCGTAGCTTTACACTGAAAACCTCCGTGATTGAAAACGGCCTGAAATGTAGTAAGAATCTATTTGCTTTTATATCAAGTGTTTCGTATAAGTTTTTTATCATTACTGGAAACAATAATTGCGTATTTTAAGAGTTTTACCACAATTAGAGAGTGTTCCTACAACTACATACTGGAATTGTCAGCATTTTAACTGATTCACACAGGAAACACCAGAGAAATTCGGCCTCCAAGTGTAAACATAAACAGTATAGTGTTCACGTACAGTCTTCCTACACAAATTTTGAGCTGTACAAACCTGAATTCCTAATATTTGAAGCGAACTCAAGTGAAAACTCACCCTAAACTAGCCGGAGTTGTAAATATTATCAGCTTTCTGGCTATGTCCCACCTTTCCACTGGTAACCTCCGTGATTGAAAACGTCTGGAAAGGTAGTAACAATCTATTTGCTTTTATTTCAAGTGTTTCATATAAGTTTTTTATCATTTCTGGAAACAATAATTGCGTATTTGAAGAGTTTTACCACAATTAGAGAGTGTTCCTACAACTACATACTGGAATCGTCAGCATTTTAACTGATTCACACAGGAAACACCAGAGAAATTCGGCCTCCAATTGTTAACATAAACATTATAGTCTTCACATACAGTCTTTCTACACAAATTTTGAGCTGAATAAACCTGAATTCCTAATCTTTGAAAGCCAATTCAAGTGAAAACTCGTCCTAAACTAGCCGGAGTTGTAAATATTATCAGTTTTCTGGTCATGTCGTAGCTTTACACTGAAAACCTCCGTGATTGAAAACGGCTGAAAATGCAGTACGAATCTATTTCTTTTAAAGTCACTTGTTTCCTACAAGTTTTTAATCATTTCTGGAAACTATAATTGCGTATGTGAAGAGTTTTACCACAATTAGAGAGTGTTCCTACAACTATATACTGGAATCGTCAGCATTTTAACTGATTCACACAGGAAACACCAGACAAATTCGGCCTCCAGTTGAAAACATAAACAGTATAGTCCTCACTTACAGTCGCTCTACACAAATTTTGAGCTGTATAAACCTCTATTCCTAATATTTGAAAGCGAACTCAAGTGAAAACTCACCCTAAAATAGACTGAGTTTTAAGTATTATCAGTTTTCTGGTCATGACCCAGCTTTCCACTGGTAACCTCCGTGATTGAAAACGGCTAGAAATGTAGTAAGAATAAATTTCCTTTCATTTCAAGTGTTTCTTACAAGTTTTTTATCATTTCTGGAAACTATAATTGCGTATTTGAAGAGTTTTACCACAATTAGAGAGTGTTCCTCCAACTATATACTGGAATCGTCAGCATTTTAACTGATTCACACAGGAAACACCAGAGAAATTCGGCCTCCAATTGTAAACATAAACAGTATAGTCTTCACGTACAGTCTTTCTACACAAATTTCGAGCTGAATAAACCTGAATTCCTAATATTTGAAAGCGAACTCAAGTGAAAACTCACCCTAAACTAGACGGAGTTGTAAGTATTATCAGTTTTCTGGCTATGTCCCAACTTTCCACTGGTAAACTCCGTGATTGAAAACGGCTGGAAATGTAGTAAGAATCTATTTGCTTTTATTTCAAGTATTTCTTATAAGTTTTTTATCATTACTAGAAACAATAATTGCGTATTTGGAGAGTATTACCACAATTAGACAGTGTTCCTACAACTACATACTGGAATCGTCAGCATTTTAACTGATTCACACAGGAAACACCAGAGAAATTCGGCCTCCAGTTGTAAACATAAACAGTATAGTCCTCACTTACAGTCTTTCTACAAAATTTTGAGCTTAATAAACCTGAATTCCTAATATTTGAAAGCGAACTCAATTGAAAACTCACCCTAAAATAGACTGAGTTTTAAGTATTATCCGTTTTCTGGTCATGACCCAGCTTTCCGCTGGTAACCTCCGTGATTGAAAACGGCTAGAAATGTAGGAACAATAAATTTCCTTTCATTTCAAGTGTTTCTTACGAGTTATTTATCATTTCTGGAAACAATAATTGCGTATTTGAAGAGTTTTACCACAATTCGAGAGTGTTCCTACAACTACATACTGGAATCGTCAGCATTTTAACTGATTCATACAGAAAACGCCAGAGAAATTAGGCCTCAATTTTAAACATAAACAGTATATTGCACACTTACAGTCTTTCTATAGAAATTTTGAGCTGTATAAACCTGAAAACCTAATATTTGAAAGCCAATTCAAGTGAAAACTCTCCGTAAACTAGCCGGAGTTGTAAATATTATCAGTTTTCTGGTCATTACCCAGCTTTCCACTGGTAACCTCCGTGATTGAAAACGGCTAGAAATGTAGTAAGAATAAATTTCCTTAAATTTCAAGTGTTTCTTACAAGTTTTTTATCATTACTGGAAACAATAATTGCGTATTTGAAGAGTTTTACCACAATTAGAGAGTGTTCCTACAACTACATACCAGAATCGTCAGCATTTTAACTGATTCACACAGGAAACACCAGAGAAATTCGGCCTCCAATGGTAAACATAAACAGTATAGTCTTCACGTACAGTCTTTCTACACAAATTTTGAGCTGAATAAACCTGAATTCCTAATATTTGAAAGCGAACTCAAGTGAAAACTCACCCTAAACTAGACGGAGTTGTAAGTATTATCAGTTTTCTGGGCATGACCCAGCTTTCCACTGGTAACCTCCGTGATTGAAAACGGCTAGAAATGTAGTAAGAATAAATTTCCTTTCATTTCAAGTGTTTCTTACAAGTTTTTTATCATTTCTGGAAACTATAATTGCGTATTTGAAGAGTTTTACCACAATTAGAGAGTGTTCCTACAACTATATACTGGAATCGTCAGCATTTTAACTGATTCACACAGAAAACGTGATTGAAAACGTCTGGAAATGTAGTAAGAATCAAGTTCCTTTTATTTCAAGTTATTTATCATTTTTGGAAACTATAATTCCGTATTTGAAGAGTTTTACCACAATTAGAGAGTGTTCCTACAACTACATACCAGAATCGTCAGCATTTTAACTGATTCACACAGGAAACACCAGAGAAATTCGGCCTCCAGTTGTAAACATAAACAGTATAGTCCTCACTTACAGTCTTTCTACAAAATTTTGAGCTGAATAAACCTGAATTCCTAATATTTGAAAGCGAACTCAAGTGAAAACTCACCCTAAACTAGACGGAGTTGTAAGTATTATCAGATTTCTGGTCATTACCCAGATTTCCTGTGGTAACCTCCGTGATTGAAAACGGCTGGAAATGTAGTAAGAGTCTATTTGCTTTTATTTCAAGTATTTCTTATAAGTTTTTTTTATCATTACTGGAAACAATAATTGCGTATTTGAAGAGTATTACCACAATTAGAGAGTGTTCCTACAACTACATACTGGAATCGTCAGCATTTTAACTGATTCACACAGGAAACACCAGAGAAATTCGGCCTCCAATTGTAAACATAAACAGTATAGTCTTCACGTACAGTCTTTCTACACAAATTTTGAGCTGAATAAACCTGAATTCCTAATATTTGAAAGCGAACTCAAGTGAAAACTCACCCTAAACTAGACGGAGTTGTAAGTATTATCAGTTTTCTGGTCATGACCCAGCTTTCCACTGGTAAACTCCGTGATTGAAAACGGCTGGAAATGTAGTAAGAATAAATTTCCTTTCATTTCAAGTGTTTCTTACAAGTTTTTTATCATTTCTGGAAACTATAATTGCGTATTTGAAGAGTTTTACCACAATTAGAGAGTGTTCCTACAACTATATACTGGAATCGTCAGCATTTTAACTGATTCACACAGAAATCGCCAGAGAAATTAGGCCTCAATTTTAAACATAAACAGTATATTGCACACTTACAGTCTTTCTATACAAATTTTGAGCTGTATAAACCTGAAATCCTAATATTTGAAAGCCAATTCAAGTGCAAACTCTCCCTAAACTAGCCGGAGTTGTAAATATTATCAGTTTTCTGGCTATGTCCCAACTTTCCACTGGTAACCTCCGTGATTGAAAACGGCTGGAAATGTAGTAAGAATCTATTTGCTTTTATTTCAAGTATTTCTTATAAGTTTTTTATCATTACTAGAAACAATAATTGCGTATTTGGAGAGTATTACCACAATTAGATAGTGTTCCTACAACTACATACTGGAATCGTCAGCATTTTAACTGATTCACACAGGAAACACCAGAGAAATTCGGCCTCCAGTTGTAAACATAAACAGTATAGTCCTCACTTACAGTCTTTCTACAAAATTTTGAGCTGAATAAACCTGAATTCCTAATATTTGAAAGCGAACTCAAGTGAAAACTCACCCTAAACTAGACGGAGTTGTAAGTATTATCAGTTTTCTGGTCATGACCCAGCTTTCCACTGGTAACCTCCGTGATTGAAAACGGCTAGAAATGTAGTAAGAATAAATTTCCTTTCATTTCAAGTGTTTCTTATAAGTTTTTTATAATTACTGGAAACAATAATTCCGTATTTGAAGAGTTTTACCACAATTAGAGTGTGTTCCTACAACTATATACTGGAATCGGCAGCATTTTAACTGATTCACACAGAAAACGCCACAGAAATTAGGCCTCAATTGTTAACATAAACAGTATATTGCACACTTACAGTCTTCCTACACTTACTTTGAGCTGTATAAACCTGAAATCCTAATCTTTGAAAGCCAATTCAAGTGAAAACTCCTCCTAAACTAGCCGGAGTTGTAAATATTATCAGTTTTCTGGTCATGTCGTAGCTTTACACTGAAAACCTCCGTGATTGAAAACCGCTGAAAATGCAGTACGAATCTATTTCTTTTAATTTCACTTGTTTCCTACAAGTTTTTAATCATTTCTGGAAACTATAATTGCGTATTTGAAGAGTTTTACCACAATTAGAGAGTGTTCCTACAACTATATACTGGAATCGTCAGCATTTTAACTGATTCACACAGGAAACACCAGGGAAATTCGGCATCCAATTGTAAACATAAACAGTATATTGCACACTTACAGTCTTCCTACACTTATTTTGAGCTGTATAACCCTGAAATCCCAATATTTGAAAGCCAATTCAAGTGAAAACTCCTCCTAAACTAGCCGGAGTTGTAAATATTATCAGTTTTCTGGGCATGTCGTAGCTTTACACTGAAAACCTCCGTGATTGAAAACGGCCTGAAATGTAGTAAGAATCTATTTGCTTTTATATCAAGTGTTTCGTATAAGTTTTTTATCATTACTGGAAACAATAATTGCGTATTTTAAGAGTTTTACCACAATTAGAGAGTGTTCCTACAACTACATACTGGAATTGTCAGCATTTTAACTGATTCACACAGGAAACACCAGAGAAATTCGGCCTCCAAGTGTAAACATAAACAGTATAGTCTTCACGTACAGTCTTCCTACACAAATTTTGAGCTGTATAAACCTGAATTCCTAATATTTGAAGCGAACTCAAGTGAAAACTCACCCTAAACTAGCCGGAGTTGTAAATATTATCAGTTTTCTGGCTATGTCCCACCTTTCCACTGGTAACCTCCGTGATTGAAAACGTCTGGAAAGGTAGTAACAATCTATTTGCTTTTATTTCAAGTGTTTCATATAAGTTTTTTATCATTTCTGGAAACAATAATTGCGTATTTGAAGAGTTTTACCACAATTAGAGAGTGTTCCTACAACTACATACTGGAATCGTCAGCATTTTAACTGATTCACACAGGAAACACCAGAGAAATTCGGCCTCCAATTGTTAACATAAACATTATAGTCTTCACATACAGTCTTTCTACACAAATTTTGAGCTGAATAAACCTGAATTCCTAATCTTTGAAAGCCAATTCAAGTGAAAACTCGTCCTAAACTAGCCGGAGTTGTAAATATTATCAGTTTTCTGGTCATGTCGTAGCTTTACACTGAAAACCTCCGTGATTGAAAACGGCTGAAAATGCAGTACGAATCTATTTCTTTTAAAATCACTTGTTTCCTACAAGTTTTTAATCATTTCTGGAAACTATAATTGCGTATGTGAAGAGTTTTACCACAATTAGAGAGTGTTCCTACAACTATATACTGGAATCGTCAGCATTTTAACTGATTCACACAGGAAACACCAGACAAATTCGGCCTCCAGTTGAAAACATAAACAGTATAGTCCTCACTTACAGTCGCTCTACACAAATTTTGAGCTGTATAAACCTCTATTCCTAATATTTGAAAGCGAACTCAAGTGAAAACTCACCCTAAAATAGACTGAGTTTTAAGTATTATCAGTTTTCTGGTCATGACCCAGCTTTCCACTGGTAACCTCCGTGATTGAAAACGGCTAGAAATGTAGTAAGAATAAATTTCCTTTCATTTCAAGTGTTTCTTACAAGTTTTTTATCATTTCTGGAAACTATAATTGCGTATTTGAAGAGTTTTACCACAATTAGAGAGTGTTCCTCCAACTATATACTGGAATCGTCAGCATTTTAACTGATTCACACAGGAAACACCAGAGAAATTCGGCCTCCAATTGTAAACATAAACAGTATAGTCTTCACGTACAGTCTTTCTACACAAATTTCGAGCTGAATAAACCTGAATTCCTAATATTTGAAAGCGAACTCAAGTGAAAACTCACCCTAAACTAGACGGAGTTGTAAGTATTATCAGTTTTCTGGCTATGTCCCAACTTTCCACTGGTAAACTCCGTGATTGAAAACGGCTGGAAATGTAGTAAGAATCTATTTGCTTTTATTTCAAGTATTTCTTATAAGTTTTTTATCATTACTAGAAACAATAATTGCGTATTTGGAGAGTATTACCACAATTAGACAGTGTTCCTACAACTACATACTGGAATCGTCAGCATTTTAACTGATTCACACAGGAAACACCAGAGAAATTCGGCCTCCAGTTGTAAACATAAACAGTATAGTCCTCACTTACAGTCTTTCTACAAAATTTTGAGCTTAATAAACCTGAATTCCTAATATTTGAAAGCGAACTCAATTGAAAACTCACCCTAAAATAGACTGAGTTTTAAGTATTATCCGTTTTCTGGTCATGACCCAGCTTTCCGCTGGTAACCTCCGTGATTGAAAACGGCTAGAAATGTAGGAACAATAAATTTCCTTTCATTTCAAGTGTTTCTTATAAGTTTTTTATCATTACTGGAAACAATAATTGCGTATTTGAAGAGTTTTACCACAATTCGAGAGTGTTCCTACAACTACATACTGGAATCGTCAGCATTTTAACTGATTCATACAGAAAACGCCAGAGAAATTAGGCCTCAATTTTAAACATAAACAGTATATTGCACACTTACAGTCTTTCTATAGAAATTTTGAGCTGTATAAACCTGAAAACCTAATATTTGAAAGCCAATTCAAGTGAAAACTCTCCGTAAACTAGCCGGAGTTGTAAATATTATCAGTTTTCTGGTCATTACCCAGCTTTCCACTGGTAACCTCCGTGATTGAAAACGGCTAGAAATGTAGTAAGAATAAATTTCCTTAAATTTCAAGTGTTTCTTACAAGTTTTTTATCATTACTGGAAACAATAATTGCGTATTTGAAGAGTTTTACCACAATTAGAGAGTGTTCCTACAACTACATACCAGAATCGTCAGCATTTTAACTGATTCACACAGGAAACACCAGAGAAATTCGGCCTCCAATGGTAAACATAAACAGTATAGTCTTCACGTACAGTCTTTCTACACAAATTTTGAGCTGAATAAACCTGAATTCCTAATATTTGAAAGCGAACTCAAGTGAAAACTCACCCTAAACTAGACGGAGTTGTAAGTATTATCAGTTTTCTGGGCATGACCCAGCTTTCCACTGGTAACCTCCGTGATTGAAAACGGCTAGAAATGTAGTAAGAATAAATTTCCTTTCATTTCAAGTGTTTCTTACAAGTTTTTTATCATTTCTGGAAACTATAATTGCGTATTTGAAGAGTTTTACCACAATTAGAGAGTGTTCCTCCAACTATATACTGGAATCGTCAGCATTTTAACTGATTCACACAGAAAACGTGATTGAAAACGTCTGGAAATGTAGTAAGAATCAAGTTCCTTTTATTTCAAGTTATTTATCATTTTTGGAAACTATAATTCCGTATTTGAAGAGTTTTACCACAATTAGAGAGTGTTCCTACAACTACATACCAGAATCGTCAGCATTTTAACTGATTCACACAGGAAACACCAGAGAAATTCGGCCTCCAGTTGTAAACATAAACAGTATAGTCCTCACTTACAGTCTTTCTACAAAATTTTGAGCTGAATAAACCTGAATTCCTAATATTTGAAAGCGAACTCAAGTGAAAACTCACCCTAAACTAGACGGAGTTGTAAGTATTATCAGATTTCTGGTCATTACCCAGATTTCCTGTGGTAACCTCCGTGATTGAAAACGGCTGGAAATGTAGTAAGAGTCTATTTGCTTTTATTTCAAGTATTTCTTATAAGTTTTTTTTATCATTACTGGAAACAATAATTGCGTATTTGAAGAGTATTACCACAATTAGAGAGTGTTCCTACAACTACATACTGGAATCGTCAGCATTTTAACTGATTCACACAGGAAACACCAGAGAAATTCGGCCTCCAATTGTAAACATAAACAGTATAGTCTTCACGTACAGTCTTTCTACACAAATTTTGAGCTGAATAAACCTGAATTCCTAATATTTGAAAGCGAACTCAAGTGAAAACTCACCCTAAACTAGACGGAGTTGTAAGTATTATCAGTTTTCTGGTCATGACCCAGCTTTCCACTGGTAAACTCCGTGATTGAAAACGGCTGGAAATGTAGTAAGAATAAATTTCCTTTCATTTCAAGTGTTTCTTACAAGTTTTTTATCATTTTTGGAAACTATAATTGCGTATTTGAAGAGTTTTACCACAATTAGAGAGTGTTCCTACAACTATATACTGGAATCGTCAGCATTTTAACTGATTCACACAGAAATCGCCAGAGAAATTAGGCCTCAATTTTAAACATAAACAGTATATTGCACACTTACAGTCTTTCTATACAAATTTTGAGCTGTATAAACCTGAAATCCTAATATTTGAAAGCCAATTCAAGTGCAAACTCTCCCTAAACTAGCCGGAGTTGTAAATATTATCAGTTTTCTGGCTATGTCCCAACTTTCCACTGGTAACCTCCGTGATTGAAAACGGCTGGAAATGTAGTAAGAATCTATTTGCTTTTATTTCAAGTATTTCTTATAAGTTTTTTATCATTACTAGAAACAATAATTGCGTATTTGGAGAGTATTACCACAATTAGATAGTGTTCCTACAACTACATACTGGAATCGTCAGCATTTTAACTGATTCACACAGGAAACACCAGAGAAATTCGGCCTCCAGTTGTAAACATAAACAGTATAGTCCTCACTTACAGTCTTTCTACAAAATTTTGAGCTGAATAAACCTGAATTCCTAATATTTGAAAGCGAACTCAAGTGAAAACTCACCCTAAACTAGACGGAGTTGTAAGTATTATCAGTTTTCTGGTCATGACCCAGCTTTCCACTGGTAACCTCCGTGATTGAAAACGGCTAGAAATGTAGTAAGAATAAATTTCCTTTCATTTCAAGTGTTTCTTACCAGTTTTTTATCATTTCTGGAAACTATAATTGCGTATTTGAAGAGTTTTACCACAATTAGAGAGTGTTCCTACAACTATATACTGGAATCGTCAGCATTTTAACTGATTCACACAGAAAACGTGATTGAAAACGTCTGGAAATGTAGTAAGAATCAAGTTCCTTTTATTTCAAGTTATTTATCATTTTTGGAAACTATAATTCCGTATTTGAAGAGTTTTACCACAATTAGAGAGTGTTCCTACAACTACATACCAGAATCGTCAGCATTTTAACTGATTCACACAGGAAACACCAGAGAAATTCGGCCTCCAGTTGTAAACATAAACAGTATAGTCCTCACTTACAGTCTTTCTACAAAATTTTGAGCTGAATAAACCTGAATTCCTAATATTTGAAAGCGAACTCAAGTGAAAACTCACCCTAAACTAGACGGAGTTGTAAGTATTATCAGATTTCTGGTCATTACCCAGATTTCCTGTGGTAACCTCCGTGATTGAAAACGGCTGGAAATGTAGTAAGAGTCTATTTGCTTTTATTTCAAGTATTTCTTATAAGTTTTTTTATCATTACTGGAAACAATAATTGCGTATTTGAAGAGTATTACCACAATTAGAGAGTGTTCCTACAACTACATACTGGAATCGTCAGCATTTTAACTGATTCACACAGGAAACACCAGAGAAATTCGGCCTCCAATTGTAAACATAAACAGTATAGTCTTCACGTACAGTCTTTCTACACAAATTTTGAGCTGAATAAACCTGAATTCCTAATATTTGAAAGCGAACTCAAGTGAAAACTCACCCTAAACTAGACGGAGTTGTAAGTATTATCAGTTTTCTGGTCATGACCCAGCTTTCCACTGGTAAACTCCGTGATTGAAAACGGCTGGAAATGTAGTAAGAATAAATTTCCTTTCATTTCAAGTGTTTCTTACAAGTTTTTTATCACTTCTGGAAACTATAATTGCGTATTTGAAGAGTTTTACCACAATTAGAGAGTGTTCCTACAACTATATACTGGAATCGTCAGCATTTTAACTGATTCACACAGAAATCGCCAGAGAAATTAGGCCTCAATTTTAAACATAAACAGTATATTGCACACTTACAGTCTTTCTATACAAATTTTGAGCTGTATAAACCTGAAATCCTAATATTTGAAAGCCAATTCAAGTGCAAACTCTCCCTAAACTAGCCGGAGTTGTAAATATTATCAGTTTTCTGGCTATGTCCCAACTTTCCACTGGTAACCTCCGTGATTGAAAACGGCTGGAAATGTAGTAAGAATCTATTTGCTTTTATTTCAAGTATTTCTTATAAGTTTTTTATCATTACTAGAAACAATAATTGCGTATTTGGAGAGTATTACCACAATTAGATAGTGTTCCTACAACTACATACTGGAATCGTCAGCATTTTAACTGATTCACACAGGAAACACCAGAGAAATTCGGCCTCCAGTTGTAAACATAAACAGTATAGTCCTCACTTACAGTCTTTCTACAAAATTTTGAGCTGAATAAACCTGAATTCCTAATATTTGAAAGCGAACTCAAGTGAAAACTCACCCTAAACTAGACAGAGTTGTAAGTATTATCAGTTTTCTGGTCATGACCCAGCTTTCCACTGGTAAACTCGTGATTGAAAACGGCTGGAAATGTAGTAAGAATAAATTTCCTTTCATTTCAAGTGTTTCTTACAAGTTTTTCATCATTTCTGGAAACTATAATTGCGTATTTGAAGAGTTTTACCACAATTAGAGAGTGTTCCTACAACTACATACCAGAATCGTCAGCATTTTAACTGATTCACACAGGAAACACCAGAGAAATTCGGCCTCCAGTTGTAAACATAAACAGTATAGTCCTCACTTACAGTCTTTCTACAAAATTTTGAGCTGAATAAACCTGAATTCCTAATATTTGAAAGCGAACTCAAGTGAAAACTCACCCTAAACTAGACGGAGTTGTAAGTATTATCAGATTTCTGGTCATTACCCAGATTTCCTGTGGTAACCTCCGTGATTGAAAACGGCTGGAAATGTAGTAAGAGTCTATTTGCTTTTATTTCAAGTATTTCTTATAAGTTTTTTTTATCATTACTGGAAACAATAATTGCGTATTTGAAGAGTATTACCACAATTAGAGAGTGTTCCTACAACTACATACTGGAATCGTCAGCATTTTAACTGATTCACACAGGAAACACCAGAGAAATTCGGCCTCCAATTGTAAACATAAACAGTATAGTCTTCACGTACAGTCTTTCTACACAAATTTTGAGCTGAATAAACCTGAATTCCTAATATTTGAAAGCGAACTCAAGTGAAAACTCACCCTAAACTAGACGGAGTTGTAAGTATTATCAGTTTTCTGGTCATGACCCAGCTTTCCACTGGTAAACTCCGTGATTGAAAACGGCTGGAAATGTAGTAAGAATAAATTTCCTTTCATTTCAAGTGTTTCTTACAAGTTTTTTATCATTTTTGGAAACTATAATTGCGTATTTGAAGAGTTTTACCACAATTAGAGAGTGTTCCTACAACTATATACTGGAATCGTCAGCATTTTAACTGATTCACACAGAAATCGCCAGAGAAATTAGGCCTCAATTTTAAACATAAACAGTATATTGCACACTTACAGTCTTTCTATACAAATTTTGAGCTGTATAAACCTGAAATCCTAATATTTGAAAGCCAATTCAAGTGCAAACTCTCCCTAAACTAGCCGGAGTTGTAAATATTATCAGTTTTCTGGCTATGTCCCAACTTTCCACTGGTAACCTCCGTGATTGAAAACGGCTGGAAATGTAGTAAGAATCTATTTGCTTTTATTTCAAGTATTTCTTATAAGTTTTTTATCATTACTAGAAACAATAATTGCGTATTTGGAGAGTATTACCACAATTAGATAGTGTTCCTACAACTACATACTGGAATCGTCAGCATTTTAACTGATTCACACAGGAAACACCAGAGAAATTCGGCCTCCAGTTGTAAACATAAACAGTATAGTCCTCACTTACAGTCTTTCTACAAAATTTTGAGCTGAATAAACCTGAATTCCTAATATTTGAAAGCGAACTCAAGTGAAAACTCACCCTAAACTAGACGGAGTTGTAAGTATTATCAGTTTTCTGGTCATGACCCAGCTTTCCACTGGTAACCTCCGTGATTGAAAACGGCTAGAAATGTAGTAAGAATAAATTTCCTTTCATTTCAAGTGTTTCTTACCAGTTTTTTATCATTTCTGGAAACTATAATTGCGTATTTGAAGAGTTTTACCACAATTAGAGAGTGTTCCTACAACTATATACTGGAATCGTCAGCATTTTAACTGATTCACACAGAAAACGTGATTGAAAACGTCTGGAAATGTAGTAAGAATCAAGTTCCTTTTATTTCAAGTTATTTATCATTTTTGGAAACTATAATTCCGTATTTGAAGAGTTTTACCACAATTAGAGAGTGTTCCTACAACTACATACCAGAATCGTCAGCATTTTAACTGATTCACACAGGAAACACCAGAGAAATTCGGCCTCCAGTTGTAAACATAAACAGTATAGTCCTCACTTACAGTCTTTCTACAAAATTTTGAGCTGAATAAACCTGAATTCCTAATATTTGAAAGCGAACTCAAGTGAAAACTCACCCTAAACTAGACGGAGTTGTAAGTATTATCAGATTTCTGGTCATTACCCAGATTTCCTGTGGTAACCTCCGTGATTGAAAACGGCTGGAAATGTAGTAAGAGTCTATTTGCTTTTATTTCAAGTATTTCTTATAAGTTTTTTTATCATTACTGGAAACAATAATTGCGTATTTGAAGAGTATTACCACAATTAGAGAGTGTTCCTACAACTACATACTGGAATCGTCAGCATTTTAACTGATTCACACAGGAAACACCAGAGAAATTCGGCCTCCAATTGTAAACATAAACAGTATAGTCTTCACGTACAGTCTTTCTACACAAATTTTGAGCTGAATAAACCTGAATTCCTAATATTTGAAAGCGAACTCAAGTGAAAACTCACCCTAAACTAGACGGAGTTGTAAGTATTATCAGTTTTCTGGTCATGACCCAGCTTTCCACTGGTAAACTCCGTGATTGAAAACGGCTGGAAATGTAGTAAGAATAAATTTCCTTTCATTTCAAGTGTTTCTTACAAGTTTTTTATCACTTCTGGAAACTATAATTGCGTATTTGAAGAGTTTTACCACAATTAGAGAGTGTTCCTACAACTATATACTGGAATCGTCAGCATTTTAACTGATTCACACAGAAATCGCCAGAGAAATTAGGCCTCAATTTTAAACATAAACAGTATATTGCACACTTACAGTCTTTCTATACAAATTTTGAGCTGTATAAACCTGAAATCCTAATATTTGAAAGCCAATTCAAGTGCAAACTCTCCCTAAACTAGCCGGAGTTGTAAATATTATCAGTTTTCTGGCTATGTCCCAACTTTCCACTGGTAACCTCCGTGATTGAAAACGGCTGGAAATGTAGTAAGAATCTATTTGCTTTTATTTCAAGTATTTCTTATAAGTTTTTTATCATTACTAGAAACAATAATTGCGTATTTGGAGAGTATTACCACAATTAGATAGTGTTCCTACAACTACATACTGGAATCGTCAGCATTTTAACTGATTCACACAGGAAACACCAGAGAAATTCGGCCTCCAGTTGTAAACATAAACAGTATAGTCCTCACTTACAGTCTTTCTACAAAATTTTGAGCTGAATAAACCTGAATTCCTAATATTTGAAAGCGAACTCAAGTGAAAACTCACCCTAAACTAGACAGAGTTGTAAGTATTATCAGTTTTCTGGTCATGACCCAGCTTTCCACTGGTAAACTCGTGATTGAAAACGGCTGGAAATGTAGTAAGAATAAATTTCCTTTCATTTCAAGTGTTTCTTACAAGTTTTTCATCATTTCTGGAAACTATAATTGCGTATTTGAAGAGGTTTACCACAATTAGAGAGTGTTCCTACAACTATATACTGAAATCATCAGCAATTTAACTGATTCACACAGAAAACGCCAGAGAAATTAGGGCTCAATTTTTAACATAAACAGTATATTGCACACTTACAGTCTTCCTATACAAATTTTGAGCTGTATAAACCTGAAAACCTAATATTTGAAAGCCAATTGAAGTGAAAACTCTCCCTAAACTAGCCAGAGTAGTAAATATTATCAGTTTTCTGGTCATGACCCAGCTTTCCACTGGTAACCTCCGTGATTGAAAACGGCTAGAAATGTAGTAAGAATAAATTTCCTTTCATTTCAAGTGTTTCTTATAAGTTTTTTATCATTACTGGAAACAATAATTGCGTATTTGAAGAGTTTTACCACAATTCGAGAGTGTTCCTACAACTACATACTGGAATCGTCAGCATTTTAACTGATTCACACAGGAAACACCAGACAAATTCGGCCATCAGTTGAAAACATAAACAGTATAGTCCTCACTTAAAGTCTTTCTACACAAATCTTGAGCTGAATAAACCTGAATTCCTAATATTTGAAAGCGAACTCAATTGAAAACTCACCCTAAAATAGACTGAGTTTTAAGTATTATCAGTTTTCTGGTCATGACCCAGCTTTCCACTGGTAACCTCCGTGATTGAAAACGGCTAGAAATGTAGGAAGAATAAATTTCCTTTCATTTCAAGAGTTTCTTACAAGTTTTTTATCATTTCTGGAAACTGTAATTGCGTATTTGAAGAGTTTTACCACAATTAGAGAGTGTTCCTACAACTATATACTGGAATCGTCAGCATTTTAACTGATTCATACAGAAAACGCCAGAGAAATTAGGCCTCAATTTTAAACATAAACAGTATATTGCACACTTACAGTCTTTCTATACAAATTTTGAGCTGAATAAACCTGAATTCCTAATATTTGAAAGCGAACTCAAGTGAAAACTCACCCTAAACTAGACGGAGTTGTAAGTATTATCAGATTTCTGGTCATTACCCAGATTTCCTGTGGTAACCTCCGTGATTGAAAACGGCTGGAAATGTAGTAAGAGTCTATTTGCTTTTATTTCAAGTATTTCTTATAAGTTTTTTTATCATTACTGGAAACAATAATTGCGTATTTGAAGAGTATTACCACAATTAGAGAGTGTTCCTACAACTACATACTGGAATCGTCAGCATTTTAACTGATTCACACAGGAAACACCAGAGAAATTCGGCCTCCAATTGTAAACATAAACAGTATAGTCTTCACGTACAGTCTTTCTACACAAATTTTGAGCTGAATAAACCTGAATTCCTAATATTTGAAAGCGAACTCAAGTGAAAACTCACCCTAAACTAGACGGAGTTGTAAGTATTATCAGTTTTCTGGTCATGACCCAGCTTTCCACTGGTAAACTCCGTGATTGAAAACGGCTGGAAATGTAGTAAGAATAAATTTCCTTTCATTTCAAGTGTTTCTTACAAGTTTTTTATCATTTCTGGAAACTATAATTGCGTATTTGAAGAGTTTTACCACAATTAGAGAGTGTTCCTATAACTCTATACTGGAATCGTCAGCATTTTAACTGATTCACACAGAAATCGCCAGAGAAATTAGGCCTCAATTTTAAACATAAACAGTATATTGCACACTTACAGTCTTTCTATACAAATTTTGAGCTGTATAAACCTGAAATCCTAATATTTGAAAGCCAATTCAAGTGCAAACTCTCCCTAAACTAGCCGGAGTTGTAAATATTATCAGTTTTCTGGCTATGTCCCAACTTTCCACTGGTAACCTCCGTGATTGAAAACGGCTGGAAATGTAGTAAGAATCTATTTGCTTTTATTTCAAGTATTTCTTATAAGTTTTTTATCATTAGTAGAAACAATAATTGCGTATTTGGAGAGTATTACCACAATTAGATAGTGTTCCTACAACTACATACTGGAATCGTCAGCATTTTAACTGATTCACACAGGAAACACCAGAGAAATTCGGCCTCCAGTTGTAAACATAAACAGTATAGTCCTCACTTACAGTCTTTCTACAAAATTTTGAGCTGAATAAACCTGAATTCCTAATATTTGAAAGCGAACTCAAGTGAAAACTCACCCTAAACTAGACGGAGTTGTAAGTATTATCAGTTTTCTGGTCATGACCCAGCTTTCCACTGGTAACCTCCGTGATTGAAAACGGCTAGAAATGTAGTAAGAATAAATTTCCTTTCATTTCAAGTGTTTCTTACAAGTTTTTTATCATTTCTGGAAACTATAATTGCGTATTTGAAGAGTTTTACCACAATTAGAGAGTGTTCCTACAACTATATACTGGAATCGTCAACATTTTAACTGATTCACACAGAAAACGTGATTGAAAACGTCTGGAAATGTAGTAAGAATCAAGTTCCTTTTATTTCAAGTTATTTATCATTTTTGGAAACTATAATTCCGTATTTGAAGAGTTTTACCACAATTAGAGAGTGTTCCTACAACTACATACCAGAATCGTCAGCATTTTAACTGATTCACACAGGAAACACCAGAGAAATTCGGCCTCCAGTTGTAAACATAAACAGTATAGTCCTCACTTACAGTCTTTCTACAAAATTTTGAGCTGAATAAACCTGAATTCCTAATATTTGAAAGCGAACTCAAGTGAAAACTCACCCTAAACTAGACGGAGTTGTAAGTATTATCAGATTTCTGGTCATTACCCAGATTTCCTGTGGTAACCTCCGTGATTGAAAACGGCTGGAAATGTAGTAAGAGTCTATTTGCTTTTATTTCAAGTATTTCTTATAAGTTTTTTTATCATTACTGGAAACAATAATTGCGTATTTGAAGAGTATTACCACAATTAGAGAGTGTTCCTACAACTACATACTGGAATCGTCAGCATTTTAACTGATTCACACAGGAAACACCAGAGAAATTCGGCCTCCAATTGTAAACATAAACAGTATAGTCTTCACGTACAGTCTTTCTACACAAATTTTGAGCTGAATAAACCTGAATTCCTAATATTTGAAAGCGAACTCAAGTGAAAACTCACCCTAAACTAGACGGAGTTGTAAGTATTATCAGTTTTCTGGTCATGACCCAGCTTTCCACTGGTAAACTCCGTGATTGAAAACGGCTGGAAATGTAGTAAGAATAAATTTCCTTTCATTTCAAGTGTTTCTTACAAGTTTTTTATCACTTCTGGAAACTATAATTGCGTATTTGAAGAGTTTTACCACAATTAGAGAGTGTTCCTACAACTATATACTGGAATCGTCAGCATTTTAACTGATTCACACAGAAATCGCCAGAGAAATTAGGCCTCAATTTTAAACATAAACAGTATATTGCACACTTACAGTCTTTCTACACAAATTTTGAGCTGTATAAACCTGAAATCCTAATATTTGAAAGCCAATTCAAGTGCAAACTCTCCCTAAACTAGCCGGAGTTGTAAATATTATCAGTTTTCTGGCTATGTCCCAACTTTCCACTGGTAACCTCCGTGATTGAAAACGGCTGGAAATGTAGTAAGAATCTATTTGCTTTTATTTCAAGTATTTCTTATAAGTTTTTTATCATTACTAGAAACAATAATTGCGTATTTGGAGAGTATTACCAAAATTATGTAGTGTTCCTACAACTACATACTGGAATCGTCAGCATTTTAACTGATTCACACAGGAAACACCAGAGAAATTCGGCCTCCAGTTGTAAACATAAACAGTATAGTCCTCACTTACAGTCTTTCTACAAAATTTTGAGCTGAATAAACCTGAATTCCTAATATTTGAAAGCGAACTCAAGTGAAAACTCACCCTAAACTAGACAGAGTTGTAAGTATTATCAGTTTTCTGGTCATGACCCAGCTTTCCACTGGTAAACTCGTGATTGAAAACGGCTGGAAATGTAGTAAGAATAAATTTCCTTTCATTTCAAGTGTTTCTTAAAAGTTTTTCATCATTTCTGGAAACTATAATTGCGTATTTGAAGAGGTTTACCACAATTAGAGAGTGTTCCTACAACTATATACTGAAATCATCAGCAATTTAACTGATTCACACAGAAAACGCCAGAGAAATTAGGGCTCAATTTTTAACATAAACAGTATATTGCACACTTACAGTCTTCCTATACAAATTTTGAGCTGTATAAACCTGAAAACCTAATATTTGAAAGCCAATTGAAGTGAAAACTCTCCCTAAACTAGCCAGAGTAGTAAATATTATCAGTTTTCTGGTCATGACCCAGCTTTCCACTGGTAACCTCCGTGATTGAAAACGGCTAGAAATGTAGTAAGAATAAATTTCCTTTCATTTCAAGTGTTTCTTATAAGTTTTTTATCATTACTGGAAACAATAATTGCGTATTTGAAGAGTTTTACCACAATTCGAGAGTGTTCCTACAACTACATACTGGAATCGTCAGCATTTTAACTGATTCACACAGGAAACACCAGACAAATTCGGCCATCAGTTGAAAACATAAACAGTATAGTCCTCACTTAAAGTCTTTCTACACAAATCTTGAGCTGAATAAACCTGAATTCCTAGTATTTGAAAGCGAACTCAATTGAAAACTCACCCTAAAATAGACTGAGTTTTAAGTATTATCAGTTTTCTGGTCATGACCCAGCTTTCCACTGGTAACCTCCGTGATTGAAAACGGCTAGAAATGTAGGAAGAATAAATTTCCTTTCATTTCAAGTGTTTCTTACAAGTTTTTTATCATTTCTGGAAACTGTAATTGCGTATTTGAAGAGTTTTACCACAATTAGAGAGTGTTCCTACAACTATATACTGGAATCGTCAGCATTTTAACTGATTCATACAGAAAACGCCAGAGAAATTAGGCCTCAATTTTAAACATAAACAGTATATTGCACACTTACAGTCTTTCTATACAAATTTTGAGCTGTATAAACCTGAAAACCTAATATTTGAAAGCCAATTCAAGTGAAAACTCTCCCTAAACTAGCCGGAGTTGTAAATATTATCAGTTTTCTGGTCATTACCCAGCTTTCCACTGGTAACCTCCGTGATTGAAAACGGCTAGAAATGTAGTAAGAATAAATTTCCTTAAATTTCAAGTGTTTCTTACAAGTTTTTTATCATTACTGGAAACAATAATTGCGTATTTGAAGAGTTTTACCACAATTAGAGAGTGTTCCTACAACTACATACCAGAATCGTCAGCATTTTAACTGATTCACACAGGAAACACCAGAGAAATTCGGCCTCCAATGGTAAACATAAACAGTATAGTCTTCACGTACAGTCTTTCTACACAAATTTTGAGCTGAATAAACCTGAATTCCTAATATTTGAAAGCGAACTCAAGTGAAAACTCACCCTAAACTAGACGGAGTTGTAAATATTATCAGTTTTCTGGCTTTGTTCCACCTTTCCACTGGTAACCTCCGTGATTGAAAATGGCTAGAAACGTAGTAAGAATAAATTTCCTTTCATTTCAAGTGTTTCTTACAAGTTTTTTATAATTTCTGGAAACTATAATTGCGTATTTGAAGAGTTTTACCACAATTAGAGAGTGTTCCTACAACTGTATACTGGAATCGTCAGCATTTTAACTGATTCACACAGAAAACGCCAGAGAAATTAGGCCTCAATTTTAAAAATAAACAGTATATTGGACACTTACAGTCTTTCTATACAAATTTTGAGCTCTATAAACCTGAAATCCTAATGTTTGAAAGCCAATTCAAGTGAAAACTCTCCCTAAACTAGCCGGAGTTGTAAATATTATCAGTTTTCTGGCTATGTCCCACCTTTCCACTGGTAACCTCCGTGATTGAAAACGGCTGGAAATGTAGTAAGAATCTATTTGCTTTTATTTCAAGTGTTCCTTATAAGTTTTTTATCATTACTGGAAACAATAATTGCGTATTTGAAGAGTTTTACCACAATTAGAGAGTGTTCCTACAGCTACATACTGGAATCCTCAGCATTTTAACTGATTCACACAGGAAACACCAGAGAAATTGGGCCTCCAGTTGTAAACATAAACAGTATAGTCCTCACTTACAATCTTTCTACACAAATTTTGAGCTGAACAAACGTGCATTCCTAATATTTGAAAGCGAACTCTAGTGAAAACTCACCCTAAACTAGACGGAGTTGTAAGTATTATCAGTTTTCTGGTCATGACCCAGCTTTCCACTGGTAACCTCCGTGATTGAAAACGGCTAGAAATGTAGTAAGAATAAATTTCCTTTCATTTCAAGTGTTTCTTACAAGTTTTTTTATCATTTCTGGAAACTATAATTGCGTATTTGAAGAGTTTTACCACAATTAGAGAGTGTTCCTACAACTATATATTGGAATCGTCAGCATTTTAACTGATTCACACAGAAAATGCCAGAGAAATTAGGACTCAATTTTAAACATAAACAGTATATTGCACACTTACAGTCTTTCTATACAAATTTTGAGCTGAATAAACCTGAATTCCTAATATTTGAAAGCGAACTCAAGTGAAAACTCACCCTAAACTAGACGGAGTTGTAAATATTATCAGTTTTCTGGCTTTGTCCCACCTTTCCACTGGTAACCTCCGTGATTGAAAACGGCTAGAAACGTAGTAAGAATAAATTTCCTTTCATTTCAAGTGTTTCTTACAAGTTTTTTATCATTTCTGGAAACTATAATTGCGTATTTGAAGAGTTTCACCACAATTAGAGAGTGTTCCTACAACTGTATACTGGAATCGTCAGCATTTTAACTGATTCACACAGAAAACGCCAGAGAAATTAGGCCTCAATTTTAAAAATAAACTGTATATTGGACACTTACAGTCTTTCTATACAAATTTTGAGCTGTATAAACCTGAAATCCTAATATTTGAAAGCCAATTCAAGTGAAAACTCCTCCTAAACTAGCCGGAGTTGTAAATATTATCAGTTTTCTGGCTATGTCCCACCTTTCTACTGGTAACCTCCGTGATTGAAAACGGCTGGAAATGTAGTAAGAATCTATTTTCTTTTATTTCAAGTGTTCCTTATAAGTTTTTTATCATTACTGGAAACAATAATTGCGTATTTGAAGAGTTTTACCACAATTAGAGAGTGTTCCTACAGCTACATACTGGAATCCTCAGGATTTTAACTGATTCACACAGGAAACACCAGAGAAATTCGGCCTCCAGTTGTAAACATAAACAGTATAGTCCTCACTTACAGTCTTTCTACACAAATTTTGAGCTGAACAAATCTGCATTCCTAATATTTGAAAGCGAACTCTAGTGAAAACTCACCCTAAACTAGACGGAGTTGTAAGTATTATCAGTTTTCTGGTCATGACCCAGCTTTCCACTGGTAAACTCCGTGATTGAAAACGGATGGAAATGTAGTAAGAATAATATCCTTTCATTTCAAGTGTTTCTTACAAGTTTTTTATCATTTCTGGAAACTATAATTGCGTATTTGAAGAGTTTTACCACAATTAGAGAGTGTTCCTACAACTATATACTGGAATCGTCAGCATTTTAACTGATTCACCCTGAAAACGCCAGAGAAATTAGACCTCAATTTTAAACATAAACAGTATATTTCACACTTACAGTCTTTCTATACAAATTTTGAGCTGTATAAACCTGAAATCCTAATCTTTGAAAGCCAATTCAAGTGAAAACTCTCCCTAAACTAGCCGGAGTTGTAAATATTATCAGTTTTCTGGCTATGTCCCACCTTTCCACTGGTAACCTCCGTGATTGAAAACGGCTGGAAATGTAATAAGAATCTATTTGCTTTTATTTCAAGTGTTTCTTATAAGTTTTTTATCATTACTGGAAACAATAATTGCGTATTTGAAGAGTTTTACCACAATTAGAGAGTGTTCCTACAGCTACATACTGGAATCCTCAGCATTTTAACTGATTCACACAGGAAACACCAGAGAAATTCGGCCTCCAGCTGTAAACATGAACAGTATAGTCCTCAATTACAGTCTTTCTACACAAATTTTGAGCTGTATAAACCTGAATTCCTAATATTTGAAAGCGAACTCAAGTGAAAACTCACTCTAAACTAGACGGAGTTGTAAGTATTATCAGTTTTCTGGTCATGACCCAGCTTTCCACTGGTAACCTCCGTGATTGACAACGGCTAGAAATGTAGTAAGAATAAATTTCCTTTCATTTCAAGTGTTTCTTACAAGTTTTTTATCATTTCTGGAAACTATAATTGCGTATTTGAAGAGTTTTACCACAATTAGAGAGTGTTCCTACAACTATATACTGGAATCGTCAGCATTTTAACTGATTCACACAGAAAACGTGATTGAAAACGTCTGGAAATGTAGTAAGAATCAAGTTCCTTTTATTTCAAGTTATTTATCATTTTTGGAAACTATAATTCCGTATTTGAAGAGTTTTACCACAATTAGAGAGTGTTCCTACAACTACATACTGGAATCGTCAGCATTTTAACTGATTCACAGAGGAAACACCAGAGAAATTCGGCCTCCAATTGTAAACATAAACAGTATAGTCTTCAAGTACAGTCTTTCTACACAACTTTTGAGCTGAATAAACCTGAATTCCTAATATTTGAAAGCCAATTCAAGTGAAAACTCCTCCTAAACTAGCCGGAGTTGTAAATATTATCAGTTTTCTGGTCAGGTGGTAGCTTTACACTGAAAACGTCCGTGATTGAAAACGGCTGGAAATGCAGTACGAATCTATTTCTTTTTATTTCAAGTGTTTCCTACAAGTTTTTAATCATTTCTGGAAACATAATTGCGTATTTGAAAGTTTTACCACAATTAGAGAGTTTTCCTACAACTACATACTGGAATCGTCAGCATTTTAAGTGATTCACACAGGCAACACCAGAGAAATTCGGCCTCCAATTGTAAACATAAACTATATAGTCTTCATTTACAGTCTTTCTACACAAATTTTGAGCTGTATAAACCTGAATTCCTAATATTTGAAAGGGAACTCAAGTGAAAACTCACCCTAAAATAGACTGAGTTTTAAGTATTATCAATTTTCTGGTCATGACCCAGCTTTCCACTGGTAACCTCCGTGATTGAAAACGGCTAGAAATGTAGTAAGAATAAATTTCCTTTCATTTCAAGTGTTTCTTACGAGTTTTTTATCATTTCAGGAAACTATAATTGCGTATTTGAAGAGTTTTACCACAATTAGAGCGTGTTCCTACAACTATATACTGGAATCGTCAGCATTTTAACTGATTCACACAGAAAACGCTAGAGAAATTAGGGCTCAATTTTAAACATAAACAGTATATTGCACACTTACAGTCTTTCTATACAAATTTTGAGCTCTATAAACCTGAAATCCTAATGTTTGAAAGCCAATTCAAGTGAAAACTCTCCCTAAACTAGCCGGAGTTGTAAATATTATCAGTTTTCTGGCTATGTCCCACCTTTCCACTGGTAACATCCGTGATTGAAAACGGCTGGAAATGTAGTAAGAATCTATTTGCTTTTATTTCAAGTGTTCCTTATAAGTTTTTTATCATTACTGGAAACAATAATTGCGTATTTGAAGAGTTTTACCACAATTAGAGAGTGTTCCTACAGCTACATACTGGAATCCTCAGCATTTTAACTGATTCACACAGGAAACACCAGAGAAATTGGGCCTCCAGTTGTAAACATAAACAGTATAGTCCTCACTTACAATCTTTCTACACAAATTTTGAGCTGAACAAACGTGCATTCCTAATATTTGAAAGCGAACTCTAGTGAAGACTCACCCTAAACTAGACGGAGTTGTAAGTATTATCAGTTTTCTGGTCATGACCCAGCTTTCCACTGGTAACCTCCGTGATTGAAAACGGCTAGAAATGTAGTAAGAATAAATTTCCTTTCATTTCAAGTGTTTCTTACAAGTTTTTTTATCATTTCTGGAAACTATAATTGCGTATTTGAAGAGTTTTACCACAATTAGAGAGTGTTCCTACAACTATATACTGGAATCGTCAGCATTTTAACTGATTCACACAGAAAACGCCAGAGAAATTAGGACTCAATTTTAAACATAAACAGTATATTGGACACTTACAGTCTTTCTATACAAATTTTGAGCTCTATAAACCTGAAATCCTAATGTTTGAAAGCCAATTCAAGTGAAAACTCTCCCTAAACTAGCCGGAGTTGTAAATATTATCAGTTTTCTGGCTATGTCCCACCTTTCCACTGGTAACCTCCGTGATTGAAAACGGCTGGAAATGTAGTAAGAATCTATTTGCTTTTATTTCAAGTGTTCCTTATAAGTTTTTTATCATTACTGGAAACAATAATTGCGTATTTGAAGAGTTTTACCACAATTAGAGAGTGTTCCTACAGCTACATACTGGAATCCTCAGCATTTTAACTGATTCACACAGGAAACACCAGAGAAATTGGGCCTTCAGTTGTAAACATAAACAGTATAGTCCTCACTTACAATCTTTCTACACAAATTTTGAGCTGAACAAACGTGCATTCCTAATATTTGAAAGCGAACTCTAGTGAAAACTCACCCTAAACTAGACGGAGTTGTAAGTATTATCAGTTTTCTGGTCATGACCCAGCTTTCCACTGGTAACCTCCGTGATTGAAAACGGCTAGAAATGTAGTAAGAATAAATTTCCTTTCATTTCAAGTGTTTCTTACAAGTTTTTTTATCATTTCTGGAAACTATAATTGCGTATTTGAAGAGTTTTACCACAATTAGAGAGTGTTCCTACAACTATATACTGGAATCGTCAGCATTTTAACTGATTCACACAGAAAACGCCAGAGAAATTAGGACTCAATTTTAAACATAAACAGTATATTGCACACTTACAGTCTTTCTATACAAATTTTGAGCTGAATAAACCTGAATTCCTAATATTTGAAAGCGAACTCAAGTGAAAACTCACCCTAAACTAGACGGAGTTGTAAATATTATCAGTTTTCTGGCTTTGTCCCACCTTTCCACTGGTAACCTCCGTGATTGAAAACGGCTAGAAACGTAGTAAGAATAAATTTCCTTTCATTTCAAGTGTTTCTTACAAGTTTTTTATCATTTCTGGAAACTATAATTGCGTATTTGAAGAGTTTCACCACAATTAGAGAGTGTTCCTACAACTGTATACTGGAATCGTCAGCATTTTAACTGATTCACACAGAAAACGCCAGAGAAATTAGGCCTCAATTTTAAAAATAAACAGTATATTGGACACTTACAGTCTTTCTATACAAATTTTGAGCTGTATAAACCTGAAATCCTAATATTTGAAAGCCAATTCAAGTGAAAACTCCTCCTAAACTAGCCGGAGTTGTAAATATTTTCAGTTTTCTGGCTATGTCCCACCTTTCTACTGGTAACCTCCGTGATTGAAAACGGCTGGAAATGTAGTAAGAATCTATTTTCTTTTATTTCAAGTGTTCCTTATAAGTTTTTTATCATTACTGGAAACAATAATTGCGTATTTGAAGAGTTTTACCACAATTAGAGAGTGTTCCTACAGCTACATACTGGAATCCTCAGGATTTTAACTGATTCACACAGGAAACACCAGAGAAATTCGGCCTCCAGTTGTAAACATAAACAGTATAGTCCTCACTTACAGTCTTTCTACACAAATTTTGAGCTGAACAAATCTGCATTCCTAATATTTGAAAGCGAACTCTAGTGAAAACTCACCCTAAACTAGACGGAGTTGTAAGTATTATCAGTTTTCTGGTCATGACCCAGCTTTCCACTGGTAAACTCCGTGATTGAAAACGGATGGAAATGTAGTAAGAATAATATCCTTTCATTTCAAGTGTTTCTTACAAGTTTTTTATCATTTCTGGAAACTATAATTGCGTATTTGAAGAGTTTTACCACAATTAGAGAGTGTTCCTACAACTATATACTGGAATCGTCAGCATTTTAACTGATTCACACTGAAAACGCCAGAGAAATTAGGCCTCAATTTTAAACATAAACAGTATATTTCACACTTACAGTCTTTCTATACAAATTTTGAGCTGTATAAACCTGAAATCCTAATCTTTGAAAGCCAATTCAAGTGAAAACTCTCCCTAAACTAGCCGGAGTTGTAAATATTATCAGTTTTCTGGCTATGTGCCACCTTTCCACTGGTAACCTCCGTGATTGAAAACGGCTGGAAATGTAATAAGAATCTATTTGCTTTTATTTCAAGTGTTTCTTATAAGTTTTTTATCATTACTGGAAACAATAATTGCGTATTTGAAGAGTTTTACCACAATTAGAGAGTGTTCCTACAGCTACATACTGGAATCCTCAGCATTTTAACTGATTCACACAGGAAACACCAGAGAAATTCGGCCTCCAGTTGTAAACATGAACAGTATAGTCCTCACTTACAGTCTTTCTACACAAATTTTGAGCTGTATAAACCTGAATTCCTAATATTTGAAAGCGAACTCAAGTGAAAACTCACTCTAAACTAGATGGAGTTGTAAGTATTATCACATTTCTGGTCATTATCCAGATTTCCTGTGGTAACCTCCGTGATTGAAAACGTCTGGAAATGTAGTAAGAATCAAGTTCCTTTTATTTCAAGTGTTTCTTACGAGTTATTTATCATTTTTGGAAACTATAATTCCGTATTTGAAGAGTTTTACCACAATTAGAGAGTGTTCCTACAACTACATACTGGAATCGTCAGCATTTTAACTGATTCACAGAGGAAACACCAGAGAAATTCGGCCTCCAATTGTAAACATAAACAGTATAGTCTTCACGTACAGTCTTTCTACACAACTTTTGAGCTGAATAAACCTGAATTCCTAATATTTGAAAGCCAATTCAAGTGAAAACTCCTCCTAAACTAGCCGGAGTTGTAAATATTATCAGTTTTCTGGTCAGGTGGTAGCTTTACACTGAAAACGTCCGTGATTGAAAATGGCTGGAAATGCAGTACGAATCTATTTCTTTTTATTTCAAGTGTTTCCTACAAGTTTTTAATCATTTCTGGAAACATAATTGCGTATTTGAAAGTTTTACCACAATTAGAGTTTTCCTACAACTACATACTGGAATCGTCAGCATTTTAAGTGATTCACACAGGAAACACCAGAGAAATTCGGCCTCCAATTGTAAACATAAACTGTATAGTCTTCATTTACAGTCTTTCTACACAAATTTTGAGCTGTATAAACCTGAATTCCTAATATTTGAAAGCGAACTCAAGTGAAAACTCACCCTAAACTAGACGGAGTTGTAAGTATTATCAATTTTCTGGTCATGACCCAGCTTTCCACTGGTAACCTCCGTGATTGAAAACGGCTAGAAATGTAGTAAGAATAAATTTCCTTTCATTTCAAGTGTTTCTTACAAGTTTTTTATCATTTCAGGAAACTATAATTGCGTATTTGAAGAGTTTTACCACAATTAGAGCGTGTTCCTACAACTATATACTGGAATCGTCAGCATTTTAACTGATTCACACAGAAAACGCCAGAGAAATTAGGCCTCAATTTTAAACACAAACAGTATATTGCACACTTACAGTCTTTCTATACAAATTTTGAACTCTGTAAACCTGAAATCCTAATGTTTGAAAGCCAATTCAAGTGAAAACTCTCCCTAAACTAGCCGGAGTTGTAAATATTATCAGTTTTCTGGCTATGTCCCACCTTTCCACTGGTAACCTCCGTTATTGAAAACGGCTGGAAATGTAATAAGAATCTATTTGCTTTTATTTCAAGTGTTTCTTATAAGTTTTTTATCATTACTGGAAACAATAATTGCGTATTTGAAGAGTTTTACCACAATTAGAGAGTGTTCCTACAGCTACATACTGGAATCTTCAGCATTTTAACTGATTCACACAGGAAACACCAGAGAAATTTGGCCTCCAGTTGTAAACATGAACAGTATAGTCCTCACTTACAGTCTTTCTACACAAATTTTGAGCTGTATAAACCTGAATTCCTAATATTTGAAAGTGAACTCAAGTGAAAACTCACTCTAAACCAGATGGAGTTGTAAGTATTATCAGTTTTCTGGTCATTACCCAGATTTCCTGTGGTAACCTCCGTGATTGAAAACGGCTGGAAATGTAGTAAGAATCAAGTTCCTTTTATTTCAAGTGTTTCTTACGAGTTATTTATCATTTCTGGAAACTATAATTGCGTATTTGAAGAGTTTTACCACAATTACAGAGTGTTCCTGCAACTACATACTGGAATCATCAGCATTTTAACTGATTCACACAGGAAACACCAGAGAAATTCGACCTCCAATTGTAAACATAAACAGTATAGTCTTCACGTACAGTCTTTCTACACAAATTTTGAGCTGAATAAACCTGAATTCCTAATATTTGAAAGCGAACTCAAGTGAAAACTCACCCTAAACTAGACGGAGTTGTAAGTATTATCAGTTTTCTGGTCATGACCCAGCTTCCACTGGTAAAATCCGTCATTGAAAACGGCTAGAAATGTAGTAAGAATAAATTTCCTTTCATTTCAAGTGTTTCTTACAAGTTTTTTATCATTTCTGGAAACTATAATTGCGTATTTGAAGAGTTTTACCACAATTAGAGAGTGTTCCTACAACTATATACTGGAATCGTCAGCAATTTAACTGATTCACACAGAAAACGCCAGAGAAATTAGGGCTCAATTTTAAACATAAACAGTATATTGCACACTTACAGTCTTTCTATACAAATTTTGAGCTGTATAAACCTGAAATCCTAATATTTGAAAGCCAATTCAAGTGAAAACTCCTCCTAAACTAGCCGGAGTTGTAAATATTATCAGTTTTCTGGCTATGTCCCACCTTTCCACTGGTAACCTCCGTGATTGAAAACGGCTGGAAATGTAGTAAGAATCTATTTGCTTTTATTTCAAGTGTTCCTTATAAGTTTTTTATCATTACTGGAAACAATAATTGCGTATTTGAAGAGTTTTACCACAATTAGAGAGTGTTCCTACAGCTACATACTGGAAACCTCAGCATTTTAACTGATTCCCACAGGAAACACCAGAGAAATTCGGCCTCCAGTTGTAAACATAAACAGTATAGTCCTCACTTACAGTCTTTCTACACAAATTTTGAGCTGAACAAACCTGCATTCCTAATATTTGAAAGCGAACTCTATTGAAAACTCACCCTAAACTAGACGGAGTTGTAAGTATTATCAGTTTTCTGGTCATGACCCAGCTTTCCACTGGTAACCTCCGTGATTGAAAACGGCTAGAAATGTAGTAAGAATAAATTTCCTTTCATTTCAAGTGTTTCTTACAAGTTTTTTATCATTTCTGGAAACTATAATTGCGTATTTGAAGAGTTTTACCACAATTAGAGAGTGTTCCTACAACTATATACTGGAATCGTCAGCATTTTAACTGATTCACACAGAAAACGCCAGAGAAATTAGGACTCAATTTTAAACATAAACAGTATATTGCAGACTTACAGTCTTTCTATACAAATTTTGAGCTGAATAAACCTGAATTCCTAATATTTGAAAGCAAACTCAAGTGAAAACTCACCCTAAACTAGACGGAGTTGTAAGTATTATCAGTTTTCTGGTCATGACCCAGCTTTCCACTGGTAACCTCCGTGATTGAAAACGGCTAGAAATGTAGAAAGAATAAATTTCCTTTCATTTCAAGTGTTACTTACAAGTGTTTTTTTATCATTTCTGGAAACAATAATTGCGTATTTGAAGAGTTTTACCACAATTAGAGAGTGTTCCTACAACTACATACTGGAATCGTCAGCATTTTAACTGATTCACACAGGAAACACCAGAGAAATTCGGCTTCCAGTTGTAAACATGAACAGTATAGTCCTCACTTACAGTCTTTCTACACAAATTTTGAGCTGTAATAACCTGAATTCCTAATATTTGAAAGCGAACTCAAGTGAAAACTCACTCTAAACTAGATGGAGTTGTAAGTATTATCAGATTTCTGGTCATTACCCTGATTTCCTGTGGTAACCTCCGTGATTGAAAACGTCTGGAAATGTAGGAAGAATCAAGTTCCTTTTATTTCAAGTGTTTCTTACGAGTTATTTATCATTTTTGGAAACTATAATTCCGTATTTGAAGAGTTTTACCACAATTAGAGAGTGTTCCTACAACTACATACTGGAATCGTCAGCATTTTAACTGATTCACAGAGGAAACACCAGAGAAATTCGGCCTCCAATTGTAAACATAAACAGTATAGTCTTCACGTACAGTCTTTCTACACAACTTTTGAGCTGAATAAACCAGAATTCCAAATATTTGAAAGCCAATTCAAGTGAAAACTCCTCCTAAACTAGCCGGAGTTGTAAATATTATCAGTTTTCTGGTCAGGTGGTAGCTTTACACTGAAAACGTCCGTGATTGAAAACGGCTGGAAATGCAGTACGAATCTATTTCTTTTTATTTCAAGTGTTTCCTACAAGTTTTTAATCATTTCTGGAAACATAATTGCGTATTTGAAAGTTTTACCACAATTAGAGAGTTTTCCTACAACTACATACGGGAATCGTCAGCATTTTAAGTGATTCACACAGGAAACACCAGAGAAATTCGGCCTCCAGTTGTAAACATAAACAGTATAGTCCTCACTTACAATCTTTCTACACAAATTTTGAGCTGATCAAACCTGCATTCCTAATATTTGAAAGCGAACTCTAGTGAAAACTCACCCTAAACTAGACGGAGTTGTAAGTATTATCAGTTTTCTGGTCATGACCCAGCTTTCCACTGGTAACCTCCGTGATTGAAAACGGCTGGAAATGTAGTAAGAATCTATTTGCTTTTATTTCAAGTGTTCCTTATAAGTTTTTTATCATTACTGGAAACAATAATTGCGTATTTGAAGAGTTTTACCACAATTAGAGAATGTTCCTACAACTACATACTGGAATCGTCAGCATTTTAACTGATTCACACAGGAAACACCAGAGAAATTCGGCCTCCAGTTGTAAACATAAACAGTATAGTCCTCACTTACAGTCTTTCTACACAAATTTTGAGCTGAACAAACCTGCATTCCTAATATTTGAAAGCGAACTCTAGTGAAAACTCACCCTAAACTAGACGGAGTTGTAAGTATTATCAGTTTTCTGGTCATGACCCAGCTTTCCACTGGTAACCTCCGTGATTGAAAACGGCTAGAAATGTAGAAAGAATAAATTTCCTTTCATTTCAAGTGTTACTTACAAGTGTTTTTTATCATTTCTGGAAACAATAATTGCGTATTTGAAGAGTTTTACCACAATTAGAGAGTGTTCCTACAACTATATACTGGAATCGTCAGCATTTTAACTGATTCATACAGAAAATGCCAGAGAAATTAGGCCTCAATTTTAAACATAAACAGTATAATGCACACTTACAGTCTTTCTATACAAATTTTGAGCTGTATAAACCTGAAATCCTAATCTTTGAAAGCCAATTCAAGTGAAAACTCTCCCTAAACTAGCCGGAGTTGTAAATATTATCAGTTTTCTGGCTTTGTCCCACATTTCCACTGGTAACCTCCGTGATTGAAAACGGCTAGAAACGTAGTAAGAATAAATTTCCTTTCATTTCAAGTGTTTCTTACAAGTTTTTTATCATTTCTGGAAACTATAATTGCGTATTTGAAGAGTTTTACCACAATTAGAGAGTGTTCCTACAACTGTATACTGGAATCGTCAGCATTTTAACTGATCCACACAGAAAAAGCCAGAGAAATTAGGACTCAATTATAAAAATAAACAGTATATTGCACACTTACAGTCTTTCTATACAAATTTTGAGCTGTATAAACCTGAAATCCTAATATTTGAAAGCCAATTCAAGTGAAAACTCTCCATAAACTAGCCGGAGTTGTAAATATTATCAGTTTTCTTGTCATGTCGTAGCTTTACACTGAATACCTCCGTGATTGAAAACGGCTGGAAATGCAGTACGAATCTATTTCTTTTAATTTCGCGTGTTTCCTACCAGTTTTTAATCATTTCTGGAAAGTATAATTGCGTATTTGAAAGTTTTACCACAATTAGAGAGTTTTCCTACAACTACATACTGGAATCGTCAGCATTTTAACTGATTCACACAGGAAACACCAAAGAAATTCGGCCTCCAATTGTAAACATAAACTGTATAGTCTTCACTTACAGTCTTTCTACACAAATTTTGAGCTGTATAAACCTGAATTCCTAATATTTAAAGCGAAATCAAGTGAAAACTCACCCTAAAATAGACTGAGTTTTAAGTATTATCAGTTTTCTGGTCATGACCCAGCTTCCACTGGTAAACTCCGCGATTGAAAACGGCTCGAAATGTAGTAAGAATAAATTTCCTTTCATTTCAAGTGTTTCTTATAAGTTTTTTATCATTTCTGGAAACAATAATTGCGTTTGAAGAGTTTTACCACAATTAGAGAGTGTTCCTACAACTACATACTTTATCATCAGCATTTTAACTGATTCACACAGGAAACACCAGAGAAATTCGGCCTCCAATTGTTAACATAAACAGTATAGTCTTCACGTACAGTCTTTCTACACAAATTTTGAGCTGAATAAACCTGAATTCCTAATATTTGAAAGCGAACTGAAGTGAAAACTCACCCTAAACTAGACGGAGTTGTAAGTATTATCAGTTTGATGGTCATGACCCAGCTTCCACTGGTAAACTCCGTGATTGAAAACGGCTGGAAATGTAGTACGAATAAATTTCCTTTCATTTCAAGTGTTTCTTACAAGTTTTTTTATCATTTCTGGAACTTATAATTGCGTATTTGAAGAGTTTTACCACAATTAGAGAGTGTTCCTACAACTATATACTGGATTCGTCAGCATTTTAACTGATTCACACAGAAAACGCCAGAGAAATTAGGCCTCAAATGTAAACATAAACAGTATATTGCACACTTACAGTCTTCCTAAACAAATTTTGAGCTGTATAAACCTGAAATCCTAATATTTGAAAGCCAATTCAAGTGAAAACTCTCCATAAACTAGCCGGAGTTGTAAATATTATCAGTTTTCTTGTCATGTCATAGCTTTTCACTGAAAACCTCCTTGATTGAAAACGGCTGGAAATGCAGTACGAATCTATTTCTTTTAATTTCACGTGTTTCCTACCAGTTTTTAATCATTTCTGTAAACTATAATTGCGTATTTGAAAGTTTTACCACAATTAGAGAGTGTTCCTACAACTACATACTGGAATCGTCAGCATTTTAACTGATTCACACAGGAAACATCAAAGAAATTCGGCCTCCAATTGTAAACATAAACTGTATAGTCTTCACTTACAGTCTTTCTACACAAATTTTGAGCTGTATAAACCTGAATTCCTAATATTTAAAGCGAACTCAAGTGAAAACTCACCCTAAAATAGACTGAGTTTTAAGTATTATCAGTTTTCTGGTCATGACCCAGCTTCCACTGGTAAACTCCGTGATTGAAAACGGCTGGAAATGTAGTAAGAATAAATTTCCTTTCATTTCAAGTGTTTCTTACAAGTTTTTTATCATTTCCGGAAACTATAATTGCGTATTTGAAGAGTTTTACCACAATTAGAGAGTGTTCCTACAACTATATACTGGAATCGTCAGCATTTTAACTGATTCACACAGAAAACGCCAGAGAAATTAGGCCTCAAGTTTAAACATAAACAGTATATTGCACACTTACAGTCTTTCTATACAAATTTTGAGCTGTATAAACCTGAAATTCTAATATTTGAAAGCCAATTAAAGTGAAAACTCTCCCTAAACTAGCCGGAGTTGTAAATATTATCATTTTTCTGGCTATGTCCCACCTTTCCACTGGTAACCTCCGTGATTGAAAACGGCTGGAAATGTAGTAAGAATAAATTTCCTTTCATTTCAAGTGTTTCTTACAAGTTTTTTATCATTTCTGGAACTTATAATTGCGTATTTGAAGAGTTTTACCACAATTAGAGAGTCTTCCTACAACTATATACTGGAAAGGGCAGCATTTTAACTGATTCACACAGAGAACGCCAGAGAAATTAGGCCTCAAATGTAAACATAAACAGTATATTGCACACTTACAGTCTTTCTACACAAATTTTGAGCTGAATAAACGTGAATTCCTAATATTTGAAAGGGAACTCAAGTGAAAACTCACCCTAAACTAGACGGAGTTGTAAGTATTATCAGTTTTCTGGTCATGACCCAGCTTTCCACTAGTAAACTCCGTGATTGAAAACGGCTGGAAATGTAGTAAGAATAAATTTCCTTTCATTTCAAGTGTTTCTTACAAGTTTTTTATCATTTCTGGAACTTATAATTGCGTATTTGAAGAGTTTTACCACAATTAGAGAGTGTTCCTACAACTATATACTGGATTCGTCAGCATTTTAACTGATTCACACAGAAAACGCCAGAGAAATTAGGCCTCAAATGTAAACATAAACAGTATATTGCACACTTACAGTCTTCCTACACAAATTTTGAGCTGTATAAACCTGAAATCCTAATATTTGAAAGCCAATTCAAGTGAAAACTCTCCATAAACCAGCCGGAGTTGTAAATATTATCAGTTTTCTTGTCATGTCATACCTTTACACTGAAAACCTCCGTGATTGAAAACGGCTGAAAATGCAGTACAAATCTATTTCTTTTAATTTCACTTGTTTCCTACAAGTTTTTTATCATTTCTGGAAACTATAATTGCGTATTTGAAGAGTTTTACCACAATTAGAGAGTGTTCCTACAACTATATATTGGAATCGGCAGCATTTTAACTGATTCACACAGAAAACGCCAGGGAAATTAGGCCTCAAATGTCAACATAAACAGTATATTGCACACTTACAGTCTTCCTACACAAATTTTGAGCTGTATAAACCTGAAATCCTAATATTTGAAAGCCAATTCAAGTGAAAACTCTCCATAAACTAGCCGGAGTTGTAAATATTATCAGTTTTCTGGCTATGTGCCACCTTTCCACTGGGAACCTCCGTGATTGAAAACGGCTGGAAATGTAGTAAGAATAAATTTCCTTTCATTTCAAGTGTTTCTTACAAGTTTTTTATCATTTCTGGAACTTATAATTGCGTATTTGAAGAGTTTTACCAAAATTAGAGAGTGTTCCTACAACTATATACTGGAATGGGCAGCATTTTAACTGATTCACAAGAGAACGCCAGAGAAATTAGGCCTCAAATGTAAACATAAACAGTATATTGCACACTTACAGTCTTCCTACACAAATTTTGAGCTGTATAAACCTGAAATCCTAATATTTGAAAGCCAATTCAAGTGAAAACTCTCCATAAACCAGCCGGAGTTGTAAATATTATCAGTTTTCTTGTCATGTCATACCTTTACACTGAAAACCTCCGTGATTGAAAATGGCTGAAAATGCAGTACAAATCTATTTCTTTTAATTTCACTTGTTTCCTACAAGTTTTTTATCATTTCTGGAAACTATAATTGCGTATTTGAAAAGTTTTACCACAATTAGAGAGTGTTCCTACAACTATATATTGGAATCGGCAGCATTTTAACTGATTCACACAGAAAACGCCAGAGAAATTAGGCCTCAAATGTAAACATAAACAGTATATTGCACACTTACAGTCTTCCTACACAAATTTTGAGCTGTATAAACCTGAAATCCTAATATTTGAAAGCCAATTCAAGTGAAAACTCTCCATAAACTAGCCAGAGTTGTAAATATTATCAGTTTTCTTGTCATGTCGTAGCTTTACACTGAATACCTCCGTGATTGAAAACGGCTGGAAATGCAGTACGAATCTATTTCTTTTAATTTCGCGTGTTTCCTACCAGTTTTTAATCATTTCTGGAAAGTATAATTGCGTATTTGAAAGTTTTACCACAATTAGAGAGTTTTCCTACAACTACATACTGGAATCGTCAGCATTTTAACTGATTCACACAGGAAACACCAAAGAAATTCGGCCTCCAATTGTAAACATAAACTGTATAGTCTTCACTTACAGTCTTTCTACACAAATTTTGAGCTGTATAAACCTGAATTCCTAATATTTAAAGCGAACTCAAGTGAAAACTCACCCTAAAATAGACTGAGTTTTAAGTATTATCAGTTTTCTGGTCATGACCCAGCTTCCACTGGTAAACTCCGCGATTGAAAACGGCTCGAAATGTAGTAAGAATAAATTTCCTTTCATTTCAAGTGTTTCTTATAAAATTTTTATCATACTGGAAACAATAATTGCGTATTTGAAGAGTTTTACCACAATTAGAGAGTGTTCCTACAACTACATACTTTATCATCAGCATTTTAACTGATTCACACAGGAAACACCAGAGAAATTCGGCCTCCAATTGTTAACATAAACAGTATAGTCTTCACGTACAGTCTTTCTACACAAATTTTGAGCTGAATAAACCTGAATTCCTAATATTTGAAAGCGAACTGAAGTGAAAACTCACCCTAAACTAGACGGAGTTGTAAGTATTATCAGTTTGATGGTCATGACCCAGCTTTCCACTGGTAAACTCCGTGATTGAAAACGGCTGGAAATGTAGTAAGAATAAATTTCCTTTCATTTCAAGTGTTTCTTACAAGTTTTTTATCATTTCTGGAACTTATAATTGCGTATTTGAAGAGTTTTACCACAATTAGAGAGTGTTCCTACAACTATATACTGGATTCGTCAGCATTTTAACTGATTCACACAGAAAACGCCAGAGAAATTAGGCCTCAAATGTAAACATAAACAGTATATTGCACACTTACAGTCTTCCTAAACAAATTTTGAGCTGTATAAACCTGAAATCCTAATATTTGAAAGCCAATTCAAGTGAAAACTCTCCATAAACTAGCCGGAGTTGTAAATATTATCAGTTTTCTTGTCATGTCGTAGCTTTTCACTGAAAACCTCCTTGATTGAAAACGGCTGGAAATGCAGTACGAATCTATTTCTTTTAATTTCACGTGTTTCCTACCAGTTTTTAATCATTTCTGGAAACTATAATTGCGTATTTGAAAGTTTTACCACAATTAGAGAGTTTTCCTACAACTACATACTGGAATCGTCAGCATTTTAACTGATTCACACAGGAAACACCAAAGAAATTCGGCCTCCAATTGTAAACATAAACTGTATAGTCTTCACTTACAGTCTTTCTACACAAATTTTGAGCTGTATAAACCTGAATTCCTAATATTTAAAGCGAACTCAAGTGAAAACTCACCCTAAAATAGACTGAGTTTTAAGTATTATCAGTTTTCTGGTCATGACCCAGCTTCCACTGGTAAACTCCGTGATTGAAAACGGCTGGAAATGTAGTAAGAATAAATTTCCTTTCATTTCAAGTGTTTCTTACAAGTTTTTTATCATTTCTGGAAACTATAATTGCGTATTTGAAGAGTTTTACCACAATTAGAGAGTGTTCCTACAACTATATACTGGAATCGTCAGCATTTTAACTGATTCACACAGAAAACGCCAGAGAAATTAGGCCTCAAGTTTAAACATAAACAGTATATTGCACACTTACAGTCTTTCTATACAAATTTTGAGCTGTATAAACCTGAAATTCTAATATTTGAAAGCCAATTCAAGTGAAAACTCTCCCTAAACTAGCCGGAGTTGTAAATATTATCATTTTTCTGGCTATGTCCCACCTTTCCACTGGTAACCTCCGTGATTGAAAACGGCTGGAAATGTAGTAAGAATAAATTTCCTTTCATTTCAAGTGTTTCTTACAAGTTTTTTATCATTTCTGGAACTTATAATTGCGTATTTGAAGAGTTTTACCACAATTAGAGAGTCTTCCTACAACTATATACTGGAAAGGGCAGCATTTTAACTGATTCACACAGAGAACGCCAGAGAAATTAGGCCTCAAATGTACACATAAACAGTATATTGCACACTTACAGTCTTTCTACACAAATTTTGAGCTGAATAAACGTGAATTCCTAATATTTGAAAGGGAACTCAAGTGAAAACTCACCCTAAACTAGACGGAGTTGTAAGTATTATCAGTTTTCTGGTCATGACCCAGCTTTCCACTAGTAAACTCCGTGATTGAAAACGGCTGGAAATGTAGTAAGAATAAATTTCCTTTCATTTCAAGTGTTTCTTACAAGTTTTTTATCATTTCTGGAACTTATAATTGCGTATTTGAAGAGTTTTACCACAATTAGAGAGTGTTCCTACAACTATATACTGGATTCGTCAGCATTTTAACTGATTCACACAGAAAACGCCAGAGAAATTCGGCCTCAAATGTAAACATAAACAGTATATTGCACACTTACAGTCTTCCTACACAAATTTTGAGCTGTATAAACCTGAAATCCTAATATTTGAAAGCCAATTCAAGTGAAAACTCTCCATAAACCAGCCGGAGTTGTAAATATTATCAGTTTTCTTGTCATGTCATACCTTTACACTGAAAACCTCCGTGATTGAAAACGGCTGAAAATGCAGTACAAATCTATTTCTTTTAATTTCACTTGTTTCCTACAAGTTTTTTATCATTTCTGGAAACTATAATTGCGTATTTGAAGAGTTTTACCACAATTAGAGAGTGTTCCTACAACTATATATTGGAATCGGCAGCATTTTAACTGATTCACACAGAAAACGCCAGAGAAATTAGGCCTCAAATGTCAACATAAACAGTATATTGCACACTTACAGTCTTCCTACACAAATTTTGAGCTGTATAAACCTGAAATCCTAATATTTGAAAGCCAATTCAAGTGAAAACTCTCCATAAACTAGCCGGAGTTGTAAATATTATCAGTTTTCTGGCTATGTGCCACCTTTCCACTGGGAACCTCCGTGATTGAAAACGGCTGGAAATGTAGTAAGAATAAATTTCCTTTCATTTCAAGTGTTTCTTACAAGTTTTTTATCATTTCTGGAACTTATAATTGCGTATTTGAAGAGTTTTACCACAATTAGAGAGTGTTCCTACAACTATATACTGGAATGGGCAGCATTTTAACTGATTCACAAGAGAACGCCAGAGAAATTAGGCCTCAAATGTAAACATAAACAGTATATTGCACACTTACAGTCTTCCTACACAAATTTTGAGCTGTATAAACCTGAAATCCTAATATTTGAAAGCCAATTCAAGTGAAAACTCTCCATAAACCAGCCGGAGTTGTAAATATTATCAGTTTTCTTGTCATGTCATACCTTTACACTGAAAACCTCCGTGATTGAAAATGGCTGAAAATGCAGTACAAATCTATTTCTTTTAATTTCACTTGTTTCCTACAAGTTTTTTATCATTTCTGGAAACTATAATTGCGTATTTGAAGAGTTTTACCACAATTAGAGAGTGTTCCTACAACTATATATTGGAATCGGCAGCATTTTAACTGATTCACACAGAAAACGCCAGAGAAATTAGGCCTCAAATGTAAACATAAACAGTATATTGCACACTTACAGTCTTCCTACACAAATTTTGAGCTGTATAAACCTGAAATCCTAATATTTGAAAGCCAATTCAAGTGAAAACTCTCCATAAACTAGCCAGAGTTGTAAATATTATCAGTTTTCTTGTCATGTCGTAGCTTTACACTGAATACCTCCGTGATTGAAAACGGCTGGAAATGCAGTACGAATCTATTTCTTTTAATTTCGCGTGTTTCCTACCAGTTTTTAATCATTTCTGGAAAGTATAATTGCGTATTTGAAAGTTTTACCACAATTAGAGAGTTTTCCTACAACTACATACTGGAATCGTCAGCATTTTAACTGATTCACACAGGAAACACCAAAGAAATTCGGCCTCCAATTGTAAACATAAACTGTATAGTCTTCACTTACAGTCTTTCTACACAAATTTTGAGCTGTATAAACCTGAATTCCTAATATTTAAAGCGAACTCAAGTGAAAACTCACCCTAAAATAGACTGAGTTTTAAGTATTATCAGTTTTCTGGTCATGACCCAGCTTCCACTGGTAAACTCCGCGATTGAAAACGGCTCGAAATGTAGTAAGAATAAATTTCCTTTCATTTCAAGTGTTTCTTATAAAATTTTTATCATACTGGAAACAATAATTGCGTATTTGAAGAGTTTTACCACAATTAGAGAGTGTTCCTACAACTACATACTTTATCATCAGCATTTTAACTGATTCACACAGGAAACACCAGAGAAATTCGGCCTCCAATTGTTAACATAAACAGTATAGTCTTCACGTACAGTCTTTCTACACAAATTTTGAGCTGAATAAACCTGAATTCCTAATATTTGAAAGCGAACTGAAGTGAAAACTCACCCTAAACTAGACGGAGTTGTAAGTATTATCAGTTTGATGGTCATGACCCAGCTTTCCACTGGTAAACTCCGTGATTGAAAACGGCTGGAAATGTAGTAAGAATAAATTTCCTTTCATTTCAAGTGTTTCTTACAAGTTTTTTATCATTTCTGGAACTTATAATTGCGTATTTGAAGAGTTTTACCACAATTAGAGAGTGTTCCTACAACTATATACTGGATTCGTCAGCATTTTAACTGATTCACACAGAAAACGCCAGAGAAATTAGGCCTCAAATGTAAACATAAACAGTATATTGCACACTTACAGTCTTCCTAAACAAATTTTGAGCTGTATAAACCTGAAATCCTAATATTTGAAAGCCAATTCAAGTGAAAACTCTCCATAAACTAGCCGGAGTTGTAAATATTATCAGTTTTCTTGTCATGTCGTAGCTTTTCACTGAAAACCTCCTTGATTGAAAACGGCTGGAAATGCAGTACGAATCTATTTCTTTTAATTTCACGTGTTTCCTACCAGTTTTTAATCATTTCTGGAAACTATAATTGCGTATTTGAAAGTTTTACCACAATTAGAGAGTTTTCCTACAACTACATACTGGAATCGTCAGCATTTTAACTGATTCACACAGGAAACACCAAAGAAATTCGGCCTCCAATTGTAAACATAAACTGTATAGTCTTCACTTACAGTCTTTCTACACAAATTTTGAGCTGTATAAACCTGAATTCCTAATATTTAAAGCGAACTCAAGTGAAAACTCACCCTAAAATAGACTGAGTTTTAAGTATTATCAGTTTTCTGGTCATGACCCAGCTTCCACTGGTAAACTCCGTGATTGAAAACGGCTGGAAATGTAGTAAGAATAAATTTCCTTTCATTTCAAGTGTTTCTTACAAGTTTTTTATCATTTCTGGAAACTATAATTGCGTATTTGAAGAGTTTTACCACAATTAGAGAGTGTTCCTACAACTATATACTGGAATCGTCAGCATTTTAACTGATTCACACAGAAAACGCCAGAGAAATTAGGCCTCAAGTTTAAACATAAACAGTATATTGCACACTTACAGTCTTTCTATACAAATTTTGAGCTCTATAAACCTGAAATTCTAATATTTGAAAGCCAATTCAAGTGAAAACTCTCCCTAAACTAGCCGGAGTTGTAAATATTATCATTTTTCTGGCTATGTCCCACCTTTCCACTGGTAACCTCCGTGATTGAAAACGGCTGGAAATGTAGTAAGAATAAATTTCCTTTCATTTCAAGTGTTTCTTACAAGTTTTTTATCATTTCTGGAACTTATAATTGCGTATTTGAAGAGTTTTACCACAATTAGAGAGTCTTCCTACAACTATATACTGGAAAGGGCAGCATTTTAACTGATTCACACAGAGAACGCCAGAGAAATTAGGCCTCAAATGTACACATAAACAGTATATTGCACACTTACAGTCTTTCTACACAAATTTTGAGCTGAATAAACGTGAATTCCTAATATTTGAAAGGGAACTCAAGTGAAAACTCACCCTAAACTAGACGGAGTTGTAAGTATTATCAGTTTTCTGGTCATGACCCAGCTTTCCACTAGTAAACTCCGTGATTGAAAACGGCTGGAAATGTAGTAAGAATAAATTTCCTTTCATTTCAAGTGTTTCTTACAAGTTTTTTATCATTTCTGGAACTTATAATTGCGTATTTGAAGAGTTTTACCACAATTAGAGAGTGTTCCTACAACTATATACTGGATTCGTCAGCATTTTAACTGATTCACACAGAAAACGCCAGAGAAATTCGGCCTCAAATGTAAACATAAACAGTATATTGCACACTTACAGTCTTCCTACACAAATTTTGAGCTGTATAAACCTGAAATCCTAATATTTGAAAGCCAATTCAAGTGAAAACTCTCCATAAACCAGCCGGAGTTGTAAATATTATCAGTTTTCTTGTCATGTCATACCTTTACACTGAAAACCTCCGTGATTGAAAACGGCTGAAAATGCAGTACAAATCTATTTCTTTTAATTTCACTTGTTTCCTACAAGTTTTTTATCATTTCTGGAAACTATAATTGCGTATTTGAAGAGTTTTACCACAATTAGAGAGTGTTCCTACAACTATATATTGGAATCGGCAGCATTTTAACTGATTCACACAGAAAACGCCAGAGAAATTAGGCCTCAAATGTCAACATAAACAGTATATTGCACACTTACAGTCTTCCTACACAAATTTTGAGCTGTATAAACCTGAAATCCTAATATTTGAAAGCCAATTCAAGTGAAAACTCTCCATAAACTAGCCGGAGTTGTAAATATTATCAGTTTTCTGGCTATGTGCCACCTTTCCACTGGGAACCTCCGTGATTGAAAACGGCTGGAAATGTAGTAAGAATAAATTTCCTTTCATTTCAAGTGTTTCTTACAAGTTTTTTATCATTTCTGGAACTTATAATTGCGTATTTGAAGAGTTTTACCACAATTAGAGAGTGTTCCTACAACTATATAATGGAATGGGCAGCATTTTAACTGATTCACAAGAGAACGCCAGAGAAATTAGGCCTCAAATGTAAACATAAACAGTATATTGCACACTTACAGTCTTTCTACACAAATTTTGAGCTGAATAAACCTGAATTCCTAATATTTGAAAGGGAACTCAAGTGAAAACTCACCCTAAACTAGACGGAGTTGTAAGTATTATCAGTTTTCTGATCATGACCCAGCTTTCCACTGGTAAACTCCGTGATTGAAAACGGCTGGAAATGTAGTAAGAATAAATTTCCTTTCATTTCAAGTGTTTCTTACAAGTTTTTTTTTATCATTTCTGGAACTTATAATTGCGTATTTGAAGAGTTTTACCACAATTACAGAGTGTTCCTACAACTATATACTGGATTCGTCAGCATTTTAAGTGATTCACAAAGAAAACGCCAGAGAAATTAGGCCTCAAATGTAAACATAAACAGTATATTGCACACTTACAGTCTTCCTACACAAATTTTGAGCTGTATAAACCTGAAATCCTAATATTTGAAAGCTAATTCAAGTGAAAACTCTCCATAAACTAGCCGGAGTTGTAAATATTATCAGTTTTCTTGTCATGTCGTAGCTTTACACTGAAAACCTCCGTGATTGAAAACGGCTGGAAATGCAGTACGAATCTATTTCTTTTAATTTCACGTGTTTCCTACCAGTTTTTAATCATTTCTGGAAAGTATAATTGCGTATTTGAAAGTTTTACCACAATTAGAGAGTTTTCCTACAACTACATACTGGAATCGTCAGCATTTTAACTGATTCACACAGGAAACACCAAAGAAATTCGGCCTCCAATTGTAAACATAAACTGTATAGTCTTCACTTACAGTCTTTCTACACAAATTTTGAGCTGTATAAACCTGAATTCCTAATATTTAAAGCGAACTCAAGTGAAAACTCACCCTAAAATAGACTGAGTTTTAAGTATTATCAGTTTTCTGGTCATGACCCAGCTTCCACTGGTAAACTCCGTGATTGAAAACGGCTGGAAATGTAGTAAGAATAAATTTCCTTTCATTTCAAGTGTTTCTTACAAGTTTTTTATCATTTCTGGAAACAATAATTGCGTATTTTAAGAGTTTTACCACAATTAGAGAGTGTTCCTACAACTATATACTGGAATTGGCAGCATTTTAACTGATTCACACAGAAAACGCCAGAGAAATTCGGCCTCCAATTGTAAACATAAACAGTATAGTCTTCACGTACAGTCTTTCTACACAAATTTTGAGCTGAATAAACCTGAATTCCTAATATTTGAAAGCCAATTCAAGTGAAAACTCACCCTAAACTAGACGGAGTTGTAAGTATTATCAGTTTGCTGGTCATGACCCAGCTTTCCACTGGTAAACTCCGTGATTGAAAACGGCTGGAAATGTAGTAAGAATAAATTTCCTTTCATTTCAAGTGTTTCTTACAAGTTTTTTATCATTTCTGGAAACAATAATTGCGTATTTGAAGAGTTTTACCACAATTAGAGAGTGTTCCTACAACTGTATACTGGAATCGGCAGCATTTTAACTGATTCACACAGAAAACGCCAGAGAAATTAGGCCTCAAATGTCAACATAAACAGTATATTGCACACTTACAGTCTTCCTACACAAATTTTGAGCTGTATAAACCTGAAATCCTAATATTTGAAAGCCAATTCAAGTGAAAACTCTCCATAAACTAGTCGGAGTTGTAAATATTATCAGTTTTCTGGCTATGTGCCACCTTTCCACTGGTAACCTCCATGATTGAAAACGGCTGGAAATGTAGTAAGAATCTATTTGCTTTCATTTCAAGTGTTTCTTACAAGTTTTTTATCATTTCTGGAAACAATAATTGCGTATTTGAAGAGTTTTACCACAATTAGAGAGTGTTCCTACAACTGTATACTGGAATCGGCAGCATTTTAACTGATTCACACAGAAAACGCCAGAGAAATTAGGCCTCAAATGTCAACATAAACAGTATATTGCACACTTACAGTCTTCCTACACAAATTTTGAGCTGTATAAACCTGAAATCCTAATATTTGAAAGCCAATTCAAGTGAAAACTCTCCATAAACCAGCCGGAGTTGTAAATATTATCAGTTTTCTTGTCATGTCATACCTTTACACTGAAAACCTCCGTGATTGAAAACGGCTGAAAATGCAGTACAAATCTATTTCTTTTAATTTCACTTGTTTCCTACAAGTTTTTTATCATTTCTGGAAACTATAATTGCGTATTTGAAGAGTTTTACCACAATTAGAGAGTGTTCCTACAACTATATATTGGAATCGGCAGCATTTTAACTGATTCACACAGAAAACGCCAGAGAAATTAGGCCTCAAATGTCAACATAAACAGTATATTGCACACTTACAGTCTTCCTACACAAATTTTGAGCTGTATAAACCTGAAATCCTAATATTTGAAAGCCAATTCAAGTGAAAACTCTCCATAAACTAGCCGGAGTTGTAAATATTATCAGTTTTCTGGCTATGTGCCACCTTTCCACTGGGAACCTCCGTGATTGAAAACGGCTGGAAATGTAGTAAGAATAAATTTCCTTTCATTTCAAGTGTTTCTTACAAGTTTTTTATCATTTCTGGAACTTATAATTGCGTATTTGAAGAGTTTTACCACAATTAGAGAGTGTTCCTACAACTATATACTGGAATGGGCAGCATTTTAACTGATTCACAAGAGAACGCCAGAGAAATTAGGCCTCAAATGTAAACATAAACAGTATATTGCACACTTACAGTCTTTCTACACAAATTTTGAGCTGAATAAACCTGAATTCCTAATATTTGAAAGGGAACTCAAGTGAAAACTCACCCTAAACTAGACGGAGTTGTAAGTATTATCAGTTTTCTGATCATGACCCAGCTTTCCACTGGTAAACTCCGTGATTGAAAACGGCTGGAAATGTAGTAAGAATAAATTTCCTTTCATTTCAAGTGTTTCTTACAAGTTTTTTTTTATCATTTCTGGAACTTATAATTGCGTATTTGAAGAGTTTTACCACAATTACAGAGTGTTCCTACAACTATATACTGGATTCGTCAGCATTTTAAGTGATTCACAAAGAAAACGCCAGAGAAATTAGGCCTCAAATGTAAACATAAACAGTATATTGCACACTTACAGTCTTCCTACACAAATTTTGAGCTGTATAAACCTGAAATCCTAATATTTGAAAGCTAATTCAAGTGAAAACTCTCCATAAACTAGCCGGAGTTGTAAATATTATCAGTTTTCTTGTCATGTCGTAGCTTTACACTGAAAACCTCCGTGATTGAAAACGGCTGGAAATGCAGTACGAATCTATTTCTTTTAATTTCACGTGTTTCCTACCAGTTTTTAATCATTTCTGGAAAGTATAATTGCGTATTTGAAAGTTTTACCACAATTAGAGAGTTTTCCTACAACTACATACTGGAATCGTCAGCATTTTAACTGATTCACACAGGAAACACCAAAGAAATTCGGCCTCCAATTGTAAACATAAACTGTATAGTCTTCACTTACAGTCTTTCTACACAAATTTTGAGCTGTATAAACCTGAATTCCTAATATTTAAAGCGAACTCAAGTGAAAACTCACCCTAAAATAGACTGAGTTTTAAGTATTATCAGTTTTCTGGTCATGACCCAGCTTCCACTGGTAAACTCCGTGATTGAAAACGGCTGGAAATGTAGTAAGAATAAATTTCCTTTCATTTCAAGTGTTTCTTACAAGTTTTTTATCATTTCTGGAAACAATAATTGCGTATTTTAAGAGTTTTACCACAATTAGAGAGTGTTCCTACAACTATATACTGGAATTGGCAGCATTTTAACTGATTCACACAGAAAACGCCAGAGAAATTCGGCCTCCAATTGTAAACATAAACAGTATAGTCTTCACGTACAGTCTTTCTACACAAATTTTGAGCTGAATAAACCTGAATTCCTAATATTTGAAAGCCAATTCAAGTGAAAACTCACCCTAAACTAGACGGAGTTGTAAGTATTATCAGTTTGCTGGTCATGACCCAGCTTTCCACTGGTAAACTCCGTGATTGAAAACGGCTGGAAATGTAGTAAGAATAAATTTCCTTTCATTTCAAGTGTTTCTTACAAGTTTTTTATCATTTCTGGAAACAATAATTGCGTATTTGAAGAGTTTTACCACAATTAGAGAGTGTTCCTACAACTGTATACTGGAATCGGCAGCATTTTAACTGATTCACACAGAAAACGCCAGAGAAATTAGGCCTCAAATGTCAACATAAACAGTATATTGCACACTTACAGTCTTCCTACACAAATTTTGAGCTGTATAAACCTGAAATCCTAATATTTGAAAGCCAATTCAAGTGAAAACTCTCCATAAACTAGTCGGAGTTGTAAATATTATCAGTTTTCTGGCTATGTGCCACCTTTCCACTGGTAACCTCCATGATTGAAAACGGCTGGAAATGTAGTAAGAATCTATTTGCTTTTATTTCAAGTGTTTCTTATAAGTTTTTTATCATTACTGGAAACAATAATTGCGTATTTGAAGAGTTTTACCACAATTAGAGAGTGTTCCTACAACTACATACTTTATCATCAGCATTTTAACTGATTCACACAGGAAACACCAGAGAAATTCGGCCTCCAATTGTTAACATAAACAGTATAGTCTTCACGTACAGTCTTTCTACACAAATTTTGAGCTGAATAAACCTGAATTCCTAATATTTGAAAGCGAACTGAAGTGAAAACTCACCCTAAACTAGACGGAGTTGTAAGTATTATCAGTTTTCTGGTCATGACCCAGCTTCCACTGGTAAACTCCGTGATTGAAAACGGCTGGAAATGTAGTACGAATAAATTTCCTTTCAATTCAAGTGTTTCTTACAAGTTTTTTATCATTTCTGGAACTTATAATTGCGTATTTGAAGAGTTTTACCACAATTAGAGAGTGTTCCTACAACTATATACTGGATTCGTCAGCATTTTAACTGATTCACACAGAAAACGCCAGAGAAATTAGGCCTCAAATGTAAACATAAACAGTATATTGCACACTTACAGTCTTCCTAAACAAATTTTGAGCTGTATAAACCTGAAATCCTAATATTTGAAAGCCAATTCAAGTGAAAACTCTCCATAAACTAGCCGGAGTTGTAAATATTATCAGTTTTCTTGTCATGTCATAGCTTTTCACTGAAAACCTCCTTGATTGAAAACGGCTGGAAATGCAGTACGAATCTATTTCTTTTAATTTCACGTGTTTCCTACCAGTTTTTAATCATTTCTGGAAACTATAATTGCGTATTTGAAAGTTTTACCACAATTAGAGAGTTTTCCTACAACTACATACTGGAATCGTCAGCATTTTAACTGATTCACACAGGAAACACCAAAGAAATTCGGCCTCCAATTGTAAACATAAACTGTATAGTCTTCACTTACAGTCTTTCTACACAAATTTTGAGCTGTATAAACCTGAATTCCTAATATTTAAAGCGAACTCAAGTGAAAACTCACCCTAAAATAGACTGAGTTTTAAGTATTATCAGTTTTCTGGTCATGACCCAGCTTCCACTGGTAAACTCCGTGATTGAAAACGGCTGGAAATGTAGTAAGAATAAATTTCCTTTCATTTCAAGTGTTTCTTACAAGTTTTTTTATCATTTCTGGAAACTATAATTGCGTATTTGAAGAGTTTTACCACAATTAGAGAGTGTTCCTACAACTATATACTGGAATCGTCAGCATTTTAACTGATTCACACAGAAAACGCCAGAGAAATTAGGCCTCAAGTTTAAACATAAACAGTATATTGCACACTTACAGTCTTTCTATACAAATTTTGAGCTGTATAAACCTGAAATTCTAATATTTGAAAGCCAATTCAAGTGAAAACTCTCCCTAAACTAGCCGGAGTTGTAAATATTATCATTTTTCTGGCTATGTCCCACCTTTCCACTGGTAACCTCCGTGATTGAAAACGGCTGGAAATGTAGTAAGAATAAATTTCCTTTCATTTCAAGTGTTTCTTACAAGTTTTTTATCATTTCTGGAACTTATAATTGCGTATTTGAAGAGTTTTACCACAATTAGAGAGTCTTCCTACAACTATATACTGGAAAGGGCAGCATTTTAACTGATTCACACAGAGAACGCCAGAGAAATTAGGCCTCAAATGTAAACATAAACAGTATATTGCACACTTACAGTCTTTCTACACAAATTTTGAGCTGAATAAACGTGAATTCCTAATATTTGAAAGGGAACTCAAGTGAAAACTCACCCTAAACTAGACGGAGTTGTAAGTATTATCAGTTTTCTGGTCATGACCCAGCTTTCCACTAGTAAACTCCGTGATTGAAAACGGCTGGAAATGTAGTAAGAATAAATTTCCTTTCATTTCAAGTGTTTCTTACAAGTTTTTTATCATTTCTGGAACTTATAATTGCGTATTTGAAGAGTTTTACCACAATTAGAGAGTGTTCCTACAACTATATACTGGATTCGTCAGCATTTTAACTGATTCACACAGAAAACGCCAGAGAAATTAGGCCTCAAATGTAAACATAAACAGTATATTGCACACTTACAGTCTTCCTACACAAATTTTGAGCTGTATAAACCTGAAATCCTAATATTTGAAAGCCAATTCAAGTGAAAACTCTCCATAAACCAGCCGGAGTTGTAAATATTATCAGTTTTCTTGTCATGTCATACCTTTACACTGAAAACCTCCGTGATTGAAAACGGCTGAAAATGCAGTACAAATCTATTTCTTTTAATTTCACTTGTTTCCTACAAGTTTTTTATCATTTCTGGAAACTATAATTGCGTATTTGAAGAGTTTTACCACAATTAGAGAGTGTTCCTACAACTATATATTGGAATCGGCAGCATTTTAACTGATTCACACAGAAAACGCCAGAGAAATTAGGCCTCAAATGTACACATAAACAGTATATTGCACACTTACAGTCTTCCTACACAAATTTTGAGCTGTATAAACCTGAAATCCTAATATTTGAAAGCCAATTCAAGTGAAAACTCTCCATAAACTAGCCGGAGTTGTAAATATTATCAGTTTTCTGGCTATGTGCCACCTTTCCACTGGTAACCTCCGTGATTGAAAACGGCTGGAAATGTAGTAAGAATAAATTTCCTTTCATTTCAAGTGTTTCTTACAAGTTTTTTATCATTTCTGGAACTTATAATTGCGTATTTGAAGAGTTTTACCACAATTAGAGAGTGTTCCTACAACTATATACTGGAATGGGCAGCATTTTAACTGATTCACAAGAGAACGCCAGAGAAATTAGGCCTCAAATGTAAACATAAACAGTATATTGCACACTTACAGTCTTCCTACACAAATTTTGAGCTGAATAAACCTGAATTCCTAATATTTGAAAGGGAACTCAAGTGAAAACTCACCCTAAACTAGACGGAGTTGTAAGTATTATCAGTTTTCTGATCATGACCCAGCTTTCCACTGGTAAACTCCGTGATTGAAAACGGCTGGAAATGTAGTAAGAATAAATTTCCTTTCATTTCAAGTGTTTCTTACAAGTTTTTTTTTATCATTTCTGGAACTTATAATTGCGTATTTGAAGAGTTTTACCACAATTAGAGAGTGTTCCTACAACTATATACTGGATTCGTCAGCATTTTAAGTGATTCACAAAGAAAACGCCAGAGAAATTAGGCCTCAAATGTAAACATAAACAGTATATTGCACACTTACAGTCTTCCTACACAAATTTTGAGCTGTATAAACCTGAAATCCTAATATTTGAAAGCTAATTCAAGTGAAAACTCTCCATAAACTAGCCGGAGTTGTAAATATTATCAGTTTTCTTGTCATGTCGTAGCTTTACACTGAAAACCTCCGTGATTGAAAACGGCTGGAAAAGCAGTACGAATCTATTTCTTTTAATTTCACGTGTTTCCTACCAGTTTTTAATCATTTCTGGAAAGTATAATTGCGTATTTGAAAGTTTTACCACAATTAGAGAGTTTTCCTACAACTACATACTGGAATCGTCAGCATTTTAACTGATTCACACAGGAAACACCAAAGAAATTCGGCCTCCAATTGTAAACATAAACTGTATAGTCTTCACTTACAGTCTTTCTACACAAATTTTGAGCTGTATAAACCTGAATTCCTAATATTTAAAGCGAACTCAAGTGAAAACTCACCCTAAAATAGACTGAGTTTTAAGTATTATCAGTTTTCTGGTCATGACCCAGCTTCCACTGGTAAACTCCGCGATTGAAAACGGCTCGAAATGTAGTAAGAATAAATTTCCTTTCATTTCAAGTGTTTCTTACAAGTTTTTTATCATTTCTGGAAACTATAATTGCGTATTTGAAGAGTTTTACCACAATTAGAGAGTGTACCTACAACTATATACTGGAATTGGCAGCATTTTAACTGATTCACACAGAAAACGCCAGAGAAATTCGGCCTCCAATTGTAAACATAAACCGTATAGTCTTCACGTACAGTCTTTCTACACAAATTTTGAGCTGAATAAACCTGAATTCCTAATATTTGAAAGCCAATTCAAGTGAAAACTCACCCTAAACTAGACGGAGTTGTAAGTATTATAAGTTTGCTGGTCATGACCCAGCTTTCCACTGGTAAACTCCGTGATTGAAAACGGCTGGAAATGTAGTAAGAATAAATTTCCTTTCATTTCAAGCGTTTCTTACAAGTTTTTTATCATTTCTGGAAACAATAATTGCGTATTTGAAGAGTTTTACCACAATTAGAGAGTGTTCCTACAACTGTATACTGGAATCGGCAGCATTTTAACTGATTCACACAGAAAACGCCAGAGAAATTAGGCCTCAAGTTTAAACATAAACAGTATATTGCACACTTACAGTCTTCCTACACAAATTTTGAGCTGTATAAACCTGAAATCCTAATATTTGAAAGCCAATTCAAGTGAAAACTCTCCATAAACTAGCCGGAGTTGTAAATATTATCAGTTTTCTGGCTATGTGCCACCTTTCCACTGGTAACCTCCGTGATTGAAAACGGCTGGAAATGTAGTAAGAATAAATTTCCTTTCATTTCAAGTGTTTCTTACAAGTTTTTTATCATTTCTGGAACTTATAATTGCGTATTTGAAGAGTTTTACCACAATTAGAGAGTGTTCCTACAACTATATACTGGAATGGGCAGCATTTTAACTGATTCACAAGAGAACGCCAGAGAAATTAGGCCTCAAATGTAAACATAAACAGTATATTGCACACTTACAGTCTTTCTACACAAATTTTGAGCTGAATAAACCTGAATTCCTAATATTTGAAAGCCAATTCAAGTGAAAACTCACCCTAAACTAGACGGAGTTGTAAATATTATCAGTTTTCTGGCTATGTGCCACCTTTCCACTGGTAACCTCCATGATTGAAAACGGCTGGAAATGTAGTAAGAATCTATTTGCTTTTATTTCAAGTGTTTCTTATAAGTTTTTTATCATTACTGGAAACAATAATTGCGTATTTGAAGAGTTTTACCACAATTAGAGAGTGTTCCTACAACTACATACTTTATCATCAGCATTTTAACTGATTCACACAGGAAACACCAGAGAAATTCGGCCTCCAATTGTTAACATAAACAGTATAGTCTTCACGTACAGTCTTTCTACACAAATTTTGAGCTGAATAAACCTGAATTCCTAATATTTGAAAGCGAACTGAAGTGAAAACTCACCCTAAACTAGACGGAGTTGTAAGTATTATCAGTTTTCTGGTCATGACCCAGCTTCCACTGGTAAACTCCGTGATTGAAAACGGCTGGAAATGTAGTACGAATAAATTTCCTTTCATTTCAAGTGTTTCTTACAAGTTTTTTTATCATTTCTGGAACTTATAATTGCGTATTTGAAGAGTTTTACCACAATTAGAGAGTGTTCCTACAACTATATACTGGATTCGTCAGCATTTTAACTGATTCACACAGAAAACGCCAGAGAAATTAGGCCTCAAATGTAAACATAAACAGTATATTGCACACTTACAGTCTTCCTAAACAAATTTTGAGCTGTATAAACCTGAAATCCTAATATTTGAAAGCCAATTCAAGTGAAAACTCTCCATAAACTAGCCGGAGTTGTAAATATTATCAGTTTTCTTGTCATGTCGTAGCTTTTCACTGAAAACCTCCTTGATTGAAAACGGCTGGAAATGCAGTACGAATCTATTTCTTTTAATTTCACGTGTTTCCTACCAGTTTTTAATCATTTCTGGAAACTATAATTGCGTATTTGAAAGTTTTACCACAATTAGAGAGTGTTCCTACAACTACATACTGGAATCGTCAGCATTTTAACTGATTCACACAGGAAACACCAAAGAAATTCGGCCTCCAATTGTAAACATAAGCTGTATAGTCTTCACTTACAGTCTTTCTACACAAATTTTGAGCTGTATAAACCTGAATTCCTAATATTTAAAGCGAACTCAAGTGAAAACTCACCCTAAAATAGACTGAGTTTTAAGTATTATCAGTTTTCTGGTCATGACCCAGCTTCCACTGGTAAACTCCGTGATTGAAAACGGCTGGAAATGTAGTAAGAATAAATTTCCTTTCATTTCAAGTGTTTCTTACAAGTTTTTTATCATTTCTGGAAACTATAATTGCGTATTTGAAGAGTTTTACCACAATTAGAGAGTGTTCCTACAACTATATACTGGAATCGTCAGCATTTTAACTGATTCACACAGAAAACGCCAGAGAAATTAGGCCTCAAGTTTAAACATAAACAGTATATTGCACACTTACAGTCTTTCTATACAAATTTTGAGCTGTATAAACCTGAAATTCTAATATTTGAAAGCCAATTCAAGTGAAAACTCTCCCTAAACTAGCCGGAGTTGTAAATATTATCATTTTTCTGGCTATGTCCCACCTTTCCACTGGTAACCTCCGTGATTGAAAACGGCTGGAAATGTAGTAAGAATAAATTTCCTTTCATTTCAAGTGTTTCTTACAAGTTTTTTATCATTTCTGGAACTTATAATTGCGTATTTGAAGAGTTTTACCACAATTAGAGAGTCTTCCTACAACTATATACTGGAAAGGGCAGCATTTTAACTGATTCACACAGAGAACGCCAGAGAAATTAGGCCTCAAATGTAAACATAAACAGTATATTGCACACTTACAGTCTTTCTACACAAATTTTGAGCTGAATAAACGTGAATTCCTAATATTTGAAAGGGAACTCAAGTGAAAACTCACCCTAAACTAGACGGAGTTGTAAGTATTATCAGTTTTCTGGTCATGACCCAGCTTTCCACTAGTAAACTCCGTGATTGAAAACGGCTGGAAATGTAGTAAGAATAAATTTCCTTTCATTTCAAGTGTTTCTTACAAGTTTTTTATCATTTCTGGAACTTATAATTGCGTATTTGAAGAGTTTTACCACAATTAGAGAGTGTTCCTACAACTATATACTGGATTCGTCAGCATTTTAACTGATTCACACAGAAAACGCCAGAGAAATTAGGCCTCAAATGTAAACATAAACAGTATATTGCACACTTACAGTCTTCCTACACAAATTTTGAGCTGTATAAACCTGAAATCCTAATATTTGAAAGCCAATTCAAGTGAAAACTCTCCATAAACCAGCCGGAGTTGTAAATATTATCAGTTTTCTTGTCATGTCATAACTTTACACTGAAAACCTCCGTGATTGAAAACGGCTGAAAATGCAGTACAAATCTATTTCTTTTAATTTCACTTGTTTCCTACAAGTTTTTTATCATTTCTGGAAACTATAATTGCGTATTTGAAGAGTTTTACCACAATTAGAGAGTGTTCCTACAACTATATATTGGAATCGGCAGCATTTTAACTGATTCACACAGAAAACGCCAGAGAAATTAGGCCTCAAATGTACACATAAACAGTATATTGCACACTTACAGTCTTCCTACACAAATTTTGAGCTGTATAAACCTGAAATCCTAATATTTGAAAGCCAATTCAAGTGAAAACTCTCCATAAACTAGCCGGAGTTGTAAATATTATCAGTTTTCTGGCTATGTGCCACCTTTCCACTGGTAACCTCCGTGATTGAAAACGGCTGGAAATGTAGTAAGAATAAATTTCCTTTCATTTCAAGTGTTTCTTACAAGTTTTTTTTTATCATTTCTGGAACTTATAATTGCGTATTTGAAGAGTTTTACCACAATTACAGAGTGTTCTTACAACTATATACTGGATTCGTCAGCATTTTAAGTGATTCACAAAGAAAACGCCAGAGAAATTAGGCCTCAAATGTAAACATAAACATTATATTGCACACTTACAGTCTTCCTACACAAATTTTGAGCTGTATAAACCTGAAAGCCTAATATTTGAAAGCTAATTCAAGTGAAAACTCTCCATAAACTAGCCGGAGTTGTAAATATTATCAGTTTTCTTGTCATGTCGTAGCTTTACACTGAAAACCTCCGTGATTGAAAACGGCTGGAAAAGCAGTACGAATCTATTTCTTTTAATTTCACGTGTTTCCTACCAGTTTTTAATCATTTCTGGAAAGTATAATTGCGTATTTGAAAGTTTTACCACAATTAGAGAGTTTTCCTACAACTACATACTGGAATCGTCAGCATTTTAACTGATTCACACAGGAAACACCAAAGAAATTCGGCCTCCAATTGTAAACATAAACTGTATAGTCTTCACTTACAGTCTTTCTACACAAATTTTGAGCTGTATAAACCTGAATTCCTAATATTTAAAGCGAACTCAAGTGAAAACTCACCCTAAAATAGACTGAGTTTTAAGTATTATCAGTTTTCTGGTCATGACCCAGCTTCCACTGGTAAACTCCGCGATTGAAAACGGCTCGAAATGTAGTAAGAATAAATTTCCTTTCATTTCAAGTGTTTCTTACAAGTTTTTTATCATTTCTGGAAACAATAATTGCGTATTTGAAGAGTTTTACCACAATTAGAGAGTGTTCCTACAACTATATACTGGAATTGGCAGCATTTTAACTGATTCACACAGAAAACGCCAGAGAAATTCGGCCTCCAATTGTAAACATAAACAGTATAGTCTTCACGTACAGTCTTTCTACACAAATTTTGAGCTGAATAAACCTGAATTCCTAATATTTGAAAGCCAATTCAAGTGAAAACTCACCCTAAACTAGACGGAGTTGTAAGTATTATCAGTTTGCTGGTCATGACCCAGCTTTCCACTGGTAAACTCCGTGATTGAAAACGGCTGGAAATGTAGTAAGAATAAATTTCCTTTCATTTCAAGTGTTTCTTACAAGTTTTTTATCATTTCTGGAAACAATAATTGCGTATTTGAAGAGTTTTACCACAATTAGAGAGTGTTCCTACAACTGTATACTGGAATCGGCAGCATTTTAACTGATTCACACAGAAAACGCCAGAGAAATTAGGCCTCAAATGTCAACATAAACAGTATATTGCACACTTACAGTCTTCCTACACAAATTTTGAGCTGTATAAACCTGAAATCCTAATATTTGAAAGCCAATTCAAGTGAAAACTCTCCATAAACTAGCCGGAGTTGTAAATATTATCAGTTTTCTGGCTATGTGCCACCTTTCCACTGGTAACCTCCATGATTGAAAACGGCTGGAAATGTAGTAAGAATCTATTTGCTTTTATTTCAAGTGTTTCTTATAAGTTTTTTATCATTACTGGAAACAATAATTGCGTATTTGAAGAGTTTTACCACAATTAGAGAGTGTTCCTACAACTACATACTTTATCATCAGCATTTTAACTGATTCACACAGGAAACACCAGAGAAATTCGGCCTCCAATTGTTAACATAAACAGTATAGTCTTCACGTACAGACTTTCTACACAAATTTTGAGCTGAATAAACCTGAATTCCTAATATTTGAAAGCGAACTGAAGTGAAAACTCACCCTAAACTAGACGGAGTTGTAAGTATTATCAGTTTTCTGGTCATGACCCAGCTTCCACTGGTAAACTCCGTGATTGAAAACGGCTGGAAATGTAGTACGAATAAATTTCCTTTCATTTCAAGTGTTTCTTACAAGTTTTTTATCATTTCTGGAACTTATAATTGCGTATTTGAAGAGTTTTACCACAATTAGAGAGTGTTCCTACAACTATATACTGGATTCGTCAGCATTTTAACTGATTCACAGAGAAAACGCCAGAGAAATTAGGCCTCAATTGTAAACATAAACAGTATATTGCACACTTACCGTCTTCCTACACTTACTTTGAGCTGTCTAAACCTGAAATCCTAATCTTTGAAAGCCAATTCAAGTGAAAACTCTCCATAAACCAGCCGGAGTTGTAAATATTATCAGTTTTCAGGTCATGTCGTACCTTTACACTGAAAACCTCCGTGATTGAAAACGGCTGAAAATGCAGTACAAATCTATTTCTTTTAATTTCACTTGTTTCCTACAAGTTTTTATCATTTCTGGAAACTATAATTGCTTATTTGAAGAGTTTTACCACAATTAGAGTGTGTTCCTACAACTATATATTGGAATCGGCAGCATTTTAACTGATTCACACAGAAAACGCCAGAGAAATTAGGCCTCAAATGTACACATAAACAGTATATTGCACACTTACAGTCTTCCTACACAAATTTTGAGCTGTATAAACCTGAAATCCTAATATTTGAAAGCCAATTCAAGTGAAAACTCTCCATAAACTAGCCGGAGTTGTAAATATTATCAGTTTTCTGGCTATGTGCCCCCTTTCCACTGGTAACCTCCGTGATTGAAAACGGCTGGAAATGTAGTAAGAATAAATTTCCTTTCATTTCAAGTGTTTCTTACAAGTTTTTTATCATTTCTGGAACTTATAATTGCGTATTTGAAGAGTTTTACCACAATTAGAGAGTGTTCCTACAACTATATACTGGATTCGTCAGCATTTTAAGTGATTCACAAAGAAAACGCCAGAGAAATTAGGCCTCAAATGTCAACATAAACAGTCTATTGCACACTTACAGTCTTCCTACACAAATTTTGAGCTGTATAAACCTGAAATCCTAATATTTGAAAGCCAATTCAAGTGAAAACTCTCCATAAACTAGCCGGAGTTGTAAATATTATCAGTTTTCTTGTCATGTCGTAGCTTTACACTGAAATCCTCCGTGATTGAAAACGGCTGGAAATGCAGTACGAATCTATTTCTTTTAATTTCACGTGTTTCCTACCAGTTTTTAATCATTTCTGGAAAGTATAATTGCGTATTTGAAAGTTTTACCACAATTAGAGAGTTTTCCTACAACTACATACTGGAATCGTCAGCATTTTAACTGATTCACACAGGAAACACCAAAGAAATTCGGCCTCCAATTGTAAACATAAACTGTATAGTCTTCACTTACAGTCTTTCTACACAAATTTTGAGCTGTATAAACCTGAATTCCTAATATTTAAAGCGAACTCAAGTGAAAAATCACCCTAAAATAGACTGACTTTTAAGTATTATCAGTTTTCTGGTCATGACCCAGCTTCCACTGGTAAACTCCGTGATTGAAAACGGCTGGAAATGTAGTAAGAATAAATTTCCTTTCATTTCAAGTGTTTCTTACAAGTTTTTTTATCATTTCTGGAAACTATAATTGCGTATTTGAAGAGTTTTACCACAATTAGAGAGTGTTCCTACAACTATATACTGGAATCGGCAGCATTTTAACTGATTCACACAGAAAACGCCAGAGAAATTCGGCCTCCAATTGTAAACATAAACAGTATAGTCTTCACGTACAGTCTTTCTACACAAATTTTGAGCTGAATAAACCTGAATTCCTAATATTTGAAAGCCAATTCAAGTGAAAACTCACCCTAAACTAGACGGAGTTGTAAGTATTATCAGTTTGCTGGTCATGACCCAGCTTTCCACTGGTAAACTCCGTGATTGAAAACGGCTGGAAATGTAGTAAGAATAAATTTCCTTTCATTTCAAGTGTTTCTTACAAGTTTTTTATCATTTCTGGAAACAATAATTGCGTATTTGAAGAGTTTTACCACAATTAGAGAGTGTTCCTACAACTGTATACTGGAATCGGCAGCATTTTAACTGATTCACACAGAAAACGCCAGAGAAATTAGGCCTCAAATGTCAACATAAACAGTATATTGCACACTTACAGTCTTCCTACACAAATTTTGAGCTGTATAAACCTGAAATCCTAATATTTGAAAGCCAATTCAAGTGAAAACTCTCCATAAACTAGCCGGAGTTGTAAATATTATCAGTTTTCTGGCTATGTGCCACCTTTCCACTGGTAACCTCCATGATTGAAAACGGCTGGAAATGTAGTAAGAATCTATTTGCTTTTATTTCAAGTGTTTCTTATAAGTTTTTTATCATTACTGGAAACAATAATTGCGTATTTGAAGAGTTTTACCACAATTAGAGAGTGTTCCTACAACTACATACTTTATCATCAGCATTTTAACTGATTCACACAGGAAACACCAGAGAAATTCGGCCTCCAATTGTTAACATAAACAGTATAGTCTTCACGTACAGACTTTCTACACAAATTTTGAGCTGAATAAACCTGAATTCCTAATATTTGAAAGCGAACTGAAGTGAAAACTCACCCTAAACTAGACGGAGTTGTAAGTATTATCAGTTTTCTGGTCATGACCCAGCTTCCACTGGTAAACTCCGTGATTGAAAACGGCTGGAAATGTAGTACGAATAAATTTCCTTTCATTTCAAGTGTTTCTTACAAGTTTTTTATCATTTCTGGAACTTATAATTGCGTATTTGAAGAGTTTTACCACAATTAGAGAGTGTTCCTACAACTATATACTGGATTCGTCAGCATTTTAACTGATTCACAGAGAAAACGCCAGAGAAATTAGGCCTCAATTGTAAACATAAACAGTATATTGCACACTTACCGTCTTCCTACACTTACTTTGAGCTGTCTAAACCTGAAATCCTAATCTTTGAAAGCCAATTCAAGTGAAAACTCTCCATAAACCAGCCGGAGTTGTAAATATTATCAGTTTTCAGGTCATGTCGTACCTTTACACTGAAAACCTCCGTGATTGAAAACGGCTGAAAATGCAGTACAAATCTATTTCTTTTAATTTCACTTGTTTCCTACAAGTTTTTATCATTTCTGGAAACTATAATTGCTTATTTGAAGAGTTTTACCACAATTAGAGTGTGTTCCTACAACTATATATTGGAATCGGCAGCATTTTAACTGATTCACACAGAAAACGCCAGAGAAATTAGGCCTCAAATGTACACATAAACAGTATATTGCACACTTACAGTCTTCCTACACAAATTTTGAGCTGTATAAACCTGAAATCCTAATATTTGAAAGCCAATTCAAGTGAAAACTCTCCATAAACTAGCCGGAGTTGTAAATATTATCAGTTTTCTGGCTATGTGCCACCTTTCCACTGGTAACCTCCGTGATTGAAAACGGCTGGAAATGTAGTAAGAATAAATTTCCTTTCATTTCAAGTGTTTCTTACAAGTTTTTTATCATTTCTGGAACTTATAATTGCGTATTTGAAGAGTTTTACCACAATTAGAGAGTGTTCCTACAACTATATACTGGATTCGTCAGCATTTTAAGTGATTCACAAAGAAAACGCCAGAGAAATTAGGCCTCAAATGTCAACATAAACAGTCTATTGCACACTTACAGTCTTCCTACACAAATTTTGAGCTGTATAAACCTGAAATCCTAATATTTGAAAGCCAATTCAAGTGAAAACTCTCCATAAACTAGCCGGAGTTGTAAATATTATCAGTTTTCTTGTCATGTCGTAGCTTTACACTGAAATCCTCCGTGATTGAAAACGGCTGGAAATGCAGTACGAATCTATTTCTTTTAATTTCACGTGTTTCCTACCAGTTTTTAATCATTTCTGGAAAGTATAATTGCGTATTTGAAAGTTTTACCACAATTAGAGAGTTTTCCTACAACTACATACTGGAATCGTCAGCATTTTAACTGATTCACACAGGAAACACCAAAGAAATTCGGCCTCCAATTGTAAACATAAACTGTATAGTCTTCACTTACAGTCTTTCTACACAAATTTTGAGCTGTATAAACCTGAATTCCTAATATTTAAAGCGAACTCAAGTGAAAAATCACCCTAAAATAGACTGACTTTTAAGTATTATCAGTTTTCTGGTCATGACCCAGCTTCCACTGGTAAACTCCGTGATTGAAAACGGCTGGAAATGTAGTAAGAATAAATTTCCTTTCATTTCAAGTGTTTCTTACAAGTTTTTTTATCATTTCTGGAAACTATAATTGCGTATTTGAAGAGTTTTACCACAATTAGAGAGTGTTCCTACAACTATATACTGGAATCGGCAGCATTTTAACTGATTCACACAGAAAACGCCAGAGAAATTCGGCCTCCAATTGTAAACATAAACAGTATAGTCTTCACGTACAGTCTTTCTACACAAATTTTGAGCTGAATAAACCTGAATTCCTAATATTTGAAAGCCAATTCAAGTGAAAACTCTCCATAAACTAGCCGGAGTTGTAAATATTATCAGTTTTCTGGCCATGACCCAGCTTTCCACTGGTAAACTCCGTGATTAAAAACGGCTGGAAATGTAGTAAGAATAAATTTCCTTTCATTTCAAGTGTTTCTTACAAGTTTTTTATCATTTCTGGAACTTATAATTGCGTATTTGAAGAGTTTTACCACAATTAGAGAGTGTTCCTACATCTACATACTGGAATTGTTAGCATTTTAACTGATTCACACAGGAAACACCAGAGAAATTCGGCCTCCAATTGTTAACATAAACAGTATAGTCTTCACGTACAGTCTTTCTACACAAATTTTGAGCTGAATAAACCTGAATTCCTAATATTTGAAAGCGAACTCAAGTGAAAACTCTCCATAAACTAGCCGGAGTTGTAAGTATTATCAGTTTTCTGGTCATGACCCAGCGTTCCACTGGTAAACTCCGTGATTGAAAACGGCTGGAAATGTAGTAAGAATAAATTTCCTTTCATTTCAAGTGTTTCTTACAAGTTTTTTATCATTTCTGGAAACAATAATTGCGTATTTGAAGAGTTTTACCACAATTAGAGAGTGTTCCTACAACTATATACTGGAATCGGCAGCATTTTAACTGATTCACACAGAGAACGCCAGAGAAATTCGGCCTCCAATTGTTAACATAAACAGTATAGTCTTCACGTACAGTATTTCTACACAAATTTTGAGCTGAATAAACCTGAATCCCTAATATTTGAAAGCCAATTCAAGTGAAAACTCTCCATAAACTAGCCGGAGTTGTAAATATTATCAGTTTTCTGGCTATGTCCCACCTTTCCTCTGGTAACCTCCGTGATTGAAAACCTCTGGAAATGTAGTAACAATCTATTTGCTTTTATTTCAAGTGTTTCTTATAAGTTTTTTATCATTACTGGAAACAATAATTGCGTATTTGAAGAGTTTTACCACAATTAAAGAGTGTTCCTACAACTACATACTGGAATCATCAGCATTTTAACTGATTCACCCAGGAAACACCAGAGAAATTCGGCCTCCAATTGTTAACATAAACAGTATAGTCTTCATGTACAGTCTTTCTACACAAATTTTGAGCTGTATAAACCTGAATTCCTAATATTTGAAAGCGAACTCAAGTGAAAACTCAGCCTAAACTAGACGGAGTTGTAAGTATTATCAGTTTTCTGGTCATGACCCAGCTTTCCACTGGTAAACTCCGTGATTGAAAACGGCTGGAAATGTAGTAAGAATAAATTTCCTTTCATTTCAAGTGTTTCTTACAAGTTTTTTATCATTTCTGGAAACTATAATTGCGTATTTGAAGAGTTTTACCACAATTAGAGAGTGTTCCTACAACTATATACTGGAATCGGCAGCATTTTAACTGATTCACAGAGAAAACGCCAGAGAAATTAGGCCTCAATTGTAAACATAAACAGTATATTGCACAGTTACCGTCTTCCTACACTTACTTTGAGCTGTCTAAACCTGAAATCCTAATCTTTGAAACCCAATTCAAGTGAAAACTCCCCCTAAACTAGCCGGAGTTGTAAATATTATCAGTTTTCTGGTCATGTCGTACCTTTACACTGAAAACCTCCGAGATTGAAAACGGCTGAAAATGCAGTACAAATCTATTTCCTTTAATTTCACTTGTTTCCTACAAGTTTTTTATCATTTCTGGAAACTATAATTGCGTATTTGAAGAGTTTTACCACAATTAGAGTGTGTTCCTACAACTATATATTGGAATCGGCAGCATTTTAACTGATTCAAACAGAAAACGCCAGAGAAATTAGGCCTCAAATGTACACATAAACAGTATATTGCACACTTACAGTCTTCCTACACAAATTTTGAGCTGTATAAACCTGAAATCCTAATATTTGAAAGCCAATTCAAGTGAAAACTCTCCATAAACTAGCCGGAGTTGTAAATATTATCAGTTTACTTGTCATGTCGTAGCTTTACACTGAAATCCTCCGTGATTGAAAACGGCTGGAAATGCAGTACGAATCTATTTCTTTTAATTTCACGTGTTTCCTACCAGTTTTTAATCATTTCTGGAAAGTATAATTGCGTATTTGAAAGTTTTACCACAATTAGAGAGTTTTCCTACAACTACATACTGGAATCGTCAGCATTTTAACTGATTCACACAGAAAACGCCAGAGAAATTAGGCCTCAAATGTAAACATAAACAGTATATTGCACACTTACAGTCTTTCTACACAAATTTTGAGCTGAATAAACCTGAATTCCTAATATTTGAAAGCGAACTCAAGTGAAAACTCTCCATAAACTAGCCGGAGTTGTAAGTATTATCAGTTTTCTGGTCATGACCCAGCGTTCCACTGGTAAACTCCGTGATTGAAAACGGCTGGAAATGTAGTAAGAATCTATTTGCTTTTATTTCAAGTGTTTCTTATAAGTTTTTTATCATTACTGGAAACAATAATTGCGTATTTGAAGAGTTTTACCACAATTAGAGAGTGTTCCTACAACTACATACTGGAGTCATCAGCATTTTAACTGATTCACACAGGAAACACCAGAGAAATTCGGCCTCCAATTGTTAACATAAACAGTATAGTCTTCATGTACAGTCTTTCTACACAAATTTTGAGCTGTATAAACCTGAATTCCTAATATTTGAAAGCGAACTCAAGTGAAAACTCAGCCTAAACTAGACGGAGTTGTAAGTATTATCAGTTTTCTGGTCATGACCCAGCTTTCCACTGGTAAACTCCGTGATTGAAAACGGCTGGAAATGTAGTAAGAATAAATTTCCTTTCATTTCAAGTGTTTCTTACAAGTTTTTTATCATTTCTGGAAAATATAATTGCGTATTTGAAGAGTTTTACCACAATTAGAGAGTGTTCCTACAACTATATACTGGAATCGGCAGCATTTTAACTGATTCACAGAGAAAACGCCAGAGAAATTAGGCCTCAATTGTAAACATAAACAGTATATTGCACACTTACCGTCTTCCTACACTTACTTTGAGCTGTCTAAACCTGAAATCCTAATCTTTGAAAGCCAATTCAAGTGAAAACTCCTCCTAAACTAGCCGGAGTTGTAAATATTATCAGTTTTCTGGTCATGTCGTACCTTTACACTGAAAACCTCCGTGATTGAAAACGGCTGAAAATGCAGTACAAATCTATTTCTTTTAATTTCACTTGTTTCCTACAAGTTTTTTATCATTTCTGGAAACTATAATTGCGTATTTGAAGAGTTTTACCACAATTAGAGTGTGTTCCTACAACTATATATTGGAATCGGCAGCATTTTAACTGATTCACACAGAAAACGCCAGAGAAATTAGGCCTCAAATGTACACATAAACAGTATATTGCACACTTACAGTCTTCCTACACAAATTTTGAGCTGTATAAACCTGAAATCCTAATATTTGAAAGCCAATTCAAGTGAAAACTCTCCATAAACTAGCCGGAGTTGTAAATATTATCAGTTTTCTGGCTATGTGCCACCTTTCCACTGGTAACCTCCGTGATTGAAAACGGCTGGAAATGTAGTAAGAATAAATTTCCTTTCATTTCAAGTGTTTCTTACAAGTTTTTTATCATTTCTGGAACTTATAATTGCGTATTTGAAGAGTTTTAACACAATTAGAGAGTGTTCCTACAACTATATACTGGAATCGGCAGCATTTTAACTGATTCACACAGAGAATGCCAGAGAAATTCGGCCTCCAATTGTTAACATAAACAGTATAGTCTTCACGTACAGTCTTCCTACACAAATTTTGAGCTGTATAAACCTGAATTCCTAATATTTGAAAGCGAACTCAAGTGAAAACTCACCCTAAACTAGCCGGAGTTGTAAATATTATCAGTTTTCTGGCTATGTCCCACCTTTCCACTGGTAACCTCCGTGATTGAAAACGGCTGGAAATGTAGTAAGAATAAATTTCCTTTCATTTCAAGTGTTTCTTACAAGTTTTTTTATCATTTCTGGAAACTATAATTGCGTATTTGAAGAGTTTTACCACAATTAAAGAGTGTTCCTAAAACTATATACTGGAATCTGCAGCATTTTAACTGATTCACACAGAAAACGCCAGAGAAATTCGGCCTCCAATTGTAAACATAAACAGTATAGTCTTCACGTACAGTCTTTCTACACAAATTTTGAGCTGAATAAACCTGAATTCCTAATATTTGAAAGCCCATTCAAGTGAAAACTCTCCATAAACTAGCCGTAGTTGTAAATATTATCAGTTTTCTGGCCATGACCCAGCTTTCCACTGGTAAACTCCGTGATTAAAAACGGCTGGAAATGTAGTAAGAATAAATTTCCTTTCATTTCAAGTGTTTCTTACAAGTTTTTTATCATTTCTGGAACTAATAATTGCGTATTTGAAGAGTTTTACCACAATTAGAGAGTGTTCCTACATCTACATACTGGAATTGTTAGCATTTTAACTGATTCACACAGGAAACACCAGAGAAATTCGGCCTCCAATTGTTAACATAAACAGTATAGTCTTCACGTACAGTCTTTCTACACAAATTTTGAGCTGAATAAACCTGAATTCCTAATATTTGAAAGCGAACTCAAGTGAAAACTCTCCATAAACTAGCCGGAGTTGTAAGTATTATCAGTTTTCTGGTCATGACCCAGCGTTCCACTGGTAAACTCCGTGATTGAAAACGGCTGGAAATGTAGTAAGAATAAATTTCCTTTCATTTCAAGTGTTTCTTACAAGTTTTTTATCATTTCTGGAAACTATAATTGCGTATTTGAAGAGTTTTACCACAATTAGAGAGTGTTCCTACAACTATATACTGGAATCGGCAGCATTTTAACTGATTCACAGAGAAAACGCCAGAGAAATTAGGCCTCAATTGTAAACATAAACAGTATATTGCACACTTACCGTCTTCCTACACTTACTTTGAGCTGTCTAAACCTGAAATCCTAATCTTTGAAACCCAATTCAAGTGAAAACTCTCCCTAAACTAGCCGGAGTTGTAAATATTATCAGTTTTCTGGTCATGTCGTACCTTTACACTGAAAACATCCGAGATTGAAAACGGCTGAAAATGCAGTACAAATCTATTTCTTTTAATTTCACTTGTTTCCTACAAGTTTTTTATCATTTCTGGAAACTATAATTGCGTATTTGAAGAGTTTTACTACAATTAGAGTGTGTTCCTACAACTAAACATTGGAATCGGCAGCATTTTAACTGATTCACACAGAAAACGCCAGAGAAATTAGGCCTCAAATGTACACATAAACAGTATATTGCACACTTACAGTCTTCCTACACAAATTTTGAGCTGTATAAACCTGAAATCCTAATATTTGAAAGCCAATTCAAGTGAAAACTCTCCATAAACTAGCCGGAGTTGTAAATATTATCAGTTTTCTTGTCATGTCGTAGCTTTACACTGAAATCCTCCGTGATTGAAAACGGCTGGAAATGCAGTACGAATCTATTTCTTTTAATTTCACGTGTTTCCTACCAGTTTTTAATCATTTCTGGAAAGTATAATTGCGTATTTGAAAGTTTTACCACAATTAGAGAGTTTTCCTACAACTACATACTGGAATCATCAGCATTTTAACTGATTCACACAGGAAACACCAAAGAAATTCGGCCTCCAATTGTAAACATAAACTGTATAGTCTTCACTTACAGTCTTTCTACACAAATTTTGAGCTGTATAAACCTGAATTCCTAATATTTAAAGCGAACTCAAGTGAAAAATCACCCTAAAATAGACTGAGTTTTAAGTATTATCAGTTTTCTGGTCATGACCCAGCTTCCACTGGTAAACTCCGTGATTGAAAACGGCTGGAAATGTAGTAAGAATAAATTTCCTTTCATTTCAAGTGTTTTTACAAGTTTTTTTTATCATTTCTGGAAACTATAATTGCGTATTTGAAGAGTTTTACCACAATTAGAGAGTGTTCCTACAACTATATACTGGAATCGGCAGCATTTTAACTGATTCACACAGAAAACTCCAGAGAAATTCGGCCTCCAATTGTAAACATAAACAGTATAGTCTTCACGTACAGTCTTTCTACACAAATTTTGAGCTGAATAAACCTGAATTCCTAATATTTGAAAGCCAATTCAAGTGAAAACTCTCCATAAACTAGCCGGAGTTTTAAATATTATCAGTTTTCTGGCCATGACCCAGCTTTCCACTGGTAAACTCCGTGATTAAAAACGGCTGGAAATGTAGTAAGAATAAATTTCCATTCATTTCAAGTGTTTCTGACAAGTTTTTTATCATTTCTGGAACTAATAATTGCGTATTTGAAGAGTTTTACCACAATTAGAGAGTGTTCCTACATCTACATACTGGAATTGTTAGCATTTTAACTGATTCACACAGGAAACACCAGAGAAATTCGGCCTCCAATTGTTAAAATAAACAGTATAGTCTTCACGTACAGTCTTTCTACACAAATTTTGAGCTGAATAAACCTGAATTCCTAATATTTGAAAGCGAACTCAAGTGAAAACTCTCCATAAACTAGCCGGAGTTGTAAGTATTATCAGTTTTCTGGTCATGACCGGGCGTTCCACTGGTAAACTCCGTGATTGAAAACGGCTGGAAATGTAGTAAGAATCTATTTGCTTTTATTTCAAGTGTTTCTTATAAGTTTTTTATCATTACTGGAAACAATAATTGCGTATTTGAAGAGTTTTACCACAATTAGAGAGTGTTCCTACATCTACATACTGGAATTGTTAGCATTTTAACTGATTCACACAGGAAACACCAGAGAAATTCGGCCTCCAATTGTAAACATAAACAGTATATTGCACACTTACAGTCTTCCTACACAAATTTTGAGCTGTATAAACCTGAAATCCCAATATTTGAAAGCCAATTCACGTGAAAACTCTCCATAAACTAGCCGGAGTTGTAAATATTATCAATTTTCTGGTCATGTCGTAGCTTTACACTGAAAACCTCCGTGATTGAAAACGGCTGGAAATGCAGTATGAATCTATTTCTTTTAATTTCACGTGTTTCCTACCAGTTTTTAATCATTTCTGGAAACTATAATTGCGTATTTGAAGAGTTTTACCACAATTAGAGAGTGTTCCTACAACTATATACTGGAATTGGCAGCATTTTAACTGATTCCCACAGAAAACGCCAGAGAAATTCGGCCTCCAATTGTAAACATAAACAGTATAGTCTTCACGTACAGTCTTTCTACACAAATTTTGAGCTGAATAAACCTGAATTCCTAATATTTGAAAGCCAATTCAAGTGAAAACCCTCCATAAACTAGCCGGAGTTGTAAATATTATCAGTTTTCTGGCCATGACCCAGCGTTCCACTGGTAAACTCCGTGATTGAAAACGGCTGGAAATGTAGTAACAATCTATTCGCTTTTATTTCAAGTGTTTCTTATAAGTTTTTTATAATTACTGGAAACAATAATTCCGTATTTGAAGAGTTTTACCACAATTAGAGTGTGTTCCTACAACTATATACTGGAATCGGCAGCATTTTAACTGATTCACACAGAAAACGCCACAGAAATTAGGCCTCAATTGTTAACATAAACAGTATATTGCACACTTACAGTCTTCCTACACTTACTTTGAGCTGTATAAACCTGAAATCCTAATCTTTGAAAGCCAATTCAAGTGAAAACTCCTCCTAAACTAGCCGGAGTTGTAAATATTATCAGTTTTCTGGTCATGTCGTAGCTTTACACTGAAAACCTCCGTGATTGAAAACGGCTGAAAATGCAGTACGAATCCATTTCTTTTAATTTCACTTGTTTCCTACAAGTTTTTAATCATTTCTGGAAACTATAATTGCGTATTTGAAGAGTTTTACCACAATTAGAGAGTGTTCCTACAACTATATACTGGAATCGTCAGCATTTTAACTGATTCACACAGGAAACACCAGGGAAATTCGGCATCCAATTGTAAACATAAACAGTATATTGCACACTTACAGTCTTCCTACACTTATTTTGAGCTGTATAACCCTGAAATCCCAATATTTGAAAGCCAATTCAAGTGAAAACTCCTCCTAAACTAGCCGGAGTTGTAAATATTATCAGTTTTCTGGGCATGTCGTAGCTTTACACTGAAAACCTCCGTGATTGAAAACGGCCTGAAATGTAGTAAGAATCTATTTGCTTTTATATCAAGTGTTTCGTATAAGTTTTTTATCATTACTGGAAACAATAATTGCATATTTTAAGAGTTTTACCACAATTAGAGAGTGTTCCTACAACTACATACTGGAATTGTCAGCATTTTAACTGATTCACACAGGAAACACCAGAGAAATTCGGCCTCCAAGTGTAAACATAAACAGTATAGTCTTCACGTACAGTCTTCCTACACAAATTTTGAGCTGTATAAACCTGAATTCCTAATATTTGAAGCGAACTCAAGTGAAAACTCACCCTAAACTAGCCGGAGTTGTAAATATTATCAGTTTTCTGGCTATGTCCCACCTTTCCACTGGTAACCTCCGTGATTGAAAACGGCTGGAAAGGTAGTAACAATTTATTTGCTTTTATTTCAAGTGTTTCTTATAAGTTTTTTATCATTTCTGGAAACAATAATTGCGTATTTGAAGAGTTTTACCACAATTAGAGAGTGTTCCTACAACTACATACTGGAATCGTCAGCATTTTAACTGATTCACACAGGAAACACCAGAGAAATTCGGCCTCCAATTGTTAACATAAACATTATAGTCTTCACATACAGTCTTTCTACACAAATTTTGAGCTGAATAAACCTGAATTCCTAATCTTTGAAAGCCAATTCAAGTGAAAACTCGTCCTAAACTAGCCGGAGTTGTAAATATTATCAGTTTTCTGGTCATGTCGTAGCTTTACACTGAAAACCTCCGTGATTGAAAACGGCTGAAAATGCAGTACGAATCTATTTCTTTTAAAGTCACTTGTTTCCTACAAGTTTTTAATCATTTCTGGAAACTATAATTGCGTATGTGAAGAGTTTTACCACAATTAGAGAGTGTTCCTACAACTATATACTGGAATCGTCAGCATTTTAACTGATTCACACAGGAAACACCAGAGAAATTCGGCCTCCAATTGTAAACATAAACAGTATATTGAACACTTACAGTCTTCCTACACTTATTTTGAGCTGTAAAACCCTGAAATCCCAATATTTGAAAGCCAATTCAAGTGAAAACTCCTCCTAAACTAGCCGGAGTTGTAAATATTATCAGTTTTCTGGTCATGTCGTAGCTTTACACTGAAAACCTCCGTGATTGAAAACGGCTGAAAATGCAGTACGAATCCATTTCTTTTAATTTCACTTGTTTCCTACAAGTTTTTAATCATTTCTGGAAACTATAATTGCGTATTTGAAGAGTTTTACCACAATTAGAGAGTGTTCCTACAACTATATACTGGAATCGTCAGCATTTTAACTGATTCACACAGGAAACACCAGGGAAATTCGGCATCCAATTGTAAACATAAACAGTATATTGCACACTTACAGTCTTCCTACACTTATTTTGAGCTGTATAACCCTGAAATCCCAATATTTGAAAGCCAATTCAAGTGAAAACTCCTCCTAAACTAGCCGGAGTTGTAAATATTATCAGTTTTCTGGGCATGTCGTAGCTTTACACTGAAAACCTCCGTGATTGAAAACGGCCTGAAATGTAGTAAGAATCTATTTGCTTTTATATCAAGTGTTTCGTATAAGTTTTTTATCATTACTGGAAACAATAATTGCGTATTTTAAGAGTTTTACCACAATTAGAGAGTGTTCCTACAACTACATACTGGAATTGTCAGCATTTTAACTGATTCACACAGGAAACACCAGAGAAATTCGGCCTCCAAGTGTAAACATAAACAGTATAGTCTTCACGTACAGTCTTCCTACACAAATTTTGAGCTGTATAAACCTGAATTCCTAATATTTGAAGCGAACTCAAGTGAAAACTCACCCTAAACTAGCCGGAGTTGTAAATATTATCAGTTTTCTGGCTATGTCCCACCTTTCCACTGGTAACCTCCGTGATTGAAAACGGCTGGAAAGGTAGTAACAATTTATTTGCTTTTATTTCAAGTGTTTCTTATAAGTTTTTTATCATTTCTGGAAACAATAATTGCGTATTTGAAGAGTTTTACCACAATTAGAGAGTGTTCCTACAACTACATACTGGAATCGTCAGCATTTTAACTGATTCACACAGGAAACACCAGAGAAATTCGGCCTCCAATTGTTAACATAAACATTATAGTCTTCACATACAGTCTTTCTACACAAATTTTGAGCTGAATAAACCTGAATTCCTAATCTTTGAAAGCCAATTCAAGTGAAAACTCGTCCTAAACTAGCCGGAGTTGTAAATATTATCAGTTTTCTGGTCATGTCCTGGCTTTACACTGAAAACCTCCGTGATTGAAAACGGCTGAAAATGCAGTACGAATCTATTTCTTTTAAAGTCACTTGTTTCCTACAAGTTTTTAATCATTTCTGGAAACTATAATTGCGTATGTGAAGAGTTTTACCACAATTAGAGAGTGTTCCTACAACTATATACTGGAATCGTCAGCATTTTAACTGATTCACACAGGAAACACCAGAGAAATTCGGCCTCCAATTGTAAACATAAACAGTATATTGAACACTTACAGTCTTCCTACACTTATTTTGAGCTGTAAAACCCTGAAATCCCAATATTTGAAAGCCAATTCAAGTGAAAACTCCTCCTAAACTAGCCGGAGTTGTAAATATTATCAGTTTTCTGGGCATGTCGTAGCTTTACACTGAAAACCTCCGTGATTGAAAACGGCTGGAAATGTAGTAAGAATCTATTTGCTTTTATTTCAAGTGTTTCGTATAAGTTTTTTATCATTACTGGAAACAATAATTGCATATTTGAAGAGTTTTACCACAATTAGAGAGTGTTCCTACAACTACATACTGGAATCGTCAGCATTTTAACTGATTCACACAGGAAACACCAGACAAATTCGGCCTCCAGTTGAAAACATAAACAGTATAGTCCTCACTTACCGTCGCTCTACACAAATTTTGAGCTGTATAAACCTGAATTCCTAATATTTGAAAGCGAACTCAAGTGAAAACTCACCCTAAAATAGACTGAGTTTTAAGTATTATCAGTTTTCTGGTCATGACCCAGCTTTCCACTGGTAACCTCCGTGATTGAAAACGGCTAGAAATGTAGTAAGAATAAATTTCCTTTCATTTCAAGTGTTTCTTACAAGTTTTTTATCATTTCTGGAAACTATAATTGCGTATTTGAAGAGTTTTACCACAATTAGAGAGTGTTCCTCCAACTATATACTGGAATCGTCAGCATTTTAACTGATTCACACAGGAAACACCAGAGAAATTCGGCCTCCAATTGTAAACATAAACAGTATAGTCTTCACGTACAGTCTTTCTACACAAATTTCGAGCTGAATAAACCTGAATTCCTAATATTTGAAAGCGAACTCAAGTGAAAACTCACCCTAAACTAGACGGAGTTGTAAGTATTATCAGTTTTCTGGCTATGTCCCAACTTTCCACTGGTAACCTCCGTGATTGAAAACGGCTGGAAATGTAGTAAGAATCTATTTGCTTTTATTTCATGTATTTCTTATAAGTTTTTTATCATTACTAGAAACAATAATTGCGTATTTGGAGAGTATTACCACAATTAGACAGTGTTCCTACAACTACATACTGGAATCGTCAGCATTTTAACTGATTCACACAGGAAACACCAGAGAAATTCGGCCTCCAGTTGTAAACATAAACAGTATAGTCCTCACTTACAGTCTTTCTACAAAATTTTGAGCTGAATAAACCTGAATTCCTAATATTTGAAAGCGAACTCAAGTGAAAACTCACCCTAAACTAGACGGAGTTGTAAGTATTATCAGTTTTCTGGTCATGACCCAGCTTTCCACTGGTAAACTCGTGATTGAAAACGGCTGGAAATGTAGTAAGAATAAATTTCCTTTCATTTCAAGTGTTTCTTACAAGTTTTTCATCATTTCTGGAAACTATAATTGCGTATTTGAAGAGGTTTACCACAATTAGAGAGTGTTCCTACAACTATATACTGAAATCATCAGCAATTTAACTGATTCACACAGAAAACGCCAGAGAAATTAGGGCTCAATTTTTAACATAAACAGTATATTGCACACTTACAGTCTTCCTATACAAATTTTGAGCTGAATAAACCTGAATTCCTAATATTTGAAAGCGAACTCAATTGAAAACTCACCCTAAAATAGACTGAGTTTTAAGTATTATCCGTTTTCTGGTCATGACCCAGCTTTCCACTGGTAACCTCCGTGATTGAAAACGGCTAGAAATGTAGGAACAATAAATTTCCTTTCATTTCAAGTGTTTCTTATAAGTTTTTTATCATTACTGGAAACAATAATTGCGTATTTGAAGAGTTTTACCACAATTCGAGAGTGTTCCTACAACTACATACTGGAATCGTCAGCATTTTAACTGATTCATACAGAAAACGCCAGAGAAATTAGGCCTCAATTTTAAACATAAACAGTATATTGCACACTTACAGTCTTTCTATACAAATTTTGAGCTGAATAAACCTGAATTCCTAATATTTGAAAGCGAACTCAAGTGAAAACTCACCCTAAACTAGACGGAGTTGTAAGTATTATCAGTTTTCTGGTCATGACCCAGCTTTCCACTGGTAAACTCCGTGATTGAAAACGGCTGGAAATGTAGTAAGAATAAATTTCCTTTCATTTCAAGTGTTTCTTACAAGTTTTTTATCATTTCTGGAAACTATAATTGCGTATTTGAAGAGTTTTACCACAATTAGAGAGTGTTCCTACAACTATATACTGGAATCGTCAGCATTTTAACTGATTCACACAGAAATCGCCAGAGAAATTAGGCCTCAATTTTAAACATAAACAGTATATTGCACACTTACAGTCTTTCTATACAAATTTTGAGCTGTATAAACCTGAAATCCTAATATTTGAAAGCCAATTCAAGTGCAAACTCTCCCTAAACTAGCCGGAGTTGTAAATATTATCAGTTTTCTGGCTATGTCCCAACTTTCCACTGGTAACCTCCGTGATTGAAAACGGCTGGAAATGTAGTAAGAATCTATTTGCTTTTATTTCAAGTATTTCTTATAAGTTTTTTATCATTACTAGAAACAATAATTGCGTATTTGGAGAGTATTACCACAATTAGATAGTGTTCCTACAACTACATACTGGAATCGTCAGCATTTTAACTGATTCACACAGGAAACACCAGAGAAATTCGGCCTCCAGTTGTAAACATAAACAGTATAGTCCTCACTTACAGTCTTTCTACAAAATTTTGAGCTGAATAAACCTGAATTCCTAATATTTGAAAGCGAACTCAAGTGAAAACTCACCCTAAACTAGACGGAGTTGTAAGTATTATCAGTTTTCTGGTCATGACCCAGCTTTCCACTGGTAACCTCCGTGATTGAAAACGGCTAGAAATGTAATAAGAATAAATTTCCTTTCATTTCAAGTGTTTCTTACAAGTTTTTCATCATTTCTGGAAACTATAATTGCGTATTTGAAGAGGTTTACCACAATTAGAGAGTGTTCCTACAACTATATACTGAAATCATCAGCAATTTAACTGATTCACACAGAAAACGCCAGAGAAATTAGGGCTCAATTTTTAACATAAACAGTATATTGCACACTTACAGTCTTCCTATACAAATATTGAGCTGTATAAACCTGAAAACCTAATATTTGAAAGCCAATTGAAGTGAAAACTCTCCCTAAACTAGCCAGAGTAGTAAATATTACCAGTTTTCTGGTCATGACCCAGCTTTCCACTGGTAACCTCCGTGATTGAAAACGGCCAGAAATGTAGTAAGAATAAATTTCCTTCCATTTCAAGTGTTTCTTATAAGTTTTTTATCATTACTGGAAACAATAATTGCGTATTTGAAGAGTTTTACCACAATTCGAGAGTGTTCCTACAACTACATACTGGAATCGTCAGCATTTTAACTGATTCACACAGGAAACACCAGACAAATTCGGCCATCAGTTGAAAACATAAACAGTATAGTCCTCACTTAAAGTCTTTCTACACAAATCTTGAGCTGAATAAACCTGAATTCCTAATATTTGAAAGCGAACTCAATTGAAAACTCACCCTAAAATAGACTGAGTTTTAAGTATTATCAGTTTTCTGGTCATGACCCAGCTTTCCACTGGTAACCTCCGTGATTGAAAACGGCTAGAAATGTAGGAACAATAAATTTCCTTTCATTTCAAGTGTTTCTTACAAGTTTTTTATCATTTCTGGAAACTGTAATTGCGTATTTGAAGAGTTTTACCACAATTAGAGAGTGTTCCTACAACTATATACTGGAATCGTCAGCATTTTAACTGATTCATACAGAAAACGCCAGAGAAATTAGGCCTCAATTTTAAACATAAACAGTATATTGCACACTTACAGTCTTTCTATACAAATTTTGAGCTGAATAAACCTGAATTCCTAATATTTGAAAGCGAACTCAAGTGAAAACTCACCCTAAACTAGACGGAGTTGTAAGTATTATCAGATTTCTGGTCATTACCCAGATTTCCTGTGGTAACCTCCGTGATTGAAAACGGCTGGAAATGTAGTAAGAGTCTATTTGCTTTTATTTCAAGTATTTCTTATAAGTTTTTTTATCATTACTGGAAACAATAATTGCGTATTTGAAGAGTATTACCACAATTAGAGAGTGTTCCTACAACTACATACTGGAATCGTCAGCATTTTAACTGATTCACACAGGAAACACCAGAGAAATTCGGCCTCCAATTGTAAACATAAACAGTATAGTCTTCACGTACAGTCTTTCTACACAAATTTTGAGCTGAATTAACCTGAATTCCTAATATTTGAAAGCGAACTCAAGTGAAAACTCACCCTAAACTAGACGGAGTTGTAAGTATTATCAGTTTTCTGGTCATGACCCAGCTTTCCACTGGTAAACTCCGTGATTGAAAACGGCTGGAAATGTAGTAAGAATAAATTTCCTTTCATTTCAAGTGTTTCTTACAAGTTTTTTATCATTTCTGGAAACTATAATTGCGTATTTGAAGAGTTTTACCACAATTAGAGAGTGTTCCTACAACTATATACTGGAATCGTCAGCATTTTAACTGATTCACACAGAAATCGCCAGAGAAATTAGGCCTCAATTTTAAACATAAACAGTATATTGCACACTTACAGTCTTTCTATACAAATTTTGAGCTGTATAAACCTGAAATCCTAATATTTGAAAGCCAATTCAAGTGCAAACTCTCCCTAAACTAGCCGGAGTTGTAAATATTATCAGTTTTCTGGCTATGTCCCAACTTTCCACTGGTAACCTCCGTGATTGAAAACGGCTGGAAATGTAGTAAGAATCTATTTGCTTTTATTTCAAGTATTTCTTATAAGTTTTTTATCATTACTAGAAACAATAATTGCGTATTTGGAGAGTATTACCACAATTAGATAGTGTTCCTACAACTACATACTGGAATCGTCAGCATTTTAACTGATTCACACAGGAAACACCAGAGAAATTCGGCCTCCAGTTGTAAACATAAACAGTATAGTCCTCACTTACAGTCTTTCTACAAAATTTTGAGCTGAATAAACCTGAATTCCTAATATTTGAAAGCGAACTCAAGTGAAAACTCACCCTAAACTAGACGGAGTTGTAAGTATTATCAGTTTTCTGGTCATGACCCAGCTTTCCACTGGTAACCTCCGTGATTGAAAACGGCTAGAAATGTAGTAAGAATAAATTTCCTTTCATTTCAAGTGTTTCTTACAAGTTTTTTATCATTTCTGGAAACTATAATTGCGTATTTGAAGAGTTTTACCACAATTAGAGAGTGTTCCTACAACTATATACTGGAATCGTCAGCATTTTAACTGATTCACACAGAAAACGTGATTGAAAACGTCTGGAAATGTAGTAAGAATCAAGTTCCTTTTATTTCAAGTTATTTATCATTTTTGGAAACTATAATTCCGTATTTGAAGAGTTTTACCACAATTAGAGAGTGTTCCTACAACTACATACCAGAATCGTCAGCATTTTAACTGATTCACACAGGAAACACCAGAGAAATTCGGCCTCCAGTTGTAAACATAAACAGTATAGTCCTCACTTACAGTCTTTCTACAAAATTTTGAGCTGAATAAACCTGAATTCCTAATATTTGAAAGCGAACTCAAGTGAAAACTCACCCTAAACTAGACGGAGTTGTAAGTATTATCAGATTTCTGGTCATTACCCAGATTTCCTGTGGTAACCTCCGTGATTGAAAACGGCTGGAAATGTAGTAAGAGTCTATTTGCTTTTATTTCAAGTATTTCTTATAAGTTTTTTTATCATTACTGGAAACAATAATTGCGTATTTGAAGAGTATTACCACAATTAGAGAGTGTTCCTACAACTACATACTGGAATCGTCAGCATTTTAACTGATTCACACAGGAAACACCAGAGAAATTCGGCCTCCAATTGTAAACATAAACAGTATAGTCTTCACGTACAGTCATTCTACACAAATTTTGAGCTGAATAAACCTGAATTCCTAATATTTGAAAGCGAACTCAAGTGAAAACTCACCCTAAACTAGACGGAGTTGTAAGTATTATCAGTTTTCTGGTCATGACCCAGCTTTCCACTGGTAAACTCCGTGATTGAAAACGGCTGGAAATGTAGTAAGAATAAATTTCCTTTCATTTCAAGTGTTTCTTACAAGTTTTTTATCATTTCTGGAAACTATAATTGCGTATTTGAAGAGTTTTACCACAATTAGAGAGTGTTCCTACAACTATATACTGGAATCGTCAGCATTTTAACTGATTCACACAGAAATCGCCAGAGAAATTAGGCCTCAATTTTAAACATAAACAGTATATTGCACACTTACAGTCTTTCTATACAAATTTTGAGCTGTATAAACCTGAAATCCTAATATTTGAAAGCCAATTCAAGTGCAAACTCTCCCTAAACTAGCCGGAGTTGTAAATATTATCAGTTTTCTGGCTATGTCCCAACTTTCCACTGGTAACCTCCGTGATTGAAAACGGCTGGAAATGTAGTAAGAATCTATTTGCTTTTATTTCAAGTATTTCTTATAAGTTTTTTATCATTACTAGAAACAATAATTGCCTATTTGGAGAGTATTACCACAATTAGATAGTGTTCCTACAACTACATACTGGAATCGTCAGCATTTTAACTGATTCACACAGGAAACACCAGAGAAATTCGGCCTCCAGTTGTAAACATAAACAGTATAGTCCTCACTTACAGTCTTTCTACAAAATTTTGAGCTGAATAAACCTGAATTCCTAATATTTGAAAGCGAACTCAAGTGAAAACTCACCCTAAACTAGACGGAGTTGTAAGTATTATCAGTTTTCTGGTCATGACCCAGCTTTCCACTGGTAAACTCGTGATTGAAAACGGCTGGAAATGTAGTAAGAATAAATTTCCTTTCATTTCAAGTGTTTCTTACAAGTTTTTCATCATTTCTGGAAACTATAATTGCGTATTTGAAGAGGTTTACCACAATTAGAGAGTGTTCCTACAACTATATACTGAAATCATCAGCAATTTAACTGATTCACACAGAAAACGCCAGAGAAATTAGGGCTCAATTTTTAACATAAACAGTATATTGCACACTTACAGTCTTCCTATACAAATTTTGAGCTGTATAAACCTGAAAACCTAATATTTGAAAGCCAATTGAAGTGAAAACTCTCCCTAAACTAGCCAGAGTAGTAAATATTATCAGTTTTCTGGTCATGACCCAGCTTTCCACTGGTAACCTCCGTGATTGAAAACGGCTGGAAATGTAGTAAGAATCTATTTGCTTTTATTTCAAGTATTTCTTATAAGTTTTTTATCATTACTAGAAACAATAATTGCGTATTTGGAGAGTATTACCACAATTAGATAGTGTTCCTACAACTACATACTGGAATCGTCAGCATTTTAACTGATTCACACAGGAAACACCAGAGAAATTCGGCCTCCAGTTGTAAACATAAACAGTATAGTCCTCACTTACAGTCTTTCTACAAAATTTTGAGCTGAATAAACCTGAATTCCTAATATTTGAAAGCGAACTCAAGTGAAAACTCACCCTAAACTAGACGGAGTTGTAAGTATTATCAGTTTTCTGGTCATGACCCAGCTTTCCACTGGTAACCTCCGTGATTGAAAACGGCTAGAAATGTAGTAAGAATAAATTTCCTTTCATTTCAAGTGTTTCTTACAAGTTTTTTATCATTTCTGGAAACTATAATTGCGTATTTGAAGAGTTTTACCACAATTAGAGAGTGTTCCTACAACTATATACTGGAATCGTCAGCATTTTAACTGATTCACACAGAAAACGTGATTGAAAACGTCTGGAAATGTAGTAAGAATCAAGTTCCTTTTATTTCAAGTTATTTATCATTTTTGGAAACTATAATTCCGTATTTGAAGAGTTTTACCACAATTAGAGAGTGTTCCTACAACTACATACCAGAATCGTCAGCATTTTAACTGATTCACACAGGAAACACCAGAGAAATTCGGCCTCCAGTTGTAAACATAAACAGTATAGTCCTCACTTACAGTCTTTCTACAAAATTTTGAGCTGAATAAACCTGAATTCCTAATATTTGAAAGCGAACTCAAGTGAAAACTCACCCTAAACTAGACGGAGTTGTAAGTATTATCAGATTTCTGGTCATTACCCAGATTTCCTGTGGTAACCTCCGTGATTGAAAACGGCTGGAAATGTAGTAAGAGTCTATTTGCTTTTATTTCAAGTATTTCTTATAAGTTTTTTTATCATTACTGGAAACAATAATTGCGTATTTGAAGAGTATTACCACAATTAGAGAGTGTTCCTACAACTACATACTGGAATCGTCAGCATTTTAACTGATTCACACAGGAAACACCAGAGAAATTCGGCCTCCAATTGTAAACATAAACAGTATAGTCTTCACGTACAGTCATTCTACACAAATTTTGAGCTGAATAAACCTGAATTCCTAATATTTGAAAGCGAACTCAAGTGAAAACTCACCCTAAACTAGACGGAGTTGTAAGTATTATCAGTTTTCTGGTCATGACCCAGCTTTCCACTGGTAAACTCCGTGATTGAAAACGGCTGGAAATGTAGTAAGAATAAATTTCCTTTCATTTCAAGTGTTTCTTACAAGTTTTTTATCATTTCTGGAAACTATAATTGCGTATTTGAAGAGTTTTACCACAATTAGAGAGTGTTCCTACAACTATATACTGGAATCGTCAGCATTTTAACTGATTCACACAGAAATCGCCAGAGAAATTAGGCCTCAATTTTAAACATAAACAGTATATTGCACACTTACAGTCTTTCTATACAAATTTTGAGCTGTATAAACCTGAAATCCTAATATTTGAAAGCCAATTCAAGTGCAAACTCTCCCTAAACTAGCCGGAGTTGTAAATATTATCAGTTTTCTGGCTATGTCCCAACTTTCCACTGGTAACCTCCGTGATTGAAAACGGCTGGAAATGTAGTAAGAATCTATTTGCTTTTATTTCAAGTATTTCTTATAAGTTTTTTATCATTACTAGAAACAATAATTGCCTATTTGGAGAGTATTACCACAATTAGATAGTGTTCCTACAACTACATACTGGAATCGTCAGCATTTTAACTGATTCACACAGGAAACACCAGAGAAATTCGGCCTCCAGTTGTAAACATAAACAGTATAGTCCTCACTTACAGTCTTTCTATAAAATTTTGAGCTGAATAAACCTGAATTCCTAATATTTGAAAGCGAACTCAAGTGAAAACTCACCCTAAACTAGACGGAGTTGTAAGTATTATCAGTTTTCTGGTCATGACCCAGCTTTCCACTGGTAAACTCGTGATTGAAAACGGCTGGAAATGTAGTAAGAATAAATTTCCTTTCATTTCAAGTGTTTCTTACAAGTTTTTCATCATTTCTGGAAACTATAATTGCGTATTTGAAGAGGTTTACCACAATTAGAGAGTGTTCCTACAACTATATACTGAAATCATCAGCAATTTAACTGATTCACACAGAAAACGCCAGAGAAATTAGGGCTCAATTTTTAACATAAACAGTATATTGCACACTTACAGTCTTCCTATACAAATTTTGAGCTGTATAAACCTGAAAACCTAATATTTGAAAGCCAATTGAAGTGAAAACTCTCCCTAAACTAGCCAGAGTAGTAAATATTATCAGTTTTCTGGTCATGACCCAGCTTTCCACTGGTAACCTCCGTGATTGAAAACGGCTAGAAATGTAGTAAGAATAAATTTCCTTTCATTTCAAGTGTTTCTTATAAGTTTTTTATCATTACTGGAAACAATAATTGCGTATTTGAAGAGTTTTACCACAATTCGAGAGTGTTCCTACAACTACATACTGGAATCGTCAGCATTTTAACTGATTCACACAGGAAACACCAGACAAATTCGGCCATCAGTTGAAAACATAAACAGTATAGTCCTCACTTAAAGTCTTTCTACACAAATCTTGAGCTGAATAAACCTGAATTCCTAATATTTGAAAGCGAACTCAATTGAAAACTCACCCTAAAATAGACTGAGTTTTAAGTATTATCAGTTTTCTGGTCATGACCCAGCTTTCCACTGGTAACCTCCGTGATTGAAAACGGCTAGAAATGTAGGAAGAATAAATTTCCTTTCATTTCAAGTGTTTCTTACAAGTTTTTTATCATTTCTGGAAACTGTAATTGCGTATTTGAAGAGTTTTACCACAATTAGAGAGTGTTCCTACAACTATATACTGGAATCGTCAGCATTTTAACTGATTCATACAGAAAACGCCAGAGAAATTAGGCCTCAATTTTAAACATAAACAGTATATTGCACACTTACAGTCTTTCTATACAAATTTTGAGCTGTATAAACCTGAAAACCTAATATTTGAAAGCCAATTCAAGTGAAAACTCTCCCTAAACTAGCCGGAGTTGTAAATATTATCAGTTTTCTGGTCATTACCCAGCTTTCCACTGGTAACCTCCGTGATTGAAAACGGCTAGAAATGTAGTAAGAATAAATTTCCTTAAATTTCAAGTGTTTCTTACAAGTTTTTTATCATTACTGGAAACAATAATTGCGTATTTGAAGAGTTTTACCACAATTAGAGAGTGTTCCTACAACTACATACCAGAATCGTCAGCATTTTAACTGATTCACACAGGAAACACCAGAGAAATTCGGCCTCCAGTTGTAAACATAAACAGTATAGTCCTCACTTACAGTCTTTCTACAAAATTTTGAGCTGAATAAACCTGAATTCCTAATATTTGAAAGCGAACTCAAGTGAAAACTCACCCTAAACTAGACGGAGTTGTAAGTATTATCAGTTTTCTGGTCATGACCCAGCTTTCCACTGGTAACCTCCGTGATTGACAACGGCTAGAAATGTAGTAAGAATAAATTTCCTTTCATTTCAAGTGTTTCTTACAAGTTTTTTATCATTTCTGGAAACTATAATTGCGTATTTGAAGAGTTTTACCACAATTAGAGAGTGTTCCTACAACTATATACTGGAATCGTCAGCATTTTAACTGATTCACACAGAAAACGTGATTGAAAACGTCTGGAAATGTAGTAAGAATCAAGTTCCTTTTATTTCAAGTTATTTATCATTTTTGGAAACTATAATTCCGTATTTGAAGAGTTTTACCACAATTAGAGAGTGTTCCTACAACTACATACTGGAATCGTCAGCATTTTAACTGATTCACAGAGGAAACACCAGAGAAATTCGGCCTCCAATTGTAAACATAAACAGTATAGTCTTCAAGTACAGTCTTTCTACACAACTTTTGAGCTGAATAAACCTGAATTCCTAATATTTGAAAGCCAATTCAAGTGAAAACTCCTCCTAAACTAGCCGGAGTTGTAAATATTATCAGTTTTCTGGTCAGGTGGTAGCTTTACACTGAAAACGTCCGTGATTGAAAACGGCTGGAAATGCAGTACGAATCTATTTCTTTTTATTTCAAGTGTTTCCTACAAGTTTTTAATCATTTCTGGAAACATAATTGCGTATTTGAAAGTTTTACCACAATTAGAGAGTTTTCCTACAACTACATACTGGAATCGTCAGCATTTTAAGTGATTCACACAGGCAACACCAGAGAAATTCGGCCTCCAATTGTAAACATAAACTGTATAGTCTTCATTTACAGTCTTTCTACACAAATTTTGAGCTGTATAAACCTGAATTCCTAATATTTGAAAGGGAACTCAAGTGAAAACTCACCCTAAAATAGACTGAGTTTTAAGTATTATCAATTTTCTGGTCATGACCCAGCTTTCCACTGGTAACCTCCGTGATTGAAAACGGCTAGAAATGTAGTAAGAATAAATTTCCTTTCATTTCAAGTGTTTCTTACGAGTTTTTTATCATTTCAGGAAACTATAATTGCGTATTTGAAGAGTTTTACCACAATTAGAGCGTGTTCCTACAACTATATACTGGAATCGTCAGCATTTTAACTGATTCACACAGAAAACGCTAGAGAAATTAGGGCTCAATTTTAAACATAAACAGTATATTGCACACTTACAGTCTTTCTATACAAATTTTGAGCTCTATAAACCTGAAATCCTAATGTTTGAAAGCCAATTCAAGTGAAAACTCTCCCTAAACTAGCCGGAGTTGTAAATATTATCAGTTTTCTGGCTATGTCCCACCTTTCCACTGGTAACCTCCGTGATTGAAAACGGCTGGAAATGTAGTAAGAATCTATTTGCTTTTATTTCAAGTGTTCCTTATAAGTTTTTTATCATTACTGGAAACAATAATTGCGTATTTGAAGAGTTTTACCACAATTAGAGAGTGTTCCTACAGCTACATACTGGAATCCTCAGCATTTTAACTGATTCACACAGGAAACACCAGAGAAATTGGGCCTCCAGTTGTAAACATAAACAGTATAGTCCTCACTTACAATCTTTCTACACAAATTTTGAGCTGAACAAACGTGCATTCCTAATATTTGAAAGCGAACTCTAGTGAAGACTCACCCTAAACTAGACGGAGTTGTAAGTATTATCAGTTTTCTGGTCATGACCCAGCTTTCCACTGGTAACCTCCGTGATTGAAAACGGCTAGAAATGTAGTAAGAATAAATTTCCTTTCATTTCAAGTGTTTCTTACAAGTTTTTTATCATTTCTGGAAACTATAATTGCGTATTTGAAGAGTTTTACCACAATTAGAGAGTGTTCCTACAACTATATACTGGAATCGTCAGCATTTTAACTGATTCACACAGAAATCGCCAGAGAAATTAGGCCTCAATTTTAAACATAAACAGTATATTGCACACTTACAGTCTTTCTATACAAATTTTGAGCTGTATAAACCTGAAATCCTAATATTTGAAAGCGAACTCAAGTGAAAACTCACCCTAAACTAGACGGAGTTGTAAGTATTATCAGTTTTCTGGTCATGACCCAGCTTTCCACTGGTAAACTCGTGATTGAAAACGGCTGGAAATGTAGTAAGAATAAATTTCCTTTCATTTCAAGTGTTTCTTACAAGTTTTTCATCATTTCTGGAAACTATAATTGCGTATTTGAAGAGGTTTACCACAATTAGAGAGTGTTCCTACAACTATATACTGAAATCATCAGCAATTTAACTGATTCACACAGAAAACGCCAGAGAAATTAGGGCTCAATTTTTAACATAAACAGTATATTGCACACTTACAGTCTTCCTATACAAATTTTGAGCTGTATAAACCTGAAAACCTAATATTTGAAAGCCAACTGAAGTGAAAACTCTCCCTAAACTAGCCAGAGTAGTAAATATTATCAGTTTTATGGTCATGACCCAGCTTTCCACTGGTAACCTCCGTGATTGAAAACGGCTAGAAATGTAGTAAGAATAAATTTCCTTTCATTTCAAGTGTTTCTTATAAGTTTTTTATCATTACTGGAAACAATAATTGCGTATTTGAAGAGTTTTACCACAATTCGAGAGTGTTCCTACAACTACATACTGGAATCGTCAGCATTTTAACTGATTCACACAGGAAACACCAGACAAATTCGGCCATCAGTTGAAAACATAAACAGTATAGTCCTCACTTAAAGTCTTTCTACACAAATCTTGAGCTGAATAAACCTGAATTCCTAATATTTGAAAGCGAACTCAATTGAAAACTCACCCTAAAATAGACTGAGTTTTAAGTATTATCATTTTTCTGGTCATGACCCAGCTTTCCACTGGTAACCTCCGTGATTGAAAACGGCTAGAAATGTAGGAAGAATAAATTTCCTTTCATTTCAAGTGTTTCTTACAAGTTTTTTATCATTTCTGGAAACTGTAATTGCGTATTTGAAGAGTTTTACCACAATTAGAGAGTGTTCCTACAACTATATACTGGAATCGTCAGCATTTTAACTGATTCATACAGAAAACGCCAGAGAAATTAGGCCTCAATTTTAAACATAAACAGTATATTGCACACTTACAGTCTTTCTATACAAATTTTGAGCTGTATAAACCTGAAAACCTAATATTTGAAAGCCAATTCAAGTGAAAACTCTCCCTAAACTAGCCGGAGTTGTAAATATTATCAGTTTTCTGGCTATGTCTCACCTTTCCACTGGTAACCTCCGTGATTGAAAACGGCTAGAAATGTAGTAAGAATAAATTTCCTTAAATTTCAAGTGTTTCTTACAAGTTTTTTATCATTACTGGAAACAATAATTGCGTATTTGAAGAGTTTTACCACAATTAGAGAGTGTTCCTACAACTACATACCAGAATCGTCAGCATTTTAACTGATTCACACAGGAAACACCAGAGAAATTCGGCCTCCAATGGTAAACATAAACAGTATAGTCTTCACGTACAGTCTTTCTACACAAATTTTGAGCTGAATAAACCTGAATTCCTAATATTTGAAAGCGAACTCAAGTGAAAACTCACCCTAAACTAGACGGAGTTGTAAGTATTATCAGTTTTCTGGTCATGACCCAGCTTTCCACTGGTAACCTCCGTGATTGACAACGGCTAGAAATGTAGTAAGAATAAATTTCCTTTCATTTCAAGTGTTTCTTACAAGTTTTTTATCATTTCTGGAAACTATAATTGCGTATTTGAAGAGTTTTACCACAATTAGAGAGTGTTCCTACAACTATATACTGGAATCGTCAGCATTTTAACTGATTCACACAGAAAACGTGATTGAAAACGTCTGGAAATGTAGTAAGAATCAAGTTCCTTTTATTTCAAGTTATTTATCATTTTTGGAAACTATAATTCCGTATTTGAAGAGTTTTACCACAATTAGAGAGTGTTCCTACAACTACATACTGGAATCGTCAGCGTTTTAACTGATTCACAGAGGAAACACCAGAGAAATTCGGCCTCCAATTGTAAACATAAACAGTATAGTCTTCAAGTACAGTCTTTCTACACAACTTTTGAGCTGAATAAACCTGAATTCCTAATATTTGAAAGCCAATTCAAGTGAAAACTCCTCCTAAACTAGCCGGAGTTGTAAATATTATCAGTTTTCTGGTCAGGTGGTAGCTTTACACTGAAAACGTCCGTGATTGAAAACGGCTGGAAATGCAGTACGAATCTATTTCTTTTTATTTCAAGTGTTTCCTACAAGTTTTTAATCATTTCTGGAAACATAATTGCGTATTTGAAAGTTTTACCACAATTAGAGAGTTTTCCTACAACTACATACTGGAATCGTCAGCATTTTAAGTGATTCACACAGGCAACACCAGAGAAATTCGGCCTCCAATTGTAAACATAAACTGTATAGTCTTCATTTACAGTCTTTCTACACAAATTTTGAGCTGTATAAACCTGAATTCCTAATATTTGAAAGGGAACTCAAGTGAAAACTCACCCTAAAATAGACTGAGTTTTAAGTATTATCAATTTTCTGGTCATGACCCAGCTTTCCACTGGTAACCTCCGTGATTGAAAACGGCTAGAAATGTAGTAAGAATAAATTTCCTTTCATTTCAAGTGTTTCTTACGAGTTTTTTATCATTTCAGGAAACTATAATTGCGTATTTGAAGAGTTTTACCACAATTAGAGCGTGTTCCTACAACTATATACTGGAATCGTCAGCATTTTAACTGATTCACACAGAAAACGCTAGAGAAATTAGGGCTCAATTTTAAACATAAACTGTATATTGCACACTTACAGTCTTTCTATACAAATTTTGAGCTCTATAAACCTGAAATCCTAATGTTTGAAAGCCAATTCAAGTGAAAACTCTCCCTAAACTAGCCGGAGTTGTAAATATTATCAGTTTTCTGGCTATGTCCCACCTTTCCACTGGTAACCTCCGTGATTGAAAACGGCTGGAAATGTAGTAAGAATCTATTTGCTTTTATTTCAAGTGTTCCTTATAAGTTTTTTATCATTACTGGAAACAATAATTGCGTATTTGAAGAGTTTTACCACAATTAGAGAGTGTTCCTACAGCTACATACTGGAATCCTCAGCATTTTAACTGATTCACACAGGAAACACCAGAGAAATTGGGCCTCCAGTTGTAAACATAAACAGTATAGTCCTCACTTACAATCTTTCTACACAAATTTTGAGCTGAACAAACGTGCATTCCTAATATTTGAAAGCGAACTCTAGTGAAGACTCACCCTAAACTAGACGGAGTTGTAAGTATTATCAGTTTTCTGGTCATGACCCAGCTTTCCACTGGTAACCTCCGTGATTGAAAACGGCTAGAAATGTAGTAAGAATAAATTTCCTTTCATTTCAAGTGTTTCTTACAAGTTTTTTTATCATTTCTGGAAACTATAATTGCGTATTTGAAGAGTTTTACCACAATTAGAGAGTGTTCCTACAACTATATACTGGAATCGTCAGCATTTTAACTGATTCACACAGAAAACGCCAGAGAAATTAGGACTCAATTTTAAACATAAACAGTATATTGCACACTTACAGTCTTTCTATACAAATGTTGAGCTGAATAAACCTGAATTCCTAATATTTGAAAGCCAATTCAAGTGAAAACTCCTCCTAAACTAGCCGGAGTTGTAAATATTATCAGTTTTCTGATCAGGTGGTAGCTTTACACTGAAAACGTCCGTGATTGAAAACGGCTGGAAATGCAGTACGAATCTATTTCTTTTTATTTCAAGTGTTTCCTACAAGTTTTTAATCATTTCTGGAAACATAATTGCGTATTTGAAAGTTTTACCACAATTAGAGAGTTTTCCTACAACTACATACTGGAATCGTCAGCATTTTAAGTGATTCACACAGGCAACACCAGAGAAATTCGGCCTCCAATTGTAAACATAAACTGTATAGTCTTCATTTACAGTCTTTCTACACAAATTTTGAGCTGTATAAACCTGAATTCCTAATATTTGAAAGGGAACTCAAGTGAAAACTCACCCTAAAATAGACTGAGTTTTAAGTATTATCAATTTTCTGGTCATGACCCAGCTTTCCACTGGTAACCTCCGTGATTGAAAACGGCTAGAAATGTAGTAAGAATAAATTTCCTTTCATTTCAAGTGTTTCTTACGAGTTTTTTATCATTTCAGGAAACTATAATTGCGTATTTGAAGAGTTTTACCACAATTAGAGCGTGTTCCTACAACTATATACTGGAATCGTCAGCATTTTAACTGATTCACACAGAAAACGCCAGAGAAATTAGGGCTCAATTTTAAACACAAACAGTATATTGCACACTTACAGTCTTTCTATTCAAATTTTGAGCTCTATAAACCTGAAATCCTAATGTTTGAAAGCCAATTCAAGTGAAAACTCTCCCTAAACTAGCCGGAGTTGTAAATATTATCAGTTTTCTGGCTATGTCCCACCTTTCCACTGGTAACCTCCGTGATTGAAAACGGCTGGAAATGTAGTAAGAATCTATTTGCTTTTATTTCAAGTGTTCCTTATAAGTTTTTTATCATTACTGGAAACAATAATTGCGTATTTGAAGAGTTTTACCACAATTAGAGAGTGTTCCTACAGCTACATACTGGAATCCTCAGCATTTTAACTGATTCACACAGGAAACACCAGAGAAATTGGGCCTCCAGTTGTAAACATAAACAGTATAGTCCTCACTTACAATCTTTCTACACAAATTTTGAGCTGAACAAACGTGCATTCCTAATATTTGAAAGCGAACTCTAGTGAAGACTCACCCTAAACTAGACGGAGTTGTAAGTATTATCAGTTTTCTGGTCATGACCCAGCTTTCCACTGGTAACCTCCGTGATTGAAAACGGCTAGAAATGTAGTAAGAATAAATTTCCTTTCATTTCAAGTGTTTCTTACAAGTTTTTTTATCATTTCTGGAAACTATAATTGCGTATTTGAAGAGTTTTACCACAATTAGAGAGTGTTCCTACAACTATATACTGGAATCGTCAGCATTTTAACTGATTCACACAGAAAACGCCAGAGAAATTAGGACTCAATTTTAAACATAAACAGTATATTGCACACTTACAGTCTTTCTATACAAATGTTGAGCTGAATAAACCTGAATTCCTAATATTTGAAAGCGAACTCAAGTGAAAACTCACCCTAAACTAGACGGAGTTGTAAATATTATCAGTTTTCTGGCTTTGTCCCACCTTTCCACTGGTAACCTCCGTGATTGAAAACGGCTAGAAACGTAGTAAGAATAAATTTCCTTTCATTTCAAGTGTTTCTTACAAGTTTTTTATCATTTCTGGAAACTATAATTGCGTATTTGAAGAGTTTCACCACAATTAGAGAGTGTTCCTACAACTGTATACTGGAATCGTCAGCATTTTAACTGATTCACACAGAAAACGCCAGAGAAATTAGGCCTCAATTTTAAAAATAAACAGTATATTGGACACTTACAGTCTTTCTATACAAATTTTGAGCTGTATAAACCTGAAATCCTAATATTTGAAAGCCAATTCAAGTGAAAACTCCTCCTAAACTAGCCGGAGTTGTAAATATTATCAGTTTTCTGGCTATGTCCCACTTTTCTACTGGTAACCTCCGTGATTGAAAACGGCTGGAAATGTAGTAAGAATCTATTTTCTTTTATTTCAAGTGTTCCTTATAAGTTTTTTATCATTACTGGAAACAATAATTGCGTATTTGAAGAGTTTTACCACAATTAGAGAGTGTTCCTACAGCTACATACTGGAATCCTCAGGATTTTAACTGATTCACACAGGAAACACCAGAGAAATTCGGCCTCCAGTTGTAAACATAAACAGTATAGTCCTCACTTACAGTCTTTCTACACAAATTTTGAGCTGAACAAATCTGCATTCCTAATATTTGAAAGCGAACTCTAGTGAAAACTCACCCTAAACTAGACGGAGTTGTAAGTATTATCAGTTTTCTGGTCATGACCCAGCTTTCCACTGGTAAACTCCGTGATTGAAAACGGATGGAAATGTAGTAAGAATAATATCCTTTCATTTCAAGTGTTTCTTACAAGTTTTTTATCATTTCTGGAAAATATAATTGCGTATTTGAAGAGTTTTACCACAATTAGAGAGTGTTCCTACAACTATATACTGGAATCGTCAGCATTTTAACTGATTCACACTGAAAACGCCAGAGAAATTAGGCCTCAATTTTAAACATAAACAGTATATTTCACACTTACAGTCTTTCTATACAAATTTTGAGCTGTATAAACCTGAAATCCTAATCTTTGAAAGCCAATTCAAGTGAAAACTCTCCCTAAACTAGCCGGAGTTGTAAATATTATCAGTTTTCTGGCTATGTCCCACCTTTCCACTGGTAACCTCCGTGATTGAAAATGGCTGGAAATGTAATAAGAATCTATTTGCTTTTATTTCAAGTGTTTCTTATAAGTTTTTTATCATTACTGGAAACAATAATTGCGTATTTGAAGAGTTTTACCACAATTAGAGAGTGTTCCTACAGCTACATACTGGAATCCTCAGCATTTTAACTGATTCACACAGGAAACACCAGAGAAATTCGGCCTCCAGTTGTAAACATGAACAGTATAGTCCTCACTTACAGTCTTTCTACACAAATTTTGAGCTGTATAAACCTGAATTCCTAATATTTGAAAGCGAACTCAAGTGAAAACTCACTCTAAACTAGATGGAGTTGTAAGTATTATCACATTTCTGGTCATTACCCAGATTTCCTGTGGTAACCTCCGTGATTGAAAACGTCTGGAAATGTAGTAAGAATCAAGTTCCTTTTATTTCAAGTGTTTCTTACGAGTTATTTATCATTTTTGGAAACTATAATTCCATATTTGAAGAGTTTTACCACAATTAGAGAGTGTTCCTACAACTACATACTGGAATCGTCAGCATTTTAACTGATTCACAGAGGAAACACCAGAGAAATTCGGCCTCCAATTGTAAACATAAACAGTATAGTCTTCACGTACAGTCTTTCTACACAACTTTTGAGCTGAATAAACCTGAATTCCTAATATTTGAAAGCCAATTCAAGTGAAAACTCCTCCTAAACTAGCCGGAGTTGTAAATATTATCAGTTTTCTGGTCAGGTGGTAGCTTTACACTGAAAACGTCCGTGATTGAAAATGGCTGGAAATGCAGTACGAATCTATTTCTTTTTATTTCAAGTGTTTCCTACAAGTTTTTAATCATTTCTGGAAACATAATTGCGTATTTGAAAGTTTTACCACAATTAGAGTTTTCCTACAACTACATACTGGAATCGTCAGCATTTTAAGTGATTCACACAGGAAACACCAGAGAAATTCGGCCTCCAATTGTAAACATAAACTGTATAGTCTTCATTTACAGTCTTTCTACACAAATTTTGAGCTGTATAAACCTGAATTCCTAATATTTGAAAGCGAACTCAAGTGAAAACTCACCCTAAACTAGACGGAGTTGTAAGTATTATCAATTTTCTGGTCATGACCCAGCTTTCCACTGGTAACCTCCGTGATTGAAAACGGCTAGAAATGTAGTAAGAATAAATTTCCTTTCATTTCAAGTGTTTCTTACAAGTTTTTTATCATTTCAGGAAACTATAATTGCGTATTTGAAGAGTTTTACCACAATTAGAGCGTGTTCCTACAACTATATACTGGAATCGTCAGCATTTTAACTGATTCACACAGAAAACGCCAGAGAAATTAGGGCTCAATTTTAAACACAAACAGTATATTGCACACTTCCAGTCTTTCTATACAAATTTTGAACTCTGTAAACCTGAAATCCTAATGTTTGAAAGCCAATTCAAGTGAAAACTCTCCCTAAACTAGCCGGAGTTGTAAATATTATCAGTTTTCTGGCTATGTCCCACCTTTCCACTGGTAACCTCCGTGATTGAAAACGGCTGGAAATGTAATAAGAATCTATTTGCTTTTATTTCAAGTGTTTCTTATAAGTTTTTTATCATTACTGGAAACAATAATTGCGTATTTGAAGAGTTTTACCACAATTAGAGAGTGTTCCTACAGCTACATACTGGAATCTTCAGCATTTTAACTGATTCACACAGGAAACACCAGAGAAATTTGGCCTCCAGTTGTAAACATGAACAGTATAGTCCTCACTTACAGTCTTTCTACACAAATTTTGAGCTGTATAAACCTGAATTCCTAATATTTGAAAGTGAACTCAAGTGAAAACTCACTCTAAACCAGATGGAGTTGTAAGTATTATCAGTTTTCTGGTCATTACCCAGATTTCCTGTGGTAACCTCCGTGATTGAAAACGGCTGGAAATGTAGTAAGAATCAAGTTCCTTTTATTTCAAGTGTTTCTTACGAGTTATTTATCATTTCTGGAAACTATAATTGCGTATTTGAAGAGTTTTACCACAATTACAGAGTGTTCCTGCAACTACATACTGGAATCATCAGCATTTTAACTGATTCACACAGGAAACACCAGAGAAATTCGACCTCCAATTGTAAACATAAACAGTATAGTCTTCACGTACAGTCTTTCTACACAAATTTTGAGCTGAATAAACCTGAATTCCTAATATTTGAAAGCGAACTCAAGTGAAAACTCACCCTAAACTAGACGGAGTTGTAAGTATTATCAGTTTTCCGGTCATGACCCAGCTTCCACTGGTAAAATCCGTCATTGAAAACGGCTAGAAATGTAGTAAGAATAAATTTCCTTTCATTTCAAGTGTTTCTTACAAGTTTTTTATCATTTCTGGAAACTATAATTGCGTATTTGAAGAGTTTTACCACAATTAGAGAGTGTTCCTACAACTATATACTGGAATCGTCAGCAATTTAACTGATTCACACAGAAAACGCCAGAGAAATTAGGGCTCAATTTTAAACATAAACAGTATATTGCACACTTACAGTCTTTCTATACAAATTTTGAGCTGTATAAACCTGAAATCCTAATCTTTGAAAGCCAATTCAAGTGAAAACTCTCCCTAAAGTAGCCGGAGTTGTAAATATTATCAGTTTTCTGGCTATGTCCCACCTTTCCACTGGTAACCTCCGTGATTGAAAACGGCTGGAAATGTAATAAGAATCTATTTGCTTTTATTTCAAGTGTTTCTTATAAGTTTTTTATCATTACTGGAAATAATAATTGCGTATTTGAAGAGTTTTACCACAATTAGAGAGTGTTCCTACAGCTACATACTGGAATCTTCAGCATTTTAACTGATTCACACAGGAAACACCAGAGAAATTTGGCCTCCAGTTGTAAACATGAACAGTATAGTCCTCACTTACAGTCTTTCTACACAAATTTTGAGCTGTATAAACCTGAATTCCTAATATTTGAAAGTGAACTCAAGTGAAAACTCACTCTAAACCAGATGGAGTTGTAAGTATTATCAGTTTTCTGGTCATTACCCAGATTTCCTGTGGTAACCTCCGTGATTGAAAACGGCTGGAAATGTAGTAAGAATCAAGTTCCTTTTATTTCAAGTGTTTCTTACGAGTTATTTATCATTTCTGGAAACTATAATTGCGTATTTGAAGAGTTTTACCACAATTACAGAGTGTTCCTGCAACTACATACTGGAATCATCAGCATTTTAACTGATTCACACAGGAAACACCAGAGAAATTCGACCTCCAATTGTAAACATAAACAGTATAGTCTTCACGTACAGTCTTTCTACACAAATTTTGAGCTGAATAAACCTGAATTCCTAATATTTGAAAGCGAACTCAAGTGAAAACTCACCCTAAACTAGACGGAGTTGTAAGTATTATCAGTTTTCCGGTCATGACCCAGCTTCCACTGGTAAAATCCGTCATTGAAAACGGCTAGAAATGTAGTAAGAATAAATTTCCTTTCATTTCAAGTGTTTCTTACAAGTTTTTTATCATTTCTGGAAACTATAATTGCGTATTTGAAGAGTTTTACCACAATTAGAGAGTGTTCCTACAACTATATACTGGAATCGTCAGCATTTTAACTGATTCACACAGAAAACGCCAGAGAAATTAGGACTCAATTTTAAACATAAACAGTATATTGCACACTTACAGTCTTTCTATACAAATTTTGAGCTGAATAAACCTGAATTCCTAATATTTGAAAGCAAACTCAAGTGAAAACTCACCCTAAACTAGACGGAGTTGTAAGTATTATCAGTTTTCTGGTCATGACCCAGCTTTCCACTGGTAACCTCCGTGATTGAAAACGGCTAGAAATGTAGAAAGAATAAATTTCCTTTCATTTCAAGTGTTACTTACAAGTGTTTTTTATCATTTCTGGAAACAATAATTGCGTATTTGAAGAGTTTTACCACAATTAGAGAGTGTTCCTACAACTATATACTGGAATCGTCAGCATTTTAACTGATTCACACAGAAAACGCCAGAGAAATTAGGGCTCAATTTTAAACACAAACAGTATATTGCACACTTACAGTCTTTCTATACAAATTTTGAACTCTGTAAACCTGAAATCCTAATGTTTGAAAGCCAATTCAAGTGAAAACTCTCCCTAAACTAGCCGGAGTTGTAAATATTATCAGTTTTCTGGCTATGTCCCACCTTTCCACTGGTAACCTCCGTGATTGAAAACGGCTGGAAATGTAATAAGAATCTATTTGCTTTTATTTCAAGTGTTTCTTATAAGTTTTTTTATCATTACTGGAAACAATAATTGCGTATTTGAAGAGTTTTACCACAATTAGAGAGTGTTCCTACAGCTACATACTGGAATCTTCAGCATTTTAACTGATTCACACAGGAAACACCAGAGAAATTTGGCCTCCAGTTGTAAACATGAACAGTATAGTCCTCACTTACAGTCTTTCTACACAAATTTTGAGCTGTATAAACCTGAATTCCTAATATTTGAAAGTGAACTCAAGTGAAAACTCACTCTAAACCAGATGGAGTTGTTAGTATTATCAGTTTTCTGGTCATTACCCAGATTTCCTGTGGTAACCTCCGTGATTGAAAACGGCTGGAAATGTAGTAAGAATCAAGTTCCTTTTATTTCAAGTGTTTCTTACGAGTTATTTATCATTTCTGGAAACTATAATTGCGTATTTGAAGAGTTTTACCACAATTACAGAGTGTTCCTGCAACTACATACTGGAATCATCAGCATTTTAACTGATTCACACAGGAAACACCAGAGAAATTCGACCTCCAATTGTAAACATAAACAGTATAGTCTTCACGTACAGTCTTTCTACACAAATTTTGAGCTGAATAAACCTGAATTCCTAATATTTGAAAGCGAACTCAAGTGAAAACTCACCCTAAACTAGACGGAGTTGTAAGTATTATCAGTTTTCCGGTCATGACCCAGCTTTCCACTGGTAAACTCCGTGATTGAAAACGGATGGAAATGTAGTAAGAATAATATCCTTTCATTTCAAGTGTTTCTTACAAGTTTTTTATCATTTCTGGAAACTATAATTGCGTATTTGAAGAGTTTTACCACAATTAGAGAGTGTTCCTACAACTATATACTGGAATCGTCAGCATTTTAACTGATTCACACAGAAAACGCCAGAGAAATTAGGGCTCAATTTTAAACATAAACAGTATATTGCACACTTACAGTCTTTCTATACAAATTTTGAGCTGTATAAACCTGAAATCCTAATCTTTGAAAGCCAATTCAAGTGAAAACTCTCCCTAAACTAGCCGGAGTTGTAAATATTATCAGTTTTCTGGCTATGTCCCACCTTTCCACTGGTAACCTCCGTGATTGAAAACGGCTGGAAATGTAATAAGAATCTATTTGCTTTTATTTCAAGTGTTTCTTATAAGTTTTTTATCATTACTGGAAACAATAATTGCGTATTTGAAGAGTTTTACCACAATTAGAGAGTGTTCCTACAGCTACATACTGGAATCCTCAGCATTTTAACTGATTCACACAGGAAACACCAGAGAAATTCGGCCTCCAGTTGTAAACATGAACAGTATAGTCCTCACTTACAGTCTTTCTACACAAATTTTGAGCTGTATAAACCTGAATTCCTAATATTTGAAAGCGAACTCAAGTGAAAACTCACTCTAAACTAGATGGAGTTGTAAGTATTATCACATTTCTGGTCATTACCCAGATTTCCTGTGGTAACCTCCGTGATTGAAAACGTCTGGAAATGTAGTAAGAATCAAGTTCCTTTTATTTCAAGTGTTTCTTACGAGTTATTTATCATTTTTGGAAACTATAATTCCGTATTTGAAGAGTTTTACCACAATTAGAGAGTGTTCCTACAACTACATACTGGAATCGTCAGCATTTTAACTGATTCACAGAGGAAACACCAGAGAAATTCGGCCTCCAATTGTAAACATAAAAAGTATAGTCTTCACGTACAGTCTTTCTACACAACTTTTGAGCTGAATAAACCTGAATTCCTAATATTTGAAAGCCAATTCAAGTGAAAACTCCTCCTAAACTAGCCGGAGTTGTAAATATTATCAGTTTTCTGGTCAGGTGGTAGCTTTACACTGAAAACGTCCGTGATTGAAAATGGCTGGAAATGCAGTACGAATCTATTTCTTTTTATTTCAAGTGTTTCCTACAAGTTTTTAATCATTTCTGGAAACATAATTGCATATTTGAAAGTTTTACCACAATTAGAGTTTTCCTACAACTACATACTGGAATCGTCAGCATTTTAAGTGATTCACACAGGAAACACCAGAGAAATTCGGCCTCCAATTGTAAACATAAACTGTATAGTCTTCATTTACAGTCTTTCTACACAAATTTTGAGCTGTATAAACCTGAATTCCTAATATTTGAAAGCGAACTCAAGTGAAAACTCACCCTAAACTAGACGGAGTTGTAAGTATTATCAATTTTCTGGTCATGACCCAGCTTTCCACTGGTAACCTCCGTGATTGAAAACGGCTGGAAATGTAGTAAGAATAAATTTCCTTTCATTTCAAGTGTTTCTTACAAGTTTTTTATCATTTCAGGAAACTATAATTGCGTATTTGAAGAGTTTTACCACAATTAGAGCGTGTTCCTACAACTATATATTGGAATCATCAGCATTTTAACTGATTCACACAGAAAACGCCAGAGAAATTAGGGCTCAATTTTAAACACAAACAGTATATTGCACACTTACAGTCTTTCTATACAAATTTTGAACTCTGTAAACCTGAAATCCTAATGTTTGAAAGCCAATTCAAGTGAAAACTCTCCCTAAACTAGCCGGAGTTGTAAATATTATCAGTTTTCTGGCTATGTCCCACCTTTCCACTGGTAACCTCCGTGATTGAAAACGGCTGGAAATGTAATAAGAATCTATTTGCTTTTATTTCAAGTGTTTCTTATAAGTTTTTTATCATTACTGGAAACAATAATTGCGTATTTGAAGAGTTTTACCACAATTAGAGAGTGTTCCTACAGCTACATACTGGAATCTTCAGCATTTTAACTGATTCACACAGGAAACACCAGAGAAATTTGGCCTCCAGTTGTAAACATGAACAGTATAGTCCTCACTTACAGTCTTTCTACACAAATTTTGAGCTGTATAAACCTGAATTCCTAATATTTGAAAGTGAACTCAAGTGAAAACTCACTCTAAACCAGATGGAGTTGTAAGTATTATCAGTTTTCTGGTCATTACCCAGATTTCCTGTGGTAACCTCCGTGATTGAAAACGGCTGGAAATGTAGTAAGAATCAAGTTCCTTTTATTTCAAGTGTTTCTTACGAGTTATTTATCATTTCTGGAAACTATAATTGCGTATTTGAAGAGTTTTACCACAATTACAGAGTGTTCCTGCAACTACATACTGGAATCATCAGCATTTTAACTGATTCACACAGGAAACACCAGAGAAATTCGACCTCCAATTGTAAACATAAACAGTATAGTCTTCCCGTACAGTCTTTCTACACAAATTTTGAGCTGAATAAACCTGAATTCCTAATATTTGAAAGCGAACTCAAGTGAAAACTCACCCTAAACTAGACGGAGTTGTAAGTATTATCAGTTTTCCGGTCATGACCCAGCTTCCACTGGTAAAATCCGTCATTGAAAACGGCTAGAAATGTAGTAAGAATAAATTTCCTTTCATTTCAAGTGTTTCTTACAAGTTTTTTATCATTTCTGGAAACTATAATTGCGTATTTGAAGAGTTTTACCACAATTAGAGAGTGTTCCTACAACTATATACTGGAATCGTCAGCAATTTAACTGATTCACACAGAAAACGCCAGAGAAATTAGGGCTCAATTTTAAACATAAACAGTATATTGCACACTTACAGTCTTTCTATACAAATTTTGAGCTGTATAAACCTGAAATCCTAATCTTTGAAAGCCAACTCAAGTGAAAACTCTCCCTAAACTAGCCGGAGTTGTAAATATTATCAGTTTTCTGGCTTTGTCCCACCTTTCCACTGGTAACCTCCCTGATTGAAAACGGCTAGAAACGTAGTAAGAATAAATTTCCTTTCATTTCAAGTGTTTCTTAGAAGTTTTTTATCATTTCTGGAAACTATAATTGCGTATTTGAAGAGTTTTACCACAATTAGTGAGTGTTCCTACAACTGTATACTGGAATCGTCAGCATTTTAACTGATTCACACAGAAAACGCCAGAGAAATTAGGCCTCAATTTTAAAAGTAAACAGTATATTGCACACTTACACTCTTTCTATACAAATTTTGAGCTGTATAAACCTGAAATCCTAATCTTTGAAAGCCAATTCAAGTGAAAACTCTCCCTAAACTAGCCGGAGTTGTAAATATTATCAGTTTTCTGGCTATGTCCCACCTTTCCACTGGTAACCTCCGTGATTGAAAACGGCTGGAAATGTAATAAGAATCTATTTGCTTTTATTTCAAGTGTTTCTTATAAGTTTTTTTATCATTACTGGAAACAATAATTGCGTATTTGAAGAGTTTTACCACAATTAGAGAGTGTTCCTACAGCTACATACTGGAATCTTCAGCATTTTAACTGATTCACACAGGAAACACCAGAGAAATTTGGCCTCCAGTTGTAAACATGAACAGTATAGTCCTCACTTACAGTCTTTCTACACAAATTTTGAGCTGTATAAACCTGAATTCCTAATATTTGAAAGTGAACTCAAGTGAAAAATCACTCTAAACCAGATGGAGTTGTTAGTATTATCAGTTTTCTGGTCATTACCCAGATTTCCTGTGGTAACCTCCGTGATTGAAAACGGCTGGAAATGTAGTAAGAATCAAGTTCCTTTTATTTCAAGTGTTTCTTACGAGTTATTTATCATTTCTGGAAACTATAATTGCGTATTTGAAGAGTTTTACCACAATTACAGAGTGTTCCTGCAACTACATACTGGAATCATCAGCATTTTAACTGATTCACACAGGAAACACCAGAGAAATTCGACCTCCAATTGTAAACATAAACAGTATAGTCTTCACGTACAGTCTTTCTACACAAATTTTGAGCTGAATAAACCTGAATTCCTAATATTTGAAAGCGAACTCAAGTGAAAACTCACCCTAAACTAGACGGAGTTGTAATTATTATCAGTTTTCCGGTCATGACCCAGCTTTCCACTGGTAAACTCCGTGATTGAAAACGGATGGAAATGTAGTAAGAATAATATCCTTTCATTTCAAGTGTTTCTTACAAGTTTTTTATCATTTCTGGAAACTATAATTGCGTATTTGAAGAGTTTTACCACAATTAGAGAGTGTTCCTACAACTATATACTGGAATCGTCAGCATTTTAACTGATTCACACAGAAAACGCCAGAGAAATTAGGGCTCAATTTTAAACATAAACAGTATATTGCACACTTACAGTCTTTCTATACAAATTTTGAGCTGTATAAACCTGAAATCCTAATCTTTGAAAGCCAATTCAAGTGAAAACTCTCCCTAAACTAGCCGGAGTTGTAAATATTATCAGTTTTCTGGCTATGTCCCACCTTTCCACTGGTAACCTCCGTGATTGAAAACGGCTGGAAATGTAATAAGAATCTATTTGCTTTTATTTCAAGTGTTTCTTATAAGTTTTTTATCATTACTGGAAACAATAATTGCGTATTTGAAGAGTTTTACCACAATTAGAGAGTGTTCCTACAGCTACATACTGGAATCCTCAGCATTTTAACTGATTCACACAGGAAACACCAGAGAAATTCGGCCTCCAGTTGTAAACATGAACAGTATAGTCCTCACTTACAGTCTTTCTACACAAATTTTGAGCTGTATAAACCTGAATTCCTAATATTTGAAAGCGAACTCAAGTGAAAACTCACTCTAAACTAGATGGAGTTGTAAGTATTATCACATTTCTGGTCATTACCCAGATTTCCTGTGGTAACCTCCGTGATTGAAAACGTCTGGAAATGTAGTAAGAATCAAGTTCCTTTTATTTCAAGTGTTTCTTACGAGTTATTTATCATTTTTGGAAACTATAATTCCGTATTTGAAGAGTTTTACCACAATTAGAGAGTGTTCCTACAACTACATACTGGAATCGTCAGCATTTTAACTGATTCACAGAGGAAACACCAGAGAAATTCGGCCTCCAATTGTAAACATAAAAAGTATAGTCTTCACGTACAGTCTTTCTACACAACTTTTGAGCTGAATAAACCTGAATTCCTAATATTTGAAAGCCAATTCAAGTGAAAACTCCTCCTAAACTAGCCGGAGTTGTAAATATTATCAGTTTTCTGGTCAGGTGGTAGCTTTACACTGAAAACGTCCGTGATTGAAAATGGCTGGAAATGCAGTACGAATCTATTTCTTTTTATTTCAAGTGTTTCCTACAAGTTTTTAATCATTTCTGGAAACATAATTGCATATTTGAAAGTTTTACCACAATTAGAGTTTTCCTACAACTACATACTGGAATCGTCAGCATTTTAAGTGATTCACACAGGAAACACCAGAGAAATTCGGCCTCCAATTGTAAACATAAACTGTATAGTCTTCATTTACAGTCTTTCTACACAAATTTTGAGCTGTATAAACCTGAATTCCTAATATTTGAAAGCGAACTCAAGTGAAAACTCACCCTAAACTAGACGGAGTTGTAAGTATTATCAATTTTCTGGTCATGACCCAGCTTTCCACTGGTAACCTCCGTGATTGAAAACGGCTGGAAATGTAGTAAGAATAAATTTCCTTTCATTTCAAGTGTTTCTTACAAGTTTTTTATCATTTCAGGAAACTATAATTGCGTATTTGAAGAGTTTTACCACAATTAGAGCGTGTTCCTACAACTATATATTGGAATCATCAGCATTTTAACTGATTCACACAGAAAACGCCAGAGAAATTAGGGCTCAATTTTAAACACAAACAGTATATTGCACACTTACAGTCTTTCTATACAAATTTTGAACTCTGTAAACCTGAAATCCTAATGTTTGAAAGCCAATTCAAGTGAAAACTCTCCCTAAACTAGCCGGAGTTGTAAATATTATCAGTTTTCTGGCTATGTCCCACCTTTCCACTGGTAACCTCCGTGATTGAAAACGGCTGGAAATGTAATAAGAATCTATTTGCTTTTATTTCAAGTGTTTCTTATAAGTTTTTTATCATTACTGGAAACAATAATTGCGTATTTGAAGAGTTTTACCACAATTAGAGAGTGTTCCTACAGCTACATACTGGAATCTTCAGCATTTTAACTGATTCACACAGGAAACACCAGAGAAATTTGGCCTCCAGTTGTAAACATGAACAGTATAGTCCTCACTTACAGTCTTTCTACACAAATTTTGAGCTGTATAAACCTGAATTCCTAATATTTGAAAGTGAACTCAAGTGAAAACTCACTCTAAACCAGATGGAGTTGTAAGTATTATCAGTTTTCTGGTCATTACCCAGATTTCCTGTGGTAACCTCCGTGATTGAAAACGGCTGGAAATGTAGTAAGAATCAAGTTCCTTTTATTTCAAGTGTTTCTTACGAGTTATTTATCATTTCTGGAAACTATAATTGCGTATTTGAAGAGTTTTACCACAATTACAGAGTGTTCCTGCAACTACATACTGGAATCATCAGCATTTTAACTGATTCACACAGGAAACACCAGAGAAATTCGACCTCCAATTGTAAACATAAACAGTATAGTCTTCCCGTACAGTCTTTCTACACAAATTTTGAGCTGAATAAACCTGAATTCCTAATATTTGAAAGCGAACTCAAGTGAAAACTCACCCTAAACTAGACGGAGTTGTAAGTATTATCAGTTTTCCGGTCATGACCCAGCTTCCACTGGTAAAATCCGTCATTGAAAACGGCTAGAAATGTAGTAAGAATAAATTTCCTTTCATTTCAAGTGTTTCTTACAAGTTTTTTATCATTTCTGGAAACTATAATTGCGTATTTGAAGAGTTTTACCACAATTAGAGAGTGTTCCTACAACTATATACTGGAATCGTCAGCATTTTAACTGATTCACACAGGAAACACCAGAGAAATTCGGCCTCCAGTTGTAAACATAAACAGTATAGTCCTCACTTACAGTCTTTCTACACAAATTTTGAGCTGAACAAACCTGCATTCCTAATATTTGAAAGCGAACTCTAGTGAAAACTCACCCTAAACTAGACGGAGTTGTAAGTATTATCAGTTTTCTGGTCATGACCCAGGTTTCCACTGGTAAACTCCGTGATTGAAAACGGGTGGAAATGTAGTAAGAATAATATCCTTTCATTTCAAGTGTTTCTTACAAGTTTTTTATCATTTCTGGAAACTATAATTGCGTATTTGAAGAGTTTTACCACAATTAGAGAGTGTTCCTACAACTATATACTGGAATCGTCAGCATTTTAACTGATTCACACTGAAAACGCCAGAGAAATTAGGCCTCAATTTTAAACATAAACAGTATTTTGCACACTTACAGTCTTTCTATACAAATTTTGAGCTGTATAAACCTGAAATCCTAATCTTTGAAAGCCAATTCAAGTGAAAACTCTCCCTAAACTAGCCGGAGTTGTAAATATTATCAGTTTTCTGGCTATGTCCCACCTTTCCACTGGTAACCTCCGTGATTGAAAACGGCTGGAAATGTAGTAAGAATCTATTTGCTTTTATTTCAAGTGTTCCTTATAAGTTTTTTATCATTACTGGAAACAATAATTGCGTATTTGAAGAGTTTTACCACAATTAGAGAATGTTCCTACAACTACATACTGGAATCGTCAGCATTTTAACTGATTCACACAGGAAACACCAGAGAAATTCGGCTTCCAGTTGTAAACATGAACAGTATAGTCCTCACTTACAGTCTTTCTACACAAATTTTGAGCTGTAATAACCTGAATTCCTAATATTTGAAAGCGAACTCAAGTGAAAACTCACTCTAAACTAGATGGAGTTGTAAGTATTATCAGATTTCTGATCATTACCCTGATTTCCTGTGGTAACCTCCGTGATTGAAAACGTCTGGAAATGTAGGAAGAATCAAGTTCCTTTTATTTCAAGTGTTTCTTACGAGTTATTTATCATTTTTGGAAACTATAATTCCGTATTTGAAGAGTTTTACCACAATTAGAGAGTGTTCCTACAACTACATACTGGAATCGTCAGCATTTTAACTGATTCACAGAGGAAACACCAGAGAAATTCGGCCTCCAATTGTAAACATAAACAGTATAGTCTTCACGTACAGTCTTTCTACACAACTTTTGAGCTGAATAAACCTGAATTCCAAATATTTGAAAGCCAATTCAAGTGAAAACTCCTCCTAAACTAGCCGGAGTTGTAAATATTATCAGTTTTCTGGTCAGGTGGTAGCTTTACACTGAAAACGTCCGTGATTGAAAACGGCTGGAAATGCAGTACGAATCTATTTCTTTTTATTTCAAGTGTTTCCTACAAGTTTTTAATCATTTCTGGAAACATAATTGCGTATTTGAAAGTTTTACCACAATTAGAGAGTTTTCCTACAACTACATACTGGAATCGTCAGCATTTTAAGTGATTCACACAGGAAACACCAGAGAAATTCGGCCTCCAGTTGTAAACATAAACAGTATAGTCCTCACTTACAATCTTTCTACACAAATTTTGAGCTGATCAAACCTGCATTCCTAATATTTGAAAGCGAACTCTAGTGAAAACTCACCCTAAACTAGACGGAGTTGTAAGTATTATCAGTTTTCTGGTCATGACCCAGCTTTACACTGGTAACCTCCGTGATTGAAAACGGCTGGAAATGTAGTAAGAATCTATTTGCTTTTATTTCAAGTGTTCCTTATAAGTTTTTTATCATTACTGGAAACAATAATTGCGTATTTGAAGAGTTTTACCACAATTAGAGAATGTTCCTACAACTACATACTGGAATCGTCAGCATTTTAACTGATTCACACAGGAAACACCAGAGAAATTCGGCCTCCAGTTGTAAACATAAACAGTATAGTCCTCACTTACAGTCTTTCTACACAAATTTTGAGCTGAACAAACCTGCATTCCTAATATTTGAAAGCGAACTCTAGTGAAAACTCACCCTAAACTAGACGGAGTTGTAAGTATTATCAGTTTTCTGGTCATGACCCAGCTTTCCACTGGTAACCTCCGTGATTGAAAACGGCTAGAAATGTAGAAAGAATAAATTTCCTTTCATTTCAAGTGTTACTTACAAGTGTTTTTTATCATTTCTGGAAACAATAATTGCGTATTTGAAGAGTTTTACCACAATTAGAGAGTGTTCCTACAACTATATACTGGAATCGTCAGCATTTTAACTGATTCATACAGAAAATGCCAGAGAAATTAGGCCTCAATTTTAAACATAAACAGTATATTGCACACTTACAGTCTTTCTATACAAATTTTGAGCTGTATAAACCTGAAATCCTAATCTTTGAAAGCCAATTCTAGTGAAAACTCTCCCTAAACTAGCCGGAGTTGTAAATATTATCAGTTTTCTGGCTTTGTCCCACATTTCCACTGGTAACCTCCGTGATTGAAAACGGCTAGAAACGTAGTAAGAATAAATTTCCTTTCATTTCAAGTGTTTCTTACAAGTTTTTTATCATTTCTGGAAACTATAATTGCGTATTTGAAGAGTTTTACCACAATTAGAGAGTGTTCCTACAACTGTATACTGGAATCGTCAGCATTTTAACTGATTCACACAGAAAAAGCCAGAGAAATTAGGACTCAATTATAAAAATAAACAGTATATTGCACACTTACAGTCTTTCTATACAAATTTTGAGCTGTATAAACCTGAAATCCTAATATTTGAAAGCCAATTCAAGTGAAAACTCTCCCTAAACTAGCCGGAGTTGTAAATATTTTCAGTTTTCTGGCTATGTCCCACCTTTCCACTGGTAACCTCCGTGATTGAAAACGGCTGGAAATGTAGTAAGAATCTATTTGCTTTTATTTCAAGTGTTCCTTATAAGTTTTTTATCATTACTGGAAACAATAATTGCGTATTTGAAGAGTTTTACCACAATTAGAGAATGTTCCTACAACTACATACTGGAATCGTCAGCATTTTAACTGATTCACACAGGAAACACCAGAGAAATTCGGCCTCCAGTTGTAAACATAAACAGTATAGTCCTCACTTACAGTCTTTCTACACAAATTTTGAGCTGAACAAACCTGCATTCCTAATATTTGAAAGCGAACTCTAGTGAAAACTCACCCTAAACTAGACGGAGTTGTAAGTATTATCAGTTTTCTGGTCATGACCCAGGTTTCCACTGGTAAACTCCGTGATTGAAAACGGGTGGAAATGTAGTAAGAATAATATCCTTTCATTTCAAGTGTTTCTTACAAGTTTTTTATCATTTCTGGAAACTATAATTGCGTATTTGAAGAGTTTTACCACAATTAGAGAGTGTTCCTACAACTATATACTGGAATCGTCAGCATTTTAACTGATTCACACTGAAAACGCCAGAGAAATTAGGCCTCAATTTTAAACATAAACAGTATTTTGCACACTTACAGTCTTTCTATACAAATTTTGAGCTGTATAAACCTGAAATCCTAATCTTTGAAAGCCAATTCAAGTGAAAACTCTCCCTAAACTAGCCGGAGTTGTAAATATTATCAGTTTTCTGGCTATGTCCCACCTTTCCACTGGTAACCTCCGTGATTGAAAACGGCTGGAAATGTAGTAAGAATCTATTTGCTTTTATTTCAAGTGTTCCTTATAAGTTTTTTATCATTACTGGAAACAATAATTGCGTATTTGAAGAGTTTTACCACAATTAGAGAATGTTCCTACAACTACATACTGGAATCGTCAGCATTTTAACTGATTCACACAGGAAACACCAGAGAAATTCGGCTTCCAGTTGTAAACATGAACAGTATAGTCCTCACTTACAGTCTTTCTACACAAATTTTGAGCTGTAATAACCTGAATTCCTAATATTTGAAAGCGAACTCAAGTGAAAACTCACTCTAAACTAGATGGAGTTGTAAGTATTATCAGATTTCTGATCATTACCCTGATTTCCTGTGGTAACCTCCGTGATTGAAAACGTCTGGAAATGTAGGAAGAATCAAGTTCCTTTTATTTCAAGTGTTTCTTACGAGTTATTTATCATTTTTGGAAACTATAATTCCGTATTTGAAGAGTTTTACCACAATTAGAGAGTGTTCCTACAACTACATACTGGAATCGTCAGCATTTTAACTGATTCACAGAGGAAACACCAGAGAAATTCGGCCTCCAATTGTAAACATAAACAGTATAGTCTTCACGTACAGTCTTTCTACACAACTTTTGAGCTGAATAAACCTGAATTCCAAATATTTGAAAGCCAATTCAAGTGAAAACTCCTCCTAAACTAGCCGGAGTTGTAAATATTATCAGTTTTCTGGTCAGGTGGTAGCTTTACACTGAAAACGTCCGTGATTGAAAACGGCTGGAAATGCAGTACGAATCTATTTCTTTTTATTTCAAGTGTTTCCTACAAGTTTTTAATCATTTCTGGAAACATAATTGCGTATTTGAAAGTTTTACCACAATTAGAGAGTTTTCCTACAACTACATACTGGAATCGTCAGCATTTTAAGTGATTCACACAGGAAACACCAGAGAAATTCGGCCTCCAGTTGTAAACATAAACAGTATAGTCCTCACTTACAATCTTTCTACACAAATTTTGAGCTGATCAAACCTGCATTCCTAATATTTGAAAGCGAACTCTAGTGAAAACTCACCCTAAACTAGACGGAGTTGTAAGTATTATCAGTTTTCTGGTCATGACCCAGCTTTCCACTGGTAACCTCCGTGATTGAAAACGGCTGGAAATGTAGTAAGAATCTATTTGCTTTTATTTCAAGTGTTCCTTATAAGTTTTTTATCATTACTGGAAACAATAATTGCGTATTTGAAGAGTTTTACCACAATTAGAGAATGTTCCTACAACTACATACTGGAATCGTCAGCATTTTAACTGATTCACACAGGAAACACCAGAGAAATTCGGCCTCCAGTTGTAAACATAAACAGTATAGTCCTCACTTACAGTCTTTCTACACAAATTTTGAGCTGAACAAACCTGCATTCCTAATATTTGAAAGCGAACTCTAGTGAAAACTCACCCTAAACTAGACGGAGTTGTAAGTATTATCAGTTTTCTGGTCATGACCCAGCTTTCCACTGGTAACCTCCGTGATTGAAAACGGCTAGAAATGTAGAAAGAATAAATTTCCTTTCATTTCAAGTGTTACTTACAAGTGTTTTTTATCATTTCTGGAAACAATAATTGCGTATTTGAAGAGTTTTACCACAATTAGAGAGTGTTCCTACAACTATATACTGGAATCGTCAGCATTTTAACTGATTCATACAGAAAATGCCAGAGAAATTAGGCCTCAATTTTAAACATAAACAGTATATTGCACACTTACAGTCTTTCTATACAAATTTTGAGCTGTATAAACCTGAAATCCTAATCTTTGAAAGCCAATTCTAGTGAAAACTCTCCCTAAACTAGCCGGAGTTGTAAATATTATCAGTTTTCTGGCTTTGTCCCACATTTCCACTGGTAACCTCCGTGATTGAAAACGGCTGGAAATGTAGTAAGAATCTATTTGCTTTTATTTCAAGTGTTCCTTATAAGTTTTTTATCATTACTGGAAACAATAATTGCGTATTTGAAGAGTTTTACCACAATTAGAGAATGTTCCTACAACTACATACTGGAATCGTCAGCATTTTAACTGATTCACACAGGAAACACCAGAGAAATTCGGCCTCCAGTTGTAAACATAAACAGTATAGTCCTCACTTACAGTCTTTCTACACAAATTTTGAGCTGAACAAACCTGCATTCCTAATATTTGAAAGCGAACTCTAGTGAAAACTCACCCTAAACTAGACGGAGTTGTAAGTATTATCAGTTTTCTGGTCATGACCCAGGTTTCCACTGGTAAACTCCGTGATTGAAAACGGGTGGAAATGTAGTAAGAATAATATCCTTTCATTTCAAGTGTTTCTTACAAGTTTTTTATCATTTCTGGAAACTATAATTGCGTATTTGAAGAGTTTTACCACAATTAGAGAGTGTTCCTACAACTATATACTGGAATCGTCAGCATTTTAACTGATTCACACTGAAAACGCCAGAGAAATTAGGCCTCAATTTTAAACATAAACAGTATTTTGCACACTTACAGTCTTTCTATACAAATTTTGAGCTGTATAAACCTGAAATCCTAATCTTTGAAAGCCAATTCAAGTGAAAACTCTCCCTAAACTAGCCGGAGTTGTAAATATTATCAGTTTTCTGGCTATGTCCCACCTTTCCACTGGTAACCTCCGTGATTGAAAACGGCTGGAAATGTAGTAAGAATCTATTTGCTTTTATTTCAAGTGTTCCTTATAAGTTTTTTATCATTACTGGAAACAATAATTGCGTATTTGAAGAGTTTTACCACAATTAGAGAATGTTCCTACAACTACATACTGGAATCGTCAGCATTTTAACTGATTCACACAGGAAACACCAGAGAAATTCGGCTTCCAGTTGTAAACATGAACAGTATAGTCCTCACTTACAGTCTTTCTACACAAATTTTGAGCTGTAATAACCTGAATTCCTAATATTTGAAAGCGAACTCAAGTGAAAACTCACTCTAAACTAGATGGAGTTGTAAGTATTATCAGATTTCTGATCATTACCCTGATTTCCTGTGGTAACCTCCGTGATTGAAAACGTCTGGAAATGTAGGAAGAATCAAGTTCCTTTTATTTCAAGTGTTTCTTACGAGTTATTTATCATTTTTGGAAACTATAATTCCGTATTTGAAGAGTTTTACCACAATTAGAGAGTGTTCCTACAACTACATACTGGAATCGTCAGCATTTTAACTGATTCACAGAGGAAACACCAGAGAAATTCGGCCTCCAATTGTAAACATAAACAGTATAGTCTTCACGTACAGTCTTTCTACACAACTTTTGAGCTGAATAAACCTGAATTCCAAATATTTGAAAGCCAATTCAAGTGAAAACTCCTCCTAAACTAGCCGGAGTTGTAAATATTATCAGTTTTCTGGTCAGGTGGTAGCTTTACACTGAAAACGTCCGTGATTGAAAACGGCTGGAAATGCAGTACGAATCTATTTCTTTTTATTTCAAGTGTTTCCTACAAGTTTTTAATCATTTCTGGAAACATAATTGCGTATTTGAAAGTTTTACCACAATTAGAGAGTTTTCCTACAACTACATACTGGAATCGTCAGCATTTTAAGTGATTCACACAGGAAACACCAGAGAAATTCGGCCTCCAGTTGTAAACATAAACAGTATAGTCCTCACTTACAATCTTTCTACACAAATTTTGAGCTGATCAAACCTGCATTCCTAATATTTGAAAGCGAACTCTAGTGAAAACTCACCCTAAACTAGACGGAGTTGTAAGTATTATCAGTTTTCTGGTCATGACCCAGCTTTCCACTGGTAACCTCCGTGATTGAAAACGGCTGGAAATGTAGTAAGAATCTATTTGCTTTTATTTCAAGTGTTCCTTATAAGTTTTTTATCATTACTGGAAACAATAATTGCGTATTTGAAGAGTTTTACCACAATTAGAGAATGTTCCTACAACTACATACTGGAATCGTCAGCATTTTAACTGATTCACACAGGAAACACCAGAGAAATTCGGCCTCCAGTTGTAAACATAAACAGTATAGTCCTCACTTACAGTCTTTCTACACAAATTTTGAGCTGAACAAACCTGCATTCCTAATATTTGAAAGCGAACTCTAGTGAAAACTCACCCTAAACTAGACGGAGTTGTAAGTATTATCAGTTTTCTGGTCATGACCCAGCTTTCCACTGGTAACCTCCGTGATTGAAAACGGCTAGAAATGTAGAAAGAATAAATTTCCTTTCATTTCAAGTGTTACTTACAAGTGTTTTTTATCATTTCTGGAAACAATAATTGCGTATTTGAAGAGTTTTACCACAATTAGAGAGTGTTCCTACAACTATATACTGGAATCGTCAGCATTTTAACTGATTCATACAGAAAATGCCAGAGAAATTAGGCCTCAATTTTAAACATAAACAGTATATTGCACACTTACAGTCTTTCTATACAAATTTTGAGCTGTATAAACCTGAAATCCTAATCTTTGAAAGCCAATTCTAGTGAAAACTCTCCCTAAACTAGCCGGAGTTGTAAATATTATCAGTTTTCTGGCTTTGTCCCACATTTCCACTGGTAACCTCCGTGATTGAAAACGGCTGGAAATGTAGTAAGAATCTATTTGCTTTTATTTCAAGTGTTCCTTATAAGTTTTTTATCATTACTGGAAACAATAATTGCGTATTTGAAGAGTTTTACCACAATTAGAGAATGTTCCTACAACTACATACTGGAATCGTCAGCATTTTAACTGATTCACACAGGAAACACCAGAGAAATTCGGCCTCCAGTTGTAAACATAAACAGTATAGTCCTCACTTACAGTCTTTCTACACAAATTTTGAGCTGAACAAACCTGCATTCCTAATATTTGAAAGCGAACTCTAGTGAAAACTCACCCTAAACTAGACGGAGTTGTAAGTATTATCAGTTTTCTGGTCATGACCCAGGTTTCCACTGGTAAACTCCGTGATTGAAAACGGGTGGAAATGTAGTAAGAATAATATCCTTTCATTTCAAGTGTTTCTTACAAGTTTTTTATCATTTCTGGAAACTATAATTGCGTATTTGAAGAGTTTTACCACAATTAGAGAGTGTTCCTACAACTATATACTGGAATCGTCAGCATTTTAACTGATTCACACTGAAAACGCCAGAGAAATTAGGCCTCAATTTTAAACATAAACAGTATTTTGCACACTTACAGTCTTTCTATACAAATTTTGAGCTGTATAAACCTGAAATCCTAATCTTTGAAAGCCAATTCAAGTGAAAACTCTCCCTAAACTAGCCGGAGTTGTAAATATTATCAGTTTTCTGGCTATGTCCCACCTTTCCACTGGTAACCTCCGTGATTGAAAACGGCTGGAAATGTAGTAAGAATCTATTTGCTTTTATTTCAAGTGTTCCTTATAAGTTTTTTATCATTACTGGAAACAATAATTGCGTATTTGAAGAGTTTTACCACAATTAGAGAATGTTCCTACAACTACATACTGGAATCGTCAGCATTTTAACTGATTCACACAGGAAACACCAGAGAAATTCGGCTTCCAGTTGTAAACATGAACAGTATAGTCCTCACTTACAGTCTTTCTACACAAATTTTGAGCTGTAATAACCTGAATTCCTAATATTTGAAAGCGAACTCAAGTGAAAACTCACTCTAAACTAGATGGAGTTGTAAGTATTATCAGATTTCTGATCATTACCCTGATTTCCTGTGGTAACCTCCGTGATTGAAAACGTCTGGAAATGTAGGAAGAATCAAGTTCCTTTTATTTCAAGTGTTTCTTACGAGTTATTTATCATTTTTGGAAACTATAATTCCGTATTTGAAGAGTTTTACCACAATTAGAGAGTGTTCCTACAACTACATACTGGAATCGTCAGCATTTTAACTGATTCACAGAGGAAACACCAGAGAAATTCGGCCTCCAATTGTAAACATAAACAGTATAGTCTTCACGTACAGTCTTTCTACACAACTTTTGAGCTGAATAAACCTGAATTCCAAATATTTGAAAGCCAATTCAAGTGAAAACTCCTCCTAAACTAGCCGGAGTTGTAAATATTATCAGTTTTCTGGTCAGGTGGTAGCTTTACACTGAAAACGTCCGTGATTGAAAACGGCTGGAAATGCAGTACGAATCTATTTCTTTTTATTTCAAGTGTTTCCTACAAGTTTTTAATCATTTCTGGAAACATAATTGCGTATTTGAAAGTTTTACCACAATTAGAGAGTTTTCCTACAACTACATACTGGAATCGTCAGCATTTTAAGTGATTCACACAGGAAACACCAGAGAAATTCGGCCTCCAGTTGTAAACATAAACAGTATAGTCCTCACTTACAATCTTTCTACACAAATTTTGAGCTGATCAAACCTGCATTCCTAATATTTGAAAGCGAACTCTAGTGAAAACTCACCCTAAACTAGACGGAGTTGTAAGTATTATCAGTTTTCTGGTCATGACCCAGCTTTACACTGGTAACCTCCGTGATTGAAAACGGCTGGAAATGTAGTAAGAATCTATTTGCTTTTATTTCAAGTGTTCCTTATAAGTTTTTTATCATTACTGGAAACAATAATTGCGTATTTGAAGAGTTTTACCACAATTAGAGAATGTTCCTACAACTACATACTGGAATCGTCAGCATTTTAACTGATTCACACAGGAAACACCAGAGAAATTCGGCCTCCAGTTGTAAACATAAACAGTATAGTCCTCACTTACAGTCTTTCTACACAAATTTTGAGCTGAACAAACCTGCATTCCTAATATTTGAAAGCGAACTCTAGTGAAAACTCACCCTAAACTAGACGGAGTTGTAAGTATTATCAGTTTTCTGGTCATGACCCAGCTTTCCACTGGTAACCTCCGTGATTGAAAACGGCTAGAAATGTAGAAAGAATAAATTTCCTTTCATTTCAAGTGTTACTTACAAGTGTTTTTTATCATTTCTGGAAACAATAATTGCGTATTTGAAGAGTTTTACCACAATTAGAGAGTGTTCCTACAACTATATACTGGAATCGTCAGCATTTTAACTGATTCATACAGAAAATGCCAGAGAAATTAGGCCTCAATTTTAAACATAAACAGTATATTGCACACTTACAGTCTTTCTATACAAATTTTGAGCTGTATAAACCTGAAATCCTAATCTTTGAAAGCCAATTCTAGTGAAAACTCTCCCTAAACTAGCCGGAGTTGTAAATATTATCAGTTTTCTGGCTTTGTCCCACATTTCCACTGGTAACCTCCGTGATTGAAAACGGCTAGAAACGTAGTAAGAATAAATTTCCTTTCATTTCAAGTGTTTCTTACAAGTTTTTTATCATTTCTGGAAACTATAATTGCGTATTTGAAGAGTTTTACCACAATTAGAGAGTGTTCCTACAACTGTATACTGGAATCGTCAGCATTTTAACTGATTCACACAGAAAAAGCCAGAGAAATTAGGACTCAATTATAAAAATAAACAGTATATTGCACACTTACAGTCTTTCTATACAAATTTTGAGCTGTATAAACCTGAAATCCTAATATTTGAAAGCCAATTCAAGTGAAAACTCTCCCTAAACTAGCCGGAGTTGTAAATATTTTCAGTTTTCTGGCTATGTCCCACCTTTCCACTGGTAACCTCCGTGATTGAAAACGGCTGGAAATGTAGTAAGAATCTATTTGCTTTTATTTCAAGTGTTCCTTATAAGTTTTTTATCATTACTGGAAACAATAATTGCGTATTTGAAGAGTTTTACCACAATTAGAGAATGTTCCTACAACTACATACTGGAATCGTCAGCATTTTAACTGATTCACACAGGAAACACCAGAGAAATTCGGCCTCCAGTTGTAAACATAAACAGTATAGTCCTCACTTACAGTCTTTCTACACAAATTTTGAGCTGAACAAACCTGCATTCCTAATATTTGAAAGCGAACTCTAGTGAAAACTCACCCTAAACTAGACGGAGTTGTAAGTATTATCAGTTTTCTGGTCATGACCCAGGTTTCCACTGGTAAACTCCGTGATTGAAAACGGGTGGAAATGTAGTAAGAATAATATCCTTTCATTTCAAGTGTTTCTTACAAGTTTTTTATCATTTCTGGAAACTATAATTGCGTATTTGAAGAGTTTTACCACAATTAGAGAGTGTTCCTACAACTATATACTGGAATCGTCAGCATTTTAACTGATTCACACTGAAAACGCCAGAGAAATTAGGCCTCAATTTTAAACATAAACAGTATTTTGCACACTTACAGTCTTTCTATACAAATTTTGAGCTGTATAAACCTGAAATCCTAATCTTTGAAAGCCAATTCAAGTGAAAACTCTCCCTAAACTAGCCGGAGTTGTAAATATTATCAGTTTTCTGGCTATGTCCCACCTTTCCACTGGTAACCTCCGTGATTGAAAACGGCTGGAAATGTAGTAAGAATCTATTTGCTTTTATTTCAAGTGTTCCTTATAAGTTTTTTATCATTACTGGAAACAATAATTGCGTATTTGAAGAGTTTTACCACAATTAGAGAATGTTCCTACAACTACATACTGGAATCGTCAGCATTTTAACTGATTCACACAGGAAACACCAGAGAAATTCGGCTTCCAGTTGTAAACATGAACAGTATAGTCCTCACTTACAGTCTTTCTACACAAATTTTGAGCTGTAATAACCTGAATTCCTAATATTTGAAAGCGAACTCAAGTGAAAACTCACTCTAAACTAGATGGAGTTGTAAGTATTATCAGATTTCTGATCATTACCCTGATTTCCTGTGGTAACCTCCGTGATTGAAAACGTCTGGAAATGTAGGAAGAATCAAGTTCCTTTTATTTCAAGTGTTTCTTACGAGTTATTTATCATTTTTGGAAACTATAATTCCGTATTTGAAGAGTTTTACCACAATTAGAGAGTGTTCCTACAACTACATACTGGAATCGTCAGCATTTTAACTGATTCACAGAGGAAACACCAGAGAAATTCGGCCTCCAATTGTAAACATAAACAGTATAGTCTTCACGTACAGTCTTTCTACACAACTTTTGAGCTGAATAAACCTGAATTCCAAATATTTGAAAGCCAATTCAAGTGAAAACTCCTCCTAAACTAGCCGGAGTTGTAAATATTATCAGTTTTCTGGTCAGGTGGTAGCTTTACACTGAAAACGTCCGTGATTGAAAACGGCTGGAAATGCAGTACGAATCTATTTCTTTTTATTTCAAGTGTTTCCTACAAGTTTTTAATCATTTCTGGAAACATAATTGCGTATTTGAAAGTTTTACCACAATTAGAGAGTTTTCCTACAACTACATACTGGAATCGTCAGCATTTTAAGTGATTCACACAGGAAACACCAGAGAAATTCGGCCTCCAGTTGTAAACATAAACAGTATAGTCCTCACTTACAATCTTTCTACACAAATTTTGAGCTGATCAAACCTGCATTCCTAATATTTGAAAGCGAACTCTAGTGAAAACTCACCCTAAACTAGACGGAGTTGTAAGTATTATCAGTTTTCTGGTCATGACCCAGCTTTCCACTGGTAACCTCCGTGATTGAAAACGGCTGGAAATGTAGTAAGAATCTATTTGCTTTTATTTCAAGTGTTCCTTATAAGTTTTTTATCATTACTGGAAACAATAATTGCGTATTTGAAGAGTTTTACCACAATTAGAGAATGTTCCTACAACTACATACTGGAATCGTCAGCATTTTAACTGATTCACACAGGAAACACCAGAGAAATTCGGCCTCCAGTTGTAAACATAAACAGTATAGTCCTCACTTACAGTCTTTCTACACAAATTTTGAGCTGAACAAACCTGCATTCCTAATATTTGAAAGCGAACTCTAGTGAAAACTCACCCTAAACTAGACGGAGTTGTAAGTATTATCAGTTTTCTGGTCATGACCCAGCTTTCCACTGGTAACCTCCGTGATTGAAAACGGCTAGAAATGTAGAAAGAATAAATTTCCTTTCATTTCAAGTGTTACTTACAAGTGTTTTTTATCATTTCTGGAAACAATAATTGCGTATTTGAAGAGTTTTACCACAATTAGAGAGTGTTCCTACAACTATATACTGGAATCGTCAGCATTTTAACTGATTCATACAGAAAATGCCAGAGAAATTAGGCCTCAATTTTAAACATAAACAGTATATTGCACACTTACAGTCTTTCTATACAAATTTTGAGCTGTATAAACCTGAAATCCTAATCTTTGAAAGCCAATTCTAGTGAAAACTCTCCCTAAACTAGCCGGAGTTGTAAATATTATCAGTTTTCTGGCTTTGTCCCACATTTCCACTGGTAACCTCCGTGATTGAAAACGGCTGGAAATGTAGTAAGAATCTATTTGCTTTTATTTCAAGTGTTCCTTATAAGTTTTTTATCATTACTGGAAACAATAATTGCGTATTTGAAGAGTTTTACCACAATTAGAGAATGTTCCTACAACTACATACTGGAATCGTCAGCATTTTAACTGATTCACACAGGAAACACCAGAGAAATTCGGCCTCCAGTTGTAAACATAAACAGTATAGTCCTCACTTACAGTCTTTCTACACAAATTTTGAGCTGAACAAACCTGCATTCCTAATATTTGAAAGCGAACTCTAGTGAAAACTCACCCTAAACTAGACGGAGTTGTAAGTATTATCAGTTTTCTGGTCATGACCCAGGTTTCCACTGGTAAACTCCGTGATTGAAAACGGGTGGAAATGTAGTAAGAATAATATCCTTTCATTTCAAGTGTTTCTTACAAGTTTTTTATCATTTCTGGAAACTATAATTGCGTATTTGAAGAGTTTTACCACAATTAGAGAGTGTTCCTACAACTATATACTGGAATCGTCAGCATTTTAACTGATTCACACTGAAAACGCCAGAGAAATTAGGCCTCAATTTTAAACATAAACAGTATTTTGCACACTTACAGTCTTTCTATACAAATTTTGAGCTGTATAAACCTGAAATCCTAATCTTTGAAAGCCAATTCAAGTGAAAACTCTCCCTAAACTAGCCGGAGTTGTAAATATTATCAGTTTTCTGGCTATGTCCCACCTTTCCACTGGTAACCTCCGTGATTGAAAACGGCTGGAAATGTAGTAAGAATCTATTTGCTTTTATTTCAAGTGTTCCTTATAAGTTTTTTATCATTACTGGAAACAATAATTGCGTATTTGAAGAGTTTTACCACAATTAGAGAATGTTCCTACAACTACATACTGGAATCGTCAGCATTTTAACTGATTCACACAGGAAACACCAGAGAAATTCGGCTTCCAGTTGTAAACATGAACAGTATAGTCCTCACTTACAGTCTTTCTACACAAATTTTGAGCTGTAATAACCTGAATTCCTAATATTTGAAAGCGAACTCAAGTGAAAACTCACTCTAAACTAGATGGAGTTGTAAGTATTATCAGATTTCTGATCATTACCCTGATTTCCTGTGGTAACCTCCGTGATTGAAAACGTCTGGAAATGTAGGAAGAATCAAGTTCCTTTTATTTCAAGTGTTTCTTACGAGTTATTTATCATTTTTGGAAACTATAATTCCGTATTTGAAGAGTTTTACCACAATTAGAGAGTGTTCCTACAACTACATACTGGAATCGTCAGCATTTTAACTGATTCACAGAGGAAACACCAGAGAAATTCGGCCTCCAATTGTAAACATAAACAGTATAGTCTTCACGTACAGTCTTTCTACACAACTTTTGAGCTGAATAAACCTGAATTCCAAATATTTGAAAGCCAATTCAAGTGAAAACTCCTCCTAAACTAGCCGGAGTTGTAAATATTATCAGTTTTCTGGTCAGGTGGTAGCTTTACACTGAAAACGTCCGTGATTGAAAACGGCTGGAAATGCAGTACGAATCTATTTCTTTTTATTTCAAGTGTTTCCTACAAGTTTTTAATCATTTCTGGAAACATAATTGCGTATTTGAAAGTTTTACCACAATTAGAGAGTTTTCCTACAACTACATACTGGAATCGTCAGCATTTTAAGTGATTCACACAGGAAACACCAGAGAAATTCGGCCTCCAGTTGTAAACATAAACAGTATAGTCCTCACTTACAATCTTTCTACACAAATTTTGAGCTGATCAAACCTGCATTCCTAATATTTGAAAGCGAACTCTAGTGAAAACTCACCCTAAACTAGACGGAGTTGTAAGTATTATCAGTTTTCTGGTCATGACCCAGCTTTCCACTGGTAACCTCCGTGATTGAAAACGGCTGGAAATGTAGTAAGAATCTATTTGCTTTTATTTCAAGTGTTCCTTATAAGTTTTTTATCATTACTGGAAACAATAATTGCGTATTTGAAGAGTTTTACCACAATTAGAGAATGTTCCTACAACTACATACTGGAATCGTCAGCATTTTAACTGATTCACACAGGAAACACCAGAGAAATTCGGCCTCCAGTTGTAAACATAAACAGTATAGTCCTCACTTACAGTCTTTCTACACAAATTTTGAGCTGAACAAACCTGCATTCCTAATATTTGAAAGCGAACTCTAGTGAAAACTCACCCTAAACTAGACGGAGTTGTAAGTATTATCAGTTTTCTGGTCATGACCCAGCTTTCCACTGGTAACCTCCGTGATTGAAAACGGCTAGAAATGTAGAAAGAATAAATTTCCTTTCATTTCAAGTGTTACTTACAAGTGTTTTTTATCATTTCTGGAAACAATAATTGCGTATTTGAAGAGTTTTACCACAATTAGAGAGTGTTCCTACAACTATATACTGGAATCGTCAGCATTTTAACTGATTCATACAGAAAATGCCAGAGAAATTAGGCCTCAATTTTAAACATAAACAGTATATTGCACACTTACAGTCTTTCTATACAAATTTTGAGCTGTATAAACCTGAAATCCTAATCTTTGAAAGCCAATTCTAGTGAAAACTCTCCCTAAACTAGCCGGAGTTGTAAATATTATCAGTTTTCTGGCTTTGTCCCACATTTCCACTGGTAACCTCCGTGATTGAAAACGGCTGGAAATGTAGTAAGAATCTATTTGCTTTTATTTCAAGTGTTCCTTATAAGTTTTTTATCATTACTGGAAACAATAATTGCGTATTTGAAGAGTTTTACCACAATTAGAGAATGTTCCTACAACTACATACTGGAATCGTCAGCATTTTAACTGATTCACACAGGAAACACCAGAGAAATTCGGCCTCCAGTTGTAAACATAAACAGTATAGTCCTCACTTACAGTCTTTCTACACAAATTTTGAGCTGAACAAACCTGCATTCCTAATATTTGAAAGCGAACTCTAGTGAAAACTCACCCTAAACTAGACGGAGTTGTAAGTATTATCAGTTTTCTGGTCATGACCCAGGTTTCCACTGGTAAACTCCGTGATTGAAAACGGGTGGAAATGTAGTAAGAATAATATCCTTTCATTTCAAGTGTTTCTTACAAGTTTTTTATCATTTCTGGAAACTATAATTGCGTATTTGAAGAGTTTTACCACAATTAGAGAGTGTTCCTACAACTATATACTGGAATCGTCAGCATTTTAACTGATTCACACTGAAAACGCCAGAGAAATTAGGCCTCAATTTTAAACATAAACAGTATTTTGCACACTTACAGTCTTTCTATACAAATTTTGAGCTGTATAAACCTGAAATCCTAATCTTTGAAAGCCAATTCAAGTGAAAACTCTCCCTAAACTAGCCGGAGTTGTAAATATTATCAGTTTTCTGGCTATGTCCCACCTTTCCACTGGTAACCTCCGTGATTGAAAACGGCTGGAAATGTAGTAAGAATCTATTTGCTTTTATTTCAAGTGTTCCTTATAAGTTTTTTATCATTACTGGAAACAATAATTGCGTATTTGAAGAGTTTTACCACAATTAGAGAATGTTCCTACAACTACATACTGGAATCGTCAGCATTTTAACTGATTCACACAGGAAACACCAGAGAAATTCGGCTTCCAGTTGTAAACATGAACAGTATAGTCCTCACTTACAGTCTTTCTACACAAATTTTGAGCTGTAATAACCTGAATTCCTAATATTTGAAAGCGAACTCAAGTGAAAACTCACTCTAAACTAGATGGAGTTGTAAGTATTATCAGATTTCTGGTCATTACCCTGATTTCCTGTGGTAACCTCCGTGATTGAAAACGTCTGGAAATGTAGGAAGAATCAAGTTCCTTTTATTTCAAGTGTTTCTTACGAGTTATTTATCATTTTTGGAAACTATAATTCCGTATTTGAAGAGTTTTACCACAATTAGAGAGTGTTCCTACAACTACATACTGGAATCGTCAGCATTTTAACTGATTCACAGAGGAAACACCAGAGAAATTCGGCCTCCAATTGTAAACATAAACAGTATAGTCTTCACGTACAGTCTTTCTACACAACTTTTGAGCTGAATAAACCTGAATTCCAAATATTTGAAAGCCAATTCAAGTGAAAACTCCTCCTAAACTAGCCGGAGTTGTAAATATTATCAGTTTTCTGGTCAGGTGGTAGCTTTACACTGAAAACGTCCGTGATTGAAAACGGCTGGAAATGCAGTACGAATCTATTTCTTTTTATTTCAAGTGTTTCCTACAAGTTTTTAATCATTTCTGGAAACATAATTGCGTATTTGAAAGTTTTACCACAATTAGAGAGTTTTCCTACAACTACATACTGGAATCGTCAGCATTTTAAGTGATTCACACAGGAAACACCAGAGAAATTCGGCCTCCAGTTGTAAACATAAACAGTATAGTCCTCACTTACAATCTTTCTACACAAATTTTGAGCTGATCAAACCTGCATTCCTAATATTTGAAAGCGAACTCTAGTGAAAACTCACCCTAAACTAGACGGAGTTGTAAGTATTATCAGTTTTCTGGTCATGACCCAGCTTTCCACTGGTAACCTCCGTGATTGAAAACGGCTAGAAATGTAGTAAGAATAAATTTCCTTTCATTTCAAGTGTTTCTTACAAGTTTTTTATCATTTCTGGAAACTATAATTGCGTATTTGAAGAGTTTTACCACAATTAGAGAGTGTTCCTACAACTATATACTGGAATCGTCAGCATTTTAACTGATTCACACAGAAAACGCCAGAGAAATTAGGACTCAATTTTAAACATAAACAGTATATTGCACACTTACAGTCTTTCTATACAAATTTTGAGCTGAATAAACCTGAATTCCTAATATTTGAAAGCGAACTCAAGTGAAAACTCATCCTAAACTAGACGGAGTTGTAAGTATTATCAGTTTTCTTGTCATGACCCAGCTTTCCACTGGTAACCTCCGTGATTGAAAACGGCTAGAAATGTAGTAAGAATAAATTTCCTTTCATTTCAAGTGTTACTTACAAGTTTTTTTTATCATTTCTGGAAACTATAATTGCGTATTTGAAGAGTTTTACCACAATTAGAGAGTGTTCCTACAACTGTATACTGGAATCGTCAGCATTTTAACTGATTCACACAGAAAACGCCAGAGAAATTAGGCCTCAATTTTAAAAATAAACAGTATATTGGACACTTACAGTCTTTCTATACAAATTTTGAGCTCTATAAACCTGAAATCCTAATGTTTGAAAGCCAATTCAAGTGAAAACTCTCCCTAAACTAGCCGGAGTTGTAAATATTATCAGTTTTCTGGCTATGTCCCACCTTTCCACTGGTAACCTCCGTGATTGAAAACGGCTGGAAATGTAGTAAGAATCTATTTGCTTTTATTTCAAGTGTTCCTTATAAGTTTTTTATCATTACTGGAAACAATAATTGCGTATTTGAAGAGTTTTACCACAATTAGAGAGTGTTCCTACAGCTACATACTGGAATCGTCAGCATTTTAACTGATTCACACAGGAAACACCAGAGAAATTCGGCCTCCAGTTGTAAACATAAACAGTATAGTCCTCACTTACAGTCTTTCTACACAAATTTTGAGCTGAACAAACCTGCATTCCTAATATTTGAAAGCGAACTCTAGTGAAAACTCACCCTAAACTAGACGGAGTTGTAAGTATTATCAGTTTTCTGGTCATGACCCAGCTTTCCACTGGTAAACTCCGTAATTGAAAACGGCTGGAAATGTAGTAAGAATAATATCCTTTCATTTCAAGTGTTTCTTACAAGTTTTTTATCATTTCTGGAAACTATAATTGCGTATTTGAAGAGTTTTACCACAATTAGAGAGTGTTCCTACAACTATATACTGGAATCGTCAGCATTTTAACTGATTCACACTGAAAACGCCAGAGAAATTAGGCCTCAATTTTAAACATAAACAGTATTTTGCACACTTACAGTCTTTCTATACAAATTTTGAGCTGTATAAACCTGAAATCCTAATCTTTGAAAGCCAATTCAAGTGAAAACTCTCCCTAAACTAGCCGGAGTTGTAAATATTATCAGTTTTCTGGCTATGTCCCACCTTTCCACTGGTAACCTCCGTGATTGAAAACGGCTGGAAATGTAGTAAGAATCTATTTGCTTTTATTTCAAGTGTTCCTTATAAGTTTTTTATCATTACAGGAAACAATAATTGCGTATTTGAAGAGTTTTACCACAATTAGAGAATGTTCCTACAACTACATACTGGAATCGTCAGCATTTTAACTGATTCACACAGGAAACACCAGAGAAATTCGGCTTCCAGTTGTAAACATGAACAGTATAGTCCTCACTTACAGTCTTTCTACACAAATTTTGAGCTGTATAAACCTGAATTCCTAATATTTGAAAGCGAACTCAAGTGAAAACTCACTCTAAACTAGATGGAGTTGTAACTATTATCAGATTTCTGGTCATTACCCAGATTTCCTGTGGTAACCTCCGTGATTGAAAACGTCTGGAAATGTAGTAAGAATCAAGTTCCTTTTATTTCAAGTGTTTCTTACGAGTTATTTATCATTTTTGGAAACTATAATTCCGTATTTGAAGAGTTTTACCACAATTAGAGAGTGTTCCTACAACTACATACTGGAATCGTCAGCATTTTAACTGATTCACAGAGGAAACACCAGAGAAATTCGGCCTCCAATTGTAAACATAAACAGTATAGTCTTCACGTACAGTCTTTCTACACAACTTTTGAGCTGAATAAACCTGAATTCCAAATATTTGAAAGCCAATTCAAGTGAAAACTCCTCCTAAACTAGCCAGAGTTGTAAATATTATCAGTTTTCTGGTCAGGTGGTAGCTTTACACTGAAAACGTCCGTGATTGAAAACGGCTGGAAATGCAGTACGAATCTATTTCTTTTTATTTCAAGTGTTTCCTACAAGTTTTTAATCATTTCTGGAAACATAATTGCGTATTTGAAAGTTTTACCACAATTAGAGAGTTTTCCTACAACTTCATACTGGAATCGTCAGCATTTTAAGTGATTCACACAGGAAACACCAGAGAAATTCGGCCTCCAGTTGTAAACATAAACAGTATAGTCCTCACTTACAATCTTTCTATACAAATTTTGAGCTGAACAAACCAGCATTCCTAATATTTGAAAGCGAAATCTAGTGAAAACTCACCCTAAACTAGACGGAGTTGTAAGTATTATCAGTGTTCTGGTCATGACCCAGCTTTCCACTGGTAACCTCCGTGATTGAAAACGGCTAGAAATGTAGTAAGAATAAATTTCCTTTCATTTCAAGTGTTTCTTACAAGTTTGTTATCATTTCTGGAAACTATAATTGCGTATTTGAAGAGTTTTACCACAATTAGAGAGTGTTCCTACAACTATATACTGGAATCGTCAGCATTTTAACTGATTCACACAGAAAACGCCAGAGAAATTAGGACTCAATTTTAAACATAAACAGTATATTGCACACTTACAGTCTTTCTATACAAATTTTGAGCTGAATAAACCTGAATTCCTAATATTCGAAAGCGAACTCAAGTGAAAACTCACCCTAAACTAGACGGAGTTGTAAGTATTATCAGTTTTCTTGTCATGACCCAGCTTTCCACTGGTAACCTCCGTGATTGAAAACGGCTAGAAATGTAGTAAGAATAAATTTCCTTTCATTTCAAGTGTTACTTACAAGTTTTTTTATCATTTCTGGAAACTATAATTGCGTATTTGAAGAGTTTTACCATAATTAGAGAGTGTTCCTACAACTATATACTGGAATCGTCAGCATTTTAACTGATTCATACAGAAAACGCCAGAGAAATTACGCCTCAATTTTAAACATAAACAGTATATTGCACACTTACAGTCTTTCTATACAAATTTTGAGCTGTATAAACCTGAAATCATAATCTTTGAAAGCCAATTCAAGTGAAAACTCTCCCTAAACTAGCCGGAGTTGTAAATATTATCAGTTTTCTGGCTTTGTCCCACCTTTCCACTGGTAACCTCCGTGATTGAAAACGGCTAGAAACGTAGTAAGAATAAATTTCCTTTCATTTCAAGTGTTTCTTACAAGTTTTTTTATCATTTTGGAAACTATAATTGCGTATTTGAAGAGTTTTACCACAATTAGAGAGTGTTCCTACAGCTACATACTGGAATCGTCAGCATTTTAACTGATTCACACAGGAAACACCAGAGAAATTCGGCCTCCAATTGTAAACATAAACAGTATAGTCCTCACTTTCAGTCTTTCTACACAAATTTTGAGCTGTATAAACCTGAATTCCTAATATTTGAAAGCGAACTCAAGTGAAAACTCACTCTAAACTAGATGGAGTTGTAAGTATTATCAGATTTCTGGTCATTACCCAGATATCCTGTGGTAACCTCCGTGATTGAAAACGTCTGGAAATGTAGTAAGAATCAAGTTCCTTTTATTTCAAGTGTTTCTTACGAGTTATTTATCATTTTTGGAAACTATAATTCCGTATTTGAAGAGTTTTACCACAATTAGAGAGTGTTCCTACAACTACATACTGGAATCGTCAGCATTTTAACTGATTCACAGAGGAAACACCAGAGAAATTCGGCCTCCAATTGTAAACATAAACAGTATAGTCTTCACGTACAGTCTTTCTACACAACTTTTGAGCTGAATAAACCGGAATTCCAAATATTTGAAAGCCAATTCAAGTGAAAACTCCTCCTAAACTAGCCAGAGTTGTAAATATTATCAGTTTTCTGGTCAGGTGGTAGCTTTACACTGAAAACGTCCGTGATTGAAAACGGCTGGAAATGCAGTACGAATCTATTTCTTTTTATTTCAAGTGTTTCCTACAAGTTTTTAATCATTTCTGGAAACATAATTGCGTATTTGAAAGTTTTACCACAATTAGAGAGTTTTCCTACAACTTCATACTGGAATCGTCAGCATTTTAAGTGATTCACACAGGAAACACCAGAGAAATTCGGCCTCCAGTTGTAAACATAAACAGTATAGTCCTCACTTACAATCTTTCTATACAAATTTTGAGCTGAACAAACCAGCATTCCTAATATTTGAAAGCGAAATCTAGTGAAAACTCACCCTAAACTAGACGGAGTTGTAAGTATTATCAGTGTTCTGGTCATGACCCAGCTTTCCACTGGTAACCTCCGTGATTGAAAACGGCTAGAAATGTAGTAAGAATAAATTTCCTTTCATTTCAAGTGTTTCTTACAAGTTTGTTATCATTTCTGGAAACTATAATTGCGTATTTGAAGAGTTTTACCACAATTAGAGAGTGTTCCTACAACTATATACTGGAATCGTCAGCATTTTAACTGATTCACACAGAAAACGCCAGAGAAATTAGGACTCAATTTTAAACATAAACAGTATATTGCACACTTACAGTCTTTCTATACAAATTTTGAGCTGAATAAACCTGAATTCCTAATATTCGAAAGCGAACTCAAGTGAAAACTCACCCTAAACTAGACGGAGTTGTAAGTATTATCAGTTTTCTTGTCATGACCCAGCTTTCCACTGGTAACCTCCGTGATTGAAAACGGCTAGAAATGTAGTAAGAATAAATTTCCTTTCATTTCAAGTGTTACTTACAAGTTTTTTTATCATTTCTGGAAACTATAATTGCGTATTTGAAGAGTTTTACCATAATTAGAGAGTGTTCCTACAACTATATACTGGAATCGTCAGCATTTTAACTGATTCATACAGAAAACGCCAGAGAAATTACGCCTCAATTTTAAACATAAACAGTATATTGCACACTTACAGTCTTTCTATACAAATTTTGAGCTGTATAAACCTGAAATCATAATCTTTGAAAGCCAATTCAAGTGAAAACTCTCCCTAAACTAGCCGGAGTTGTAAATATTATCAGTTTTCTGGCTTTGTCCCACCTTTCCACTGGTAACCTCCGTGATTGAAAACGGCTAGAAACGTAGTAAGAATAAATTTCCTTTCATTTCAAGTGTTTCTTACAAGTTTTTTATCATTTTGGAAACTATAATTGCGTATTTGAAGAGTTTTACCACAATTAGAGAGTGTTCCTACAGCTACATACTGGAATCGTCAGCATTTTAACTGATTCACACAGGAAACACCAGAGAAATTCGGCCTCCAATTGTAAACATAAACAGTATAGTCCTCACTTTCAGTCTTTCTACACAAATTTTGAGCTGTATAAACCTGAATTCCTAATATTTGAAAGCGAACTCAAGTGAAAACTCACTCTAAACTAGATGGAGTTGTAAGTATTATCAGATTTCTGGTCATTACCCAGATTTCCTGTGGTAACCTCCGTGATTGAAAACGTCTGGAAATGTAGTAAGAATCAAGTTCCTTTTATTTCAAGTGTTTCTTACGAGTTATTTATCATTTTTGGAAACTATAATTCCGTATTTGAAGAGTTTTACCACAATTAGAGAGTGTTCCTACAACTACATACTGGAATCGTCAGCATTTTAACTGATTCACAGAGGAAACACCAGAGAAATTCGGCCTCCAATTGTAAACATAAACAGTATAGTCTTCACGTACAGTCTTTCTACACAACTTTTGAGCTGAATAAACCTGAATTCCAAATATTTGAAAGCCAATTCAAGTGAAAACTCCTCCTAAACTAGCCGGAGTTGTAAATATTATCAGTTTTCTGGTCAGGTGGTAGCTTTACACTGAAAACGTCCGTGATTGAAAACGGCTGGAAATGCAGTACGAATCTATTTCTTTTTATTTCAAGTGTTTCCTACAAGTTTTTAATCATTTCTGGAAACATAATTGCGTATTTGAAAGTTTTACCACAATTAGAGAGTTTTCCTACAACTACATACTGGAATCGTCAGCATTTTAAGTGATTCACACAGGAAACACCAGAGAAATTCGGCCTCCAGTTGTAAACATAAACAGTATAGTCCTCACTTACAATCTTTCTACACAAATTTTGAGCTGATCAAACCTGCATTCCTAATATTTGAAAGCGAACTCTAGTGAAAACTCACCCTAAACTAGACGGAGTTGTAAGTATTATCAGTTTTCTGGTCATGACCCAGCTTTCCACTGGTAACCTCCGTGATTGAAAACGGCTAGAAATGTAGTAAGAATAAATTTCCTTTCATTTCAAGTGTTTCTTACAAGTTTTTTATCATTTCTGGAAACTATAATTGCGTATTTGAAGAGTTTTACCACAATTAGAGAGTGTTCCTACAACTATATACTGGAATCGTCAGCATTTTAACTGATTCACACAGAAAACGCCAGAGAAATTAGGACTCAATTTTAAACATAAACAGTATATTGCACACTTACAGTCTTTCTATACAAATTTTGAGCTGAATAAACCTGAATTCCTAATATTTGAAAGCGAACTCAAGTGAAAACTCATCCTAAACTAGACGGAGTTGTAAGTATTATCAGTTTTCTTGTCATGACCCAGCTTTCCACTGGTAACCTCCGTGATTGAAAACGGCTAGAAATGTAGTAAGAATAAATTTCCTTTCATTTCAAGTGTTACTTACAAGTTTTTTTTATCATTTCTGGAAACTATAATTGCGTATTTGAAGAGTTTTACCACAATTAGAGAGTGTTCCTACAACTGTATACTGGAATCGTCAGCATTTTAACTGATTCACACAGAAAACGCCAGAGAAATTAGGCCTCAATTTTAAAAATAAACAGTATATTGGACACTTACAGTCTTTCTATACAAATTTTGAGCTCTATAAACCTGAAATCCTAATGTTTGAAAGCCAATTCAAGTGAAAACTCTCCCTAAACTAGCCGGAGTTGTAAATATTATCAGTTTTCTGGCTATGTCCCACCTTTCCACTGGTAACCTCCGTGATTGAAAACGGCTGGAAATGTAGTAAGAATCTATTTGCTTTTATTTCAAGTGTTCCTTATAAGTTTTTTATCATTACTGGAAACAATAATTGCGTATTTGAAGAGTTTTACCACAATTAGAGAGTGTTCCTACAGCTACATACTGGAATCGTCAGCATTTTAACTGATTCACACAGGAAACACCAGAGAAATTCGGCCTCCAGTTGTAAACATAAACAGTATAGTCCTCACTTACAGTCTTTCTACACAAATTTTGAGCTGAACAAACCTGCATTCCTAATATTTGAAAGCGAACTCTAGTGAAAACTCACCCTAAACTAGACGGAGTTGTAAGTATTATCAGTTTTCTGGTCATGACCCAGCTTTCCACTGGTAAACTCCGTAATTGAAAACGGCTGGAAATGTAGTAAGAATAATATCCTTTCATTTCAAGTGTTTCTTACAAGTTTTTTATCATTTCTGGAAACTATAATTGCGTATTTGAAGAGTTTTACCACAATTAGAGAGTGTTCCTACAACTATATACTGGAATCGTCAGCATTTTAACTGATTCACACTGAAAACGCCAGAGAAATTAGGCCTCAATTTTAAACATAAACAGTATTTTGCACACTTACAGTCTTTCTATACAAATTTTGAGCTGTATAAACCTGAAATCCTAATCTTTGAAAGCCAATTCAAGTGAAAACTCTCCCTAAACTAGCCGGAGTTGTAAATATTATCAGTTTTCTGGCTATGTCCCACCTTTCCACTGGTAACCTCCGTGATTGAAAACGGCTGGAAATGTAGTAAGAATCTATTTGCTTTTATTTCAAGTGTTCCTTATAAGTTTTTTATCATTACAGGAAACAATAATTGCGTATTTGAAGAGTTTTACCACAATTAGAGAATGTTCCTACAACTACATACTGGAATCGTCAGCATTTTAACTGATTCACACAGGAAACACCAGAGAAATTCGGCTTCCAGTTGTAAACATGAACAGTATAGTCCTCACTTACAGTCTTTCTACACAAATTTTGAGCTGTATAAACCTGAATTCCTAATATTTGAAAGCGAACTCAAGTGAAAACTCACTCTAAACTAGATGGAGTTGTAAGTATTATCAGATTTCTGGTCATTACCCAGATTTCCTGTGGTAACCTCCGTGATTGAAAACGTCTGGAAATGTAGTAAGAATCAAGTTCCTTTTATTTCAAGTGTTTCTTACGAGTTATTTATCATTTTTGGAAACTATAATTCCGTATTTGAAGAGTTTTACCACAATTAGAGAGTGTTCCTACAACTACATACTGGAATCGTCAGCATTTTAACTGATTCACAGAGGAAACACCAGAGAAATTCGGCCTCCAATTGTAAACATAAACAGTATAGTCTTCACGTACAGTCTTTCTACACAACTTTTGAGCTGAATAAACCTGAATTCCAAATATTTGAAAGCCAATTCAAGTGAAAACTCCTCCTAAACTAGCCAGAGTTGTAAATATTATCAGTTTTCTGGTCAGGTGGTAGCTTTACACTGAAAACGTCCGTGATTGAAAACGGCTGGAAATGCAGTACGAATCTATTTCTTTTTATTTCAAGTGTTTCCTACAAGTTTTTAATCATTTCTGGAAACATAATTGCGTATTTGAAAGTTTTACCACAATTAGAGAGTTTTCCTACAACTTCATACTGGAATCGTCAGCATTTTAAGTGATTCACACAGGAAACACCAGAGAAATTCGGCCTCCAGTTGTAAACATAAACAGTATAGTCCTCACTTACAATCTTTCTATACAAATTTTGAGCTGAACAAACCAGCATTCCTAATATTTGAAAGCGAAATCTAGTGAAAACTCACCCTAAACTAGACGGAGTTGTAAGTATTATCAGTGTTCTGGTCATGACCCAGCTTTCCACTGGTAACCTCCGTGATTGAAAACGGCTAGAAATGTAGTAAGAATAAATTTCCTTTCATTTCAAGTGTTTCTTACAAGTTTGTTATCATTTCTGGAAACTATAATTGCGTATTTGAAGAGTTTTACCACAATTAGAGAGTGTTCCTACAACTATATACTGGAATCGTCAGCATTTTAACTGATTCACACAGAAAACGCCAGAGAAATTAGGACTCAATTTTAAACATAAACAGTATATTGCACACTTACAGTCTTTCTATACAAATTTTGAGCTGAATAAACCTGAATTCCTAATATTCGAAAGCGAACTCAAGTGAAAACTCACCCTAAACTAGACGGAGTTGTAAGTATTATCAGTTTTCTTGTCATGACCCAGCTTTCCACTGGTAACCTCCGTGATTGAAAACGGCTAGAAATGTAGTAAGAATAAATTTCCTTTCATTTCAAGTGTTACTTACAAGTTTTTTTATCATTTCTGGAAACTATAATTGCGTATTTGAAGAGTTTTACCATAATTAGAGAGTGTTCCTACAACTATATACTGGAATCGTCAGCATTTTAACTGATTCATACAGAAAACGCCAGAGAAATTACGCCTCAATTTTAAACATAAACAGTATATTGCACACTTACAGTCTTTCTATACAAATTTTGAGCTGTATAAACCTGAAATCATAATCTTTGAAAGCCAATTCAAGTGAAAACTCTCCCTAAACTAGCCGGAGTTGTAAATATTATCAGTTTTCTGGCTTTGTCCCACCTTTCCACTGGTAACCTCCGTGATTGAAAACGGCTAGAAACGTAGTAAGAATAAATTTCCTTTCATTTCAAGTGTTTCTTACAAGTTTTTTTATCATTTTGGAAACTATAATTGCGTATTTGAAGAGTTTTACCACAATTAGAGAGTGTTCCTACAGCTACATACTGGAATCGTCAGCATTTTAACTGATTCACACAGGAAACACCAGAGAAATTCGGCCTCCAATTGTAAACATAAACAGTATAGTCCTCACTTTCAGTCTTTCTACACAAATTTTGAGCTGTATAAACCTGAATTCCTAATATTTGAAAGCGAACTCAAGTGAAAACTCACTCTAAACTAGATGGAGTTGTAAGTATTATCAGATTTCTGGTCATTACCCAGATATCCTGTGGTAACCTCCGTGATTGAAAACGTCTGGAAATGTAGTAAGAATCAAGTTCCTTTTATTTCAAGTGTTTCTTACGAGTTATTTATCATTTTTGGAAACTATAATTCCGTATTTGAAGAGTTTTACCACAATTAGAGAGTGTTCCTACAACTACATACTGGAATCGTCAGCATTTTAACTGATTCACAGAGGAAACACCAGAGAAATTCGGCCTCCAATTGTAAACATAAACAGTATAGTCTTCACGTACAGTCTTTCTACACAACTTTTGAGCTGAATAAACCTGAATTCCAAATATTTGAAAGCCAATTCAAGTGAAAACTCCTCCTAAACTAGCCAGAGTTGTAAATATTATCAGTTTTCTGGTCAGGTGGTAGCTTTACACTGAAAACGTCCGTGATTGAAAACGGCTGGAAATGCAGTACGAATCTATTTCTTTTTATTTCAAGTGTTTCCTACAAGTTTTTAATCATTTCTGGAAACATAATTGCGTATTTGAAAGTTTTACCACAATTAGAGAGTTTTCCTACAACTTCATACTGGAATCGTCAGCATTTTAAGTGATTCACACAGGAAACACCAGAGAAATTCGGCCTCCAGTTGTAAACATAAACAGTATAGTCCTCACTTACAATCTTTCTATACAAATTTTGAGCTGAACAAACCAGCATTCCTAATATTTGAAAGCGAAATCTAGTGAAAACTCACCCTAAACTAGACGGAGTTGTAAGTATTATCAGTGTTCTGGTCATGACCCAGCTTTCCACTGGTAACCTCCGTGATTGAAAACGGCTAGAAATGTAGTAAGAATAAATTTCCTTTCATTTCAAGTGTTTCTTACAAGTTTGTTATCATTTCTGGAAACTATAATTGCGTATTTGAAGAGTTTTACCACAATTAGAGAGTGTTCCTACAACTATATACTGGAATCGTCAGCATTTTAACTGATTCACACAGAAAACGCCAGAGAAATTAGGACTCAATTTTAAACATAAACAGTATATTGCACACTTACAGTCTTTCTATACAAATTTTGAGCTGAATAAACCTGAATTCCTAATATTCGAAAGCGAACTCAAGTGAAAACTCACCCTAAACTAGACGGAGTTGTAAGTATTATCAGTTTTCTTGTCATGACCCAGCTTTCCACTGGTAACCTCCGTGATTGAAAACGGCTAGAAATGTAGTAAGAATAAATTTCCTTTCATTTCAAGTGTTACTTACAAGTTTTTTTATCATTTCTGGAAACTATAATTGCGTATTTGAAGAGTTTTACCATAATTAGAGAGTGTTCCTACAACTATATACTGGAATCGTCAGCATTTTAACTGATTCATACAGAAAACGCCAGAGAAATTACGCCTCAATTTTAAACATAAACAGTATATTGCACACTTACAGTCTTTCTATACAAATTTTGAGCTGTATAAACCTGAAATCATAATCTTTGAAAGCCAATTCAAGTGAAAACTCTCCCTAAACTAGCCGGAGTTGTAAATATTATCAGTTTTCTGGCTTTGTCCCACCTTTCCACTGGTAACCTCCGTGATTGAAAACGGCTAGAAACGTAGTAAGAATAAATTTCCTTTCATTTCAAGTGTTTCTTACAAGTTTTTTATCATTTTGGAAACTATAATTGCGTATTTGAAGAGTTTTACCACAATTAGAGAGTGTTCCTACAGCTACATACTGGAATCGTCAGCATTTTAACTGATTCACACAGGAAACACCAGAGAAATTCGGCCTCCAATTGTAAACATAAACAGTATAGTCCTCACTTTCAGTCTTTCTACACAAATTTTGAGCTGTATAAACCTGAATTCCTAATATTTGAAAGCGAACTCAAGTGAAAACTCACTCTAAACTAGATGGAGTTGTAAGTATTATCAGATTTCTGGTCATTACCCAGATTTCCTGTGGTAACCTCCGTGATTGAAAACGTCTGGAAATGTAGTAACAATCAAGTTCCTTTTATTTCAAGTGTTTCTTACGAGTTATTTATCATTTTTGGAAACTATAATTCCGTATTTGAAGAGTTTTACCACAATTAGAGAGTGTTCCTACAACTACATACTGGAATCGTCAGCATTTTAACTGATTCACAGAGGAAACACCAGAGAAATTCGGCCTCCAATTGTAAACATAAACAGTATAGTCTTCACGTACAGTCTTTCTACACAACTTTTGAGCTGAATAAACCTGAATTCCAAATATTTGAAAGCCAATTCAAGTGAAAACTCCTCCTAAACTAGCCGGAGTTGTAAATATTATCAGTTTTCTGGTCAGGTGGTAGCTTTACACTGAAAACGTCCGTGATTGAAAACGGCTGGAAATGCAGTACGAATGTATTTCTTTTTATTTCAAGTGTTTCCTACAAGTTTTTAATCATTTCTGGAAACATAATTGCGTATTTGAAAGTTTTACCACAATTAGAGAGTTTTCCTACAACTACATACTGGAATCGTCAGCATTTTAAGTGATTCACACAGGAAACACCAGAGAAATTCGGCCTCCAGTTGTAAACATAAACAGTATAGTCCTCACTTACAATCTTTCTACACAAATTTTGAGCTGAACAAACCTGCATTCCTAATATTTGAAAGCGAAATCTAGTGAAAACTCACCCTAAACTAGACGGAGTTGTAAGTATTATCAGTTTTCTGGTCATGACCCAGGTTTCCACTGGTAAACTCCGTGATTGAAAACGGGTGGAAATGTAGTAAGAATAAATTTCCTTTCATTTCAAGTGTTTCTTACAAGTTTTTTATCATTTCTGGAAACTATAATTGCGTATTTGAAGAGTTTTACCACAATTAGAGAGTGTTCCTACAGCTACATACTGGAATCCTCAGCATTTTAACTGATTCACACAGGAAACACCACAGAAATTCGGCCTCCAGTTGTAAACATAAACAGTATAGTCCTCACTTACAGTCTTTCTACACAAATTTTGAGCTGTAATAACCTGAATTCCTAATATTTGAAAGCGAACTCAAGTGAAAACTCACTCTAAACTAGATGGAGTTGTAAGTATTATCAGATTTCTGGTCATTACCCTGATTTCCTGTGGTAACCTCCGTGATTGAAAACGTCTGGAATTGTAGTAAGAATCAAGTTCCTTTTATTTCAAGTGTTTCTTACGAGATATTTATCATTTTTGGAAACTATAATTCCGTATTTGAAGAGTTTTACCACAATTAGAGAGTGTTCCTACAACTACATACTGGAATCGTCAGCATTTTAACTGATTCACAGAGGAAACACCAGAGAAATTCGGCCTCCAATTGTAAACATAAACAGTATAGTCTTCACGTACAGTCTTTCTACACAACTTTTAAGCTAAATAAACCTGAATTCCAAATATTTGAAAGCCAATTCAAGTGAAAACTCCTCCTAAACTAGCCGGAGTTGTAAATATTATCAGTTTTCTGGTCAGGTGGTAGCTTTACACTGAAAACGTCCGTGATTGAAAACGGCTGGAAATGCAGTACGAATCTATTTCTTTTTATTTCAAGTGTTTCCTACAAGTTTTTAATCATTTCTGGAAACAATAATTGCGTATTTGAAGAGTTTTACCACAATTAGAGAGTGTTCCTACAACTATATACTGGAATCGTCAGCATTTTAACTGATTCACACTGAAAACGCCAGAGAAATTAGGCCTCAATTTTAAACATAAACAGTATTTTGCACACTTACAGTCTTTCTATACAAATTTTGAGCTGTATAAACCTGAAATCCTAATCTTTGAAAGCCAATTCAAGTGAAAACTCTCCCTAAACTAGCCGGAGTTGTAAATATTATCAGTTTTCTGGCTATGTCCCACCTTTCCACTGGTAACCTCCGTGATTGAAAACGGCTGGAAATGTAGTAAGAATCTATTTGCTTTTATTTCAAGTGTTCCTTATAAGTTTTTTATCATTACAGGAAACAATAATTGCGTATTTGAAGAGTTTTACCACAATTAGAGAATGTTCCTACAACTACATACTGGAATCGTCAGCATTTTAACTGATTCACACAGGAAACACCAGAGAAATTTGGCTTCCAGTTGTAAACATGAACAGTATAGTCCTCACTTACAGTCTTTCTACACAAATTTTGAGCTGTATAAACCTGAATTCCTAATATTTGAAAGCGAACTCAAGTGAAAACTCACTCTAAACTAGATGGAGTTGTAAGTATTATCAGATTTCTGGTCATTACCCAGATTTCCTGTGGTAACCTCCGTGATTGAAAACGTCTGGAAATGTAGTAAGAATCAAGTTCCTTTTATTTCAAGTGTTTCTTACGAGTTATTTATCATTTTTGGAAACTATAATTCCGTATTTGAAGAGTTTTACCACAATTAGAGAGTGTTCCTACAACTACATACTGGAATCGTCAGCATTTTAACTGATTCACAGAGGAAACACCAGAGAAATTCGGCCTCCAATTGTAAACATAAACAGTATAGTCTTCACGTACAGTCTTTCTACACAACTTTTGAGCTGAATAAACCTGAATTCCAAATATTTGAAAGCCAATTCAAGTGAAAACTCCTCCTAAACTAGCCGGAGTTGTAAATATTATCAGTTTTCTGGTCAGGTGGTAGCTTTACACTGAAAACGTCCGTGATTGAAAACGGCTGGAAATGCAGTACGAATGTATTTCTTTTTATTTCAAGTGTTTCCTACAAGTTTTTAATCATTTCTGGAAACATAATTGCGTATTTGAAAGTTTTACCACAATTAGAGAGTTTTCCTACAACTACATACTGGAATCGTCAGCATTTTAAGTGATTCACACAGGAAACACCAGAGAAATTCGGCCTCCAGTTGTAAACATAAACAGTATAGTCCTCACTTACAATCTTTCTACACAAATTTTGAGCTGAACAAACCTGCATTCCTAATATTTGAAAGCAAAATCTAGTGAAAACTCACCCTAAACTAGACGGAGTTGTAAGTATTATCAGTTTTCTGGTCATGACCCAGATTTCCACTGGTAACCTCCGTGATTGAAAACGGCTAGAAATGTAGTAACAATAAATTTCCTTTCATTTCAAGTGTTTCTTACAAGTTTGTTATCATTTCTGGAAACTATAATTGCGTATTTGAAGAGTTTTACCACAATTAGAGAGTGTTCCTACAACTATATACTGGAATCGTCAGCATTTTAACTGATTCACACAGAAAACGCCAGAGAAATTAGGACTCAATTTTAAACATAAACAGTATATTGCACACTTACAGTCTTTCTATACAAATTTTGAGCTGTATAAACCTGAAATCATAATCTTTGAAAGCCAATTCAAGTGAAAACTCTCCCTAAACTAGCCGGAGTTGTAAATATTATCAGTTTTCTGGCTTTGTCCCACCTTTCCACTGGTAACCTCCGTGATTGAAAACGGCTAGAAACGTAGTAAGAATAAATTTCCTTTCATTTCAAGTGTTTCTTACAAGTTTTTTATCATTTCTGGAAACTATAATTGCGTATTTGAAGAGTTTTACCACAATTAGAGAGTGTTCCTACAACTGTATACTGGAATCGTCAGCATTTTAATTGATTCACACAGAAAACGCCAGAGAAATTAGGCCTCAATTTTAAAAATAAACAGTATATTGCACACTTACAGTCTTTCTATACAAATTTTGAGCTGTATAAACCTGAAATCCTAATATTTGAAAGCCAATTCAAGTGAAAACTCCTCCTAAACTAGCCGGAGTTGTAAATATTATCAGTTTTCTGGCTATGTCCCACCTTTCCACTGGTAACCTCCGTGATTGAAAATGGCTGGAAATGTAGTAAGAATCAAGTTCCTTTTATTTCAAGTGTTTCTTACGAGTTATTTATCATTTTTGGAAACTATAATTCCGTATTTGAAGAGTTTTACCACAATTAGAGAGTGTTCCTACAGCTACATACTGGAATCCTCAGCATTTTAACTGATTCACACAGGAAACACCAGAGAAATTCGGCCTCCAGTTGTAAACATAAACAGTATAGTCCTCACTTACAGTCTTTCTACACAAATTTTGAGCTGAACAAACCTGCATTCCTAATATTTGAAAGCGAACTCTAGTGAAAACTCACCCTAAACTAGACGGAGTTGTAAGTATTATCAGTTTTCTGGTCATGACCCAGCTTTCCACTGGTAAACTCCGTGATTGAAAACGTCTGGAAATGTAGTAAGAATCAAGTTCCTTTTATTTCAAGTGTTTCTTACGAGTTATTTATCATTTTTGGAAACTATAATTCCGTATTTGAAGAGTTTTACCACAATTAGAGAGTGTTCCTACAACTACATACTGGAATTGTCAGCATTTTAACTGATTCACAGAGGAAACACCAGAGAAATTCGGCCTCCAGTTGTAAACATGAACAGTATAGTCCTCACTTACAGTCTTTCTACACAAATTTTGAGCTGTATAAACCTGAATTCGTAAAATTTGAAAGCGAACTCAACTGAAAACTCACCCTAAAATAGACTGAGTTTTACGTATTATCAGTTTTCTTGTCATGACCCAGCTTTCCACTGTAACCTCCGTGATTGAAAACGCCCAGAAATGTAGTAAGAGTAAATTTCCTTTCATTTCAAGTGTTTCTTACAAGTTTTTTATCATTTCTGGAAACTATAGTTGCGTATTTGAAGAGTTTTTCCACAATTAGAGAGTGTTCCTACAACTATATACTGGAATCGTCAGCATTTTAACTGATTCACACAGAAAATGCCAGAGAAATTAGGCCTCAATTTTAAACATAAACAGTTTATTGCACACTTACAGACTTTCTATACAAATTTTGAGCTGTATAAACCTGAAATCCTAATATTTGAAAGCCAATTCAAGTGAAAACTCTCCCTAAACTACCCGGAGTTGTAAATATTATCAGTTTTCTGGCTATGTCCCACCTTTCCACTGGTAACCTCCGTGATTGAAAACGGCTGGAAATGTAGTAAGAATCTATTTGCTTTTATTTCAAGTGTTTCTTACAAGTTTCTTTATCATTTCTGGAAACTATAATTGCGTATTTGAAGAGTTTTACCACAATTAGAGAGTGTTCCTACAACTACATACTGGAATCGTCAGCATTTTAACTGATTCACACAGGAAACACCAGAGAAATCGGCCTCCAGTTGTAAACATAAACAGTATAGTCCTCAATTACAATCTTTCTACACAAATTTTGAGCTGATCAAACCTGCATTCCTAATATTTGAAAGCGAACTCTAGTGAAAACTCACCCTAAACTAGACGGAGTTGTAAGTATTATCAGTTTTCTGGTCATGACCCAGCTTTCCACTGGTAACCTCCGTGATTGAAAACGGCTAGAAATGTAGTAAGAATAAATTTCCTTTCATTTCAAGTGTTTCTTACAAGTTTTTTATCATTTCTGGAAACTATAATTGCGTATTTGAAGAGTTTTACCACAATTAGAGAGTGTTCCTACAACTATATACTGGAATCGTCAGCATTTTAACTGATTCACACAGAAAACGCCAGAGAAATTAGGACTCAATTTTAAACATAAACAGTATATTGCACACTTACAGTCTTTCTATACAAATTTTGAGCTGAATAAACCTGAATTCCTAATATTTGAAAGCGAACTCAAGTGAAAACTCATCCTAAACTAGACGGAGTTGTAAGTATTATCAGTTTTCTTGTCATGACCCAGCTTTCCACTGGTAACCTCCGTGATTGAAAACGGCTGGAAATGTAGTAAGAATAAATTTCCTTTCATTTCAAGTGTTACTTACAAGTTTTTTTTATCATTTCTGGAAACTATAATTGCGTATTTGAAGAGTTTTACCACAATTAGAGAGTGTTCCTACAACTATATACTGGAATCGTCAGCATTTTAACTGATTCATACAGAAAACGCCAGAGAAATTAGGCCTCAATTTTAAACATAAACAGTATATTGCACACTTACAGTCTTTCTATACAAATATTGAGCTGTATAAACCTGAAGTCATAATCTTTGAAAGCCAATTCAAGTGAAAACTCTCCCTAAACTAGCCGGAGTTGTAAATATTATCAGTTTTCTGGCTTTGTCCCACCTTTCCACTGGTAACCTCCGTGATTGAAAACGGCTAGAAACGTAGTAAGAATAAATTTCCTTTCATTTCAAGTGTTTCTTACAAGTTTTTTATCATTTCTGGAAACTATAATTGCGTATTTGAAGAGTTTTACCACAATTAGAGAGTGTTCCTACAACTGTATACTGGAATCGTCAGCATTTTAACTGATTCACACAGAAAACGCCAGAGAAATTAGGCCTCAATTTTAAAAATAAACAGTATATTGCACACTTACAGTCTTTCTATACAAATTTTGAGCTGTATAAACCTGAAATCCTAATATTTGAAAGCCAATTCAAGTGAAAACTCCTCCTAAACTAGCCGGAGTTGTAAATATTATCAGTTTTCTGGCTATGTCTCACCTTTCCACTGGTAACCTCCGTGATTGAAAACGGCTGGAAATGCAGTACGAATCTATTTCTTTTTATTTCAAGTGTTTCCTACAAGTTTTTAATCATTTCTGGAAACATAATTGCGTATTTGAAAGTTTTACCACAATTAGAGAGTTTTCCTACAACTACATACTGGAATCGTCAGCATTTTAAGTGATTCACACAGGAAACACCAGAGAAATTCGGCCTCCAATTGTAAACATAAACTGTATAGTCTTCATTTACAGTCTTTCTACACAAATTTTGAGCTGTATAAACCTGAATTCCTAATATTTGAAAGCGAACTCAAGTGAAAACTCACCCTAAAATAGACTGAGTTTTAAGTATTATCAATTTTCTGGTCATGACCCAGCTTCCCACTGGTAACCTCCGTGATTGAAAACGGCTAGAAATGTAGTAAGAATAAATTTCCTTTCATTTCAAGTGTTTCTTACAAGTTTTTTATCATTTCTGGAAACTATAATTGCGTATTTGAAGAGTTTTACCACAATTAGAGCGTGTTCCTACAACTATATACTGGAATCGTCAGCATTTTAACTGATTCACACAGAAAACGCCAGAGAAATTAGGGCTCAATTTTAATCATAAACAGTATATTCCACACTTACAGTCTTTCTATACAAATTTTGAGCTCTATAAACCTGAAATCCTAAGGTTTGAAAGCCAATTCAAGTGAAAACTATCCCTAAACTAGCCGGAGTTGTAAATATTATCAATTTTCTGGCTATGTCCCACCTTTCCACTGGTAACCTCCGTGATTGAAAACGGCTGGAAATGTAATAAGAATCTATTTGCTTTTATTTCAAGTGTTTCTTATAAGTTTTTTATCATTACTGGAAACAATAATTTCGTATTTGAAGAGTTTTACCACAATTAGAGAGTGTTCCTACAACTACATACTGGAATCGTCAGCATTTTAACTGATTCACACAGGAAACACCAGAGAAATTCGGCCTCCAGTTGTAAACATGAACAGTATAGTCCTCACTTACAGTCTTTCTACACAAATTTTGAGCTGTATAAACCTGAATTCGTAAAATTTGAAAGCGAACTCAACTGAAAACTCACCCTAAAATAGACTGAGTTTTTGGTATTATCAGTTTTCTTGTCATGACCCAGCTTTCCACTGGTAACCTCCGTGATTGAAAACGCCCAGAAATGTAGTAAGAGTAAATTTCCTTTCATTTCAAGTGTTTCTTACAAGTTTTTTATCATTTCTGGAAACTATAGTTGCGTATTTGAAGAGTTTTACCACAATTAGAGAGTGTTCCTACAACTATATACTGGAATCGTCAGCATTTTAACTGATTCACACAGAAAATGCCAGAGAAATTAGGCCTCAATTTTAAACATAAACAGTTTATTGCACACTTACAGACTTCTATACAAATTTTGAGCTGTATAAACCTGAAATCCTAATATTTGAAAGCCAATTCAAGTGAAAACTCTCCCTAAACTACCCGGAGTTGTAAATATTATCAGTTTTCTGGCTATGTCCCACCTTTCCACTGGTAACCTCCGTGATTGAAAACGGCTGGAAATGTAGTAAGAATCTATTTGCTTTTATTTCAAGTGTTTCTTACAAGTTTCTTTATCATTTCTGGAAACTATAATTGCGTATTTGAAGAGTTTTACCACAATTAGAGAGTGTTCCTACAACTACATACTGGAATCGTCAGCATTTTAACTGATTCACACAGGAAACACCAGAGAAATCGGCCTCCAGTTGTAAACATAAACAGTATACTCCTCAATTACAATCTTTCTACACAAATTTTGAGCTGATCAAACCTGCATTCCTAATATTTGAAAGCGAACTCTAGTGAAAACTCACCCTAAACTAGACGGAGTTGTAAGTATTATCAGTTTTCTGGTCATGACCCAGCTTTCCACTGGTAACCTCCGTGATTGAAAACGGCTAGAAATGTAGTAAGAATAAATTTCCTTTCATTTCAAGTGTATCTTACAAGTTTTTTATCATTTCTGGAAACTATAATTGCGTATTTGAAGAGTTTTACCACAATTAGAGAGTGTTCCTACAACTATATACTGGAATCGTCAGCATTTTAACTGATTCACACAGAAAACGCCAGAGAAATTAGGACTCAATTTTAAACATAAACAGTATATTGCACACTTACAGTCTTTCTATACAAATTTTGAGCTGAATAAACCTGAATTCCTAATATTTGAAAGCGAACTCAAGTGAAAACTCATCCTAAACTAGATGGAGTTGTAAGTATTATCAGTTTTCTTGTCATGACCCAGCTTTCCACTGGTAACCTCCGTGATTGAAAACGGCTAGAAATGTAGTAAGAATAAATTTCCTTTCATTTCAAGTGTTACTTACAAGTTTTTTTTATCATTTCTGGAAAATATAATTGCGTATTTGAAGAGTTTTACCACAATTAGAGAGTGTTCCTACAACTGTATACTGGAATCGTCAGCATTTTAACTGATTCACACAGAAAACGCCAGAGAAATTAGGCCTCAATTTTAAAAATAAACAGTATATTGCACACTTACAGTCTTTCTATACAAATTTTGAGCTGTATAAACCTGAAATCCTAATATTTGAAAGCCAATTCAAGTGAAAACTCCTCCTAAACTAGCCGGAGTTGTAAATATTATCAGTTTTCTGGCTATGTCTCACCTTTCCACTGGTAACCTCCGTGATTGAAAACGGCTGGAAATGTAGTAAGAATCTATTTGCTTTTATTTCAAGTGTTCCTTATAAGTTTTTTATCATTACTGGAAACAATAATTGCGTATTTGAAGAGTTTTACCACAATTAGAGAGTGTTCCTACAGCTACATACTGGAATCGTCAGCATTTTAACTGATTCACACAGGAAACACCAGAGAAATTCGGCCTCCAGTTGTAAACATAAACAGTATAGTCCTCACTTACAGTCTTTCTACACAAATTTTGAGCTGAACAAACCTGCATTCCTAATATTTGAAAGCGAACTCTAGTGAAAACTCACCCTAAACTAGACGGAGTTGTAAGTATTATCAGTTTTCTGGTCATGACCCAGCTTTCCACTGGTAAACTCCGTGATTGAAAACGGCTGGAAATGTAGTAAGAATAATATCCTTTCATTTCAAGTGTTTCTTACAAGTTTTTTTATCATTTCTGGAAACTATAATTGCGTATTTGAAGAGTTTTACCACAATTAGAGAGTGTTCCTACAACTATATACTGGAATCGTCAGCATTTTAACTGATTCACACTGAAAACGCCAGAGAAATTAGGCCTCAATTTTAAACATAAACAGTATTTTGCACACTTACAGTCTTTCTATACAAATTTTGAGCTGTATAAACCTGAAATCCTAATCTTTGAAAGCCAATTCAAGTGAAAACTCTCCCTAAACTAGCCGGAGTTGTAAATATTATCAGTTTTCTGGCTATTTCCCACCTTTCCACTGGTAACCTCCGTGATTGAAAACGGCTGGAAATGTAGTAAGAATCTATTTGCTTTTATTTCAAGTGTTCCTTATAAGTTTTTTATCATTACAGGAAACAATAATTGCGTATTTGAAGAGTTTTACCACAATTAGAGAATGTTCCTACAACTACATACTGGAATCGTCAGCATTTTAACTGATTCACACAGGAAACACCAGAGAAATTCGGCTTCCAGTTGTAAACATGAACAGTATAGTCCTCACTTACAGTCTTTCTACACAAATTTTGAGCTGTATAAACCTGAATTCCTAATATTTGAAAGCGAACTCAAGTGAAAACTCACTCTAAACTAGATGGAGTTGTAAGTATTATCAGATTTCTGGTCATTACCCAGATTTCCTGTGGTAACCTCCGTGATTGAAAACGTCTGGAAATGTAGTAAGAATCAAGTTCCTTTTATTTCAAGTGTTTCTTACGAGTTATTTATCATTTTTGGAAACTATAATTCCGTATTTGAAGAGTTTTACCACAATTAGAGAGTGTTCCTACAACTACATACTGGAATCGTCAGCATTTTAACTGATTCACAGAGGAAACACCAGGGAAATTCGGCCTCCAATTGTAAACATAAACAGTATAGTCTTCACGTACAGTCTTTCTACACAACTTTTGAGCTGAATAAACCTGAATTCCAAATATTTGAAAGCCAATTCAAGTGAAAACTCCTCCTAAACTAGCCGGAGTTGTAAATATTATCAGTTTTCTGGTCAGGTGGTAGCTTTACACTGAAAACGTCCGTGATTGAAAACGGCTGGAAATGCAGTACGAATGTATTTCTTTTTATTTCAAGTGTTTCCTACAAGTTTTTAATCATTTCTGGAAACATAATTGCGTATTTGAAAGTTTTACCACAATTAGAGAGTTTTCCTACAACTACATACTGGAATCGTCAGCATTTTAAGTGATTCACACAGGAAACACCAGAGAAATTCGGCCTCCAGTTGTAAACATAAACAGTATAGTCCTCACTTACAATCTTTCTACACAAATTTTGAGCTGAACAAACCTGCATTCCTAATATTTGAAAGCGAAATCTAGTGAAAACTCACCTTAAACTAGACGGAGTTGTAAGTATTATCAGTTTTCTGGTCATGACCCAGCTTTCCACTGGTAACCTCCGTGATTGAAAACGGCTAGAAATGTAGTAAGAATAAATTTCCTTTCATTTCAAGTGTTTCTTACAAGTTTGTTATCATTTCTGGAAACTATAATTGCGTATTTGAAGAGTTTTACCACAATTAGAGAGTGGTCCTACAACTATATACTGGAATCGTCAGCATTTTAACTGATTCACACAGAAAACGCCAGAGAAATTAGGACTCAATTTTAAACATAAACAGTATATTGCACACTTACAGTCTTTCTATACAAATTTTGAGCTGTATAAACCTGAAATCATAATCTTTGAAAGCCAATTCAAGTGAAAACTCTCCCTAAACTAGCCGGAGTTGTAAATATTATCAGTTTTCTGGCTTTGTCCCACCTTTCCACTGGTAACCTCCGTGATTGAAAACGGCTAGAAACGTAGTAAGAATAAATTTCCTTTCATTTCAAGTGTTTCTTACAAGTTTTTTATCATTTCTGGAAACTATAATTGCGTATTTGAAGAGTTTTACCACAATTAGAGAGTGTTCCTACAACTGTATACTGGAATCGTCAGCATTTTAATTGATTCACACAGAAAACGCCAGAGAAATTAGGCCTCAATTTTAAAAATAAACAGTATATTGCACACTTACAGTCTTTCTATACAAATTTTGAGCTGTATAAACCTGAAATCCTAATATTTGAAAGCCAATTCAAGTGAAAACTCCTCCTAAACTAGCCGGAGTTGTAAATATTATCAGTTTTCTGGCTATGTCCCACCTTTCCACTGGTAACCTCCGTGATTGAAAACGGCTGGAAATGTAGTAAGAATCTATTTGCTTTTATTTCAAGTGTTCCTTATAAGTTTTTTATAATTACTGGAAACAATAATTGCGTATTTGAAGAGTTTTACCACAATTAGAGAGTGTTCCTACAGCTACATACTGGAATCCTCAGCATTTTAACTGATTCACACAGGAAACACCAGAGAAATTCGGCCTCCAGTTGTAAACATAAACAGTATAGTCCTCACTTACAGTCTTTCTACACAAATTTTGAGCTGAACAAACCTGCATTCCTAATATTTGAAAGCGAACTCTAGTGAAAACTCACCCTAAACTAGACGGAGTTGTAAGTATTATCAGTTTTCTGGTCATGACCCAGCTTTCCACTGGTAAACTCCGTGATTGAAAACGTCTGGAAATGTAGTAAGAATCAAGTTCCTTTTATTTCAAGTGTTTCTTACGAGTTATTTATCATTTTTGGAGACTATAATTCCGTATTTGAAGAGTTTTACCACAATTAGAGAGTGTTCCTACAACTACATACTGGAATTGTCAGCATTTTAACTGATTCACAGAGGAAACACCAGAGAAATTCGGCCTCCAATTGTAAACATAAACAGTATAGTCTTCACGTACAGTCTTTCTACACAACTTTTGAGCTGAATAAACCTGAATTCCTAATATTTGAAAGCCAATTCAAGTGAAAACTCCTCCTAAACTAGCCGGAGTTGTAAATATTATCAGTTTTCTGGTCAGGTGGTAGCTTTACACTGAAAACGTCCGTGATTGAAAACGGCTGGAAATGCAGTACGAATCTATTTCTTTTTATTTCAAGTGTTTCCTACAAGTTTTTAATCATTTCTGGAAACATAATTGCGTATTTGAAAGTTTTACCACAATTAGAGAGTTTTCCTACAAGTACATACTGGAATCGTCAGCATTTTAAGTGATTCACACAGGAAACACCAGAGAAATTCGGCCTCCAATTGTAAACATAAACTGTATAGTCTTCATTTACAGTCTTTCTACACAAATTTTGAGCTGTATAAACCTGAATTCCTAATATTTGAAAGCGAACTCAAGTGAAAACTCACCCTAAAATAGACTGAGTTTTAAGTATTATTAATTTTCTGGTCATGACCCAGCTTCCCACTGGTAACCTCCGTGATTGAAAACGGCTAGAAATGTAGTAAGAATAAATTTCCTTTCATTTCAAGTGTTTCTTACAAGTTTTTTATCATTTCAGGAAACTATAATTGCGTATTTGAAGAGTTTTACCACAATTAGAGCGTGTTCCTACAACTATATACTGGAATCGTCAGCATTTTAACTGATTCACACAGAAAACGCCAGAGAAATTAGGGCTCAATTTTAATCATAAACAGTATATTCCACACTTACAGTCTTTCTATACAAATTTTGAGCTCTATAAACCTGAAATCCTAATGTTTGAAAGCCAATTCAAGTGAAAACTATCCCTAAACTAGCCGGAGTTGTAAATATTATCAATTTTCTGGCTAGGTCCCACCTTTCCACTGGTAACCTCCGTGATTGAAAACGGCTGGAAATGTAATAAGAATCTATTTGCTTTTATTTCAAGTGTTTCTTATAAGTTTTTTATCATTACTGGAAACAATAATTTCGTATTTGAAGAGTTTTACCACAATTAGAGAGTGTTCCTACAACTACATACTGGAATCGTCAGCATTTTAACTGATTCACACAGGAAACACCAGAGAAATTCGGCCTCCAGTTGTAAACATGAACAGTATAGTCCTCACTTACAGTCTTTCTACACAAATTTTGAGCTGTATAAACCTGAATTCGTAAAATTTGAAAGCGAACTCAACTGAAAACTCACCCTAAAATAGACTGAGTTTTTGGTATTATCAGTTTTCTTGTCATGACCCAGCTTTCCACTGGTAACCTCCGTGATTGAAAACGGCTAGAAATGTAGTAAGAATAAATTTCCTTTCATTTCAAGTGTTACTTACAAGTTTTTTTTATCATTTCTGGAAAATATAATTGCGTATTTGAAGAGTTTTACCACAATTAGAGAGTGTTCCTACAACTGTATACTGGAATCGTCAGCATTTTAACTGATTCACACAGAAAACGCCAGAGAAATTAGGCCTCAATTTTAAAAATAAACAGTATATTGCACACTTACAGTCTTTCTATACAAATTTTGAGCTGTATAAACCTGAAATCCTAATATTTGAAAGCCAATTCAAGTGAAAACTCCTCCTAAACTAGCCGGAGTTGTAAATATTATCAGTTTTCTGGCTATGTCTCACCTTTCCACTGGTAACCTCCGTGATTGAAAACGGCTGGAAATGTAGTAAGAATCTATTTGCTTTTATTTCAAGTGTTCCTTATAAGTTTTTTATCATTACTGGAAACAATAATTGCGTATTTGAAGAGTTTTACCACAATTAGAGAGTGTTCCTACAGCTACATACTGGAATCGTCAGCATTTTAACTGATTCACACAGGAAACACCAGAGAAATTCGGCCTCCAGTTGTAAACATAAACAGTATAGTCCTCACTTACAGTCTTTCTACACAAATTTTGAGCTGAACAAACCTGCATTCCTAATATTTGAAAGCGAACTCTAGTGAAAACTCACCCTAAACTAGACGGAGTTGTAAGTATTATCAGTTTTCTGGTCATGACCCAGCTTTCCACTGGTAAACTCCGTGATTGAAAACGGCTGGAAATGTAGTAAGAATAATATCCTTTCATTTCAAGTGTTTCTTACAAGTTTTTTTATCATTTCTGGAAACTATAATTGCGTATTTGAAGAGTTTTACCACAATTAGAGAGTGTTCCTACAACTATATACTGGAATCGTCAGCATTTTAACTGATTCACACTGAAAACGCCAGAGAAATTAGGCCTCAATTTTAAACATAAACAGTATTTTGCACACTTACAGTCTTTCTATACAAATTTTGAGCTGTATAAACCTGAAATCCTAATCTTTGAAAGCCAATTCAAGTGAAAACTCTCCCTAAACTAGCCGGAGTTGTAAATATTATCAGTTTTCTGGCTATTTCCCACCTTTCCACTGGTAACCTCCGTGATTGAAAACGGCTGGAAATGTAGTAAGAATCTATTTGCTTTTATTTCAAGTGTTCCTTATAAGTTTTTTATCATTACAGGAAACAATAATTGCGTATTTGAAGAGTTTTACCACAATTAGAGAATGTTCCTACAACTACATACTGGAATCGTCAGCATTTTAACTGATTCACACAGGAAACACCAGAGAAATTCGGCTTCCAGTTGTAAACATGAACAGTATAGTCCTCACTTACAGTCTTTCTACACAAATTTTGAGCTGTATAAACCTGAATTCCTAATATTTGAAAGCGAACTCAAGTGAAAACTCACTCTAAACTAGATGGAGTTGTAAGTATTATCAGATTTCTGGTCATTACCCAGATTTCCTGTGGTAACCTCCGTGATTGAAAACGTCTGGAAATGTAGTAAGAATCAAGTTCCTTTTATTTCAAGTGTTTCTTACGAGTTATTTATCATTTTTGGAAACTATAATTCCGTATTTGAAGAGTTTTACCACAATTAGAGAGTGTTCCTACAACTACATACTGGAATCGTCAGCATTTTAACTGATTCACAGAGGAAACACCAGGGAAATTCGGCCTCCAATTGTAAACATAAACAGTATAGTCTTCACGTACAGTCTTTCTACACAACTTTTGAGCTGAATAAACCTGAATTCCAAATATTTGAAAGCCAATTCAAGTGAAAACTCCTCCTAAACTAGCCGGAGTTGTAAATATTATCAGTTTTCTGGTCAGGTGGTAGCTTTACACTGAAAACGTCCGTGATTGAAAACGGCTGGAAATGCAGTACGAATGTATTTCTTTTTATTTCAAGTGTTTCCTACAAGTTTTTAATCATTTCTGGAAACATAATTGCGTATTTGAAAGTTTTACCACAATTAGAGAGTTTTCCTACAACTACATACTGGAATCGTCAGCATTTTAAGTGATTCACACAGGAAACACCAGAGAAATTCGGCCTCCAGTTGTAAACATAAACAGTATAGTCCTCACTTACAATCTTTCTACACAAATTTTGAGCTGAACAAACCTGCATTCCTAATATTTGAAAGCGAAATCTAGTGAAAACTCACCTTAAACTAGACGGAGTTGTAAGTATTATCAGTTTTCTGGTCATGACCCAGCTTTCCACTGGTAACCTCCGTGATTGAAAACGGCTAGAAATGTAGTAAGAATAAATTTCCTTTCATTTCAAGTGTTTCTTACAAGTTTGTTATCATTTCTGGAAACTATAATTGCGTATTTGAAGAGTTTTACCACAATTAGAGAGTGGTCCTACAACTATATACTGGAATCGTCAGCATTTTAACTGATTCACACAGAAAACGCCAGAGAAATTAGGACTCAATTTTAAACATAAACAGTATATTGCACACTTACAGTCTTTCTATACAAATTTTGAGCTGTATAAACCTGAAATCATAATCTTTGAAAGCCAATTCAAGTGAAAACTCTCCCTAAACTAGCCGGAGTTGTAAATATTATCAGTTTTCTGGCTTTGTCCCACCTTTCCACTGGTAACCTCCGTGATTGAAAACGGCTAGAAACGTAGTAAGAATAAATTTCCTTTCATTTCAAGTGTTTCTTACAAGTTTTTTATCATTTCTGGAAACTATAATTGCGTATTTGAAGAGTTTTACCACAATTAGAGAGTGTTCCTACAACTGTATACTGGAATCGTCAGCATTTTAATTGATTCACACAGAAAACGCCAGAGAAATTAGGCCTCAATTTTAAAAATAAACAGTATATTGCACACTTACAGTCTTTCTATACAAATTTTGAGCTGTATAAACCTGAAATCCTAATATTTGAAAGCCAATTCAAGTGAAAACTCCTCCTAAACTAGCCGGAGTTGTAAATATTATCAGTTTTCTGGCTATGTCCCACCTTTCCACTGGTAACCTCCGTGATTGAAAACGGCTGGAAATGTAGTAAGAATCTATTTGCTTTTATTTCAAGTGTTCCTTATAAGTTTTTTATAATTACTGGAAACAATAATTGCGTATTTGAAGAGTTTTACCACAATTAGAGAGTGTTCCTACAGCTACATACTGGAATCCTCAGCATTTTAACTGATTCACACAGGAAACACCAGAGAAATTCGGCCTCCAGTTGTAAACATAAACAGTATAGTCCTCACTTACAGTCTTTCTACACAAATTTTGAGCTGAACAAACCTGCATTCCTAATATTTGAAAGCGAACTCTAGTGAAAACTCACCCTAAACTAGACGGAGTTGTAAGTATTATCAGTTTTCTGGTCATGACCCAGCTTTCCACTGGTAAACTCCGTGATTGAAAACGTCTGGAAATGTAGTAAGAATCAAGTTCCTTTTATTTCAAGTGTTTCTTACGAGTTATTTATCATTTTTGGAGACTATAATTCCGTATTTGAAGAGTTTTACCACAATTAGAGAGTGTTCCTACAACTACATACTGGAATTGTCAGCATTTTAACTGATTCACAGAGGAAACACCAGAGAAATTCGGCCTCCAATTGTAAACATAAACAGTATAGTCTTCACGTACAGTCTTTCTACACAACTTTTGAGCTGAATAAACCTGAATTCCTAATATTTGAAAGCCAATTCAAGTGAAAACTCCTCCTAAACTAGCCGGAGTTGTAAATATTATCAGTTTTCTGGTCAGGTGGTAGCTTTACACTGAAAACGTCCGTGATTGAAAACGGCTGGAAATGCAGTACGAATCTATTTCTTTTTATTTCAAGTGTTTCCTACAAGTTTTTAATCATTTCTGGAAACATAATTGCGTATTTGAAAGTTTTACCACAATTAGAGAGTTTTCCTACAAGTACATACTGGAATCGTCAGCATTTTAAGTGATTCACACAGGAAACACCAGAGAAATTCGGCCTCCAATTGTAAACATAAACTGTATAGTCTTCATTTACAGTCTTTCTACACAAATTTTGAGCTGTATAAACCTGAATTCCTAATATTTGAAAGCGAACTCAAGTGAAAACTCACCCTAAAATAGACTGAGTTTTAAGTATTATTAATTTTCTGGTCATGACCCAGCTTCCCACTGGTAACCTCCGTGATTGAAAACGGCTAGAAATGTAGTAAGAATAAATTTCCTTTCATTTCAAGTGTTTCTTACAAGTTTTTTATCATTTCAGGAAACTATAATTGCGTATTTGAAGAGTTTTACCACAATTAGAGCGTGTTCCTACAACTATATACTGGAATCGTCAGCATTTTAACTGATTCACACAGAAAACGCCAGAGAAATTAGGGCTCAATTTTAATCATAAACAGTATATTCCACACTTACAGTCTTTCTATACAAATTTTGAGCTCTATAAACCTGAAATCCTAATGTTTGAAAGCCAATTCAAGTGAAAACTATCCCTAAACTAGCCGGAGTTGTAAATATTATCAATTTTCTGGCTAGGTCCCACCTTTCCACTGGTAACCTCCGTGATTGAAAACGGCTGGAAATGTAATAAGAATCTATTTGCTTTTATTTCAAGTGTTTCTTATAAGTTTTTTATCATTACTGGAAACAATAATTTCGTATTTGAAGAGTTTTACCACAATTAGAGAGTGTTCCTACAACTACATACTGGAATCGTCAGCATTTTAACTGATTCACACAGGAAACACCAGAGAAATTCGGCCTCCAGTTGTAAACATGAACAGTATAGTCCTCACTTACAGTCTTTCTACACAAATTTTGAGCTGTATAAACCTGAATTCGTAAAATTTGAAAGCGAACTCAACTGAAAACTCACCCTAAAATAGACTGAGTTTTTGGTATTATCAGTTTTCTTGTCATGACCCAGCTTTCCACTGGTAACCTCCGTGATTGAAAACGCCCAGAAATGTAGTAAGAGTAAATTTCCTTTCATTTCAAGTGTTTCTTACAAGTTTTTTATCATTTCTGGAAACTATAGTTGCGTATTTGAAGAGTTTTACCACAATTAGAGAGTGTTCCTACAACTATATACTGGAATCGTCAGCATTTTAACTGATTCACACAGAAAATGCCAGAGAAATTAGGCCTCAATTTTAAACATAAACAGTTTATTGCACACTTACAGACTTCTATACAAATTTTGAGCTGTATAAACCTGAAATCCTAATATTTGAAAGCCAATTCAAGTGAAAACTCTCCCTAAACTACCCGGAGTTGTAAATATTATCAGTTTTCTGGCTATGTCCCACCTTTCCACTGGTAACCTCCGTGATTGAAAACGGCTGGAAATGTAGTAAGAATCTATTTGCTTTTATTTCAAGTGTTTCTTACAAGTTTCTTTATCATTTCTGGAAACTATAATTGCGTATTTGAAGAGTTTTACCACAATTAGAGAGTGTTCCTACAACTACATACTGGAATCGTCAGCATTTTAACTGATTCACACAGGAAACACCAGAGAAATCGGCCTCCAGTTGTAAACATAAACAGTATACTCCTCAATTACAATCTTTCTACACAAATTTTGAGCTGATCAAACCTGCATTCCTAATATTTGAAAGCGAACTCTAGTGAAAACTCACCCTAAACTAGACGGAGTTGTAAGTATTATCAGTTTTCTGGTCATGACCCAGCTTTCCACTGGTAACCTCCGTGATTGAAAACGGCTAGAAATGTAGTAAGAATAAATTTCCTTTCATTTCAAGTGTTTCTTACAAGTTTTTTATCATTTCTGGAAACTATAATTGCGTATTTGAAGAGTTTTACCACAATTAGAGAGTGTTCCTACAACTATATACTGGAATCGTCAGCATTTTAACTGATTCACACAGAAAACGCCAGAGAAATTAGGACTCAATTTTAAACATAAACAGTATATTGCACACTTACAGTCTTTCTATACAAATTTTGAGCTGAATAAACCTGAATTCCTAATATTTGAAAGCGAACTCAAGTGAAAACTCATCCTAAACTAGACGGAGTTGTAAGTATTATCAGTTTTCTTGTCATGACCCAGCTTTCCACTGGTAACCTCCGTGATTGAAAACGGCTAGAAATGTAGTAAGAATAAATTTCCTTTCATTTCAAGTGTTACTTACAAGTTTTTTTTATCATTTCTGGAAACTATAATTGCGTATTTGAAGAGTTTTACCACAATTAGAGAGTGTTCCTACAACTATATACTGGAATCGTCAGCATTTTAACTGATTCATACAGAAAACGCCTGAGAAATTAGGCCTCAATTTTAAAAATAAACAGTATATTGCACACTTACAGTCTTTCTATACAAATTTTGAGCTGTATAAACCTGAAATCCTAATATTTGAAAGCCAATTCAAGTGAAAACTCCTCCTAAACTAGCCGGAGTTGTAAATATTATCAGTTTTCTGGCTATGTCTCACCTTTCCACTGGTAACCTCCGTGATTGAAAACGGCTGGAAATGTAGTAAGAATCTATTTGCTTTTATTTCAAGTGTTCCTTATAAGTTTTTTATCATTACTGGAAACAATAATTGCGTATTTGAAGAGTTTTACCACAATTAGAGAGTGTTCCTACAGCTACATACTGGAATCGTCAGCATTTTAACTGATTCACACAGGAAACACCAGAGAAATTCGGCCTCCAGTTGTAAACATAAACAGTATAGTCCTCACTTACAGTCTTTCTACACAAATTTTGAGCTGAACAAACCTGCATTCCTAATATTTGAAAGCGAACTCTAGTGAAAACTCACCCTAAACTAGACGGAGTTGTAAGTATTATCAGTTTTCTGGTCATGACCCAGCTTTCCACTGGTAAACTCCGTGATTGAAAACGGCTGGAAATGTAGTAAGAATAATATCCTTTCATTTCAAGTGTTTCTTACAAGTTTTTTTATCATTTCTGGAAACTATAATTGCGTATTTGAAGAGTTTTACCACAATTAGAGAGTGTTCCTACAACTATATACTGGAATCGTCAACATTTTAACTGATTCACACTGAAAACGCCAGAGAAATTAGGCCTCAATTTTAAAAAAAAACAGTATTTTGCACACTTACAGTCTTTCTAAACTAATTTTGAGCTGTATAAACCTGAAATCCTAATCTTTGAAAGCCAATTCAAGTGAAAACTCTCCCTAAACTAGCCGGAGTTGTAAATATTATCAGTTTTCTGGCTATTTCCCACCTTTCCACTGGTAACCTCCGTGATTGAAAACGGCTGGAAATGTAGTAAGAATCTATTTGCTTTTATTTCAAGTGTTCCTTATAAGTTTTTTATCATTACAGGAAACAATAATTGCGTATTTGAAGAGTTTTACCACAATTAGAGAATGTTCCTACAACTACATACTGGAATCGTCAGCATTTTAACTGATTCACACAGGAAACACCAGAGAAATTCGGCTTCCAGTTTTAAACATGAACAGTATAGTCCTCACTTACAGTCTTTCTACACAAATTTTGAGCTGTATAAACCTGAATTCCTAATATTTGAAAGCGAACTCAAGTGAAAACTCACTCTAAACTAGATGGAGTTGTAAGTATTATCAGATTTCTGGTCATTACCCAGATTTCCTGTGGTAACCTCCGTGATTGAAAACGTCTGGAAATGTAGTAAGAATCAAGTTCCTTTTATTTCAAGTGTTTCTTACGAGTTATTTATCATTTTTGGAAACTATAATTCCGTATTTGAAGAGTTTTACCACAATTAGAGAGTGTTCCTACAACTACATACTGGAATCGGCAGCATTTTAACTGATTCACAGAGGAAACACCAGAGAAATTCGGCCTCCAATTGTAAACATAAACAGTATAGTCTTCACGTACAGTCTTTCTACACAACTTTTGAGCTGAATAAACCTGAATTCCAAATATTTGAAAGCCAATTCAAGTGAAAACTCCTCCTAAACTAGCCAGAGTTGTAAATATTATCAGTTTTCTGGTCAGGTGGTAGCTTTACACTGAAAACGTCCGTGATTGAAAACGGCTGGAAATGCAGTACGAATCTATTTCTTTTTATTTCAAGTGTTTCCTACAAGTTTTTAATCATTTCTGGAAACATAATTGCGTATTTGAAAGTTTTACCATAATTAGAGAGTTTTCCTACAACTTCATACTTGAATCGTCAGCATTTTAAGTGATTCACACAGGAAACACCAGAGAAATTCGGCCTCCAGTTGTAAACATAAACAGTATAGTCCTCACTTACAATCTTTCTATACAAATTTTGAGCTGAACAAACCTGCATTCCTAATATTTGAAAGCGAAATCTAGTGAAAACTCACCCTAAACTAGACGGAGTTGTAAGTATTATCAGTGTTCTGGTCATGACCCAGCTTTCCACTGGTAACCTCCGTGATTGAAAACGGCTAGAAATGTAGTAAGAATAAATTTCCTTTCATTTCAAGTGTTTCTTACAAGTTTTTTATCATTTCTGGAAACTATAATTGCGTATTTGAAGAGTTTTACCACAATTAGAGAGTGTTCCTACAACTATATACTGGAATCGTCAGCATTTTAACTGATTCACACAGAAAACGCCAGAGAAATTAGGACTCAATTTTAAACATAAACAGTATATTGCACACTTACAGTCTTTCTATACAAATTTTGAGCTGAATAAACCTGAATTCCTAATATTCGAAAGCGAACTCAAGTGAAAACTCACCCTAAACTAGACGGAGTTGTAAGTATTATCAGTTTTCTTGTCATGACCCAGCTTTCCACTGGTAACCTCCGTGATTGAAAACGGCTAGAAATGTAGTAAGAATAAATTTCCTTTCATTTCAAGTGTTACTTACAAGTTTTTTTATCATTTCTGGAAACTATAATTGCGTATTTGAAGAGTTTTACCACAATTAGAGAGTGTTCCTACAACTATATACTGGAATCGTCAGCATTTTAACTGATTCATACAGAAAACGCCAGAGAAATTACGCCTCAATTTTAAACATAAACAGTATATTGCACACTTACAGTCTTTCTATACAAATTTTGAGCTGTATAAACCTGAAATCATAATCTTTGAAAGCCAATTCAAGTGAAAACTCTCCCTAAACTAGCCGGAGTTGTAAATATTATCAGTTTTCTTGCTTTGTCCCACCTTTCCACTGGTAACCTCCGTGATTGAAAACGGCTAGAAACGTAGTAAGAATAAATTTCCTTTCATTTCAAGTGTTTCTTACAAGTTTTTTATCATTTCTGGAAACTATAATTGCGTATTTGAAGAGTTTTACCACAATTAGAGAGTGTTCCTACAGCTACATACTGGAATCCTCAGCATTTTAACTGATTCACACAGGAAACACCACAGAAATTCGGCCTCCAGTTGTAAACATAAACAGTATAGTCCTCACTTACAGTCTTTCTACACAAATTTTGAGCTGTAATAACCTGAATTCCTAATATTTGAAAGCGAACTCAAGTGAAAACTCACTCTAAACTAGATGGAGTTGTAAGTATTATCAGATTTCTGGTCATTACCCTGATTTCCTGTGGTAACCTCCGTGATTGAAAACGTCTGGAAATGTAGTAAGAATCAAGTTCCTTTTATTTCAAGTGTTTCTTACGAGTTATTTATCATTTTTGGAAACTATAATTCCGTATTTGAAGAGTTTTACCACAATTAGAGAGTGTTCCTACAACTACATACTGGAATCGTCAGCATTTTAACTGATTCACAGAGGAAACACCAGAGAAATTTGGCCTCCAATTGTAAACATAAACAGTATAGTCTTCACGTACAGTCTTTCTACACAAATTTTGAGCTGTATAAACCTGAATTCGTAAAATTTGAAAGCGAACTCAACTGAAAACTCACCCTAAAATAGACTGAGTTTTACGTATTATCAGTTTTCTTGTCATGACCCAGCTTTCCACTGGTAACCTCCGTGATTGAAAACGCCCAGAAATGTAGTAAGAGTAAATTTCCTTTCATTTCAAGTGTTTCTTACAAGTTTTTTATCATTTCTGGAAAATATAGTAGCGTATTTGAAGAGTTTTACCACAATTAGAGAGTGTTCCTACAACTATATACTGGAATCGTCAGCATTTTAACTGATTCACACAGAAAACGCCAGAGAAATTAGGACTCAATTTTAAACATAAACAGTATATTGCACACTTACAGTCTTTCTATACAAATTTTGAGCTGAATAAACCTGAATTCCTAATATTCGAAAGCGAACTCAAGTGAAAACTCACCCTAAACTAGACGGAGTTGTAAGTATTATCAGTTTTCTTGTCATGACCCAGCTTTCCACTGGTAACCTCCGTGATTGAAAACGGCTAGAAATGTAGTAAGAATAAATTTCCTTTCATTTCAAGTGTTACTTACAAGTTTTTTTATCATTTCTGGAAACTATAATTGCGTATTTGAAGAGTTTTACCACAATTAGAGAGTGTTCCTACAACTATATACTGGAATCGTCAGCATTTTAACTGATTCATACAGAAAACGCCAGAGAAATTACGCCTCAATTTTAAACATAAACAGTATATTGCACACTTACAGTCTTTCTATACAAATTTTGAGCTGTATAAACCTGAAATCATAATCTTTGAAAGCCAATTCAAGTGAAAACTCTCCCTAAACTAGCCGGAGTTGTAAATATTATCAGTTTTCTTGCTTTGTCCCACCTTTCCACTGGTAACCTCCGTGATTGAAAACGGCTAGAAACGTAGTAAGAATAAATTTCCTTTCATTTCAAGTGTTTCTTACAAGTTTTTTATCATTTCTGGAAACTATAATTGCGTATTTGAAGAGTTTTACCACAATTAGAGAGTGTTCCTACAGCTACATACTGGAATCCTCAGCATTTTAACTGATTCACACAGGAAACACCACAGAAATTCGGCCTCCAGTTGTAAACATAAACAGTATAGTCCTCACTTACAGTCTTTCTACACAAATTTTGAGCTGTAATAACCTGAATTCCTAATATTTGAAAGCGAACTCAAGTGAAAACTCACTCTAAACTAGATGGAGTTGTAAGTATTATCAGATTTCTGGTCATTACCCTGATTTCCTGTGGTAACCTCCGTGATTGAAAACGTCTGGAAATGTAGTAAGAATCAAGTTCCTTTTATTTCAAGTGTTTCTTACGAGTTATTTATCATTTTTGGAAACTATAATTCCGTATTTGAAGAGTTTTACCACAATTAGAGAGTGTTCCTACAACTACATACTGGAATCGTCAGCATTTTAACTGATTCACAGAGGAAACACCAGAGAAATTTGGCCTCCAATTGTAAACATAAACAGTATAGTCTTCACGTACAGTCTTTCTACACAAATTTTGAGCTGTATAAACCTGAATTCGTAAAATTTGAAAGCGAACTCAACTGAAAACTCACACTAAAATAGACTGAGTTTTACGTATTATCAGTTTTCTTGTCATGACCCAGCTTTCCACTGGTAACCTCCATGATTGAAAACGCCCAGAAATGTAGTAAGAGTAAATTTCCTTTCATTTCAAGTGTTTCTTACAAGTTTTTTATCATTTCTGGAAAATATAGTTGCGTATTTGAAGAGTTTTACCACAATTAGAGAGTGTTCCTACAACTATATACTGGAATCGTCAGCATTTTAACTGATTCACACAGAAAATGCCAGAGAAATTAGGCCTCAATTTTAAACATAAACAGTTTATTGCACACTTACAGACTTTCTATACAAATTTTGAGCTGTATAAACCTGAAATCCTAATATTTGAAAGCCAATTCAAGTGAAAACTCTCCCTAAACTACCCGGAGTTGTAAATATTATCAGTTTTCTGGCTATGTCCCACCTTTCCACTGGTAACCTCCGTGATTGAAAACGGCTGGAAATGTAGTAAGAATCTATTTGCTTTTATTTCAAGTGTTTCTTACAAGTTTCTTTATCATTTCTGGAAACTATAATTGCGTATTTGAAGAGTTTTACCACAATTAGAGAGTGTTCCTACAACTACATACTGGAATCGTCAGCATTTTAACTGATTCACACAGGAAACACCAGAGAAATCGGCCTCCAATTGTAAAAATAAACAGTATAGTCTTCACGTACAGTCTTTCTACACAACTTTTGAGCTGAATAAACCTGAATTCCTAATATTTGAAAGCGAACTCAAGTGAAAACTCACCCTAAACTAGATGGAGTTGTAAGTATTATCAGATTTCTGGTCATTACCCAGATTTCCTGTGGTAACCTCCGTGATTGAAAACGTCTGGAAATGTAGTAAGAATCAAGTTCCTTTTATTTCAAGTGTTTCTTACGAGTTATTTATCATTTTTGGAAACTATAATTCCGTATTTGAAGAGTTTTACCACAATTAGAGAGTGTTCCTACAACTATATACTGGAATCGTCAGCATTTTAAGTGATTCACACAGAAAACACCAGAGAAATTCGGCTTCCAATTGTAAACATAAACTGTATAGTCGTCACTTAGAGTCTTTCTACACAAATTTTGAGCTGTATAAACCTGAATTCGTAAAATTTGAAAGCGAACTCAAGTGAAAACTCACCCTAAAATAGACTGAGTTTTAAGTATTATCAGTTTTCTGGTCATGACCCAGCTTTCCACTGGTAACCTCCGTGATTGAAAACGCCCAGAAATGTAGTAAGAATAAATTTCCTTTCATTTCAAGTGTTTCTTACAAGTTTTTTTTATCATTTCTGGAAACTATAATTGCGTATATGAAGAGTTTTACCACAATTAGAGAGTGTTCCTACAACTATATGCTGGAATCCGCAGCATTTTAACTGATTCACACAGAAAACGCCAGAAAAATTAGGCCTCAATTTTAAACATAAACCGTATATTGCACACTTACAGTCTTTCTAAACTAATATTGAGCTGTATAAACCTGAAATCCTAATATTTGAAAGCCAATTCAAGTGAAAACTCTCCCTAAACTAGCCGGAGTTGTAAATATTATCAGTTTTCTGCCTATGTCCCACGTTTCCACTGGTAACCTCGGTGATTGAAAACGGCTGGAAATGTAGTAAGAATCTATTTGCTTTTATTTCAAGTGTGTCTTATAAGTTTTTTATCATTACTGGAAACAATAATTGCGTATTTGAAGAGTTTTACCACAATTAGAGAGTGTTCCTACAACTGCATACTGGAATCGGCAGCATTTTAACTGATTCACACCGGAAACACCAGAGAAATTCGGCCTCCAATTGTAAACATAAAAAGTATAGTCCTCACTTACAGTCTTTCTACACAAATTTTGAGCTGTATAAACCTGAATTCCTAATATTTTAAAGCGACCTCAAGTGAAAACTCACTCTAAACTAGATGGTGTTGTAAGTATTATCAGTTTTCTGGTCATTACCCAGATTTCCTGTGGTACCCTCCGTGATTGCAAACGGCTGGAAATGTAGTAAGAATCAATTTCCTTTTATTTCAAGTGTTTCTTACAAGTTATTTATCATTTCTGGAAACTATAATTGCGTATTTGAAGAGTTTTACCACAATTAGAGAGTTTTCCTACAACTACATACTGGAATCGTCAGCATTTTAACTGATTCACAGAGGAAACACCAGAGAAATTCGGCCTCCATTTGTAAACATAAACTGTATAGTCTTCACTTACAGTCTTTCTACACAAATTTTGAGCTGTATAAACCCGATTCCTAACATTTGAAAACGAACTCAAGTGACAACTCACCCTAAAATAGACTGAGTTTTAAGTATTATCAGTTTTCTGGTCATGACCCAGCTTTCCACTGGTAACCTCCGTGATTGAAAACGCCCAGAAATGTAGTAAGAATAAATTTCCTTTCATTTCAAGTGTTTCTTACAAGTTTTTTTATCATTTCTGGAAACTATAATTGCGTATTTGAAGAGTTTTACCACAATTAGAGAGTGTTCCTACAACTATATACTGGAATCGTCAGCATTTTAACTGATTCATACAGAAAACGCCAGAGAAATTACGCCTCAATTTTAAACATAAACAGTATATTGCACACTTACAGTCTTTCTATACAAATTTTGAGCTGTATAAACCTGAAATCATAATCTTTGAAAGCCAATTCAAGTGAAAACTCTCCCTAAACTAGCCGGAGTTGTAAATATTATCAGTTTTCTGGCTTTGTCCCACCTTTCCACTGGTAACCTCCGTGATTGAAAACGGCTAGAAACGTAGTAAGAATAAATTTCCTTTCATTTCAAGTGTTTCTTACAAGTTTTTTATCATTTCTGGAAACTATAATTGCGTATTTGAAGAGTTTTACCACAATTAGAGAGTGTTCCTACAGCTACATACTGGAATCCTCAGCATTTTAACTGATTCACACAGGAAACACCACAGAAATTCGGCCTCCAGTTGTAAACATAAACAGTATAGTCCTCACTTACAGTCTTTCTACACAAATTTTGAGCTGTAATAACCTGAATTCCTAATATTTGAAAGCGAACTCAAGTGAAAACTCACTCTAAACTAGATGGAGTTGTAAGTATTATCAGATTTCTGGTCATTACCCTGATTTCCTGTGGTAACCTCCGTGATTGAAAACGTCTGGAAATGTAGTAAGAATCAAGTTCCTTTTATTTCAAGTGTTTCTTACGAGTTATTTATCATTTTTGGAAACTATAATTCCGTATTTGAAGAGTTTTACCACAATTAGAGAGTGTTCCTACAACTACATACTGGAATCGTCAGCATTTTAACTGATTCACAGAGGAAACACCAGAGAAATTTGGCCTCCAATTGTAAACATAAACAGTATAGTCTTCACGTACAGTCTTTCTACACAAATTTTGAGCTGTATAAACCTGAATTCGTAAAATTTGAAAGCGAACTCAACTGAAAACTCACACTAAAATAGACTGAGTTTTACGTATTATCAGTTTTCTTGTCATGACCCAGCTTTCCACTGGTAACCTCCATGATTGAAAACGCCCAGAAATGTAGTAAGAGTAAATTTCCTTTCATTTCAAGTGTTTCTTACAAGTTTTTTATCATTTCTGGAAAATATAGTTGCGTATTTGAAGAGTTTTACCACAATTAGAGAGTGTTCCTACAACTATATACTGGAATCGTCAGCATTTTAACTGATTCACACAGAAAATGCCAGAGAAATTAGGCCTCAATTTTAAACATAAACAGTTTATTGCACACTTACAGACTTTCTATACAAATTTTGAGCTGTATAAACCTGAAATCCTAATATTTGAAAGCCAATTCAAGTGAAAACTCTCCCTAAACTACCCGGAGTTGTAAATATTATCAGTTTTCTGGCTATGTCCCACCTTTCCACTGGTAACCTCCGTGATTGAAAACGGCTGGAAATGTAGTAAGAATCTATTTGCTTTTATTTCAAGTGTTTCTTACAAGTTTCTTTATCATTTCTGGAAACTATAATTGCGTATTTGAAGAGTTTTACCACAATTAGAGAGTGTTCCTACAACTACATACTGGAATCGTCAGCATTTTAACTGATTCACACAGGAAACACCAGAGAAATCGGCCTCCAATTGTAAAAATAAACAGTATAGTCTTCACGTACAGTCTTTCTACACAACTTTTGAGCTGAATAAACCTGAATTCCTAATATTTGAAAGCGAACTCAAGTGAAAACTCACCCTAAACTAGATGGAGTTGTAAGTATTATCAGATTTCTGGTCATTACCCAGATTTCCTGTGGTAACCTCCGTGATTGAAAACGTCTGGAAATGTAGTAAGAATCAAGTTCCTTTTATTTCGAGTGTTTCTTACGAGTTATTTATCATTTTTGGAAACTATAATTCCGTATTTGAAGAGTTTTACCACAATTAGAGAGTGTTCCTACAACTACATACTGGAATCGTCAGCATTTTAACTGATTCACAGAGGAAACACCAGAGAAATCGGCCTCCAATTGTAAAAATAAACAGTATAGTCTTCACGTACAGTCTTTCTACACAACTTTTGAGCTGAATAAACCTGAATTCCTAATATTTGAAAGCGAACTCAAGTGAAAACTCACCCTAAACTAGATGGAGTTGTAAGTATTATCAGTTTTCTGGTCATGACCCAGCTTTCCACTGGTAAACTCCGTGATTGAAAACGGCTAGAAATGTAGTAAGAATAAATTTCCTTTCATTTCAAGTGTTTCTTACAAGTTTTTTTTATCATTTCTGGAAACTACAATTGCGTATTTGAAGAGTTTTACCACAATTAGAGAGTGTTCCTACAACTATATACTGGAATCGGCAGCATTTTAAGTGATTCACACAGAAAACACCAGAGAAATTCGGCTTCCAATTGTAAACATAAACTGTATAGTCGTCACTTAGAGTCTTTCTACACAAATTTTGAGCTGTATAAACCTGAATTCGTAAAATTTGAAAGCGAACTCAAGTGAAAACTCACCCTAAAATAGACTGAGTTTTAAGTATTATCAGTTTTCTGGTCATGACCCAGCTTTCCACTGGTAACCTCCGTGATTGAAAACGCCCAGAAATGTAGTAAGAATAAATTTCCTTTCATTTCAAGTGTTTCTTACAAGTTTTTTTTATCATTTCTGGAAACTATAATTGCGTATATGAAGAGTTTTACCACAATTAGAGAGTGTTCCTACAACTATATGCTGGAATCCGCAGCATTTTAACTGATTCACACAGAAAACGCCAGAAAAATTAGGCCTCAATTTTAAACATAAACCGTATATTGCACACTTACAGTCTTTCTAAACTAATATTGAGCTGTATAAACCTGAAATCCTAATATTTGAAAGCCAATTCAAGTGAAAACTCTCCCTAAACTATCCGGAGTTGTAAATATTATCAGTTTTCTGCCTATGTCCCACGTTTCCACTGGTAACCTCGGTGATTGAAAACGGCTGGAAATGTAGTAAGAATCTATTTGCTTTTATTTCAAGTGTGTCTTATAAGTTTTTTATCATTACTGGAAACAATAATTGCGTATTTGAAGAGTTTTACCACAATTAGAGAGTGTTCCTACAACTGCATACTGGAATCGGCAGCATTTTAACTGATTCACACCGGAAACACCAGAGAAATTCGGCCTCCAATTGTAAACATAAAAAGTATAGTCCTCACTTACAGTCTTTCTACACAAATTTTGAGCTGTATAAACCTGAATTCCTAATATTTTAAAGCGACCTCAAGTGAAAACTCACTCTAAACTAGATGGTGTTGTAAGTATTATCAGTTTTCTGGTCATTACCCAGATTTCCTGTGGTACCCTCCGTGATTGCAAACGGCTGGAAATGTAGTAAGAATCAATTTCCTTTTATTTCAAGTGTTTCTTACAAGTTATTTATCATTTCTGGAAACTATAATTGCGTATTTGAAGAGTTTTACCACAATTAGAGAGTTTTCCTACAACTACATACTGGAATCGTCAGCATTTTAACTGATTCACAGAGGAAACACCAGAGAAATTCGGCCTCCATTTGTAAACATAAACTGTATAGTCTTCACTTACAGTCTTTCTACACAAATTTTGAGCTGTATAAACCCGATTCCTAACATTTGAAAACGAACTCAAGTGACAACTCACCCTAAAATAGACTGAGTTTTAAGTATTATCAGTTTTCTGGTCATGACCCAGCTTTCCCCTGGTAACCTCCGTGATTGAAAACGCCCAGAAATGTAGTAAGAATAAATTTCCTTTCATTTCAAGTGTTTCTTACAAGTTTTTTATCATTTCTGGAAACTATAGTTGCGTATTTGAAGAGTTTTACCACAATTAGAGCGTGTTCCTACAACTATATACTGGAATCGTCAGCATTTTAACTGATTCACACAGAAAACGCCAGAGAAATTAGGGCTCAATTTTAATCATTAACAGTATATTCCACACTTACAGTCTTTCTATACAAAATTTGAGCTCTATAAACCTGAAATCCTAATGTTTGAAAGCCAATTCAAGTGAAAACTATCCCTAAACTAGCCGGAGTTGTAAATATTATCAGTTTTCTGGCTATGTCCCACCTTTCCACTCGTAACCTCCGTGATTGAAAACGGCTGGAAATGTAATAAGAATCTATTTGCTTTTATTTCAAGTGTTTCTTATAAGTTTTTTATCATTACTGGAAACAATAATTGCGTATTTGAAGAGTTTTACCACAATTAGTGAGTGTTCCTACAACTACATACTGGAATCGTCAGCATTTTAACTGATTCACACAGGAAACACCAGAGAAATCGGCCTCCAATTGTAAAAATAAACAGTATAGTCTTCACGTACAGTCTTTCTACACAACTTTTGAGCTGAATAAACCTGAATTCCTAATATTTGAAAGCGAACTCAAGTGAAAACTCACCCTAAACTAGATGGAGTTGTAAGTATTATCAGTTTTCTGGTCATGACCCAGCTTTCCACTGGTAAACTCCGTGATTGAAAACGGCTGGAAATGTAGTAAGAATAAATTTCCTTTCATTTCAAGTGTTTCTTACAAGTTTTTTTTATCATTTCTGGAAACTACAATTGCGTATTTGAAGAGTTTTACCACAATTAGAGAGTGTTCCTACAACTATATACTGGAATCGGCAGCATTTTAAGTGATTCACACAGAAAACACCAGAGAAATTCGGCTTCCAATTGTAAACATAAACTGTATAGTCGTCACTTAGAGTCTTTCTACACAAATTTTGAGCTGTATAAACCTGAATTCGTAAAATTTGAAAGCGAACTCAAGTGAAAACTCACCCTAAAATAGACTGAGTTTTAAGTATTATCAGTTTTCTGGTCATGACCCAGCTTTCCACTGGTAACCTCCGTGATTGAAAACGCCCAGAAATGTAGTAAGAATAAATTTCCTTTCATTTCAAGTGTTTCTTACAAGTTTTTTTTATCATTTCTGGAAACTATAATTGCGTATATGAAGAGTTTTACCACAATTAGAGAGTGTTCCTACAACTATATGCTGGAATCCGCAGCATTTTAACTGATTCACACAGAAAACGCCAGAAAAAATTAGGCCTCAATTTTAAACATAAACCGTATATTGCACACTTACAGTCTTTCTAAACTAATTTTGAGCTGTATAAACCTGAAATCCTAATATTTGAAAGCCAATTCAAGTGAAAACTCTCCCTAAACTAGCCGGAGTTGTAAATATTATCAGTTTTCTGCCTATGTCCCACGTTTCCACTGGTAACCTCGGTGATTGAAAACGGCTGGAAATGTAGTAAGAATCTATTTGCTTTTATTTCAAGTGTGTCTTATAAGTTTTTTATCATTACTGGAAACAATAATTGTGTATTTGAAGAGTTTTACCACAATTAGAGAGTGTTCCTACAACTGCATACTGGAATCGGCAGCATTTTAACTGATTCACACCGGAAACACCAGAGAAATTCGGCCTCCAATTGTAAACATAAAAAGTATAGTCCTCACTTACAGTCTTTCTACACAAATTTTGAACTGTATAAACCTGAATTCCTAATATTTTAAAGCGACCTCAAGTGAAAACTCACTCTAAACTAGATGGTGTTGTAAGTATTATCAGTTTTCTGGTCATTACCCAGATTTCCTGTGGTACCCTCCGTGATTGCAAACGGCTGGAAATGTAGTAAGAATCAAGTTCCTTTTATTTCAAGTGTTTCTTACAAGTTATTTATCATTTCTGGAAACTATAATTGCGTATTTGAAGAGTTTTACCACAATTAGAGAGTTTTCCTACAACTACATACTGGAATCGTCAGCATTTTAACTGATTCACAGAGGAAACACCAGAGAAATTCGGCCTCCATTTGTAAACATAAACTGTATAGTCTTCACTTACAGTCTTTCTACACAAATTTTGAGCTGTATAAACCCGATTCCTAACATTTGAAAACGAACTCAAGTGACAACTCACCCTAAAATAGACTGAGTTTTAAGTATTATCAGTTTTCTGGTCATGACCCAGCTTTCCCCTGGTAACCTCCGTGATTGAAAACGCCCAGAAAAGTAGTAAGAATAAATTTCCTTTCATTTCAAGTGTTTCTTACAAGTTTTTTATCATTTCTGGAAACTATAGTTGCGTATTTGAAGAGTTTTACCACAATTAGAGAGTGTTCCTACAACTATATACTGGAATCGTCAGCATTTTAACTGATTCACACAGAAAACGCTAGAGAAATTAGGCCTCAATTTTAAACATAAACAGTTTATTGCACACTTACAGACTTTCTATACAAATTTTGAGCTGTATAAACCTGAAATCCTAATATTTGAAAGCTAATTCAAGTGAAAACTCTCCGTAAACTACCCGGAGTTGTAAATATTATCAGTTTTCTGGCTATGTCCCACCTTTCCACTGGTAACCTCCGTGATTGAAAACGGCTGGAAATGTAGTAAGAATCTATTTGCTTTTATTTCAAGTGTTTCTTACAAGTTTCTTTATCATTTCTGGAAACTATAATTGCGTATTTGAAGAGTTTTACCACAATTAGAGAGTGTTCCTACAACTACATACTGGAATCGGCAGCATTTTAACTGATTCACAAAGGAAACACCAGAGAAATCGGCCTCCAATTGTAAAAATAAACAGTATAGTCTTCACGTACAGTCTTTCTACACAACTATTGAGCTGAATAAACCTGAATTCCTAATATTTGAAAGCGAACTCAAGTGAAAACTCACCCTAAACTAGATGGAGTTTTAAGTATTATCAGTTTTCTGGTCATGACCCAGCTTTCCACTGGTAAACTCCGTGATTGAAAACGGCTGGAAATGTAGTAAGAATAAATTTCCTTTCATTTCAAGTGTTTCTTACAAGTTTTTTATCATTTCAGGAAACTATAATTGCGTATTTGAAGAGTTTTACCACAATTAGAGCGTGTTCCTACAACTATATACTGGAATCGTCAGCATTTTAACTGATTCACACAGAAAACGCCAGAGAAATTAGGGCTCAATTTTAATCATTAACAGTATATTCCACACTTACAGTCTTTCTATACAAAATTTGAGCTCTATAAACCTGAAATCCTAATGTTTGAAAGCCAATTCAAGTGAAAACTATCCCTAAACTAGCCGGAGTTGTAAATATTATCAGTTTTCTGGCTATGTCCCACCTTTCCACTCGTAACCTCCGTGATTGAAAACGGCTGGAAATGTAATAAGAATCTAATTGCTTTTATTTCAAGTGTTTCTTATAAGTTTTTTATCATTACTGGAAACAATAATTGCGTATTTGAAGAGTTTTACCACAATTAGAGAGTGTTCCTACAACTACATACTGGAATCGTCAGCATTTTAACTGATTCACACAGGAAACACCAGAGAAATCGGCCTCCAATTGTAAAAATAAACAGTATAGTCTTCACGTACAGTCTTTCTACACAACTTTTGAGCTGAATAAACCTGAATTCCTAATATTTGAAAGCGAACTCATGTGAAAACTCACCCTAAACTAGATGGAGTTGTAAGTATTATCAGTTTTCTGGTCATGACCCAGCTTTCCACTGGTAAACTCCGTGATTGAAAACGGCTGGAAATGTAGTAAGAATAAATTTCCTTTCATTTCAAGTGTTTCTTACAAGTTTTTTTTATCATTTCTGGAAACTACAATTGCGTATTTGAAGAGTTTTACCACAATTAGAGAGTGTTCCTACAACTATATACTGGAATCGGCAGCATTTTAAGTGATTCACACAGAAAACACCAGAGAAATTCGGCTTCCAATTGTAAACATAAACTGTATAGTCGTCACTTAGAGTCTTTCTACACAAATTTTGAGCTGTATAAACCTGAATTCGTAAAATTTGAAAGCGAACTCAAGTGAAAACTCACCCTAAAATAGACTGAGTTTTAAGTATTATCAGTTTTCTGGTCATGACCCAGCTTTCCACTGGTAACCTCCGTGATTGAAAACGCCCAGAAATGTAGTAAGAATAAATTTCCTTTCATTTCAAGTGTTTCTTACAAGTTTTTTTTATCATTTCTGGAAACTATAATTGCGTATATGAAGAGTTTTACCACAATTAGAGAGTGTTCCTACAACTATATGCTGGAATCCGCAGCATTTTAACTGATTCACACAGAAAACGCCAGAAAAATTAGGCCTCAATTTTAAACATAAACCGTATATTGCACACTTACAGTCTTTCTAAACTAATTTTGAGCTGTATAAACCTGAAATCCTAATATTTGAAAGCCAATTCAAGTGAAAACTCTCCCTAAACTAGCCGGAGTTGTAAATATTATCAGTTTTCTGCCTATGTCCCACCTTTCCATTGGTAACCTCGGTGATTGAAAACGGCTGGAAATGTAGTAAGAATCTATTTGCTTTTATTTCAAGTGTGTCTTATAAGTTTTTTATCATTACTGGAAACAATAATTGCGTATTTGAAGAGTTTTACCACAATTAGAGAGTGTTCCTACAACTGCATACTGGAATCGGCAGCATTTTAACTGATTCACACCGGAAACACCAGAGAAATTCGGCCTCCAATTGTAAACATAAAAAGTATAGTCCTCACTTACAGTCTTTCTACACAAATTTTGAGCTGTATAAACCTGAATTCCTAATATTTGAAAGCGACCTCAAGTGAAAACTCACTCTAAACTAGATGGTGTTGTAAGTATTATCAGTTTTCTGGTCATTACCCAGATTTCCTGTGGTACCCTCCGTGATTGAAAACGGCTGGAAATGTAGTAAGAATCAAGTTCCTTTTATTTCAAGTGTTTCTTACAAGTTATTTATCATTTCTGGAAACTATAATTGCGTATTTGAAGAGTTTTACCACAATTAGAGAGTGTTCCTACAACTGCATACTGGAATCGGCAGCATTTTAACTGATTCACACCGGAAACACCAGAGAAATTCGGCCTCCAATTGTAAACATAAAAAGTATAGTCCTCACTTACAGTCTTTCTACACAAATTTTGAGCTGTATAAACCTGAATTCCTAATATTTGAAAGCGACCTCAAGTGAAAACTCACTCTAAACTAGATGGTGTTGTAAGTATTATCAGTTTTCTGGTCATTACCCAGATTTCCTGTGGTACCCTCCGTGATTGAAAACGGCTGGAAATGTAGTAAGAATCAAGTTCCTTTTATTTCAAGTGTTTCTTACAAGTTATTTATCATTTCTGGAAACTATAATTGCGTATTTGAAGAGTTTTACCACAATTAGAGAGTTTTCCTACAACTACATACTGGAATCGTCAGCATTTTAACTGATTCACAGAGGAAACACCAGAGAAATTCGGCCTCCATTTGTAAACATAAACTGTATAGTCTTCACTTACAGTCTTTCTACACAAATTTTGAGCTGTATAAACCCGAATTCCTAACATTTGAAAACGAACTCAAGTGACAACTCACCCTAAAATAGACTGAGTTTTAAGTATTATCAGTTTTCTGGTCATGACCCAGCTTTCCCCTGGTAACCTCCGTGATTGAAAACGCCCAGAAATGTAGTAAGAATAAATTTCCTTTCATTTCAAGTGTTTCTTACAAGTTTTTTATCATTTCTGGAAACTATCGTTGCGTATTTGAAGAGTTTTACCACAATTAGAGAGTGTTCCTACAACTATATACTGGAATCGTCAGCATTTTAACTGATTCACACAGAAAACGCTAGAGAAATTAGGCCTCAATTTTAAACATAAACAGTTTATTGCACACTTACAGACTTTCTATACAAATTTTGAGCTGTATAAACCTGAAATCCTAATATTTGAAAGCTAATTCAAGTGAAAACTCTCCGTAAACTACCCGGAGTTGTAAATATTATCAGTTTTCTGGCTATGTCCCACCTTTCCACTGGTAACCTCCGTGATTGAAAACGGCTGGAAATGTAGTAAGAATCTATTTGCTTTTATTTCAAGTGTTTCTTACAAGTTTCTTTATCATTTCTGGAAACTATAATTGCGTATTTGAAGAGTTTTACCACAATTAGAGAGTGTTCCTACAACTACATACTGGAATCGGCAGCATTTTAACTGATTCACAAAGGAAACACCAGAGAAATCGGCCTCCAATTGTAAAAATAAACAGTATAGTCTTCACGTACAGTCTTTCTACACAACTTTTGAGCTGAATAAACCTGAATTCCTAATATTTGAAAGCGAACTCAAGTGAAAACTCACCCTAAACTAGATGGAGTTTTAAGTATTATCAGTTTTCTGGTCATGACCCAGCTTTCCACTGGTAAACTCCGTGATTGAAAACGGCTGGAAATGTAGTAAGAATAAATTTCCTTTCATTTCAAGTGTTTCTTACAAGTTTTTTTTATCATTTCTGGAAGCTACAATTGCGTATTTGAAGAGTTTTACCACAATTAGAGAGTGTTCCTACAACTATATACTGGAATCGGCAACATTTTAAGTGATTCACACAGAAAACACCAGAGAAATTCGGCTTCCAATTGTAAACATAAACTGTATAGTCTTCACTTAGAGTCTTTCTACACAAATTTTGAGCTGTATAAACCTGAATTCGTAAAATTTGAAAGCGAACTCAAGTGAAAACTCACCCTAAAATAGACTGAGTTTTAAGTATTATCAGTTTTCTGGTCATGACCCAGCTTTCCACTGGTAACCTCCGTGATTGAAAACGCCCAAAAATGTAGTAAGAATAAATTTCCTTTCATTTCAAGTGTGTCTTACAAGTTTTTTTTATCATTTCTGGAAACTATAGTTGCGTATTTGAAGAGTTTTACCACAATTAGAGAGTGTTCCTACAACTATATACTGGAATCCGCAGCATTTTAACTGATTCACACAGAAAACGCCAGTAAAATTAGGCCTCAATTTTAAACATAAACAGTATATTGCACACTTACAGTCTTTCTAAACTAATTTTGAGCTGTATAAACCTGAAATCCTAATATTTGAAAGCCAATTCAAGTGAAAACTCTCCCTAAACTAGCCGGAGTTGTAAATATTATCAGTTTTCTGGCTATGTCCCACCTTTCCACTGGTAACCTCCGTGATTGAAAACGGCTGGAAATGTAGTAAGAATCTATTTGCTTTTATTTCAAGTGTTTCTTATAAGTTTCTTATCATTACTGGAAACAATAATTGCGTATTTGAAGAGTTTTACCACAATTAGAGAGTGTTCCTACAACTACATACTGGAATCGGCAGCATTTTAACTGATTCACACAGGAAACACCAGAGAAATTCGGCCTCCAATTATAAACATAAAAAGTATAGTCCTCACTTAGTCTTTCTACACAAATTTTGAGCTGTATAAACCTGAATTCCTAATATTTGAAAGCGACCTCAAGTGAAAACTCACTCTAAACTAGATGGTGTTGTAAGTATTATCAGTTTTCTGGTCATTACCTAGATTTCCTGTGGTACCCTCCGTGATTGAAAACGGCTGGAAATGTAGTAAGAATCAAGTTCCTTTTATTTCAAGCGTTTCTTACAAGTTATTTATCATTTCTGGAAACTATAATTGCGTATTTGAATAGTTTTACCACAATTAGAGAGTTTTCCTACAACTACATACTGGAATCGTCAGCATTTTAACTGATTCACAGAGGAAACACCAGAGAAATTCGGCCTCCATTTGTAAACATAAACTGTATAGTCTTCACTTACAGTCTTTCTACACAAATTTTGAGCTGTATAAACCCGAATTCCTAATATTTGAAAGCGAACTCAAGTGACAACTCACCCTAAAATAGACTGAGTTTTAAGTATTATCAGTTTTCTGGTCATGACCCAGCTTTCCCCTGGTAACCTCCGTGATTGAAAACGGCTAGAAATGTAGTAAGAATAAATTTCCTTTCATTTCAAGTGTTTCTTACAAGTTTTTTATTATTTCTGGAAACTATAATTGCGTATTTGAAGAGTTTTACCACAATTAGAGAGTGTTCCTACAACTACATACTGGAATCGTCAGCATTTTAACTGATTCACACAGGAAACACCAGAGAAATTCGGCCTCCAATTGTAAACATAAACAGTATAGTCCTCACTTACAGTCTTTCTACACAAATTATGAGCTGTATAAACCTGAATTCATAAAATTTGAAAGCGAACTCAAGTGAAAACTCACCCGAAAATAGACTGAGTTTTAAGTATTATCAGTTTTCTGGTCATGACCCAGCTTTCCACTGGTAACCTCCGTGATTGAAAACGCCCAGAAATGTAGTAAGAATAAATTTCCTTTCATTTCAAGTGTTTCTTACAAGTTTTTTTTATCATTTCTGGAAACTATAATTGCGTATATGAAGAGTTTTACCACAATTAGAGAGTGTTCCTACAACTATATGCTGGAATCCGCAGCATTTTAACTGATTCACACAGAAAACGCCAGAAAAATTAGGCCTCAATTTTAAACATAAACAGTATATTGCACACTTACAGTCTTTCTAAACTAATTTTGAGCTGTATAAACCTGAAATCCTAATATTTGAAAGCCAATTCAAGTGAAAACTCTCCCTAAACTAGCCGGAGTTGTAAATATTATCAGTTTTCTGGCTATGTCCCACCTTTCCACTGGTAACCTCCGTGATTGAAAACGGCTGGAAATGTAGTAAGAATCTATTTCCTTTTATTTCAAGTGTGTCTTATAAGTTTTTTATCATTACTGGAAACAATAATTGCGTATTTGAAGAGTTTTACCACAATTAGCGAGTGTTCCTACAACTACATACTGGAATCGGCAGCATTTTAACTGATTCACACAGGAAACACCAGAGAAATTCGGCCTCCAATTGTAAACATAAAATGTATAGTCCTCACTTACAGTCTTTCTACACAAATTTTGAGCTGTATAAACCTGAATTCCTAATATTTGAAAGCGACCTCAAGTGAAAACTCACTCTAAACTAGATGGTGTTGTAAGTATTATCAGTTTTCTGGTCATTACCCAGATTTCCTGTGGTACCCTCCGTGATTGAAAACGGCTGGAAATGTAGTAAGAATCAAGTTCCTTTTATTTCAAGTGTTTCTTACAAGTTATTTATCATTTCTGGAAACTATAATTGCGTATTTGAAGAGTTTTACCACAATTAGAGAGTTTTCCTACAACTACATACTGGAATCGTCAGCTTTTTAACTGATTCACAGAGGAAACACCAGAGAAATTCGGCCTCCATTTGTAAACATAAACTGTATAGTCTTCACTTACAGTCTTTCTACACAAATTTTGAGCTGTATAAACCCGAATTCCTAATATTTGAAAGCGAACTCAAGTGACAACTCACCCTAAAATAGACTGAGTTTTAAGTATTATCAGTTTTCTGGTCATGACCCAGCTTTCCCCTGGTAACCTCCGTGATTGAAAACGGCTAGAAATGTAGTAAGAATAAATTTCCTTTCATTTCAAGTGTTTCTTACAAGTTTTTTATTATTTCTGGAAACTATAATTGCGTATTTGAAGAGTTTTACCACAATTAGAGAGTGTTCCTACAACTACATACTGGAATCGTCAGCATTTTAACTGATTCACACAGGAAACACCAGAGAAATTCGGCCTCCAATTGTAAACATAAACAGTATAGTCCTCACTTACAGTCTTTCTACACAAATTATGAGCTGTATAAACCTGAATTCATAAAATTTGAAAGCGAACTCAAGTGAAAACTCACCCGAAAATAGACTGAGTTTTAAGTATTATCAGTTTTCTGGTCATGACCCAGCTTTCCACTGGTAACCTCCGTGATTGAAAACGCCCAGAAATGTAGTAAGAATAAATTTCCTTTCATTTCAAGTGTTTCTTACAAGTTTTTTTTATCATTTCTGGAAACTATAATTGCGTATATGAAGAGTTTTACCACAATTAGAGAGTGTTCCTACAACTATATGCTGGAATCCGCAGCATTTTAACTGATTCACACAGAAAACGCCAGAAAAATTAGGCCTCAATTTTAAACATAAACAGTATATTGCACACTTACAGTCTTTCTAAACTAATTTTGAGCTGTATAAACCTGAAATCCTAATATTTGAAAGCCAATTCAAGTGAAAACTCTCCCTAAACTAGCCGGAGTTGTAAATATTATCAGTTTTCTGGCTATGTCCCACCTTTCCACTGGTAACCTCCGTGATTGAAAACGGCTGGAAATGTAGTAAGAATCTATTTGCTTTTATTTCAAGTGTGTCTTATAAGTTTTTTATCATTACTGGAAACAATAATTGCGTATTTGAAGAGTTTTACCACAATTAGCGAGTGTTCCTACAACTACATACTGGAATCGTCAGCATTTTAACTGATTCACACAGGAAACACCAGAGAAATTCGGCCTCCAATTGTAAACATAAAATGTATAGTCCTCACTTACAGTCTTTCTACACAAATTTTGAGCTGTATAAACCTGAATTCCTAATATTTGAAAGCGACCTCAAGTGAAAACTCACTCTAAACTAGATGGTGTTGTAAGTATTATCAGTTTTCTGGTCATTACCCAGATTTCCTGTGGTACCCTCCGTGATTGAAAACGGCTGGAAATGTAGTAAGAATCAAGTTCCTTTTACTTCAAGTGTTTCTTACAAGTTATTTATCATTTCTGGAAACTATAATTGCATATTTGAAGAGTTTTACCACAATTAGAGAGTTTTCCTACAACTACATACTGGAATCGTCAGCATTTTAACTGATTCACAGAGGAAACACCAGAGAAATTCGGCCTCCATTTGTAAACATAAACTGTATAGTCTTCACTTACAGTATTTCTACACAAATTTTGAGCTGTATAAACCCGAATTCCTAATATTTGAAAGCGAACTCAAGTGACAACTCACCCAAAAATAGACTGAGTTTTAAGTATTATCAGTTTTCTGGTCATGACCCAGCTTTCCCCTGGTAACCTCCGTGATTGAAAACGGCTAGAAATGTAGTAAGAATAAATTTCCTTTCATTTCAAGTGTTTCTTACAAGTTTTTTATTATTTCTGCAAACTATAATTGCGTATTTGAAGAGTTTTACCACAATTAGAGAGTGTTCCTACAACTACATACTGGAATCGGCAGCATTTTAACTGATTCACAGAGGAAACACCAGAGAAATTCGGCCTCCATTTGTAAACATAAACAGTATAGTCCTCACTTACAGTCTTTCTACACAAATTATGAGCTGTATAAACCTGAATTCATAAAATTTGAAAGCGAACTCAAGTGAAAACTCACCTGAAAATAGACTGAGTTTTAAGTATTATCAGTTTTCTGGTCATGACCCAGCTTTCCACTGGTAAGCTCCGTGATTGAAAACGCCCAGAAATGTAGTAAGAATAAATTTCCTTTCATTTCAAGTGTTTCTTACAAGTTTTTTATCATTTCTGGAAACTATAGTTGCGTATTTGAAGAGTTTTACCACAATTAGAGAGTGTTCCTACAACTATATACTGGAATCGTCAGCATTTTAACTGATTCACACAGAAAACGCTAGAGAAATTAGGCCTCAATTTTAAACATAAACAGTTTATTGCACACTTACAGACTTTCTATACAAATTTTGAGCTGTATAAACCTGAAATCCTAATATTTGAAAGCCAATTCAAGTGAAAACTCTCCGTAAACTACCCGGAGTTGTAAATATTATCAGTTTTCTGGCTATGTCCCACCTTTCCACTGGTAACCTCCGTGATTGAAAACGGCTGGAAATGTAGTAAGAATCTATTTGCTTTTATTTCAAGTGTTTCTTACAAGTTTCTTTATCATTTCTGGAAACTATAATTGCGTATTTGAAGAGTTTTAGCACATTTAGAGAGTGTTCCTACAACTACATACTGGAATCGTCAGCATTTTAACTGATTCACAAAGGAAACACCAGAGAAATCGGCCTCCAATTGTAAAAATAAACAGTATAGTCTTCACGTACAGTCTTTCTACACAACTTTTGAGCTGAATAAACCTGAATTCCTAATATTTGAAAGCGAACTCAAGTGAAAACTCACCCTAAACTAGATGGAGTTGTAAGTATTATCAGTTTTCTGGTCATGACCCAGCTTTCCACTGGTAAACTCCGTGATTGAAAACGGCTGGAAATGTAGTAAGAATAAATTTCCTTTCATTTCAAGTGTTTCTTACAAGTTTTTTTTTATCATTTCTGGAAGCTACAATTGCGTATTTGAAGAGTTTTACCACAATTAGAGAGTGTTCCTACAACTATATACTGGAATCGGCAACATTTTAAGTGATTCACACAGAAAACACCAGAGAAATTCGGCTTCCAATTGTAAACATAAACTGTATAGTCTTCACTTAGAGTCTTTCTACACAAATTTTGAGCTGTATAAACCTGAATTCGTAAAATTTGAAAGCGAACTCAAGTGAAAACTCACCCTAAAATAGACTGAGTTTTAAGTATTATCAGTTTTCTGGTCATGACCCAGCTTTCCACTGGTAACCTCCGTGATTGAAAACGCCCAGAAATGTAGTAAGAATAAATTTCCTTTCATTTCAAGTGTTTCTTACAAGTTTTTTTTATCATTTCTGGAAACTATAATTGCGTATATGAAGAGTTTTACCACAATTAGAGAGTGTTCCTACAACTATATACTGGAATCCGCAGCATTTTAACTGATTCACACAGAAAACGCCAGAAAAATTAGGCCTCAATTGTAAACATAAACAGTATATTGCACACTTACAGTCTTTCTAAACTAATTTTGAGCTGTATAAACCTGAAATCCTAATATTTGAAAGCCAATTGAAGTGAAAACTCTCCCTAAACTAGCCGGAGTTGTAAATATTATCAGTTTTCTGGCTATGTCCCACCTTTCCACTGGTAACCTCCGTGATTGAAAACGGCTGGAAATGTAGTAAGAATCTATTTGCTTTTATTTCAAGTGTTTCTTATAAGTTTCTTATCATTACTGGAAACAATAATTGCGTATTTGAAGAGTTTTACCACAATTAGAGAGTGTTCCTACAACTACATACTGGAATCGGCAGCATTTTAACTGATTCACAAAGGAAACACCAGAGAAATTCGGCCTCCAATTGTAAACATAAAAAGTATAGTCCTCACTTACAGTCTTTCTACACAAATTTTGAGCTGTATAAACCTGAATTCCTAATATTTGAAAGCGACCTCAAGTGAAAACTCACTCTAAACTAGATGGTGTTGTAAGTATTATCAGTTTTCTGGTCATTTCCCAGATTTCCTATGGTACCCTCCGTGATTGAAAACGGCTGGAAATGTAGTAAGAATCAAGTTCCTTTTATTTCAAGTGTTTCTTACAAGTTATTTATCATTTCTGGAAACTATAATTGCGTATTTGAAGAGTTTTACCACAATTAGAGAGTTTTCCTCCAACTACATACTGGAATCGTCAGCATTTTAACTGATTCACAGAGGAAACACCAGAGAAATTCGGCCTCCATTTGTAAACATAAACTGTATAGTCTTCACTTACAGTCTTTCTACACAAATTTTGAGCTGTATAAACCCGAATTCCTAATATTTGAAAGCGAACTCAAGTGACAACTCACCCTAAAATAGACTGAGTTTTAAGTATTATCAGTTTTCTGGTCATGACCCAGCTTTCCCCTGGTAACCTCCGTGATTGAAAACGGCTAGAAATGTAGTAAGAATAAATTTCCTTTCATTTCAAGTGTTTCTTACAAGTTTTTTATTATTTCTGGAAACTATAATTGCGTATTTGAAGAGTTTTACCACAATTACAGAGTGTTCCTACAACTACATACTGGAATCATCAGCATTTTAACTGATTCACACAGGAAACACCAGAGAAATTCGGCCTCCAATTGTAAACATAAACAGTATAGTCCTCACTTACAGTCTTTCTACACAAATTATGAGCTGTATAAACCTGAATTCATAAAATTTGAAAGCGAACTCAAGTGAAAACTCACCCGAAAATAGACTGAGTTTTAAGTATTATCAGTTTTCTGGTCATGACCCAGCTTTCCACTGGTAAGCTCCGTGATTGAAAACGCCCAGAAATGTAGTAAGAATAAATTTCCTTTCATTTCAAGTGTTTCTTACAAGTTTTTTTTATCATTTCTGGAAACTATAATTGCGTATATGAAGAGTTTTACCACAATTAGAGAGTGTTCCTACAACTATATGCTGGAATCCGCAGCATTTTAACTGATTCACACAGAAAACGCCAGAAAAATTAGGCCTCAATTATAAACATAAACAGTTTATTGCACACTTACAGTCTTTCTATACAAATTTTGAGCTGTATAAACCTGAAATCCTAATATTTGAAAGCCAATTCAAGTGAAAACTCTCCCTAAACTACCCGGAGTTGTAAATATTATCAGTTTTCTGGCTATGTCCCACCTTTCCACTGGTAACCTCCGTGATTGAAAACGGCTGGAAATGTAGTAAGAATCTATTTGCTTTTATTTCAAGTGTTTCTTACAAGTTTTTTTTTACCATTTCTGGAAACTATAATTGCGTATTTGAAGAGTTTTACCACAATTAGAGAGTGTTCCTACAACTACATACTGGAATCGTCAGCATTTTAACTGATTCACACAGGAAACACCAGACAAATCGGCCTCCAATTGTAAAAATAAACAGTATAGTCTTCACGTACAGTCTTTCTACACAACTTTTGAGCTGAATAAACCTGAATTCCTAATATTTGAAAGCGAACTCAAGTGAAAACTCACCCTAAACTAGATGGAGTTGTAAGTATTATCAGTTTTCTGGTCATGACCCAGCTTTCCACTGGTAAACTCCGTGATTGAAAACGGCTGGAAATGTAGTAAGAATCTATTTGCTTTTATTTCAAGTGTGTCTTATAAGTTTTTTATCATTACTGGAAACAATAATTGCGTATTTGAAGAGTTTTACAACAATTAGAGAGTGTTCCTACAACTACATACTGGAATCGGCAGCATTTTAACTGATTCACAGAGGAAACACCAGAGAAATTCGGCCTCCATTTGCAAACATAAACTGTATAGTCTTCACTTACAGTCTTTCTACACAAATTTTGAGCTGTATAAACCCGAATTCCTAATATTTGAAAGCGAACTCAAGTGACAACTCACCCTAAAATAGACTGAGTTTTAAGTATTATCAGTTTCCTGGTCATGACCCAGCTTTCCCCTGGTAACCTCCGTGATTGAAAACGGCTAGAAATGTAGTAAGAATAAATTTCCTTTCATTTCAAGTGTTTCTTACAAGTTTTTTATTATTTCTGGAAACTATAATTGCGTATTTGAAGAGTTTTACTACAATTACAGAGTGTTCCTACAACTACATACTGGAATCGTCAGCATTTTAACTGATTCACACAGGAAACACCAGAGAAATTTGGCCTCCAATTGTAAACATAAACAGTATAGTCCTCACTTACAGTCTTTCTACACAAATTATGAGCTGTATAAACCTGAATTCATAAAATTTGAAAGCGAACTCAAGTGAAAACTCACCCGAAAATAGACTGAGTTTTAAGTATTATCAGTTTTCTGGTCATGACCCAGCTTTCCACTGGTAAGCTCCGTGATTGAAAAAGCCCAGAAATGTAGTAAGAATAAATTTCCTTTCATTTCAAGTGTTTCTTACAAGTTTTTTTTATCATGTCTGGAAACTATAATTGCGTATATGAAGAGTTTTACCACAATTAGAGAGTGTTCCTACAACTATATGCTGGAATCCGCAGCATTTTAACTGATTCACACAGAAAACGCCAGAAAAATTAGGCCTCAATTATAAACATAAACAGTTTATTGCACACTTACAGTCTTTCTATACAAATTTTGAGCTGTATAAACCTGAAATCCTAATATTTGAAAGCCAATTCAAGTGAAAACTCTCCCTAAACTACCCGGAGTTGTAAATATTATCAGTTTTCTGGCTATGTCCCACCTTTCCACTGGTAACCTCCGTGATTGAAAACGGCTGGAAATGTAGTAAGAATCTATTTGCTTTTATTTCAAGTGTTTCTTACAAGTTTTTTATCATTACTGGAAACAATAATTGCGTATTTGAAGAGTTTTACAACAATTAGAGAGTGTTCCTACAACTACATACTGGAATCGGCAGCATTTTAACTGATTCACAGAGGAAACACCAGAGAAATTCGGCCTCCATTTGTAAACATAAACTGTATAGTCTTCACTTATAGTCTTTCTACACAAATTTTGAGCTGTATAAACCCGAATTCCTAATATTTGAAAGCGAACTCAAGTGACAACTCACCCTAAAATAGACTGAGTTTTAAGTATTATCAGTTTTCTGGTCATGACCCAGCTTTCCCCTGGTAACCTCCGTGATTGAAAACGGCTAGAAATGTAGTAAGAATAAATTTCCTTTCATTTCAAGTGTTTCTTACAAGTTTTTTATTATTTCTGGAAACTATAATTGCGTATTTGAAGAGTTTTACTACAATTACAGAGTGTTCCTACAACTACATACTGGAATCGTCAGCATTTTAACTGATTCACACAGGAAACACCAGAGAAATTTGGCCTCCAATTGTAAACATAAACAGTATAGTCCTCACTTACAGTCTTTCTACACAAATTATGAGCTGTATAAACCTGAATTCATAAAATTTGAAAGCGAACTCAAGTGAAAACTCACCCGAAAATAGACTGAGTTTTAAGTATTATCAGTTTTCTGGTCATGACCCAGCTTTCCACTGGTAAGCTCCGTGATTGAAAACGCCCAGAAATGTAGTAAGAATAAATTTCCTTTCATTTCAAGTGTTTCTTACAAGTTTTTTTTATCATTTCTGGAAACTATAATTGCGTATATGAAGAGTTTTACCACAATTAGAGAGTGTTCCTACAACTATATGCTGGAATCCGCAGCATTTTAACTGATTCACACAGAAAACGCCAGAAAAATTAGGCCTCAATTATAAACATAAACAGTTTATTGCACACTTACAGTCTTTCTATACAAATTTTGAGCTGTATAAACCTGAAATCCTAATATTTGAAAGCCAATTCAAGTGAAAACTCTCCCTAAACTACCCGGAGTTGTAAATATTATCAGTTTTCTGGCTATGTCCCACCTTTCCACTGGTAACCTCCGTGATTGAAAACGGCTGGAAATGTAGTAAGAATCTATTTGCTTTTATTTCAAGTGTTTCTTACAAGTTTTTTTTTACCATTTCTGGAAACTATAATTGCGTATTTGAAGAGTTTTACCACAATTAGAGAGTGTTCCTACAACTACATACTGGAATCGTCAGCATTTTAACTGATTCACACAGGAAACACCAGACAAATCGGCCTCCAATTGTAAAAATAAACAGTATAGTCTTCACGTACAGTCTTTCTACACAACTTTTGAGCTGAATAAACCTGAATTCCTAATATTTGAAAGCGAACTCAAGTGAAAACTCACCCTAAACTAGATGGAGTTGTAAGTATTATCAGTTTTCTGGTCATGACCCAGCTTTCCACTGGTAAACTCCGTGATTGAAAACGGCTGGAAATGTAGTAAGAATAAATTTCCTTTCATTTCAAGTGTTTCTTACAAGTTTTTTTTATCATTTCTGGAAGCTATAATTGCGTATTTGAAGAGTTTTACCACAATTAGAGAGTGTTCCTACAACTATATACTGGATTCGGCAGCATTTTAAGTGATTCACACAGAAAACACAAGAGAAATTCGGCTTCCAATTGTAAACATAAGTGTATAGTCTTCACTTATAGTCTTTCTACACAAATTTTGAGCCGTATAAACCTGAATTCGTAAAATTTGAAAGCGAACTCAAGTGAAAACTCACCCTAAAATAGACTGAGTTTTAAGTATTATCAGTTTTCTGGTCATGACCCAGCTTTCCACTGGTAACCTCCGTGATTGAAAACGCCCAGAAATGTAGTAAGAATAAATTTCCTTTCATTTCAAGTGTTTCTTACAAGTTTTTTTTATCATTTCTGGAAACTATAATTGCGTATATGAAGAGTTTTACCACAATTAGAGAGTGTTCCTACAACTATATGCTGGAATCCGCAGCATTTTAACTGATTCACACAGAAAACGCCAGAAAAATAAGGCCTCAATTTTAAACATAAACAGTATATTGCACACTTACAGTCTTTCTAAACTAATTTTGAGCTGTATAAACCTGAAATCCTAATATTTGAAAGCCAATTCAAGTGAAAACTCTCCCTAAACTAGCCGGAGTTGTAAATATTATCAGTTTTCTGGCTATGTCCCACCTTTCCACTGGTAACCTCCGTGATTGAAAACGGCTGGAAATGTAGTAAGAATCTATTTGCTTTTATTTCAAGTGTGTCTTATAAGTTTTTTATCATTACTGGAAACAATAATTGCGTATTTGAAGAGTTTTACAACAATTAGAGAGTGTTCCTACAACTACATACTGGAATCGGCAGCATTTTAACTGATTCACAGAGGAAACACCAGAGAAATTCGGCCTCCATTTGCAAACATAAACTGTATAGTCTTCACTTACAGTCTTTCTACACAAATTTTGAGCTGTATAAACCCGAATTCCTAATATTTGAAAGCGAACTCAAGTGACAACTCACCCTAAAATAGACTGAGTTTTAAGTATTATCAGTTTTCTGGTCATGACCCAGCTTTCCCCTGGTAACCTCCGTGATTGAAAACGGCTAGAAATGTAGTAAGAATAAATTTCCTTTCATTTCAAGTGTTTCTTACAAGTTTTTTATTATTTCTGGAAACTATAATTGCGTATTTGAAGAGTTTTACTACAATTACAGAGTGTTCCTACAACTACATACTGGAATCGTCAGCATTTTAACTGATTCACACAGGAAACACCAGAGAAATTTGGCCTCCAATTGTAAACATAAACAGTATAGTCCTCACTTACAGTCTTTCTACACAAATTATGAGCTGTATAAACCTGAATTCATAAAATTTGAAAGCGAACTCAAGTGAAAACTCACCCGAAAATAGACTGAGTTTTAAGTATTATCAGTTTTCTGGTCATGACCCAGCTTTCCACTGGTAAGCTCCGTGATTGAAAAAGCCCAGAAATGTAGTAAGAATAAATTTCCTTTCATTTCAAGTGTTTCTTACAAGTTTTTTTTATCATGTCTGGAAACTATAATTGCGTATATGAAGAGTTTTACCACAATTAGAGAGTGTTCCTACAACTATATGCTGGAATCCGCAGCATTTTAACTGATTCACACAGAAAACGCCAGAAAAATTAGGCCTCAATTATAAACATAAACAGTTTATTGCACACTTACAGTCTTTCTATACAAATTTTGAGCTGTATAAACCTGAAATCCTAATATTTGAAAGCCAATTCAAGTGAAAACTCTCCCTAAACTACCCGGAGTTGTAAATATTATCAGTTTTCTGGCTATGTCCCACCTTTCCACTGGTAACCTCCGTGATTGAAAACGGCTGGAAATGTAGTAAGAATCTATTTGCTTTTATTTCAAGTGTTTCTTACAAGTTTTTTATCATTACTGGAAACAATAATTGCGTATTTGAAGAGTTTTACAACAATTAGAGAGTGTTCCTACAACTACATACTGGAATCGGCAGGATTTTAACTGATTCACAGAGGAAACACCAGAGAAATTCGGCCTCCATTTGTAAACATAAACTGTATAGTCTTCACTTACAGTCTTTCTACACAAATTTTGAGCTGTATAAACCCGAATTCCTAATATTTGAAAGCGAACTCAAGTGACAACTCACCCTAAAATAGACTGAGTTTTAAGTATTATCAGTTTTCTGGTCATGACCCAGCTTTCCCCTGGTAACCTCCGTGATTGAAAACGGCTAGAAATGTAGTAAGAATAAATTTCCTTTCATTTCAAGTGTTTCTTACAAGTTTTTTATTATTTCTGGAAACTATAATTGCGTATTTGAAGAGTTTTACTACAATTACAGAGTGTTCCTACAACTACATACTGGAATCGTCAGCATTTTAACTGATTCACACAGGAAACACCAGAGAAATTTGGCCTCCAATTGTTAACATAAACAGTATAGTCCTCACTTACAGTCTTTCTACACAAATTATGAGCTGTATAAACCTGAATTCATAAAATTTGAAAGCGAACTCAAGTGAAAACTCACCCGAAAATAGACTGAGTTTTAAGTATTATCAGTTTTCTGGTCATGACCCAGCTTTCCACTGGTAAGCTCCGTGATTGAAAAAGCCCAGAAATGTAGTAAGAATAAATTTCCTTTCATTTCAAGTGTTTCTTACAAGTTTTTTTTATCATGTCTGGAAACTATAATTGCGTATATGAAGAGTTTTACCACAATTAGAGAGTGTTCCTACAACTATATGCTGGAATCCGCAGCATTTTAACTGATTCACACAGAAAACGCCAGAAAAATTAGGCCTCAATTATAAACATAAACAGTTTATTGCACACTTACAGTCTTTCTATACAAATTTTGAGCTGTATAAACCTGAAATCCTAATATTTGAAAGCCAATTCAAGTGAAAACTCTCCCTAAACTACCCGGAGTTGTAAATATTATCAGTTTTCTGGCTATGTCCCACCTTTCCACTGGTAACCTCCGTGATTGAAAACGGCTGGAAATGTAGTAAGAATCTATTTGCTTTTATTTCAAGTGTTTCTTACAAGTTTTTTTTACCATTTCTGGAAACTATAATTGCGTATTTGAAGAGTTTTACCACAATTAGAGAGTTTTCCTCCAACTACATACTGGAATCGTCAGCATTTTAACTGATTCACAGAGGAAACACCAGAGAAATTCGGCCTCCATTTGTAAACATAAACTGTATAGTCTTCACTTACAGTCTTTCTACACAAATTTTGAGCTGTATAAACCCGAATTCCTAATATTTGAAAGCGAACTCAAGTGACAACTCACCCTAAAATAGACTGAGTTTTAAGTATTATCAGTTTTCTGGTCATGACCCAGCTTTCCCCTGGTAACCTCCGTGATTGAAAACGGCTAGAAATGTAGTAAGAATAAATTTCCTTTCATTTCAAGTGTTTCTTACAAGTTTTTTATTATTTCTGGAAACTATAATTGCGTATTTGAAGAGTTTTACCACAATTACAGAGTGTTCCTACAACTACATACTGGAATCATCAGCATTTTAACTGATTCACACAGGAAACACCAGAGAAATTCGGCCTCCAATTGTAAACATAAACAGTATAGTCCTCACTTACAGTCTTTCTACACAAATTATGAGCTGTATAAACCTGAATTCATAAAATTTGAAAGCGAACTCAAGTGAAAACTCACCCGAAAATAGACTGAGTTTTAAGTATTATCAGTTTTCTGGTCATGACCCAGCTTTCCACTGGTAAGCTCCGTGATTGAAAACGCCCAGAAATGTAGTAAGAATAAATTTCCTTTCATTTCAAGTGTTTCTTACAAGTTTTTTTTATCATTTCTGGAAACTATAATTGCGTATATGAAGAGTTTTACCACAATTAGAGAGTGTTCCTACAACTATATGCTGGAATCCGCAGCATTTTAACTGATTCACACAGAAAACGCCAGAAAAATTAGGCCTCAATTATAAACATAAACAGTTTATTGCACACTTACAGTCTTTCTATACAAATTTTGAGCTGTATAAACCTGAAATCCTAATATTTGAAAGCCAATTCAAGTGAAAACTCTCCCTAAACTACCCGGAGTTGTAAATATTATCAGTTTTCTGGCTATGTCCCACCTTTCCACTGGTAACCTCCGTGATTGAAAACGGCTGGAAATGTAGTAAGAATCTATTTGCTTTTATTTCAAGTGTTTCTTACAAGTTTTTTTTTACCATTTCTGGAAACTATAATTGCGTATTTGAAGAGTTTTACCACAATTAGAGAGTGTTCCTACAACTACATACTGGAATCGTCAGCATTTTAACTGATTCACACAGGAAACACCAGACAAATCGGCCTCCAATTGTAAAAATAAACAGTATAGTCTTCACGTACAGTCTTTCTACACAACTTTTGAGCTGAATAAACCTGAATTCCTAATATTTGAAAGCGAACTCAAGTGAAAACTCACCCTAAACTAGATGGAGTTGTAAGTATTATCAGTTTTCTGGTCATGACCCAGCTTTCCACTGGTAAACTCCGTGATTGAAAACGGCTGGAAATGTAGTAAGAATAAATTTCCTTTCATTTCAAGTGTTTCTTACAAGTTTTTTTTATCATTTCTGGAAGCTATAATTGCGTATTTGAAGAGTTTTACCACAATTAGAGAGTGTTCCTACAACTATATACTGGATTCGGCAGCATTTTAAGTGATTCACACAGAAAACACCAGAGAAATTCGGCTTCCAATTGTAAACATAAGTGTATAGTCTTCACTTATAGTCTTTCTACACAAATTTTGAGCCGTATAAACCTGAATTCGTAAAATTTGAAAGCGAACTCAAGTGAAAACTCACCCTAAAATAGACTGAGTTTTAAGTATTATCAGTTTTCTGGTCATGACCCAGCTTTCCACTGGTAACCTCCGTGATTGAAAACGCCCAGAAATGTAGTAAGAATAAATTTCCTTTCATTTCAAGTGTTTCTTACAAGTTTTTTTTATCATTTCTGGAAACTATAATTGCATATATGAAGAGTTTTACCACAATTAGAGAGTGTTCCTACAACTATATGCTGGAATCCGCAGCATTTTAACTGATTCACACAGAAAACGCCAGAAAAATAAGGCCTCAATTTTAAACATAAACAGTATATTGCACACTTACAGTCTTTCTAAACTAATTTTGAGCTGTATAAACCTGAAATCCTAATATTTGAAAGCCAATTCAAGTGAAAACTCTCCCTAAACTAGCCGGAGTTGTAAATATTATCAGTTTTCTGGCTATGTCCCACCTTTCCACTGGTAACCTCCGTGATTGAAAACGGCTGGAAATGTAGTAAGAATCTATTTGCTTTTATTTCAAGTGTGTCTTATAAGTTTTTTATCATTACTGGAAACAATAATTGCGTATTTGAAGAGTTTTACAACAATTAGAGAGTGTTCCTACAACTACATACTGGAATCGTCAGCATTTTAACTGATTCACAGAGGAAACACCAGAGAAATTCGGCCTCCATTTGTAAACATAAACTGTATAGTCTTCACTTACAGTCTTTCTACACAAATTTTTAGCTGTATAAACCCGAATTCCTAATATTTGAAAGCAAACTCAAGTGACAACTCACCCTAAAATAGACTGAGTTTTAAGTATTATCAGTTTTCTGGTCATGACCCAGCTTTCCCCTGGTAACCTCCGTGATTGAAAACGGCTAGAAATGTAGTAAGAATAAATTTCCTTTCATTTCAAGTGTTTCTTACAAGTTTTTTATTATTTCTGGAAACTATAATTGCGTATTTGAAGAGTTTTACTACAATTACAGAGTGTTCCTACAACTACATACTGGAATCGTCAGCATTTTAACTGATTCACACAGGAAACACCAGAGAAATTTGGCCTCCAATTGTTAACATAAACAGTATAGTCCTCACTTACAGTCTTTCTACACAAATTATGAGCTGTATAAACCTGAATTCATAAAATTTGAAAGCGAACTCAAGTGAAAACTCACCCGAAAATAGACTGAGTTTTAAGTATTATCAGTTTTCTGGTCATGACCCAGCTTTCCACTGGTAAGCTCCGTGATTGAAAAAGCCCAGAAATGTAGTAAGAATAAATTTCCTTTCATTTCAAGTGTTTCTTACAAGTTTTTTTTATCATGTCTGGAAACTATAATTGCGTATATGAAGAGTTTTACCACAATTAGAGAGTGTTCCTACAACTATATGCTGGAATCCGCAGCATTTTAACTGATTCACACAGAAAACGCCAGAAAAATTAGGCCTCAATTATAAACATAAACAGTTTATTGCACACTTACAGTCTTTCTATACAAATTTTGAGCTGTATAAACCTGAAATCCTAATATTTGAAAGCCAATTCAAGTGAAAACTCTCCCTAAACTACCCGGAGTTGTAAATATTATCAGTTTTCTGGCTATGTCCCACCTTTCCACTGGTAACCTCCGTGATTGAAAACGGCTGGAAATGTAGTAAGAATCTATTTGCTTTTATTTCAAGTGTTTCTTACAAGTTTTTTTTACCATTTCTGGAAACTATAATTGCGTATTTGAAGAGTTTTACCACAATTAGAGAGTTTTCCTCCAACTACATACTGGAATCGTCAGCATTTTAACTGATTCACAGAGGAAACACCAGAGAAATTCGGCCTCCATTTGTAAACATAAACTGTATAGTCTTCACTTACAGTCTTTCTACACAAATTTTGAGCTGTATAAACCCGAATTCCTAATATTTGAAAGCGAACTCAAGTGACAACTCACCCTAAAATAGACTGAGTTTTAAGTATTATCAGTTTTCTGGTCATGACCCAGCTTTCCCCTGGTAACCTCCGTGATTGAAAACGGCTAGAAATGTAGTAAGAATAAATTTCCTTTCATTTCAAGTGTTTCTTACAAGTTTTTTATTATTTCTGGAAACTATAATTGCGTATTTGAAGAGTTTTACCACAATTACAGAGTGTTCCTACAACTACATACTGGAATCATCAGCATTTTAACTGATTCACACAGGAAACACCAGAGAAATTCGGCCTCCAATTGTAAACATAAACAGTATAGTCCTCACTTACAGTCTTTCTACACAAATTATGAGCTGTATAAACCTGAATTCATAAAATTTGAAAGCGAACACAAGTGAAAACTCACCCGAAAATAGACTGAGTTTTAAGTATTATCAGTTTTCTGGTCATGACCCAGCTTGCAACTGGTAAGCTCCGTGATTGAAAACGCCCAGAAATGTAGTAAGAATAAATTTCCTTTCATTTCAAGTGTTTCTTACAAGTTTTTTTTATCATTTCTGGAAACTATAATTGCGTATATGAAGAGTTTTACCACAATTAGAGAGTGTTCCTACAACTATATGCTGGAATCCGCAGCATTTTAACTGATTCACACAGAAAACGCCAGAAAAATTAGGCCTCAATTATAAACATAAACAGTTTATTGCACACTTACAGTCTTTCTATACAAATTTTGAGCTGTATAAACCTGAAATCCTAATATTTGAAAGCCAATTCAAGTGAAAACTCTCCCTAAACTACCCGGAGTTGTAAATATTATCAGTTTTCTGGCTATGTCCCACCTTTCCACTGGTAACCTCCGTGATTGAAAACGGCTGGAAATGTAGTAAGAATCTATTTGCTTTTATTTCAAGTGTTTCTTACAAGTTTTTTTTTACCATTTCTGGAAACTATAATTGCGTATTTGAAGAGTTTTACCACAATTAGAGAGTGTTCCTACAACTACATACTGGAATCGTCAGCATTTTAACTGATTCACACAGGAAACACCAGACAAATCGGCCTCCAATTGTAAAAATAAACAGTATAGTCTTCACGTACAGTCTTTCTACACAACTTTTGAGCTGAATAAACCTGAATTCCTAATATTTGAAAGCGAACTCAAGTGAAAACTCACCCTAAACTAGATGGAGTTGTAAGTATTATCAGTTTTCTGGTCATGACCCAGCTTTCCACTGGTAAACTCCGTGATTGAAAACGGCTGGAAATGTAGTAAGAATAAATTTCCTTTCATTTCAAGTGTTTCTTACAAGTTTTTTTTATCATTTCTGGAAGCTATAATTGCGTATTTGAAGAGTTTTACCACAATTAGAGAGTGTTCCTACAACTATATACTGGATTCGGCAGCATTTTAAGTGATTCACACAGAAAACACCAGAGAAATTCGGCTTCCAATTGTAAACATAAGTGTATAGTCTTCACTTATAGTCTTTCTACACAAATTTTGAGCCGTATAAACCTGAATTCGTAAAATTTGAAAGCGAACTCAAGTGAAAACTCACCCTAAAATAGACTGAGTTTTAAGTATTATCAGTTTTCTGGTCATGACCCAGCTTTCCACTGGTAACCTCCGTGATTGAAAACGCCCAGAAATGTAGTAAGAATAAATTTCCTTTCATTTCAAGTGTTTCTTACAAGTTTTTTTTATCATTTCTGGAAACTATAATTGCATATATGAAGAGTTTTACCACAATTAGAGAGTGTTCCTACAACTATATGCTGGAATCCGCAGCATTTTAACTGATTCACACAGAAAACGCCAGAAAAATAAGGCCTCAATTTTAAACATAAACAGTATATTGCACACTTACAGTCTTTCTAAACTAATTTTGAGCTGTATAAACCTGAAATCCTAATATTTGAAAGCCAATTCAAGTGAAAACTCTCCCTAAACTAGCCGGAGTTGTAAATATTATCAGTTTTCTGGCTATGTCCCACCTTTCCACTGGTAACCTCCGTGATTGAAAACGGCTGGAAATGTAGTAAGAATCTATTTGCTTTTATTTCAAGTGTGTCTTATAAGTTTTTTATCATTACTGGAAACAATAATTGCGTATTTGAAGAGTTTTACAACAATTAGAGAGTGTTCCTACAACTACATACTGGAATCGTCAGCATTTTAACTGATTCACAGAGGAAACACCAGAGAAATTCGGCCTCCATTTGTAAACATAAACTGTATAGTCTTCACTTACAGTCTTTCTACACAAATTTTGAGCTGTATAAACCCGAATTCCTAATATTTGAAAGCGAACTCAAGTGACAACTCACCCTAAAATAGACTGAGTTTTAAGTATTATCAGTTTTCTGGTCATGACCCAGCTTTCCCCTGGTAACCTCCGTGATTGAAAACGGGTAGAAATGTAGTAAGAATAAATTTCCTTTCATTTCAAGTGTTTCTTACAAGTTTTTTATTATTTCTGGAAACTATAATTGCGTATTTGAAGAGTTTTACTACAATTACATAGTGTTCCTACAACTACATACTGGAATCGTCAGCATTTTAACTGATTCACACAGGAAACACCAGAGAAATTTGGCCTCCAATTGTAAACATAAACAGTATAGTCCTCACTTACAGTCTTTCTACACAAATTATGAGCTGTATAAACCTGAATTCATAAAATTTGAAAGCGAACTCAAGTGAAAACTCACCCGAAAATAGACTGAGTTTTAAGTATTATCAGTTTTCTGGTCATGACCCAGCTTTCCACTGGTAAGCTCCGTGATTGAAAAAGCCCAGAAATGTAGTAAGAATAAATTTCCTTTCATTTCAAGTGTTTCTTACAAGTTTTTTTTATCATGTCTGGAAACTATAATTGCGTATATGAAGAGTTTTACCACAATTAGAGAGTGTTCCTACAACTATATACTGGAATCGTCAGCATTTTAACTGATTCACACAGAAAACGCTAGAGAAATTAGGCCTCAATTTTAAACATAAACAGTTTATTGCACACTTACAGACTTTCTATACAAATTTTGAGCTGTATAAACCTGAAATCCTAATATTTGAAAGCCAATTCAAGTGAAAACTCTCCGTAAACTACCCGGAGTTGTAAATATTATCAGTTTTCTGGCTATGTCCCACCTTTCCACTGGTAACCTCCGTGATTGAAAACGGCTGGAAATGTAGTAAGAATCTATTTGCTTTTATTTCAAGTGTTTCTTACAAGTTTCTTTATCATTTCTGGAAACTATAATTGCGTATTTGAAGAGTTTTAGCACATTTAGAGAGTGTTCCTACAACTACATACTGGAATCGTCAGCATTTTAACTGATTCACAAAGGAAACACCAGAGAAATCGGCCTCCAATTGTAAAAATAAACAGTATAGTCTTCACGTACAGTCTTTCTACACAACTTTTGAGCTGAATAAACCTGAATTCCTAATATTTGAAAGCGAACTCAAGTGAAAACTCACCCTAAACTAGATGGAGTTGTAAGTATTATCAGTTTTCTGGTCATGACCCAGCTTTCCACTGGTAAACTCCGTGATTGAAAACGGCTGGAAATGTAGTAAGAATAAATTTCCTTTCATTTCAAGTGTTTCTTACAAGTTTTTTTTATCATTTCTGGAAGCTACAATTGCGTATTTGAAGAGTTTTACCACAATTAGAGAGTGTTCCTACAACTATATACTGGAATCGGCAACATTTTAAGTGATTCACACAGAAAACACCAGAGAAATTCGGCTTCCAATTGTAAACATAAACTGTATAGTCTTCACTTAGAGTCTTTCTACACAAATTTTGAGCTGAATAAACCTGAATTCGTAAAATTTGAAAGCGAACTCAAGTGAAAACTCACCCTAAAATAGACTGAGTTTTAAGTATTATCAGTTTTCTGGTCATGACCCAGCTTTCCACTGGTAACCTCCGTGATTGAAAACGCCCAGAAATGTAGTAAGAATAAATTTCCTTTCATTTCAAGTGTTTCTTACAAGTTTTTTTTATCATTTCTGGAAACTATAATTGCGTATATGAAGAGTTTTACCACAATTAGAGAGTGTTCCTACAACTATATACTGGAATCCGCAGCATTTTAACTGATTCACACAGAAAACGCCAGAAAAATTAGGCCTCAATTGTAAACATAAACAGTATATTGCACACTTACAGTCTTTCTAAACTAATTTTGAGCTGTATAAACCTGAAATCCTAATATTTGAAAGCCAATTGAAGTGAAAACTCTCCCTAAACTAGCCGGAGTTGTAAATATTATCAGTTTTCTGGCTATGTCCCACCTTTCCACTGGTAACCTCCGTGATTGAAAACGGCTGGAAATGTAGTAAGAATCTATTTGCTTTTATTTCAAGTGTTTCTTATAAGTTTCTTATCATTACTGGAAACAATAATTGCGTATTTGAAGAGTTTTACCACAATTAGAGAGTGTTCCTACAACTACATACTGGAATCGGCAGCATTTTAACTGATTCACAAAGGAAACACCAGAGAAATTCGGCCTCCAATTGTAAACATAAAAAGTATAGTCCTCACTTACAGTCTTTCTACACAAATTTTGAGCTGTATAAACCTGAATTCCTAATATTTGAAAGCGACCTCAAGTGAAAACTCACTCTAAACTAGATGGTGTTGTAAGTATTATCAGTTTTCTGGTCATTTCCCAGATTTCCTATGGTACCCTCCGTGATTGAAAACGGCTGGAAATGTAGTAAGAATCAAGTTCCTTTTATTTCAAGTGTTTCTTACAAGTTATCTATCATTTCTGGAAACTATAATTGCGTATTTGAAGAGTTTTACCACAATTAGAGAGTTTTCCTCCAACTACATACTGGAATCGTCAGCATTTTAACTGATTCACAGAGGAAACACCAGAGAAATTCGGCCTCCATTTGTAAACATAAACTGTATAGTCTTCACTTACAGTCTTTCTACACAAATTTTGAGCTGTATAAACCCGAATTCCTAATATTTGAAAGCGAACTCAAGTGACAACTCACCCTAAAATAGACTGAGTTTTAAGTATTATCAGTTTTCTGGTCATGACCCAGCTTTCCCCTGGTAACCTCCGTGAATGAAAACGGCTAGAAATGTAGTAAGAATAAATTTCCTTTCATTTCAAGTGTTTCTTACAAGTTTTTTATTATTTCTGGAAACTATAATTGCGTATTTGAAGAGTTTTACCACAATTACAGAGTGTTCCTACAACTACATACTGGAATCATCAGCATTTTAACTGATTCACACAGGAAACACCAGAGAAATTCGGCCTCCAATTGTAAACATAAACAGTATAGTCCTCACTTACAGTCTTTCTACACAAATTATGAGCTGTATAAACCTGAATTCATAAAATTTGAAAGCGAACTCAAGTGAAAACTCACCCGAAAATAGACTGAGTTTTAAGTATTATCAGTTTTCTGGTCATGACCCAGCTTTCCACTGGTAAGCTCCGTGATTGAAAACGCCCAGAAATGTAGTAAGAATAAATTTCCTTTCATTTCAAGTGTTTCTTACAAGTTTTTTTTATCATTTCTGGAAACTATAATTGCGTATATGAAGAGTTTTACCACAATTAGAGAGTGTTCCTACAACTATATGCTGGAATCCGCAGCATTTTAACTGATTCACACAGAAAACGCCAGAAAAATTAGGCCTCAATTATAAACATGAACAGTTTATTGCACACTTACAGTCTTTCTATACAAATTTTGAGCTGTATAAACCTGAAATCCTAATATTTGAAAGCCAATTCAAGTGAAAACTCTCCCTAAACTACCCGGAGTTGTAAATATTATCAGTTTTCTGGCTATGTCCCACCTTTCCACTGGTAACCTCCGTGATTGAAAACGGCTGGAAATGTAGTAAGAATCTATTTGCTTTTATTTCAAGTGTTTCTTACAAGTTTTTTTTTACCATTTCTGGAAACTATATTTGCGTATTTGAAGAGTTTTACCACAATTAGAGAGTGTTCCTACAACTACATACTGGAATCGTCAGCATTTTAACTGATTCACACAGGAAACACCAGACAAATCGGCCTCCAATTGTAAAAATAAACAGTATAGTCTTCACGTACAGTCTTTCTACACAACTTTTGAGCTGAATAAACCTGAATTCCTAATATTTGAAAGCGAACTCAAGTGAAAACTCACCCTAAACTAGATGGAGTTGTAAGTATTATCAGTTTTCTGGTCATGACCCAGCTTTCCACTGGTAAACTCCGTGATTGAAAACGGCTGGAAATGTAGTAAGAATAAATTTCCTTTCATTTCAAGTGTTTCTTACAAGTTTTTTTTATCATTTCTGGAAGCTATAATTGCGTATTTGAAGAGTTTTACCACAATTAGAGAGTGTTCCTACAACTATATACTGGATTCGGCAGCATTTTAAGTGATTCACACAGAAAACACCAGAGAAATTCGGCTTCCAATTGTAAACATAAGTGTATAGTCTTCACTTATAGTCTTTCTACACAAATTTTGAGCCGTATAAACCTGAATTCATAAAATTTGAAAGCGAACTCAAGTGAAAACTCACCCTAAAATAGACTGAGTTTTAAGTATTATCAGTTTTCTGGTCATGACCCAGCTTTCCACTGGTAACCTCCGTGATTGAAAACGCCCAGAAATGTAGTAAGAATAAATTTCCTTTCATTTCAAGTGTTTCTTACAAGTTTTTTTTATCATTTCTGGAAACTATAATTGCGTATATGAAGAGTTTTACCACAATTAGAGAGTGTTCCTACAACTATATGCTGGAATCCGCAGCATTTTAACTGATTCACACAGAAAACGCCAGAAAAATAAGGCCTCAATTTTAAACATAAACAGTATATTGCACACTTACAGTCTTTCTAAACTAATTTTGAGCTGTATAAACCTGAAATCCTAATATTTGAAAGCCAATTCAAGTGAAAACTCTCCCTAAACTAGCCGGAGTTGTAAATATTATCAGTTTTCTGGCTATGTCCCACCTTTCCACTGGTAACCTCCGTGATTGAAAACGGCTGGAAATGTAGTAAGAATCTATTTGCTTTTATTTCAAGTGTGTCTTATAAGTTTTTTATCATTACTGGAAACAATAATTGCGTATTTGAAGAGTTTTACAACAATTAGAGAGTGTTCCTACAACTACATACTGGAATCGGCAGCATTTTAACTGATTCACAGAGGAAACACCAGAGAAATTCGGCCTCCATTTGTAAACATAAACTGTATAGTCTTCACTTACAGTCTTTCTACACAAATTTTGAGCTGTATAAACCCGAATTCCTAATATTTGAAAGCGAACTCAAGTGACAACTCACCCTAAAATAGACTGAGTTTTAAGTATTATCAGTTTTCTGGTCATGACCCAGCTTTCCCCTGGTAACCTCCGTGATTGAAAACGGCTAGAAATGTAGTAAGAATAAATTTCCTTTCATTTCAAGTGTTTCTTACAAGTTTTTTATTATTTCTGGAAACTATAATTGCGTATTTGAAGAGTTTTACTACAATTACAGAGTGTTCCTACAACTACATACTGGAATCGTCAGCATTTTAACTGATTCACACAGGAAACACCAGAGAAATTTGGCCTCCAATTGTAAACATAAACAGTATAGTCCTCACTTACAGTCTTTCTACACAAATTATGAGCTGTATAAACCTGAATTCATAAAATTTGAAAGCGAACTCAAGTGAAAACTCACCCGAAAATAGACTGAGTTTTAAGTATTATCAGTTTTCTGGTCATGACCCAGCTTTCCACTGGTAAGCTCCGTGATTGAAAAAGCCCAGAAATGTAGTAAGAATAAATTTCCTTTCATTTCAAGTGTTTCTTACAAGTTTTTTTTATCATGTCTGGAAACTATAATTGCGTATATGAAGAGTTTTACCACAATTAGAGAGTGTTCCTACAACTATATGCTGGAATCCGCAGCATTTTAACTGATTCACACAGAAAACGCCAGAAAAATTAGGCCTCAATTATAAACATAAACAGTTTATTGCACACTTACAGTCTTTCTATACAAATTTTGAGCTGTATAAACCTGAAATCCTAATATTTGAAAGCCAATTCAAGTGAAAACTCTCCCTAAACTACCCGGAGTTGTAAATATTATCAGTTTTCTGGCTATGTCCCACCTTTCCACTGGTAACCTCCGTGATTGAAAACGGCTGGAAATGTAGTAAGAATCTATTTGCTTTTATTTCAAGTGTTTCTTACAAGTTTTTTTTACCATTTCTGGAAACTATAATTGCGTATTTGAAGAGTTTTACCACAATTAGAGAGTGTTCCTACAACTACATACTGGAATCGTCAGCATTTTAACTGATTCACACAGGAAACACCAGAGAAATCGGCCTCCAATTGTAAAAATAAACAGTATAGTCTTCACGCACAGTCTTTCTACACAACTTTTGAGCTGAATAAACCTGAATTCCTAATATTTGAAAGCGAACTCAAGTGAAAACTCACCCTAAACTAGATGGAGTTGTAAGTATTATCAGTTTTCTGGTCATGACCCAGCTTTCCACTGGTAAACTCCGTGATTGAAAACGGCTGGAAATGTAGTAAGAATAAATTTCCTTTCATTTCAAGTGTTTCTTACAAGTTTTTTTTATCATTTCTGGAAGTTATAATTGCGTATTTGAAGAGTTTTACCACAATTAGAGAGTGTTCCGACAACTATATACTGGATTCCGCAGCATTTTAAGTGATTCACACAGAAAACACCAGAGAAATTCGGCTTCCAATTGTAAACATAAACTGTATAGTCTTCACTTATAGTCTTTCTACACAAATTTTGAGCCGTATAAACCTGAATTCGTAAAATTTGAAAGCGAACTCAAGTGAAAACTCACCCTAAAATAGACTGAGTTTTAAGTATTATCAGTTTTCTGGTCATGACCCAGCTTTCCACTGGTAACCTCCGTGATTGAAAACGCCCAGAAATGTAGTAAGAATAAATTTCCTTTCATTTCAAGTGTTTCTTACAAGTTTTTTTTTATCATTTCTGGAAACTATAATTGCTTATATGAAGAGTTTTACCACAATTAGAGAGTGTTCCTACAACTATATGCTGGAATCCGCAGCATTTTAACTGATTCACACAGAAAACGCCAGAAAAATTAGGCCTCAATTTTAAACATAAACAGTATATTGCACACTTACAGTCTTTCTAAACTAATTTTGAGCTGTATAAACCTGAAATCCTAATATTTGAAAGCCAATTCAAGTGAAAACTCTCCCTAAACTAGCCGGAGTTGTAAATATTATCAGTTTTCTGGCTATGTCCCACCTTTCCACTGGTAACCTCCGTGATTGAAAACGGCTGGAAATGTATTAAGAATCTATTTGCTTTTATTTCAAGTGTGTCTTATAAGTTTTTTATCATTACTGGAAACAATAATTGCGTATTTGAAGAGTTTTACCACAATTAGAGAGTGTTCCTATAACTACATACTGGAATCGGCAGCATTTTAACTGATTCACACAGGAAACACCAGAGAAATTCGGCCTCCAATTGTAAACATAAAAAGTATAGTCCTCACTTACAGTCTTTCTACACAAATTTTGAGCTGTATAAACCTGAATTCCTAATATTTGAAAGCGACCTCAAGTGAAAACTCACTCTAAACTAGATGGTGTTGTAAGTATTATCAGTTTTCTGGTCATTACCCAGATTTCCTGTGGTACCCTCCGGGATTGAAAACGGCTGGAAATGCAGTAAGAATCAAGTTCCTTTTATTTCAAGTGTTTCTTACAAGTTATTTATCATTTCTGGAAACTATAATTGCGTATTTGAAGAGTTTTACCACAATTAGAGAGTTTTCCTACAACTACATACTGGAATCGTCAGCATTTTAACTGATTCACAGAGGAAACACCAGAGAAATTCGGCCTCTATTTGTAAACATAAACTGTATAGTCTTCACTTACAGTATTTCTACACAAATTTTGAGCTGTATAAACCTGAATTCGTAAAATTTGAAAGCGAACTCAAGTGAAAACTCACCCGAAAATAGACTGAGTTTTAAGTATTATCAGTTTTCTGGTCATGACCCAGCTTTCCACTGATAACCTCCGTGATTGAAAACGCCCAGAAATGTAGTAAGAATAAATTTCTTTTCATTTCAAGTGTTTCTTACAAATTTTTTATCATTTCTGGAAACTATTGTTGCGTATTTGAAGAGTTTTACCACAATTAGAGAGTGTTCCTACAACTATATACTGGAATCCGCAGCATTTTAACTGATTCACACAGAAAACGCTAGAGAACTTAGGCCTCAATTTTAAACATAAACAGTTTATTGCACACTTACAGTCTTTCGATACAAATTTTGAGCTGTATAAACCTGAAATCCTAATATTTGAAAGCCAATTCAAGTGAAAACTCTCCCTAAACTACGCGGAGTTGTAAATATTATCAGTTTTCTGGCTATGTCCCACCTTTCCACTGGTAACCTCCGTGATTGAAAACGGCTGGAAATGTAGTAAGAATCTATTTGCTTTTATTTCAAGTATTTCTTACAAGTTTTTTTATCATTTCTGGAAACTATAATTGCGTATTTGAAGAGTTTTACCACAATTAGAGAGTGTTCCTACAAGTACATACTGGAATCGTCAGCATTTTAACTGATTCACACAGGAAACACCAGAGAAATCGGCCTCCAATTGTAAAAATAAACAGTTTAGTCTTCACGTACAGTCTTTCTACACAACTTTTGAGCTGAATAAACCTGAATTCCTAATATTTGAAAGCGAACTCAAGTGAAAACTCACCCTAAACTAGATGGAGTTGTAAGTATTATCAGTTTTCTGGTCATGACCCAGCTTTCCACTGGTAAACTCAGTGATTGAAAACGGCTGGAAATGTAGTAAGAGTAAATTTCCTTTCATTTCAAGTGTTTCTTATAAGTTTCTTTTTTCATTTCTGGAAGCTATAATTGCGTATTTGAAGAGTTTTAACACAATTAGAGAGTTTTCCTACAAGTACATACTGGAATCGTCAGCATTTTAACTGATTCACAGAGGAAACACCAGAGAAATTCGGCCTCCATTTGTAAACATAAACTGTATAGTCTTCACTTACAGTCTTTCTACACAAATTTTGAGCTGTATAAACCCGAATTCCTAATATTTGAAAGCGAACTCAAGTGATAACTCACCCTGAAATAGACTGAGTTTTAAGTATTATCAGTTTTCTGGTCATGACCCAGCTTTCCCCTGGTAACCTCCGTGATTGAAAACGGCTAGAAATGTAGTAAGAATAAATTTCCTTTCATTTCAAGTGTTTCTTACAATTTTTTATTATTTCTGGAAACTATAATTGCGTATTTGAAGAGTTTTACCACAATTAGAGAGTGTTCCTACAACTACATACTGGAATCGTCAGCATTTTAACTGATTCACACAGGAAACACCAGAGAAATTCGGCCTCCAATTGTAAACATAAACAGTATAGTCTTCACTTACAGTCTTTCTACACAAATTATGAGCTGTATAAACCTGAATTCGTAAAATTTGAAAGCGAACTCAAGTGAAAACTCACCCGAAAATAGACTGAGTTTTAAGTATTATCAGTTTTCTGGTCATGACCCAGCTTTCCACTGGTAACCTCCGTGATTGAAAACGCCCAGAAATGTAGTAAGAATAAATTTCCTTTCATTTCAAGTGTTTCTTACAAGTTTTTTTTTATCATTTCTGGAAACTATAGTTGCGTATATGAAGAGTTTTACCACAATTAGAGAGTGTTCCTACAACTATATACTGGAATCCGCAGCATTTTAACTGATTCACACAGAAAACGCCAGAAAAATTAGGCCTCAATTTTAAACATAAACAGTATATTGCACACTTACAGTCTTTCTAAACTAATTTTGAGCTGTATAAACCTGAAATCCTAATATTTGAAAGCCAATTCAAGTGAAAACTCTCCCTAAACTAGCCGGAGTTGTAAATATTATCAGTTTTCTGGCTATGTCCCACCTTTCCACTGGTAACCTCCGTGATTGAAAACGGCTGGAAATGTAGTAAGAATCTATTTGCTTTTATTTCAAGTGTGTCTTATAAGTTTTTTATCATTACTGGAAACAATAATTGCGTATTTGAAGAGTTTTATCACAATTAGAGAGTGTTCCTACAACTACATACTGGAATCGGCAGCATTTTAACTGATTCACACAGGAAACACCAGAGAAATTCGGCCTCCAATTGTAAACATAAAAAGTATAGTCCTCACTTACAGTCTTTCTACACAAATTTTGAGCTGTATAAACCTGAATTCCTAATATTTGAAAGCGACCTCAAGTGAAAACTCACTCTAAACTAGATGGCGTTGTAAGTATTATCAGTTTTCTCGTCATTACCCAGATTTCCTATGGTACCCTCCGTGATTGAAAACGGCTGGAAATGTAGTAAGAATCAAGTTCCTTTTATTTCAAGTGTTTCTTACAAGTTATTTATCATTTCTGGAAACTATAATTGCGTATTTGAAGAGTTTTACCACAATTAGAGAGTTTTCCTACAACTTCATACTGGAATCGTCACCATTTTAACTGATTCACAGAGGAAACACCAGAGAAATTCGGCCTCCATTTGTAAACATAAACTGTATAGTCTTCACTTACAGTCTTTCTACACAAATTTTGAGCTGTATAAACCCGAATTCCTAATATTTGAAAGCGAACTCAAGTGAAAACTCACCCGAAAATAGACTGAGTTTTAAGTATTATCAGTTTTCTGGTCATGACCCAGCTTTCCACTGATAACCTCCGTGATTGAAAACGCCCAGAAATGTAGTAAGAATAAATTTCTTTTCATTTCAAGTGTTTCTTACAAATTTTTTATCATTTCTGGAAACTATTGTTGCGTATTTGAAGAGTTTTACCACAATTAGAGAGTGTTCCTACAACTATATACTGGAATCCGCAGCATTTTAACTGATTCACACAGAAAACGCTAGAGAACTTAGGCCTCAATTTTAAACATAAACAGTTTATTGCACACTTACAGTCTTTCGATACAAATTTTGAGCTGTATAAACCTGAAATCCTAATATTTGAAAGCCAATTCAAGTGAAAACTCTCCCTAAACTACCCGGAGTTGTAAATATTATCAGTTTTCTGGCTATGTCCCACCTTTCCACTGGTAACCTCCGTGATTGAAAACGGCTGGAAATGTAGTAAGAATCTATTTGCTTTTATTTCAAGTGTTTCTTACAAGTTTTTTTTACCATTTCTGGAAACTATAATTGCGTATTTGAAGAGTTTTACCACAATTAGAGAGTGTTCCTACAACTACATACTGGAATCGTCAGCATTTTAACTGATTCACACAGGAAACACCAGAGAAATCGGCCTCCAATTGTAAAAATAAACAGTATAGTCTTCACGCACAGTCTTTCTACACAACTTTTGAGCTGAATAAACCTGAATTCCTAATATTTGAAAGCGAACTCAAGTGAAAACTCACCCTAAACTAGATGGAGTTGTAAGTATTATCAGTTTTCTGGTCATGACCCAGCTTTCCACTGGTAAACTCCGTGATTGAAAACGGCTGGAAATGTAGTAAGAATAAATTTCCTTTCATTTCAAGTGTTTCTTACAAGTTTTTTTTTATCATTTCTGGAAGTTATAATTGCGTATTTGAAGAGTTTTACCACAATTAGAGAGTGTTCCGACAACTATATACTGGATTCCGCAGCATTTTAAGTGATTCACACAGAAAACACCAGAGAAATTCGGCTTCCAATTGTAAACATAAACTGTATAGTCTTCACTTATAGTCTTTCTACACAAATTTTGAGCCGTATAAACCTGAATTCGTAAAATTTGAAAGCGAACTCAAGTGAAAACTCACCCTAAAATAGACTGAGTTTTAAGTATTATCAGTTTTCTGGTCATGACCCAGCTTTCCACTGGTAACCTCCGTGATTGAAAACGCCCAGAAATGTAGTAAGAATAAATTTCCTTTCATTTCAAGTGTTTCTTACAAGTTTTTTTTTATCATTTCTGGAAACTATAATTGCTTATATGAAGAGTTTTACCACAATTAGAGAGTGTTCCTACAACTATATGCTGGAATCCGCAGCATTTTAACTGATTCACACAGAAAACGCCAGAAAAATTAGGCCTCAATTTTAAACATAAACAGTATATTGCACACTTACAGTCTTTCTAAACTAATTTTGAGCTGTATAAACCTGAAATCCTAATATTTGAAAGCCAATTCAAGTGAAAACTCTCCCTAAACTAGCCGGAGTTGTAAATATTATCAGTTTTCTGGCTATGTCCCACCTTTCCACTGGTAACCTCCGTGATTGAAAACGGCTGGAAATGTATTAAGAATCTATTTGCTTTTATTTCAAGTGTGTCTTATAAGTTTTTTATCATTACTGGAAACAATAATTGCGTATTTGAAGAGTTTTACCACAATTAGAGAGTGTTCCTATAACTACATACTGGAATCGGCAGCATTTTAACTGATTCACACAGGAAACACCAGAGAAATTCGGCCTCCAATTGTAAACATAAAAAGTATAGTCCTCACTTACAGTCTTTCTACACAAATTTTGAGCTGTATAAACCTGAATTCCTAATATTTGAAAGCGACCTCAAGTGAAAACTCACTCTAAACTAGATGGTGTTGTAAGTATTATCAGTTTTCTGGTCATTACCCAGATTTCCTGTGGTACCCTCCGGGATTGAAAACGGCTGGAAATGCAGTAAGAATCAAGTTCCTTTTATTTCAAGTGTTTCTTACAAGTTATTTATCATTTCTGGAAACTATAATTGCGTATTTGAAGAGTTTTACCACAATTAGAGAGTTTTCCTACAACTACATACTGGAATCGTCAGCATTTTAACTGATTCACAGAGGAAACACCAGAGAAATTCGGCCTCTATTTGTAAACATAAACTGTATAGTCTTCACTTACAGTATTTCTACACAAATTTTGAGCTGTATAAACCTGAATTCGTAAAATTTGAAAGCGAACTCAAGTGAAAACTCACCCGAAAATAGACTGAGTTTTAAGTATTATCAGTTTTCTGGTCATGACCCAGCTTTCCACTGATAACCTCCGTGATTGAAAACGCCCAGAAATGTAGTAAGAATAAATTTCTTTTCATTTCAAGTGTTTCTTACAAATTTTTTATCATTTCTGGAAACTATTGTTGCGTATTTGAAGAGTTTTACCACAATTAGAGAGTGTTCCTACAACTATATACTGGAATCCGCAGCATTTTAACTGATTCACACAGAAAACGCTAGAGAACTTAGGCCTCAATTTTAAACATAAACAGTTTATTGCACACTTACAGTCTTTCGATACAAATTTTGAGCTGTATAAACCTGAAATCCTAATATTTGAAAGCCAATTCAAGTGAAAACTCTCCCTAAACTACGCGGAGTTGTAAATATTATCAGTTTTCTGGCTATGTCCCACCTTTCCACTGGTAACCTCCGTGATTGAAAACGGCTGGAAATGTAGTAAGAATCTATTTGCTTTTATTTCAAGTATTTCTTACAAGTTTTTTTATCATTTCTGGAAACTATAATTGCGTATTTGAAGAGTTTTACCACAATTAGAGAGTGTTCCTACAAGTACATACTGGAATCGTCAGCATTTTAACTGATTCACACAGGAAACACCAGAGAAATCGGCCTCCAATTGTAAAAATAAACAGTTTAGTCTTCACGTACAGTCTTTCTACACAACTTTTGAGCTGAATAAACCTGAATTCCTAATATTTGAAAGCGAACTCAAGTGAAAACTCACCCTAAACTAGATGGAGTTGTAAGTATTATCAGTTTTCTGGTCATGACCCAGCTTTCCACTGGTAAACTCAGTGATTGAAAACGGCTGGAAATGTAGTAAGAGTAAATTTCCTTTCATTTCAAGTGTTTCTTATAAGTTTCTTTTTTCATTTCTGGAAGCTATAATTGCGTATTTGAAGAGTTTTAACACAATTAGAGAGTTTTCCTACAAGTACATACTGGAATCGTCAGCATTTTAACTGATTCACAGAGGAAACACCAGAGAAATTCGGCCTCCATTTGTAAACATAAACTGTATAGTCTTCACTTACAGTCTTTCTACACAAATTTTGAGCTGTATAAACCCGAATTCCTAATATTTGAAAGCGAACTCAAGTGATAACTCACCCTGAAATAGACTGAGTTTTAAGTATTATCAGTTTTCTGGTCATGACCCAGCTTTCCCCTGGTAACCTCCGTGATTGAAAACGGCTAGAAATGTAGTAAGAATAAATTTCCTTTCATTTCAAGTGTTTCTTACAATTTTTTATTATTTCTGGAAACTATAATTGCGTATTTGAAGAGTTTTACCACAATTAGAGAGTGTTCCTACAACTACATACTGGAATCGTCAGCATTTTAACTGATTCACACAGGAAACACCAGAGAAATTCGGCCTCCAATTGTAAACATAAACAGTATAGTCTTCACTTACAGTCTTTCTACACAAATTATGAGCTGTATAAACCTGAATTCGTAAAATTTGAAAGCGAACTCAAGTGAAAACTCACCCGAAAATAGACTGAGTTTTAAGTATTATCAGTTTTCTGGTCATGACCCAGCTTTCCACTGGTAACCTCCGTGATTGAAAACGCCCAGAAATGTAGTAAGAATAAATTTCCTTTCATTTCAAGTGTTTCTTACAAGTTTTTTTTTATCATTTCTGGAAACTATAGTTGCGTATATGAAGAGTTTTACCACAATTAGAGAGTGTTCCTACAACTATATACTGGAATCCGCAGCATTTTAACTGATTCACACAGAAAACGCCAGAAAAATTAGGCCTCAATTTTAAACATAAACAGTATATTGCACACTTACAGTCTTTCTAAACTAATTTTGAGCTGTATAAACCTGAAATCCTAATATTTGAAAGCCAATTCAAGTGAAAACTCTCCCTAAACTAGCCGGAGTTGTAAATATTATCAGTTTTCTGGCTATGTCCCACCTTTCCACTGGTAACCTCCGTGATTGAAAACGGCTGGAAATGTAGTAAGAATCTATTTGCTTTTATTTCAAGTGTGTCTTATAAGTTTTTTATCATTACTGGAAACAATAATTGCGTATTTGAAGAGTTTTACCACAATTAGAGAGTGTTCCTACAACTACATACTGGAATCGGCAGCATTTTAACTGATTCACACAGGAAACACCAGAGAAATTCGGCCTCCAATTGTAAACATAAAAAGTATAGTCCTCACTTACAGTCTTTCTACACAAATTTTGAGCTGTATAAACCTGAATTCCTAATATTTGAAAGCGACCTCAAGTGAAAACTCACTCTAAACTAGATGGCGTTGTAAGTATTATCAGTTTTCTCGTCATTACCCAGATTTCCTATGGTACCCTCCGTGATTGAAAACGGCTGGAAATGTAGTAAGAATCAAGTTCCTTTTATTTCAAGTGTTTCTTACAAGTTATTTATCATTTCTGGAAACTATAATTGCGTATTTGAAGAGTTTTACCACAATTAGAGAGTTTTCCTACAACTTCATACTGGAATCGTCACCATTTTAACTGATTCACAGAGGAAACACCAGAGAAATTCGGCCTCTATTTGTAAACATAAACTGTATAGTCTTCACTTACAGTCTTTCTACACAAATTTTGAGCTGTATAAACCCGAATTCCTAATATTTGAAAGCGAACTCAAGTGAAAACTCACCCGAAAATAGACTGAGTTTTAAGTATTATCAGTTTTCTGGTCATGACCCAGCTTTCCACTGATAACCTCCGTGATTGAAAACGCCCAGAAATGTAGTAAGAATAAATTTCTTTTCATTTCAAGTGTTTCTTACAAATTTTTTATCATTTCTGGAAACTATTGTTGCGTATTTGAAGAGTTTTACCACAATTAGAGAGTGTTCCTACAACTATATACTGGAATCCGCAGCATTTTAACTGATTCACACAGAAAACGCTAGAGAACTTAGGCCTCAATTTTAAACATAAACAGTTTATTGCACACTTACAGTCTTTCGATACAAATTTTGAGCTGTATAAACCTGAAATCCTAATATTTGAAAGCCAATTCAAGTGAAAACTCTCCCTAAACTACGCGGAGTTGTAAATATTATCAGTTTTCTGGCTATGTCCCACCTTTCCACTGGTAACCTCCGTGATTGAAAACGGCTGGAAATGTAGTAAGAATCTATTTGCTTTTATTTCAAGTATTTCTTACAAGTTTTTTTATCATTTCTGGAAACTATAATTGCGTATTTGAAGAGTTTTACCACAATTAGAGAGTGTTCCTACAAGTACATACTGGAATCGTCAGCATTTTAACTGATTCACACAGGAAACACCAGAGAAATCGGCCTCCAATTGTAAAAATAAACAGTTTAGTCTTCACGTACAGTCTTTCTACACAACTTTTGAGCTGAATAAACCTGAATTCCTAATATTTGAAAGCGAACTCAAGTGAAAACTCACCCTAAACTAGATGGAGTTGTAAGTATTATCAGTTTTCTGGTCATGACCCAGCTTTCCACTGGTAAACTCAGTGATTGAAAACGGCTGGAAATGTAGTAAGAGTAAATTTCCTTTCATTTCAAGTGTTTCTTATAAGTTTCTTTTTTCATTTCTGGAAGCTATAATTGCGTATTTGAAGAGTTTTAACACAATTAGAGAGTTTTCCTACAAGTACATACTGGAATCGTCAGCATTTTAACTGATTCACAGAGGAAACACCAGAGAAATTCGGCCTCCATTTGTAAACATAAACTGTATAGTCTTCACTTACAGTCTTTCTACACAAATTTTGAGCTGTATAAACCCGAATTCCTAATATTTGAAAGCGAACTCAAGTGATAACTCACCCTGAAATAGACTGAGTTTTAAGTATTATCAGTTTTCTGGTCATGACCCAGCTTTCCCCTGGTAACCTCCGTGATTGAAAACGGCTAGAAATGTAGTAAGAATAAATTTCCTTTCATTTCAAGTGTTTCTTACAATTTTTTATTATTTCTGGAAACTATAATTGCGTATTTGAAGAGTTTTACCACAATTAGAGAGTGTTCCTACAACTACATACTGGAATCGTCAGCATTTTAACTGATTCACACAGGAAACACCAGAGAAATTCGGCCTCCAATTGTAAACATAAACAGTATAGTCTTCACTTACAGTCTTTCTACACAAATTATGAGCTGTATAAACCTGAATTCGTAAAATTTGAAAGCGAACTCAAGTGAAAACTCACCCGAAAATAGACTGAGTTTTAAGTATTATCAGTTTTCTGGTCATGACCCAGCTTTCCACTGGTAACCTCCGTGATTGAAAACGCCCAGAAATGTAGTAAGAATAAATTTCCTTTCATTTCAAGTGTTTCTTACAAGTTTTTTTTTATCATTTCTGGAAACTATAGTTGCGTATATGAAGAGTTTTACCACAATTAGAGAGTGTTCCTACAACTATATACTGGAATCCGCAGCATTTTAACTGATTCACACAGAAAACGCCAGAAAAATTAGGCCTCAATTTTAAACATAAACAGTATATTGCACACTTACAGTCTTTCTAAACTAATTTTGAGCTGTATAAACCTGAAATCCTAATATTTGAAAGCCAATTCAAGTGAAAACTCTCCCTAAACTAGCCGGAGTTGTAAATATTATCAGTTTTCTGGCTATGTCCCACCTTTCCACTGGTAACCTCCGTGATTGAAAACGGCTGGAAATGTAGTAAGAATCTATTTGCTTTTATTTCAAGTGTGTCTTATAAGTTTTTTATCATTACTGGAAACAATAATTGCGTATTTGAAGAGTTTTACCACAATTAGAGAGTGTTCCTACAACTACATACTGGAATCGGCAGCATTTTAACTGATTCACACAGGAAACACCAGAGAAATTCGGCCTCCAATTGTAAACATAAAAAGTATAGTCCTCACTTACAGTCTTTCTACACAAATTTTGAGCTGTATAAACCTGAATTCCTAATATTTGAAAGCGACCTCAAGTGAAAACTCACTCTAAACTAGATGGTGTTGTAAGTATTATCAGTTTTCTCGTCATTACCCAGATTTCCTATGGTACCCTCCGTGATTGAAAACGGCTGGAAATGTAGTAAGAATCAAGTTCCTTTTATTTCAAGTGTTTCTTACAAGTTATTTATCATTTCTGGAAACTATAATTGCGTATTTGAAGAGTTTTACCACAATTAGAGAGTTTTCCTACAACTTCATACTGGAATCGTCACCATTTTAACTGATTCACAGAGGAAACACCAGAGAAATTCGGCCTCCATTTGTAAACATAAACTGTATAGTCTTCACTTACAGTCTTTCTACACAAATTTTGAGCTGTATAAACCCGAATTCCTAATATTTGAAAGCGAACTCAAGTGACAACTCAACCTAAAATAGACTGAGTTTTAAGTATTATCAGTTTTCTGGTCATGACCCAGCTTTCCCCTGGTAACCTCCGTGATTGAAAACGGCTAGAAATGTAGTAAGAATAAATTTCCTTTCATTTCAAGTGTTTTTTACAAGTTTTTTATTATTTCTGGAAACTATAATTGCGTATTTGAAGAGTTTTACCACAATTAGAGAGTGTTCCTACAACTACATACTGGAATCGTCAGCATTTTAACTGATTCACACAGGAAACACCAGAGAAATCGGCCTCCAATTGTAAAAATAAACAGTATAGTCTTCACGTACAGTCTTTCTACACAACTTTTGAGCTGAATAAACCTGAATTCCTAATATTTGAAAGCGAACTCAAGTGAAAACTCACCCTAAACTAGATGGAGTTGTATTTTCAGTTTTCTGGTCATGACCCAGCTTTCCACTGGTAAACTCCGTGATTGAAAACGGCTGGAAATGTAGTAAGAATAAATTTCCTTTCATTTCAAGTGTTTCTTACAAGTTTTTTTTATCATTTCTGGAAGCTATAATTGCGTATTTGAAGAGTTTTACCACAATTAGAGAGTGTTCCTACAACTATATACTGGATTCGGCAGCATTTTAAGTGATTCACACAGAAAACACCAGAGAAATTCGGCTTCCAATTGTAAACATAAACTGTATAGTCTTCACTTATAGTCTTTCTACACAAATTTTGAGCTGTATAAACCTGAATTCGTAAAATTTGAAAGCGAACTCAAGTGAAAACTCACCCTAAAATAGACTGAGTTTTAAGTATTATCAGTTTTCTGGTCATGACCCAGCTTTCCACTGGTAACCTCCGTGATTGAAAACGCCCAGAAATGTAGTAAGAATAAATTTCCTTTCATTTCAAGTGTTTCTTACAAGTTTTTTTTTATCATTTCTGGAAACTATAATTGCGTATATGAAGAGTTTTACCACAATTAGAGAGTGTTCCTACAACTATATGCTGGAATCCGCAGCATTTTAACTGATTCACACAGAAAACGCCAGAAAAATTAGGCCTCAATTTTAAACATAAACAGTATATTGCACACTTACAGTCTTTCTAAACTAATTTTGAGCTGTATAAACCTGAAATCCTAATATTTGAAAGCCAATTCAAGTGAAAACTCTCCCTAAACTAGCCGGAGTTGTAAATATTATCAGTTTTCTGGCTATGTCCCACCTTTCCACTGGTAACCTCCGTGATTGAAAACGGCTGGAAATGTAGTAAGAATCTATTTGCTTTTATTTCAAGTGTGTCTTATAAGTTTTTTATCATTACTGGAAACAATAATTGCGTATTTGAAGAGTTTTACCACAATTAGAGAGTGTTCCTACAACTACATACTGGAATCGGCAGCATTTTAACTGATTCACACAGGAAACACCAGAGAAATTCGGCCTCCAATTGTAAACATAAAAAGTATAGTCCTCACTTACAGTCTTTCTACACAAATTTTGAGCTGTATAAACCTGAATTCCTAATATTTGAAAGCGACCTCAAGTGAAAACTCACTCTAAACTAGATGGTGTTGTAAGTATTATCAGTTTTCTGGTCATTACCCAGATTTCCTGTGGTACCCTCCGGGATTGAAAACGGCTGGAAATGCAGTAAGAATCAAGTTCCTTTTATTTCAAGTGTTTCTTACAAGTTATTTATCATTTCTGGAAACTATAATTGCGTATTTGAAGATTTTTACCACAATTAGAGAGTTTTCCTACAACTACATACTGGAATCGTCAGCATTTTAACTGATTCACAGAGGAAACACCAGAGAAATTCGGCCTCTATTTGTAAACATAAACTGTATAGTCTTCACTTACAGTATTTCTACACAAATTTTGAGCTGTATAAACCCGAATTCCTAATATTTGAAAGCGAACTCAAGTGACAACTCACCCTAAAATAGACTGAGTTTTAAGTATTATCAGTTTTCTGGTCATGACCCAGCTTTCCCCTGGTAACCTCCGTGATTGAAAACGGCTAGAAATGTAGTAAGAATAAATTTCCTTTCATTTCAAGTGTTTCTTACAAGTTTGTTATCATTTCTGGAAACTATAATTGCGTATTTGAAGAGTTTTACCACAATTACAGAGTGTTCCTACAACTACATACTGGAATCGTCAGCATTTTAACTGATTCACACAGGAAACACCAGAGAAATTCGGCATCCAATTGTAAACATAAACAGTATAGTCCTCACTTACAGTCTTTCTACACAAATTATGAGCTGTATAAACCTGAATTCGTAAAATTTGAACGCGAACTCAAGTGAAAACTCACCCGAAAATAGACTGAGTTTTAAGTATTATCAGTTTTCTGGTCATGACCCAGCTTTCCACTGATAACCTCCGTGATTGAAAACGCCCAGAAATGTAGTAAGAATAAATTTCTTTTCATTTCAAGTGTTTCTTACAAATTTTTTATCATTTCTGGAAACTATTGTTGCGTATTTGAAGAGTTTTACCACAATTAGAGAGTGTTCCTACAACTATATACTGGAATCCGCAGCATTTTAACTGATTCACACAGAAAACGCTAGAGAACTTAGGCCTCAATTTTAAACATAAACAGTTTATTGCACACTTAGTCTTTCTAAACAAATTTTGAGCTGTATAAACCTGAAATCCTAATATTTGAAAGCCAATTCAAGTGAAAACTCTCCCTAAACTACGCGGAGTTGTAAATATTATCAGTTTTCTGGCTATGTCCCACCTTTCCACTGGTAACCTCCGTGATTGAAAACGGCTGGAAATGTAGTAAGAATCTATTTGCTTTTATTTCAAGTGTTTCTTACAAGTTTTTTTATCATTTCTGGAAACTATAATTGCGTATTTGAAGAGTTTTACCACAATTAGAGAGTGTTCCTACAAGTACATACTGGAATCGTCAGCATTTTAACTGATTCACACAGGAAACACCAGAGAAATCGGCCTCCAATTGTAAAAATAAGCAGTTTAGTCTTCACGTACAGTCTTTCTACACAACTTTTGAGCTGTATAAACCTGAATTCCTAATATTTGAAAGCGACCTCAAGTGAAAACTCACTCTAAACTAGATGGTGTTGTAAGTATTATCAGTTTTCTCGTCATTACCCAGATTTCCTATGGTACCCTCCGTGATTGAAAACGGCTGGAAATGTAGTAAGAATCAAGTTCCTTTTATTTCAAGTGTTTCTTACAAGTTATTTATCATTTCTGGAAACTATAATTGCGTATTTGAAGAGTTTTACCACAATTAGAGAGTTTTCCTACAACTTCATACTGGAATCGTCACCATTTTAACTGATTCACAGAGGAAACACCAGAGAAATTCGGCCTCCATTTGTAAACATAAACTGTATAGTCTTCACTTACAGTCTTTCTACACAAATTTTGAGCTGTATAAACCCGAATTCCTAATATTTGAAAGCGAACTCAAGTGACAACTCAACCTAAAATAGACTGAGTTTTAAGTATTATCAGTTTTCTGGTCATGACCCAGCTTTCCCCTGGTAACCTCCGTGATTGAAAACGGCTAGAAATGTAGTAAGAATAAATTTCCTTTCATTTCAAGTGTTTTTTACAAGTTTTTTATTATTTCTGGAAACTATAATTGCGTATTTGAAGAGTTTTACCACAATTAGAGAGTGTTCCTACAACTACATACTGGAATCGTCAGCATTTTAACTGATTCACACAGGAAACACCAGAGAAATCGGCCTCCAATTGTAAAAATAAACAGTATAGTCTTCACGTACAGTCTTTCTACACAACTTTTGAGCTGAATAAACCTGAATTCCTAATATTTGAAAGCGAACTCAAGTGAAAACTCACCCTAAACTAGATGGAGTTGTATTTTCAGTTTTCTGGTCATGACCCAGCTTTCCACTGGTAAACTCCGTGATTGAAAACGGCTGGAAATGTAGTAAGAATAAATTTCCTTTCATTTCAAGTGTTTCTTACAAGTTTTTTTTATCATTTCTGGAAGCTATAATTGCGTATTTGAAGAGTTTTACCACAATTAGAGAGTGTTCCTACAACTATATACTGGATTCGGCAGCATTTTAAGTGATTCACACAGAAAACACCAGAGAAATTCGGCTTCCAATTGTAAACATAAACTGTATAGTCTTCACTTATAGTCTTTCTACACAAATTTTGAGCTGTATAAACCTGAATTCGTAAAATTTGAAAGCGAACTCAAGTGAAAACTCACCCTAAAATAGACTGAGTTTTAAGTATTATCAGTTTTCTGGTCATGACCCAGCTTTCCACTGGTAACCTCCGTGATTGAAAACGCCCAGAAATGTAGTAAGAATAAATTTCCTTTCATTTCAAGTGTTTCTTACAAGTTTTTTTTTATCATTTCTGGAAACTATAATTGCGTATATGAAGAGTTTTACCACAATTAGAGAGTGTTCCTACAACTATATGCTGGAATCCGCAGCATTTTAACTGATTCACACAGAAAACGCCAGAAAAATTAGGCCTCAATTTTAAACATAAACAGTATATTGCACACTTACAGTCTTTCTAAACTAATTTTGAGCTGTATAAACCTGAAATCCTAATATTTGAAAGCCAATTCAAGTGAAAACTCTCCCTAAACTAGCCGGAGTTGTAAATATTATCAGTTTTCTGGCTATGTCCCACCTTTCCACTGGTAACCTCCGTGATTGAAAACGGCTGGAAATGTAGTAAGAATCTATTTGCTTTTATTTCAAGTGTGTCTTATAAGTTTTTTATCATTACTGGAAACAATAATTGCGTATTTGAAGAGTTTTACCACAATTAGAGAGTGTTCCTACAACTACATACTGGAATCGGCAGCATTTTAACTGATTCACACAGGAAACACCAGAGAAATTCGGCCTCCAATTGTAAACATAAAAAGTATAGTCCTCACTTACAGTCTTTCTACACAAATTTTGAGCTGTATAAACCTGAATTCCTAATATTTGAAAGCGACCTCAAGTGAAAACTCACTCTAAACTAGATGGTGTTGTAAGTATTATCAGTTTTCTGGTCATTACCCAGATTTCCTGTGGTACCCTCCGGGATTGAAAACGGCTGGAAATGCAGTAAGAATCAAGTTCCTTTTATTTCAAGTGTTTCTTACAAGTTATTTATCATTTCTGGAAACTATAATTGCGTATTTGAAGATTTTTACCACAATTAGAGAGTTTTCCTACAACTACATACTGGAATCGTCAGCATTTTAACTGATTCACAGAGGAAACACCAGAGAAATTCGGCCTCTATTTGTAAACATAAACTGTATAGTCTTCACTTACAGTATTTCTACACAAATTTTGAGCTGTATAAACCCGAATTCCTAATATTTGAAAGCGAACTCAAGTGACAACTCACCCTAAAATAGACTGAGTTTTAAGTATTATCAGTTTTCTGGTCATGACCCAGCTTTCCCCTGGTAACCTCCGTGATTGAAAACGGCTAGAAATGTAGTAAGAATAAATTTCCTTTCATTTCAACTGTTTCTTACAAGTTTTTTATCATTTCTGGAAACTATAATTGCGTATTTGAAGAGTTTTACCACAATTACAGAGTGTTCCTACAACTACATACTGGAATCGTCAGCATTTTAACTGATTCACACAGGAAACACCAGAGAAATTCGGCATCCAATTGTAAACATAAACAGTATAGTCCTCACTTACAGTCTTTCTACACAAATTATGAGCTGTATAAACCTGAATTCGTAAAATTTGAACGCGAACTCAAGTGAAAACTCACCCGAAAATAGACTGAGTTTTAAGTATTATCAGTTTTCTGGTCATGACCCAGCTTTCCACTGATAACCTCCGTGATTGAAAACGCCCAGAAATGTAGTAAGAATAAATTTCTTTTCATTTCAAGTGTTTCTTACAAATTTTTTATCATTTCTGGAAACTATTGTTGCGTATTTGAAGAGTTTTACCACAATTAGAGAGTGTTCCTACAACTATATACTGGAATCCGCAGCATTTTAACTGATTCACACAGAAAACGCTAGAGAACTTAGGCCTCAATTTTAAACATAAACAGTTTATTGCACACTTAGTCTTTCTAAACAAATTTTGAGCTGTATAAACCTGAAATCCTAATATTTGAAAGCCAATTCAAGTGAAAACTCTCCCTAAACTACGCGGAGTTGTAAATATTATCAGTTTTCTGGCTATGTCCCACCTTTCCACTGGTAACCTCCGTGATTGAAAACGGCTGGAAATGTAGTAAGAATCTATTTGCTTTTATTTCAAGTGTTTCTTACAAGTTTTTTTATCATTTCTGGAAACTATAATTGCGTATTTGAAGAGTTTTACCACAATTAGAGAGTGTTCCTACAAGTACATACTGGAATCGTCAGCATTTTAACTGATTCACACAGGAAACACCAGAGAAATCGGCCTCCAATTGTAAAAATAAACAGTTTAGTCTTCACGTACAGTCTTTCTACACAACTTTTGAGCTGAATAAACCTGAATTCCTAATATTTGAAAGCGAACTCAAGTGAAAACTCACCCTAAACTAGATGGAGTTGTAAGTATTATCAGTTTTCTGGTCATTACCCAGATTTCCTGTGGTACACTCCGGGATTGAAAACGGCTAGAAATGTAGTAAGAATAAATTTCCTTTCATTTCAAGTGTTTCTTACAAGTTTTTTATTATTTCTGGAAACTATAATTGCGTATTTGAAGAGTTTTACTACAATTACAGAGTGTTCCTACAACTACATACTGGAATCGTCAGCATTTTAACTGATTCACACAGGAAACACCAGAGAAATTCGGCCTCCAATTGTAAACATAAACAGTATAGTCCTCACTTACAGTCTTTCTACACAAATTATGAGCTGTATAAACCTGAATTCATAAAATTTGAAAGGGAACTCAAGTGAAAACTCACCCGAAAATAGACTGAGTTTTAAGTATTATCAGTTTTCTGGTCATGACCCAGCTTTCCACTGGTAAGCTCCATGATTGAAAACGCCCAGAAATGTAGTAAGAATAAATTTCCTTTCATTTCAAGTGTTTCTTACAAGTTTTTTTTTATCATTTCTGGAAACTATAGTTGCGTATATGAAGAGTTTTACCACAATTAGAGAGTGTTCCTACAACTATATACTGGAATCCGCAGCATTTTAACTGATTCACACAGAAAACGCCAGAAAAATTAGGCCTCAATTTTAAACATAAACAGTATATTGCACACTTACAGTCTTTCTAAAATAATTTTGAGCTGTATAAACCTGAAATCCTAATATTTGAAAGCCAATTCAAGTGAAAACTCTCCCTAAACTAGCCGGAGTTGTAAATATTATCAGTTTTCTGGCTATGTCCCACCTTTCCACTGGTAACCTCCGTGATTGAAAACGGCTGGAAATGTAGTAAGAATCTATTTGCTTTTATTTCATGTGTGTCTTATAAGTTTTTTATCATTACTGGAAACAATAATTGCGTATTTGAAGAGTTTTACAACAATTAGAGAGTGTTCCTACAACTACATACTGGAATCGTCAGCATTTTAACTGATTCACACAGGAAACACCAGAGAAATTCGGCCTCCAATTGTAAACATAAACAGTATAGTCCTCACTTACAGTCTTTCTACACAAATTATGAGCTGTATAAACCTGAATTCATAAAATTTGAAAGCGAACTCAAGTGAAAACTCACCCGAAAATAGACTGAGTTTTAAGTATTATCAGTTTTCTGGTCATGACCCAGCTTTCCACTGGTAAGCTCCGTGATTGAAAACGCCCTGAAATGTAGTAAGAATAAATTTCCTTTCATTTCAAGTGTTTCTTACAAGTTTTTTTTATCATTTCTGGAAACTATAATTGCGTATATGAAGAGTTTTACCACAATTAGAGAGTTTTCCTACAACTATATGCTGGAATCCGCAGCATTTTAACTGATTCACACAGAAAACGCCAGAAAAATTAGGCCTCAATTTTAAACATAAACAGTTTATTGCACACTTACAGTCTTTCTATACAAATTTTGAGCTGTATAAACCTGAAATCCTAATATTTGAAAGCCAATTCAAGTGAAAACTCTCCCTAAACTACCCGGAGTTGTAAATATTATCAGTTTTCTGGCTATGTCCCACCTTTCCACTGGTAACCTCCGTGATTGAAAACGGCTGGAAATGTAGTAAGAATCTATTTGCTTTTATTTCAAGTGTTTCTTACAAGTTTTTTTATCATTTCTGGAAACTATAATTGCGTATTTGAAGAGTTTTACCACAATTAGAGAGTGTTCCTACAACTACATACTGGAATCGTCAGCATTTTAACTGATTCACACAGGAAACACCAGAGAAATCGGCCTCCAATTGTAAAAATAAACAGTATAGTCTTCACGAACAGTCTTTCTACACAACTTTTGAGCTGAATAAACCTGAATTCCTAATATTTGAAAGCGAACTCAAGTGAAAACTCACCCTAAACTAGATGGAGTTGTAAGTATTATCAGTTTTCTGGTCATGACCCAGCTTTCCACTGGTAAACTCCGTGATTGAAAACGGCTGGAAATGTAGTAAGAATAAATTTCCTTTCATTTCAAGTGTTTCTTACAAGTTTTTTATCATTTCTGGAAACTATAATTGCGTATTTGAAGAGTTTTACCACAATTAGAGAGTGTTCCTACAACTGTATACTGGATTCGGCAGCATTTTAAGTGATTCACACAGAAAACACCAGAGAAATTCGGCTTCCAATTGTAAACATAAACTGTATAGTCTTCACTTATAGTCTTTCTACACATATTTTGAGCCGTATAAACCTGAATTCGTAAAATTTGAAAGCGAACTCAAGTGAAAACTCACCCGAAAATAGACTGAGTTTTAAGTATTATCAGTTTTCTGGTCATGACCCAGCTTTCCACTGGTAACCTCCGTGATTGAAAACGCCCAGAAATGTAGTAAGAATAAATTTCCTTTCATTTCAAGTGTTTCTTACAAGTTTTTTTTATCATTTCTGGAAACTATAATTGCGTATTTGAAGAGTTTTACCACAATTAGAGAGTGTTCCTACAACTATATGCTGGAATCCGCAGCATTTTAACTGATTCACACAGAAAACGCCAGAAAAATTAGGCCTCAATTTTAAACATAAACAGTATATTGCACACTTACAGTCTTTCTAAACTAATTTTGAGCTGTATAAACCTGAAATCCTAATATTTGAAAGCAAATTCAAGTGAAAACTCTCCCTAAACTAGCCGGAGTTGTAAATATTATCAGTTTTCTGGCTATGTCCCACCTTTCCACTGGTAACCTCCGTGATTGAAAACGGCTGGAAATGTAGTAAGAATCTATTTGCTTTTATTTCAAGTGTGTCTTATAAGTTTTTTATCATTACTGGAAACAATAATTGCGTATTTGAAGAGTTTTACAACAATTAGAGAGTGTTCCTACAACTACATACTGGAATCGGCAGCATTTTAACTGATTCACACAGGAAACACCAGAGAAATTCGGCCTCCAATTGTAAACATAAAAAGTATAGTCCTCACTTACAGTCTTTCTACACAAATTTTGAGCTGTATAAACCTGAATTCCTAATATTTGAAAGCGACCTCAAGTGAAAACTCACTCTAAACTAGATGGTGTTGTAAGTATTATCAATTTTCTGGTCATGACCCAGCTTTCCACTGGTAAACTCAGTGATTGAAAACGGCTGGAAATGTAGTAAGAGTAAATTTCCTTTCATTTCAAGTGTTTCTTACAAGTTTCTTTTTTCATTTCTGGAAGCTATAATTGCGTATTTGAAGAGTTTTACCACAATTAGAGAGTTTTCCTACAACTACATACTGGAATCGTCAGCATTTTAACTGATTCACAGAGGAAACACCAGAGAAATTCGGCCTCCATTTGTAAACATAAACTGTATAGTCTTCACTTACAGTCTTTCTACACAAATTTTGAGCTGTATAAACCCGAATTCCTAATATTTGAAAGCGAACTCAAGTGACAACTCACCCTGAAATAGACTGAGTTTTAAGTATTATCAGTTTTCTGGTCATGACCCAGCTTTCCCCTGGTAACCTCCGTGATTGAAAACGGCTAGAAATGTAGTAAGAATAAATTTCCTTTCATTTCAAGTGTTTCTTACAAGTTTTTTATTATTTCTGGAAACTATAATTGCGTATTTGAAGAGTTTTACCACAATTAGAGAGTGTTCCTACAACTACATACTGGAATCGTCAGCATTTTAACTGATTCACACAGGAAACACCAGAGAAATTCGGCCTCCAATTGTAAACATAAACAGTATAGTCCTCACTTACAGTCTTTCTACACAAATTATGAGCTGTATAAACCTGAATTCGTAAAATTTGAAAGCGAACTCAAGTGAAAACTCACACTAAAATAGACTGAGTTTTAAGTATTATCAGTTTTCTGGTCATGACCCAGCTTTCCACTGGTAACCTCCGTGATTGAAAACGCCCAGAAATGTAGTAAGAATAAATTTCCTTTCATTTCAAGTGTTTCTTACAAGTTTTTTTTTATCATTTCTGGAAACTATAGTTGCGTATATGAAGAGTTTTACCACAATTAGAGAGTGTTCCTACAACTATATGCTGGAATCCGCAGCATTTTAACTGATTCACACAGAAAACGCCAGAAAAATTAGGCCTCAATTTTAAACATAAACAGTATATTGCACACTTACAGTCTTTCTAAACTAATTTTGAGCTGTATAAACCTGAAATCCTAATATTTGAAAGCCAATTCAAGTGAAAACTCTCCCTAAACTAGCCGGAGTTGTAAATATTATCAGTTTTCTGGCTATGTCCCACCTTTCCACTGGTAACCTCCGTGATTGAAAACGGCTGGAAATGTAGTAAGAATCTATTTGCTTTTATTTCAAGTGTGTCTTATAAGTTTTTTATCATTACTGGAAACAATAATTGCGTATTTGAAGAGTTTTACAACAATTAGAGAGTGTTCCTACAACTACATACTGGAATCGTCAGCATTTTAACTGATTCACACAGGAAACACCAGAGAAATTCGGCCTCCAATTGTAAACATAAACAGTATAGTCCTCACTTACAGTCTTTCTACACAAATTATGAGCTGTATAAACCTGAATTCATAAAATTTGAAAGCGAACTCAAGTGAAAACTCACCCGAAAATAGACTGAGTTTTAAGTATTATCAGTTTTCTGGTCATGACCCAGCTTTCCACTGGTAACCTCCGTGATTGAAAACGCCCAGAAATGTAGTAAGAATAAATTTCCTTTCATTTCAAGTGTTTCTTACAAGTTTTTTTTATCATTTCTGGAAACTATAGTTGCGTATATGAAGAGTTTTACCACAATTAGAGAGTGTTCCTACAACTATATGCTGGAATCCGCAGCATTTTAACTGATTCACACAGAAAACGCCAGAAAAATTAGGCCTCAATTTTAAACATAAACAGTTTATTGCACACTTACAGTCTTTCTATACAAATTTTGAGCTGTATAAACCTGAAATCCTAATATTTGAAAGCCAATTCAAGTGAAAACTCTCCCTAAACTACCCGGAGTTGTAAATATTATCAGTTTTCTGGCTATGTCCCACCTTTCCACTGGTAACCTCCGTGATTGAAAACGGCTGGAAATGTAGTAAGAATCTATTTGCTTTTATTTCAAGTGTTTCTTACAAGTTTTTTTTATCATTTCTGGAAACTATAATTGCGTATTTGAAGAGTTTTACCACAATTAGAGAGTGTTCCTACAACTACATACTGGAATCGTCAGCATTTTAACTGATTCACACAGGAAACACCAGAGAAATCGGCCTCCAATTGTAAAAATAAACAGTATAGTCTTCACGTACAGTCTTTCTACACAACTTTTGAGCTGAATAAACCTGAATTCCTAATATTTGAAAGCGAACTCAAGTGAAAACTCACCCTAAACTAGATGGAGTTGTAAGTATTATCAGTTTTCTGGTCATGACCCAGCTTTCCACTGGTAAACTCCGTGATTGAAAACGGCTGGAAATGTAGTAAGAATAAATTTCCTTTCATTTCAAGTGTTTCTTACAAGTTTTTTTTATCATTTCTGGAAGCTATAATTGCGTATTTGAAGAGTTTTACCACAATTAGAGAGTGTTCCTACAACTATATACTGGATTCGGCAGCATTTTAAGTGATTCACACAGAAAACACCAGAGAAATTCGGCTTCCAATTGTAAACATAAACTGTATAGTCTTCACTTATAGTCTTTCTACACAAATTTTGAGCCGTATAAACCTGAATTCGTAAAATTTGAAAGCGAACTCAAGTGAAAACTCACCCGAAAATAGACTGAGTTTTAAGTATTATCAGTTTTCTGGTCATGACCCAGCTTTCCACTGGTAACCTCCGTGATTGAAAACGCCCAGAAATGTAGTAAGAATAAATTTCCTTTCATTTCAAGTGTTTCTTACAAGTTTTTTTTATCATTTCTGGAAACTATAATTGCGTATTTGAAGAGTTTTACCACAATTAGAGAGTGTTCCTACAACTATATGCTGGAATCCGCAGCATTTTAACTGATTCACACAGAAAACGCCAGAAAAATTAGGCCTCAATTTTAAACATAAACAGTATATTGCACACTTACAGTCTTTCTAAACTAATTTTGAGCTGTATAAACCTGAAATCCTAATATTTGAAAGCAAATTCAAGTGAAAACTCTCCCTAAACTAGCCGGAGTTGTAAATATTATCAGTTTTCTGGCTATGTCCCACCTTTCCACTGGTAACCTCCGTGATTGAAAACGGCTGGAAATGTAGTAAGAATCTATTTGCTTTTATTTCAAGTGTGTCTTATAAGTTTTTTATCATTACTGGAAACAATAATTGCGTATTTGAAGAGTTTTACAACAATTAGAGAGTGTTCCTACAACTACATACTGGAATCGGCAGCATTTTAACTGATTCACACAGGAAACACCAGAGAAATTCGGCCTCCAATTGTAAACATAAAAAGTATAGTCCTCACTTACAGTCTTTCTACACAAATTTTGAGCTGTATAAACCTGAATTCCTAATATTTGAAAGCGACCTCAAGTGAAAACTCACTCTAAACTAGATGGTGTTGTAAGTATTATCAATTTTCTGGTCATGACCCAGCTTTCCACTGGTAAACTCAGTGATTGAAAACGGCTGGAAATGTAGTAAGAGTAAATTTCCTTTCATTTCAAGTGTTTCTTACAAGTTTCTTTTTTCATTTCTGGAAGCTATAATTGCGTATTTGAAGAGTTTTACCACAATTAGAGAGTTTTCCTACAACTACATACTGGAATCGTCAGCATTTTAACTGATTCACAGAGGAAACACCAGAGAAATTCGGCCTCCATTTGTAAACATAAACTGTATAGTCTTCACTTACAGTCTTTCTACACAAATTTTGAGCTGTATAAACCCGAATTCCTAATATTTGAAAGCGAACTCAAGTGACAACTCACCCTGAAATAGACTGAGTTTTAAGTATTATCAGTTTTCTGGTCATGACCCAGCTTTCCCCTGGTAACCTCCGTGATTGAAAACGGCTAGAAATGTAGTAAGAATAAATTTCCTTTCATTTCAAGTGTTTCTTACAAGTTTTTTATTATTTCTGGAAACTATAATTGCGTATTTGAAGAGTTTTACCACAATTAGAGAGTGTTCCTACAACTACATACTGGAATCGTCAGCATTTTAACTGATTCACACAGGAAACACCAGAGAAATTCGGCCTCCAATTGTAAACATAAACAGTATAGTCCTCACTTACAGTCTTTCTACACAAATTATGAGCTGTATAAACCTGAATTCGTAAAATTTGAAAGCGAACTCAAGTGAAAACTCACACTAAAATAGACTGAGTTTTAAGTATTATCAGTTTTCTGGTCATGACCCAGCTTTCCACTGGTAACCTCCGTGATTGAAAACGCCCAGAAATGTAGTAAGAATAAATTTCCTTTCATTTCAAGTGTTTCTTACAAGTTTTTTTTTATCATTTCTGGAAACTATAGTTGCGTATATGAAGAGTTTTACCACAATTAGAGAGTGTTCCTACAACTATATGCTGGAATCCGCAGCATTTTAACTGATTCACACAGAAAACGCCAGAAAAATTAGGCCTCAATTTTAAACATAAACAGTATATTGCACACTTACAGTCTTTCTAAACTAATTTTGAGCTGTATAAACCTGAAATCCTAATATTTGAAAGCCAATTCAAGTGAAAACTCTCCCTAAACTAGCCGGAGTTGTAAATATTATCAGTTTTCTGGCTATGTCCCACCTTTCCACTGGTAACCTCCGTGATTGAAAACGGCTGGAAATGTAGTAAGAATCTATTTGCTTTTATTTCAAGTGTGTCTTATAAGTTTTTTATCATTACTGGAAACAATAATTGCGTATTTGAAGAGTTTTACAACAATTAGAGAGTGTTCCTACAACTACATACTGGAATCGTCAGCATTTTAACTGATTCACACAGGAAACACCAGAGAAATTCGGCCTCCAATTGTAAACATAAACAGTATAGTCCTCACTTACAGTCTTTCTACACAAATTATGAGCTGTATAAACCTGAATTCATAAAATTTGAAAGCGAACTCAAGTGAAAACTCACCCGAAAATAGACTGAGTTTTAAGTATTATCAGTTTTCTGGTCATGACCCAGCTTTCCACTGGTAACCTCCGTGATTGAAAACGCCCAGAAATGTAGTAAGAATAAATTTCCTTTCATTTCAAGTGTTTCTTACAAGTTTTTTTTATCATTTCTGGAAACTATAGTTGCGTATATGAAGAGTTTTACCACAATTAGAGAGTGTTCCTACAACTATATGCTGGAATCCGCAGCATTTTAACTGATTCACACAGAAAACGCCAGAAAAATTAGGCCTCAATTTTAAACATAAACAGTTTATTGCACACTTACAGTCTTTCTATACAAATTTTGAGCTGTATAAACCTGAAATCCTAATATTTGAAAGCCAATTCAAGTGAAAACTCTCCCTAAACTACCCGGAGTTGTAAATATTATCAGTTTTCTGGCTATGTCCCACCTTTCCACTGGTAACCTCCGTGATTGAAAACGGCTGGAAATGTAGTAAGAATCTATTTGCTTTTATTTCAAGTGTTTCTTACAAGTTTTTTTTATCATTTCTGGAAACTATAATTGCGTATTTGAAGAGTTTTACCACAATTAGAGAGTGTTCCTACAACTACATACTGGAATCGTCAGCATTTTAACTGATTCACACAGGAAACACCAGAGAAATCGGCCTCCAATTGTAAAAATAAACAGTATAGTCTTCACGTACAGTCTTTCTACACAACTTTTGAGCTGAATAAACCTGAATTCCTAATATTTGAAAGCGAACTCAAGTGAAAACTCACCCTAAACTAGATGGAGTTGTAAGTATTATCAGTTTTCTGGTCATGACCCAGCTTTCCACTGGTAAACTCCGTGATTGAAAACGGCTGGAAATGTAGTAAGAATAAATTTCCTTTCATTTCAAGTGTTTCTTACAAGTTTTTTTTATCATTTCTGGAAGCTATAATTGCGTATTTGAAGAGTTTTACCACAATTAGAGAGTGTTCCTACAACTATATACTGGATTCGGCAGCATTTTAAGTGATTCACACAGAAAACACCAGAGAAATTCGGCTTCCAATTGTAAACATAAACTGTATAGTCTTCACTTATAGTCTTTCTACACAAATTTTGAGCCGTATAAACCTGAATTCGTAAAATTTGAAAGCGAACTCAAGTGAAAACTCACCCGAAAATAGACTGAGTTTTAAGTATTATCAGTTTTCTGGTCATGACCCAGCTTTCCACTGGTAACCTCCGTGATTGAAAACGCCCAGAAATGTAGTAAGAATAAATTTCCTTTCATTTCAAGTGTTTCTTACAAGTTTTTTTTATCATTTCTGGAAACTATAATTGCGTATTTGAAGAGTTTTACCACAATTAGAGAGTGTTCCTACAACTATATGCTGGAATCCGCAGCATTTTAACTGATTCACACAGAAAACGCCAGAAAAATTAGGCCTCAATTTTAAACATAAACAGTATATTGCACACTTACAGTCTTTCTAAACTAATTTTGAGCTGTATAAACCTGAAATCCTAATATTTGAAAGCAAATTCAAGTGAAAACTCTCCCTAAACTAGCCGGAGTTGTAAATATTATCAGTTTTCTGGCTATGTCCCACCTTTCCACTGGTAACCTCCGTGATTGAAAACGGCTGGAAATGTAGTAAGAATCTATTTGCTTTTATTTCAAGTGTGTCTTATAAGTTTTTTATCATTACTGGAAACAATAATTGCGTATTTGAAGAGTTTTACAACAATTAGAGAGTGTTCCTACAACTACATACTGGAATCGGCAGCATTTTAACTGATTCACACAGGAAACACCAGAGAAATTCGGCCTCCAATTGTAAACATAAAAAGTATAGTCCTCACTTACAGTCTTTCTACACAAATTTTGAGCTGTATAAACCTGAATTCCTAATATTTGAAAGCGACCTCAAGTGAAAACTCACTCTAAACTAGATGGTGTTGTAAGTATTATCAATTTTCTGGTCATGACCCAGCTTTCCACTGGTAAACTCAGTGATTGAAAACGGCTGGAAATGTAGTAAGAGTAAATTTCCTTTCATTTCAAGTGTTTCTTACAAGTTTCTTTTTTCATTTCTGGAAGCTATAATTGCGTATTTGAAGAGTTTTACCACAATTAGAGAGTTTTCCTACAACTACATACTGGAATCGTCAGCATTTTAACTGATTCACAGAGGAAACACCAGAGAAATTCGGCCTCCATTTGTAAACATAAACTGTATAGTCTTCACTTACAGTCTTTCTACACAAATTTTGAGCTGTATAAACCCGAATTCCTAATATTTGAAAGCGAACTCAAGTGACAACTCACCCTGAAATAGACTGAGTTTTAAGTATTATCAGTTTTCTGGTCATGACCCAGCTTTCCCCTGGTAACCTCCGTGATTGAAAACGGCTAGAAATGTAGTAAGAATAAATTTCCTTTCATTTCAAGTGTTTCTTACAAGTTTTTTATTATTTCTGGAAACTATAATTGCGTATTTGAAGAGTTTTACCACAATTAGAGAGTGTTCCTACAACTACATACTGGAATCGTCAGCATTTTAACTGATTCACACAGGAAACACCAGAGAAATTCGGCCTCCAATTGTAAACATAAACAGTATAGTCCTCACTTACAGTCTTTCTACACAAATTATGAGCTGTATAAACCTGAATTCGTAAAATTTGAAAGCGAACTCAAGTGAAAACTCACACTAAAATAGACTGAGTTTTAAGTATTATCAGTTTTCTGGTCATGACCCAGCTTTCCACTGGTAACCTCCGTGATTGAAAACGCCCAGAAATGTAGTAAGAATAAATTTCCTTTCATTTCAAGTGTTTCTTACAAGTTTTTTTTTATCATTTCTGGAAACTATAGTTGCGTATATGAAGAGTTTTACCACAATTAGAGAGTGTTCCTACAACTATATGCTGGAATCCGCAGCATTTTAACTGATTCACACAGAAAACGCCAGAAAAATTAGGCCTCAATTTTAAACATAAACAGTATATTGCACACTTACAGTCTTTCTAAACTAATTTTGAGCTGTATAAACCTGAAATCCTAATATTTGAAAGCCAATTCAAGTGAAAACTCTCCCTAAACTAGCCGGAGTTGTAAATATTATCAGTTTTCTGGCTATGTCCCACCTTTCCACTGGTAACCTCCGTGATTGAAAACGGCTGGAAATGTAGTAAGAATCTATTTGCTTTTATTTCAAGTGTGTCTTATAAGTTTTTTATCATTACTGGAAACAATAATTGCGTATTTGAAGAGTTTTACAACAATTAGAGAGTGTTCCTACAACTACATACTGGAATCGTCAGCATTTTAACTGATTCACACAGGAAACACCAGAGAAATTCGGCCTCCAATTGTAAACATAAACAGTATAGTCCTCACTTACAGTCTTTCTACACAAATTATGAGCTGTATAAACCTGAATTCATAAAATTTGAAAGCGAACTCAAGTGAAAACTCACCCGAAAATAGACTGAGTTTTAAGTATTATCAGTTTTCTGGTCATGACCCAGCTTTCCACTGGTAACCTCCGTGATTGAAAACGCCCAGAAATGTAGTAAGAATAAATTTCCTTTCATTTCAAGTGTTTCTTACAAGTTTTTTTTATCATTTCTGGAAACTATAGTTGCGTATATGAAGAGTTTTACCACAATTAGAGAGTGTTCCTACAACTATATGCTGGAATCCGCAGCATTTTAACTGATTCACACAGAAAACGCCAGAAAAATTAGGCCTCAATTTTAAACATAAACAGTTTATTGCACACTTACAGTCTTTCTATACAAATTTTGAGCTGTATAAACCTGAAATCCTAATATTTGAAAGCCAATTCAAGTGAAAACTCTCCCTAAACTACCCGGAGTTGTAAATATTATCAGTTTTCTGGCTATGTCCCACCTTTCCACTGGTAACCTCCGTGATTGAAAACGGCTGGAAATGTAGTAAGAATCTATTTGCTTTTATTTCAAGTGTTTCTTACAAGTTTTTTTTATCATTTCTGGAAACTATAATTGCGTATTTGAAGAGTTTTACCACAATTAGAGAGTGTTCCTACAACTACATACTGGAATCGTCAGCATTTTAACTGATTCACACAGGAAACACCAGAGAAATCGGCCTCCAATTGTAAAAATAAACAGTATAGTCTTCACGTACAGTCTTTCTACACAACTTTTGAGCTGAATAAACCTGAATTCCTAATATTTGAAAGCGAACTCAAGTGAAAACTCACCCTAAACTAGATGGAGTTGTAAGTATTATCAGTTTTCTGGTCATGACCCAGCTTTCCACTGGTAAACTCCGTGATTGAAAACGGCTGGAAATGTAGTAAGAATAAATTTCCTTTCATTTCAAGTGTTTCTTACAAGTTTTTTTTATCATTTCTGGAAGCTATAATTGCGTATTTGAAGAGTTTTACCACAATTAGAGAGTGTTCCTACAACTATATACTGGATTCGGCAGCATTTTAAGAAATACACAGAAAACACCAGAGAAATTCGGCTTCCAATTGTAAACATAAACTGTATAGTCTTCACTTATAGTCTTTCTACACAAATTTTGAGCCGTATAAACCTGAATTCGTAAAATTTGAAAGCGAACTCAAGTGAAAACTCACCCTAAAATAGACTGAGTTTTAAGTATTATCAGTTTTCTGGTCATGACCCAGCTTTCCACTGGTAACCTCCGTGATTGAAAACGCCCAGAAATGTAGTAAGAATAAATTTCCTTTCATTTCAAGTGTTTCTTACAAGTTTTTTTTATCATTTCTGGAAACTATAATTGCGTATATGAAGAGTTTTACCACAATTAGAGAGTGTTCCTACAACTATATGCTGGAATCCGCAGCATTTTAACTGATTCACACAGAAAACGCCAGAAAAATTAGGCCTCAATTTTAAACATAAACAGTATATTGCACACTTACAGTCTTTCTAAACTAATTTTGAGCTGTATAAACCTGAAATCCTAATATTTGAAAGCCAATTCAAGTGAAAACTCTCCCTAAACTAGCCGGAGTTGTAAATATTATCAGTTTTCTGGCTATGTCCCACCTTTCCACTGGTAACCTCCTTGATTGAAAACGGCTGGAAATGTAGTAAGAATCTATTTGCTTTTATTTCAAGTGTTTCTGATAAGCTTTTTATCATTACTGGAAACAATAATTGCGTATTTGAAGAGTTTTACAACAATTAGAGAGTGTTCCTACAACTACATACTGGAATCGGCAGCATTTTAACTGATTCACACAGGAAACACCAGAGAAATTCGGCCTCCAATTGTAAACATAAAAAGTATAGTCCTCACTTACAGTCTTTCTACACAAATTTTGAGCTGTATAAACCTGAATTCCTAATATTTGAAAGCGACCTCAAGTGAAAACTCACTCTAAACTAGATGGTGTTGTAAGTATTATCAGTTTTCTGGTCATGACCCAGCTTTCCACTGGTAAACTCAGTGATTGAAAACGGCTGGAAATGTAGTAAGAGTAAATTTCCTTTCATTTCAAGTGTTTCTTACAAGTTTCTTTTTTCATTTCTGGAAGCTATAATTGCGTATTTGAAGAGTTTTACCACAATTAGAGAGTTTTCCTACAACTACATACTGGAATCGTCAGCATTTTAACTGATTCACAGAGGAAACACCAGAGAAATTCGGCCTCCATTTGTAAACATAAACTGTATAGTCTTCACTTACAGTCTTTCTACACAAATTTTGAGCTGTATAAACCCGAATTCCTAATATTTGAAAGCGAACTCAAGTGACAACTCACCCTGAAATAGACTGAGTTTTAAGTATTATCAGTTTTCTGGTCATGACCCAGCTTTCCCCTGGTAACCTCCGTGATTGAAAACGGCTAGAAATGTAGTAAGAATAAATTTCCTTTCATTTAAGTGTTTCTTACAAGTTTTTTATTATTTCTGGAAACTATAATTGCGTATTTGAAGAGTTTTACCACAATTAGAGAGTGTTCCTACAACTACATACTGGAATCGTCAGCATTTTAACTGATTCACACAGGAAACACCAGAGAAATTCGGCCTCCAATTGTAAACATAAACAGTATAGTCCTCACTTACAGTCTTTCTACACAAATTATGAGCTGTATAAACCTGAATTCATAAAATTTGAAAGCGAACTCAAGTGAAAACTCACCCGAAAATAGACTGAGTTTTAAGTATTATCAGTTTTCTTGTCATGACCCAGCTTTCCACTGGTAAGCTCCGTGATTGAAAACGCCCAGAAATGTAGTAAGAATAAATTTCCTTTCATTTCAAGTGTTTCTTACAAGTTTTTTTTATCATTTCTGGAAATTATAATTGCGTATATGAAGAGTTTTACCACAATTAGAGAGTGTTCCTACAACTATATGCTGGAATCCGCAGCATTTTAACTGATTCACACAGAAAACGCCAGAAAAATTAGGCCTCAATTTTAAACATAAACAGTTTATTGCACACTTACAGTCTTTCTATACAAATTTTGAGCTGTATAAACCTGAAATCCTAATATTTGAAAGCCAATTCAAGTGAAAACTCTCCCTAAACTACCCGGAGTTGTAAATATTATCAGTTTTCTGGCTATGTCCCACCTTTCCACTGGTAACCTCCGTGATTGAAAACGGCTGGAAATGTAGTAAGAATCTATTTGCTTTTATTTCAAGTGTGTCTTATAAGTTTTTTATCATTACTGGAAACAATAATTGCGTATTTGAAGAGTTTTACCACAATTAGAGAGTGTTCCTACAACTACATACTGGAATCGGCAGCATTTTAACTGATTCACACAGGAAACACCAGAGAAATTTGGCCTCCAATTGTAAACATAAAAAGTATAGTCCTCACTTACAGTCTTTCTACACAAATTTTGAGCTGTATAAACCTGAATTCCTAACATTTGAAAGCGACCTCAAGTGAAAACTCACTCTAAACTAGATGGTGTTGTAAGTATTATCAGTTTTCTGGTCATTACCCAGATTTCCTATGGTACCCTCCGTGATTGAAAACGGCTGGAAATGTAGTAAGAATCAAGTTCCTTTTATTTCAAGTGTTTCTTACAAGTTATTTATCATTTCTGGAAACTATAATTGCGTATTTGAAGAGTTTTACCACAATTTGAGAGTTTTCCTACAACTACATACTGGAATCGTCAGCATTTTAACTGATTCACAGAGGAAACACCAGAGAAATTCGGCCTCCATTTGTAAACATAAACTGTATAGTCTTCACTTACAGTCTTTCTACACAAATTTTGAGCTGTATAAACCCGAATTCCTAATATTTGAAAGCGAACTCAAGTGACAACTCACCCTAAAATAGACTGAGTTTTAAGTATTATCAGTTTTCTGGTCATGACCCAGCTTTCCCCTGGTAACCTCCGTGATTGAAAACGGCTAGAAATGTAGTAAGAATAAATTTCCTTTCATTTCAAGTGTTTTTTACAAGTTTTTTATTATTTCTGGAAACTATAATTGCGTATTTGAAGAGTTTTACCACAATTAGAGAGTGTTCCTACAACTACATACTGGAATCGTCAGCATTTTAACTGATTCACACAGGAAACACCAGAGAAATTCGGCCTCCAATTGTAAACATAAACAGTATAGTCCTCACTTACAGTCTTTCTACACAAATTATGAGCTGTATAAACCTGAATTCATAAAATTTGAAAGCGAACTCAAGTGAAAACTCACCCGAAAATAGACTGAGTTTTAAGTATTATCAGTTTTCTTGTCATGACACAGCTTTCCACTGGTAAGCTCCGTGATTGAAAACGCCCAGAAATGTAGTAAGAATAAATTTCCTTTCATTTCAAGTGTTTCTTACAAGTTTTTTTTATCATTTCTGGAAATTATAATTGCGTATATGAAGAGTTTTACCACAATTAGAGAGTGTTCCTACAACTATATGCTGGAATCCGCAGCATTTTAACTGATTCACACAGAAAACGCCAGAAAAATTAGGCCTCAATTTTAAACATAAACAGTTTATTGCACACTTACAGTCTTTCTATACAAATTTTGAGCTGTATAAACCTGAAATCCTAATATTTGAAAGCCAATTCAAGTGAAAACTCTCCCTAAACTACCCGGAGTTGTAAATATTATCAGTTTTCTGGCTATGTCCCACCTTTCCACTGGTAACCTCCGTGATTGAAAACGGCTGGAAATGTAGTAAGAATCTATTTGCTTTTATTTCAAGTGTTTCTTACAAGTTTTTTTATCATTTCTGGAAACTATAATTGCGTATTTGAAGAGTTTTACCACAATTACAGAGTGTTCCTACAACTACATACTGGAATCGTCAGCATTTTAACTGATTCACACAGGAAACACCAGAGAAATTCGGCCTCCAGTTGTAAACATAAACAGTATAGTCCTCACTTACAGTCTTTCTACACAAATTATGAGCTGTATAAACCTGAATTCGTAAAATTTGAAAGCGAACTCAAGTGAAAACTCACCCGAAAATAGACTGAGTTTTAAGTATTATCAGTTTTCTGGTCATGACCCAGCTTTCCACTGATAACCTCCGTGATTGAAAACGCCCAGAAATGTAGTAAGAATAAATTTCTTTTCATTTCAAGTGTTTCTTACAAATTTTTTATCATTTCTGGAAACTATTGTTGCGTATTTGAAGAGTTTTACCACAATTAGAGAGTGTTCCTACAACTATATACTGGAATCCGCAGCATTTTAACTGATTCACACAGAAAACGCTAGAGAACTTAGGCCTCAATTTTAAACATAAACAGTTTATTGCACACTTACAGTCTTTCTATACAAATTTTGAGCTGTATAAACCTGAAATCCTAATATTGGAAAGCCATTTCAAGTGAAAACTCTCCCTAAACTAGCCGGAGTTGTAAATATTATCAGTTTTCTGGCTATGTCCCACCTTTCCACTGGTAACCTCCGTGATTGAAAACGGCTGGAAATGTAGTAAGAATCTATTTGCTTTTATTTCAAGTGTTTCTTACAAGTTTTTTTTATCATTTCTGGAAACTATAATTGCGTATTGAAGAGTTTTACAACAATTAGAGACTGTTCCTACAACTACATAAAGGAATCGTCAGCATTTTAACTGATTCACACAGGAAACACCAGAGAAATCGGCCTCCAATTGTAAAAATAAACAGTATAGTCTTCACGTACAGTCTTTCTACACAATTTTGAGCTGAATAAACCTGAATTCCTAATATTTGAAAGCGAACTCAAGTGAAAACTCACCCTAAACTAGATGGAGTTGTAAGTATTATCAGTTTTCTGGTCATGACCCAGCTTTCCACTGGTAAACTCAGTGATTGAAAACGGCTGGAAATGTAGTAAGAGTAAATTTCCTTTCATTTCAAGTGTTTCTTACAAGTTTCTTTTTTCATTTCTGGAAGCTATAATTGCGTATTTGAAGAGTTTTACCACAATTAGAGAGTGTTCCTACAACTATGTACTGGAATCGGCAGCATTTTAACTGATTCACACAGGAAACACCAGAGAAATTCGGCCTCCAATTGTAAACATAAACAGTATAGTCCTCACTTACAGTCTTTCTACACAAATTATGAGCTGTATAAACCTGAATTCATAAAATTTGAAAGCGAACTCAAGTGAAAACTCACCCGAAAATAGACTGAGTTTTAAGTATTATCAGTTTTCTTGTCATGACACAGCTTTCCACTGGTAAGCTCCGTGATTGAAAACGCCCAGAAATGTAGTAAGAATAAATTTCCTTTCATTTCAAGTGTTTCTTACAAGTTTTTTTTATCATTTCTGGAAATTATAATTGCGTATATGAAGAGTTTTACCACAATTAGAGAGTGTTCCTACAACTATATGCTGGAATCCGCAGCATTTTAACTGATTCACACAGAAAACGCCAGAAAAATTAGGCCTCAATTTTAAACATAAACAGTTTATTGCACACTTAAAGTCTTTCTATACAAATTTTGAGCTGTATAAACCTGAAATCCTAATATTTGAAAGCCAATTCAAGTGAAAACTCTCCCTAAACTACCCGGAGTTGTAAATATTATCAGTTTTCTGGCTATGTCCCACCTTTCCACTGGTAACCTCCGTGATTGAAAACGGCTGGAAATGTAGTAAGAATCTATTTGCTTTTATTTCAAGTGTTTCTTACAAGTTTTTTTGTCATTTCTGGAAACTATAATTGCGTATTTGAAGAGTTTTACCACAATTACCGAGTGTTCCTACAACTACATACTGGAATCGTCAGCATTTTAACTGATTCACACAGGAAACACCAGAGAAATTCGGCCTCCAGTTGTAAACATAAACAGTATAGTCCTCACTTACAGTCTTTCTACACAAATTATGAGCTGTATAAACCTGAATTCGTAAAATTTGAAAGCGAACTCAAGTGAAAACTCACCCGAAAATAGACTGAGTTTTAAGTATTATCAGTTTTCTGGTCATGACCCAGCTTTCCACTGATAACCTCCGTGATTGAAAACGCCCAGAAATGTAGTAAGAATAAATTTCTTTTCATTTCAAGTGTTTCTTACAAATTTTTTATCATTTCTGGAAACTATTGTTGCGTATTTGAAGAGTTTTACCACAATTAGAGAGTGTTCCTACAACTATATACTGGAATCCGCAGCATTTTAACTGATTCACACAGAAAACGCTAGAGAACTTAGGCCTCAATTTTAAACATAAACAGTTTATTGCACACTTACAGTCTTTCTATACAAATTTTGAGCTGTATAAACCTGAAATCCTAATATTGGAAAGCCATTTCAAGTGAAAACTCTCCCTAAACTAGCCGGAGTTGTAAATATTATCAGTTTTCTGGCTATGTCCCACCTTTCCACTGGTAACCTCCGTGATTGAAAACGGCTGGAAATGTAGTAAAAATCTATTTGCTTTTATTTCAAGTCTTTCTTACAAGTTTTTTTTATCATTTCTGGAAACTATAATTGCGTATTGAAGAGTTTTACAACAATTAGAGACTGTTCCTACAACTACATAAAGGAATCGTCAGCATTTTAACTGATTCACACAGGAAACACCAGAGAAATCGGCCTCCAATTGTAAAAATAAACAGTATAGTCTTCACGTACAGTCTTTCTACACAATTTTGAGCTGAATAAACCTGAATTCCTAATATTTGAAAGCGAACTCAAGTGAAAACTCACCCTAAACTAGATGGAGTTGTAAGTATTATCAGTTTTCTGGTCATGACCCAGCTTTCCACTGGTAAACTCAGTGATTGAAAACGGCTGGAAATGTAGTAAGAGTAAATTTCCTTTCATTTCAAGTGTTTCTTACAAGTTTCTTTTTTCATTTCTGGAAGCTATAATTGCGTATTTGAAGAGTTTTACCACAATTAGAGAGTGTTCCTACAACTATGTACTGGAATCGGCAGCATTTTAAGTGATTCACACAGAAAACACCAGAGAAATTCGGCTTCCAATTGTAAACATAAACTGTATAGTCTTCACTTAGAGTCTTTCTACACAAATTTTGAGCTGTATAAACCTGAATTCGTAAAATTTGAAAGCGAACTCAAGTGAAAACTCACCCTAAAATAGACTGAGTTTTAAGTATTATCAGTTTTCTGGTCATGACCCAGCTTTCCACTGGTAACCTCCGTGATTGAAAACGCCCAGAAATGTAGTAAGAATAAATTTCCTTTCATTTCAAGTGTTTCTTACAAGTTTTTTTTATCATTTCTGGAAACTATAATTGCGTATATGAAGAGTTTTACCACAATTAGAGAGTGTTCCTACAACTATATACTGGAATCCTCAGCATTTTAACTGATTCACACAGAAAACGCCAGAGAAATTAGGCCTCAATTTTAAACATAAACAGTTTATTGCACACTTACAGTCTTTCTATACAAATTTTGAGCTGTATAAACCTGAAATCCTAATATTTGAAAGCCAATTCAAGTGAAAACTCCTCCTAAACTAGCCGGAGTTGTAAATATTATCAGTTTTCTGGCTATGTCCCACCTTTCCACTGGTAACCTCCGTGATTGAAAACGGCTGGAAATGTAGTAAGAATCAAGTTCCTTTTATTTCAAGTGTTTCTTACAAGTTATTTATCATTTCTGGAAACTATAATTGCGTATTTGAAGACTTTTACCACAATTAGAGAGTTTTCCTACAACTACATACTGGAATCGTCAGCATTTTAACTGATTCACAGAAAAAACACCAGAGAAATTCGGCCTCCATTTGTAAGCATAAACTGTATAGTCTTCACTTACAGTATTTCTACACAAATTTTGAGCTGTATAAACCCGAATTCCTAATATTTGAAAGCGAACTCAAGTGACAACTCACCCTAAAATAGACTGAGTTTTAAGTATTATCAGTTTTCTGGTCATGACCCAGCTTTCCCCTGGTAACCTCCGTGATTGAAAACGGCTAGAAATGTAGTAAGAATAAATTTCCTTTCATTTCAAGTGTTTCGTACAAGTTTTTTATCATTTCTGGAAACTATAATTGCGTATTTGAAGAGTTTTACCACAATTACAGAGTGTTCCTACAACTACATACTGGAATCGTCAGCATTTTAACTGATTCACACAGGAAACACCAGAGAAATTCGGCCTCCAGTTGTAAACATAAACAGTATAGTCCTCACTTACAGTCTTTCTACACAAATTATGAGCTGTATAAACCTGAATTCGTAAAATTTGAAAGCGAACTCAAGTGAAAACTCACCCGAAAATAGACTGAGTTTTAAGTATTATCAGTTTTCTGGTCATGACCCAGCTTTCCACTGATAACCTCCGTGATTGAAAACGCCCAGAAATGTAGTAAGAATAAATGTCTTTTCATTTCAAGTGTTTCTTACAAATTTTTTATCATTTCTGGAAACTATTGTTGCGTATTTGAAGAGTTTTACCACAATTAGAGAGTGTTCCTACAACTATATACTGGAATCCGCAGCATTTTAACTGATTCACACAGAAAACGCTAGAGAACTAAGGCCTCAATTTTAAACATAAACAGTTTATTGCACACTTACAGTCTTTCTATACAAATTTTGAGCTGTATAAACCTGAAATCCTAATATTGGAAAGCCATTTCAAGTGAAAACTCTCCCTAAACTAGCCGGAGTTGTAAATATTATCAGTTTTCTGGCTATGTCCCACCTTTCCACTGGTAACCTCCGTGATTGAAAACGGCTGGAAATGTAGTAAGAATCTATTTGCTTTTATTTCAAGTGTTTCTTACAAGTTTTTTTTATCATTTCTGGAAACTATAATTGCGTATTGAAGAGTTTTACCACAATTAGAGACTGTTCCTACAACTACATAAAGGAATCGTCAGCATTTTAACTGATTCACACAGGAAACACCAGAGAAATCGGCCTCCAATTGTAAAAATAAACAGTATAGTCTTCACGTACAGTCTTTCTACACAATTTTGAGCTGAATAAACCTGAATTCCTAATATTTGAAAGCGAACTCAAGTGAAAACTCACCCTAAACTAGATGGAGTTGTAAGTATTATCAGTTTTCTGGTCATGACCCAGCTTTCCACTGGTAAACTCAGTGATTGAAAACGGCTGGAAATGTAGTAAGAGTAAATTTCCTTTCATTTCAAGTGTTTCTTACAAGTTTCTTTTTTCATTTCTGGAAGCTATAATTGCGTATTTGAAGAGTTTTACCACAATTAGAGAGTGTTCCTACAACTATATACTGGAATCGGCAGCATTTTAAGTGATTCACACAGAAAACACCAGAGAAATTCGGCTTCCAATTGTAAACATAAACTGTATAGTCTTCACTTAGAGTCTTTCTACACAAATTTTGAGATGTATAAACCTGAATTCGTAAAATTTGAAAGCGAACTCAAGTGAAAACTCACCCTAAAATAGACTGAGTTTTAAGTATTATCAGTTTTCTGGTCATGACCCAGCTTTCCACTGGTAACCTCCGTGATTGAAAACGCCCAGAAATGTAGTAAGAATAAATTTCCTTTCATTTCAAGTGTTTCTTACAAGTTTTTTTTTATCATTTCTGGAAACTATAATTGTGTATATGAAGAGTTTTACCACAATTAGAGAGTGTTCCTACAACTATATACTGGAATCCGCAGCATTTTAACTGATTCACACAGAAAACGCCAGAAAAATTAGGCCTCAATTTTAAACATAAACAGTATATTGCACACTTACAGTCTTTCTAAACTAATTTTGAGCTGTATAAACCTGAAATCCTAATATTTGAAAGCCAATTCAAGTGAAAACTCTCCCTAAACTAGCCGGAGTTGTAAATATTATCAGTTTTCTGGCTATGTCCCACCTTTCCACTGGTAACCTCCGTGATTGAAAACGGCTGGAAATGTCGTAAGAATCTATTTGCTTTTATTTCAAGTGTTTCTTATAAGTTTTTTATCATTACTGGAAACAATAATTGCGTATTTGAAGAGGTTTACCACAATTAGAGAGTGTTCCTACAACTACATACTGGAATCGGCAGCATTTTAAGTGATTCACACAGGAAACACCAGAGAAATTCGGCCTCCAATTGTAAACATAAAAAGTATAGTCCTCACTTACAGTCTTTCTACACAAAATTTGAGCTGTATAAACCTGAATTCCTAATATTTGAAAGCGACCTCAAGTGAAAACTCACTCTAAACTAGATGGTGTTGTAAGTATTATCAGTTTTCTGGTCATTACCCAGATTTCCTGTGGTACCCTCCGTGATTGAAAACGGCTGGAAATGTAGTAAGAATCAAGTTCCTTTTATTTCAAGTGTTTCTTACAAGTTATTTATCATTTCTGGAAACTATAATTGCGTATTTGAAGAGTTTTACCACAATTAGAGAGTTTTCCTACAACTACATACTGGAATCGTCAGCATTTTAACTGATTCACAGAGGAAACACCAGAGAAATTCGGCCTCCATTTGTAAACATAAACTGTATAGTCTTCACTTACAGTGTTTCTACACAAATTTTGAGATGTATAAACCCGAATTCCTAATATTTGAAAGCGAACTCAAGTGACAACTCACCATAAAATAGACTGAGTTTTACGTATTATCAGTTTTCTGGTCATGACCCAGCTTTCCCCTGGTAACCTCCGTGATTGAAACCGGCTAGAAATATAGTAAGAATAAATTTCCTTTCATTTCAAGTGTTTCTTACAAGTTTTTTATCATTTCTGGAAACTATAATTGCGTATTTGAAGAGTTTTACCACAATTAGATAGTGTTCCTACAACTACATACTGGAATCGTCAGCATTTTAACTGATTCACACAGGAAACACCAGAGAAATTCGGCCTCCAATTGTAAACATAAACAGTATAGTCCTCACTTACAGTCTTTCTACACAAATTATGAGCTGTATAAACCTGAATTCGTAAAATTTGAAAGCGAACTCAAGTGAAAACTCACACTAAAATAGACTGAGTTTTAAGTATTATCAGTTTTCTGGTCATGACCCAGCTTTCCACTGGTAACCTCCGTGATTGAAAACGCCCAGAAATGTAGTAAGAATAAATTTCCTTTCATTTCAAGTGTTTCTTACAAATTTTTTATCATTTCTGGAAACTATAGTTGCGTATTTGAAGAGTTTTACCACAATTAGAGAGTGTTCCTACAACTATATACTGGAATCGTCAGCATTTTAACTGATTCACACAGAAAACGCTAGAGAAATTAGGCCTCAATTTTAAACATAAACAGTTTATTGCACACTTACAGTCTTTCTATACAAATTTTGAGCTGTATAAACCTGAAATCCTAATATTTGAAAGCCAATTCAAGTGAAAACTCTCTCTAAACTACCCGGAGTTGTAAATATTATCAGTTTTCTGGCTATGTCCCACCTTTCCACTGGTAACCTCCGTGATTGAAAACGGCTGGAAATGTAGTAAGAATCTATTTGCTTTTATTTCAAGTGTTTCTTACAAGTTTTTTTTATCATTTCTGGAAACTATAATTGCGTATTTGAAGAGTTTTACCACAATTAGAGAGTGTTCCTACAAGTACATACTGGAATCGTCAGCATTTTAACTGATTCACACAGGAAACACCAGAGAAATCGGCCTCCAATTGTAAAAATAAACAGTTTAGTCTTCACGTACAGTCTTTCTACACAACTTTTGAGCTGAATAAACCTGAATTCCTAATATTTGAAAGCGAACTCAAGTGAAAACTCACCCTAAACTAGATGGAGTTGTAAGTATTATCAGTTTTCTGGTCATGACCCAGCTTTCCACTGGTAACCTCCGTGATTGAAAACGCCCAGAAATGTAGTAAGAATAAATTTCTTTTCATTTCAAGTGTTTCTTACAAATTTTTTATCATTTCTGGAAACTATTGTTGCGTATTTGAAGAGTTTTACCACAATTAGAGAGTGTTCCTACAACTATATACTGGAATCCGCAGCATTTTAACTGATTCACACAGAAAACGCTAGAGAACTTAGGCCTCAATTTTAAACATAAACAGTTTATTGCACACTTACAGTCTTTCTATACAAATTTTGAGCTGTATAAACCTGAAATCCTAATATTGGAAAGCCAATTCAAGTGAAAACTCTCCCTAAACTAGCCGGAGTTGTAAATATTATCAGTTTTCTGGCTATGTCCCACCTTTCCACTGGTAACCTCCGTGATTGAAAACGGCTGGAAATGTAGTAAGAATCTATTTGCTTTTATTTCAAGTGTTTCTTACAAGTTTTTTTTACCATTTCTGGAAACTATAATTGCGTATTTGAAGAGTTTTACCACAATTAGAGAGTGTTCCTACAACTACATACTGGAATCGTCAGCATTTTAACTGATTCACACAGGAAACACCAGAGAAATCGGCCTCCAATTGTAAAAATAAACAGTATAGTCTTCACGTACAGTCTTTCTACACAACTTTTGAGCTGAATAAACCTGAATTCCTAATATTTGAAAGCGAACTCAAGTGAAAACTCACCCTAAACTAGATGGAGTTGTAAGTATTATCAGTTTTCTGGTCATGACCCAGCTTTCCACTGGTAAACTCAGTGATTGAAAACGGCTGGAAATGTAGTAAGAGTAAATTTCCTTTCATTTCAAGTGTTTCTTACAAGTTTCTTTTTTCATTTCTGGAAGCTATAATTGCGTATTTGAAGAGTTTTACCACAATTAGAGAGTGTTCCTACAACTATATACTGGAATCGGCAGCATTTTAAGTGATTCACACAGAAAACACCAGAGAAATTCGGCTTCCAATTGTAAACATAAACTGTATAGTCTTCACTTAGAGTCTTTCTACACAAATTTTGAGATGTATAAACCTGAATTCGTAAAATTTGAAAGCGAACTCAAGTGAAAACTCACCCTAAAATAGACTGAGTTTTAAGTATTATCAGTTTTCTGGTCATGACCCAGCTTTCCACTGGTAACCTCCGTGATTGAAAACGCCCAGAAATGTAGTAAGAATAAATTTCCTTTCATTTCAAGTGTTTCTTACAAGTTTTTTTTATCATTTCTGGAAACTATAATTGTGTATATGAAGAGTTTTACCACAATTAGAGAGTGTTCCTACAACTATATACTGGAATCCGCAGCATTTTAACTGATTCACACAGAAAACGCCAGAAAAATTAGGCCTCAATTTTAAACATAAACAGTATATTGCACACTTACAGTCTTTCTATACAAATTTTGAGCTGTATAAACCTGAAATCCTAATATTTGAAAGCCAATTCAAGTGAAAACTCTCCCTAAACTACCCGGAGTTGTAAATATTATCAGTTTTCTGGCTATGTCCCACCTTTCCACTGGTAACCTCCGTGATTGAAAACGGCTGGAAATGTCGTAAGAATCTATTTGCTTTTATTTCAAGTGTGTCTTATAAGTTTTTTATCATTACTGGAAACAATAATTGCGTATTTGAAGAGGTTTACCACAATTAGAGAGTGTTCCTACAACTACATACTGGAATCGGCAGCATTTTAAGTGATTCACACAGGAAACACCAGAGAAATTCGGCCTCCAATTGTAAACATAAAAAGTATAGTCCTCACTTACAGTCTTTCTACACAAAATTTGAGCTGTATAAACCTGAATTCCTAATATTTGAAAGCGACCTCAAGTGAAAACTCACTCTAAACTAGATTGTGTTGTAAGTATTATCAGTTTTCTGGTCATTACCCAGATTTCCTGTGGTACCCTCCGTGATTGAAAACGGCTGGAAATGTAGTAAGAATCAAGTTCCTTTTATTTCAAGTGTTTCTTACAAGTTATTTATCATTTCTGGAAACTATAATTGCGTATTTGAAGAGTTTTACCACAATTAGAGAGTTTTCCTACAACTACATACTGGAATCGTCAGCATTTTAAGTGATTCACACAGAAAACACCAGAGAAATTCGGCTTCCAATTGTAAACATAAACTGTATAGTCTTCACTTAGAGTCTTTCTACACAAATTTTGAGCTGTATAAACCTGAATTCGTAAAATTTGAAAGCGAACTCAAGTGAAAACTCACCCTAAAATAGACTGAGTTTTAAGTATTATCAGTTTTCTGGTCATGACCCAGCTTTCCACTGGTAACCTCCGTGATTGAAAACGCCCAGAAATGTAGTAAGAATAAATTTCCTTTCATTTCAAGTGTTTCTTACAAGTTTTTTTTATCATTTCTGGAAACTATAATTGCGTATATGAAGAGTTTTACCACAATTAGAGAGTGTTCCTACAACTATATGCTGGAATCCGCAGCATTTTAACTGATTCACACAGAAAACGCCAGAGAAATTAGGCCTCAATTTTAAACATAAACAGTATATTGCACACTTACAGTCTTTCTAAACTAATTTTGAGCTGTATAAACCTGAAATCCTAATATTTGAAAGCCAATTCAAGTGAAAACTCTCCCTAAACTAGCCGGAGTTGTAAATATTATCAGTTTTCTGGCTATGTCCCACCTTTCCACTGGTAACCTCCGTGATTGAAAACGGCTGGAAATGTAGTAAGAATCTATTTGCTTTTATTTCAAGTGTGTCTTATAAGTTTTTTATCATTACTGGAAACAATAATTGCGTATTTGAAGAGTTTTACCACAATTAGAGAGTTTTCCTACAACTACATACTGGAATCGGCAGCATTTTAACTGATTCACACAGGAAACACCAGAGAAATTCGGCCTCCAATTGTAAACATAAAAAGTATAGTCCTCACTTACAGTCTTTCTACACAAATTTTGTGCTGTATAAACCTGAACTCCTAATATTTGAAAGCGACCTCAAGTGAAAACTCACTCTAAACTAGATGGTGTTGTAAGTATTATCAGTTTTCTGGTCATTACCCAGATTTCCTGTGGTACCCTCAGGGATTGAAAACGGCTGGAAATGTAGTAAGAATCAAGTTCCTTTTATTTCAAGTGTTTCTTACAAGTTATTTATCATTTCTGGAAACTATAATTGCGTATTTGAAGAGTTTTACCACAATTAGAGAGTTTTCCTACAACTACATACTGGAATTGTCAGCATTTTAAGTGATTCACAGAAAAAACACCAGAGAAATTCGGCCTCCATTTGTAAGCATAAACTGTATAGTCTTCACTTACAGTATTTCTACACAAATTTTGAGCTGTATAAACCCGAATTCCTAATATTTGAAAGCGAACTCAAGTGACAACTCACCCTAAAATAGACTGAGTTTTAAGTATTATCAGTTTTCTGGTCATGACCCAGCTTTCCCCTGGTAACCTCCGTGATTGAAAACGGCTAGAAATGTAGTAAGAATAAATTTCCTTTCATTTCAAGTGTTTCTTACAAGTTTTTTATCATTTCTGGAAACTATAATTGCGTATTTGAAGAGTTTTACCACAATTACAGAGTGTTCCTACAACTACATACTGGAATCGTCAGCATTTTAACTGATTCACACAGGAAACACCTGAGAAATTCGGCCTCCAATTGTAAACATAAACAGTATAGTCCTCACTTACAGTCTTTCTACACAAATTATGAGCTGTATAAACCTGAATTCGTAAAATTTGAAAGCGAACTCAAGTGAAAACTCACACTAAAATAGACTGAGTTTTAAGTATTATCAGTTTTCTCTTCATGACCCAGCTTTCCACTGATAACCTCCGTGATTGAAAACGCCCAGAAATGTAGTAAGAATAAATTTCTTTTCATTTCAAGTGTTTCTTACAAATTTTTTATCATTTCTGGAAACTATTGTTGCGTATTTGAAGAGTTTTACCACAATTAGAGAGTGTTCCTACAACTATATACTGGAATCCGCAGCATTTTAACTGATTCACACAGAAAACGCCAGAAAAATTAGGCCTCAATTTTAAACATAAACAGTATATTGCACACTTACAGTCTTTCTAAACTAATTTTGAGCTGTATAAACCTGAAATCCTAATATTTGAAAGCCAATTCAAGTGAAAACTCTCCCTAAACTACCCGGAGTTGTAAATATTATCAGTTTTCTGGCTATGTCCCACCTTTCCACTGGTAACCTCCGTGATTGAAAACGGCTGGAAATGTAGTAAGAATCTATTTGCTTTTATTTCAAGTGTTTCTTACAAGTTTTTTTTATCATTTCTGGAAACTATAATTGCGTATTTGAAGAGTTTTACCACAATTAGAGAGTGTTCCTACAAGTACATACTGGAATCGTCAGCATTTTAACTGATTCACACAGGAAACACCAGAGAAATCGGCCTCCAATTGTAAAAATAAACAGTTTAGTCTTCACGTACAGTCTTTCTACACAACTTTTGAGCTGAATAAACCTGAATTCCTAATATTTGAAAGCGAACTCAAGTGAAAACTCACCCTAAACTAGATGGAGTTGTAAGTATTATCAGTTTTCTGGTCATGACCCAGCTTTCCACTGGTAAACTCCGTGATTGAAAACGGCTGGAAATGTAGTAAGAATAAATTTCCTTTCATTTCAAGTGTTTCTTACAAGTTTCTTTTATCATTTCTGGAAGCTATAATTGCATATTTGAAGAGTTTTACCACAATTAGAGAGTGTTCCTACAACTATATACTGGAATCGGCAGCATTTTAAGTGATTCACACAGAAAACACCAGAGAAATTCGGCTTCCAATTGTAAACATAAACTGTATAGTCTTCACTTAGAGTCTTTCTACACAAATTTTGAGCTGTATAAACCTGAATTCGTAAAATTTGAAAGCGAACTCAAGTGAAAACTCACCCTAAAATAGACTGAGTTTTAAGTATTATCAGTTTTCTGGTCATGACCCAGCTTTCCACTGGTAACCTCCGTGATTGAAAACGCCCAGAAATGTAGTAAGAATAAATTTCCTTTCATTTCAAGTGTTTCTTACAAATTTTTTATCATTTCTGGAAACTATAGTTGCGTATTTGAAGAGTTTTACCACAATTACAGAGTGTTCCTACAACTATATACTGGAATCGTCAGCATTTTAACTGATTCACACAGAAAACGCTAGAGAAATTAGGCCTCAATTTTAAACATAAACAGTTTATTGCACACTTAGTCTTTCTATACAAATTTTGAGCTGTATAAACCTGAAATCCTAATATTTGAAAGCCAATTCAAGTGAAAACTCTCCCTAAACTACCCGGAGTTGTAAATATTATCAGTTTTCTGGCTATGTCCCACCTTTCCACTGGTAACCTCCGTGATTGAAAACGGCTGGAAATGTAGTAAGAATCTATTTGCTTTTATTTCAAGTGTTTCTTACAAGTTTTTTTTATCATTTCTGGAAAGTATAATTGCGTATTTGAAGAGTTTTACCACAATTAGAGAGTGTTCCTACAAGTACATACTGGAATCGTCAGCATTTTAACTGATTCACACAGGAAACACCAGAGAAATCGGCCTCCAATTGTAAAAATAAACAGTTTAGTCTTCACGTACAGTCTTTCTACACAACTTTTGAGCTGAATAAACCTGAATTCCTAATATTTGAAAGCGAACTCAAGTGAAAACTCACCCTAAACTAGATGGAGTTGTAAGTATTATCAGTTTTCTGGTCATGACCCAGCTTTCCACTGGTAAACTCCGTGATTGAAAACGGCTGGAAATGTAGTAAGAATAAATTTCCTTTCATTTCAAGTGTTTCTTACAAGTTTCTTTTATCATTTCTGGAAGCTATAATTGCATATTTGAAGAGTTTTACCACAATTAGAGAGTGTTCCTACAACTATATACTGGAATCGGCAGCATTTTAAGTGATTCACACAGAAAACACCAGAGAAATTCGGCTTCCAATTGTAAACATAAACTGTATAGTCTTCACTTAGAGTCTTTCTACACAAATTTTGAGCTGTATAAACCTGAAATCGTAAAATTTGAAAGCGAACTCAAGTGAAAACTCACCCTAAAATAGACTGAGTTTTAAGTATTATCAGTTTTCTGGTCATGACCCAGCTTTCCACTGGTAACCTCCGTGATGGAAAACGCCCAGAAATGTAGTAAGAATAAATTTCCTTTCATTTCAAGTGTTTCTTACAAATTTTTTATCATTTCTGGAAACTATAGTTGCGTATTTGAAGAGTTTTCCACAATTACAGAGTGTTCCTACAACTATATACTGGAATCC